>NW_026712207.1:12823226-15223226 GCF_030504385.1 Musca domestica | reverse complement strand
CCCACACTCATATATTGCTCCCTCTCCCATTTTTCTTTTATAACTCACATCGCCACACTCTCTCACTCATACACAGATACTTAACTTTACTTTGAAATGCTATGGCATTATAGTTAACTTGTATGCTCTCTTTAGTTCTGTTTCTTTTTTTCTTTTTTTTTTTTGTTTTCATTTAGCTTTTAATATAGTTGTTTGTCCATTTAGCATGCAAAGCGTTTGAATGCCATCAATGTATGTGTATGCGTGTGTGCCTGTGAATGTCTGCCATAGAACACGAAGAACCTAAAACGCGTGTCTGTATGAGCCAATATTATTCAATTAGAAAAGTCTTTGATTAATAGTTCGAGTTTGATTCATTCTCTTTTCTACTTCTACTTCTTATTCTCCTTCTTCCTATGTTTTTAATGAATTTAGTGTCATTTTATATTTAACTAACTGTAAATCAAGATGTTTATCTGTGTTATATTAAATTTTAATATATGAATTTTGTTTTCGTCTTTTTTTCATTCTCCTCCCACTTTTTTCCCATGATTTCTTCTTCCTCGCCTTGATGGTCGTCGTTGGAATGGACACCATGGCCGTTCGCTCGCCTGGACTTTTAATCAATTTTAGTGGATTTGAGTAATGGTCAGCTAACGCCAAACAATAATACACCGTTACTTACTCAAGCTTTATCGGGTAAGTGGTAGCGAGTTAAGAACAAAACAAATAAATGGCAAAATGGAAAATGTTAATGAGCTGGCTAAAGTGGAAGCCAATGTAAATAGGATTAATTTTTTTCGCAACAACAACAATAACTACAGAAATTAAATGAAATTTCTAGAGGTATTTTATTTGCTACAGGAGTGGGGTGTCTAGATGACGGGTAGACAAACCCAGTCAACAAATATGGAGACTATTATTTTTTATGAAAATGAATGATTAATAGAACATAAGGTAACAATTTTAAAATAATAAGGTTCCTGCTTTCCCGCGAGTACAGTACCTTCAACATTTTGCTCAAATTTTCAAGAATAATTATATATAACTGAAGAAAATACAAGTAAAAAATCAGCTAAGTTCAGCCGGGCCGAACTTTTAGTACCCTCCTCCATTTGGAAGGAACTTGAAATTTTTCAAAAAAAAAAAAAACCGAAAGCTACCTCTTAAATGAAAACCGCTATATGAGGACAGTACGAAGATGTGGACCTGCTTACGAAATTTTATGGTAATGGTAAAGGGTATAAAAAAATTGTACGATTTTTGGTCTCCTCAAAAATAAGATTTCGGTAATGCTCTAACGTCTGAAAAGGATGCAAAATCCCCAAATCGATCGTAAAAAAGTCGATTGGCAGAAGGATTAAGACCGGAGAAGGATTAAGAGCTGTCAGAGCTCCTCCATAGGGCTTCACTGGTAGCCGGTCTCCTCATGACACCAGGAGACCATCTACATGAGGATACCTTAAGGGTAATAGCATACTTTTATCGAAGCACCTGACTAGGAGTTACCAAACTATTACAGGGTGAGATGAAAAAACTGCAACTAATTTCAGACTGCTGTCATTTCTAAGCCACTCGTCCGACAGCTGTTAAAATTTTTCCAGTGACAATTTACTATATTGTTTACAAACGTACAAAAGCTTTTTGGTGAGAATTTTCCAGAAAAAAAATTATTCATGATTGAATTCAAGCGTGATAGTGTGATTTCTTTATATTTGGCTGGAAAACCACAAGTGGCTATCGTTAGGGCACTCCAGCATTTAAATGTGAACAAATCATTTGTGTCTCGTACCATCGCTCGTTACCGTGATACTGGTAGCGTAGCCCGACATCAAGGAAGTGGACGGAAGAAAACAGCATCGACAGCAGAAATGGTTCAAAAAGTAAAGAAGCGACTTGATCGAAATGGCCGAACAATGGCTCGTGAGCTGAACATATCGCAATATATTATTCGGCAAATATTGAAAAGTGAGCTCGGAAAATTCCAAAAAGTGCATGAACTTACACCCCAACAGAAAAAAATAGGATCAAAAATGCTAAAGAGTTGCTTTGCTTGGTCGATAGTGGTGAACTTCCGAATTTGGTTTTCTCCGATGAGAAAACATTCGTTGTCCAGCAGTTTGTAAACAAATAAAATGATCGTGTTTACTTGCCAAAGAGGTCAGCTGAAAATGTTCACCTTCGGTTGGCCACCAGAAATCTACAACAAGGAAACTAACACCAATTTCCACCTCGGACTTCGAGCTTTATTTCGTTGAACAGCATTCATTTACAAATATTGAAATCTCTACCACAACGAATTCTAGAATCTGTAAAATGTATAAATAGTATTTACACTCCTTTGCATTTTAGTCTGAAAATCAATCGCCCAGTTGTAACAAAAACTTCCCAAAATGTTTTTTTTTTCTTTCAAATTTTTTTGCGAAAAAAATCTACATTTTGCCATTTTTTCAACAATTTACCAAACAATTGATTTGCATCCATGCCTCATTTACTTATTTCTCGTTCTTTCTTTCTCTCTCTTTCCATGACTTTTTGTGATAATTTGCAATTTTCAATTTAGTAATGAACAATTATCAGGCCGCCGCTGCAGCTGCTCATAGTTTTGCCGCCCCCTCGGCATCGCCACACACCACTACAACACGACAGGGGTTTCCCTCCACCAATTCTCCGGTGCCCGCCATTGATATGTACAGTTCAACGGCCGCCGATAATGTTGGCTATGTACAGGCCACCAGTCCCCAGCCATCAGGGTTCCCCATAGCCGTGAGTCGAGCTCCCCTCAACTATAGTCCGGTAAGTATGGCAGTTTGTTCGACACTCGACGGTCGACGGACGGCTTGCTTTGAAACAAACTCATTCAGCCAATCACAATTACTTCACAACACTGTATTGTTTTGCACTTTTATTGAGAATAGGCAATAGCAGCAAAAACAACAACAACAACAGCAAAAAATTAAATGAAAAAACGTCAGCTCTTTTTTGTTTGTGTTTATAAACTACCTTTAATTGGAATCTTATTATTAGTCATCTCCAATGTCAATTTGTAAAAAAACAAAAACAAATCGGTTAACGGTTCCCAGTAAATAATTTTGAATTCAATGAATGATGTTTTTTTTTTTTTTTGGATTATGTAAATTAAATTGCACTCTATTATTCGTTGGAATTAGTCTTCTTCTTTTATTTTTTTTAATACCGGATGTCTCTATTCTCTCGCACCTCTTACGTTTGTTTGTTTGTCTTCAATTTTTGTCTTGTCTAATTAAAAAACAACAGAAAGTAGTTGTCAATCTTACGAAATTATAATTCTGTTTATTTGTATTTTTCTCTCTTTCTCCCGTTTCTCGTTTACTCGTTTAGATCTATTCGTTGAACTTTGCGATGGCTAATATATAAGACTGAAATCCTAAAGCAGTTGCACAAGGTAGGACATCGTCAAACTATCAACAATTATTATTTTTTTAGTTTTTTTTATTCATGCACACGCACACATGCATTATATTAGCACCATAAATATTCGCTATATTTTTAAATGCATATATATATTTATGTTATTTTAAAGTAAATATTTTTAATTGTTTTGAGAAAAAAAGGAATAAAAATTGAAGGAGAACGTCAGCAATTAAATCAGTTTCTAAAAGGCTTTTTAGCGACAGCATTTCAGAAGTCATATATAGTAAGATTAACACAAATAATTGAGTTATTAGGGAATGGCTCCATCAGAGCAAGGCAACTGTTTTTCAATAATTTCCTTTCACTCCCAAAAATTTACTTTTTATTCAATTCTCTGCATTGGACAACCATAGAACTTTATTTTTTAATCAAATAATTGTTAATATGTTAAATATATTTAAATTCAATGAGATATGAAAAACAAATTTAATAAAAAAAAATCCAAAACAAATTGTATATCTTATGAAATAAATACTCATTTCCCAATGTGCCGTATACGCAATATTGTTGAATAGATAATATGAATTATACGCTCCGTTGATCTCTAAGGTATTTAAACAATATTCATAGGCATATGCGTATGTATGTATAAATACGTAGGCAAACGCAATAACATATCAACTCACACACACACGCATGCATGCATTTATATTTTTTTTTAAACTAATAGAACTGGGACTTTGAGATTTAATGGTTAGTGGCAATTAACGATATTCCCCCAAACGCCACAAAACGCCAATCCCATGTGTGATACGCAATGTCAAATTTACTCTCCACTAACGTCGGAGGTTATATAATTTTGCACGTCGTTGAGAAAAAAAATAAACATCTAGGTCCATATTATAATAGTGAGAGTTACTCTCCATTTTCAAAGTGGTCCCTTTTTGAAATTTTCTCTTCGACTGGAATAAGCTTTGTCGCAGGGTATCCATAATCCCCCAATAAACCTAATGAAAAGAAAAGAGTAGAGTTCTTCTTTAAGTTGTTTCATAATACCCCAGCCCTATGGGATACGGTTAAAACGTACCTCATCGAAATAATGGTTTTAGACCATGGGTCCCTTTGGGCCAGATCCGTTTCAGGACATTTGGAGTCGATCTAGCGATGTCCGTCCGTCCGTCTATCTGGCTGCGCATGGTAACTCTTGAAGGGAGAATGCGATTTGATCCAAACGTGGTACATCGTAATATTATTATCAAACTTAGACCATAAGAAGCTCATAAGACGCGAAATTAACATCCGATTCCAATCTCAATATTTCCATCAAAACAAGGTATGTTATAAAGTTGGTAGAGATTGGAAAATTCCTCCGGGTACCTCCCCCACAAAGGGTCAAAGTTTTGAATAACGATTATAAAATCAAAAATAAGCATCCGGTTCTCTTCATATTTCACACATTCCATTATTTCTGAAGAAGATCTGTTGTGAAGATCTCTGCGAACCCCTTCTGGAAGCGCACCCACAAAAAAGGTCACAATTTTTCAATACTTTTATCTGTCATAACTTACGAAAAAAGTCAGCGATTCTTTAAAAATTGCTCTGTCTAAATATTTCTCTCAACCAGAAACCTGAGATGAATATGGAATTTAGGAATTCTCAAAAATTGGATATCAATTTTCCATTTTCGTGTAATTTTGTCAATACCAATATTTATAATCTTCACCACAGGGTGGACAGGGTATTATGTCTTTGTGCATTTGTTTGTAACAGGCAAAAGAAACGAGATAGACCCATAGTTTCTTTTGATGATCTGCATAGAATCACATTCATAATCGATTTATGCATGTCCGTCGGTGTCTGTCTCTAAAGGTCGATCTACATGAAATTTTGCACAAATCATTTGTTTGACCCAATTGGAGATAATCGGCCGAAATTTAGATATATCTCCCATATATATCTTCGTCCGATTTTCTTTTTATTGTGCACCAAACGTGTAATATTAGCCCATATTTTGCACAAACGACCATATAAGGCCTGAAAATAATCATGGCAAATTTGATCGAAATCGGTTAAGATATAGCTATAGCTTCCATATATATTGTTCATCCGATTTGTTATTTTTGTCCTCCACAGCCGTAATATGCACTCTGTAGTAACGATATTTGGGAAATATATCAAATACAGCTCAGAAATACCTTTACCAAAATTTATCGAGATCGGTTTAGATTTGGATATAACACCAATATATATCTTCGTCCGGAATACTCTTGTCGACTATATCTGGTACCTCATGCATATTTGGTTGTAGACGGCTTAAAGATAATCGGGATCCCTTTCGAATGGACGTCGAATACGGGGATTATGATGATGATCTTAGATTTGCTGACGATTGAAAAATAGTCCGCTACTCAGTTGAATGGTCTTCGGTGATCACTTTGTTCAAGTTACTGTGATAAGTGGTGTAATTATTGCGTATGTTTTCTTATAGGCTTCATGTGGGGACATATTTGCCTCATACAGTACATATTTTTATCAGCCGTAAAATCTGCGTTGTGATAGGTAACTCCATCAGTCTGTCCTTTTCACTCTCTCCCTCTCTTCACTGTTCAGTATAATATCTGATATTTGGTAATGGTGAGTCCATCACTGACCTTTAGAATCTACATTTGATTTCATTTTGGAATCCTTGTAAAACGTGTTATATAACAGGACTACTACAAGTTGCTGCCAAAGTTTTTAGTTCCTGATCCAGATCCGTTATATTATTTGCCTACATTAAAAAAAGGTCAAACTTTATTAATCTCCATATTTATTAAAGCAATACGATTTAAACACACTTTTAATAAAAAATAAATCATATTTAAGTTTTTTTTTTTTTTTTGCTATTACTCAATTTAAATATTATTATTTTTTCCTAATATTTGAAATGTATTTTATGCAAATCCCTTATCTTATTATTAGCATAAAATTATACATAATGTGCGATCTGAGTTGTTAGTATGTAGCAGGGCTCCACGGCCGGCATTGGCCAAGGCTGCTGCTATTTAATGGATTTTGAACAAATCACAGAACCACAGTTTGTATTACAAACACAAATAGAAGAGAAGAGAGAGAGAGAGCGAGCGAAAAAAACGAAAGCAAATTTCTATATCGAACATTACTGAACATGTTTTGTTGATACTCGCAAATGTATGCAAATTAATATAATTTTTGATAAAAGCTATATTTTATAAAGCCATGCAATCACTTTATAATTCAATTAAATTGCTCCATGCCAAACGACAGCAACAGCAATGGGCCACCACCGGCGCCCAACCAATCATAGGTTGTTGTTTTTGTTTTGTTTCTTTTTTTGTACATTTAACCGCAAATTGCAGATATTTAATAGAACAATTACACTGTCAATGACAATAACAAGGACATTTTAGAAGGATTCATGGGAATTCATGTGGGTCACTTCAATTTCATTAATTTTAAATTCGATTGCATTTGTTTTGTTGTTGTGACTACTAAATAAACAATATATGTCCCAGAAAATCAGAGATATAGCCACATAAAATTTAAATATTCTTAAAAAATCAAAGAATTGGTTATTACCGAGATCAAATGTTATTTTAAATTAGTCCCAGAGGTGGAAAAAATAAGAAGATCTCTCTTACTGCGTTTTCCGCCTCTCATCTTGAAGTATCTTTCAATTTCGGAATTATGTGATCCCCCCTTTAATTTTATTTTATTTCTAGACGAAGACTAGAAACACTTTTGGTTGCCCTTCCACGTGTTTTTTAATAAATATATTTTTTGTTAGACTTTTACCAATTATTAGATTTAGATTTCAAACCCATCACTCTGAGAGCATAGAAATAAAATAAAAAACCCACACTCTTACTCTTAATTGATTTCCATTTTTTTAATCCCAAAATCTAAATTAAATTCTTAAAATTATATACTAGAAAATACCAATTCACACTAAACCCAACTGATTAAACGTTTATGGGATAATTGAGGGTATATGTGAATGTGTGTGTGTGTGTGTGTGTGTGTTGATGGGTGGCGGGTGGTTTTGGATTGATGGGTTACCATTATGTTCAAGTATGTGTAATAACAAATCATATTATCATTATCATTAAACCAATCAAATATTTTAACATAGCTTTCTATGCCTGAAAGTATGTGCATATAATTATATATACACACATGTGTGTATGTGTAAACCATTTAATTATTTAATGGCGTTAATATGTTATTACAGAGAATGATTAACGTATGTATATCAAATTGCTTGCTAAACTAGTTGGTTTAATAAGCACTACTAAATTGTCTAGGATAAAATTACATTATGATTAAATTTTGGGAAGTAAGAACTTAAATAGATTTTTTTTTTAACCATTTCAGTTATATTTAACTGTAACAATTTGTGTAGGTGAATACAAATCTATACAGTGTGTTTAGAATCGTAAAATGGTTTCAGAAAGAACCAAAAATTCTCGTCAGCACCCATGGCTTTTGTTTGGGGATATTCTGCCCTGAGTTACAAAAAAAAAACCCCTGTGACAAAATTCAACATTCTGCTGAGCCAATTTTAAAAAAGGGTGCAAAATTAAAATAATCAGTTGAAAATGAGGCGAACATTTTTATGCCCTCCACCATACATAGTACAGTCAATACAAATTAAGATAGGAAGCTCAAATTTTGCACAGATATCTCTTTTGCCTGCAGGCAGGTCAAGTTCGAAGATGGGCTATATCGGACCACGATTTTGATGATTTTAGCCAAATTTTTTAACGGAATTGTCTGAAATTCTACACAAGGGGTTCTTTGTGAAGTGCTCACAGAGAATTACCTATATAGGTCCACGATATCGAAAATCCCCCATATAACGGTACCCCTTGATATTCGGTATTTGATGATTTTAGCCTCATTTTTCAATGGAATTGTCTGAAAATCCACACAAGGAGTTTCCTGTGAGTACTTTATCCCCTGGAAGATAATTATCTATATAGATCCACGATATCGTATAGCCTCCATATAACGGTACCCCCGTACTCGGTATTATGATGATTTTAGCCACATTTTTCAACGGAGTTGTCTGAAATTCTACACAAGGATTTCTTTGTGAGTACTTTACCCCCAGACATAGATTTGTCTATATAGGCCTACAATATCGTATATGCCCCCATATATCGGCACCTTCCTTAAAGATTTTAACAGAATTTTAAATGGATTTTATTTTTGAAAATTTCCTAAATCGTTCCAAATGGTGGAGGGTATTCAGAGTTCGGCTCGACCGAACTTAATGTTTATTTACTTGTTAAAATCGCCGAATATCAGGTTTTACCGATATAGGTTTATTAGAAAACGCAGATCTATATGACTAATTATTTACCAGCGAGGGCGGTACCTAATAAGAACAATAAATACCAAGTTTGAGATAATTCTATCAAAAAATATATAGATAAAATCCAAAGATGTATGTAGAAATTTTCTGTGATATGAAATAGTACCCAGTTAAAACTCCAAATACCAAATTTTAAATAATTCCGGTGAAAAGTGTATCACTTATCATCAGAATATCTGGAGGTCCAGTTATATGGGGCCTATGGAAACTGTTATCTGCAAGGATGTTTCCTACTTACTGGAAACACAAACTGCCAATTCCACAGACGTTAAAAGTAATCTCAACCAAATTTGTTCAACCTACTTAATTTCGTTCGGAATCTGAAGTGATTTCCAGAGACAGAGAGACATACATGGCCAAATCAACATTTGGGGGATCAAAAATTCTTACTTCGAAGAAAGACAAACTTAATATACCCGCCTTAGTACGGTGAAGAATATAAAATGAAAAATTGTATGTTTATGCCCTACGTCACCCTGTACCTCAGAGTCTTTGTGCATTTGTTGGCAAAATGTAGAAGGATACGAAAAATAATATTTTTTTGGAATGTTTTGATTTACTTATGTATCGCAGATTTTCATACCCGTACCCTGCCTTAGACCCGGACAAATATCTGAGCATCCGGGCCCGTCTCGCAAGAAAAAAATATTTTCTCGGGATCAGGATGCAAATATATAAAAGATAAATAAAAAAATCCAAAGTTTTTACTAATCTAATTTTAAATAGACTTTCAAAAAATTCTCAAAATTATTTTATGTAGCCCATCCAAAAATCCATCACCCAGAAAATCAATAAATATATAACCTATAAATGAGTGTTTATGTTAAAATATAAATATTTAATTATTTCCATAACTATAATAAATATTATGTGGTGATTCCACGTAATGTCCTAATTATATATTAATTTTTGTTGGTGGTTTCAAAAAATAAAAAAAATATATATATACACATGCTTTATTTTTTATTTATCTCTTCAATGGTGCGATATTAAAAGTTGGTGTTTTTGTTTTCTTGGTTTCCGTTTTTTTGCAGGGACCACTAATTCCTGCGGCATTTACAAATGGTTACCATTAAGTGGAGGCATCGACCGCAACAAATAAAAATAAAACATTAAATTTCTGTTAAACAGCAACAATGACATGACCATGGCTAGCTACAACAGCAGCAGCAGCAGAAACAACAACAGCAACTACTACGAGCCAATTGAACATGTAGAAGAAGAAGAGGAAGAATAACAACAACATCTGTTACAAAATGTTGCAACAATTTATAACAAAAACAAAAAAAAAACCAAACCAATTACACCAAATACATATTTACATCAACTCTTACTATATATATATGAACAGAAAAAAATATATACATAATTATATATATATACAAAACAATCTATATACTAATATATATGAAAAACAAATAATTTGAATTATATACAATAACCCTATCCCAACCCCAAAAAACCAAAACAAAAAAACCCAAACCTCATCTGAATGCAAAAGAACAACAAGAACAAAACTATAAACATGGATAAATGGCATTATATTGTATACAAAGACAGCAGCAGCAACAACAGCAACAAATGATGATTATAAACAAATCGAAAAGGTGAACAAGAACAGCAGTAGCCATATTTACAGCAACAACAAACAAATGTCTACAATTGCAAACAAAAGGAGAGAAGAAAAATTGCAACCACAACAGCAATAACAACTTAAATGGCATCAAGAATTAACAACCACAATGAACGGCAGCGGCAGCAGCACCAGTAACAACAAATAACAATTTCCATTATTAATTAAAACAAGGATAGGCTTTGGACATTTTTGTCCTTAGCCACAAAGCAATGATTATGATGATGGGGCTGGCTGGATGGACTCAAGCAATATAATTAAATGGTGGTTTGTCTGCCAGATGACTGGACAACCCTTTCGATATTTGTTAATAATTGCAAAAAGAAAAACATAAAATTCAAATAAAACAAATTGAGTCTTAATACAAATTGTCTAGTAAAATTATATTACCACAATTGAACAACAACCAAAAAAACATAAATGAAATTTTTAATTAAAACCCCAAATAAAACAGAAAAACAAAAAATTATAACCATAATGAGAAAATTGACAAAACAAAATATTATTAAAATATATTTAATTTTTTTAAATAACAACAATTTGTACTCAAGCGAAATGCATAAGATGATGATTATGAAACAAAACTTCAGTACTCCCAAAAACCATCCTCTCATATAGTCAAAACGAAAGAAATCCCCAAAAAAACAATGCAAAAAAAATCCTTGTTACATATTAAGACAAAATAAAGAAATCACAGGTTAAAGAATCATAATAACAACAACAAGAAGAAGAAAATGAAGAACAACAACAAGTAATTTCATTATTGTACTCGTTATCTGAACACTTTTGAAATATGCAAAACAATACATGTTTCATTGTTTTTTTCTCTCTTTATTGCTCTTTGTGTCTCATTTTCATTTTTTGTTGTTTTCTTTGAAATGTTCTGCGTTTCGTGTGAAATCTTTACAATATACGAAACGACAGAACACGTTTAAACAATAAATAAAATTTCATATAAATTCAATGGAGAAAATCTTGCTATAAATATTGAAAACCAAACAAAAAAAACAACAACATTTCTAAGCGTCATTTGTTATCATTGTTTTTCAATTGGCTTTTTACTCTTTCCATAATTGATTTATTTAATTTTCATTTGGTAATAAATTAAAATTATGGCTCTTTGTGTTCATATGGATGTTTAATGGTGGGGAAGATGAAAGGAAATAATTTTATTTTAGGCAATATTTAAAACAAATCGGCATAAAGGGCGATCAGATTGATCTCACATTACCATGAGAATTATTTACAGCCAAGGAAAATAATTCAATTAAAAAAAAATATTTTTGAATATTTTCTCATCCTTTAAATTTTTCCCCCTTATGCAGTACACTTACTTATTCACAATTTTAATATTCCATTTCTGGTCTTTATAAAGGATGTTATTTAATAACAAATATTTTATATGAAATGCGTGTTTAATTCGACAATTTTGCACACATATTAAACAAACAACTAAGCCATAAACAGATGGCATACATTTTTATACCCTACACCACAAGGTATTATGTCTTTGTACATTTGTTTGTAACATGTGAAAGGAAACGAGATAGACCCACAGTTACTTTTGATGATCTGCATAGAATCACATTCTAAGTCGTTCAATGCATGTCCGTCTGTCCATGTATTTTTGTAAACATTTGTTTGACCACAGGGTTCGTCTCTGGAATTGGAGATAATCGGTCAAAATTTAGATATATCTCCCATATATATCTTCGTCCGATTTACCTTTAATTGTGCACCAAACGTTTAATATCAGCTCAAATAGTATGGAATTTTACACATACGACCAAATTAGACCGGAAAATAAGTATGCCAAATTTGATCGAAATCGTTTCAGATATAGCTATAGCTGCCGTATACATATATTGTTCATCCGATTTGGTTTTTTTGTTCTCCGCAGCCGTAATATGCGCTCTGTAACAACAATATTTGGGGAAGTATATCAAATACAGCTCAGGAATATCTTTACTAAATTTTATCGAGATCGGGTCAGATTTGGACATAGCTCACATATATAACTTCGTCCAAATTGTCTTTTATTGTGCACCAAACGTGAAAAGACACAAATGCCTTGGCAAATTTTGTCTTTTGGACTTTCAAATATAACTATAATCACAGTTGGTATGATTTAATTTTCACAATTTCCCCATAAACAAATTTTGTTTGTTATGTGAAGGGAAGTTCACATTTATAAGTCCTATTTAAAAGGCAAAAGTGATGTTAGAGTCATATGTAAAGTGACTTTTTCAAAATTATTTTTAATAAAATGCGTTTAGAAACTTCGCAGAATTTTTTGTTTAAAAAACAGCGTTTTATAGTATAAATTAATACAAAAATATAATAAAAAAAATGGAATGAAGAAAATACAAATATATTTATAGTGATGCATAGTATCTACTTTATATTATATACCGCTACTTTTAAGTAAAAACAAAATTGCATGCCCCCTAAAGTATGCTTTAAAAAGATAAAATATACAATATGAGAAAGGCACTTCGCATATGACTAACGTAATGTGTAATCGGATCTAAAGAGTATGGGCCTTGCCAAAATTAGGCCCATCTATAAATTATAATATAAGATTATAATATTCAAAAATGTTTAATTTTTAACCTTTTGAAAAAAAAGACAAGTTTCGTCTAAATTGCATGTCTCTAATGTGAAATTAAGAGGTGATTTTGAATAATAGAACTTGTTTTCTATCCTATATGTATTTTCAATTTAAAAATATACAAAAGCCAAAAAATGTCATATGCACACAAAGAGATTTTTTTAATATTTTCTCCATTAAAACAAAACAATTTTTTTATTTTCGCTTTGTAAAATTTGTAACACCACGATTTTGAAGGCTTGAAAAAAACCCCTGTTTTAAATTCAATTCATTTTCTTTAACATGATTTTAGCAAATAGTTAGGGAAATATGTTACTATTTACATATTATATATACATATATATTATATGAAACATAAATAATTAATAAAACACCACACACTGAGACTCACTCTCATACACCCAAGACAAAATATTAAAAAAAAATTAACAAAAAATTATATTCATGAATTTTAGTAATAAGTCCATACACACACATACAAGTATTTATTATAACAAAACAGTTGAAATATACTGACATTATTGCATATACATACACATGTACACAACAATTCAATTCCCCCTTACAAAACTGAATCAAAATCTTTAAGTGCGCTAATTAAAAAAAAGGAAATACAAACATTAACAATACCATCAAAAACAAGGTAATCATTGATTACATACATATATACAAATATTACCATGATTATTTGGTTTATTTACATTGTTCTTTTTTTTTTTTTTGACAAGCAATTTTAGCATTGCATTCTCATACAGCTTACGTTAATGCATCCATTGGCATCTTTGAGTTTTTTTTTTGTTCTGCAAAATAATATCGTGTTACAATAATACCATTAATCAATCAATTAATTTATTATTTATTTGGATATTTAATACCCCAGCTAGGCCAATCTATGTGCAATTTATAGCAAAGAATTAAAACAACAATGAACAAGAAATATTTAAATATTCAAATATCAGAGTGTGTCAAATCAGACGAATAGAAATGACAATTTAAGATCAGTCCAATTCAAAACGTTTACTTGTGGAGAATTTCATCCATTCATTCATTAAAAAAATATTTTCTTTGACTTGAAGTATGCTTTTATATTTAAATATTCAAAATTCCAACACAATCTTTTGACTCATTCTCAGCGAACCAAATGACGGGACGCCCGACACGTCTGATCTGACACGTAGGTCCGAGATCTGAACAATTCGACTGAGGAATTTTTTCCTTTTTATAGAGTTTTTTCTTCTACTTCTTTAGAATTCGGAAAGAGTAATGTTAGAAACTCGCTCAAAAAATCAAAAATCCATCGAACCAAATAATGGACGCCCGACACGTCTGATCTCAGGCGTAGGTCCGAGATCTGAGCAATTTGTCTGAGAGATTTTTTCTTTCTGTAGAGTTTTTTCTTCTACTTCTTCAGAATTCGAAAAGAATAGTGTTAGAACTCGCCCAAAAAATCAGAAATCCAAACGAGTTAGCTCTGAAATTGATCCGACGATTCTATTTTCACTTCTAAATTTCCTATGAACTTCATTCCGAGTTCGGTTCGAAAGTCGGCTAAAACTTCAGATTTTCATCCAAATCTTCGGCCCGAAAAAACGTCACCCACAAAAGACGGACCGAATTCGGAACGAAAACTGTCACGAAGTAGTAATTATACAAAACTCAAAATTATTAAATAAAAATAAAATTTAATCCAAAAAATTAAATTTAAAAAATTAAAATTTAATTTAAAAATTTAAATTATTTAAAAATTCAATTATTCTCCAAAAAATTCAATTCTTTTAGAGAAAAATAGACAATTTTCAATATGCAATACATCCTCAAAATTAATTTTTTGATGAGCCTGCTGAACTCACTTTGAATTCTGAATAAACATGTGCTTTGCTTATTTCAACAATATTTTCTATATTTTAAATTCTAATTTGAAAACTTAATTTTATATCACTGGCATTTCAACAACAACAAAAAACGAAATATTCACAACTTTTTTACGGAGTATTAAACTCATCCTAATGATGGGGTCACCTGACAGTGTCCCGTACTCATGTGACCCATAGACTACCATTGTTTTCGTATTGAACGATTAAAAAAATAACCCACATTACAAAATCTTAACTTGATTCCTGAAATTTTGCCAAATTTTTGTAACAAATAACCGAACAACAACAACACAGCGTTTTACTTCGTTTATTCTCAATATCCTGCTCTCTTTTTTCCAACAACAACAACAAACTCAAATAAGTAATACTAAAGAACCAAATAAATACTAATACAAATATATGCAATATTATTAACAAAAAAAAGTAACAAAGAACTAAACCAACCAACCAACAAAATGTTAATAGTTTGAATAACACCAATTTTTTATAAAGACAAATTCAAGAGATGTTTTAAAAGGATATTTTCAATCAAGCTAGGAAAACAATGGAAAATTTCTGCAAAATGAATTCAAACGAATTAAAAAAAAAATAAAACAAAACATACCACAAACAAACACAACAAAAATCAAATATTATAAACCAAAAAAAAATTACAAATAACAAAATATATATTTAAAAAAAATACAATTTGTAAAAAAAATCAAACAGCTTTAGTTAGTTAAAACCAAAAATAAAAATAAAATAAGATAAATATATAAAAGCTGGGGGAGTACACCCCTGCTCAGATTGAGAAATTGAAAGCTAAAAGAAAGAGCATGGGCAAATGGCCAAAACCAAAATAAAACAAAAAACTGACAGTAGTTAGAAGTTTTCTTAAGCAAACCAAAAAAAAAAAACACACAAAAACAAATGAAAGGATGAGCTATCCTCGGAACAGGACACCAGATCAGAAAAGGATTTAGTTAGTATTATGCATTAGATTGGAAAGATGGAACATGTCCCATAGGAGAAGCAACTGTGTCCTGTCTGTTACTTTAAACCAACCGACAAAAACAACAACAACAACAAATTGCTACAAAAATTAATGTTTTCAGTTAAGGGCTTCTTTTTACGGAATAAGTTTTCTTTTACGAAAAACAAAACCCTGATAACTAGCAAAATAAAGAGATTTATGTTTCTTCTTCTTTCGTTTCTTTTTGTTTTCCTTTCTTTTCAAAGGAGATGAGAAGCTAAAAATCTGGTTTGTTACAAAAAACCAAAAGTTATTACAATTATTATTATATGCAAATAAAGCAAAAAACATATTATTTACTTTATAAAATAATATTATTTTAAATTAAAAAAAAAAACAACAACAACCAAAATATATACCTACATAAATAATTACAAGAAAATATATATATTACATATTGACAAGAAAAAGCAAATATTAAAAACTAAAAAAAAACAACAACAACAAAAATATATATTTTTAAGAAAATGTTCAAAAAGCAATAATTAAAAACAACAACAAAAAAAATATAATTATTAAATATAACTAATTTAAAAAATGCATATTAAATATAAATAAATTCAAATTAAAAAAAAAAAAAACAAAACTATATTATTAAGTTAAATATAAAGCAAACTAAAGAAAACATAAAAAAACAACAACTATTATAAAATTATACACAAAGAAAAAGAAGAAAAAGAAAACTTAATAAAATGAAACCATAATAATTCAATATTTATTTAAATTATTATTTACATATAAGATAAATGGGAAGAAACCACTCCTCCAAAACTTGACAAACTTGCATACATACATAACCAATGCATAAATGACTGTCTTTTAGCATAACTTACATCAATTCAAATTAAAACTCATACCAAGAACAAAAACGCTTTAAAATATTTTTTTTAAGGAACTGGCATTGAAGGGAATAGATAAACGAAATTTGTTTGAAATGCATTTAAGGAAGTCAAATATCGAAGTTTTAAGGTGTATTAAAGTTTCAAGGTGTATATGTACCTCAGAGTTAAGAAAGTATCGATGCTCGCAAAAAAATACCGATATTATTGGTTATCAGAATTACAAAGAAAGACACTTTTTTTAAGAAAATCAAAATTGATTAGACAAACTTTTCAAAATTTGAGAAAATGAATTTGATAGCAGAAATTGTAATGAATATCTGGGTATTTGAAGCAATGTCAAAAATACGATCAATATAGTAATCATTCTTCAAATGTCCTACCCTGGTGACTGTCATTTTCTGATTGGTTTTTATGTTGACTTCATTTTTCTCTCAGAGTGATTTTGACAGAATTTTTGCTTCCAATAGGATTTTGTTTCGACACCGAATTATTAAATGGAATTAGTTCAAATGTGGATTACAAAAATCTTGATTGATCGATCATTCAATGTTCCCTTACTTTTTATAGTAAAACTGGGAAAAAAGATATATATAAAGATAAAAAAAACTGCAACAACGTCAAACGCCATAATTTTTACATTTTTTTAATTTTATTGAATGAAAGCCAAAAATGTCTCAAATAGCATTAAATTTTAGAATAAGTTTAGATATGTTCGAATTGGTCACCTTTGGCGCGATTTATGGCCTTCACACGGCTAATAAAACCGTCACACGCTGCCCGAATGTTGCTCTGCGGTATTTTGGCCCATTCCCGGCGAAGCGCTTGCTTGGTATTTTTTAGTACCAACCTTGCTTACCAAAATACTCCAGACACAATAGTCCAACGGATTAGTATCCGGAGATTTTGGTGGCCATTGTGCGCTGGAAATGAAGCGAGAAACGTCATTTTGTAACCATTCTTAGGTGACGCGTGCTGAGTCCTGTTGGAATGTCCAAGGTCTACGGCCAAAATGTTTGCGTGTCCAAGGCTTTACTATACCTTCCAGAATAATTTCGCGGTAATATTTGACATTTATTCTGATGCCTCGGTCGACTAATACGAGCGGAGAGCGTTTATCAGCTGTTATGGCGGCCCACACATTAACCATGGCCGGCGCTTCATTTCTGGTGGCCAGGTGCACAGCTGAACTACTATCACGGTTGAATTCCATCACGTATAACTTTTTTTCTGGAAAATTCTCACCAAAATGCTTCTGTAACAGTCTGAAGTTGGTTGCAGTTTTTCCATCTCACCCAGTGGTTCATATGTCAAAAATATTATCAATATAATAATTCTTCAAATTTCCCACCCTGGAAACTGTCATTGTCTGATTGTTGTTTATGTGGTCTTCATTTTTCTCCCAGAGTTATTTTGACAGAACTTAATTTTAAATTAAAAATGTTCCCATTTTTTCTTTAAGGTTAAGATCCATGTGTTCACTTTTAAATAACAACTTTATCAAGAATCTCCCGTCAAAACTTAATGGCTTTTTTAAACGTAACATATCACAAATCAAAAGTTGTTAATCTAAAATTTTTTCACTAGGCAAAATATTGCTGGAAAACATTTTTTAGGGAGAGCAATTTATTCCAAAAGAAGTAAATTTTTGCAAGTTCTGAAGAAAGCTAAAATGAAATTTGAATTTTCCAATTTAATAGTTCCAATTTTCTACACGTATGCGATCCGAATACTTTCTCACAAGTCGCTCAGATGATATGCAATTCACATGACTGCCGCCTTCCTTTCAGTTATAGTTTAATGCAAATTTCAAACATTTATTATCCCTTGAATTGCCAAAGCCCATTTCAAATAAAATTTTTCATATTTTCAATTTTTTTTTCGAAATTGCTTTATCCAAACAGCATCAACCACAAAATGGAAAAAAAGTGAAAACAATACTGAAATAAATATGCGTCCTTTTTACAAAAATCACACGAAAAGCAAAAACCAAAAAACCAAGATCAATTTTAGTCAATTAACAACTAAAAGAAAAAGAAAAGCGTTTTTAAAATGTTTACTCCAAAAGCAAAATAAATTTTTAAATACCAAACAAAAAAAGGACAAGGTTTTTTATGGAATTTTCAGACCCAATAAAAAAGGAAACACCCCAAAAAAAGAATACACAAAACTGAAATGTATATTTAAAATGTTATTTGAAAAAAAGCTTTAATTATTTTCATTTTTAATTTTTTTCTTCTTTAAAAAAAAAAGAAAAAACTTTTTTTGTCAAGTTATTATCTCTTTGTAATAATGTTAATAAAACACATACATTTATTGGCATATATTGCAATGAAAATGATAAAGAAAATACGACGATGTTGATGATTACAAAGGTGATATGATAAACCTTCCAAAAACAAAAAAAAAAAAATCACAAAAAAATTAAATTAAAATAAATTAATAAAACCACATACAGACAAAATTCATTCACAAAACACACCCACACAAAATAACAAAAAAGAGAAACAAATTTTTTTGCATTAAAAGAGCATAACGAATTTTACTTAAAAGTCAATTTTTGCTTTGTGTTTTTGTTTTCACAATTCAATAATTTTGTTTTTAGCCTCTGATGTTGTTTCCATCATTTTGTATTCAAATATTCATGCGTCTTCTCATTTTCTCTATCTCTCTCCCTCTCTCTGGACAACATATCATTTCTTTAGAAAAATATTTAAATACAAATTTAAATAAAAATATATTATACACTTATATTAGTAGAAAAAGGAAATAATTATAATTATTAAAATTAATTTTAAGCATAATTTTTTAATAAAATCTCTTTTCATTTCTCGCTCGCTCTCTCCCTCTTTTATCACTCTAATAATTCTTGAGTAATAAGCCTTACAACCAAATAAATATCTTTCTCTGGTATACAAACAAAGAACCCTACACTTAAATCTTCTACAAAATCTTACTCAGAGGCTCTCTCTCTCCCCGTGAAAGTGTTTCGGAGAGTAACAAACTCACATCACTTCATCTGCTCTCTATCTCATTATCAAACAAAAATAAAAACAATTTTACTTACATTTCGAGTCTGAGATCGAAGGAAGCAAAACAAACCCCTCAAACTCGAAAAGCTTTTCCAAAATCTAAATACCAACAAAAATATATACGAATAAGAAAGAAGAAGACGATGACGAAGAAAAAGAAGATATAGCAGATATGAAAACCAAGCAAAAGAAAAGAAGAAAAAACGCAAAAAAAAAAAACACTTTCACTATATTGACAATATCTTTATATTTTACACTATACTTATAATTAAATATAAAATGAAATCTATTAACAATTAAGTGATGAGTATCTTTAAATATAAATATAACAAAAAAAATATATATTAAATAAAAAAAATGAAAAAAAATAAATAAATGAAAGACAACAAACAAAACCACATTGTATTTACACTTACAACAAATAAATAAAACAAAAATCAATGAAAGCCCAAAAAATCATACTACAAATCTAAATTTAAGTCAATATACATATATATAACTTATATATACATACCTAAACTTAAATATTAAATCTATAATGGAAAAACCAAAATTATAATTATTAAAATAAATAAAACAAAACAAAACAAGAAAAAACAACTAATTTTCTTTTGAAATGCAAAGATATAATATCTAAGAGATACGTTACATTTGTAAGCTATACACATAAATATATATTATTTTATATAAATAAATATACTAACTAACAGGTGGATTAAAACTGGAAACAAAATTTGAATATATTGAGATATTAGGGGGACATGTTAATTATTAAACAAAAATAAATATTTTAAAATGTATTTCATAGACATTTTGTTTCAGGCATTGCGTTAAATTACATTTTTTTTAAATATATTCCTTCTTGGATTTTTTTTCTTTGTCGTTTATTTGGTAGACAAACGAGGTTGAAGACATTTCCCTCCATTTTTGAAGATGAACAAATTATTTTTGGTATCTTGGCACTATTTGGAGCAAATAATCATTTTGGAATATATGAATTCCGAAGAAACACTTTAATCTATTAGTCCTTCATGGAAGACATATATATTTGTATAAAACCAATAGAAGGCTTCTTATGAAATGCCACCGATATATTCAAAGTCTACAGAAAATTTTCTAACTACAGAAAATCTTGAATATAGAAGCAATATAAAAGGTCTCTGTGGAAAACCTTTAGAAGGTCTTTTATCTGCATACTATCTTTAATCGATAGAATATCTGTGGAAGGCCTGAGGAGAATTCTGTTCATAGAAAATTAATGTCTAAAGAATACAGTGGAAATCGCCTATAACGATGGAATATTATTGATCCATTGAACTTCCTTATAACAGATCTCGACTTTACATCGATCCTTGATCAGCAGAACACATATACAGGGTGAGATAAAAAAACTGCAACATAGTCAAACACCTTAATTTTAACATTTTTTTTAATGTTATTAAATGAAATCAAAAAAATGTCGGAAATATCATCAAATTTTAGAATAAATGTAGATTTGTTCGAATTGGTCATTGTCACGAATTATAGCCTTCAAACGGCCAATGAAAACTTCACACGCTGCCCGAATGTTGCTCTGCGGTATTTTGGTCTATTCCCGGCACTTTGGTATTATTAGTGTCAACCTTGGTTTCCAAAATACTCCAGACGCAATAGTCCAACGGATTGGTATCCGGAGATTTTGGTGGCTATTGTGTGCTGGAAATGAAGCGAGGAACATCACTTTGTAACCAATCTTGGGTGGCGCGTGCTGAGTGCGATGGTGCTGAGTCCTGTTGGAATGTTCAAGGTCTGCGGCCAAAATGTTTCCATGCCCAAGGCTTTAATACACCCTCCAGAATATTTTCGCGATAATATTCGGCATTTATTCTGATGCCACGGTCGAGCGGAGAGAGACCATTGGCTGTTATGGCGGTCCACACCATCACCATGGGCGGCAAAGGTGTACATTTTCAGCTGACCTCCTTGGCAAGTACGGATCATTTTGTTTGTTTACAAACTGCTGGACAACATATGTTTTCTTTCGGCCAGGCGAAGCAACACATTAGCTCTTTTGAGTCTATTTTCTTTCTGTTGCAATGTAAGTTCTTGCACTTTTTGGAATTTCAACGGCTTTACCCCGAGCTCATTTTTCAATATTTGCCGAATGGAATATTGCGATATGTTTAGCTCACGAGTCATTTATCGACCACTGCGACGCGGGTTTCGATCAAGTCGCTTCTTTACTTTGCGAACCATTTCTGCTGATGTTGCTGTTTTCTTCCGTCCACTTCTTTGACGTCGGGCTACGCTACCAGTATCACGGTCACGAGCGATGGTATGAGACACAAAAGATTTATTCACATTTATATGCTGGAGTTCTCTAACGATAGCCACTTGTGGTTTTCCAGCCATATATGAAGATATCTCACTATCACGCTTGAAGTCCATCACGAATAACTTTTTTTCTAGAAAATTCCCGCGAAAAAGCTTTTGTACGCTTGCAAACAATATAATGAGATTTCACTGGAATTTTAACAGCTGTCGGATGAGTGACAGCTTCCTGGAATTGGTTGCAGTTTTTTCATCTCACCCAGTACATATATATTGCTAGGACATATGAGGAGAATTCTGTCCATTAAAAAGTAATGTCTATAGAACGCAGTCGAAATCGCCTATAGCGACAGATATCGACTATACATATCGATCCTCGAACATCAGGACACATATAGAAGTTCTACTGTATGAAGAAAATCTGAATATACATAGAACATCTACAAAAGGTGTTATGCCTATAGAAGGCCCTCTGTCTACCGAAGATATTCTGTCTTTTGAAGATCCATAGTATTCTATATAATGTATTCTAGAAAAAGGAATGTTAGCCTCGAATGCAGTCGAAAATAATTTTTTATAATTTTAAAAACCTCGAATTGGGTTGAATTTTCACTACAGCCTTTAATTTTTCAACGAGAAATTTGGAATACTGTAATCTTAAAATTTTTTTTATTGAACATTTCAATATTGTTTAAAGTTAATGGTCCCCAAGGAAAAAGGAAACGAAAACCTTACGCAAAGAACTACATACATATATAGTTTTATATATTCAAAAAAACCCGAAAAAACAACAACAACTAACAAAACCAATAAACTACAGATACAACAAACATACAAGGAAAACCAATTAAAGAATACATATTAAAAGCAAAATAAAAAAAATGAAATGTAAAACAAATTCTATTAATAAACCAACAACAAAATCCAAAAACTATTTAATGAAAATTTTTTGTAAACGATATCAGCAAAACTGGACATTTTTTTCGAAAACAATCCCCCCATAATGTAAAACGAAAGAAAGAAACACACATCTTTTTTTTGTCATCCGCAGCAAACATTGAAATTAAGCAAAATTCGAAATATTTGTATAAAAAAATACATTTTTAGTAAAATAAAAAAATCAACAACAACAACATAAGTTAAGGCAAAAAAATGCATGGAAATAAAATCATTGATTATAAAAAAAAAACCAAACAAACCATACAAAAAGCAATTACATATTTAAAATAAAACAAAAAAAACCTTAAAACATAAATTAAATTTAAATTGTAAACTCTCTTGAAAAAAAGCAACACCATAAACATGAAATAAAACTGTTATAATGTAATTTATTTTTCTTTATAAAATTTATTAACAAATTAAAACAGCAAACAAAGGGAAAACGTGCAAAACCCAACACCTGATCGGAGTTGGAGTTTTGTTATTTTGTTCACAATTTGTATACAAATTAAATTATTTACTTCAATGGAACTATGATGATGTCCCATCGGTGTTGGGGAGGGGCGTTACCGGTCGACGACATGGGTTCCTCTATTTCCTCAGATCTAATACAGGCATGTGCAGCTGAAACGCACACTAACACTAACATTCATTACTCCGCGAGAGGAGGTGGAGGAGGGAACTTTTTTTTTGTCCACCCGATGGGATACAAATACTCACACACTCAGCACCCATCTGGGTCTGGGCGGGTCTTGGTTTGCAAAATTTTTTGCATAGAACAACCAACCACAACAAGAAATACTAATAAATTCAATAAATATACATATAAATATATTATATAATAATTATTAATAATTATTACAACAACATTATATAAATATACATTTGTATGTAATGATATAAGTTATATAAATACCACAACTGAAAAAGAAAGAAGAACAAAAAAATAACAAGAACAACAACAAAAAGGAAACCAACAAGAGAATAACATAAAGTCAAATACAATTTAAGTTAATTATATATATATTATAAACAACAACAACAACAAAAACATGAGACGATTTTAAACAAAACCAAAAAAAAAAACAGTTATTTGAAAATATAAACAAAAGGAAGAAAACAAAAACATAATTATAAGGATGATAACAACAACAACAACTTTGATGCAAATAATGAAAATAAATAAAAATATGAACATTGTTCAAAAAAAAAAAAAAAAAACAATCGAATTGTTCTTTGAAATTGGGTAGCATGTTGGTGGTAAGTAAATTACTGTGGCGTTTACAAGGGATGAGCTATTTACTTTTCTTACAGATGCTAAATTTTAGTAAAATTCGATCTTTTATGGTGTAGAACTTTTGATGTGTGGAAAGACGTAGAATAAGGTTTTAGCAGAAAGGGAGCAGGAAGTGTCCTCTTTCTAATTGTCTATTACTACCAATCAATTTGACTGGAAATGCTATCAACTTGGTAGGAAATCGTAAAGTCCACTTATTTTTATACCCTCAGTCATATGTCTACCATTATCGAAATAATGGTTTTATACCCCAGGTCTCTTTGGATGAAATCCAGTTGTCCATCTATATGGCTAGCTGGGAGTATCCGATTCGGGTCAATCTTTGTACATCGTAATATGTATTATTATCAGACTTAGATTGAGTTCGGAGATGGAAAATATATATCCACTTCTTCCGGTACCTCCACAACAGGAGTTCAAAGGTTATTTCTAAGTCACTCATCTGACAGCTGTTAAAATTATTCCAGTGACAGCTCATTATATTGTTTACAAGCGTACAAAAGAATGGTGAGAATTTTTCGGAAAAAAAATTATTCGTGATGGAATTCAAGCGTGATTTCTTTATATTTGGCTGGAAAACCACAAGTGGATATCGTTAGAGTACGCCAACATTTAAATGTGAATAAATTTTTAGTGTCCCGTACCATCGCTCGTTACCGTGACACTGGTAACGTAACCCAGCAACATTAGCCGAAATGGTTCGAAAAGTAAAGAAGCGGCTTGATCGAAACTCGCGTCGCTGTGGCCGAAAAATGGCTCGTGAGCTGAACATATCGCAATATTCCATTCGGCAAATATTAAAAACTGAGCTCGGATTAAGCCATTGAAATTGCAAAAAGTGCAAGAACTTTCACCGCAAAAGAAAGAAACTAGACTTAAAAGAGCTAAAGAGTTACTTCGCTTGGCCGAAAGTGGTGAACTGCCGAATTTGGTTTTCTCCAATGAGAAAACATTCGTTGTCCAGCAATTTGTAATCAAACAAATTGATCGTGTTTACTTGCCAAAGAAGTTGATTGTGTGGGCCGCCATAACAGCCGATGGTCGCTCTCCGCTCGTTTTAATCGAACGTGGCATTAGAATAAATACCGAATACCATCGCGCTGGAGGGTGTATTAAAGCCTTGGGAACGCAAACATTTTGGCTGCAGACCTTGGACATTCCAACAGGACTCAGCACCATTGCACTTAGCACGCACCACCCAAGAATGGATACAAAATGAGGTTCCTCGCTATATTTCCAGCGCACAATGGCCACCAAAATCTCCGGATACCAATCCGTTGGACTGTTGTGTCAGGAGTATTTCGGAAAGCAAGGTTGGCACAAAAAAATACCAAAGTGTCGATCACCTCAAGCAAGCGCTTCGCCGGGAATGGGTCAAAACACCGCAGAGCAAAATTCAGGCAGCGTGTGTCGGTTTCATTGGCCGTGTGAAGGCCATAATTCGTGCCAAAGGTGACCAATTCTAAACTTATTTTAAAATTTGATGATATTTCCGACAATTTCTGCTTTCATTCAATAAAATCTAAAAAATGTAAAAAATTATCGCGTTTGACCTTGTTGCAGTTTCTTTTTATCTCACCCTGTATGTGTACTAAATATGGCACAATTGGGATAGAGCTAGAATCCCAAAATTTAATATTAAGGTCACTGCTGCTGTCCGTGGTTAAGATGTGACGGTGTTTATGGAAATGCTTCCTATATTTTTACGAAAAGTACTAAATGGTACTAAATTTGATATTGGGTGAAGGAAAAGGACCGAAATCATTAAATTTAATATTGAGGACACTGTTGTTGTCTGTGGATATGAGATGGTTTTAGAAATAGTACACATTGTACGAAAAGTACAAAAAAAAGTACCAATTTTGTATTTGGTGAAGGTATAGAGCAGAAGACCTGAAATTTCATATGGATGTCCCTGTTGGTGTCTGTGGTTGAGAGAAGGAGTTGCTCGATAGAGGTGGAATTCTGAAATTTGGTTGGTGTCTAGGGTGGAGAGGCGCTGACTGTCATTTCTGCATTTTAAAATTTGCAGTCCAATCAAATTAGTTGCAATTTAATTAACTCCCCTTTCAATTTGGAGAGGAGATGACCATGACCTGGACCATTTCCTAATTTAAACATGCTATGACATTTTATTAGTGGCTGGCAGTTCATCTTTTGCTTCACGTGCTTAACTTTCGCAGTGGCCAATATGGTAGCCTCATTTCAAATGAGTCTTCACAACTCTGGATTAACTTCAACCGGACCTTGTCACACACAACAAAATTTGTATACAATTTTCAAATATGTTTTTCTTTATTCAAATATCTCAGTTAAAAATATACAATAATAACAAAAAAACAAACACCAAATAACGAAATGTTTGGCTCTTAAATCTATCTTAATGCATAAAAGCAACTTAATTATTTTTACTCTTTGCTACACCATTTCGCTGGCCTTTTCCTATATTCTCCTCCCACCATTTGCCATACCATTTGGCACTGTTGCCAACCGATGTTTCTTCATCTATCAATGGCACGTAGTCCATGTGAATGGATGCCCTCAGACGATTGAAGAATATTATCGAAGATGCATATGAACTTAGCGATCGAATGGAATACTTAAGTGTTATCTTTTTCACCGGTTCCAGCAAATCGATGAACAGTTCAGTTAACATTGCAAAGAAATAGAAGATGAAATGTGGAATTGACCATGAGGAGTGACGGGCCTTGTATTTGCCACTGACTAAACCGATTTTTTGGATAAATCTTGAGGTGTCATACAGCGGTGTGTCATCGGTAATGAAAACCGGCAGACCGCCAACAGATTTGGGCGAAGCTTTGAGGGACTTGTAGGCACACATGTGGCCCCATGCAACATTGCCTTGAAATAAAAAAAACTCATTAGCAGTGGTTTGTGATTATAAAAATGGTATATTTACCAGCATAACAGAGTTGCTGCTTGCCACCCGCGCCCGCAATCTTTGGATAGACATAAGAATGTCTGCTCAAATATCTGAGCATATCTGGCATAAAGAATGTATCACCCTCGCCATAGGTCAATGGTGGACGTATTGCTGCTGTAGTCAATTGTCCAGTGCCATTTTTCAGTGTCTTTCCATGAGCACTCAGAACAATTTGTTCGGCCTTCAGTTTGGATGACGAATAGCCACGAATAATAAACTGCTTGTCGAATTCCTCGGGTTTTTTGGCATCGAACATCGGTGTGGCGGCTTTTGACTCGGTTTGATTAATAACAACAGTACTGGAACTGCCCTTAAAGGGGACCATGCACACCGATCCACAACTGGTGTAAATTAAACGTTGCACGTTATGTTTAAGGCAAAGATCCACCACTGATTGAGTTGCTGCAGGAATTTAAAATGGAATTGGTAATTAAAAGAGAAATTACTTTTTTATTTTCACAATTACCTTCGATATTGTTACGATTCAATTCATCGTATTTGGGGGGATATTGCAGACTCATCTTGCCGGCACAATGGAATACAGTGTCAACACCCTTAAAGGCATCCTCCACAGAATCTGGTTCACACAGGTCACCAACAAAGGTTTTAATATCAAGTTTTTCATCTGCAAGGACAAAATATATAAAAATTTTAGTAATTTAGTTTCCAAAAGAGTTTTGAATCTCGAAATTAAGTTCAAATTGTATTAGTTATACATACCATCAATTGTATTCTTGAAGGCATTCAAATCCACACTGCGCACTTCTTTAATTCCCAGCTCCGTTTTGTCCTTCAATAATCGTCTGATAATGTGTTGGCCAATAAAACCGCTACCACCGGTAACCAAAACAACTTCGCCACTGGCCATGGTTGGAACTTTTTTTTAATTCTGTAAAAATAGAAAATTAAAACTATGAAAAATCTTATCACAACGTAAAAAAGTTTTCGAGATTCCATCACCTGCTTAGATATTTCAATATTATTTGGACTTTTTATACCTTCCAGAATGTGAAAACTTGACTTGACCAAAACATGCCATATCGAAATAACGGATTTAGACCCTAGGTCTCTTTGGACCAAATCCATTTCAGGACATTTGGGGTCTATCTAGCGATGTCTGTCCGTCTGGTGCATACGATAACTCTCGAATAGAATATCCGATCGTAATATTATTATCAAACTTAGTTTGAGTTTTGAGATGGATCATATCGGTTCACACTTTCTGGTACCTCCCCCCACAAAAGGTCGAAATTTTCAAAGAAAATATTTTACTGAAAGGATAATCTGATTTTGCTTCAACTTTGCAAATCCTAATATTTGCATCAGTTCTAGGTCAGGTGCGAAAATGGACAATATTTGTTAACTCCATCAATTACCTCCCCCATAAAGGGTCAAAATTTTGAATAATTATAACTTTTGAATAATTATAACTTTTGAATAATTATAACTTTAAGAGTCCGATTGTCTTCAAATTACACACATCAAAATATCTGTATTAGCCTAAGGTCTGGTGTGAAGATGGAATATATCGGTCCACACCTTCTGGTACCTCCCCCACAAAGGGTCAAAATTTGTAATCATATTCCAATCAGACTCTGCTGTGAAAATGGGATACATCGGTCCACTCCTCCTGGTACCTCCACCACAAAGGGTTCAACATTTTGAAAAACAAAACGCTCATAAATCGCAAAATAAGCATCAAACTCTCTTAAATTTTCAAATATCCAAACATTTTTGCTAACGCAAAATTTGTGGTGAAGATGATAAATATCCGTTTATCATTTATAAAATTGAAACCAACATTCAAAATCTCCGCGCTTCGATACTATTTTTGGAATAGTTATAAGATTATTAATAATCGTTTATTTGTATAACTTTGACCTCGGCTCTTGACCTTTACTGGGTCACATGCGAACGAACGCTTCTTTCACCATGAGTTTGCAAGATGTTGACCCAATTTTCGAATTTTCCCACCAAATCATACAGGTGCTTAGAAAATTTAATTAAAATTATATGATTAATGTAATTTGGCAATTGTTTTGTAATTTCCTAAAATTTACTCTTACACCAAGATGATACTTCCTCTGCTTGTTATCCACATTCGTTAATTGCATTTACAATTTTAAATAAAAGTTATTCGTTGCTTGGGTTTTGCTTCTTTCGTTTGCTTCGAGATTTGTGTGTCACTTGGCTCAAACAAGTTTCATGGGTACGTCTTTCTTGCGTATCTGGGTTTGTGTTTTTTTTTTTTGGTCTTCTATTCACTAAAGAAATGAAAATTTGGCCAGGGTCACAGACGCTGCTGCTGATGGTCAATAGCAATATTGCTGTTTTTGTTTCACCAGCGTTCGTTCATAGATGAGATGAAGTTTAGATCTTAACTTTGGTTTCATTGAAACTGTCCTCAAAAAATGCACACAAAAGAAGCACAATCAAAGAATAAATCAAATATTTCAGATCAATAGAACCGGTTGAGTAAACTTTACATGAAACAACGTGATCAATGGAATATTTTATCAAGATTCTTGAAAAATGTTTTGCACTTAAATAATTCAAACCACACCTCTATGATTTTTAGTTGTTTTTTTTTGCAAATTTTTAAAATGTAACGTAAAAAAGTATTGAGACAATATTCGAGTTGTAATTTTATTAAGTCACGTTATTACTTACATTTATTAAAAATTAAGCTATTAAATTATTTTTTTATTATTAAAATGTTTGTTCACTTCTTGAGTTTGCTTTAAATTAACAACTGTTTGGTTTGGTGACTGCCTATTGAATGAAGTCAAACATTCGGTAGCTGTATTTGGCCTCTGTTGGTGTTAAAGTGGGGTTTTTAGCTGTTTTTTTGAGGTTTCAAGAGAGTTTAATTATGCATGGCTAAGAGAGACATGTACGCTTGCGCAATAATAATTAAGTAATACTTACTCTCTCTCTCTCTCTTTGCAGATTGGGTTTGTTGGCCTTCTCACAGTTTTTAAGTGTTGCTAACTTGTTTTCTAGCTCACTGTGAACATTTATTAGTCCAGAGATGGATGTTACGTATGTTAACATAATCGAAAGGACGTATGTTAACATAATCGAAAGGTGACATTAAGATATTTGGATTATATTCATAAGATAATCCACAATGTATATTATCTCAGAAACGTGTTAAAAAACATCGAAAATTCCGAAATATCATGTGGTTTAGTCATATAACATTCCTGTCTGTCTTTAGTATGAATATTTAACTTAAGTCGTTAAATGTGGTACAAATATTAATTTTTTGCGCTCAATTATGTATTAAAAAAAAAACAAGTAAATAGTATTAGTTGGATTTGTGGACAGATGTATACCCCCAGTCATGAGTTATGATTATTCAAACTGATTATCCTTGAGGGGGAGGTTCCGAAGCAGTTGGCCAATACTTATATAAATATTACAACGTGCCAGATTTGGACTATATCGACTACTTCCTATACTTTATATAAGATATGTGCAAATTTTTGGAAAATGTGGAAATATGCGTGAGATATCAGATATAGTCGACCGAAGTATTCCATTTTCATTCTTTATCTAAAACTGATAAAAATATTGGTATGTTCAAAATTTACATTTATACATTTATATCCAATTGTATGCGAAATCATAAATTCCGATAAATTACGTATTCATATCAGATTTCTGGTTAAGATAAATATTAAGATATAGAAAGTTTTAAAGAATCGCCGACTTGTTTCGCAAGTTATGACAGATAATAGTATTAGAAGTTGTGACCCTTTGTGGGTGAGGTACCAGGAGGGGTTCGCAGATATATATCATTTTCACAACAGATCTTGCGTTAGCAATAATATTTGTATGTTTCAAATTTGAAGAGAATTAGATGCTTGTTTCGCTTTCCTTGAGCATTTTGTTTCTCAAAATCTCGAACCCTATGTGGGGAGGTACCAAAAGAAATGGTACGATCTCTACCATCTTTATAGCAGATCTTGTGTTTATGGAAATATTGAGATGTACCAAGTCTGAATGAAATCGGAGTTTAATTTCCCGTCTTATGAGCTTCATGGATATTCAAAATTTTGACCTTTGTGGGGGTAGGGGGTACCAGAAGGAGTGGGCCGATACTTTCCATCTTTACACTAGACCTTGGGTTAACAAAAATATTCTGATGTGTGGAATTTGAAGAGAACCGGATGCTTATTTCGGACTTTATGATCGTTTTGGTTATTCAAAACTTTGACCCTTTGTGGGGGAGGTACCATAAGAAATGGTCCGATCTCTACCATCTCTATAACAGATCTTGTGTTGATGGAATTATTGAGATGTGTCAAGTCTGGAATCGTATGTTAATTCCGTATTTTATAAATTTCATGAATATTCAAAATTTTGACCTTTTGTGGGGGAGGTACTCCCTTCGAGAGTTATCATGCGCACCAGTCAGACAGACGCACGGATATAGCTAGATCGATTCCAAATGTCTTGAAACGGATTTTGCCTAAAAAGACCTAGGGTCTAACCGTTATTTCGATGAGGCACATTTTGGTCGTATCTCTAGCCATATGACTGAGGGTATAAAAATACATCAATACTTCAAACATTCTTGATACCGATGATTGGTAATGACGTAGAATTATATAGTAATTTTACAGTCCTGACGTATTTACTGATTTTTATCGCTCAAATGTGCACGGAAATACACTGGAATCGATTTTTTAGCCAATATTAATCATTTTCATATTTTTATTTAGGAGTGTCAATCGTTTTTTTTTTTTTTTTTTTTCTCAATTTGGGAATAACATTTTCCGCAATTTTTCATTTAATTCATTTGGATCGATATTTGTTTATTTTATTTATTTAGTTCGCCATACGAGACAGAAAATGTTCGAATTAAAATAAAAGTTTGTGGGATAGAAGGAAGTATCCTAAATCAGATCCTATTAAAGGATCCATTTAGACATAGAACCCTAATTTTGCCAAAAACATCTAGCTTGCACCTCCGAATAAAGTAAACATAAGTGACGAGTTGTTTTTTTGTATAATTTTCTTAAAATAACCTTTTAGAAATAATTTATTAATTTCGTTTGTTGTACAATAAAACTTAATACAAAATATACAATTGATTTATTATTTAACTAGATTTACATTTAAAAAAAATATCATCAGATTTAAAAAATACAATTTACAATTAAAAATATAAATTATAAAAATAGAAGCAATTTTGTTTCTAAATTTTTGGGATTACACATTGCAACATTGTTAACTCGATTAAACATAGATTGTGCTATAAGGCAGCGAATGGTGTCTTTTTTGTGTATAGTTTAGTAACATTTTCTTTCTTGTATTCTCCTTTCAAACAACATGTCAACATTTTAGTTCTTTAAGTACTGTAGGTAACATACAAAAAATATGTTCTTTAAAAAGGCATTACAGTTTAGTGGTTTTTCATCTCTTTGCAGAAACCTGAAGCGTTTTTTGAGTATAGAGTAGTTGTATTAACTTGTTTTCTATTTATATTACACTATTACATTTAGATAGTTAAGCATTTAATGCGTAATAACTTAAATATTCGATAAACTCAATACCGATCTGTTATTTTGAATATTTTGATTATTTTTTAATTTTTAAATTATAAATATGAAATAGAATACAACCAAGTCTTTCATTAGAAGCCAATAACAATATCCCATACGAATGGGTCAATAGGAAAGGGCGGAGGATGCTCGTGAACCAACTTTAAAATCTTTGTACAAAGAGAAAACTGAGATCTGGAAGTAGAGAAAAAAAAAACAAAATATTAGAATATTTCACATAAAAGTCTATTAATTTGATTTACTTTATCTTTTAGCTGTTGACATAGCTGAAGACCGGCTGACAGCATGAACAGAACCTCATTTAGCCAATTGATGGAAGCCTAAATAAATAAAATGCTTATAATCACTGTCATAAAGATTATTATAAACGAATCACACTTACCTCAGCCTGGCATGAGTCGAAACGCATTGTCCCATGAATATTGGTTAGCTGATATACGGCAATGATTAGTTTATGCGATTGTAAATAGAAACTAACAGCTAAATCTTCCGATAAATTCGGAGTCAGAGATTTCTGTATAAATCAATCAAAAGTTATTATTAATAAATAAGGGGACATAAAAATCATTGCGGTTTAATAACTCACCATATTGCGTCCCTTAATTAATTCATCTATGGGTTTCTTTTTTGGTATGACAAGCGATAAGCGCCCTCTTTGCAACGCCTCCAGTATATTGCCAACAACATGCATTACTTCATCAGATGTTCTGTTGTGTTGTTGTTTGGTTAGTTTGTTTTTATTTGTTGGGGTTTTTATGGTTGATTTCAGCAGGGCGGCAAAAGATACAAATAAAAGAAAAGAAGCGTGTTGCTGATAAGAGATTTGTTGTTTTTAATAGGAAAGCTAATTAAAACGGATTATCGATAGGAATTTTTTAATTTTAAATGAAAACAAAACAGTACGGTAAAGAACTGTGGGATTTTTTTATGCATACATATAAGAAATGCAATATTAAAATAATATAAGTACATATCATTGCGTTAACGGAGAAAAGAGAGTCTGTTGTATATGTAACATGATATGAAAAGATTTACCTTTCTATCGTGTATTGATACCCATTCAATTTTTTCAAAGGCACTCCTTTATTTTTTTTTTTTTTTCTTTCAATACTCTTCAAGGTGCTGTACTGTATTAAAGCCTACATACATACATATCTGAATAATATTCAATTTCATTGAATAAATTAACATTTTCTGGGCTTAGTTTTTTTCAAATCACATACTTGGCAACATTAACATTTACTTCCTTATTCTCTAGCTTGTTGACAATATTTCCCATTTCTTTTGTTTTACTAAGAACAACATGAAGCGGAAATGAAACATTCGATAAAAAAATCGACAATTGTTATAAAATTGTTTCTGCTAATTCAAACCAAAATGACTTTATAAATGGTTCAAAGAACACGCCATGTTAATAAACTCTACTCGTACGCATAACATTGAATGTCAATTTATATTTATTTTTTGACATTTAATTAGCTAATATTTGATTTAATCACGAGAAAATATAATCAATCATGAGATGACATATTAATTTGAAGTATTGTATGAAAAAAAAAAAACAGAATGCTATTGAAATATTAATTGAATGACTAAATATTGAACACAAAACAATTTATTATCTTTGGATGGTATTAAAAAAGTAATATGTACGTAAAATTAGACAATATAAACAAGAAATAAAATCTGCCTCTGGGAAATAATTTTTTCTTAGCTATATTCTTCATTGTCTATATTGTAAAACTATAGATTTCAGACAAAAAAAAACATTCATAATCCTTGTAAGAAACGCACAATTAATGATAAGCAGGGTGTTGAAAAGAAAAAATACACAATTTTTACAGAATCATGTAAACAATGACAGATACATATGTATGCAAAGAATAATAATGATGCATTAATTTTATCTTCACATGCATTGAGCCATTGGGTATGGCACATATTCTGCTCTACATTTCTTTCTTGCGTACTACAGAACAAAGTTCAACATGAACAACTGGGGGTGACCAAGATTTGTTTTCATACGATAACATATAGTTTCTAGGTATGAGTAATGTGAAGTTTCTTCTTCGGAAATCTTTTTCCCGTCACTTATCACAACTAATTCTTATATAAACATTCGTTGAGGGCAGGGGGAATCAGAACTCTACCTACACACAAACGTTGAAATAGTTTGGCGATATATACTCACTTAAAATGGTACGACTCATCGACGTCATCAATGTGATTAATGGCTTGCTGTAGATGGTTCGCCGCATCCTGGACCTGCTGCAATTTCCAAGGTGAATCCTGTGTTATGGAGGTGCGTTGAATTTGGTGAGGTGATTTGGATAATTTAAAACTAATGTCCTGAAAAGAGCAAACATTACAAATAAGGAATCCATTCGGAAACATATAACTTACCGCTTGTGTAATAGTATCACCCGTGAGGGTGAGAATGGCCTTCAACTGATCTGGCGGTTGGACAGATAATATGAATTTTTCAGTCTTCTTTCCCTCATTTTCATACAATGGAACAGGAAACCGATGGGCACATTCCTAAGCAAGATACACAGAGAAAGAAAAAAAACATGATTGCAAAAACAAAGGCAACAACATAACACAATTGTTGTACAATAATGGTAATTGTAAAGCTATATTAATAATAGTCTTTCTTCCAACGCTTTTGACTCTTAGATAGATAACAAAAACAATAACATGAAATCAAAGAAAAAACAACACAGTCCAATCAGTGATAGACAAAGACAACGGGAGGACGGACAGACGAGCAATTTAAAAAAGAATCCAACTAGCATAACAAGGAAAATAGTTACAACTACTTACTATGAGAATAAACTTTAACTTCTTGAGTAATTGATGCACCTCTTCTCGCAACACCCATTCGAACTCTTTTTGCTGCAATTCACAAAATTATTTCAATAAAATCCATGTTTTTCATTAATTATTCTTTTTCACTTGCCAGATTAAATTCTTCTTGTTTCTCTGCTTCCATGGTTGTGCGAACTTTGGGGACACCTACAAATATTAAAAACGTCCCAACCATGTCAAATAAGAAGACAAAACATAATGTCCAATAAAAAATAAACAGAAAACAAAATGACATAAAAAGTCTTTTGTTTACGAATGAGTGTAATGCATAAACGCCGAATACCTTCATCATCATCTGTTGGTGTTGTGTGTTTTTGCTGAACAGCTGATATGACAATTGCTTCGGGCAATGGCGCCAGATGACGTTGATGTTTTCGCCGGGCGTACGGCGAAAAACTCCAGTTACCATTTGTGCTGAAATAAGATAATTTGAAATTTTTAATGCCATCGCTCATCAAAATACTTAAAAATATTGTAAATAACAGTATTTTATGTTAACATGGCAAACATTATGATTGTGCCATGATTGTAAAGTGGTTTAACAACAACATATACAGCAGCTTGTTTTGTTTGTTTTCCTAAATAAACACGGATCTTGAAAACTGAATGTAATGCAAGGATTTCTTTTTTCAATAGATAAATTGTAACATTTGGCAGGATAAGCCATACAAATAAAAAATAGAGTTGATTGGTTGCTATGAGCAGAATATTTTTAAAAATATAGGATAATTTTCTTAAGTATTTGACTATTGGCTACGACACTTTAAAAGGCGGTAATTTTGTCTGATTAGTTAGGTTGAAGACCGTTTTCGATCTTTGAATCTCTATTTTCTATTGTTGTGATCATTGTTTTTGTTGTGACTTTCATCTTTATCGCGCATTCCGCTTTAGTTTTTGTATGTAGTATTAGCGCGGTTTTTAAATCTGGTCGGTTGAACCTCTTGGGAACACGTTAAATGTAATGTCTATACAACGGCTTGAGATTAAACTTGAGCGCCCTAATGCCATCTTCGAGTCCTGGTTGGAAAAATGGCTGGAGGAGGCAGAAAGAAAAGATAGCCGTTCCAAATACAAACTACGTGAGGCCTTGGAAGCTTTGAAAATGTATCCGTTGCCATTGGCCTCCGGTCGAGAATGTGCCATTTTAAGAGGGTTCGGTTCTACACTTTGTAACCTCATTGACGAGGAGATGCGTCAACAGCGTGAAAAAGCCCAAACAATTAACCTGAATAGCAGCCTCTACGAACAGGATATTAAGGAAGTCGTTGAAACCGTGAAAAAGAGCAAAACAAAAACGGCACCAGCTAAGGAGAAAACAACAAAACTAACAAAGAAACAACAGAAAGCTCTTGAGGAAGAAGAGGCCCGTGTCAAGCAGGTGACAATGAGTGGGGGTTCGTTCCGTATAATTCTTATTGTGGACACACAAGAGACAAGTGGTAAAAATAAGAAAACCCTGGATCAAACCAGAGGTTACTTGGAGTCATTGCATGTCGAATATGAAGTGCGCCGACTTACTGTTGGTGATTTTCTGTGGATTGCCCGTGATAGTGAGGGTAACGAATTGGTCTTGCCATACATTGTGGAACGCAAACGAATGGATGATTTAGCTTCGAGCATACGCGACGGTCGATTTCGTGAACAAAAGCATCGCCTTAAACAATGCGGAATTCAACATATTATTTATTTAGTTGAAGATTACGGAGACAACGAACATGTTGGCCTTCCACTGGAAAATCTGAAGCAGGCCCTCAGCAACACACTGATACACAATCAATTTTCCATAAAGAGAACAGAGAATCACCGCAGATCTATGATGTATCTCCAAGGTATGTCCCAGACATTAATACGTCTATATAAAGATAAAGTCCTATTGAGTTGTGACAAGGAAGATCTGCAGCCGCACACACCAACACAGCGAATGATCGGTTTATTAAAATTCAAATCTCTCTATGAAGATTCAGCTCGAAATGCCCTTCTAACAGTTCGTGAGGTATTTGTACAACAACTACTACAGTTGCATTCATTGTCATTGGAAAGAGCCATGGCCATTGTTGAATTGTATCCCACACCTCGCTGCCTTATGGATGCATATGATACCTGTATTACATCCGACGAAGCAAGAAATCTTTTGGCAAATATCCGATATGGTCAATTGGAGAGACCAATGGGCGAAAGGATAAGTCAAATTATTTATGATTTTTATCGAAGTGATTTTAATTAAAACCATTCGGAATACAATTGCAACATGTTGTATAAAAAAGAAAGTAAATGAACTAAAAAGAAAAAAGAACGGGAGACCTAGTCACCAAGGAAATGAGACACAAGACGCAGTGAGTAGAATTTCGAATAATCTAAATTTAAATATTAAATATTATTAAAAAAACGTTAAAGGGTTGTTAGGCGGTGTAATACAATATGTCTGTTTTTGTGAATTTGAAATTGTTACCACATTTAGGTCAATGTGTTGTTAGCACAATAATACGGTTTTTTCTGGAAGGAATGACTTCTCGAAAAATAGGTCATTTCAAAGATCAAGGGTATTTCTGAGTGCATTTGATTATATATGAGAGTTATAGTTATTTATATATGAACCGATTTTCACCAATTTTGACATACTTGTTTCTAGAATCAATTTTGTCGTATGTGCCCTATTCCATCCCATTTGGGCTAATATTACATGTTTAGCGCACAATGAAATGCAAATCGGACGAAGATATATATGGGAGCGATATTTACATTTTGACCGATTAAATCCAATTTTATTATGGTTCGTCCTTGAGTCGAAGAAATGATTTTTGCAAAATTTCATACAATACATGGACAGACGGACGAACATGCATAAATCAACTCAGAATGCGATTCTGTGCAGATCAGGAGCTATGAGTCTATCTCGTTTCCTTTTGCCTGTTACAAACAAATGCACAAAAACATAATACCCTGACCACCTTGTGGTGTAAGGTATAACAAGAAATAAGTTTTAATTAATGATTCATTAAGGTAAGAAATATTTTTAAGAAGAAATCATATCCATAAAAAACAAGTTTTATCCTGCCCCGCTCTGTCATGTAAAATTTTCCATAAATACCTTGTTATACATTTTTCTTAGGTATAACCAATTATAAGGAAACAAGGACCAAACTGTGGTGGTATAAATAGAGTGCCATGCCAATTCAAATTTTTGTATCGAGCCACAGTAACTAAAGATACCTTATATTATTTGTGTAGAAGAGTTATATATAGATTCTAAAACAATATGTGCACATATTTAACCAAATGGATGAACTTAACTTGTCTTCAATTCAAACATATGAAATTCCAGACCGTATATAATATTATTTATTTATTTGCGACCTTCAATCGCAGTCAATTATTATCAGATTCGAAAATTTGTTTTATTTTTCTAGCTCTAACTGGTATTAAGCAGATTTTTCGGTATTTATTTAAGAGGAAGAAAAACATTAAAATATTTCTAGTACGAACCAAAGAAGACCTAACCGATCTATGTACTCTGGAGTAAAACAAATAATTCTTGTAAGATATTACTAAAAAATATAAAAGAACTACACTAGCACACCTTTTCGCTTTCTGCTGCGAGTACTTAATTTAAATAAATTAAATTTGTTGCAGTTTCTAAATTTTATCAAAAAATGTGTATATAGTTTTAAATATATCCAATACCTTTTTAACAAGGCCTCTGCGATTGTATTTTGTATGAAGACATACAAAGACCTTGTTTGTTGCATGCTTCACTTCATTTCTAATATAAAAACATGTTTCACTTCCATTTTTTTCCAAGAGAACCAAGCTCAGATATACACAAAGCCACTTAATGAACTCATAACCCTTTGTAATAACCACTGAATGCGGCAAAATATTTTCTTAAAATTTCTTACTTTTGCCGCAAATATCCGCACAAAATTCCAACCAGACATACATACATTCGGTTCGTTATATTTTATCTTTACTTAGAAATGACTAATAACACTTAACGTTTCGTTGAAGCATGGTTAGTCAGTCAGTTCGGAGATTTTTGTAGTTTCAAGGTTTTTCTTGTATTTATACGTATGGTATTAATCAATACGAATGGATAAAGCGCCAGATAACATAGAGACAAAAGTTGAATGACTGTTCGATTTGCAAAAGGTTTTGTTTACGGTCAAGCGTAACAATGAATCACAGTGGGCGATTAATATGAACAGATACTGTCATTAAGATATATCATTAGTACTTTTTGTTTTCGATTTCTAAGATACCAATAAGTTCTCGAGTAGCTTGTTGTTTAGGGCCACTCGAACAATCATTCCACTCTTCATCGGTTACTTGTTATCGTAAATTTTCGCTTTTTGTGAATTATTGATAAATCTGTTTGTAGTATTTGCGCTTCGTTTTGTTTACATTAGACTGTATATCATGTTCTATTTAAATTTCGTGATTAATCATGTTAATAAATAATGTCCATAGGTTCGTGGCTAATAAATACTGAAAATGTGTTATAAATTTTTCAATAAATATTTTTTATTTATGGCCAGTTGAAGGGAGTTTGTCATTTTTACTTTTGGTTGCTCTAATTTTTTGGATTATTTTGAGATTAGAAAATACGTGGTATTTTTTTTTTTTTTTGGGAATTGTTGACAAACGTTCGATAATCTTTTGTCCCAAAGGTCCAGTATTTTTAGAAAAGTTGGATTTGTTTGGCATCATAAATCAATTTGTGGTTTATAAGTGGAGATAAGAATCTTCGAAATATTTTGAATTTTTTTATAAATAGTACTTGTGAAAGCAGAAGAGCTATGTTATTATTTTTTTATTATTGAATCAGAAGCAAAGTGTGCTAACATAGGAAGCAAACTTAAAACTTTTGAAATAATTGTTTTTTTTAATCAGACTATATAAATATGAAAATATTGGCAAGCCAAACCAAGAATAGTTACAAAATGAGGTTCCTCGTTTCATTTCCAGCGCACAATGACCACCAAAATCTCCGGATACCAATCCGTTGGACTATTGTGTCTGGAGTATTTTGGAAAGCAAGGTTGAAACTAAATAATACCAAAGTGTCTATCACCTCAAGCAAGCACTTCGCCATTATTTTTAATCAATTAATTTTCTTTTCTCTGAGCAACTGTGGAGATTTAATTTAAATAAGGAGTTTGAGTTAAAGAATCAGCAATCATTAAAATTTCAAACCAACGAAGTACATTTTTACACCAACGTGGTTTGAATTTTGTGAATAATAACAAAAATACATTTCATTGTGGTTTGATTTTCGTATACAAAACAACAAATACATTTCAGTTTTTCTGATAATTCGAAAAATTTTACTCCATTGTGCATTACTGCTCCCACTGCTGCATATTTTTAGGCTTTCACTTTCCAAAAATAAATCATTGCCACTGAACATGTCAAAACAAATTGTTATTATCAAAGACAAATAATCTACATTTTATCAGTCCATAATAATCATGTTAAAAGCAAATTTATGATAAAAAATGTATGCGATTTAAATAACGTAGGTTCGGTTAACACAAATTTACACATAAATATTTTAGCAATGCCCTCGGACATTTTTTGGTCACCCAAACAAATAATATAACCTTTTTTTTTTATTCAAAAATCAAAACAAATTTCCATAATTGTCGCTCGTCATTTGAGTATAGAAAACATTTAAAATATAGCTTTAATTCGTTTTTAATTTTTGTTTTTTTTTTTTTGCTGCTGCTGCTGCTGCTTTTCTGTCTTGGTCACATTTACTGGATTTAATTGGTTTTTTGAACCTTTTACTGTTGCTTTTAATTGAAGAAGATGTATTAAAACATTTCTAAACAACAACAAAAACACGCACACACACCTGCTTCTTTGAGGCATTTTTGCTGATATTGCTGGCTTTGTAGAGTAGAACGTGTTCAAATCCAAATTCACTTTATTAACTTAAACAAAACGAACACGACGGGCTCTTTTGTAAACACACAAACACATTCAATCATTAACACACACCCGCGCAATTGTAGTAATTATTATAGAACTTAACAAAATTTATTTCGACTTTATTTATTTTATTATGGTTCAATTCCAAATGCACGGCATCCAACAACGAGAGTCTCTGTACGCCAACCATACGGCTGGTTCAAATAACAACTAAATGAAAAGTAAGCTTTTCAATAAGATTCACCCGAAAATAAGGTTCGCATAACCGGCAGCGCGCTCCATGAATGTGGTTAACAAACAAAAACAATTGAACCGTCAGCGCAGCGCTAAGGTATTGTAAAGCCCCTCCGGTAAACAAAAAATCCAGGCAAACAAACAAACATAAGCGTCTAACTGACTGAACGAATCCACGATAATAAATTAAACTAACTATCGCCGAAAAAAGAAATACTGAAAACTTAGTACAACGTTAACAAAATTTATCGCGCTGTCAAAGACTGTGCTTTGCGAGCTAGAGAGCTATAGACCCGGAGCCGTAACTGTAGGCCCCACCAGCACCAACAAACACCCAGGTAGATTGTCAGTGGCAGGTAGTCAATCAGCGACTGACTTGTTGGTCTTAACGAAATTAAATGATAAGAAAGAATTTATTATTAGTATTGATGAAGGCATGTCTGTCCGTATCATACTTACGTGCTAACTTAATAAAACAAAAAACAATGTGAATTTGTTTCTCTCTCTATCTATCTCTCACTCGCTCGCTCGCTCAGCCAGTCATACAGCAGACCACATAGGTATTTGGAGTGCTGCGGAGAGTACAAATGTTCTTTGCTTAACGTTCTACACTTCATTTTCATTCGAAACGTTGGTTGGCTTGTTTATCATTTGACCAAATATTGTGTTCATATTTAATTGAATTGAAGATACTGTATATATTTGGAAGACTAGACATTGAAATGCGCAAACTCAACCGGAATCCAAGTTGTGGCCATTTGGTTTTTTTACTTTAAATCAAATATGAGTCTATATGACATTATATTGGTATATATTTCCTTACACAGAACATTTAATATAAAAATGAAATAAATGCTTCAGAATCCAGATATTTTCGCCATAGCAAGGGACCAGCGGGTTTGTAGAATTACTTAGAATTTACATACCGTGTGTCAAGAATTGTGTTCTTAACATTTTTATACCCTCCACCATTCTATGGAGGGTATTTTAGCTTTGTCATTCCGTATGTAACTCCTCGAAATATATTTTATAAATATATATTCTGGATCAGCGTATCAGAAGGACTGGTCCGATACCGTTCTGGTCTACCGTTTTTATAGCATATCCTGTGCTGATGGAAATATTCAGGTGTGCCCAGTCTAAATGGAATCGGATGTTAATTTTGCAATTTATGAGCTTAATGGATATTCAAAACTTCGACCTTTAGTGGGGGATGTACCAGAAGGAGTGGACCGATATATTACATCTTAACACCTGATTTTGAGCTTATAAAAATATTGTATAAAAATATTGTCTCTAGTCATATGACTAGAGAGAGATATGACTGATGGTATAAAAATAAAGAAAATATTAAAAATTGATTCCACCTTTAGCCTTGTGTCTACATATGAAATCATTCATCATTTTTACGGCCAGAGTATGTCTCTCAAACTCGCCAGTTTGTAACAGAAGAGATGTACATTTCCTTTAACATAAGTTAAGTGATGTAACGTTTGTCATCTGAAACATTTGAATTAATAACTTTTTTCGTATTTTTGGGTAGCTATTCTATAAAATGGAATCTTTGTAGTTATACTTTTTCTGAACATTTTGCTTAAACGTCCAATTTTTTATTTATTCATTTTGAAGTGCAGCCAAATGGACATACCAATAAATATTATTTATTAAATATTATTTCATAAATATTTTGGAAGAAAAGAGATTAAGTTCGAAATTCGCCTCCTTTGTGACCTTATTAAATTAGTTTTGCTCTAGCGTAAAGTCTTAGACTCTAAAACGGAATTCTTAGACTCTAATATGCGTATATTTCTTATTTAAATGTAAAATAAAACCTTAATTTCTATTTTTAGATCATTTCTATGTAGATAAATTTAGTTTCCAATTTTTGCTTAGAATTTCCCAGTATTAAGAAGGTGTGCCGGACGAGATAATATACTGTGGAATATACCTTCATCATGCTTATCTTATCAATGATCGTCAAATGCACAGCAAAAAGAAAAGAAAAAAAACTCCCTTTGTAGTCGTTAAAAAGTGACGCATACACGAAATACCCTGGATCAAGTTCTTAAAGTTTGATATCATTTCTATGAATGAAATACGAGCATTTAAATGTTATGTAATTTCGAAATTCCCTGCATTGAAGAGGTTTGACCGACAAAATAAATATTCAATTGTTTCAGATATACATGCAAACTGAAGGGATAACACATGGACAAAACTACATAAACGCTGATTGGAAACACTGTTCGGACCCAAAAAGAATATCTTTTCTAAATGTCTACATAATTTTAAATCGATGTCATGCGGCCGAAAAAATTCCAATGTTAAAAAAGAGAGCAAATATTCGTGGGCAAAATGTGTTAATAAGAAATTGTGACAAATGACGACTGAATGAAAAACAGTACACATCTGCCGCCAGAACAATGAACAATGTCCGTAAGACCGGGCGACAACTATCAATTGGATATTATAGGTCAACAAATTTGTTTATTACTCAGATTTCTGTCAAAACATCTTTTGTTGATTTCTGCTGTTATTGTTGTTGTTTTGGACATTTAACCTTCCAAATGTTTGCCATAAATTCATTAAGATATGAAAGAATTACTTTGTTTAATATATTGGGGAATTTTTTTCATTATACTTAGTGGTTTGCTGCTCTGTTCCCAATGACCACAAAGCATTTTTTATTTGGCAATTTCATAATATGTTGTATTGTTTATTTATTATTTCCCCTCGACAGAAGCGGTCCTTCTTAGTATATTTCAATCTTTTGTTGGCGGTTTCCTAAAAAGTTTTTGTAGATTAAAAAATATATTTTGATGTCACCGAGAGAAAGTGCAAATTATCGAAAACCCCGTTAATATTTTGTTTAATTAATAACTCTAATCAATAACTTTGCTGGATTAGATAGTAAAAAGTGTGCTTTTTCAAGCATGATATGTCGTCCGGTAGAGTGCGGGAGGGAAGAGGTATATGTATGTAGATATTTTTCACATTTGTGTTTATATAAACCCTACACATGACGTGTGGTATTGAGAGCATATTATGTTTGCCGTACTTTTTGCGACAAAGCGAAATAATAATTAGTGTACATTATTTTTAGTTATTCTAACTATAGTTTGAACTAGCTTCGTACTAGAACCACTCAAGAATCCCACCGTGCTAGTTTATGATTGAAAAATGTAGGTTCTGTATGTAGATATTTTATAATCCTCGTTTTCGTTATTTTTTTTTGCGTTTGAAGGGTATAAAAGATTCGGCCTGGGTTAAAAAAAACACAATTTTTTCTTTTTAACACTTAATAATTTAAGTTTTTTTTTTTTGTTGAAATTTGCTTTAACTTCTTTTGTCGATATTGATATATGTTTTCTATTTTTTCATGTGACAATTAACTTTTTAAGATCTGAAGTTATAGTCAGACTAAAGTTTACCCTATTTTACTATTACAAACACAAAATATCAATATATTTGTTTTAAAATCAAATGCTCTCTGAAAATGTTACACTACGTTTTAGGTTCCAAATACCTTTTTAAGAATTTTTTTCATTAGATTTTTTTACATACTACAGGTATTTCCAGTTTTTTTAATAGTTTCTGGTTTGGTGACAAGTGACCCTCTACGACCCCATAAAGTATATATATTCATAATCAGATTCTCTCTGTTGAAATCACTATGCAGCCCACATTATTTGACGTAGAGCTTAAAATTTTGGCAAAATAATTTGTATTGTGTCTAGGATAGTTGGTATTGAAAATGAGATATATCGGTCCACATTTTGGAATAGCCTCCATATTACGGTACCTTTCAATATTCGGTATTTTGATGATTTTCGCCACATTTTTTCCACGGATTTGTCTAAAAATTGGTATTTGTAGGTCATAATGGGTTCTAGCGAAACATTTTATGTATACGTCCACGTTTTGGTATAGCCCCCATACAACGGTACCTCCTGATATTTGGTATTTTGATGATTTTTGCCACATTTTTTCTCGCGAATATGTCTAAAAATTGGAATTTGTTGGTCATGATTGGTTCTTGCTCCGGTGGCGCAACATTTTATGTATAGGTCCAAGTTTTAGTATAGCCCTCATAAAATGGTACTTCCCGATATTCGGTATTTTAATGAATTTTGCCACATTTTTCCACGGATTTGTCTAAGAATTGGTATTTGTAGGTCATAATGGCGAAACATTATATGTTTAGATCCACGTTTTTTATTTCCCTCATATAACGGTACCTCCCGATATTCCCTATTTTAATGATTTTTGACACATTTTCCCACGGATTTGTCTAAGAATTGGCATTTGTAGTTCGAAATGGGTTCCAGCTCCATTGGCGGAACATGATATATATAGGCCCAAGTTTTGGTATAGCCCCAATGTAACCATACCTCCCAATATTCGTTTTGTTGATGATTTTTTTCCACATTTTTCCACTGATTTGTCCAAAAATTGGTATTTGTAGTTCGTAATGGGTTCTAGCTCCGGCGGCAGAACACAAATTTAGGTCCACCTTTTCCTATAGCGAACATAAAACGATACTCACCGATATTCGGTATTTTGATAATCCTAATTACATTTACCCACAAAATTGTTTCAAATTTGGTAATAAAAGTTCGCCGGGCGAACTATTTGTTTGCTTTTACTTGTTTCTGATATCATTCGACTTGCTTTCTTTCTACTCTTATATCCCAGAAATATTGACTCGGAGCCCAGATGATCAGTGTAATTAGGTGGATAAAACTCCCCCGCCTAGGCGTGTATTTATGTTTTCTTTACCTCATGGTGAAAGGAGGAGGGCATGCTCCAAGTTATGCTCTTGGAAACATCAGATCAGATAATTCAAATCAGATAATTGCATAGCTTTTATGATGGTCCGTCCTATATAAACTACACCAAACTGTAAGTTCTCCTATATATATTACATCATACGTACTTTATTTATTTTTTGGGAATAGAAAATATTGTATGACGTTCTCATGGATATCATCTTCTCATTTGAAACTGCCATTCGAAATATAATATTTTTATTAAAGTAAGTCATTTGTTGATATATGCCCTTCATGGTTTTGCTGAAATCATATCTGCTATTGTGGCTTAATTTTGCTGATGCAGCTACAAATCTACACCATTCGGTGCACACGTGTTTTTCGGCCATAAGCTTTTGACTTATTCTGGCAAAAAAATCCCCAACACGCCACGCCGTCTGTTAATTTAAATATAATTAGCACCATAATTTATTTACAGGTTAAATTGCAAATGAGTAAATTATTCGCCTAAAAATATGCTAAAATTTGAGGAAGAAAGATAATTTTATTATTACTTGCTGCTTTTTGCTGACGAACTTCTTACGACATGAAATGTGTTAATTAGTGTGATTTTGAATTAGGACAACTAAAAAATTCCCCTAGAAACGGAAATCTTGGCAGTTATTTTGTGAAGTATTTGAAAAAGAAAATCAGACATAGTACATGGAACACAAAAAATTGAGATTATACGGAATTTTTCATTCTGTTAGCAAAACCTCGAAATATGCGGCGGAGACCCCATGAAGGATGTATATTCATGATCATAGTAGTAGTAGAGATTTTGAGGATAACCGATTAGTTTTCGCATGGTGGAGAATATCAAAGGCTCGGCCAGAACAATAGTTTTTATACCCTCCAGCATTGTATGGAGTGTGTATTAAGTTTGTCATTCCTCGAAATATACATTTTAGACCCCAAAAAGTATATATATTCTTGATCCTAATAAAAATCTATGTCGACTAAGCAAAATCCGTCCGTGTGTCCTTCTACCCGTCTGTGGAAATAACTTTAGCTTCCGAACGAAATAAAGTCGATTGATAAAATTTTACTCAAATGTGGCATATAGGTCCACGTTTTGGTATAGCCCCCATATAATGGTACCTCCCTATTTTCGATATTTTGGTGATTTTAGCGACATTATACACCGAAACTGTTTCAAATTTGGTATTTGAAGTTCGTAATGGCTACTACAACCTGTGACAGAGAATTGTCTGTGCAGTTCCACGTTTTGGTATAGCCCCCATATAATGGTACCTCCCTATATTCGGCATTTTGAAGATTTTAGAGACATTATTCATCGGAATTGTTTCAAATTTAGTATTTGAAGTTCCTAATAGATACTACAGCTTATGAAAGAAAATTGTCTGTGCAGGTCCACGTTTTGGTATAGCCCCATATAATCGTACCTCCCTATATTCGGTATTTTGATTATTTTAGCTACATTATTAACCGGAATTGTTTCAAATTTGGTATTTGGAGTTCGAAAGGGATACTACAGCCTATGACAGAAAATTGTCTGTGCAGGTCCACGTTTTGGTATAGCCCCCATATAATGGTACCTCCCTATATTCCATATTTTGCTGATTTTATATACATTATTCACCGATTTCTTTCAAGTTTCACATTTGCAGGTCCACATCATCGTATAGACCCTAATATAGCGGCTACATTCGGTATTTTTAAGATGTTAACAGAATTTTTAACGAATTTTAATGTGCTTATTATTTAGTCCAATCACCCATTTTCAATGGAAGTTCACTCTGTTTCACATTTTACACCACATTTGTATTTGTATTTACCTTTGTGTTACTCATGAAAATAATCATTACTAGTTGTTTTGTTTCCTTTTTAAATTTATTTTATAAAAAAAATGACAAAATATGAAATAACGTATGATGGTTGGTTAATGGTACAACTTTTCACATAGGCTTCAATGGCTTGAATATTTTAAGTTCTTTGGTTTTGTTATTATATTTTAGTATCAAAAATCCTAACAATGCATAATTTCATATTTGAAAACTGCAAAATATTTAAAAAACACAAAAAAGAGGACTGACTGAAAGCGATATTGCTGGTGATGGTCGATCCAGCATTTATCCATCATCCATCCAATTTACGTATGTCTTTGAAACATAACACGACGACGACACCATGGACTGCAGCACTGATCAACAACAAACTTTTAATTCCGAATAGAAAAAGCTAAATAATACAGGTGTTCTGTATGTTTGTAGAAGATGTTAGTTTGTGTGTTTGCTAGATTGTTTTGATGGGTGGGTGGGTTGGTTGGTTGTTTGGTATGTAGGTGTTCAGCTTATTCGCCAGTCATCATCTCCATGAATTCTGTAAATAGATTGGAAAATGGTTCATAGAAATGAATTATGTGTGTTGGGAATGTATATAAAATCTAATAAAAATATATTTTTTTTTTTCAAAATTTAATGAGACATTTTTATTCATGTTCAGCGGAACTACATTATTGTTATGTGCTTGGCCTTTCTACAAATACCGAAAACCATTATATTTGTCAAAAGGATCATTAATTTGTTTAATAATCGTTGTTTTTCTTGATTTTGATGATTTCGAATTTTAGATATACTCCCTGGCTATGGATTCTAGCAGTTTGTGTTTATTTGTTTTTAGAGTGCAAATGCGAATCACATCTGTTGTAGATGTGTGTTTTTGGAGATATGTATGGTTGTTTTTTATTTGTGTTACCCCCATGGGAATCAGCTACAAAACAATTAAAAATAAAATCTAAATGTTTATTAGCCTTTGGTTTTTTAATAAATCCACCTGTATATTATACAGATCAGAGAAAATGCATAAAAAATACGAAATGATGTGTACAATTAAAAAAATAAACAAAAGTCACATTCTTGGCACAGTGATTCAAAATTTATTTTTTTTCTGATTTTATTGTTATAATTTTTTTTTTGTATATTTTTCTTTTAAGAATTTTTAGTACACATATAAAATTTTTTTCTTGAGTTGATTTTCCCCAAAGAGACGTTATCCAATTTTTTGATTTTTCAGTTTGGGATTTGATAGTTCTAATGTCATATTTACTGTGGAATGCTTTCATTCCTTAAATCTCCATCAGAAGTAAAAAAGTAAAAAAAACCCTAAAGTTAAAAAAAAATCTTAAATCTCCTTCAGAAGGACCTGTTTAAGAGATTTTTTTCACTTTAGGACTATGACTTGTTGGAGGATATCCATTTTAGAACATTTCAAGTCGGTAACCTTCAAACCTACAGATAACTCGCTCGAACTTGAATAAATAAACTTGAAAACATAACTCACTCGTATTGGAGCAGGAGAGTTCCTGGGAGAAGAGAAAAAATGAAGCAAAATCAATTTGTCGCTCGAATAGAGGTGAACATATTTTCCTCGTTTTTTGAGTGGGAGCAAAATTCATGTGAAATCGAGCAGATTTTATTGTATTTCTATGTATATGTATTCCCTCCCCCCCCCCCCCCCCCCCCCTCTTCTACAGTACACAGCAACATCAAAACCGGTGCATGCAGAAACAAATCGGCAAACAAAGTAATTTTTATACCCTCCACCATACATAGTATTGATGGTAAATTAAGTTAGTCATTCCGTTTGTAACTCATCGAAATAATAATTTTAGACCCAACAAAGTATATATATTCTTGATAAGCGTATAATTCTAAGAAGATTTAACCTCGTCCCTCCGTACATCTGTACCTCTGTTTTAATCACGCTAGAGTCAAAACGAATAGAGATAGCAAGCTAAAATTTTGCAATGACCTGTCTTTTGTCTGCAGGCAGGTCAAGTTCGAAGATATCGATCCACGACATCGTATATCCCCCACATAACGGTACCCTCGATATTCGATATTTTAATGATTTTAATTAAATTTTCAATGGAATTGTCTAAAATTCTTCGTGACTACTTTCCCACTGAAAAAAATTGTCTATATAGCTCCACGATATCGTATTTTCCCTCTATATAATTGTACCTCCCGATATTCGGTATTTTGATGATTTTAGCCACATTTTAAATGGAATAGTCTGAAAATCAACAAAATTAGTTCCCTTTGAGTACTTTACCCCCCCCCCTGGAAGATACATGTCTACGGTTTATTGTAGCACCCATATAAAGCTAATCCGAGTTATTCGGTATTTCCAGGATTTTCGGGGCATTATAACCTATGGCCTCCATATAAAGGTTTTTAATTGAGCAGTATTTTTCGATGGGTTTTTTTTTTAATTTTTCAAGTTCCATCCGAATGGTATAGGGTATAAAAAGTTCGACCGAACTTAGTTGCTTTTTTACTTATTTCCTCTCACTTTAACTCTTAGAGCAAAATTTTGCTCTATTTTTAGCGATTTTCTAATTTTCCAAACAGGAGAAACTCGGGAGCGCTGTTTTGCAAAATCAAAACTCTCACTCTTCGAGAAAATCTGTGCTATGGTTAGCTCTGCCCCTATGTCCGTATGTCTATCTGACTGGCTGACTGTAGATTTAGAAGGAAATATCCAATTTGGCCCAAAGTTAGCACATTTTTATTCATTCAAACTGCTGTCATTTCTAAGCCACTAGCCCGATAGCTGTTAAAATTATTCCAGTGACAGCTCATTATATTGTAGTGTTATATATTATATTGTTTACAAAAAAGAGTTCTTCGTGATGGAATTCAAACGTGATATTGTGATTTCTTTGTATTTGGCTGTGAATAAATCTTTTTGTGTCTCGTACCATCGCTCGTTACTGTGATACTGATAGCGTAGCACGAAGTCAAGAAAGTGGACGGAACACCGCAACAGAATGAAAATAGACTCAAAAGAGCTAAAGTGTTGCTTCACTTGGCCGAAAGTGGTGAACTGCCGAATTAGGTTTTCTCCGATGAGAAAACATTCGTTGTCCAGCAGTTTGTAAACAAACAAAATGATCGTGTTTACTTGCCAAAGAGGTCAGCTGTGCACCTTCGGTTAGCCACCAGAACTCAAGCGTCGGCCATGGGGATGGTGTGGGTCGCCATAACAGCCGATGGTCGCTCTCCGCTCGTATTAATCGACCGTGGCATCAGCATAAATGTCGAATATCATCGCGAAAATATTATGGAGGCTGTATTAAAGCCTTGGGCACGCAAACATTTTGGCCGAATATCTGGCCATTAAAATCTCCGGATACCAATCCGTTGGACTATTGTGTCTGGAGTATTTTGGAAAGCAAGGTTGGCACTTCGCCGGGAATGGGTCATAATACCGCAGAGCAACATTCGGGTAATGTGTGACGGTTTCATTGTCCGGTCATAATTTGTGCCAAAGGAGACCAATTCGATCAAATTTAAACATATTCTTAAATTTGATGCTATTTCCGACATGTTTTCTTTCATTCATAAAATTTAAAAAAAAAATTGAAAAATTATGGAACTTGACTTTGTTGTAGTTCTTTTTACCTCACCCTGCATTTAGAGTAGCTGTTCTCATAATCATTATATTGTTCGCAAAAAATACTTTTAATATTTTACTCATTTCTAGTTTACTGCTCGAATATCACGTTTTGAACATCGCTCTTGTACACCGCTCAATTCTAATTGCATTGCAATGCAAAAATATAATAGATTTAATGCAATTTGCCTTGCGAGAAATATTTTGTATTGTTTGTTACTATTTTATGACTGAGTGGCATGCAAAATTTGCATTTTATAAGGCATTTCATCGCCAACGCCGGTTGGCTTTCCCATAAACTAGAAACGTAGCTTTTTAAAAACAATACACCTGCTTTAGCTAAAAGTTTGAAATTTAGTTCACAAAATTTGTATTTTCAACTTACCATCAAAATCAACGGTGCCAGAGCGATCGGAATCGATTTCTTCAATCATAATGTCCAATTCTTGTTCGGTCAGGGCATCGTCCAATTCCTTGAGAATTTCTCTAAGGCAGGTGGTGGGAATGTAACCATTGCCTTGTTTGTCATACAAACGGAAGGCTTCACGCAACTCCTTTTGCATGGCTTCAGCATCTTCCTCAACAATGAATTTGGCTGCCAATTGAACGAACTCTTCGAATTCCAAGCGGCCGGATTCTAAATGAAAATAACAAATATTATTACGCATTTCTCTTGGGTAAATTTTCTTCCTTATCACTTACTGTCTTCATCGACTTCTTCAATCAGTTCTTCAAGGATTTTCTTATCAAAAGGTTGACCCATCAAACGCAAGATGTCGGCCACCAATTCAGTGGAAATGCTGCCGCTCTTTTGGCTATCGAAGCTGTTGAAAGCCTTTTGCAAAACTGTACAAAAGGAAAACAATTATTATATTTTTTGTTTCACACCACAGAATTCTTTATCCTCCAACTTACCAGCAATTTGCTCGGGTGTAAGATCTTCATCCTGTTTTAAATTGGAAAATTCAAAAAAAATATGTTTTTTTATTTACACTTGTTTTCGTTTCGTTTATTTATTTCACTACTCACAATTGTGGAACTCATTTTGGGGTCTTTATGTGAGATTCACAGGAAATCAAGCAGACAATAAACTTTCGATAAGATACGTCCTTAACGGTCTGAGTTTGGGCTCTGACTGATGTTGACTTTCGGCAACAATACTTCCAAAATTTTTTAGCCAGCGATGTTGACGAGAACGACAATAAAGCCAACAGACGTCGACGCACTCACTTGCTACTCTACTATATATGAATGTTGGTGTCCATCTAAACAATATGTACCAGCGATTTATGTGCGTGAGTATGTACGCCGTGGCGACTTCGTCCCACACATAGAACAGTAATAAACTTCGCTTCGTCGCATCAGGCATCATCACCGAGTGTTGGTATCACTTCTAGTTGTTGTTCAAAACACAACACAATCAAAAAAATCCATAAAATACATTATACCACCTTATAGCCTGCTGCCTGCCTGCCTGCCTGCCTGTTTACCTCCTCCGTAGTTTACAATCCGAAACAAACAAAAATTCGTTTTTCCAAAATATATTCAAAATAAAAAATAAATTTTATATAAAAAGAAAATTTATGCACCGCCAGAAAATTGTTGAAATTCTTAATTTGAAATAAGGATTAGAAGCACAATAATACTCGGTTCCAGCTTAAATGTCATTAAAGAAGGACATTTTTGGAGCAATTTTAACTTGTAACTGCTTTGTAATAAAACATTTTAATGTTGAGCAAAACAAATTTCGTTTGAAGGTCCGTTGATCTTTTTGGGAGGAAAAATATATAAGATGAAGTTATGGCCTAATAGCAAATGCACCTAATTTCAAGAAAAATAATAACAGGGTGAGATTAAAAAACTGCAAAAAAGTCAAATTTTAGAATATGTTTAGATTTGTTCGAATTGGTCACATTTGGCACGAATTATGGCCTTCAAACGGCCAATGAAACCGTCACACGCTGCCCGAATGTTGCTCTGCGGTATTTTAGCCCATTTCCGGCGAAGCGCTTGCTTGAGGTGATCGACACTTTGATATATTTTAGTGCCAAACTTGCTTTCTAAAATACTCCAGACACAATAGTCCAACGGTTTGGTATCCGGAGATTTTGGTGGCCATTGTGCGCTGGAAATGAGGCGAGGAATCTCATTTTGTAACCATTCTTGGGTGGCGCGTGCTGAGTGGGATGGTGCTGAGTCCTGTTGGAATTTCCATGGTCTGTGCCCAAAATGTTTGCCTGCCCAATGCTTTAATACACCCTCCAGAATATTTTCGCGATAATATTCGGCATTTATTCTGATGCCAGGTTCGATTAATACGGGAAGAGAGCGACCATCGGCTGTTATGGCTGCCCACAACTTCACCATGGCCGTCGCTTGAGTTCTGGTGGCCAACCGAAGGTGCACATTTTCAGCTGACCTCTTTGCAAGTAAACACGATCACTTTCGGCCAAGCGAAGTAACTCTTTAGTTCTGTTTTCTCCCGTCCACTTCCTTGAAGTCGGGCTACGCTACCAGTATCACGGTAACGAGCGATGGTACGAGACACAAAATATTATTTAGTTGCGATAGCCACTATCACGCCTGAATGCCATCACAAATAACTTTTTTTCTGGAAAATTCTCAGCAAAATGCATTTGTACGCTTGTAAACAATATAATGAGCTGTTACTAGAATAATTTTAACAGCTGTCGGACGAATGTCTTAGAAATGACAGCAGTCTGAAGTTGGTTGCAATTTTTTTAATCTCACTTTGTATAATCAATAACCTATCGAGAACTTACAAACTCTCAGTTAAAGAACTTTCAAAAATTCTGTCTTAAATCTCTCTTTTTTGAAAAAGTTCCCCCAGCTCTAGGAAAACGATTCAAGGCGAAAGCTTTATTAGCATTTCAAATTTAAGGAATCTGTTGTGTTTTTTTCTCCCATTTTTTCATTACTCATACAATTATCATTAATTTTTTGAATTCTACATTTAATTACATACATTAATAAATTTATGAAAAATGCATTTGCATGTCATTCACCAGTTATTTAAAAAGATTTCAAATTCGAAAATCATCTCGGATATCTTCACTACAATTCAATTTGAATTTTCGTTGTAATCGTTGATCTGGTTTTATTGTCTTTTTTAGCTAATTTAAATGCAATAGACACAAAGTAATTAAAACCAATTAAAATTGCTTTTTAATATCGCAGATTTGTCGAAATTTATATTGGCCCCAAAAGTACTGGATTAAGTATGTCTAGGAAATTCTTATAAAAATTAAAACCTGCCTAAAAATGTGTGAAAAATAGTTCAGAAGCTATTCGTGATGGAATTCAAGGGTTTCTCTCTGCTCCTATCGATTGACCATGGCATCAGAATAAATGCCGAATATTATCGCGTAAATATATTTTGGAGGGTGCATAAAGCCTTGGGCACGCAAACATTTTTGCCTCAGAACTTGGACATCCCAACAGGACTCAGCACCATCGCACTTAGCACGCGCCACCCAAGAATGGTTAAAAAATGAGGTTTCTCGCTTCATTTCCAGCGCACAATGAAACTTGAAACATTTCCGGTGAATAATGTCGCAAAAATATAAAAATATCGTCATACGGGGCTATACGAAACCCTGTACCTGCATAGACAATTTCGATGAATAATTGTAGCCAAAATCATCGAAATACCTAATATAGGGTGGTACCGATATGGGGGAGGGGGTCCATACGAAGACGTGGACCTGAATATATAATTTTATATCACAGGCTGTAGTATCCATTACGAAGTGTACCTAAAATTAGCAAAATCTGATTATAGGGAGGTACTGATATAGGGATGCTATACCTAAACGTGGACATATATAGCCTATTTTCAATACCAAAAGTCCTGCAGACCAAACACACATCTAAGTAAAATGTTATCAACCTACTTCAATTTGTTCGGAAGCTAGATTGATTTCCGAAGACGGAGAGGCAGACAGAAGAATATATATAATTTGTGGGTTCTAAAATGTATATTTCGAGGTGTTACAAACGGAATGACAAATTGAATATACCCTTCTTTCCAAGGTGGAGGGTATAAAATTCCAATATTTAATAGTGTAGTTTAACGCATTTACAGTTTCTATTAAATGGTTCCAAAAACACATTATTGTTGTTGTTTGCCATCCTCATAAACTGAAATGAGTGTTCCATTTCTGATTTTTTTTATTGTGTGTGTGTGCGCTTTTTTTTCGAAAAATACTGTAAAAACTCGGATATTTGCTGCATGCAGCCAGCCTGTGAGGCTGCCAGTCAGTCAGTCAGTCGTCCGCTGAGCAATTTCCACTATAGTGGTTTGCAAATGTTTATAAAAATTTTCATTTAATTTTCCACCGCCCGTACTCTCCGCTCCATTCCATTGCTGTGTTTCATTATCGCAGCGACTGTTGGTGGCGATCTAGCCTCATTGTGTTTCTGCTGCTGATGATTGTGATGCTGGCCACATTGCAAGACAGGAGAGGAGGCTAGCAGCATCTTTTTCGCTCATATACAGAAGACGAAATCACAATATTTCAAAGCCGTTTGCAAACAATTTCACACATTGTTTTTTTTTTCGTGGTCGTTGTTCTTTTCTAGCTGTTGTCAGTGTTTTATACGAACAGTGTGCCTGCCTATGTGTCTGTCTGTCCGTCAGTCTGTTCTACTAGAAATTGGCACAGCACAAGATGTAGAAGAATATTGCAATTATAGGCTTTTGTCGGATTTTTTTGTGGTTTTGATGAAAATACATTTTGTGCGATAAAAGAAAAAAAAATCGAAAGAAAAAAACCAGCGCACACGACCGAAAACAACAATTATGAATATTTATTTCATTTTCATTATTTCTTCGCTAATCGTTTTTCCCTAAATTGAAATGAAAAATTAACTTGAAATGTCAAACAGAAGCGCATGTAAAAGAAATTGGTATACCCTGAACAAGGGGGAAGGAAATTATACTTACATTGATTTTCGCCTGGAATTTTATAAATTAAAAATATAAGGTATAGACTATAGGGCCAAAGCTAGAATAAAAACTTAAAAGAAATTAAAGTTAAAGAATATCCCAGGCAAAAGTCGTGGATGAGGATGGTATTCCCAGCCTTACCGCCTAACATTACCATCGTTCTCCACTAAAAAACAAACGTTGTTTTTTATAAAAACAACAATACTGGGAATAAGTCCAACTATTTTGCAGCAACAAAATACTACGGTATTCCGAACAAACATGCCAACAATGATCTATAACACTGAGACGTTCCAGATGAGTAGGAAACGTGGAACTCAAGTAAAAATTCAAGTAAACTAAAAAGAACCGGAGCGGAGAAAAAACAAGTTAAATAGTATCAGTCGGGTTTGCCGCCAGATGTATATCCCTAGCCTTGAGTTATGATTATTCTAACTGTTGACCCTTTATGGGGTGGTTCCGAAGCAGTTGGCCAAAATTGTCTAATTCGTACCTGACCTAAAGTAGCAAGTTGTATATATTCGCCGACTTGTTTCGCAAGTTATGACAGATAATAAGTAATGGAAATTGTGACCCTTTGTGGGTGAGGAAACAGAAGGGGTTGTCAGATATATATACAGATATAATTTTTACATTTTTTTATAATTTTATTGAATGAAAGCAAAAAATGTAGGAAATATCATCAAAATTTAGAATAAGTTTAGTTTTGTTTGAATTGGTCACCTTTGGCACGAATTATGGCCTTCAACTTTTCGAATCATTTCTGCTCCCACATAACGATACCCCCGATATTCGGTATTTTGATGATTTTAACTTCATTTTTCAATGGAATTTTCTTAAATTTTACAAAAGCAGTTCTTCGTGATTACTTTACGTCCTGAAAAAGAATGGTCTACATAGGTCACGATATCGTATAGTCCCCACACAATGATATTCGGGATTTTGATTATTTTAGCCCATTTTTCAATGTCTGAAAATCCACACGAGGAGTTCCCTCTCAGTACTTTACCCCTGGAAGAGAATTGTCTATATAAGTCAAAGTTGTAGTATAACACCCATATAAAGCTAGCTAGATATTCGGTATTTCCAGGATTATTCACCGGAATTGCGTCAAATTTCGTATTTGATGTTCGTAATGGGTATTACAACTTCTCTTAGTATAGCCCCCATACAACAGTACCTCCCTTTATTCGGTATTTTGATGATATTACCGACATTTTTCACCGGAATTGTTTCTAATTTCGTATTTGAAGTTCGGAATCGTTACTACAGCCTATGACAAAAAATTACTTATCCAAGACCACGTCTTCGTATAGCGCCGATATAAAGTTTTTTTAGCGGCATTTTTCAACGGATTTTTTTTCCTTCCGAATGGTGGAGGGTATAAATAGTTCGGCCCGACCGAACTTAGCTGCTTTTTTACTTATTTGTATTGGTGCGGCTCTGTAAAACTAGTTCAGATTTCTTCAAGCCTAAAAAAGGATGCTATAAGTCAACTTTTTCCGGTACCTCCCCCCTTAAAGGTCAACAATGGATAAAGCGTAAAAAAGAACCAAATTTTCCCAAACTTCTCATACCACAATATTTCTACAGAAATAAGACAATTGGATATATAAATTATCTCGTTTTTGTAGAAAGGTATAATTAAAAAAAAATGTGCATCCGAATATCTTTATAAAACTTTGAACCGGAGATGGGATTTTTAAGGACTTCCGTGTATCATCTTTTCTATGAATTTCAATTGATATGGATGTCAAAATTACATTTTCAATTAATGATTGATTACGATTCCAGTCTATATAAATCGTCGTCGAATATTTCAAAGGATTCTTCAAGGCTCCATACCATGAGATCAATGATTTTGTACGACATTTTTGCAAAAAAAAAAAAAAAAAACAAGTAAAAAAGCTGTAAGTTCGGCCGGGCCGAACTTTTAATACCCTCCACCATTTGGTACAAATTTGGCAATTTCCAAAAAATAAAACCCGTTAAAAATTCTGTTAAAATCTTAAAAATACCGAATGTTTATACGACGACGTGGGCCTGCATAGGCAACTTTTGTCATAAATTATTACAATATTTAAATGCGAAACTTGAAGAAAAATCTGTTTATAATGTAGCTAAAATCGTCAAAATACCGAATATGTGGGGTACCGTTATATGGGGGCTACAGGAAGACGTGGACCTGCACAGATACTTTTCTGTCTTAGGCTGTAGCATCCATTGCAAACTTCAAATGCCAAATTTGAAATAATTCCGGTGAATAATGTCGCTAAAATCATCAAAAAACCGAATATCGGGAGGTACCGTTATATGGGGGCTATATGATAACTTGGACCTACATGGCCCATTTACGAACTTAACCTGCCTACTGGGAAAAAATACATGTGTGCAAAATTTTAGCCTTCTATCTCAATTTGTTCGAAAGATAGCGTGATTACAACAGACAGACAGACAGACAGACAGACACACAGACAGACAGACGGACATGGCTAAATCGTCTTAGAATTTTACGCTGATCAAGAATATATATACTTTGTTGGGTCTGACATGAATATTTCGAGGAGTTACAAACGGAATGACAAAATTAATATACCCTCCATAGTATGGTGGAGGGTATAAAAAAACAAAAAATCTGATGTTATTTAAGAAGTTTCTTTGCCAAAAAACTTTGGCAACTTTTCTTAAAACTGTATTTATTGATTTCGTGGCAAACATAAAACACGTTTGCTCAAAGAAACCTCAATCATCAGCCTTCTCTCTTACATTATCACTACATATACAATACTTCTTAACAATATTATCGTCTACACATGTCGAATCCTCGGCATAACGATTCAAGCGACTGATTTCCGTGACATCGACAAGAACCGCCTTCGTTTTTGTGTCATACAAAAAGGTGGCCTCAAATTCCGCCTCATTGGGATCTACAACGAAATTTATACGATATTCCTGTATTCGATTTTTATGAACATCCGTGTGTAAATCCAATTTCAGATTCGACTCAATGATGTGATCCAACGTCAAGGATACACAGTGCATGGCATAGACGCTATCCTGAAGATACTTATTCATTTTTTCTATAACTAAATTGGCAATAGATTTCATTTCATCGGAATCTTTATCGGTACTTTCGAATGGTATACACGTACACCAATGATCCTCAATGCCCGCCATGGAACATGTGCGATTGTGGGGGACAGGTTGCAGAAGTGTCTGACAGGTGGGACAACTACTGGGCAGTTCTATTGTTCCGTTTCTACCCAGAGACAATAGGGCCAAGTGTTTCAGCGTAACATGAACGTCGTAGGGGCTGGTTAACCGATTCTTATTCAATCTCAGTGCCTCGACAATGTCCGGATGCTGTGTTTGAAACCATTGTGGCACCCGCATAAAAAACATTGGCAACCGTTCTTCAACATAGCCCTCTTTCTGCCCCCTCAAAAAGCCCCAACGAGCACCATGATCACTAAAGAATATGACAATGTTGTTATCGAAAATTCCCGACTTGTCCATGTATTTGAAATATTCAACCATTCGTTCGTCCATTGTGGCGGGATCAATCCAATCATTGTGACTGAACGAATTTGTCCAGAAGAGACCAAAGATGGATTTCCCCAAATATCGTTCGGCAAATTCCACACCAAAGTCATAGACATATTCGCCATATCTTCGTGGACCAATGCAATATTTCAGACCGGACAATTCTTGGGCTTGCAACTTCTCCTCGATGGCCAAAAGCAACGGACGCTGGTAATAATCCGTTGGCGGTTCCATAAATCCCGGTTTTAAATAGTCGAATGTGCTCATCCAACAAGCATCTTCCGAATAGGCGGTGGCAAAATCCTGTTCTTTGAACCAATTGAAAAGTGTCGTACAATTGTCCAGACCACCTTCTTCATCATAGTGGCAACGTTCCTGCGCAGTTTCCAAATTCATACCTGTAAATATGGCCATAATGTTGGGAAATGTGTTGTCGTCAATCTGAAAATAATCGAGAAAATACAAGTTAATATATTGAAATTAGAGAGGAACAGTTTTGGAGTGCACTGTATGTGGAAAAGGGTTCTCATAAAGAAGTTACTGATCTGTTGAAATCTTGATGTAGATCCTACATTATTTTATGCAGAGCTTTAAAACAAGTCAACACGGTTTAATTTATGTCTATGGTCATCGGATTAGCTGATTTTCGATCCTGCCATAACAAGGGTTCTCAGTGGCAAGCATTTTATTATCAAAGGATTCAATATATCTAATCTACTTATAAGAGATCTCATATGAAAGTATCTACAGATTTGAAGAACTAGAACAGTGTTGGCATTTAAAAAATTGCACAGATTTTAGACGCATTTTGCAACCAAAATTATCTGTTACTTGATACTTAATTTTCTCGGGGATATAAACCACCCTCTGCAGAAAATATAAGTACACTACAGGGTGAATTGAAAAAACTGCAACCAACTTCAGACTGATGTCATTTCTATGTCACTCGTCCGACAGCTGTAAAAATTATTCCAGTGACAGCTCATTATATTGTTTACAAGCGTACAAAAGCATTTTAGTGAGAATTTTCCGGAAAAAAGAGCTAAAGAGTTGCTTCGCTTGGCCGAAAGTGGTGAACTGCCGAATTAGGTTTTCTCCGATGAGAAAACATTCGTTGTCCAGCAGTTTGTAAACAAACAAAATGATTGTGTCTACTTGCCAAAGAGGTCAGCTGAAAATGTACACCTTCGGTTGGCCACCAGAACTCAAGCGCCGGCCATGGTGATGGTGTGGGCTGCCATAACAGCCGATGGTTGCTCTCCGCTCTTATTAATCGACCGTAGCATCAGAATAAAAGTCGAATATTATCACGAAAATATTCTAGAGGGTGTATTAAAGCCTTGGGCACACAAACATTTACATTTGCTGCAGACCTTGGACATTCCCACAGGACTCAGCACAAACGCACTCAGGACGCGCCACCCTAGAATGGTTACAAAATAAGGTTCCTCGCTTCATTTCCAGTGCACAATGTTCACCAAAATCTCCGGATACCAATCCGTTGGACTATTCTTTCTGGAGTATCTTGGAAAGCAAGGTTGAAACTAAAAAATACCAAAGTGTCGATCACCTCAAGCAAGCGCTTCGCCGGGAATGGGCCAAAATACCGCAGAACAACATTCGGGCAGTGTGTGGCGGTTTCATTGGCCGTTTGAAGGCCATAATTCGTGTCAAAGGTGACCAATTCGAACAAATCTAATCTTATTCCAAAATTCCATTCAATAAAATTAAAAAAATATGGGTTTAACTTTGCTGCAGTTTTTTATCTCACCCTGTAGTTCCAATAAAACCTGTTCAATATCGGTTTATGCTTATATAGATATTGGTATTCAAAAAATATCGATATCATTCAATTTCTTGAAGAGTAGTCAAATAACTGACTCAAGAATCAACGCCCAGACAACACGGCTGAAGAATCTTGAAATTTTGCGCGAGATTCACCCTTGGTGCATAGAATTAAAATATACTAAAAATTGAATATTTTGTATCGGACAAACAGAATTAGCTAGAAGTAAATTTTTGAATGAGAGTCATTGATTGGGCGCACGAAAAGAACTAAATAATACTACATTTGGTATTAGGGTAACATATAGTGCTTCAAAGCTGAAATTTGGCATTAGGGTCGCTGTTCATTCGTAACCTGAAAATATGGAGGTGGTTTCGGAAAGTATACAAAAAGTACTGCATTGTACTATATTTGGTATAGGGTGAAGAGATTTGGCGGTAGTTTGGAAATGCGTCCTATATTTTTACAGAAAATTATTAATTAATTATTTGGAATTAAGGGGGAGAAGTGCTTTTGGAAATGTGGACTATAATTGTTCGAAAAGTATAATTGTTACAAAGTTGCAGGGAACTTCGTTCGGGTCGAACTTTTAATACCCTTTGTATAAGAAGAAAATTTTTAAAAAAAAAGTATCTGGATTCAAACGTGTTCTACTATATACTACAAATTCCAGTAAGACCGCTTGGGTAATGCTGTTAAACTTTTCAAAAAATCATAAAGTGGGTGAGGCCGTTTTTTGGAGGCCATACCAAAACGGGAACCTCTATAGACAATATTATAATTCAAGGATTGTAATCTTTCAAATCTTCTTAAATACCAAATTTGAAACAATTTCGGGGGTAAATGTAACTAGGATTATCAAAATACTGAATATCGGTGGGTATCGTTATATATGCGCTATAGGAACCAAAATATTCAATATTCTACCACTGGAGCTAGAACCCATTGCGAACTACAAATACCAATTTTTAGACAAATCTGTGGATAAATGTGGCAAAAATCATGAAAATACCGAATATCGGTAGGTACCGTTATATGGGAGCTATACCAAAACCTGGACCTATATATACAATGTTTCGCCACCGAAACTAGAACCCATTTTAACCTATAAATAACAATTTTTAGACAAATCGGTGAGAAAATGTGGCAAAATATACCAAATACCGAATATCGGGAAATATCGTTATATGGGGGCTATTAAAATACTAGACCTATACATGCAACATTCCGCCATCGAAGCTAGAACCCACCACGAACTTCAAATACCAATTATTGGACAAACCCGTGAAAATATGTGTCGAAAATCATGAAAATATACCGTTACCGTTATATGGGGCTACACCAAAACGTGAACCAATATATTTCATTTTCTATGCCGACCATTCTAGACACAATGCAAATTGTTCTGCCAAATTTTTGAGCTCTACATCAAATAATGTGGACTGTATCGTGATTTCAACAGACAGACATGCGGACATGAGATATTTAGAAATAACTAAGTTTAAAGGGTGAAATATTCGTCCAGGCCTGTCATTCCCAAAGAAATTTTCATTCCCAGACTTTGTAGGGTATCAAATAGTCGATACTTTCCAACTTACAATTGTTAATGGTATAACGTCAACACTGATATTCAACTCTTTTACAATTTTAATTTTCTACAATAATGTGTATTTTTTGTTCCACTGTACTGTAAATTCCTAAACAATGCACCACGAAAACAAAACAAACGATTTACCTTATTATAACCAGACATCTCGAACCATTGATGATTGTTTATGTATGCAAATGTTGCCGGCATTATGCGACGAATATTGAATTGTGACATGGTGTCGATGCCAAACAATAAAATGCCGAATTGTCTCAAATTGTTGTTGCTTTTGTTTTCAAATCTCTCATTTATGTCATCGCGTTGCTGAATAAAACTCATACCATCCTGATAGAAGGTTGGTGTTTCCATTGTCCCATTGCACTCGATCAAGGCATAGTCGACCTCCCCTGGTACTGGGTAATTTTCACCAAATGGCATACATTCCCACCAGCTGTGTGTGTGCGTGGAAGTCAATACAAATAATTAAATTCTCTGGGCAAGTAAATCGGATGTCTTGCACGTACCCATAACCTTCTTCGCCATCTCGCATAATTCTTGTATAGCAGCAATTAATATCTTCATCATCGGTATCATTTAGATAAACATCTCTCGGAGCCTCATTAATGTGCAGAGTGTACAATTGCAACGCGACATCGTACTCTTTCGTCACCAATAGCTCGTTGTCTGTGCAATTGGGAACAGATCTAGCGGCCAGTGATTCTGTCATTGTCTCCTGGTAATCGGGTAAAAATGGATCTATCGATGGCATATGACAGTTTTCACTCCACACTAAATATCCGTTGGGCACTTTAAGTGGTTGTGTTGTCGTCATTTTATTATGGTTTGGTTTGCCATTGAATTTGAAATGTTTCCAACGGATTTCATTGAATATATTATATGTTTCATTGTTATACACGGTTAATAGAGTTACCAAAGAAATTGCAAATAACACTTTCACGGTTTTTTGAAATGTAGAGTTAGATTTTCGATTTAAAATTAACATACTGAGAGAAATTTGAAATATTCAAATAAGATTTACATTATCTATGGGATATTATTTAATTGTGAATTTACAAGTCAAATGTATACGTTTTGGAAGCTTTTCGAGTTTTGTTTAATACGACGTAATTTGAAAAATAAACTCTCACACATTCAATGGCAAAAACTGGAAAAAATTTTTTTTTCTTTTTATCAGAATTTTTGAGGCATTATTTTACACATGTACTCCATGATTTTGTCAAACGGTTTCTTTTTTGAATATATTTTACGTTTTATTAATATGATTGAGTATTGTTAAATACGACGTAATTTGAAAAATAAAATCTAACACATTCAATGGCAACAACTGGGAAAATATTCAGAATTTTTGACGCATTATTTTACATATATTCTCCACGATTTTGTCAAACGGTTTCTTATTTGAATATATTTTACGTTTTATTGATATACACGCTTCATTGATGTTCGATCACTTTTTAAACCACTCGAAAATTTAAATGATTCAAAATGCGGTCCGATTATATTAACGTTTTCATTCTAGATTTTTCAACAAATCTAAAATTAGTTTCCCGCGTTGTGCTGCTTCCAAGAAGTCAATAGCAACTGCAAGAAAAATCCAGCCATCTTTTTCTTTGCCAGACGAAGAAGATTTAAATGTTTAATTAAATATTATTATTGTTATCATTTGCATCCAAACAAGAAATTAGTGCTAACATTAAAACCTGTTTCACAAATATTGATTGGCAATGAACGTACTTTTAAGTAATTTATGCAGAATTTCGAATAGCTAAATATAAGACAAAAGTACTTAATGTGTAAACAACAACAAGGGATTAACTCACAATGTGAACTTAAAACTAGATCAAGTCATTAGGGTGTTTCAATAATTAAAATACAATAACTTCTTCTTTGATCTTTGACAATATTTAAATATTAACAAAATGCAAATTTTTGTATTACAACAAAAATTGAATCAACCAAGGTAAAGAAAAAAATTTATTACAAGATTTTATAACACTCGTGTCTGCCACTAACAGTTTTTCGTAACTGGGCTGTGCCGGAAGGTTACTCATAGTTCGAATTTAGGCACGTTTTCTGACAGCAAGTATTTGTTTGTAAAACAATAAAAAAGCAGCTAAATTTAGCCGGGCCGAACTTTTATTACTCTCCACGACGACCTTGAATTTTTTCAAAAATATAAGGTCATAACTTAAACTCTACGGAGGCTGGCTATATGAAGACGTAGACCTGCATACGAAATTTTTTCACAGGCTGTTTTTTTTTTAACTTTGAATACGAAATTTGAAACGATTCTTTGTTTGCAAACATTAAAAACGCACCTATCCACCATTTGGAGCGACCTTGAAAATTTTCAAAAATAAATGGTCATAACTTAACCTTTTTACGGGGGCTATACGAAGACGTTGACCTGCTTACGAAATTTTTAGGCATAAGCTGTAGTATCCATTACTAACTTCGAATACGAAATTTGAAACAATTCGTCTGAATGATGTCGCTAAAATCATCAAAATACCAAATATCGGGAGTTTGCGTTATAAGGGGGCTATACGAAAACGTGGACCGACATGGCCCATTTACGAACTTAACCCTTAATACTGGAAAAATACAAATGTGTGCAAAATTTTAACCTTCTCAATTCAATTTCAATTTGTTCGAAATATAGCGTAATTACACAGACAGATGGGCATCGTTAAATTGTCTTGGAGTTTCACGATGATCCAGAATATACATTTTTTGTTAAATTTTATTGAATGAAAGCAAAACTGTCGGAAATAGCATCAAATTTTAGAATAAGTTTAGATTTGTTCGAATTGGTCACTTTTAGCAGGAATTATGGCATTCAAACGGCCAATAAAAACCGTCACCCTGCCCAAATGTTGCTCTGCGGTATTTTGGCCCATTCCCAGCAAAGCGCTTGCATGAGATGATAAACACTTTGGTGTTTTTTAGTGCCAACTTTTCTTTTCAAAATACTCCAGACACGGTAGTCCAACAGATTGGTATCCGGAGATTTTGGTGGCCATTGTACGCTGGAAATAAAGCGAGGAACCTGATTTTGTAACCATTCTTGGGTGGCGCGTGCTGAGTGCGTTGGTGCTGAAAATGTTTGCGTGCCCAATGCTTTAATACACTCTCCAGAATATTTTCGCAGTAATATTCAGCCTTTATTCTGATGCCACGGTCGATTAATATGAACGGAGAGCAACCGAAGGTGCACATTATCTGCTGACCTCTGTGGCAAGTAGACACGATCATTTTTTTTGTTTACAAACTGCTGGAGAACTAATGTTTTCTTATCGGAGAAAACCAAATTCGGCAGTTCACCACTTTCGGCCAAGCGAAGCAACTCTTTAGCTCTTTTGAGTCTATTTTCTTTCTGTTGCGGTGTAAGTTCTTGCACTTCTTGCAACTTCAATGGCTTTACCCCGAGCTCATTTTTCAATATTTGCAATATCATGGTAACGACCGATGGAACAAGACACAAAAGATTTATTCACATTTAAATACTGGAGTGCTCTAACGATAGCCTCTTGTGGTTTTCCAGCCAAATATAAAGAAATCACACTAACGGGTTTGAATTCCATCACAAATAACTTTTTTCTGAAAAGTTCTCATCAAAATGCTTTTGTACGCTTATAAACAGCTATCACTGGAATAATTTTAACAGCTCGCGGACGAGTGGCTTAGAAATGACAGCAGTCTGAAGTTGGTTGCAATTTTTTCATCTCACCCTGTACTACTTTGTAGGGTCTATCGAGAATATTTCGAGGAGTTACAAACGGAATGACAAAGCTAATATACCCCCCATAGAATGGTGGAGGGTATAAAAATTGCTCCTACTGGCATTTCCTTTTGTGTTTTATTTTTATAAAAAAATATTTATAGCAATGACAGAAAAAGCAACGATGAAAAACTAAAATTACTGCAATCCAATTGACTTGTATAAATTCAGAAGGCATAGCAAAAAAGTACGACAAAAATTGCCGCCAGTAAAGTCACCTGGTCTGGGCATCGGCGAATTATCTTACAATTAATCCGTCAAAAACTAAGGCTTTGATGTTTGGTAAGAGGAATAATATGGCTTCCGATATCAATGTCCATTTAAATTACAATAATATTGAATTTGTTACTCACCACAAAATTTTAGGTGTTATAGTGGATAATGAGCTTTCTTTTAGACAACATATTGATGCTTTATCTGGGAGAGTTTGCTTTTTGTTGAGAAAGATCTATTCCGCCAAATTATATATGCCTCTTCGTATTAGAAAATATTTAGCTCATGCTGTGCTGATGTCTAACATCCTATATGGTTTGGAAGTAATCTCGGGCTGTATCGGGATCAGTTTTACACGTTTACAGAGAATTTTAAATTCAGTTGTGCGTTTTGTTTACAACGTTCCCCGAAGGAACCATATATCTAGATATGTTAAACTTTTTCTGGGGTGTTCTTTTACCGATTTTGTGTCTTATAGGATTCTTGTTGCCTTTTATAATATTATCAAATGTCGCACACCAACATCTCTATACAGTCTTTTTGTGTTTTCTCATTCAACAAGAAATCCTCAAATAGTTATACCAAGGATTTATAGAGATGTTTGTGCGAGATCGTTCTTAGTTAGAATTGCAAGGAATTGGAATCTATTACCCTATGAACTGAGGATATTTTCCCACTCTAATAATGTTTTTAGGAAGAAACTTTTTATTCATTTTGCTTCTTTTGAGCTGTAGTTTTCTTTTCTAAATAGCCATGCTTCTGATTTTCTGACTTTTGGTGAAATGATCTTCATAATGATTGCATTGTATTACAACTATTTGAGTTATTGTTTGCTTGGACGCTATATTTTTCTTGACTTATTATATTATTATGGCTGGGGAGCCAATGAAGAGAAATTATTTTATAGTTTTAATTTTTTTTTGTATTTAATTATAAGTATTAAATACTCAGGTTTTGCTAGCTATGTAATATGATTTTATGGTCTTAGAGGCCCTGTATTACACAAATGAGTTTGAATAAATAAATAAATAAAATAAATCAGGACTTAGCATAGGTATCACTGAATCAACATTTACAATTAGCAGAGTTAAATATATACATAACATTTAGTCACACTAAAGGGTTAAACTCCATTACATTTGGTGTTTACTTGATTCGTATGTCATAGCTTGGCCGCCCATGTTCATTGATAAATTATAATCTTAATATATGATAAATCAGTAGACATTAATTATTGATAACCATAGCACTACACCCTAATGTATAAATTCATTGGCTTATGGCGATTTGGTTTTTATACAATCAATAGTCTTTTAACGGTATACGACTACCAATCAAACATTTATTATCGGTATAACGCCAATCATTATTATTATAAGAAAGATAATGATATCGTCACCAAATTTTGGTCCCAAAATGAAAAGAGAGAAACCTCAATGTCAATGATTAGCCTGTTGCCCAACACTACTACATGACAAAATGATTATACCTGTACACAGTTATCGTATTACTGAACAAAGTTGTATGGCAGTTTGAAGCAATTACCTTTATTTAGTTTTGATCAAGTAAAATTTTATCAACCTACTCCATTTCTTTGGGAAGCTAGAGTTATTTCCACAGACGGATAGATAGCTGAATCGACATAGAATTTTATGCTAATCAAGAATATATATACATTTTATACGAGGGGTCTAAAATGTATATTTCAAGGAGGTACAAACGGAATGACAAACTTTATACCTCCATCAATGCAGAAATTTGGCTGTTAACTTAAGTAAAGTTTTATTCCAATGTACTATCGACCCATAAATCTGTCCTTTATTGATCTACATATCAATTTTTCCAAACGTTAGAAAAAAAACAATATGTTTTGGCGAAGGATTATTCCAATTAAAAGCTTTACTAAAACCACTATATAAAAACATCCTTTCATTACTGTTGTTTGTAATCACATTCAGTCCCGATAATTAAAAAACTTAAAACATAAATATATATTCCCTTATTATTGGCTGGCTATTTCAATATCACTTTTCACCACTTTCAACCAGTTATTCATACGACACTTTTCTTAAATTGTTTACCTTATTATATCCAGATAGTTCAAACCAATCTTCATTTTCCACATATTTAAATGTTCTCGGCATGACACGGCGAACATTAAATTGCGACAGAGAATCTATACCGATAAGCAATATACCAAATTGCCTTTGCTGCTGCATGCTTTTACGAAGCTTTTCATTTACCAATTTTCGATTTTGAATGAATGTCAGTCCATCTTCATAGACAAGGATATTATCTCTGGTTGTTACACAGCTAACAAGCATGTAATCTATATTCCCAGGGACTGTAAAAAATTGGTCAAACTGCTTGCATTCCAGTAAGCTGAATATAAAGGAAATTCGAAAATATTAGAGGATTTATTGCCTCATAGATTAGATGCCTTTTTTATGATTACCTACTTAAATCGTTGATCACCCCTTCTCAAAACCTGGCGATAACAACATTTGATATCGTCATCAGTTGATGTTCCTTTTAAATACAAATGTTTGAACTCCATGTGTACTTTAACAGAATATAACTTTGTTGAGTTATTAAATGATTTACTGACCAAGGCAGGTTTGGTCGAACAGATTGGTCCGATTTCTTCTTTATAGTTCTTCATATAATGCGCAGCAAAAGGATCCATTGATGGAATATGACAGTTTTCATTCCAGACTAAATATTCCATGGGTCTTTGGTATTGAGCATTCGGTGATGACATTAACTTAGGATTCCTTCTTTTTGACACATCGCAGTTCGCGTAATAGTAGGAAATTATAATGATAACGAAAACAATAGCGAAAAATGCTTTAATCAAATAATTCGTGTGCTCTTTTTTCCGCAACATTTTCAACTGTGTGCTATTTAACATTGGTGGCCACTCTTAAGAAAACTTAGCTAAATGAAACGTTTTACGATAGCGATGTGCTCCATTATCATATCTATACATTCAATACTAACAAGGTAATCGAAGCTGTTGTCAAAAATAGTTATTAGAATGTCATGTTGCTGCTTGTTCCAGCAAAATATTAAAAAAAGATAAAGCTACCGGAGGAAAAGTTTCTAACGCGAACATTTTTCTGACAGGTCTTAAATTTTAGTTGTTAAGAAACATTGTGGTGCACAGGTCATTATCATTGTTTGAGAAAAAGATGCCAGTTTTTATAACAAGTTTTATTCTTTTTTTTTCTTTATAGTCACCACCATAAGCCAAAAAATGAAATAACAATGAGTCAAAGCAAAAATTTGTAGCCCAAATAAAAATAATGTAGTGTAATCAGTTGAATTCGTATCAGATAATTCGCAAAAGGTACAACACCAATCAAAAATAAAACAACTAGCATTTATGAACCATACAGATTGACATTTCTTAGATGAAACAAAGGTTTTATTTTCTCAATTTATTTAACAAAGTCGGTGTTGATGATGATGACAAATTTGAAGAAGAAGACGTTGGAATATTGATAGAGTTGTTTGCTGATTTATCGTTCATAGAGGCTGATGTTGATGAATTATTTAATAGCGCTGTCAACGTAGCATGAGAAGAGCTTAAATTGCTTGATTTATTCTTCTGTTGTTGTGGTGGTGGTTGAAGCAAACCTTCTGTTGAACTAATGTTCGAAGATGGTGATGAAGTAGCTGGAGATTGGCCTATATTAAGACTTGATGATGCATCTGCCATGACACCACTGGATGTAGCGATAACAGAAGGCAACGGCGAAGATGTGGTCGGAACGGTTGTTGGGACCTGTGACGTACCCAAAAGCAATGCATTTCGTAGGTGGCTATTGCTTTGTGCTACCGAGGAATTTACGCCACTTCCTATCGAATACGAATTTGTTATTAGACCACGGCTTTTTATATTCAAATCAACGAAGAAAATTTTCATTTTTTGTATCATGAATTCCGGTACCGTAAAGGTCATCATAACGGACAAGTCAATAGAAGTTTTATTTTTGTATGCCTCATGTGTTTGATATAGGCGACAAACTTCATCGTATATAAGAAATAGGAAGCGCGAGTTGCGATTCGGCTGTGGTATAATCTGTTGTGTCACCAACCAATCACGATCTTCATTATCTGGCAAATAACGTATTAGCTCTGGATGTTTGCTGGCCAAACGTCGTTCTTTGCCCTCAGTTCCGAATCCAAATGCCTGATTGGCTTGAACATCCAGGACAAACTTAGTGCTTGTAGATATGTGTGCAGTATTCCAAAATATTTGTCTTCTGGGTTGCTGGTTTACAATATTTGGTTGAAGTTTTTGCAATTGCTGTTGTTGTTGTAGCGGCTGCTGTTGCTGCCCCTGCTGTTGGACAAAAGCAGTAGGCTGACTCTGTATTAAAGTTCCTACAACGGGTAACATTTGTGTTGGGGTTTGTTGCTGGGATGAATTTGTGGCCTTTATGAGCATATTATCAGGGAAGAAACGCTTTTGTATTTCGATAACAGTAGCCGTAGAGGGTTTATTGGCAGCAGGTCGTTTCAAAGCCATTCGAATTGTGCTGTTTTCTTGCCCACTGGCAACCGAAGAAAGTGTGCTGGTAATTGGTAGTGAGGATCCTTGGGTTTTATAACGAAGTACCGTCTTATATTGCGACTTGGAATTCTCCAGCAGAGCACAACACATTTTTTGTAACTAGAAAGGAGAATAGAAAAATGGTTTAGATGTGGATCAGCGAATAGTAAAAGCTAAGTCTTACAGCATCTTCATTGATGGCACCTTGACCCAAATTTTCCTTTATATTGTTAAAAGCTGGTTTAAAATATGTCTGAAAGAATTACCATATTAATACCATAAATCGAAGAGAAACCATAAACTAGTGGTGTGAAGCGGTACCTCAATATAACGCTTTATCAGCTCGTCAATTTCCTTGTCGAATGCACTCTGTACAGCAATTCTTACCAATTCTAAGGACCTCATACCCGATTCAGTTGTGGAACCAGTCATCAGGCTCGTGCTGGAAAAGCGTTGGCGTATCTTTTGTAAAGTCATCTCAGCCATTTGGGGAGTGGTAACGTATTTCTACAAAATATATCACAATCACCTATGCAAAGAAGGTCAATAATTTACTTAGACCCCTTACCATTGTATCGCTATTGTTTGTATTGCTGGTGGCACTAGAATTGTTATTTGGAGCTGTTGTTGATTCCAATTTATGATGGTTTGAAACAGGACTGGCGCTAGTAACCATTGAGTGAGTTGTTTGATTGGAGCAATTGGAATCGTCAGAAGAGGAGTTTAGGCCCGTAGGGGAACGGTTTGCCTCAGTAGATGATGCCGAAGTAGAACCAGCATCACTTAATATTTTCCAACCACGTTGGATAACCATGATTTAAAAAAAACTGAAACACACAATTTTTTTCCTTTACACTCTGTTAGGATTTGCTTTATTTAATATTGTCCTTTACGAAACATTTGCATGTCTGCAGTTGTGCTTTTAATTCTAATTTTCACTGTGTCTGTAGCCCCAACGCGGCCATAGATAGGTTTTGTGTGTCCTTTGTGAGAATATGAAGTGTACTGCGCATGTCTGAAATACAAAACGTTCCATCTACAAAAGCATATGCATCGCATCCATTCACATTTCCGAAATTCCCTCCATTTCTAGCAGACGCTCGGCACTCATTATACGCTCCAAAGAATCGCAATCCTTCTCTCCCACAAAAAATTGTTCGGTGGCTGTGTCTTCTTTCGTTCTCAACTCCTCTCCTTCCACACCCTCACCCATTTCTGTTGAAAAACTGTTCATGGTATCTGTGTCAACAGAACAATTCATTTGTTTTGTTTGTCTCTTGTGTCGTTTGCGCGCCAAATCTTTGTCAAACTCGTCCATGTAGAGCCAGGGGGAGGAGTAGTTGGGTGGTGGTTCATAACTACTGTTGACGGACATTTCTAAAACATCCTGCACCATAAAGGGGAAGAGCCAACAAACTAGCGGCGTGGGGCCGCATGTATAACTAGCATCCTTGTGATAGAATAAAAAGCCATCCAGTTCTGGCCTATTTTCAGGCCACAAAGGATACATTTGTAGCATTTGGGCCGTCAGAACGTTGTTGGCAATGTCACAACTATTTATAAGGCTGATTTTTTTAATATTATCCCCCACGTAATCTCTTTCTTCAGCTTCATCGTCCAATTCATCAAATTTCGATTTAAGCCAAAAGAATCTAAACTGCGCCTCGCAATCCAGGAAACATTGTTTGCCATACCACAATACATCCAATACGTAAAAGGTGTCGTTGTCGGTATTGTAAATGCAATCCAAAATGGAAAATCCACTTCCATGTTTTACAGATGCTCCACCTCCAGGCAAATATGACTTGAAAGACATACGAAATCGTCCAGCTTTACTAAACATTCTTGTTTTTCCTCTCGAGGATACAACCAGGCATCGCTGGCCTTTTGGACACGGTACTAATAGCCAATCATCTAAACATTCTGGTTTTTCTCTCATCCATTCGGACAGCTGGGGGGCCAAGTCTGATCCATAAATCTCTTGAAAGGTTTGCTGTTTATACCTCCGTCGATTTCCACAAGGCTTGTGTACTTCACGCAACTCCCTCAGTTCATCTTGTTGTTCCAAACGTTTAATTTTTTGTTCTTGCAACAACCTTTGCCGACGAATTTCCTGTCTTTCGCAGTTGTCGACACTGCGTTTGTATAGATCCTGGTGCATGCTGAGCTCGATTTTTAGGAATTTTGCCTAAAATACGATTGTCAATTGTTATTAGTTTATTAATTTATCTGCATTTGTTAGCCGGGCCCGGTGTTGCCAGTATTGATAATTTTTCCTAAAAATATGGCATTACGAGTTTGTTGGGAGAAGATATTGGCTACACTGGCCAGCGCACATCAGCTAGTTTCATGTGGCCAAGTTTACTTAATGCTAGGAACACAATTGGAGCGAACGACGAATTTCGCCCTACGCGGCGACAAAATAAGCCGCGAAAATTCGTCGTATGGAACACAATACCGACGAAATTATAAAACAGCTGATGAAGTTGTTTACTTTTTGCTCATTTGTTGACTACAATGAATTATACAAGAACACATAATTCTTTACGTTCTCTATTATAATTTCACTTATGTCCATCTTCTCTATTATAAATTCACTGATATCCATCTTCACTCAGGCGCAAGTACACAAATAAATAAACAAATTAATTATGTTTTTTTTATACGAGTAACAGATAGTAGAGTGACCATAACAAATTTTAAAGTAAAAAGTAACTTTATTTACTAAAACACATAAAATTCGTACAAGTATGGCCACCTTGTACTGTTTTGTTCGCCGGTCGCCGGCGTATGAAATAGAAATAATGCTAGGAACACAATTGGAGCGAACGACGAATTTTTTCGCGGCGTATGTTCGTCGTTAAAAATAAAACACATATGTGTATATGGAAGTGCACACAATCACGGCACCGGCGAAAATTTCGTCGGTCGCCGCGAACTCAATTAGCTTTATTTCTATTTCATACGCCGGCGACCGGCGAACAAAACAGTACAAGGTGGCCATACTTGTACGAATTTTATGTGTTTTAGTAAATAAAGTTACTTTTTACTTTAAAATTTGTTATGGTCACTCTACTATCTGTTACTCGTATAAAAAAAAACATAATTAATTTGTTTATTTATTTGTGTACTTGCGCCTGAGTGAAGATGGATATCAGTGAATTTATAATAGAGAAGATGGACATAAGTGAAATTATAATAGAGAACGTAAAGAATTATGTGTTCTTGTATAATTCATTGTAGTCAACAAATGAGCAAAAAGTAAACAACTTCATCAGCTGTTTTATAATTTCGTCGGTATTGTGTTCCATACGACGAATTTTCGCGGCTCATTTTGTCGCCGCGTAGGGCGAAATTCGTCGTTCGCTCCAATTGTGTTCCTAGCATAAAGCTAATTGAGTTCGCGGCGACCGACGAAATTTTCGCCGGTGCCGTGATTGTGTGCACTTCCATATACACATATGTGTTTTATTTTTGACGACGAACATACGCCGCGAAAAAATTCGTCGTTCGCTCCAATTGTGTTCCTAGCATAATGTATTAACAATTTTGACAAGTTATATTTCGGTGCATTTACGAGTGAATTCATTCATTTGGATGAATTTTATATTTTCAACAAAATTTACTTAATTCGTTATTTTGCAAAATTAGTGAAAACTCTTGAATCTAAGGGCCAGTAAAGCTAATATAATCCCATCTTTATTAAAAAATGGAAAATTAATTGTGGTTTACTATAACATAGGGAGAAATTAAGCTAATCTCGCCGTAAAATGATTAGATATGAATTTATATAGGTTTGGTTGATACCATGGTAAAAGAATACAGGTAGATGCATCAACACTCGTAGATTGATATGTCTAAAATATTTATTTATTTTTTATATGATGTCGTTCAAATGTTGTGTATGAAAAAATTTAGAATATAGAAAAATATATTGATTGTAAAAATTAAAAAAAAAAATGGAGAAATGGAATGGTGTGGAATTTATAATACTATATTTCTTCGAAAAAATACTTATAAGACACCTATCGGAGATTGTTAATATATGCAGTTTTAAACATTTTTATAACAATTTTTTAAACAGTTTTTTAAATTTTCATTCAAAATATTCCATTTCGAAATTGGTTTGAGAGTTCATTGTCCCAGCAGCCACAACTTCTATTCTGCCATGGAATGAACAATGTGATTCAGATTGCAATGAGAACATGGTATAACATACCGTATATTGGCAGCATGTTTTAACACACATGATTTGATAACATTAACAGCTGTTTATTGTTTTGTTTCGTTTGACGTAACAAGAACACTGCCTGCTAGCGGCCAGAAAGAAACATGCAGAAGGTATCTCGTTTATATTGGCCATTGCTGGTGACTCCCAAAAATGCCGTTACAAAGCCTGTGGATACAGTGTCCAAAAGCCAAAAGGTATAAATGGACAGCCCTTGAAAGGAATATTGCAATGAGTTTAATTCATCATCACACTATTTTGTAGTTAATGACAGACCTGGGTCTTCTGAAGCCGGCAACAAATGGCACATTCCAAATTATGCCAATTGCCCAACGTTCGTTGGATAAATTGTGCAATTTAGTCAATGACGCCATGTTTTCTGTAGATGGACAAAAATGTTCCTTGCCTGTGTTAACATCTTCATCGCTATGGAAAAAATCTGGGCGTCTCAAGGGAGATATAACAGAGTTCTTTATGTTACGTGATCGTCATGACAAATCGTTCCTATTGAGTCCGGTAAGACAATCAACAACAATAAAATGGGTAGCATGTCATTAACTACTTTCATTTGTAGACCCATGAAGAGGCAATTACCTCAATGTTGGCATCGACTGCACCTATTTCGTATAGACAATTGCCACTACGTTTGTATCAAATTGGACCAAAGTTTCGTGATGAATTAAAGGCTCGCTTTGGCTTAATGCGAGCCAAAGAATTTATCATGAAAGACATGTACACCTTTGATCGGACTGAGGATGAAGCTCGTGAAACATATGAGCTGGTCAATGAAGCCTACACAAAACTTTTTACGCAGCTAGAGGTGCCGTTTAAAAAAGGTATTGCTTGAGCAAAAAACAGATTTTTCAACTTTTTCACATTTTTAATATGGAAAAATATTTAATATTTAGTTGAAGCTTGTACTGGTATGATGGGCGGTAAAGTGTCACATGAATACCATTATATATCATCGGCTGGCGAAGATAATCTTTTGCAATGTAAAAATTGCAATTATGCATTTAATGTTGAAGTCACAGGAGAAACGGACAATAATGTTTCCTGTCTCAAGTGTAAAAGTTCTGATGTTGAACAAGTCAAGGGAATGGAAGTGGCGCATGCCTTTCTTCTGGGTGATAGATATTCAAAAGTTTTTAATGCCACTTATCTGCATACGGATGGTAAACCGAAAACCTTGATTATGGGTTGTTATGGCATTGGCATCAGTCGAATATTGGCAGCTTCTCTGGAAGTGTTATCAACTGAGAATGAACTAAAATGGCCATCGCTGTTAGCTCCTTATGATGTGTGTGTAATTGGACCTAAACAAGGTAGTAAAGAAGCCCATCAAGGCGATTTGGTGGAGGAAAACTTGTTAGAACAACTGAAGACTATTTGTAGGCGAGAACTCTTACATGACGATCGAAAATATTTGACTATTGGAAAGCGCTTAATGGATGCAAAAAGGTAAATAAAATAATTTTTCAAAAAATAAATGTAATCCAATGATTGCCAAGTCCCTGCTGTATTTGACGATTTTGATTTTATAAACAAGCTCTACTTGAAATGTAAATAATTATTTATATTATTAATTTACCTTGTGGGCTCTGTATCATTGAATGGAATGGCTTTGTGTTGTCGAGTGGCAAACAAACTAACTCACTGTGTATAATAGTAATTTCAAAGATAATAATGATAAACATTTCATTTTCAGAATGGGTTATCCAATTATAATTGTGATTGGCTCCAAATCATGCGAACAAGTCCCCAAAGTCGAAGTCCATATTAATGGAGTGTCAAAGGAATTGGAGATCAATTTGGCCTTGACAGAAATCACCGATTACCTCAAACATAAAACTAGTCTAGCTCTATTGTAAAATACAATTTAATGCCATGTTTACGTTAGAACTTTTTGTAGGGTTATGCCATGTTTACGTTAGAACTTTTTGTAGGGTTAACCTACTTTGAGATGATTTATTTGAAGTAAAAGTAATGGAAATGACAATTTAAATCCAAATCCAGTGGGTTAACCCTCATATATATAAACGTACTGTTAACCTACTTTGAGAGGATTTATTTGAAGTAAAAATAATGGATATGACAATTTAAATCCAAACCAGTGGGTTAACCCTCATATATATAAACGTACTGTAAGCATTTTTTTATTTCAAAAGTATTTTGTTAAATTTACTACATTAGGAAATAACATGAAACAATAAGAGAACAAAAACAAATTACATTTGTATCACACAATTTACGCAGCCGCTTAACTAATGGCCGTAATCAGGTTCTGGTATTTCTGGATAAACTTGCATTTGTGGTTTCTTTGGTGTTGGTGGTGGAATACTGGTGTAGGACCAAGGTAATTGACCTCTTAGTTCCTCGCTTACTCTTTGATTTTGTTGGGATTGAGGCCCGGGAGAACTTGTCGAATAACGCAAGTTTAATGGGGATATCGGCGATAGTTGTTCATGAGATGGGGATGTCTTTGGTGGCTGAACTTGCAGCTGTAACTGTGGGGGTTGGGATTGGGGCAAAGGCGGTTGCTGTTGCTGTTGTTGAGTTGGGTAATTTAATCTGTCGGGATGTGTTTCTGTATTGCGATAAGTTACTTGTTCGTTAATGGATGGGTAAATCGGTGATGGGGCTGGGGCAGATGGTGGTTGTTGCTGTTCATAGGGTCGGTTGTTCTGAGGCGGTGGTATAGATGATTGCCTTTGTACGCTGGCAGGATTCTGAACAATCAATGGCTTGGGTCGAATTAACTCTGATTCACGCTGTGGTGGAGGGGTAGCAGATCTCTGTTGTTGCTGTATTTCCTCAGCCATAATCTGTGCTTCCCGATATGGCTGTCTTTCTTGAGGTGTAGCAACTGGAAGGGTGCTGGCTGTGTTTGCACTTGTTATGCTGCTCTTGGTCGAAGAATTCTATGTGCAAAGAAAATAATTTGGAATGAAGTTAGGAAAACTTTATTGAAAAATACTCTTTTCGTTTATTTAACTTACCCTCTTTGATAGAGCACTGGACAGAGAAAGACAAAAGCTGCATCCGAAAATATTCAAAAACCAAATTAAAACAATTCTTGAAGTAATGCAAGTCATTATTATCGAAGGCGTTACAAAATATGTGGAAAATGGCTTCAAAATTTCCATGGCCATGTCGGAAGCAGAAAGTTGCAGATATTTAAAAGTATTTTCGAGGGTCTACAAAATAAAACAATTAAGGACTTTACCGTAAATATGTAACGTTCCTCTACTTACAGTTGTGTGCACAATGTCATGTATGTTATATCCAGTGGCCACTGCATCCAATATACTTCCACCAATAACAACTAAAAACCAAGGCCAAAAGCATAAAGCCCTTACCACCTTGGTTACCGGACCACAAATTGTTGTAATCACCAACAATGAGGTAACAATCCACAGGGCGCTAATTGCGGCATATACAATCATAATAATGTATGTTCTATTTGTAACATTATCAGATTCACCCCAATTTACCTCTATCGCCAAAGAATTTTCGGTAGTTGGTACAGAAATTGATGGATTTCCACAATTTTCATCTAAAAATGTTAATATATAATTTTTTTTTAATTTAAATGGATTCATTTAAAAATTGAAATGGTTAATGTAATTCATGGAAAATGAAAAGATTAAAATTGACATCAAGCCCAACATATCATATTGTTTTAAAAATAAGTTGTTATTGTGTTGTTAGTACTTACCCAAAAAGTAAATTAAATCAAATACAAATTTTAGTGGATCCTGCGTTACATCTGTGGTTCCTTTGGAACATTCTCTCAGAGTAATACCCCATATGGAAAGACCCAAATAGAGGCAACCTTGTAGCTGTAATAATAAGGGTGCAAATTCATTTGTTGTTAGTTTTAATTTCTTGCGTACATTTCTGGTTACATGAAGAAATCAAATTGGTCTACCTTTCAAAGAAATTTAAAGATTAATTAGCAAAAAACTATTAACAGAGATAAGATAAGTTTGTATTGTATTTGCTTGTTGGTATTCATTTGGGGAATTTTTAATTAAATAATCACAAAGTTGGAATCCCACATAAAGGTAACTTTTTTTAATTTTTTTTTTTTCATACTGTCATGGTTAACTAATAAATTATACACATTGACGTAAACGTTGATAGATCAGCATTGCTAAAAATAAAAGACTTTCAACAGTTTTGAAAATTGCAGTTACATTTAAGTGTCACGAATATTTTAAAAAGGGTTATTTAAAAACTTCTTATATATTACGAACGTTTCTCCCTTTAAACACTTTTTGTTTTATGCAGATTTCAGTTTAATAATGGGAAAATAATCTTTAATACAGAATTTGAATATCTTGGATGTTTCCAAATCTTTGTGAAAAACCATTCTTTTAAAACGATTAAAATATATATAAATATATATAAAACTTGATTGTGTTATTGTTTGAGTCGTAATGTCTAGCCGACAACATCTATCGACATTTTACCGTTATGACAGTGGCAATGTTTTTACTTGGGAACCTATTACTAATGCGATTCCTTAAAGGCTAAAATTTCGTTTAAATTGTGTGGGCCAACTGTCTACCTCAGCATTCCATCCATGGTATTGACTTGTAGTTGATCTTAAAGTTCAAATATTTAATAACAATAATGCAAATATATTTTCTTATCAAATATTTTCAAGTTGTCGACACGGTTTTTTGGCACGGAATACCCATTCCAAACAAATTACTCATCCAGTTATTTACTTAGTAGACCAATGTGTTTCTTCAGTTCCGTGGACATTAATTGAAATCGAATTTACTTACCAATATAACTACCGCCATAAACAGTATAAAACATTTGGCGAAAGCGCCATTAACTCCAGAATTTGACATTTCGTCACTTCGTCGTGGATTATCACCTTCGCGTTGCTGCTACTCCAATTGATGTACTTATTAATTATTTCTTATTAATTTATTCTATATAGTGGGTACAGCACACGGTCATAATCTTCCATATAACCGACTGGCTGACTGAATAAATAACTGAACAATGAGCCCTCAGGCCTTTGAATGATAAAGGCAACGAAAAATCAAATAATTCGAACGCAAATCGTCGTTTCGATTTCAAGTGATCAGGTAAATAATGAAAAAAAACGTTGGTTCTTTCCTTGTCGTTGTTGCTGTTTTTGATTAGAAACCAGAAAAAAAGAAAATTTTTAGACCATAGATATTTTAGTACTAACTTTGCGATATCTTATCGATGTGCGACCATAATGAGTTTCATTTTGGATTTTTGTATTTTATTCCATATTAATAGATTTCGTGGGGCTCTCTCTCTCTTTTTTGGCGAAAGGTGAATAGTAAAGGGCGACAGAGGATTGCTTTTTATTGAAAGCAATGTCAATGTTGGGCAAAACTGTTGTAATGGTTTAAAGAAAGTTTGATTACAATTATAATGAAGGTAATTTCAATTCAATTTGGCACTGGTAAAATTTAAAAAGCATATGTTTGATAAAGAGTAAAATATTTTTATGGAATATTAATAAAAAGATTTGTTATACAAATAACAATTGACTATTCATAAAACTAATAATTGGATATTCGTACTGAAGGGTTTTTTTTTCTTTGGATAAGGTGTACATAATCATTACAAGGAGAGTTTTATGAATGTTCTCAAGGCAGGCTTGCGATTTTTTAAACAAATCGGCAAACTTGTTTACCAAACACCCCAAATGCGATTCACATTTTAAGAAATATACAAATCAATCACATGAGTCATTTTATAGAAACACGTTAGAGCGATAATAATTAAAGATAATAAACAAATATAAAAATGCATGTGATAGATTTACAAGTGTATATATATAAATATTTTGATCGTTGATTCATCCTTAATAATGGGGGATTTAATAGGACCAAGTTAAAAATATTTATGTATGTTTTTTTTTTTTTTTAAATGAATAATATTTGACTAATACAGGTTGAGATAAATAAACTGCAACAAAGTCAAACGCCAAAATTTTTACATTTTTTGTAAATTTTATGGAATGAAAGCAAAAAATGTCGGAAATAGCATTAAATTTTAGAATAAAATGCTCCAGAGACAATAGCCCATCGGATTGGTATTCGGAGATTTTGATGGCCATTGTGCGCTGGAAATAAAGCGAGGAACCTCATTTTGTAACCATTCTTTGGTGACGCGTGCTGAGTGCCATGGAATGTCTTGTTGGAATGTCCAAGGTCTGCGGCTAAAATGTTTGCTTGCCCAAGGCTGTAATACACCCTCCAGAATATTTTCGCGATGATATTCGGCATTTATCCTGATGTCACGGTCGATTAATACGAGCGGAGAGCGACCATCGGCTGTTATGGCTGCCCACACCATCACCATGGCCGGCGCTTGAGTTCTGGTGGTCAACCGAAGGTGTACATTTTCAGCTTACCTCTTTGGCGAGTAAACAGGATAATTATGTTTGTTTCCAACTGCTGGACAACGAATGTTTTCTCATCGGATAAAACCAAATTCGGCAGTTCACCACTTTCGGCCAAGCGAAGCAACTCTTTAGCTCTTTTAAGTCTATTTTCTTTCAGTTCCGGAGTAAGTTCTTACACTTTTTGGAATTTTAATGGCTTTACCCGAGCTCATTTTTCAATATTTGCCAATTTGGATATTGCGATATGTTCAGCTTACGAGCCAGTTTTCGGCCACTGCGAGGCGGGTTTCAATCAAGTCGCTTCTTAACTTTTCGAACCATTTCTGCTGGTGCTGTAGTTTTCTTCCACGTCACTTCCTTGACGTCGGGCTACGCTACCAGTATGACGGTAACGAACGATGGTACGAGACACAAAATATTTATTCATATTTAAATGCTGGAGTACTCTAACGATAGCCACTTGTGGTTTTCCAGCCAAATATAAGCCACGCTTGAATTCCATCACGAAGAACTTTTTTTTTGGAAAATTCTCACCAAAAAAAATTCTCCAGAGTTGTCTCTGGAATAATTTTAACAGCCCTCGGACGAGTGGCTTAGAAATGACAGCAGTCAGAATTTGGTTGCAGTTTTTTCATCTCACCCTGTATATGAAATGTTTGTCCTTGGGGTAATGCAGCACAGTTTCACCGAAAATATTTAATTTGTAACGGTTGTAGTTTGTAACGGTGTTTGTTGTAAGATAGTGGTTGTGTAATTCCTCCATTACATTCCTTTTGCACAGACAATTTTTGATCATTAAGCACGTCTCGATCACATAGTATTTACGATTACAAAATATTTCATAGTATTGTACTGGAATGTTTCAATTACCAAAATTCGAAATTGATATCCCTTGTATTTATTTTTGGACTGTTACTGCCGATTTGATTGATGTTTCTTAATGATATAACCGAATTTGACTTACACATTATAACGATAAGAAAAGGAATATAATTTATCTTTTATAAACTTCACACACACCCATATTTCATTCTGCACCTGGCAAATATTGTGGTATGTTGGTTGGGTCGGTCCAATAAAATTCCCCGCATATATAAAACAGTAACTTCTGCTGAGAGAAGTTGTTTTTTCATGCAAACATTTTAGTTATTAATTGCATCACGGTATAATTTAATGTAGACTGCATATTATCGAAATATCAATTAAAATATATAAATTATTTTTTGAAAATTGAAAATGCAAAAATCAGCTGATCAAACTTGGAAACATATTTTCCAGTATTAAATTTGCAAAATTCCAGTAACTCAATACTGTTCTTTCAACTTGTTCATAGAAAATATTGCAAATATTAACTATTATGGGTTTTTAAGGAATATTTTACAAGGACCTCCTGACCAAATGTCGAGGGGTTAAAGAATCTTTACCAACCTTTGTGGATTTTTAATGAATATTTTCAAGGAACTTCTCACATAGCATGGTAGATTATTAAGAATCAAATCAAAGATTTTTAGGGATGTTATTTAAGAACATCCTAACCAAACACAGTGAAAGTTCAAAGAATATATTTGGGGTCTTTCTGGTTAACCACTTACTCACGTATTCTTTAAGAATATTTTTATAATATATTTTTGGATTTTCGTGTATTTTTTAATTTTATCCTGACACCAAACATCATGATCCTTTTTGATTTTTTTCAATGACCAACCATTGAAACAAACATCGTCCATTTTAAAAGTACTTTTTCAAAGACGCTCAGGCCAAACATAGCGGCTTTTACAGGATTTTATACCATGGTGAATTTGAATATTTTTTTAAGGACCTCGTGACGAAAATATTTGATTGTTTAAGGATTTTTATGAAATATATTTCAGAAAACTACAGATAAAACATATTGTTCTTTTAGCATATTTTAAAGTTCTCGACGCTTTTTTTAGAATATTCAAACGCCTGCAGAACCAAAATCGTGATATTTTATATCTTGAAAAGGAGAGTATATTTAATTTCTCATTCCTTTTGTAGCACCTATAAATATTCGTTGTACATCCCACAACGTGTAAATATTCACGATCAGCATACTATTCTATGTCGATTTAACGATCGCGATTTCAACAAGCAGACAACTTTTTACGAAGAGCTTTAAAATTTTGAGTTTAAGATGGTTGGTATTCAAAATGAGATATGCCGGTCCACGTTTTCGTATAGGTCCCATATAACGGTACCTTCCGATATTAGGTAGTTTGAGACGCTCGTCAAATTTTTATTAACCCAAAGTCTGGTGGGTAGATGGGATATATCAGTCCACTCCTTCTGGTACCTCCCCCACAAAGGGTCAAAACTGTGAGTATCCATGAAGCTCATAAAACGCGAAGCTAACATCCGATTCCATTCAGACTTGGTACATCTCAATACTTCCATCAACACAAGATCTGTTAGAAAGATTGTGGAGATCGGACCATTTGTTTTGGCAACTCGCCCACAAAGGGTCAAAGTATTGAATATCCATGAAGCTTATAAAACGTGAAACTAACATCTGATTCCATTCTGACTTGACATCTTAATATTTCTATAAACACGAGAACTATTATAAAAGTAATAGAGATCGGACCATTTCTTTTGGTACCTCCCCCACATAGGGTTCAAGATTTTGAAAAACAAGACACTCATAGAAAGCGAAAACGATTTCGCATAAAATCGGATATGTTAGATTTCCTTCAAATTTTGCACATACCAATATTTTTATCTGTATTAGATGAAGAATGGAAATGGAATACTTCGGTCCGCTAGATCTGGCACCTCATGAATGTTTCCATATTTTCCCAAAATTTGCACATATCTCATATAAAGTATAGGAAGTAGTTTATATAGTTAAAATATGGTACGTTGCAATATTTACATCAGACTTATTTTACATACAAATTGGATTCCTATTAACTTTATTTTGGCTTAAGGTCAATTGAGAACATCATTGTTTTATTTTTATAATTTTGATTTTAATTTTCCGATATTTCGACTGTCTTCGACAGTCATCTTCAGGGAAAAAATTTTTAGTGAGAAAAGCAACAGTCCTGTTTCACCGTCTATGCTAAACTATTGGTTGGACAATATTAGTCAACTTCTTCGGAACCTCCCCCATAAAGGGTCACCAGTTAGAATAATCATAACTCAAGGCTGGGCGCATACATTTGTCGGCTGATACCGACTTAACTTTTTTTGAATAATTGTACCAGAAGTATGTAAAATATTAAAAATTAAGGCGTGTATATAGACTTTATTCCATCACTGTGTGGCATGAAGAAACAATTCCAAGTTCATACAAATTTTCGTCATATCTTATCAATATCACCGGTAAATAGGAATTTCATTCATTTCCATTGGCTGTTATTTTTCGACAAGTGTCTTTAATTTTTATTTTGGCAATTAGTGAGCTCTTCTTCGTATATTTATTTACGACTGACTATTGAAAGTTCATTATTTAATGCAATTCAAATTGTGTCACTCGTCGATTGAAAGCGATAAAAGAAAACATTCAGTTACGAGGTTTACAACTGCACAACAGATATGCCCCTTGGTAGGTATATTAACAGTTAGGAATATTTTTACGATGAAACGGGATATGACGGGAAGAAAAATACTTGCCATAAATCAAAAAAAAAAATAATAATAATTAATCAAGATTTGCATACATACTTAATTGCAACAAATAAAAAAGCAGCAAGTTCGGCGGGCCGATCTTTAAATACCCTCCACCAATTGGAACGATTTTGGCAATTTCAAAAAGAAATAAAATCCGTTAAAAATTCTGTTAACATTTTAAAAATATCGAATGTAGCAGTAATATTAGGGTCTATACGACGATGGGGACCTGCATAGGAAACTTTGGCATAAACTATTCCAATATTCAAATGCGAAACTTGAATAAAAAAATCGATGAATAATGTAGCTAAAATCATCGAATATCGGGAGGAACCGTTATATGGGGGATATACGAAGACGTGAACCTGCACAGACAATTTTCTGACATAGGCTGTAGTACCCATTACGAACTTCAAATACCAAATTTGAAACAATTCCAGGGCATAATGTCGCTAAAATCGTCAAAGTACCGAATATCGGGAGGTACCGTTACAATTTTCTGTCATAGGCTCTAGTACTCATTGCGAACTTCAAGTACGAAATTTGAAACATATCCTGTAAATAATGTCGTTTAATCACCAAATTACCGAAAAAAGGGAGGTACCATTATATGGGAGCTATACCAAAACGTGGACCTACATCACCCATTTTCAATACCAAAAGTCAAAGCACAGACGGATAGACGGACGGACATCGCTAAATCGACATAGAATTTTATGCTGATCAAGAATATATATACTTTGAGGGGTCGAGGTGTTACAAACGGAATGACAAACTTAATATACTCGCCATACTATGGTGGAGGGTATAAAAATAGAGTTTGATATTAAAAAAATATCGAAAAAAATGTTCTCACAATCCACATTGAGAACAATTTCGATCGAAATGCATTTTTATTAGTACATTGTAGCTTTTCGAATGCGAAGAGTTATTTAAAGTTTGTATTCAAATCAAACTCAAATGTACAAACACAAATCCATGTCGATTGAAATGAGTTCGCTATACCAATACGATATTCCGCCTCACAATCACAATTTAATTGGTTCATCTGTTTTGTTTCACATTTGCCAAAGAAGCCACAAGTGGTTTGAAAAGGACCATTCATGTTGTAAGTCATTTTTCCATTGACAAATTCGCCATATTCCAATAAAAAAGTCCTTAGTGATTGAGAAAAAAAAAAACGAATATGCATGAATATTTCAAAACAGGGCCAGGGACTGAATGGGAATATAATGGTGGGTAAACAATGACTGCGTTTACACTGGCGTCATTGTGTTTATACTCGCGCCGCTTGCACTCTTGTGAGATAACCCGCTTTAAAAATAGATACCGGCACTTGTATGGATCTAGTAAATACAGAGACTAAAGATTGCACCCACATTTACGCGACGTCCGTACGAAACGATAGTTAGATCATCTTCAAGTTTTCATTTTCACTACTTAATGATAGCAGCGGCAGCAACCCCAACAGTCACTAGTCCAACAAAACACTGAGGCGCACACAGTCCGATCCATGACTCATTTCAAATATGAAAAATTGGGAGAATTTTATTTCGTGTTGTTGCTGTTGTTAATGTGAAATTGTACAGAAGACGACACTACTGAAATAACTATCTCATTGCTGTTATATTTGACATATGCGGGAGCAATCTGCCCTCTGCTGGCGTTTCTGCTGCCTCCAGCTGCTACTGCTCCCAAAACCATTTTGTGTGAGCATTTTTAAATCGCAATTATTTTCGTAGCTGTTTTGTTTGTTTTTCCTTTTTTTTGAAATTTGTTATAAACGAACAATGTTTGTTTACCGTTGTCGTCGTCGTTGTTGATGTTGTTACAATTGTTATTTGAAATCGATCGGTTGTTGATAGGTTTTTGTCACTTTTAAATGGGTTCTCGCATCAAGTAGACGGTTAAACACTTGGTTAGATACTGACTGCAAGTACACTCTCGAATTAAAACAGTCGATTTGCCCTGCCCTGCCCTACCCTACCCTGAATCATCTGCCTTACCTAGCCTCCCTTCCAGCGATCTGTGTTTGCACAGCACAACGAACCGTAGTATTATGATGGCGGGGAATTCAGAAGCCCCCCTCTTAAAACATAAGTTTCGTTGGTGCTGTTGTTGGCGGGCGAAATGCATACAGTTGTTGTTTTACACACCTGTCGTGCTATACCCTCCCCCCATATTCAGCAAAGCTGGAAAAACAATGATGAAAAGAAATCGCATTATAAATGACTTCTGATAAGATATAATAGTAAATATTGCCAAACAACAATGCACAGTGTTTGGGAATTGGATTCGATTCACTCAAATAATGTATATACGGTTATCCAAAATCTATCTGAAGACCTGTCAGGGATGGCATATTGTAATCTGAGGCCTGAACAGACCTAAAGTACCAGCAAAGAGGTCAAAAGTTGAGCGGGCCCGACTAGATGATACCCTACACCACGATACATATTTAGCAGAGCTACCCGTAAGAAGTATACATTTCTATGGGGAATTAATGTGAAGTAGATCTCAGCAGTTATTAACTTCTTTTGAATGCGTATTATGGCTATATAACAGTTATATTTGAAATCAGAAGGAACTAATATACAGGGTGAGATGAAAAACTGCAACCAAATTCAGACTGCTGTCAATTCTAAGCCACTCGTCCGACAGCTGTTAAAATTATTCCAGTGACAGCTCATTATTTTATTATTCGTGACGGAATTCAAGCGCGATATTGTAATTTCTTTATATTTGGCTGGAAAACCACAAGTGGCTATCGTTAGAGCACTCCAGCACTTAAATGTGAATAAATCTTTTGTGTCTCGTACCATAGCTCGTTACCGTGATACTGGTAGCGTAGCCCGACCTCAAGGAAGTGGACGGAAGAAAGCAGCATCATCAGCAGAAATGGTTCGAAAAGTAAAAAAGCGACTGGGTCGAAACCCGCGTCACAGTGGCCGAAAGATGGCTCGAGAGCTGAGCATATCGCAATATTCCATTCGGTACATATTAAAAATGAGCTCGGAGTAAAGCCATGGAAATTCCAAAAAGTGCAAGAACTTACACCGCAACAGAAAAAAATAGACTCAAAAGAGCTAAAGAGTTGCTTCGCTTGGCCGAAAGTGGTGAACTGCCGAATTTGGTCTTCTCCGATGAGAAAACATTCGTTGTCCAGCAGTTTGTAACAAACCAAATTATCCTGTTGACTTGCCAAAGAGGTAAACTGAAAATGTATACCTTCGGTTGGCCACCAGAACTAAAGCGCCGGCCATGGTGATGGTGTGGGCCGCCTTAACAGCTGATGGTCGCTCTCCGCTTGTATTAATCGACCCTGACATCAGAATAGATGCCGAATATTATCGCAAAAATATTCTGGAGGGCGTATTAAAGCCTTGGGCACGCAAACATTTTGGACGCAGAACTTGGACATTCCTACAGGACTCAGCACCATCGCAGTCAGCACGCGCCACCCAAAAATGGTTACAAAATGAGCTTTCTCGCCTCATTTCCAGCGCACAATGGCCACCAAAATCTCCGGATGGATACCAATCCGTTGGACTATTGTATCTGGAATATTTTGGAAAGCAAGGTTAGCACTAAAAAATACCAAAGTGTCGATCACCTCAAGCAGGCGCTTCGCCGGGAATGCGCTAAAACACCGCAGAGCAACATTCGGGCAGAGTGTGACGGTTTCACTGGCCGTTTGAAGGCCATAATGGGTGCCAAATGTGACCAATTCGAACAAATCTAAAGCTATTCTAAAATTTGATGCTATTTCCGACATTTTTTTGTTTTCAATCAATAAAATTTAAAAAAAAATTAAAAAAATTAATTAAAAAAATAATTAAAAATTATGGCGTTCGACTTTATCTCACCCTGTATATATCATCTTCACAACAGATCTAGTGTAAGTAAAAATAATGGGATGTGTGAAATATGAAGACAGTTTTGGTTATTCAAACATTTGACCCTTTGTGGTACCAGAAGAAATGGCCCGATCTGTACCATCGTTATGACAGATCTTGTGTTAATAAAAATATTATTATATGTGTAATTTCAAGACAATCGGACTCTTACATCACATTTTATAGACGTTACGATTATTCCAAAATTTTACCCTAGAAGCAGTACTCCGATCTTATCCATTCTTGCACCCAATTTTGCGGTAATACAAATATCACGATTTGCAAAGTTTGAACAAAATCAGATTATCCGTTCTCTTCCTATGTGGTAAGTTATTTTCTATGAAATTTTTGACCTTTTGTGTGGGAGGTAACAGAAGGAGAGGACCGTTATTGCCCTTCTCCAAACTCGATCTAAGTTTGACAAAAATATTACGATATACCAAGTTTGGACCAAATCGGATACTCCTTTCGAGACTTATCATGCTCACCAGCCAGACAGACATCGCTAAATCGGACGGACATCGCTAAATCGACTCCAAATGCGCTGAAACGGATTTGGTCCAAAGATACCTAGGGTCTAAAACAGTTGTTTTGATGATGCACGTTTTGGCCGTATAAAATTATATATATCCTCTCTAGTTATATTGCTGAGGGTATAAAAATGTCTCATCATACACCACAAACTCAATCTCCAAACGAAAAATCTCTCTGCATTTAAAAAGAAAATAATTATTGATTTCCATTTTCACATCATCCAGACAATCTGAATTCGAAATGAGGTAAAAAACTTTAATTTCGATGCGACAATTAAACAAAACGACGCCATAATTTTTTATTTGTTTAACAAATTTTGCAAAAATCAAAATCTTCACTTATATGCTAATGACAAAAATACATACACTTACTTATATATCTAGAGAGCTACACATGCATACATACATATGTACATTTGCTTGCTGTACACGGTTATGCTTGTATTATTGCTGAAAACAATAATGAAATGAATCAAGTCTACAAATTAGTGGTCGATACGAATTAATACTGAGAATTTCACATCACATGATTTTTCGAAAATTAAACGGACAAACAACGATTTCCAGTCGTTAGAAATGCGGCTTGATCGAATGGGAATGATACAAAAAAAGCTTTGGAATACAATAAATAAGGATTTGAAGTTATGTACATTTTTTTGAGAAAAGGAAAATTGTGAAAGTGCCAAAATACCCTGAATTTTAGACGCGTGCTGAAAGGATGATGGGTTCGGCCTCAATTTCGGCCACTTTTTCCTTGAGCTCTTGTTCCTCTTCCTTTAGCTGTTCTATATTTTTGGCGGTAGTCGATTCAGTTTCTTTGGTGGCCACAACAGCAGTGGTTGAAGATGTTGTGGGGGTAGATGTTGTTGGAGTTGTCTCTGTTGCTGTTGTTGTTGAACTAGTGCCTGCTAATGTTGTGGACGTGTTGTCTGTTGAGGTTGTAGTTGCTTCTGTAGAGCTTGTGGTTGATGTTGCAGTAGTAGCTGCTGTAGTTGTTTCTGGAGAGCTAGTAGTTGGCACTGCTGTAGTGGATGCTGCATTTGGCACTGATGTAATTTCCGTTTTAGAAATACTTATTCTAGTAACTTCCGGTACTTTTTCGCCATTGGCCGTACGGGTGTGTTTGATTTCGAATGCGGGTATTAAAGGAACAAAATTGCCATGATGAGGTTGGATGGCGATGCGATCGATTATGATGTGAGCGGGTACACCAGCACTTTCGGGAACCCTTTCAGTTGTTTGAAGAACTACTTTACGTTCTTCACCTTCCACCGGAATCAGAGTTGTTGTCTCCACACTGGGGCCTGTGGTGGTCTCGGCTATTAAATTACGTTTATTCACATCATGGTCGAGTTTTACTTTTCCGCCTTCTGATCTAATTTCTGGAATTACGGCAGATGGGTCATGCGCCACATTATGGACACTAAAGGCCGAGGCAAATAGACTATCTTCCATGTTATTTATTAACGATTGCAATGAGATTTGCTTCAATTCCCTGTCGTGATTTTCTTCGTAAATGCGTCTCTTTACCAGTTCACTTTCTTTCGGTGGGTTTCCGAGCTGGGCGAAGCCCAGAATACCAGCAAATAAATCATTGTTTGGCTTAGACTGATCCACGGGTGCGGAGGACACCGTGGCCACCACCAAACACACCACTGCCAATAATCTGAAGCTCTTCATTCCAGTCGTGACGGTAACCTACCGAAAATGTTCACCGAGTATGTTTTCCCGAATGTTTCGCTTCAGCGGTGACTTTAATAATGACGGTCATTGCTGTTGTTGCGGAGCTTTTAAAGCCGTTCGACTATTCGCTGGTTGGAAAGTGAGTTAGCCGCTGTACCTACCAACTGCTTTAATCTGCTGTTGTTGGGGTTTTGTGGGCTGATCGCTTTGTCCCAAAAGGTGCGAAATGTTTGTGTTAATAGAGATTTCATTTGAATTTTGTCAAAAAAAAGCACCGAACTACAAATGCCTCAGAAAGCTACAGTTATTACTTCTAAAAAATATTCAGTTATTAATTATTTAAAAAGTATATCATTTACAGTGCGGCATAGCTATAGTTATAAAAGGGGGGAAATGTAAGCATATGTGTTAACACAATATTATTTTTACTCTCCATCATGAGGAGGAGGGTAAAAAATGCTGTTAATCATCAAAGATTCAATTAAGTTTTAATCATGAAGATTAAAATTTTACAAACAATCTCTACGAAAACTGTAGTACAGTATATAAGACCCGTTCGAAATTTATATTATCAATTCTTCTCTCCCATAAATCGTTCAAAAATATGAGCACATGCATGTTTTATGGAAAAATATTTTTACAGGGTGAGATGAAATGAGATGAGACTGCTGTCATTTCTAAGCCACTCGTCCGACAGCTGTTGAAATTTTTCCAGTGATAGCTCACACCCAGAGAAAAAATGACAACATCCGTGTATGAAATGACCACATCCGTGTATGATAGTGTATCAACCACGTTTGGTGTCAAAATGAGCACGCTGTTGTCATTTTGACACCGAGATTTTGGCAACGATTTCAACAACAGATGTGCATGAAATGAGCACATACGTGGTCATTTCGAGCACGCCCCGTTGTCAGATTGTCAACGCTTCGTTGTCAGATCGTCAACGCTTCGTTGTCAGATTGTCAACGCTCCGTTGTCGGATTGTCAACGCCCGTTGTCAGATTGAAATCAATGGTGGTCATTTTTTGATATCCGTTCCTTTTCCATTTTATACCCTTAGTAGAAGAAACGACATTTTTTGAAAAGTATTTTATTGAACGAAACCAATTACATAAATTCAATATAAATACATATTTGATTTAACAAAACAATTCAATTAGTGGACATTAAATGGTCTGTTTTCAAATGAGCTATTAAAAGATTTGCCTTATCAAAATGCTTACGGCAACGAAAGCAAATATACATTTTGAATTGTACTTTAATTATTGTTGCAGAAATTAATAAGTGAAGTCAAATTAACTGATTTTATATCATATACAGTATTAATTTCATAAAAATATTTTTGGATAAAAATCCATGGAATTTGGCAGGCATTTGGATATTTTAAAGAAAGTGCATGAAAAATTTTAAAACATGTATCTAAACATTCGAGGAACGATTGAAATTTTAACAAATTGTGGTTAAAAAAAACATAAAAACCTTTTATATTGAAATCGGACAAACCCTCCACAATTATAAATGGCTGTATAGTTAATCCAGCATTGTAATACTTTTCAGTGACTGTATCAATTTGCCTTTTATAATCGTTAATTGTCGGTAGTCGCAGTACGAAACTTTCCTGCGAATCAGCTATTGTTACTTTTTTTCGTAATTTACCGTTTCCACATTTAAACCTAGCAGGTGATGGTAAAACTGAATTCAACAGTATTGCGTATATATAATCTTGAGCATCTGCAACCGAAATATAAAATAAATATTACTTTTAATGTTTATGATAAATCAGGAATTAAAATTTACCTATGCTGCTTGCCGTCAAAACATTTGCGAAGAGTTGTTTGCAATGTTCGTTATGAATATTTTTCCCATAATAATTGTAAATTTTTTTCTTAAATTGGTCCCATTTAGAAAGTAGAAGATTGCCTTTCTGTGGATACATAATATCGAAATCAATGTTGACCTAAAACGAAACATTAGTATCCATATACAAATAAATAGCTCATGGCTACTTACCAATTCTGAAGCTCTTGCATCGGACAACTTCGTCCATTCAAGGAGAAATGTATGGCTACTTAAATTTTTTATATCTCTTTGCCGTATGTTAAAAGATCTTTTCCATTTTTCGCAGATCGATCCCCAATCATTACATTCTCTTAGTAAGGAAGCTTTCAATGAATTTTCAACTGATTCATCAATTTCGGGAACATCTTTGTTACAAAAATTAGGAGATGTGTGAGTTGCTGCTTTGCTTGTGCTAGGCTCGGAAATCAAAAGCTTTATTCTTTTGGACTTCTTGTTTCTATACTTGGCATAAAGTTTTCCGCTTGCGTTGTTCTTTCCTTTTCTTGAAATGTAATAATAATCCTAAAAATAAAGACATATTATAAGTTAAGAAACTACATAATCAGATACGTTGTTTATATTGTTAATCTTACCCTCATTTCGTTTTCAAGAGGAAAAACGGAACAAATTTCATCCAATATGCGCATATAGTCTTGAGTGTAAAGAGTAACATTGTTGGTTAAAATATCTTCAATAATTATATTAATTATATCATCTCTTTGCTCGTCACTTAATTTCTTATTAACGCTACTACATTCAAGCGCTAGTTTCCCCTTCGAGGTATGTGTTAACAATTCCGTTAGATCCTATATTAAATAAAAAAACTACATTAACTATGCTTACACAAATATTACTCTTACCTTACCTCTGACAAAATTCCTTTGGCTTTTGAGCAGTTCGAACCTGTAGTGTCGGGAGTACCAGGAGTACTTGCAGGTGTCTCGTTGCGTTTCCACCATTCACCTATTTTAGATGGAACTGACATAGTTTCGTCATCAATCCCGAGCTATTGTTATGACAATATTAATACTGAGTTCAACTCTGTAAAACAAATAATACGTACCTTTCGTTTTTTCCAAGCAAAGAGCTTTTCTCTGAATTCAACACGCAGTCCCAATGGTGGCACTGCTTCCTTTAAATCTTCTTTTTTCAAGTACTGCAAGCTGCGAAATGTTACATGTGATGCTAAAAGAACAAAAAAGAAAATTCTTTGTTAATTACACTGATTAACTGAAAAATTCATTTTTATTTACTTACCTTTTAATTGTTCAAAAAGCGACTCCATATTTATTCCTTTTAAGAACTCCCTTAACATATAATCGTCCTCATTGTTTTCCGCATCTTGACTGCTGCAATGGTTTGTATCGCGAACCACAACAATATTGCCATCGATTTCTAACAACTCACCAATGATATTTTGAGGATCTTGCGAATTATTATTCATTTTCAATAAATTTTTTGCACAATGCGTCCTTTCTCTTTCAATAACACGGAAAAAATGGTAAATATGCAGCCGATTGCACACGAGTAAAAAAAATGACAACGGTGGTGCATGATTCATACACGGTAGTTGCTAAAATGGCAACGATCGTGTACGATTCATGCACGTCGGTGTACAAAGTAACAACGGTGGTGCATCATTATGCAGGTGGTGGTGCATAATTCATACACGACCGGTGTCATATTGACAACGACCGTGTGTGAATCATGCACCACCGTTGTCATTTTTTACTCGTGTGTAATCGGCTGCAATTACCAATATTACAAATGGACAAATTAAGCACGGCTGTTGTTGGTACCGAAAGTTGACCACGTCTCGGTGTCAATTTGAGCACGTTCGTGCACAATTCACCAACAGCCGTTGTTGAAAAATATAACAACGGGTCGTTGCGAAAATGACAACATACGTGCTTGATTTCGCAACGGGATTTTTCCCTCAGTGCACTATATTGATTACAAGCGTACAAAAGCATTTTGGTGAATATTTTCCGGAATAAAAGTTATTCGTGATGGAATTCAAGCGTGATAGTGTGATTTCTTTATATTTGGCTGGAAACCAAAAGTGGCTATCGTTGGAGCACTCCAGCATTTAAATGTGAATAAATCGTATGTGTCTCGTATCATCGCTCGTTACCGTGATACTGGTAGCTTAGCCCGACGTCAAGGAAGTGGACGAAAGAAAACAGCTACATCAGCAGAAATGGTTCGAAAAGTCTCGAAGCGACTTGATCGAAACCTGCGTCACAGTGGCCGAAAAATGGCTCGCAATATCGCAATATTCCATTCGGCAAATATTGAAAAATGAGCTCGGAGTAAAGCCATTAAAATTCCAAAAAAATGCAAGAACTTACACCGCAACTGAAAGAAAATAGACTCAAAAGAGCTAAAGAGTTGCTTCGCTTGGCCGAAAGTGGTGAACTGCCGAATTTGGTTTTATCCGATGAGAAAACATTCGTTGTCCAGCAGTTTGTAAACAAACAAATTTATCGTGTTTACTTGTCAAAGAGGTCAGCTGAAAATACGCACCTTCGGTTGGCCACCAGAACTCAAGCGCCGGCCATGGTGATGGTGTAGGCCGCCATAACAGCCGATGATCGTTCTCCGCTAGTATTAATCGACCGTGGCATCAGAATAAATGCCGAGTATTATCACGAAAATATTCTGGAGGGTGTATTAAAGCCTTGGGCACGCAAACATTTTGGCCGCAGGCCATGGAAATTCAAACAAATCTACACTTATTCTAAAATTTGTTGCTATTTCCGACATTTTTGCTTTCATTTGTTAAACATTAAAAAAATGTAAAAATTATGGCGTTTGACTTTGTTGCAGTTTTTTATCTCACCTTGTAGTTTGAGGTATTAGTATTGAGGAGAAGTGTTCGTCACAGTACAATGATATGTTCCATCCTTGCGCCGAATACACTTTGTCCGTTTTTCGACGAAGTTCGTGGCGAAAATTGTAATATTTCCATAGGTCTACTAATAATGTATTTATTTTTGACATATCCGAATAAGTATAAAACAAGTTAAAAGCATCAGTCGGGTTTGCCATTTTTTTGGGCTACATGGATATTCAAATTTTTGACCAATTGTGGGGGAGGGGGGATGTAATACCAGAAGGAGTGGATCGATATATCCTATCTTCTCAGCAGATTTTGTGTTAGTAAAAATGATGGGATGTTTGCATTATTAAGATAATTTTATAATCGTTTTCGTTATTCAAAATGTTGACCCTTTGTGGGGGAGGTATCAGAAGGAATGGTCCGATGTCTACCATCTTTATAACAGCTCTCGAATTGATAGAAATATGTGCCAAGAGGAATCGAATGTTAGATTCGCATTGTATAAGCTTCGTGGATATTGAAAACTTTGACCCTTTGTGGGGGAGGTACATGATGGATTGGAACAATATTTTCCATTTTCGCAACTCACCTACTTCTGATGCAAATCTTAGGATTTTCAAAGTTGGATCAAAATAGGATTATCCTTTCTCGATACGAACCAATCTTGATAATTTCTGTCGGTCTTTTCTAATGGCCAGATTTTGTTTTTAATACCCTCTGTCAATCGATGGAGGGTGTATTAACTTTGTCCTCGAAAAACTCATGATAGACCCTACAAAGTATATATATTCTGGATCAGAATAAAAGTTTAAGACGATTTAGCGATGCCCGTATGTCTGTCTGTTGTAATCACGCTTTCTTCCGAACGAGTTCAGATAGAAGTCTAAAATTTTGCACACGTGTGTATTTTACCAGTAGGCAGTAGGCATTGGCCATGTCGGTACACGTTTTCGTATAACCCCCATATAATGGTAACTCCCCATATTCGGTATTTTGATGACTTTAGCGACATTATTCAACGAATTTTTGTATTTAAATTTCGTAATGGATAAAGAGATACTAATTTTGGTGATCAAAAACAATTTTTTCAACAACAATTATTTCTAATTTTCCCGTTAAAAAACTTTTAGCAACGGCAGACAATGCTATGCGGTATGTCATAACATCTAAAACTCTCTATTATTACACGTCAATCAATTTAGTTTCATATTTTTTGTAATTTTTCAATCTTTATTTAGAACACAAGACTAGATTTAGATATATCAATTTTAGCTAATACAAAAGGTGATAATTACAATAAACCAGCGAAGATTGAATAAATGCGGATTAGGTTAGACAAAACGAGAACAAAACTCAAAGCTGGATCAAAGCAACTTTGCGATACAGAACTTACTGAAATAAAGAAGTTTTTAAACGTCAATTAAAAAAAATAGTCATTGTATCTTTTGGCCATAACAATCAAGGGATTGTTAGCAAATATGGTTGGCAGCTGTTGATCACCCAAATAACCAATAGAATACTGTCTCCAACTGGATTTGCGCTCACTTTAGTAGAAATATATATTTTTGTTTCATTATTATTGCGTACAAATTAATTAGTCATTTTGTAATATTGACTATTTATCATGTTAATAAGATGTATGTTGTATTCAATTAATATTGATTTTAATAAGAAGCACAAGTTCAAACTAGATCATTTTGTTTAAATCAATTTATTGGCAAGTTGTTTTCATGGGCTTTTTGCTCGAAACGACAAAATCAATATTGAATCCTCTCTCAGCAGTATTTACGCGTTCAAATCTAAATGTTTGTATGTTCGCTAAGTGTGAATTAAATGTTTGAGTTTGGAAATTTTCCATTGTTTTATGGAATGAAAACAAAACAAACTAAACGATATTCAAAACAAACCAAATACCTACTGGGAAGCATTCAGTAACTTCTGAGACAGATTTGTCCCTTTGTGGGTTGTTAATAAATCCTCAGTGGTTTGTTGAAAATATCTTTAAAACGGTATTTTCAAATTGCATCTTGACCCATTGATGACTTGGTTTTTCTCAAAACCGCATCATTTCCCATGAACAATAATTATCGTACAAATACGATAATTGTTGCTCATACGTCACCCTGTACACACATCGAAGACAGCCTTTGGTGCTGAGATATTTTTTTTTGATATTGAGCGTGAATTACACGATAGCCCAATTATTTAAATACATTTGCTTAACTGTGTTCGCATACATACAGTCATCCAAATAAATGTTTGCATACTTAAAGAAGGATCTGAATACATAATTGTAATTATAAATAATGAGGAAACCATAATTACCATTATAAATTACGATGCAAAAATATAATTTAGATAACACAAAAAAATATTTTCATTACATTTATTTAATAAATATTTTATTTATATTTTTGAATTTGAGCCTTAACTTATGACCGTTAGACGGCTAGATCAAGCGTCAATTCCAGATATCGAAAAAAAATGAATGTATTTGAAATTGAATCATATATCAAAATTCAGCCTAGAAACAAGAGTGTCAAATTTGGTGGAAATCGGTTCAGACATAGCTATAGTTCGTAACAACGTTATCCGGAGAAATATATCAAATACAGCTCTGGAATACCTTTGTCAAATGTTATAGAGATCGCTTCATATTTGAATTTAGGTTCCATACATGTCTTCACTCGATGTCAAGTTTATTGTGCACCAAATGGTTATTATAAACCCGAATCGAATGGCACACACAAACGAATTCAGCCTGGAAGAAAATGTATAAAATTTGGTAAAAAAAATGGTTAAGATATAGCTAAAGGTCCCATATATACAGGGTGAGATAAAAAAAACTGCAACAAAGTAAAACGCCATAAATTGTAATTTTTTTTTTAATTTTATTAAATGAAAGCAAAATATGTCGCAAATAGCGTCAAATTTTAGAATACGTTTAGATTTGTTCGAATTGGTCACCCTTTGGCATAATTCGTGCCTTCAAACGGCCAATGAAACCGTCACACGCTGCCCAAATGTTACTCTGTGGTATTTTGGCCCATTTCCGGCCAAGCGCTTGCTTGAGGTGATCGACACTTTGGGATTTTTTAGTGTCAACCTTGCTTTTCAAAATACTCCAGACACAATAGTCCAACGGATTGGTATTCGGAGATTTTGGTGGCCATTGTGCGCTGGAAATAAAGCGAGGAACCTCATTTTGTAACCATTCTTGGGTGGCACGTGCTGAGTCCTGTTGGAATGTCCAAGGTCTGCGACCAAAATGTTTGCGTGCCCAAGGCTTTAATACACCCTCCAGAATATTTACGCGATAATATTCGGCCACGGTCGATTAATACGAGGGGAGAGCGATCAGCGGTTGTTATGGCGGCCCACACCATCACCATGCCCGGCGCTTGAGTTCTGGTGGCCAACCGAAGGTGCACATTTTCAACTGACCTCTTTGAAAGTAAACACGATCATTTTGTTTGTTTACAATCTGCTGGACAACGAATGTTTTCTCGTCGGAGAAAACCAAATTCGACAGTTCACCACTTTCGGCCAAGCGAAACAACTCTTTAGCTCTTTTGAGTCTATTTTCTTCTGTAGTGGTGTAAGTTCTTGCACTTTTTAGAATTTCAATGGCTTTACCCCGAGCTCATTTTTCAATATCACGCTTGAATTCCATCACAAAATTTTTTTTCTGAAAATTCTTACCAAAATGCTTTTGTACGCTTGTAAACAATATAATGAGCTATCACTAGAATAATTTTAACATAATTTTTAACGGACGAGTGGCTTAGAAATTACAGCAGTCCGAAGAAGGTTGCAGTTTTTTCATCTCACCCTGTATGTATAGTTTCCCTATAGTTTTATAGGGTTTGTTTACTTTATTGTGGAGGGTATTAACCCATTTTTATACCCTACACCACATAGTGGTAAGGGTGTTACGTCTTTGTGCATTTTTTTGTAACATGGAAAAGGAAGCGAGATATTATTTTTGAGGATCTTCATAAAATCATTTTTTGAGTCGATTTATGCATGTCAATCCGTCTGTCTATGTATTTTTTTTTCTTTTTTTTTTTTTTTTTTTGAACAAAATGCAGGTCATGTGTCCTTCGTGAATTTGTATATTAATGGTTTAAATTGCAATAAATTCTGCATATTAACACATGAATTTAGATATGTACCATGTCATTTCCACGTTTAAGGAAAACAAACAGATCAACAAAGGCAAGAAATAATAATAATTCTAATAATTTTCGGCTATTGGCAGAGAGTGTTAAGCGTTTTTTATTTCTTCGCCAGGAAACACGCTCCAAATTACCCCCAATTAATTAGCACATTCGTTCAAAGTAAACAACGTCGTCATCAGACCTCTCTCTCTCACACTAACCTCTCTTTCTGGGTTTTCTCCGTATTCAAGTTGAGGATTTAGGGTGGCTTCCCTCACATTTCAGTTTTGCTAACGTCACCATTAAAATCTAGCACTTTTTTTGTTGTTGGATCCACTTTACCACGTTTCACAGCCAGATTGCCAATTAACAACAGGGATGTTAATTGTCCGCATGATGGACCGACTGGGGGCTATATTGATACAGTCACAAACTTTTTTTTTACATTATCATATCGGTCTGTATGTTTGTATGTATTTATGACACTTTGTTGTCGGTGTTAAAACTGTAGATCCTATATAAAAGTGTGTTCCATAATAATGGTGATCTCAAAACATTGTGTATTTCGTTCGGAGCTGGTGGCTAGGAGGAGCAAAACTAATTGCCTTAATTTTTCTATTCAATTCTGGTGGTTGTAGTATTGTTTTGTGATTTCTAAATCGCAGGACTACTAAGGATAACCAACCGTGAACTAACAACAGCTAAGTTAACCTAAAACAAGTGGATTAACAAAATCGACAGAGGCAAAATGAAAAACTACCACGTAATAGCTGTTTGGTGTTGTCTAGCCACCTTGGCCTCGTTTAGTTTGTCATTGCCAGTTCTGGATGCCAGTTCCGGCATAGATAATGAGACAATTGAAGCATTACAATCCAGTTTGAATGACACACCCAAGAATCTGTAAGTGATATCATAATCATCAGCAATGACAGTGCTAATTCTCGCTCTCTCTCACTCTCGCTTGCCATTACAGTTATGTGGTTAAGGCTGTTGTCTATGAAATTGGAATTCTCACCGAGGTTGGTGACAACGATACCAGTTTTGAATCCCAGGAACGTGTCGATTTGACATTCTACGATACGCACACAAACAAAAGTCACATTGATTTGGGCAATATTCCACTTCCCATCCAGACAAATGTAACGGGTCAGGTTTTAACCGGAATTGCACCAGTTAACATTGGAGCATTCAGCAGCCCTGCAGAATTGCTGGAGTCCCTGCCGTTGACTGGCAGTATCGTGAACATCACACACAGCGACACGGCTTTTTATAAGCTAACAAGGTCCAGTACCAATGAGGATGAAAAACCCAAAATTATCAATGACGACGATCTGGCCAGTTTGCCACAAGTTGCATCGCTCTTCCCCTCCGGGGGCCTTCACTCAACAGGTTCTAAGACAAACACCGATGATGACGCATCAAATTCGTTAGAAGTTAACTGAGGAAAATTTGTACAATTTTACGTTTTTTCTATAGAATGTAGAGTTTAGAAAAAGACTGCAAAACAAACAATTGGATAATATTTTTATTTAAAGCTACAACAATAGGAGAAATTGGCTGGTACATGTTAGCTGAGCTATACATACATAGGTATTTTTTTTTGTTTTGTTTATTTAAGATGTATACTGTAGATCAGTATACATAAATACACATACCTACACATATGCAAAGAAATATAACATTTTTACAAAAGTTAAAAAGAATCTCTCTTCGATAGAAGTTTTTATTATACCTTTTTTTGGGTTGTGCTCTACGAAGCACATATTTTCGGAGTATTGTACAGTTTTCTGCATTAGGAAAACTTAAATTATATTGTGCTACAAATAAGGAACCCTAACATATGGAGGTAGTAAGGTATATCAAACAAGTAAAAAATCTGTAAGTTCGGCCAGGCCGAACTTTGAATACCCGTCAACATTTAAAACGAATCCGGCAATTTAAAAAAAATTAATAAATACCGAAACTTGAGAAAAAATCGGTGAATAATGTAGCTAAAATCATCAAAATACCGAATATAGGGAGGTACCATTATATAAGGGCTGTACCAAAACGTGGACTTTCACAGACAATTTTCTGCCACAGGTTGTAGTATCCATAACGAACTTCAACTACCAATTTTGAAATAATTCCGGTGAATAATGTCGCTAAATCATCAAAAGACCGAATCAGCAGGCGCCGTTATATGGAGCCTATACGAAGACGTGGACCTGCACAGACAATTTTCTGTCGTAGACTGTAGTATCCATTACGAACTTCAATACAAAATTTGAAACAATTCCTGTGAATAATGTCGTTAAAATCATCAAGATACCGAATATCTGGAGGTGCCGTTATATGGGGGCTATACGAAGGCGTGGATCTGCGCGGACAATTTTCTGTCACAGGCTGTAGTATATATTACGAACTTCAAATACAAAATTTGAAACCTTTCGCTTAAATCACAAAATTACTGAAAATAGGTAGTTACCATTTTATGGGGGAACACCAAAACGTAGACCTATATGGTCCATTTTCAATACCAAATGTCCTGCAGACATTTGAGTAAAATTTTATCAACCTGCTACATTTCGTTCGGAAGCTAGAGGGATTTCCACAGACGGACGGACATCGCTAAATCGACATAGAATTTTACGCTGGTTTCGAGGTGTTACAAACAGAATGACAAACTTAATATATCCTGCATACTATGGTGGAGGGTATAAAAAATACAAAAATGAAATGGTTCTATGTTACCATGCAATAAGTAACGCCGGTATAGAGTGTGCACATCCGACCGAACGTGACCTCTGCATTACCAGTAAACTGAATATAATGACAACTATATGCCTTCCGCATGACCAGTAAGCTAAAAAATAATGAGTTATTTCGAAAACAATTATAATATCAAAAAACTTACTTTACCAAGGCAGGGGTGCAAAAAAAAAAAGAAAAACAAATAAAAACAATGTTAAGTGCAGCCGGGCTGGACTTTTTTTTACCATTTGGTAAGATAGGATTGTTCTGCTAGAGGAGTAAAATCCTTTACGAAATCCAAACACCAAATTTTAAGTAATTCCGTTAGAAAATGTGGATAAAATCATCGAAATAGCGAATGCACCGTTATGTTAGGCTATTGGAAAATGTTGACCTACAGGGTGAGATAAAAAAACTGCAACAACGTCAAGCGTCATAATTTTTACATTTTTTTTTAAATATTATTGAATGAAAGCAAAAAATGTCGGAAATAGCATCAAATTTTAGAATAAGTTTAGATTTGTTTGAATTGGTCACCTTTGCCACGAATTATGGCCTTCAAACAGCCAATGAAACCGTCACACGCTGCCCGAATGTTGCTCTGCGGTATTTTGGCCCATTCCTGACGAAGCGCTTTCTTGAGGTGATTGACACTTTGGTATTTGTTAGTGCACCTCTTTGGCAATTAAACTCGATCATTATGTTTGTTTACAAACTACTGGACAACGAATGTTTTCTCATCGAAGACGGAGAAAACCAAATTCGGCAGTTCACCACTTTCGGCCAAGCGAAGCAACTCTTTAGCTCTTTTGAGTCTATTTTCTTTCTGTTGCGGTGTAAGTTCTTGCATTTTTTGGAATTTCAATGGCTCATTTTTCAATATTTGGCGAATGGAATATTGCGATTTGTTCGGCTCACGAGCCATTTTTCGGCCACTGTGACGCGGGTTTCGATCAATTCGCTTCTTAAATTTTCGAACCATTTCTGCTAATGTTGTAGTTTTCTTCCACGTCCACTCCCTTGACGCCGCGCTACACTACCAGTATCACGGTAACGAGCGATGGTACGAGACACAAAAGATTTATTCATATTTAAATGCTGGAGTACTCTAAAGATAGCCACTTGTGGTTTTCCAGCCAAATATAAAGAAATCACACTATCACGCTTGAATTCCATCACGAATAACTTCTTTTCTGGAAAATGTTCATCAAAATGCTTTTGTACGCTTGTAAACAATATAATGAGCTGTCACTGGAATAAATTTAATAGCTGTCGGACGAGTGGCTGACAGCTGTCTGAAGTTGTTTGCAGTTTTTTCATCTCACCCTGTATATTTAGTTCAATCTAAAGTAATTATTTTCCATGCTATGTATGGTTGTGGATATAAAAGTATCATGGACTGAGTACATGGTCTGCCCAACTACCAATTAGAATATGGCAAGTTTAAACCCTTCGTCGGACAAAAAAAAAGGGTTAGAAGACTGTTGTGTATATGCACAAAAGAGAGAGGTTACAAAAATATTGGATTTGGCCTTGAACCTTTCCAGATTTTACTCTCGCAAAATAAAAAGTTAAAAAATCAACATTTAATTAAAATTCAACATTAAGTCGAAAGTTGAAAAAGTTTTCATAACATGTCTAAACATTTTGTTATAAATACCATATGCAACTCTTCGTACTTGCATTTTCGAATTATAAATGGGATAAATATTTTTTCTTGCCAGCCACACCGCGTATTTATACCTTGATTTTAAAGAATACAATTTATCGAGTTATCTGTGTCAAAATGATCACAAAACATTCCTCGATGCAAACTCATTTACAGCACTTTTGAATATATAACAGTTACAAAATATTGAGAACACATTTGCACATACTACAAGGTTTCACGTACTTCTTATTTCTGACCCAAAATTGAAAACAAATGAAAATATAAGTTTTAAAATGTTTGCATTTATTATATTATTTATAGTATTAATAAGAAGTTTTTTTTTCATTTATTTACTCAAAATTAAAAATAATATAAATTATGTGTAATATAATTATAAATTGTTTACCTTTAGTGTGTATACCTTATATTTTTACTTAAATGTGTTATTTTTGTTTCTTTATGAATATTCTAAAGATGTTTTGTTTCACATTTTCAAAGAATTGTCTCTTATCATTCGTATATAGATATATATATGTATGTATACTATCTCTCAGTTTTTTTTTATATATTTATATGTAATATTCATAATTGATTACAAATTAGAAGAGGATACGTGCATTCTCATATGATAATACATTTTGAAGATGCAGAAGAGTGGGTGTGGCTTTTTGTGTTGCTTGTTCCGAATATGTTTCGCTAACCAAATGCACGATACTTAATCAAACGCTTGTTTTTCTTTTATCCAATATATGCAATTTTGTTGAGTTTATTGTTTTATTTGCCATTTTAGTTTGTTGCTTATATAGTCTACTGTTCTATGCTTATTAGGTATTTAACTAATATACAAGTACCACTTGTGGTTTTGTAACTTTTTTATGTTTGAAATTTGTAATTACTGTGTTTGTTTGTTGTTCATTTCTCCTCCGCTCCAATTAAAAGAAAATGGCAAAGAAAAAGAGAAACAAAGGGTGGGTTTCGAATCTGAAATTCATTATTATTGTAGTAGCATGTGCTTAAATAGAATGTAAATAAAAATGGAAAGTTAAGTAGAAACAAAAGATCCGGTAGGGTGTTAATATTGGCAATGAGACAAAAATTAAGTCAATGGAGAATAGGAGGAAATACCAACAAATATGTTTGTCGGGTTTATGTCATTTTGGGTTGACTATGGGCCAGAAAAATTCTGTAATTATTTATAAATATTTTACACAGCAGCCTCTCTAATCGTTGAATGTCCCAGCACTTTTGCATGGACTTGTTAAAACTATTGTTTAAACATAAAACCAGATTTCCAGTTGATTCTCTAAAGTATAGTGTGCTGCGGTCCAAGTCTAGCATTGAACAAAGTCATACAGGCTGCTACGTCGCCAACACATTTTCGGTGTGTATATCTTTTTCTTGACCATATTTTAATAGAGACATTTAATCTGCAAAAGATAATTTCATAGTTGTTAGCATTATTCGTTGAAGTCATTCATTCACATTGTAGCTCTTACCAATAACATGAGTATCCATGTTTGAAATGCGCGATTTTGATGCAGGTTGTGGTATAATTGTGATTTCATCATTTATTTTTAATGGTTTCAAAAGTGAATCATTTGCTGCTGATAAACTATTACGCCCGCTAACACCTGCCGATGAATTTGTAGCTGGTGAGTTCTTTTTGCCATCCATAGCCTTTTTGGCCACGGTACTGTGTGCAGTATAGACATGCGTCTCGAACTGCTTGTACATGCCAAACGTGGCCGTACAAACGGTACATTTGTAGGATAAATGTGCTGGTTTCAGAGTCATGTGATGGTCTCGTGACACGTGGTTTAATAGCTTCCATTGATACATCTGAAAACGTGAAAGAAAAATATATTATTTCAGTAAGTTTTAAAATAAATGGTGCCAAAGAATTTTTGTTTTGAATAGACTGGAGGTAAAATCGAGATATTTTTATTTTTTTACATATCTAAATAAATCTTGATGGTAATGTTATTCCCATTAATTCTAGTTTAACAGGGAATTTGAGGAAATAAATATAATAAAAATATTTTAAGGTGCATTCAGAGCGTGCAGTGAGAAAAAAATGAGAATGAATTGAAATTGGGAGAGTTGAAATGTTAAAAAAATGACTAAATTGTGTTGTTGATTGTACCAATAACACATACTCGTTTAACTATTTTTAATTCATTGGCTACACATAGCATTTTTTAAGATACTTACTCTACCGCAAACAGGACATCTTCCTGCGTCCTTGCCCTTATTAGCGGCCTCTTGCATAGAGCTTGTCACCAAACCATGAGAGCCCAACAAGTGGCGTTCTAAACCCTGGTCTGTGAAGAATCTGAACTGACACTTTTGGCAATTTAGTGGGGGTCTATTGTAAATCATCTTGGGGTGAATCTGAAATAAGAGATGTTAAAATAATGAATACAGTTAGCTCAGTTGGAATTCACACTGTCGAAATTACTTTGACTTTGTGCATCCACTGCATGTGATTACGCAATTGTTCTAAATCCTTGATATATCCATCACATATCTCGCATATAACAAATTGAGCCTTACCACCAGCCGGATTCTGGCCCGGTTTCATACCAGGTGGTGGTACCTTACTGGTAGTTGGCGACTGGGATGTCGCACCAGCTGTTTGACGAGGTAGTGGCGTTATGGAAATGCTAGGTTGACCCGTGCTGAGCTGCTTTTTCGACGATGCTGCGTTGCCAGCTAGAATTTGTCCTGTAATATTTCCTAGCTGATAGTTGTTGGGCAAAACAACATTTGTAGCTGCAGGATTTCGAACTTGATTGGCGGCACGAATCATAGCTCCCGTTGATGGTGGCATGTTTTTATTGCCCACGGGCATTTGTGGAGAACGTCCTCTAAGCTTGTTGGCTGCAGCAGTCTGGGCTGCCAGTGCTGCTGCTTGCATATTTCTAGCCTGCTGCTGTTGTTGTATAGTAGCCAAGGCTGCTTTTTGAGCTGCAGCCTGTGCAGCCATAGCTTGGTAAGCCGTGGCAGTTCCAACCAGTCCATGTCTTGGCTTAATGCGGGGAATTTTAGCAGGCGCTTCCCAATCGTTTGGTGGAGCCAAATTGATTTCAGGTCGGAATTTCTTTGCACACACGGGCTGATGGCGGGCCAGTTTCGCTTTGCCGTTGTCTTCGAATCCACAATTAGGACATTGATGATAGGGCAAGGGTTTGATGAGACGAGCCTTGATGTTGTGAACAGCTTCCATGTGGTAAACAATTTCTGTGGCATTACGTATTTCGAAAATACAGAAGTTACACTTGTACATGGCTCCATTCATATGAGGCGTCTCGTAATGGTTTGCCATGGCAAGTGCGGATTCCGATTTGAAGTTACAGAATTCACAGCGTTTCATATTGAACTTGAATGGAGCGTTCTTTTTCTTTGAGGCCTCCATGTTAGCTGTGAGTGCGGCAATTGCCTTTTCGAATTCACCCGTATTGCGACCCAGACTCTTGCGCATTTTTCGCTTCTGCAGACGTATTAGGTCGTTCTGTACATATTCTTGAACTAAACCGACACCAATGTCCATGAAAAATTTACCCAGAGGACTCTCGAAGTAGTTCTCCTGGCCAGGTTTAGCAGGTACACTTGAATTGGTGCCTGTTGCTGCCACCGCAGCCGCCGGTTTTATAGCTCCTTTTAGGGCGGATATGTCATCTGACGCTTCCTTTATTAGGACTTTTGTACGTACGCCCGACTCAGAGTCGTCATCGTCGTCCTCCTCCGAATCTTCCTCTTCCTCAGACCATGAGTCATCATCACCTTGCCCTCGTTTCTTCTTTTTGGCACTTTTTTCTTCCCGATCTTCCTTGTTCTGCTCGGTCATCATGTCGAACTCATCTGTTTTGTCAACTCCTGCCAAGTCTTCTTTTGTAAAGGCAAATTTGTCTTCCAACTCTTTGACGACATTTTTTATTTGGTCAGAGGGAGGTTTCTCATAGATATACGGAACTATGAACGAGGGGGCCTCTAAAACAAACATATCGTCAGTCAGGCCGGGCAAACAATTGGCATTGGTTGTGTTATTCATGCCGGGCATAACCGGCAAACCTGGTATAGACGAAGCTGTCGCACCAGATGCTGCCGCAATGGGTGCTCCAACGGGTACAAGTTTTGGTGGCCCAGTTACAGGGGAGGCGGGTGTTATATTTACAGGATATACAATTGCGTTTTTAGTTGTTGTATCCGCCGCCGGTCCCATCAAGGACCGAGCGTCTTTTATACTCAACTGACCTTGAGTTGGTGTTAGACTGTTACGTTGCCGTTTGTTGGGAGGCTGAGATAAATCGTCCTGGCCACCAGTAGCATCCAGCTTACGTTTCGAGAGATCATTCGGTGCTGGCGGCGGACTATCGTCTTCTATTACCACACAATCATCATCGTCGTCATCGTCTTCAACTACTGCGGGTGCCTTCGGTGCTGCCTCAGATGGCTTAGAAGGAAGCGCCGTAGCAGCTGTGGATGTATTAGCCGGTTTTTCACTTTCGTTTTCTGAATCAGAACCGATGACAACAGCACCATCTGAGTCTTGTGCTTGTGGAGGTTTCTCTTTGCTTTGCGAGTCTTTGATGTTTGAGGTTTCAGACATTTCAACATCTGAATCATCGCCCAAATCTACAACACCATCAGATTGTTTCTCCTCCGCCGACGCTGACCCATTCTGGCTTTGTTTTGAATTCGGTACAGCCAAGGGATCGGGATTTGTGTGGTTGGAATTATCATTGGAAGTGTCGTCGACATGATTAGCCGACCCATCTGCACTAATAGCGCCCTCGCCATCTTCGCTGTGTTGTGTCTTTGATACGGGATGACTGTCATTGGTATTTGTGTCGTTGTCTGAATCTCGAACATGATTTGAAGAATGTGTTTTTCCTGCATCCGAACTATTTACACTATCACAATTCTGTGATATACTTTCACAGGCATTTGACGAATCCTCATTCACGTTGGCCGAGGTCTTCGAAGGTATTTCTGGTTTACTGTTATTACTATTTTCGTCACGATCGGCCCGGTCGTTTCCCGCATTACCCCCCTCTCCATTTTCTGTTGAAGAGGTTATCTGTGAATCGTCTTCCTCCGTGTCAACACCATCTACTTCCATGCTTTCATCTTTGCCACTATTCTGATTTAGTTTGACTCCAGTGGTCTGAGTTGTGTTAGTGTTGGAGCTATCGTTTGCTGTGTTCGTAAGACTCCCATTTTCGTGGCTGCCACTTGAATGTGTCTCAGGATGTTGTAGGTTAGCCGCTGATGATAAACCTGAACCTTCCGGCATAGAAACATCAACTTCAGTCATATTCTAGAGTTGTTGATGCCAAATTATTTGTGGATTTTAATAATGTGTGGATATCTTCAAATGCGAATGTAGTTAGGAAAACTGTAATAAAAAGAATATAGACGAATATTTTAGAACGTGGAATCGGAATATATATAGTATAGGTATAATTAATTGAATTTATAAAAGTAGGTTAAAATTTTATTAGGAGTTATTTTCATACACAATAATGAATATCAAATTGGCATGGGCATGGAATTCGAGCTTAGATTCCATAGAAGTTGGTAATGTCCAGTTAAAATTTAACTACAATGTCTAATAGTTAAAAAAGCCATTTTTCTTTAAATTTGGCGCCAAACGAATGACAAAAGAATTAAGCTAGAATTCATGCAAAAACTTTCTAATTTTTAATAGAAGTAAAGCGAGGATTTCGACGGAAGGGACTCTAAGATTTTACTGATAAAATATCCAAACTACCTATATATTTTTGAATTGTTAAATTTATATATATTAGATTATATACCCAAGTACATGTAGGTAGGTATATGCGTGTTTTTTATATAATAGCAAAACACATTGTGTTGTCCGTCAATTTGTAAAGTTAGCTGCTGAACAAAACATATAACTTTCTTGTACAAACATACATACACATCGACCGACTATACGACGTTTTGAACAGCGTGTTTGAACTGACATTCTGACTGCTCTCGTTGGTGTTCAGTCTTTCGAAATAGTGGTACGAACATACGATCCAACAATTCGACAGATGGACGGACGGACAGCGTGAAGAATAGCGAAACAAACGACTAGACGGACAAAACGCTAAACAATCGACTAAAGCAAAATACAACAAACAACGACGAAAATGAAACGAAAACGCACAAAGCGAGAATATATTTTGCTGGTTTCGCTATAAGTGAATCAGTCAGTCAGCCAACCAACCATTCAGTCCAAAGAGTGTGGAGTAAAATTAAGAAACTAGAAGAAGAACGGGACGGAGCGCAATGGCATGATAAGCGGCGTGGTGCAAGGGTAAGAAGATATTGTCGAATATAAATTTCTGCAGCTTCTAGCTCAGGTTGGCCTTACAAAAATCCATCAGTTAATTTTGGGTATTCCATGATGGGGATGGCTAGGGTATTTAGTATAGCGCTGCTTCATACCATGAATAGAGTTAAGTGCAGTCCAATACTTCATTTAATGTCCATACTGTGGGTTGAGTCAAGGTAAAAGCTACCAGCAAAGGCTCCAACACATTACAGGTCCTGGTTTGGGGCTGTCATCAATGCGAAATGCTTGGAAAGGGAGTTAGTTGATAATGGCAATGTGCGTTGGAGAATTTTTTGGCTTCGGCCTCCAAGGAAGGTTGATTTGATAGTGATGTGGGGAAGAAGAGGCGTAACACAAATAATTACAACAAAGTTTTTTGACCGGCTAACGGTAACGCATAGACAGATTCCGTGATATCAAAACACGACACACAACACTCTTGAGAACCAACAAACAACTAAAGATTGCCAAAATTGTCAAGAGCAGCATTGAGCGCACAAACCACCGAGAGTCAGTCAGTCAGTCAGTCAGTCAACCTTCCATCCCGCCACACACACAATGAGCGAATAACGTGAGAGAATATTTTGTAAGAGAGAGTTTTGCTGTCAGAGTATCTTTTGCGGCTACAAGTGTTGTATTTGAAAGGTTGTTTAGTTCGGTAAAAATTACCCAGTAAACAATTTTTTCCGACTGCTCTGATTTTAGATTTTTTTCCGAAATTTCTGACGTTTTTTTCAGAAATTTCTGATAGAAATTGGTCCGATTTTCTAAACGTTTTTTTTTAGAATTTCTGCACATTTTCCTGTGTTTTTAAGCGAAAAAACGGAGAGAGTAGATTGTCTATTGCTCTGGCATATTCTCTCCCACATGTAAACGGATGGTGGTGGTTTGACACATTCTCTCCCATAGTAGTTGTTGTTGTGATCATTCATTTCAAGATCTCAACAACAACAAAGCGCAAAGCAAAAATGCTATTTGTTATTGTTATTGTGAACTGTTAGATTTTCCGTTGTAAAAATGTGCGTTTTGTTGTTGTTGTGAATCAGCCTCTTTCTCTTTCGTTCCCAAAAAAATATGATGGAAAAAAATTGCAATTCAGAAATTCGGAATTGTCCTCCGAATCTTTTCCGAAAATCTAATTTTTTCTCCTATTTTTTCAAGAATTTTCACCGAATTCGGACCGAATTCGTCCAGAAAATCTATTATTTTTTCAGATTTTTTTCAGAAAATCTTTCCGAATTCGGTGACCACGTCCATACAACTTTCGTACCGAAATCGGAAGGAATTCGGAATCAGAATCGGACATTTTTTCAGAGATTCTGACAGAAATCGGACCGAATTCGGCAAAAATTGTTTACTGGGTAACCATGACCGACAGGGTTGCCAAATGCTTACTGGAAAGCAATTATGACATGATTTCGCTCACCTGTATTAATACTGACGCGTGATTGGTAGGTATAATTATGAGGGGTTGCTATAATTTTTTACATATTGGTAACATTATGACGGGGCCTTCACACAAATATATCAATACATTCCACAGATAAGTATAATTTTTTTTGGAAACAACTATACATTGATTGTAGAATTATTACTATAACTTGATTGAAGCAACCTTGTAGAAAAAGCTTTTGGAATTTAATACGGTTTGCTAACGAAATTTTTGATTTAAGTGAATAGAAAATGTAATTATCTCCAAAACGTGGTGCAAAAAGACTTAAACTTAAGATAAAATGTGTATCAAAGTAACGCAACTACCTGTTTTATACCAAAACTTATTTAAGGAAATCAAGTGAATGATAGATTAAAGAAGGTAACCTCATATTAAATGTCTTGACAAATTTCACTGCGTAGAAAATAGGTTCCCATCTATGAATTGTGCATATTGGTACATGGATTTATGAATATACTGTCAAGAAGGTCGGGCAGCAAGTCCATCTGATTTCTGATTGTTGTCACAATACACAGTTTTAATTGAAAATTCAAAAATCTCACATCACTATATCATAAAAACTACTAAGCATGGTACAATAAAAAGGTAAGGTAAATCTACCAGATGATTACAATTTTTTCTAGGTGTGCCCATGGTACTATAAAAAGGTATAATTTTCTCTCGAAGTGTGACCGACTTTTGCCAATTTTGTGTATATAAATTGATTGTTTTGAAAAATGAGAACCAAATATTTTCAAAACCAATGATTGGAAGACACGTACATTGCAGCTCGCGCATTAAAGCTACGACCCAGTTTAGCCATGAAATTGAAAGATTGAACAGTTTGGATCATATTTTTGAGAGAAAATCCAGGCATTTCAATCATTTTTCGCGCTATATAACTCATTTGAAGAAATGAAGAAAAATATGAAAAAATGAAACAACTTGTATAAAATTTTGAATGAGTCTGACAGGAAGCGGGCATAGCCTCTGGGCTGTATTTCTGTAGTTTTAAGAAGCTGTTCTACCTCCTGATTGTACCATGGGTGTGCCCGACTTCTGTTAATTTTGTGTTCGCAGTTATTGTTTTGAAAAATAAAACAAAATATTTCCAGTTTTGCAATGGAACTGAAAGATTGAACAGTTTAGTTCATTTCTTGAAAAAAATTCAGGCGATATTTAGTTCCATTAAAAAATAAAGAAAAATTTCAAATAAATAAAAAGAACTGGTTGCATACAACTTTTAATTATTTTGACAGGAAGCGGACATAGCCTGAGGGCTGTATTTCTGTAGTTTTACGGAGCTATTCTACCTCCTTATTGTACCATGCTACTAAGTTTATTGGAAAAAGTCCCGTTGATGAACAAAAATCGATAATTTACGTAAAAATATTTTGTTAGTTTTTTGCTTCTATTCAATATCGATATCAGCTGTTAATTGTGCCCTAAGCATTTAAATTCTACCTTTATACCATGGTAGAAGAATACAGGTAGATGCATCACCTCTTAGAAACATTGATATGCCAAAATGTCTTTTTTTTAAATAAGTAGATTTTTATATGTTTTATTATACGAAGTCATAATATGATATGCGTTTTTTTTTTTAATTTTTACGAATTTGAATAATTTTTCATACAAAATTTTAAATTCAGAGTAGTCATGTATAGAAGTTTTTGGAACCGTCCATGGCCCTACGGGCTAGGTAACTGTGTTAATTGAATATAAATAAATCAAAAAAGTTGCAAAATTGGTTTGACACTTCATTGTATGGATGCGACTACCTGCATTATTCTACCATGGTTAATACTCACAATTAATCTTGTAAGGAATACGGTGTGTGCCAAAATTCTATTTAGGTTTTTAATGAAGTCTCAAAATGCATGAAATCTGTTAGACAAAAAAAAAACAAAATAGCCAAGCCTAAGAAATATTTAGTAACTAGGTAGAATATGACCATCTGAATGAATAATTCCACTAAATCGTGGGTAGATATCATAATTATGTAACGACAAGACCTCATTAAAACACAGAAACATGGGTACAACATTGTATTATCTCTTGGATACAAAACTGTACCTTTTCGAAGCAACACTGCAGTAGTTCAAAGTATTTGCTCCGAACACATTTGAACTTCACCACTGAGGGTTGGTTTTTATTTCAATCGTGACAACCAACTGGCAAGAGAAATCCATCAGCAGTTAGCAATGTAAGAGAGAGAGAGAGAGAGAGCATTACCATTTGGCTCTGTAAAAATCAAGAGAATTCCCAATATCTCTTAAGGTTGTTGAAATGTTTTGTTTGTGTTAACCCCACAAACAACATCCATCTCAGCAGCAAATGTCATTTAAAGATGAAGTAGAATAGGAAACAACCAAACATATTCAACAATTTTTTGCTTGAACGCATACCGCGCGTTCCTAAAACAACAAATCAACCTAGCAAGCAAAGCACTGCCAAACAAATGTGCTGCTCTGAACCACACAGCTCTTCACCGACTATCTCATGCACCCCGACCGACCGATGAACACAACGCAAAATTGCCAAGAATACGGTAAACAAAACAAAACCGATGAACATGCCAAACGAAAACGAAAAACCTAAATAGGAACACACAAACAAAGACTCGTCTCGCCGCACATTCACTGCTGTTGTCGACGTCGTCATCGTCATAGCATAGATGCCGCTTTTTAAAGACTTGGGAAATTTAATTTACTTGAAAAGAGATTTAAATTCATATAATCCATCATTTTACATGTGCAATAGCAGGGAAATGATGAGCGGGAAAATAAAAAAATCAAGGAAAACATAGAAAGTCTAAACAAAAAAGGTGCTATCAAGACTCCTGAGCCGCAAACGATGGGGTAAAAGTCTTGGAGTAGCATTCAAAAATTTAATTTTTAAAAGTGAGGTATGGTTGTTTAACAAAAAAAAAAATAAACACCAATCCACAGTACGACGAATATCACGGCGAAAGAAAAGTGAATAAAACTCTGAGCAAAAGAGGGAAGAGGTAGAAACCAAAAGCAAAAACCGATAAACAAGTTGCAAAACAGATTTCGTTATAAAATATATGAAATATACTATAGTAACATAAAAAGGAGGCGGTTGGAAAGAGTTACGTACAGTCGGCGGGGGGGACGGGATGGATGGATGGCTGGTTGGCTGGCTAAACACTTTTCACTAAACTGTGAAAAAATGCTTACCATAATGGCAGGGAGACATACCGGGGGTAAAAATCAGTAATGGTCAGCATTGTATGTATGTAGGTATGTATACCTATATAAATTACACAAAATTTTCTAGAATAAAAATTACAATTCTTTCTTTTGAGGTTGTTGGAAGTCGCACTCAATAATGTCCATAAATGAATTAATATCTATAATAGGTTTTAAGATGTTAATTATTTTCCTGTTATATTTATATAATTTTCCCTAATCTATTTCATAATAATATCGTAGAAATAAAAACTATATTTTAAAATTTGCTTCATGATACCTTTAAATGTAGGTAAATCAAATTAATTCTATTACATCTAACAAAAGTTATAGTTTAATTATTTGCCATCTTCGCATTCGTTCTGAAAACTTGCCTACGTAGCTGTTTTCTAATGTAATATATATCGGCTTTTGTATAAAAGTAGAATCAGAAGTTGTGCCAACTACCATTGAAAAAAAAACTATAATAATTGCAATTTTAATTATATATTCACGTTTCCCAAAACCTCTATATTCCATAAAAATCTTTTTTATATACATTAATTAAAATTATGAACAAATAGCCACCCTTCCTTCTTTGTGGGTAGAAGATCCCATAAATCTAAGGTGAATTACTCAAATTTTAGGACAAGTATTTTTTAAATATCAATATATCGTATCCTATTTGTTCAATAAAAAAAAAAAAACAAAATAGAACGAGTTAGTTAAAAATCAAACTATTCGTAATCACTGAATTACTAAAAGTCCTTGCTTCATTGCACAAATCATTTTTCTGGACAAATTAAAATTTTTGTTTCAAAAAAGGTCATACTACTTCGTACCTATGTATATACTTATATACCTTTTGCCTGACAATACATATTTTAGTATGTATAACTATAAAATTATATAAATCTCATCACGCACACACATATATACCCAACTTATGTATTATAAATACAAAGCTATATACATTGGTATGTATGTATGTATGTAGGTATATATACATATTTAGTGATGGCTTATTTGGAGGAGTATATATGGTGAGAATGTCTGTACTGCAAATCATTGATTATATACTAAAATATGTACATACATATATAAGTATGTTTGTTATAGATATAGCTACACACCTACATACCTGTTCAACATTTATATGTGTGTATGTATGTATAAAAAATCGCCACTCCAAGCTGCAATGGTTATGGTGTTATGGGAGCAATTCCCAAATTATTGATCGATTTTTTTGTGACAACTGTTTGTTGAACTCGTTCTTTTATTATTTTATCTTCCTTTTCGTTCTACTACTATTCCTCCTCTTCCTCCTCGTCGTCAGCGTTAAAGGATAATTTTACACTGTTTTTGTTATCCGATTTTTTGCGTTTCTCCTCTTTACTTGATGGCTTGTTTGGTTTGGATGAGGATGGTGCTAGAGCTTTTTCTGAAGCCTCCTTGGGATTATGTCGTTTGCGAAAGACTATTGGTTTATTCAAATCGGCACGGGCTTCAGCGGCTTCTGTAAGACACAAAGATTTAAAAACATGATTTTAGACACCAGAATTAAACTGTCTCTTAATCTCCAAATGACAATTCTCTACAGAACACTATTTTTGCTGTTAAAAGCTGCTATATTTCATATAACTTATTTTATTAAATGTTTCGAAATATTAAGAGCTGTTTAACTATAAAATTGCTTGGAAATTTGTAAGCTATTACGTTTTTTCTATGAACATAAGTAAAAGATTTGCTCATCTATCGAATCTCGAGAATGATATTGCAATAATGTTTCCCATTCTTTAAGAGGTTCAGGTACACTGTACTCAAAAATACTTCTTAACTATATTTTGCACTGGCTCAAAATATTTCAATGGCACAGTTTATTAACATAAAATGTTTAAAGAATATGAAGACGAACATGGATTATAAATTTTCATCGGTGATATTATTTTAGTAAATCATCGACATGTAAGAGAACTTTCACCCGATCATTGCAACGAAATTCAGGACCGTAATCCCATTTTCAATATAAATTGAAAGTCTCAAAGGCCGTTGGGAACTTAAAACAATCCCTGCGACGGTTCCATATGGAAACACTTTCAGTCGTAGATATTTTGGATAAAGTCAAGCTTAGAGCGCTGTAGCCATAAAACTGAGGATATAAAATTCAGGAGACGTAATTATAAGTAGGATAATTCTAAACGTAAATCTGTTTAAGTAAACATTGGGTTCAGTCAGGGCTAAACAGTGCAGTTGTCAGTTTATTGGTGATAGGAAAAGAAAATAAGGCCTATCTTTATCCAATATACAGGGTGAAATGAAAAAACTGCAACCAACTTTTAAGCCACTCGACAGCTGTTAAAAATATTCCAGTTTCATTATATTGTTTATAAGCGTACAAAAGCATTTTGGGGAGAAGTTCCCAGAAAAAAAGTTATTCGTGATAGAAATGAAACGTGATAGTGTGATTTCTTTATATTTGGCTGGAAAACCATAAGTGGCTATCGTTAGAGCACTCCAGCATTTCGCTGTGGCCGAAAAATGGCTCGTGAGCTGAATATATCGCAATACTCCATTCGGCAAATATTGCAAAATGAGCTCGGGGTAAAGCCACAGAAATTTCAAAAAGTGCAAGAACTTACATCGCTACAAAGCTAAAGAGTTGCTTCGCTTGACCGAAAGTGGTGAACTGCCGAATTTTGTTTTCTCCGATGAGAAAACATTCGTCGTCCAGCGGTTTGTAAAGAAAAAAATGATCGTGTTTACTTGCCAAAGTGGTAACCTAAAAATGTGCACCTTCGGTTGACCACCAGAACTCAAGCGCCGGCCGCTCGTATTAATCGACCGTGGCATCAGAATAAATGCCGAATATTTTCGCGAAAACATTCTGGTGTATTAAAGCATTGGGCACGCAAACATTTTGGCCGCAGACCTTGGACATTCCAACAGGACTCAGCACCGTCCCAGCAGAAACTCGCAACCCAAGAATTGTTACAAAATGAGGTTCCTCGCTTCATTACCAGTGCACAAAGTCTCCGGATACCAATCCGTTGGACTATTGTGTCTGGAGTATTTTGGAAAGCAAGGTTGGCACAAAAAATACCTAATTGTTGATCACCTTAAGCAAGCGCTTCGCCTTGAATGGGCCAAAATACCGCAGAGCAACATTCGGGCAGCGTGTGACGGTTTCATTGGTCGTTTGAAGGCCATAATTCGTGCCAAAGTTGACCAATTCGAACTAATCTAAAATTATTTTAAAATTTGATCCTATTTCCGACATTTTTTGCTTCCATGCAATGAAATGTTAAAAAAATGTTAAAATTTTGGCGTTTGACTTTGCTGCAGTTTTTTTATCTCACCCTGTAGATACTTGTGGCTGGAAATCTGGAGTAAATTTATATAATAATAAATAGTTATTAACATTAAAAATAATCAACATTTTCCGAAAGTAGTTACTTTATATATAAGTGTCAATTATGCATGTTCCCGTACAAACCTTGCAAAACGTTTCGAATTTATAAAGTAATTATTAAAAAAAAAAAAAAACAAACGGGGAATTCTAGCCGTCTCTGAGACAAAGGATAGTAATAGTTGTATGTAAGAACTCATCCAAATTTCAAACAATGTTATTCCATAAATTCATGAAATAGACGAAGCCTTAAATTTTACTGATATAACTCTTATTAAAATGTATTCTTTTTAAAATGTTTACTAAAATAATGTAAAGTGGTCTCTTTGAATTTTATTTCATGAAGTTTATATAACTAATATATGAAAATAGACTTGCAACTTGTCTTCGGTTTAAACAAAAACAGTTTTCCTTGATAGTAAGTAATAAGAAATTCAAATAATCTGTCAAGTTCCTCTAAATTTGGGATAAATTATATAGCCAAAGATGTGAACAAACTTATTATTTCAAACATATATCATGTTGCAGCATTTGTCCGTTACTTTTAAAATTTCAAATACAAAAAAGGCAAATTTTAATACATTTTTAATTCGTTTTAAATGTTCATACAAGTTTTATTGTCAATTTCCCTTAGAAATAAGTAAAAATTTTGAGGTCAAGAACAATACAACTGTTGAGACCATTACCATTCCTCCTAAAGGTAAGTATTAAAGATGATGACGTTTATACAGTTTCTATTAAAATTACAATGACAGAATTTGACGCCTTCATAGAGCTTTAGCCCCTCACATCCGAACCGTTCTTTTCCACTTGAGGGGGATCACAGAGAAGCAACCAATGTAGTGACAGTCCTACCTAACTCATGTTGTTGCTATTGTAGCAGTGAAAAACCAAACACGCAGTTATTGGATGAAACCATCTATCCATTTTTGTTCTTATACCAAGTGTTTTTCATGCGATAATTTATCACGCTTTACTCTTTATCCTGTACTTTGTTGTCAATTCCCCCATGCACCTTTCATCGTGTGTCTTTTTGTTGTTATTCCTTTTCAAATTTGATTTCTTACTGTGTTTGCCATCTGCTTTGGCGTTGATACTGTGGACAAAAAGTGTCTGTCGCTAGTGCATGGAATCTATCTGATGTAAATTTGGAGGAGTTATTATCTTTTGTGAGGCATTGGGAATGGAAGGCTATATACTGTGAATGGTCACTGCATATTAAGAGTGGGAAAAGACGTCTGGAAAATCCTTCCAGCCCTAGCAGATTCTTTGTTGTCCCCCATGGTTATGGTGTCTGTAACATATTGTATGTTACTTGGTTGGTTTATTGCGCGGGCTGTCTTGGCATAGTCTGACGACAGCTGCTTCTGTTGCCTCCGTCGTTTTCATCGTCGCCGCTACTCTTGTTGTTGTTGGTTCATTCCGCTTTAATGTTCATTTTTATCATCGCATTTGCTTTAGCGGAGCCCCAGTTGTTGGTTTGTTGGTCGAATATGTGTATGTGTGTGCATGAGTGTCACATAGAATCGACTTCATTTTTTCCCAAGCAGATGAATCGAGGGTGCTCCGCTGGCAAAAGTTCCAGGAATTGTAAACGTTTCCCTAGTGGACCAAACCATTTCCATTGCAATGAAACAATCTTGCCTGCATTCGTTTATTGTTTGGCAGTGAAGGATTCCACATAAAACAATTGAGATTTTCAATAAAAATTTGTCGAGTGAAAATTTTTGAGGTTATGAAAAAATCTTTTTCCTAAGGACTTGAAAAACTGCATTTGGACCAGAAAATTCTTACAACGAAGTACATTCCATTGTTGGATGCAGAGAAACATAAAATAGTTGCATATGCTTTTCTTCTTTTGTGGAAAAACAGAAAAGTATTTACAATCAAAATTTATGTGACATACCTTTTAATAAATATTTTTGTTAATAAAAAATTCAATTTTTTTATAATTTTTTAATTATGCACTGTTTGTTCATATTTTTTCAAGACTTGTGGATGAATATTCACTATTTTGTTGTTGGATTTTTCTTGCACTTCAATTCACAATGTTATTTTGCTAGATTGCGAAAAATATATTTTGTTGAACTTTTTTTTTTTTTTTTGTAGAAAAAAAGAGGAGCGTGGAAACGACGAAAAGAAAAAATAACTAACGACAGACCAACGCTCGACTTCTGACTCAACTAAAACCAAAATGACAGCTAACTGACAGAACACACTCACACATCGCCAACGAATAACAACACAAAACAAGCATAAAGTAAAGCTATGGACGGACAGACTCAGACGGACGGACGAGCGGACAGACATGCGAACATCGCCATCATCGCTACACAATCATCTCGTGGTGCAATCGGAGGCGCATTACGGTTACGTCGCAATGGCTCAGATATTCGAAATTATTTCCACCTGAAAATAAATGTTTGTTTATATTTACCTTTTTCCAAGCGCTTCTGTTCCTCTTCGGCTTCTTGAGCGGTAAGATCACCAGATTTTAACACCACCACCAAAGGTTTTTCGTCTTCACGTTCTGGTTCTTCACTGTCCGAAAAATTATCCTCCAAATTTTCAAGTTTTTGCCTCTAATTAGTGGAATAAATCAACATTTACATTATTTACAACTCGAATTCCATGCACAAGCATGCCGACACCAAATTATAAACAAACAAATCACTAAAAACGTTGCAAACTAATCACCTTTGTATCTACGTTTGGTCCCTCTTTGTAACCAATTTCTTGCTTCAGTTTTGCTAAAAAGGATGGGTCTTGTGGCTTAATATAGGCAATATTGCGTTTAGACATAGTTTGACTCGACAACAACACAAATAATTATTAAAAAACTATTATTACTGCACACATTTCACGGCATAGGAAAACAACAAACTACCCGGAAAATAAAAATAACACGCTTTTGCAAAAATCTATGCCAGGGTTACGCAGGTCGACTTTTATTTAATCGATTTATCGACAATTTTTAAACATTAAAGTTAAATTATTATCATGAGAAAAATTTTAAAAACAATACTCTCTAACATTGCCAAATAAGATATATATTTTTATATTTGTAATTATGAATGCGAATATTTTGTGTTCAGTTAATATTAGATGCATTTAAGATTGGAGTAGAACACATATCGCAATAATCGAAAATCTCTTTAACTTTATATCCCTATTCCAATTTTGGCATTTCTTTATTGCCTTCATTCGTTGCAAACATTCAGAGTTGTATTTCATTGTTCATACAAATGCCATTAACACATGTGAATGTAAAGGTGCGTCTTAATTCAGGCAGCGTGGCATCGTACAGAATTTATGTTTTGAAGTAAATCTATGAATTTGTTTGGCACATTCAGTAAAAGAAAAATGAAAATCAAAACTGTGAATGAAAAATTTATGGTTGGTTCCAGAACAGCAAGCTTGTCAACGTTTTTACTACGATAATCGATTTTCCCTTCATGATATCGAAAAAAAATGCAAAACTTGAATAGGTATAAAATTTTGCAAAAAGCAAAACAATAATTTTGTAACAACTAGTGTTAATGAAAACCCCTCACACTTCGGTCAAAATATTTGTTTACGTTTTCATACGTTCAATTCAAAATTAAATGCATTTTGACCATGGCAATGACATAAAAACATATTTTCATGTCACTTGTCATAGATGACACAAAAATGACAAGGATAAGTTTAGAGCTGATAATTCCGTATCCATGTGATTGTTATATTAACGATGATGCTTGATATGAAAAAGAGGATTGCGTTCATTCTGTTAAAAGCCATGATATAAATGAAGGCGCTGAGCATCATTGAAAGACACGCATTATCGATAAAACAAATACCACAAGGAGACGGTTTTATCGACTCTGAATATCTAAAGACAAGGCATTACATTTTCAATAATATTTTTTTCAGAACTACAAGATTGTAAAACTTATCGTAGTGAAAACCGATGTTTTAATGGAAAATTGGCTATCGTAGTAAAACATTTTACATTCTTACAGTTCTGGAACAGATCATATTTCCCCCATTCGTTCGCAAATTGGAAAAGTCGATTTAACGATTATTTGACGTAGACATTCAAAATTTGGCTGAACCATTTGTATTGTATTGTCTAGGATGGCTGGTATCAAAAATGAGATATATCGGTACACGTTTTGGTATTGCCGCTATATAACGATACCTCCCGATATTCGGTATTTTGATGATTTTCTCCACTTTTTTTCTACGGAATTGTCTATAAATTGGCATTTGTAGTTCATAATGGGTTCTAGCTCGTGGGGCGAAACATTTTATGTATAGGTCCACGTTTTGGTATACCCCCATACAACGAACCCATCGATGTTCGGCATTTTGATGATTTTTGCCGTATTTTCCAACGAATTTGTTTAAAAATTGGCATTTGTAGTTCATAATGGGATCTAGCTCCGGCGGCAGAACATTGATACCCACATAACGATACCCACCGATATTCGGTATTTTGATATTCCTAGTCACATCTACCCACGAAATTGTTTCAAATTTGGTATTTAATCCTTGAATTATAAAATTGTTTATAGAGGTTCCCGTTTTGGTATGGGTATTAAAAGTACGGCCCGGTGGAACCTCATGCTTTTTTTTACCTGTTCAATAAATAAATGGTGTGTTCCCGAACTGCAATAACGTATAAGTTTTTATTACCATAACCGATAACCTGCAAGAATCTACTAGCTTTGCAATTCTTTTCCAATGAGACCATGAGACGATGGCATATTGGATTATCTGTGATAAACGTACGTTTTGGAATGTTTTGTGATTAAAAGGTACGAAAAGAAACAACACTGTAATTAAATTCAGGGTGAGATGAAAAAACTGCAACCAACTTCAGACTGCTGTCATTTCGAAGCCACTCGTACCACAACTGTTAAAATTATTCCAGTGACAGCTCATTCTATTGTTTATAAGCGTACAAAAGCATTTTGTTGAGAATTTTCCAGGAGAAAAGTTATTGGTAATGGAATTCAAGCGTGATGTTGTGATTTCTTTATATTTGTTTGTAAAACCACAAGTGGTTAGAGCACTCCAGCATTTAAATGTGAATAAATCTTTAATGTCTCGTACTATCGTTCGTTATCGTGTTACTGGTAGCGTAGCCCGACGTCAAGGAAGTGGTCTGAAGAAGACAGCAACATCAGCAGAAATGGTTCGAAAAATAAAGAGCGACTTGATTCTCGAAGTGGCCGAAAAATGACTCGTAAGCTGAACACATGACAATATTCCATTCGGTGAATATTGAAAAACGAGCTCGGGGTAAATCTATTGAAATTCCAGAACGTGCAAGAACTTACACCGCATCATAAAGAAAATAGACTCAAAAGAGCTAAAGAGTTGCTTCGCTTGGCTAGTTTTACTTGCCAAAGAGGTCAGCTGAAAATGTGCACCTTCGGTTGGCCACCAGAACTCAAGCGCCGGCCATGGTGATGGTGTGGGCCGCTCGTATTAATCGATCGAATATTCTGGAGGGTGTATTAAAGCCTTGGGCACGCAAACATTTTGGCTGCAGACTTAGAACATTCCAATTGGACTCAGCACCATCGCACACATTTTGTAACCAAAAATGGTTACAAAATAAGGTTCCTCGCTTCATCTCCAGTGCACAATGTTCACCGAAATCTCCGGATACCTATCCGTTGGAGTATTGTATCTGGAGTATTTTAGAAAGCAAGGTTGGCACTAAAAACTACCAAAGTGTCGATCACCTCAAGCAAGCGCTTCGCCAGGGATGGGTCAAAATACCGCAGGACAACATTGAAGGCCATAATTCGTGCCAAAGGCGACCAATTCGAACAAATCTAAACTTATTTTAAAATTTGATGCTATTTTCGACATTTTTTGCTTTAATTCAACAAAATTGTTAAAAAAAAATGTAAAAATTGAGGCGTTTGAATTTGTTGCAGTTTTTTATATCACCCTGTAGTACTGTAGTGTACGAAAAATATCAAATTTTGCACTGTAAGATAATAATAAAAGTTTGACAGATTTCAACAATTTTAGGGAGATATGTATTATAAAAAAATAATAAAATCATATCAAATTGGTTATAGCTGCGATCTATCTATCTGCTTTCAGTATTTTTTAGCTTTGCAGGAAATACAAAAGAAAAAAATGGTAAATGTATATTTGAAAATAACGGTAATTTCCAACACAAGAACATTTCCACCCTCTCTGCCCGTGAAGCTTTTTCCCTCCCACAAATCTTAACATTGACAATTCACACAGGGGATGTTCGAATTCCGTTTCGAATGTGAACTTCTGTTAGACAGGGTCTCAAAGATGAAAAGCATCCATAACCTGTCATAAGAAGTAAATAAGTTAAGAATTGCACTTAACGTACGAGCGAAACAGGATTTTAAAACGCACAAATATTCAATGAATAAATTACTGAAAAATCACAAAAATTACTAACAAAACCGAGGAATTGTTTGGAAAAAGAAAAAAGCACAATAATTTTAATACCACCCGAGGAAAAGGTAGTTAAATAATCGTAGAAAAAAATCGGGCAAACAAAATGTTACGGATAAAGTGTGACCTCCATGGACCCATTTTAAATGGGAATCTCTGAATTAAATGTCTGAAATGTTTAAAGAACTGAAATTGAAATCGATTTCTAAGTGAATAAAATGAAGAAAATTATGAAAAATTCCTTTACATTTGGGATTTTTTCTTTGGTTAAAGCTGGTGGAAGAAGAAAATTTGTGTTAGTATAGAAACATTTGTTCGGTGTGCGCAGGTCTTGGATTGTCTACAGCAGAATGCTGTCTAAACCAAACCATCTGCACCTAAAAACAACAAAAACACACTCAGGTCCGAACAATCCAACGAAAAAGCTTTGAACGCCTTGAAAATTATACGGAACGAAAAAAAAAAACATTTTACATATTCGGACGGACGTACAGACAGACTGACAGACAGAGGGACATACAGCAGTGGTGTTGGTTGGTTTCGTTTTTTTTTTTTGTGATTTTTAGACTTGTTTACATTGACCCGAATTTGTGTCGAGCACCATTGTTAAGAGCAAACTTGTAATAGTTACACCTGACGGTGTATGTGTGTGTGGGGTGTGTGCTTGTGTTGGTCACCTCCGATTCTAATCAAAGCCTATTTTTCTCATTCTTACCATTCAACAGATTCAATGGCTGCAGTGTTGAACAGTTGCGCCTCATTAGCGACAACTGCGAGACAATTGGATACCAATTACAGCCAACTGGTTGAAGGTGGTGGCGGTGGAGGAGGAGGAGGTGTGGGAGCCCTTGCTGGAAGCTGCCTCTCTCTAAGGGCGGGCGGTGGCTTGGGAGTGGGAAGTCGCCAAAGTTTTAGCAAAACTCCTCATCTTCATAACGACTCGGCTATGTATCCCTCATTGCCAAAATATCACAGATCTTCCAGTGCACAACAGACCATGACCACGCCCAATCAGCATCAATTCACTTCATCCTTGGCCTATGGAATGCCTGTAAGTTCCGGCTATTCCTCGCAGCATTCTACGCTGCAGAAATCCTATAACTCCTCAACGGCATCGGTGCAACGTGCCAATAACTCGTCAGATATGTGTCGCAACTTTTGGGGTCACAGCCAGCCGACATCATCGGCTTTATATCGTTCTGGAGGAGATCGTCAACAATCGAAACGTAAATCGGCCGTAGAGCTGCTGGCCGAATCCAAGCCATATTTTGTGAAGAGCGATAATCCCATAATGGAGCGCACCAATTTCGGCGCCAGCACTTTGGTATGCAGTGGCAAAAGGAATCGCAATAGCTCCAGTGTTATTCTGGACGAGGGCAAATATAATCCTTCGTATGGAGAGACAACCTATTCGGCGGTTGAGGCAGAACGGCGTTATGGTTCCACCCAAGCCCATCGTAGGTCTTCACAGTTGCATCACCACCATCATCATAGTCATAACTCTGGCTGCCATGTTTCCTCGGGTAACTCTGGCCTGTACCAGGGTAAATTTCGTCTATCGATGTCAACAGATTCTGGTCACGAGAGGGATAAGTTGTCACGCTATCGTAAGGAGCAATTCGGTGAACCAATCGTTTTGAATGAGGTAAGTGTGAAAGTAAATTTTCTGGATGGTAAAGATTTTTTGAGAGATTATCGTAATCCGTTATTTTGTGATCTCAACAAATTTTCCAAAAATTAGTCTAATTTTTGTGGGTATTGGCACTGGAGGACTTAGTGCCATTTCGCAACATTTTACGACAAAACTAAATATGCTTTTCGAAAAATTCTGTCCCAGAACCGACAAGAATCTACTAGTTTTGCATTTTTATACCCTATACCACATAGTGGTAAGGGTAGTATGTCTTTGTGCATTTGTTTGTAACATGGAGAAGGAGGCGAGGTAGACCCATAGTTACTTTTTAGGATCTTCATAGAATCACTTTCTGAGTCGATTTATGCATGTCAGTCCGTCTTTCCGTCCGTCTGTCCATATATTCTTGTGAACAAAATGCAGGTCGCATTTATTATCTGATTGAGATGAAATATTCCAAACAATATTTGTTAGACCGAAGCACGAACCTTCTTGAAATTTGTGATAATTATATCAGATTTAGATAAAACTCCCATATATCTTATATATGGCCAATAGCAGTCCAAAATTCCTGAATTTTGGTACATCCGAGCGAATTCAGTCTAGAAGCAAGTACATCGAATACGGGGAAAATCGGTTGAGATATAGCTATAGCTACCATATGTAGGTTTCATCCGATTTGGTGTTTAAGACCCCCCCTATTCGTAATTTACACCCTACAAGAATGATGTTTGGTATAAGATATCAAAAATAGCCCAGAACTACCTCTGTCAAATTGTATCAAGATCGGTTCGGATGTAGATATAGCTCCCATATATATCTTCAACGGATTTCGGGTTCATTGTGCACCAAATGGCCAATATCAGTCCAAATGACCTGAATTTTGGTACATCCGGCCGAATTCAGTCTAGAAGAAAAAATCTGTTGGGATATAGCTTTAGCTCCCATATATATGTTTCATCCGATTTGGTTTTAAGTCCCTCACATTCGAAAAATGTGAAAAAAGTGAAAATCTATTCCGAATTGGATATGCCTCCTATATATTTGTTCCCTCTGGAACCAAATTATAACTGATTTAAAGTCAAAGGTTGATAGTCTACTTCAAATAAATTCTTTTGTTACGGGAGCTCTACTAAATGTGCATGGTGGTGAAGGGTAGCATACACTGGGCCCCGCCCGACTTTTGACTTTTCCTTACTGGTTTCGCGATATCGTTGGGAAAACTTTAAAATTCTTGCGATAATGTAACAATTTTGACTACGATACCCGACTTAATGATATCAAAAATAAAAAAAATGCAAAACAAGTAGATTCTTGCAGGTTCTGAACATAGCATAAATTTGTCAATATATTAAGACCAAAATAGAATTAACGCTTCGGATAGTAAAGTCACATCAGATGTTAAGAGTAATGCAGAATGAACAGGTTTCGCATATCAGGTACATAAGTTTTAGTCGAGTCTCAGTGAAATGCATGACTCTATTGCAGAACCTAGGCTTCTAATTTCTCTATTGAACACAATTATTAGAAAAACTTTTCCATTTCAGACAAAATCGGTTTCCTTTGAGGAGGATGTAGCTTTTCGTATTCCACCCCCGGTGTATTTCTCCCAACAATCCTATGGCAACATGTACGACAGTGGCGAAGAGCCGCTGGTGTTGACAGAGAACTATAGACCCATAAGTCCACCGGCAGAATATGCTGAGGATTCATCAGAGACACACAACGAATCTAGACCGAGGTAAGTGAAACCAACAAATTCTGCTGGTAAATATGGAATAAATATTTTAGAATTGATAAAAAAAATAACTTTGTGTGGTTACTTTTCCTGCAGAAACTGTCCAGCTGCTAATATTTCAGAGAGAGTAAGTTAGTTTTATTCTCTTTTGGAAACTGAGAAATGTAAACAAACGGGATTCCTGCCAAAAATTTCAAGCAATTAGCTGAGTTGTCAAAATAAAACAATTTGTGCTTTATTGTTTGCCCAAAAAGGGAAGGGAAGGAGAAGAAGAGTTGCAAGTGGGTGAAAAAAGAAAATTTTCCAGCAAAAATTGGCAAACGTTCAGCAAAAGAACTGTCAAAATTCCCCTCTCAAATAACCTCTTTTGCAGAATTGTTATGTTAATGGACGACTTCAGAAACATGATCTGTTCCAGAGCTGCAAGATTTTAAAACTTTTTACCACGATAACCGATTTTTATATACCCCACCTTGAAAAAGGAGGGTACATTAACTTTGCCATTCCGTTTGTAATATCCCAAAATATGCGTCGTAGACCCCATAAAGTATATACAAGATGAGATAAAAAATCTGCAACAAAGTCGAATGCCATAATTTTTACATTTTTTAAAATTATATTGAATGAAAGCAAAAAATTCGGAAATGACATCAAATTTTAGAGTTTTAGATTTGTTATAATCGCCTTTGGCACGAATTATGGCCTTCAAACGGCCAATGAAACCGTCACACGCTGCCCGAATGTTGCTCTGCAGTATTTTGGCCCATTCCCGTCGAAGCGCTTGCTTGAGGTATTTTTAGTGCCCACCTTGCTTTCCAAAGTACTCCAGACACAATAGTCCAACGGATTGGTATTCGGAGATTTTGAGGAACCTAATTTTGTAACCATTCTTGGGTGGCGCGTTGGAATGTCCAAGGTCTGCGGTCAGAATGTTTGCTTGCCCAAGGCTTTAATACACCCTCCAGAATATTTTCGCGATAATATCCGGCATTTATTCTGATGATGAGCGACCATCGGCTCACAGCTGACCTCTTTGGCAAGTAAACACGATCACTGCTGGATAACGAATGTTTCCTCATCGTAGAAAAAACTAAATTCGACAGTTCACCACTTTCGGCCAAGCGAAGCAACTCTTGAGCTCTTGTGTAAGTTCTTGCACTATTTGGAATTTCAATGGCTTTATCCCGAGTTCATTTTTCAATATTTGCTGAATGGGATATTGCGATATGTTTTTAGCTCACGAGCCATTTTTCGGCCACTGCGACGATCAAGTCGCCTCTTTACTTTTCGAACCATTTCTGCTGATGTTGCTTTTTTCTTCCGTTCGCATCTTTGACGTCGGGCTACGCTACCATTATCACGGCAACGAGCGATGGTACGAGTCACGAAAGATTTATTCACATTTAAGTGCTGGAGTGCTCTAACGATAGCCACTTGTGGTTTTCCAGCCAAATTTAAAGAAATCACACTTTAACGCTTGAATTCCATCACGAATAACTTTTTTTCTGGAAAATTCTCACCAAAATGCTTTTGTTCGCCTGTAAACAATATAATGAGCTGTCACTGGAATAATTTTAACAGCTGTCGGATGAGTGTCTCAGAAATTACAGCAGTCTGAAGTAGTTTGTAGTTTTTTCATCTCATCCTGTAGTGGTGTAGGGTGTCATATAGTCGACCCGGCCCGACTTTTGACTTTTCCTTACAGGTTAAATTTGATTTTAGAATTGTAGAATTAATCGGCAAATTCCACGGCCTTTCTTTATTAGATATTGGTTTTTAGATTATTGTAATTATTCGTATTATTGATTTATTTTACTGCTGGGCATTTCTTTCTAATTATACGTCCATTCATTTATATAAAGTGTGTGTATGTAGCCCCGCATGAGGTTATTGATATGTACATTTATTTGTTAACACCCATGTGCGCATATATGCAGTTTACCTAATTATTGAGGGTGTGATAAGAGGTTTATGTATTTCAACAAAAGACACAACAAGACATTTTTAGCTAATTGTTCATTAAAAGCTTTCATAGGCTTTGCAGAATTATGTCAACACGTAAAGTAGACCACGAATGTAGACAATTGGCCTGGCGCCCAATCAGGGATTATAAAAAGGCAATTAGGTTGAATTTGCTTTAGAAATTCAGAAAAATATATTGCAAATGGGAGACCTGAAATTGAGCTCTCTCTTAAATCAAGTTTGATCCGACTTAAATTGTATGCCCGCCACCGCACCTAAATAATACCCACAATTTCAAAATCCTAAAGTGTGAGGTCGATATTAATTGGTAGTCATGCATTAAAACTTTTCTACCTGTCATGAAAAAAACTTAGTTTCCCACTAGATAGTCTAACTTGATATGTTTTTCGGCAATTGGAGAAGTCTTACACACGATATTAGGATAAAATCATTTCAGTACTGGATTTACAAATAATATTTCAATAACGTTGTGCAAAATTTTTGGTCAATATAAACATTCATTCACATAAAATCGAAAAGAATTTAAACATTTTCTCTCTCTCTCTTCTTTCGCCAGATACAACTACCAACGCTCCTATTCTCACTCCCACGAAATGGCCAATGATAAATCCAAATACACTGCCGCTTCCTACAACATTAACAGCCATAAGTCCCTGCCCGATTTACACACCCAAATCAATCGACACTCGCCGCACAGTGAGATTCTCAGCTGCTGCAGTCGCGGTAATCGTTCAATCAAATCGGCCGGAGAGTCATCTTTGAATCGTGATTCCGGCGGCTCGTCGGGCCACTACACACATCGCAGCGAACCATGCTATCGTCAGCATCGTGTCGATATTGACCGAGATGGACGAGACGGACCGACTAAAAAATGTTGCAGTGCCACAACCAGAGTCGAATATCGTCGTGACAGTGGTTCCTCTACGCAGCACAGTAACAACTCCTATTGCGATTACTCATGCAAAGCCATGCTGGACAACTACGACTCATCCGATTATCTATTGAATTTTACCACCCCGGAAGTACCAGAAGCTTTTCAAGATGACTATATACCACCTTCCCCACGCATGCACAACTATCAGAATGATGATACTCGCTACTATAGTTCCTCGGCTCATCAGATACTGGGCGGTCAGGGGGGTTATATGAAACACAAGGCATCATCCGATGAGCCCATAGTACAATCACCCGGCTCCCAACCTTCCATTGAGGACATAAGTCCGCCGCCGATACAATTCAAGCGGCAGAAATGCATTCGTTTCAAGAACCGCAGTCGCATCTCATTGCCACAGCAGCAGCCGCAACAGCAGCAGGGATCGTCAAATGATTTGCCCCATCCCACACCATCATCAATGGACTCGTACAGGCGTTCGGATCCACCGCGTTACTTCTTTCCGAAATGTTTCTCGGCCGATGAATATCAACAGCAGACCCACAATCCACAGCCCCACACCCAATCGCAGTCCCACTCACATCTGCCACAACCGCCACAGGCCATCTCCCATCAGCAACAAATCAAAGAGTTTCGGGATCAATATGCCAATAACTCGCTTAGACGGTCTCAGGAATTGCTACATCCCAACGCCCATCAACCACCGCCCAGCAATGAGTCCATGATGGACTTGGAGAAATTCTTCGATCGTCTGGGCCTCAACGATGACAAGTTCCATGAGATCTACACCATGTCGAAGCGAAAGCACAGTAATGGCAGTGATTCGGAACACAGTACAGTGTTCTTCTCGGATGTCAGTACCGTGGACTCGATGCGTTTGCCCGACAGCACCGAAACCCAGCCACAAACCACCCAAACCTATAGGCCCACTGAGCCACCGTCGGTGGTGGAGAGAAACGCACGCATAATCAAGTGGCTGTGTAATGTACGCAAAGTTCAAAACGATCTAAATTAGGAGAGTAGTTTTCAATACTAAAATGAAAAGATATCAAAAAACAAAGAACTAATTCAAGAGCAACAAATTTTCAAATAATAATGAAAGAATGAATGTATTTGTGTAGGTAATTTAGTTGAGCAAACGAGAAAGAGATAGTATGCTGTTAAGAAATAAGCCGAACAAAATTAAGACAATAGAAATGTTAAGTAAACGTTTGAAATCAGTATAGGAAAGTTTTGCAGTTTTTTATAAGCTTAAAATGTGTATAGTGAAAAAGAAAGGCTTTGTGATTTATTTGAAAAGAAATGCCAAATTGTAATTTCAAATGAGTTTGTAAGATCCGCTAACAGTTTTTTTTGACTGCATTCAAATACCTGTGAGTTTTGAAATTCTTCTCCACTATGTTTAGAAAATTTGGAAGATGCATATGTAAACCTAAAAATCCCTGTAACTAAACCCATTGAGGACTTGATGGGGCTTTTTGCTGTAGTCAATCATAACAAAATTGAAGAGGCTTCCTTTAGAAGTTTATATATTTTGAGGGTTAGCGAAAAATACACTTCGGGTATTTTTTCGGAGAATGGACGACCGCTGCTAATTGTTATGGATATCAATCAAGATTTAGCTCAGAATGTGTGAATTTGAAATAATGTAATATATTTTTCCATATACGAGACTTCTAATTATTCAGAATGTTATTGGAAGATGCCAGATGACAATTTTAATTGTTATTATATTGCAAAGTGTAAATTATGGAATATAAAAAGATTTACTATCTATTTTGAAGCTATGTACAGGGTGAGATTAAAAAACTGCAACAAAGTCAAACGCCATAATTTTTACACTTTTTTTTTTAAATTTTATTGAATTAAAGCAAAAATGTCGGAAATAGAATCGAATTTTAGAATAAGTTTAGATTTGATCCAATTGGCCTTTTTTGGCACGAATTATGGCCAATGAAACCGTCCCATGCTGCCAAATTTTTCTCTGCGGTGTTTTGGCCCCTTCCCGGAGAAGCGCTTGCTTGAGGTGATCGACACTTTGGTATTTTTTAGTGCTAACCTTGCTTTCCAAAATACTCCAGACACAATAGTCCAATGGATTGGTATTCGGAGATTTTGGTGGCCATTGTGCGCTGGAAATGAAGCGAGGAACTTCATTTTGTAAGTGCTGAGTGCGATGGTGCTGAGTCCTGTTGGAATATCCAAGGTCTGCGACTAAAATGTTTGCGTGCCCAAGGTTTTAATACACCCACCAGAATATTTTTGCGATAATATTTGGCATTTATTCTGATGCTACGGTCGATTAAAACAAGCGGAGACGAAACCATCGGCCCACATCACACCATGGCCGGCGCTTGAGTTCTGGTGGCCAACCGAAGGTGCACATTTTGAGCTGACATCTTTGGCAAGTAAACACGATTATTTTGCTTGTTTACAAACTGCTGGACAACGAAGGTTTTCATATCGGCGAAAACCAAATTCGGCAGTTCACCACTTTCGGCCAAGCGAAGCAACTCTTTAGCTCTTTTGAGTTTATTTTCTTTATGTTGCGGTGTAAGTTCTTGCACGTTCTGGAATTTCAATGGCTTTACCCCGTGCTCATTTTTAAATATTTGCCAAATTGAATATTGCGATATGTTCAGCACACGAGCCATTTTTCGGGCATTGCGACGCGGGATTCGATCAAGTCGCTTCTTTACTTTTCAAACTATTTCTGCTGATGTTCCTTCACTTCGGGCTACGCTACCAGTTTCACTGTAACGAGCGATGGCACGAAACACAGAAGATTTACTCACATTTAAATGCTGGAGTGATCTAACGATAGCCACTTGTGGTTTTCCAGCTAAATATAAAGAAATCACGTTTGAATACCATCGCGAATAACTTTTTTTCTGGAAAATTCTCACCAAAATGCTTTTGTACGCTTGTAAACAATATAATGAGCTGTCACTAGAATAATTTTAACAGCTGTCGGACGAGTGGCTTAGAAATGACAGCAGTCTGAAGTTGGTTGCAATTTTTTCATCTCACCTTGTATATTGTACCTATTTTGCTATATATATGGGCTATCAGCATCACTATAATAGTCAGAAGTGACCTTTTCGTGTAATCGTAGTTTCGTCCAAATTGGCAGGCTTCTGCTCAACCCCATACTCTAACTCCATGCAAAATCCCGCGTCGATCGGTTTATAATTGTGACTGTGAGCAAAATCTGTTTTTTTTTTGTCCATTTCAACTCTAAATATTTTGCAATCATCTCTAAATAATAATAGGCTTCTATTCTGATCCTAACCCCTCCTCCATATTCAAATTAATGGAAATTGGACCATTACAAATTAAGTTTGTTGCAAAAATCGATACAAATGAACATAGAAAGACCGACGGACAAACATAGCTAGATCGGCGAGATAGAAAGATCCATGTCGGGGACCAATATTTCGATCTGTCACATAATTTTTGATATCATGTAAATGTTGACCTCCACTGTTTCTCAAATAGTCCATACGCTTAGTCCAATTTTGGTAAACCCCGTATCTTAAGTATAAATTCTTCAATGTTGTTTTCCAATGCGTTGATTGAAGAGGCCACATCTGTGCAGACAAGGGAAACATCCGAAAAACTTCGAGCGAGTTTCACTCTATACTCGAATTCGTGCGGGAACACTTCTGTTTGTAGAAAAAACAAAATGAGCAAAATTCTAATATCAGCTTCGCTCGAATAAGGGCTTGTTGCTCGTGGGTACAAAATTCGTTCAAAAAAGAGCAAAGGGTGCACCTATCGAGCACTTTTATACCCTACACCACAAGGTGGTCAGGAAACGAGATAGAGTAATGTTAGCCCAAAAGGGATGGCATTTGGTAATTACGACCAAATTGATCCTAGAAACAAGTATGTCAAATTTGAAAATCGGTTCAGAGATAGTTATAGCTCCCATATATATATGCCCAGGTTTTTGATGTTATACAAACACGGCTCTCACTCTATTTTTACAAACAGGAACGTCTGGGGAGCACTCCCACAGGATCCACAGGAGTAAAGAGTAAACTTTTTTTCATAGATGGAAACGGGCAAATTTATGCTCTGGACATGAGCTTTAACATAGCCCCACAAAAATAGAATTTTAGATTCCTATCTTAAATATTGTGAGTTCTATGAGCATGGCCAACTCGTTGAATTTAGTTGGTCAAGAGGATGTGAAGTTATCAAGGACCATCATTAAAAAAAAAAAAAATATGGATACATTGAAAGTTACTGTGGAAAATTAGGCAATTTAAAAATGTGGAGAGAGTGTATCAGACGAATCCACTATAAAAAAATTGCAGTCCATACCAAAAGATTTGGGCTATCTTTTATAGGTATCTTCCTAAAATCTGAACTTCATCATACCCTTTTAGGGAGGACAATTTATATCCACAGACATACATAACCGGTCGGACTTTATGGGGTATACGAGAAATATTCCTCCAATTTTTTAGTCATACATATGATCCATTCCAATTTTTCTTACAACATTTCAATTTCACGCGGTATCTTGTACAATCAGTTTGAAATAAAAATTAAGATATAAATAAAAACTCAGTTGGTATTGAGCGGTAAATGAACCGACTTGGATAAATAAACGACAGTCAGACCGTACTACACGCTATCACTAATAGTATATATTTATATGCGGTTATGTGTATCTTAGCAAATAGATTTTAGGAATGGAGCAAACAATTATTTACTCTGACAAAACTGAAACAAATTCTAAATTATTATTAGCGATGTTTTTAGTTAATAAGCAAAAATTAAAAAAAAGAAAACAATTCAAAACAAAATATATAGAATCAAAATAAACAAAAGCAACAAAAAAAAAACAAAACAACAACTTAAAATTAATTAATAAATGTTTTTTCATAGTTTTCCACAAAAGCATATATATATAGAAAATATATATTTAAAATTTTGAAACAACAGAATACGATTTATGGAACGAAAACAAAGAAACTTATTTCGAAGACAAGGATCAAAAATTCAGTACTGTGAAGATGAAACCTGAAATGCTCAGAATGTAGTGCTAATGAGGGTCTCACAAAATATATACACTAACTCACACACACACACATACACACTGACATATGAATACATTAGTATATATTTATGTTTGCAATTACTAAAATATATTAAATTATTTTGTCAATATTTAAATGAATTAAAAAAAAAAACAAAAAAGAAGAAGAACTACAAATGAAACCCCCTTACTATGTAAAGAAAAACAAAAACAACAATATCGCAAACTAAAAATTTACAAAATATTTATGAAGAAAATTTCAAATAAAGACATGAGTTCAATATCAATTCAATATTTGTGTGAAGGGTTTTATTTTTTTGGGGAAAAGAGAGTGATTTCCTGCGTTGTGCAGTGGCCAAGGTACGAACATGCAGGCATATGACTACTGAGAGTATATGTATACTAAGAGTACAGGGTGAGATGAAAAAACTACAACCAACTTCAGACTACTGTCATTTCTAAGGCACTCGTCCGACAGCTTTTAATTTTTTTATTCATGTGACAGTTCATTATATCGTTTACAAGCGTAAAGAAGCATTTTGGCGAAAATTTTCCTGAAAAAATGTTATTCGTAATGGAATTCAGGAGTGATTACTAGTCTTTGTGTGATTTCTTAGTCTTTGTGTGATTTCTTTATATTTGGTTATTTATAAAAAATATTTGGTTATTTTGGTTATAAAACCACATGTGGCTACCGTCAGAGCACTCCAGCATTCAAATGTAAATAAATGTTTTGTGTCTCGTACGATTGCTCGTTACCGTGTTACGGGTAGGGTAGCCCGACGTCTAGGAAGTGGACGGAAGAAAACAGCAACATTAGCAGAAATGTTTCTAAAAGTAAAGAAGCGACTTGATCGTCGCAGTGGCCGAAAAATGGCTCGTGAGCTAAAAACATATCGCAATATTCCATTCGGCAAATATTGAAAAATGAGCTTGAGGTAAAGCCATTGAAATTCCAAAAAGTGCAAGAACTTACACCACAACAGAAAGAAAATAGACTCAAAAGAGCTAAAGAGTTGCTTCGCTTGCCCGAAAATGGTGAACTGTCGAATTTGGTTTTCTTCGATGTCCAACAGTTTGTAAATAAGCAAAATGATCGTGTTTACTTGCCAAAGAGGTCAGCTGAAAATGTGCACCTTCTGTTGGCCACCGGAACTCAAGCACTGGCCATAGTGATGGTGTAGGCCGCCATAACATCCGATGGTCGTTCTCCGCTCGTATTAATCGACCTTAGCATCAAAATATTATTGTGATAATATTCTGTAGGGTGTATTAAAGCCTTGGGCACGCAAACATTTTGGCTGCAGACCTTGGACATTCCAAAAGGACTCAGCACGCGCCACCCAAGAATGGTTACAAAATGAGGTTTCTCGCTTCATGTCCTGCGCACAGTGGTCACCAAAATCTCCCGATACCAATCCGTTGGACTATTGTGTCTGGAGTATTTTGGAAAGCAAGGTTGGCACTAAAAAAATACCAAAGTGTCGATCTCCTCAAGCAAGCGCTTCGCCGGGAATGGGCCCAAATACCGCATAGCAATATTCGGGCAGCGTATGGCGGTTTCATTGGCCGTAATGAAGGCCATAATTCGTGCCAATGGTGACCAATTCAAATTTGATGCCATTTCCAAAATATTTTGCTTACATTCAATAAAATTTAAAAAAAAATTAACAAGTTAGAAAGCATTAAGTTCGGCCGGACCGAACTTTGAATACCCTCCACCATTTGGAACGAATTTGAAAATTTTCAAAAAATAAAATCCTCAAAAAATTCTGTTATAATTTTAAAAATACCGAATATACCCGTTATATTGGAGTCCACACGACGTGGACCTACATAGGCATCGTTTGCCATAAGCCATTACCATATTCAAATTCGAAACTTGGAATAAAGGGTTAATAATGTAGCTAAAATCATCAAAATATTGTATATAGGGAACTGTGCGAATACCTGGACTAGCATAAATAATTTTCTGTCACAGGCTATAGCATACATTACGAACTTCAAATACGACATCTCAAAAAATTTCGGTGGGTATTATACCTAATATCGTCAAAATACCGAATAAGACCTGGACCTGCATAGACAATTTTCTGTCACAGACTGTAGTTCCCTTTACGAACTCTAAATACGTTATTGGAAACAATTCTGGTGAATAATGACGCTAAAATCATCAAAATACCGAATATTGGGAGGTACCGTTATATGGGGGCTATACGAAGACGTGGACCTGCACAGACAATTTTCTGTCAAACATAGTTTAGATGGACGAAAACACGAACAGAAATAATTCATCGAGATATTAATATTGTGCGACGTGTTTCAAATTTTTAGCCAGAATCCTCTTGGTACATGCAACGAATATTATTTCGATTTTACTCGTTCTTGAAATTCGAAATTTAATTAATTTCTCGATATAGTAAAACGTAGTTAAATTATCTCTTTGGGTTTTAATTCACATTCACAATTCTATTTAAATATTTTAGACTAAGCCATATTCATCATTGCTGGCCATAATACTCTACAATGTCTTGCAGTTTAATAAATTAATTAGGATTAACAAGTCTATTTTTCCAATATTCCATTCATTGCATTTCACATTTGCAGATCTTTGTTTAATTTTTTTTTTTCTTAAATTCTATTGGCATATAATTTTGATTATTACTGTAAAGGATAATTGCATTTTTATAACGGTTACGGGATTATTGAACATCGATTATGCCATTTCCGCTCCGTACCATATATGTGTGTCTTGGTGTTATATTAGTATTGAATTCGAGATAACCCGGAAAATTAACTCTTTGGCCATTTAATGGCAAAAAATAAAACCTAGCTGAACACTTTTAAAGTAATAACAATAAAAAGAAATGGCAACACACCTTCAGTGGATAAAAATCATAAATGTATTGTTAATTAATGAAAATTAAAGTTACAACAATATAAAAAAATGTAATATAACGGACTTTAATGGCTATTGATACTATTTGTGTGTGTATGTGTGAACAATTGGCAATGAAATCTACTGGGTGCATGGAATATTATCCTTTCTGAGTGCATAATAGTAATTTGTATTTTTTGTTGGACATTTAGAATTTGTAATGCGGTAATATGGAAAGCGATTAAACTGTATGTTTAACGTCCGAGAAGACCGCTAACAATATTTCCGGCTCCGCCACCACCGCCGCCCGATCCACCAGTCAGACCACTAAGCAAACCTCCCTCGCCGCCGAGTAATCCTCCCAATAGTGGTATTCCGTTGAGGTTTAATAAACATCTGAAACGAATATACATATTATTTTAAGATCATCAGAAACTATTAAAAAATGTTAATTATAATGATTATAGAATTAGGAACTCGTCGATTTTAAACAAAGTAACTCAGGAAAAAGTAGTGGTATTCAGATTAGCTGAATAACTGATAAATAGAATCTTAGACAAAAAAGGCGGAAATTTTCAATTCCTTAAAAAATAAGAAATCTGAAATCTTTAATATGAGGAATTTTCGAAACCTCGAAATACTCACGTTAGACCCTACAAAGTATATATATTATGGATCGTAAAATTCTAAGACGATTTAGCGATGTCAGTCTGTCTGTTGTAATCACGCTATCTTTCGAACGAATTGCGATAATTTTTATCATTTGAGAGACATTATAGACCGGAATTGTTTTAAATTTCGTATCTGAAGATCTTAATGGGTACTAGAGCCTATGGAAAAAATTGCATATTCAGGGTGAGATGAAAAAACTGCAACCAACGTCAGACTGATGTCATTTCTAAGCCACTCGTCCGACTGCTGCTAAAATTATTCCAGTGACAGCTCATTATATTGTTTACAAGCGTACAAAAGCATTTTGGTGAGAATTTTCCAAAAAAAAAAAAGTTATTCGCAATGGAATTCAAGCGTGATAGTGTGATTTCTTTATATTTGACTGGAAAATCACAAGTGGCTATCGTTAGAGCACTCCGGCATTTAAATGTGAATAAATCTTTCGTGTCTCGTACCATCGCTGGTTACCTTGATACTGGTAGCGTAGCCCGACGTCAAGGAAATGGACGGAAGAAAACAGCAACATCAGCAGAAATGGTTCGAAAAGTAAAGAAGCGACTTGATCGAAGCCCGCGTAGCAGTGACCGAAAAATGGCTCGTGAGCTGAATATTCCACACGGAAAATATTGAAAAATGTGGTCGGTGTAAAGCCATTGAATTTCCAAAAAATGCCAGAACTTACAGAAGAAAATAGGCTCAAAAGAGCTAAAGAGTTGTTCCGCTTGGCCGAAAGTGGTGTACTGCCGAATTTTTTCTCCGATGAGAAAACATTCGTTGTCCAGCAGTTTGTAAACAAACAAAATGATCGTGTTTACTTGCCAAAGAGTTCAGCTGAAAATATGCTCAATCGGTTGGCCACCAGAACTCAAGCGCCGGCCATGGTGATGGTGTGGGCCGCCATAACAGCCGATGGTCGCTCTCCGTTCGTATTAATCGACCGTGGCATCAGAATAAATGCCGAATATTATCGCGAAAATATTCTGGAGGGTGTATTAAGGCCTTGGGCACGGAAAAATATTTGGCCTCAGATTTTGGACATTCCAACAGGATTCAGCACCATCACACTCAGCACGCGCCACCCAGGAATGGTTACAACATAAGGTTCCTCGCTTAATTTTCAGTGCACAATGACCACCAAAATCTCCCGATACCAATCCGTTGGACTATTGTGTCTGGAGTATTTTGGAAAGCAAGGCTGGCACTAAAAAACACCAAAGTGTCGAGAACCTCAAGAAAGCGCTTCCCCGGGAATGGGCCAAAATACGGCATAGCAACATTCGGGCAGCGTGTGACGGTTTCATTGGCCATTTGAAGGCCATAATTCGTGTCAAAGGGGACCAATTACTTATTTTAAAATTTGATACTATTTCTGACATTTTTTGTTTTTTTTCAATAAAGTTTTAAAAAAATGTAAAGATTATGGCTTTGACTTTGTTACATTTTTTTTATCTCTCCCTGTATATCCAGTTTTCAATTACTAACTTTAAAATTAAATATTCGATTCATAATACTTACCTTAGATCCAAACGTATAGCTTGCTGGCAGGCCCATTGATTAATACACTATGGGAAGACATATATACATTACAGAAAAAAAAAATAAAAATAGCTTCTTACTTACCCTAACCATTTGCTGCGTTGGTGAACCACATGATGCCAATATTGGTGATACTTTGTCGGGTATAGGGTTCTATGACAAGGGTAAAAATTTTCAAAATATGAAATTATAATATTTTTATTTAAAACATATAAAATATCTCCCAATCTGACTCCTGCGTTTAGGCCTTTATCTATTTATTTAATATTTTTGCATATAAAAAAAATATTTTTAATTAAAAAAAAGTTAATGATTTGGACTCCTTGAAGGTGATTTTACAGCCCAGTTTCAATTTATACTTACTGTTGCATTTGCCGCAGACATCTACAAAAGTGTGAAGAGAACATACAAATATTGAGACAAGTGATTAAATATGATTGATAAATTCTAAAAGAGAATTATGTACGTGTGTGTGCGTAAAATTAAATAAAAATTTCCAAAAATGTTGTTAACTTACCAACAGACAAATGCCAAAGAAAATTGTTGTTAAATATTTACATAACATACTGACGTTTGTATTTAAATTTTAATTAAACTGTTATCGGATGCCAGCGGTAATTGCGTTTATATAGCCAATTTAAAGGGGGTCATGAATCAGGGAAATATTTGTTTTTCGAATGTCTGTTTTGGTTGTAATTGTTGTTGGAAGCAATTGATGTCAATGTGTTTTGGTTTTTTTTGGGAAACAATGGATGCATGGAAATACTTTTTGGCATCATATATAGGTCAGGTGAGGATTGTGTTGAAAAGAAAGAACAATGTAAATTCTTTTGAAACACATCTTTGTTTGCCTTACACTACCATACAGTGTATTATGATAAGTCAACCCAAATTCATGGATTCCAGATTTATGTGGAACTACATTAAATAATATTTGGGAGGAGTTTAACTATCAGCTGATTTGGATGAATATTGGGACCAAAACCTTCAAAGTACTGACAAATCGAAATTCGGGCCATACCAAAAAAGAGGAAAAATATTGAATATATTTTGCGAGTATTTCAACTACCCACTGAGAACCCGAAATGTCAAATTACAACTGATTTGGAGGGAAATTGGGACAGAAACGACAATTTACAGAAAAATAGGAGATACGATATGTAGGGGCTATATTTAACCATTTGCAAAGAACTTGCAAAATGTTAAGAAAAAAGTTATATGAGTGCTATATGAAGACTGTAATACCCATTAGGACCTTCAAATACGAAATTTATAACAATTCCGTTGAATAATGTCCCTTATATCACGAAAATACCGAAAAAGTGGAGATACCGTTATATGTGAGGTATACGAAGACATGGACCTTCATATACATTTTTTTGTCATTGGTTGAAGTATCCATTACGAACTTCAAATCCAAATTTGAAACAATTCTGTTGAATAAATATGAGAATGTATATAGGGGCTATACGAAGGCAGGGACATGCATACGCAAATTTTTGTCATAGGCTGTAGTACACATTAGGAATTTAAAATAAGAAATTTGAAACAATTCCGGTTTAAAAGGTCTCTAACACCATAAAAATACCACAAGCTGGGAGGTATAGTTATATAGGGGCTATACGAAGGCGTAAGGCTACTTAAGTATTTTTTTTCATAGGTTATAGTACCTATTAACATTTTCCAACACTAAGTTTGAAATGATTCCGGTCTATAATACCGCTAAAATCATTTAAATACCGAATATCGGGAGGTACTGTTATATGGGGGCTGTACGAAAACGAGGACCAACTTGCAATATGTGTGCAAAATTTTAGTCATCTATCTCAATTCGTTGGGAAGGTAGCGTGATTACAACAGACATACGGATGTCGCTAAATCGACTTAGAATTTAACGCTGATCAAGATATATATCCTTTGTTGGGCCTGACGTAAATATTTCGAGGAGTTACAAACGGAATGACGAACTTAATATACCCTCCATAGTATGGAACACTTTTGTGATTTCACCAGAAAGGCAGACGTGGCTAAATCGACATAGAATTTGGTTGCCGTTTTTGGGTTTCGTGAGGGCTACTAAAATAAAGTTTCCACTTAAAAGAAAAATTGTTATAACATTTTCTGCATTAACTTCTGGTACCTCCCACAAAGGGAATATTCAAAAGGGATTTTGAATATTCACGAAGCTCTTGAAACACGAAATTAACATCCGATTCCATTCAGACTTGGCACATCTCTATATTTCTTTCAACACAAGATCTGTTATAAAGATGGTAGAGATCGGACCATTCCTACTGGTACCAACCCCACAATGAGTCAAAGTTTTGAATAACCAAAACGATCATAAAAACGAAACAAGCATCGGGTTCTTTTAAAATTACAGACATCACAATAATTTTTATTAAACCAAGGTCTTGTGTAAAATTCTGGTACCTCCCCCACAAAGGGTCAAAATATCCATGAAGATCTTAAAACGCGAAATTAACATTCGATTCCATCCAGGCTTGGCACATCCCAATACTTCCATTAATACAAGATCTGTTATAAAAATGGTATAGATCTGACGATTTCTTCTGGTACCTCCCCCAGATAGGGTTCAAGATTTTTGAAAATCAAAACCCTCAAAGAAAGCAAAATAAGCATACAACTCTCTTCAAATTTCACACATCCAAATATTTTTGCTAACGTTATGCCATGTTTACGTTACAACTTTTTGTAGGGTTAACCTACTTTGAGAGGATTTATTTGAATTAAAAGTAATGGATATGACAATTTAATTTAATCCAGTGGGTTAACCCTCATATATATAAACGTACTATAAGATCTGTTGTGAAGATGATATATATCTGCCAACCCCTTCTTGTACCTCACCCACAAAGTCTCACAATTGCCATTACTTATATCTGACATAACATAAACAAGTCGGCGATTCTTTACAAAGTGATATATCTAAATATTTTTCTAAACCTGAAATCTTATACGAATATGTGATTTATTGAAATTTATGATTTGGTATAAAATTTTGCACATTTTATCTATATTAGATAAAGTATGAAGATAGAATACTTCGGTCCGCTATATCAGTAACCTTACGTATATTTCCACATTTTCCAAAAATATGCAACTATCTCATATAAAGTATAGGAAGTAGTCGATATACTCTAAATCTGGCACGTTGTAATATTTTTTTCAGTCTTAGCTCAAATATGAATTGGTGAATATTGACCAACTACTTCGGGACCTCCACCAAAGAGGTCAACGATTTGAGTAATAATAACTCAAGGCTGGGGGTATAAATGTGTCGGCAAACCCGACTGATACTATTTTAATAGTTTTTCATTTCGAAAACAATTTCGACATCAGATAATTAAATGGACAATTTTTAAAATTTCATCACGTATTTACCTGTTACGAAAATGTCTTTTCTCCCATGGAAATCTTCGAGTCGCAGACTCACCCTCATCATCGTCTCTTGCATGTTTCGTTGAAATATTTAGGAAAATATAAAAATTCGGAACAATGTTTGGACTTTTGATTTTCTGCCGCATACCTACAACACCGCCACAGCAACAATTGATGAAAATTTTCCACTTGAATGCATGAAATAGTACACGTAGCAGTTCTACTTCTACTTCATGGTTTAGATGATATGCGTATCCGCTGCCACTTGTCCTGCGATGAGGGACGATGTACACCACCACCCTCCTCTCCCTGCAACTGTCAGTTGTGAATGACAATACTAAATTCGCCATCGTTTTTAGTTGCTTGTATTGCTTTTTTTTGGTGGTCCTCAAGATTTGTTTCGTTTGTTTTTATTTTCTTCCTTTGGATTTCGTCCTCCAAAGGTAGTTTTCCTTTTCTTGGTTTGATGCGATTCGTGACTTATTATGAAAATCGTTCATGTGTTTAGTGCCGCTACTTTTGTCATGGCTCAGGGAGAGGTTCATTGGTGGTTGTTGTTGCTGCTGTTGTTTTAGAAACAAGTGGTCAATAACATATATAAACAGTAGCAATTCTGGGGAGCCTCGGCCAAAGCAACATGCTATTGTGAAAAAGAAAAAGGAAGAAATTAACTTAAATTGGAACAACGTTTGGAATATCAATGATTCTGGCGTATTCTAATTTATTGCAAATCATTTAAGAGGGTGCAGGGGAATTCTGTTTATTAAGGAGAACAAGGGACCTATGTTGTAAGATATGCATTTTTGGTAGTGTTTACGATGGAGGACTTCAATTGGGACAATGGATTCGGCCATAAAATTAAATTTTGAATATCGCAGAATTTTTATATTTAGGTTTGGGTTCGATTTTGACGTATTCAGAGAGATGAAGTGATATGCTATACCGAACTTTTTTGTAGAATGTTTGAAATTCCTACATAAAAAAACTTTGGTGAAAGCATTAAACTCTTTCCTGCGTATCTCCAGTTCTGAAGCCTAACATAATTTTGATGGAAATATTAAAATGGTTTGAAGAAAATTAAAAAAATTCGTTTTAACAAAGATTTAAAGAATATAAATTTTTAAATATCCATGAAGATTATGAAACGCGAAATTAATATCTGATTCCATTCAGACTTGGCACATCTCAATATTTCCATCAACACAAGATCTGTTATAAATATGGTACAGATCGGACCATTCCTTCTGGTACCTCCCCCACAAAGGGTTAAAGTTTTGAATAACCAAAACGATTGTGAAATCCGAAATATGCATCCGGTTCTCTTCATATTTCACACATCCCATTATTTCTACTAACACAAGATAAGCTGTGAAGCTGGAAAATATTCTGCACTCCTGCTGGTACCTCCCCCACAAAGGGTCAAAATTTTTAAAATCCATGAAGCTCATAAAACGCGAAATTAAGATCCGAATCCATTCAAACTTGGCACATCTAAATATTTTCATCAATACAAGATCTGTTATAAAGATGGTAGAGATTGGACCATGTTTTGTGGTACCTCCCCCACATATGGTTCAAGATTTGGAGAGCAAAACGCTCAAAGAAAGCGAAATAAGCATTCAACCCATACCCCATAGTTGCTTTTGAGAATGTCCATAGAATCACTTTCTGAGTTGATTTATGCATGTCAGTCCGCCCGTTCGTCTGTCTATGTATTTTTGTGAACAAAATGCAGTTCGCATTTATTATCCGATTGAGATGAAATTTTGCACATATCATTTGTTTGGCCCAAGAACGAACCCTATTGAAATTGGAGATAACCGGTCAAAATTTAGATATAGCTCCCATATATATGTTCGTCCGATTTGCCATTTATTGTGCTCCAAGCGTGTGATATCAGCCCGAATAGTATAGAATTTTGCACATACAACCGAATTAGGCCTAAAAATAAGTATGCCAAATTTGATTGAAATCGGTTCAGATATAGCTATAGCTCCCATATATATGGTTCATCCAATTTGTTATTTTTGTCCTCCGCAGCCGTAATATGCACTCTGTAACAACAATATTTGGGCAAATATATCAAATGCAGCTCAGAAATACATTTGCTACATTTTATCGAGATCGGTTCAGATTTGGATATATCTCCCATATATAACTTCGGCCGATTCACCTTTTATTGTGCAAGAAAAAATCTAATATTTGTCCAAATGGGATGAAATTTGGTACTTACTACAGAATAGAGTCTAGAAGCTAGTATATCAAATTTGGTGAAGATCGGTTCAGATATAGCTATAGCTCCCATATATTTTGTTCATCCGATTTGTAGTATCTGTTACCCACAGCCGTAATATGCACTCCGTAACAACGATATTCAGGGAAATATATCAAATACAGCTCAAAAATATCTTTGCCAAATTTTATCGAGATCGGTTCAGATTTGGATATAGCTCCCATATATATATTTATCCGACTTCAAATTAATTGTGCACAAGATACAAATGCTTCGGCATGTTTAGTCCTTTGAACTTTAAATTATAATTATAATCATAGCGTGTATGATTGAATTCTCCCTACAAACTAGTAATTGTTATGTGGAGCTCTACTAAATTAGCAAAGTGGTGTAGGGTATCAAAAAGTCGGTCCGCCCGACTTTAGGACTTTCTTAACTGATTTTTAAGCTGTTTTTTGAATATTTCAAATTGTCTGTATTTAATGGGTAAGTAGATATCCCCAACATTTTTCCTTGGAGGAAGGTGTTCAAAGTTCTTCACGATTCACAATCTTAGGATTTGTACCAAAACGATATGAAAAAGATTCATTACCAGAATTCACATGGTACTGCTAGATTTTTGAAGAAAATTAGAGTCCTAATATTTCTAAATTAGTTTTTTTTCGGGACCCTTATATTTCAACGTTTTAATAGAAAGCCGGATATACTTTACTTACGTCAATAGACACAAATTCTGTACAATCATGCTTAGTCGCCACAACATGTATGTTTAAACAGATATGTTCTAAATAACAACAATAATTAGGTTAGAGCAACAATGTTGTATCTGTGGCATGACGAGCATGATATTCTTTTGGTTTTGGTTTTCTCTTCTTTTTCTCTACCAAAAAGCTGGCAAAAGAGACAAGACAGGATATTTGCCACTCCCTCTTAAAGTTGCTAATAGATGGCAATATCATGGGCTATTTATCAATGGAGAATGAAGCAAGAAAACGCTTGCAACAAGAACAACAACAACTACAGCATTAATACATTAATTACTAATTGTTTGGTTAAATCTGTAATTTTCGACGAACAACAGCAGCAGCAGTTTCCCTTTCGCCCCCTCTCAGAACAAACACACATTTTCAAGTCCTGCATCATTATTTATATTGAAATCCCTCCTTTCGGTTCATCATCATCGTTCTCATTAAATTCCCCCCAGTCAATGAAGAAAAAAAAAACGATTCGGAAGGCCAAAAACGGCTGTGAACAAACAAAAGCTGCAGCAACAACAACATCAAAATCTAGAAATGATGATGGATTGCTTAAATCTATGTTGCAAATCAACCAAACAATTCTAGATGGCCGACTATTATCTTTATTTGTTTGCCATTTTCGTTGCTAGGGTTTCGTCATTAAAAGTGTACCGAGTCCGCCCATTCTGTGTCTGTCGGCAGCAATGCCAATTCCAGGCCATAGTTAGCCATCCACCCACCCTGCCCACACGAGCACGAGCTGTGATGATGATGGGCCCTTAGTTCTGTTTGCGGCCGTGTTGATGGCCAAAATGAAAGTGAAAGCCTTAAAATTACATTTTTATGATGAACGATTTAATATCGGGGCATTTGTTTAATTGCTTCGAAGCTTCGTTCTTTTTATACCCTACACCACATAGTGGTAAGGGTATTATGTCTTTGTGCATTTGTTTGTAACATGGAGAAGGAAACGAGATAGACCCATAGTTACTTTTGAGAACCTTCATAGAATCACTTTCTGAGTCGATTTATGCATGTCAGTCCGTCTGTCCGTCCGTCCGTCCGTCCGTCCGTCCGTCCGTCTGTCCATGTATTCTTGTGAACAAAATGCAGGTCGCATTTATTATCCGATTGAGATGAAATTTTCCAAACAATATTTTTTTGGCCCAAGGACGAACCCTATTGAAATTGGTGAGAATCGGATCAAATTTAGATATAGCTCCCATATATATCTTCATCCGATTTCGGGTTAAATGTGCACCAAATATCCACTATCAGTCCAAATTACCTGAATTTTGGCACACCCCACCGAGTTCGGTCTAGAAGCAAGTATATCAAATTTGGGGAAAATCGGTTCAGATATAGCTATGGCTCCCATATATATCTTTCATCCGATTTGATCTTTAAGTCCCTCACATTCCTACTATGCACTCCACAACCGTGATATTTGGTACCAGGTATTAGATGGAGCACAGAAATAGCTGTTTTAAATTTTATCGAAATCGGTTCAGATTTGGATATAGCTCCCATATATATCTTCATCCGATTTCGGGTTAATTGACCACCAAATGGCCAATATCAGCCCAAATGGCCCGAATTTTGGCACATGTGACCGAGATTAGCCTTAAAGCAAATACAACAAATTTGGAGAAAATCGGTTCAGAAACAACTATAGCTCCTATATATATCTTCATCCGATTTCGGGTTAAATGTGCACCAAATGTCCACTATCAGTCCAAATCACCTGAATTTTGGCACACCCAACCGAGTTCGGCCTAGAAGCAAGTATATCAAATTTCGAGAAAATCGGTTCAGATATAGCTATAGCTCCCATATATATCTTTCATCCGATTTGGTGTTTAAGCCTCTCACATTCGTAATATGCACTCCACAAGAATGATATTTGGTACCAGATATAAGACACAGCCCAGAAATAGCTTTTTGTAATTTTATCGAAATCGGTTCAGATTTGGATATAGCTCCCATATATATCTTCATCCGATTTCGGGTTAATTGTGCACCAAATGGCCGATATAAGTTCAAATGGACTGAATTTTAGTATATCGGACCAAATTCAGCCTAGAAGCAAGTATATCAAATTTAGTGAAAATCGGTTCAGATATAGATATAGCAACCATATATATGTTTCATCCGATTTAGAGTTTTAGTCCCATACATTCGTAATATTCACTCCACAACCGTGATATTTGGTACCAGGTTTTAGATGGAGCACAGGAATAGCTGTTTTAAATTTTATCGAAATCGGTTCAGATTTGGATATAGCTCCCATATATATCTTCATCCGATTTCGGGTTAAATGTGCACTAAATGGTCAATATCAGCCCAAATCACCAGTCTAGAAGCTAATACGTAAAATTTGGAGAAACCCGGTTCAGAGATAGCTATAGTTCGTAAAATGCACGATAGAATTAGATAGATTTTGATTTTGTACCAAATATCTCATAGAGCTCTGAAATGAACTGTATAAACCTTTTTACGAGAGCTCTACTAAATATGCATAGTGGTGTAGGGTATCATATAGTCGGCCCCGCCCGACTTTTGAGCTTTCCTTACTGGTTTCGTTTGGTTTAGCTTGGTTTGGATGTTCCAGCGGCCGATGTGTGTAAGTAATGCGATTGGTGATTGTGCCGAACACATGTTCCTAATTAGAATTCTTAGCTAAACCCAATAAAGGGGTTCCGCGAAAAAGCCATTGCGGCGAAGTGTGTTTTAAATTGGACTTTTAATGCAATTTCGGAAGATTTGTTGTTTTGTTAAATAGTTACGACTGTTTGAACGTAGATAAATCGATAGAATAAAGAATTTGAAAAAATTGCGTTACGTTGGAATTTTTATGTGATTAAGTGGGATCAATGTGGTAGACGAGTTAAACATGTTGTAGAATGTTGGAATGTTCTATCCTTCGACGTGCATACACAGCTTTAACTAACTCCTGCGTCACTGGAATAAATATATAATTATTTTCCTCAAATTGAAGAAGATTATAAATGCGATGAGATAGACGTTTCGTCTTATACATACAAGATCCGACGGCATGATCACGACAAGATATGACGATTTGCCATATCAGGATAGGTTTCTAGATATTTGCTTGCATACAGTGTGAGATAAAAAACTGCAACAAAGTCAAAAGCCATTATTTTTCCTTTTTTTTTAATTTTTTGAATGAAAGCAAAAAAATGTCGGAAATAGCATCAAATTTTAGAACAAGTTTAGATTTGTTTGAATTGGTCACCTTCGGCATAAATTATGGCCTTCAAACGGCCAATGAAACCGTCACAAGCTGCCCGAATGTTGCTCTGCGGTATTTTGGCCCATTTCCGGTGAAGCGGTTGCTTGAGGTGGTCGACACTTTGGTATTTTTTAGTGTCAACCTTGCTTTCCAAAATATTCCAGACACAATAGTCCAAAGGATTGGTATTCGGAGATTTTGGTGGCCATTGTGGGCTGGAAATGAAGCGAGGAACCTCATTTTGTGACCATTCTTGGGTGGCGCATGCTGAGTCCTGATGCCACGGTCGATTAATACGAGCAGAGAGCGACCATCGGCTGTTATGGCGACCCATACCATGGCCGGCGCTTGAGTTCTGGTGGCCAACCGAAGGTGTACATTTTCAGCTGACCTCTTTGGCAAGTAAACACGATCATTTTGTTTGTTCACAAACTGCTGGACAACGAATGTTTTTTCTTCGGAAAAAACCAAATTCGGCAGTACACCACTTTCGAAGCAACTCTTTAGGTGATGATACGAGACACAAAAGATTTATTCACATTTAAATGCTGGACAAATATAAAGAAATCACACTATCGCGTTTGAATTCAATCACGAATAACTATTTTTCTGGAAAATTATCAAGAAAATGCTTTTGTACGCTTATAAACAATAGAATGAGCTGTCACTGGAATAATTTTAACAGCTGTCGGACCAGTGGCTTAGAAATGACAGCAGTCTTAAGTCGGTTGCAGTTTTTTAATTTCACCCTGTATACATCTTGAGGCTGTATATCTGGTGGAACATCTAGTGAAACTTTCTAACTTCCGTTAGTTACAATCATAACCTCCACCATACATTGTATGGAGGGAATATTAAGTTCGTATTTCGTTTGTAACTCCTCGAAATAATAACATATTCTTGATCAGCATAAAATTCTAAGACGAATTAGCCCTGTCCGTCCGCCCGTGTGTTGCAACCACAATATCGTATAACTCCCATATAACGGTATTTTGATCATTTTTGAATGGAATTGTTTGAAAACCCAAATGAGGGGATCCTCCTGAATACTTTATCCACTGGAAGAGAATCAGACAAGGTCCAAGTTTAACTATAGCTCCGTGTAAGTATATTCGATATTTTCATGATTTTAGCGACGTTATTTACCGGAATTGTTTCGTATTTAAAGTTTGTAGTATGTACTTCAGTCTATGACGGGAAATTGTCCATGCAGGTCCAGGTCTTCGCCCCCATATAACGGTATCTACCGATATTCGGAATTTTGATCATTTGTTGGTTATTGGTTCAAATTTGATGATATTAGTTACACTTACACTTATTCACTAGAATTGTTTTAAATTTCGTATTTGAAGTATCGGTATGAACATTTTCAAGTTCCTTTCAAAATCGAGGGTACTAAAATTTCTGCCCGGCCGAACTAACACGCTTTTTTTCTTGTTTATATTGTTTTTATATTCGGTCAAAATCTCTTCTTTTACAAAAGAACTTATTTATAAAATGTTGTCGTCGATGACATTTGATTTCAATTCACTTCTCCTTGTATATATTAAAATGTCCACTAAGATTTCCATAGGCAAAAGAAAAATGGAAATCTTTGCATATTTTCGCTGGCATTGAAAAGGGTTGTTGGGCTTGGTTGAAGGGGGTTTGGTTATTCAGTTGAATATGAATTACTCACTTCTGTCCCTGGTTGTTTCACTTTCAACCTTTTTACGCTTAATTGTTTATTTTGTTAGCTTTGATAGGCAATGGCTACTTTAGAAATATTCATTTAGCTGTTACCTTAGAATTTGAAATATTCTTTTGAAAACAAGCTTTTTTTTGGCTAAAACGAGACAGGGGTAATAATGATTAGTTAAGTTATTTGCATAAAATTCTGTATAAATCGATAAGTAATTTGTTTCATTTCTTGAATATTGGAGCGAATTAAGAGTAAATGCAGTCCACATAACAAAAGAGTCAAATTTGACCTTTGAGCCTAAAATTGTTGTTGACAATATCTCGAGCCTTTCTCCTTAAATCTTACTGTACCATTTTTGAGCAGTTTGCAATCTGTTGGTTTAATTTTCTAAATCACATTTTTTCTTGTTCCCCACCCAAAAATCAATGCCGATAGAAAAGTTATTTTCACCTCTTAAATGGAAAAATTTAATCAATTAAAAAAGTTTTCTTTTCCACAAAGTGTTTTTTCTCGATACGATTTTTTTCGTGGGTTCCGCTAATATTGGCATTAAACATCATGAGTCACCAAAAAAGTTTCTTGTTATTTTTAAGTTTGTTGTTTTTTCGCACCACACCTGGAAATCTGCGCCTCTAAACAACTTCCGCCAACAGAGCGGAACAATGGCCCCCACGGGGGGTGGTCTTATGGAGTTTTTTTACGAACCAAACAACAGCCGAAGAAAATCAAGGTTTTCTTAATTTTGCATATTTTTGTGTAATATTATTATTGTTGTTGGTGGGTGGTGGTGGGTTGGTGGAATGGTTGATGTTTTATGCCTCAAATTGAAGAGGGTTTTCTCTTAAAATATCCAACTTACGTGTTAATTTCACGCTTTTCCTTCATTTGGTCAACACCCTCATCAGCGAATTTAAGGCAAAATATCTGAGTTAATAAAATTAATGGCATTTTGTGTTTTGTTTTCGCTAAGAAAAATAATTTTAATTACTTTGAAATTGTTTAAAACAATAATTTGTAAAACAAATGGTTCTTAGGCAAGGTGAGGAGATTTTTTTTGTAGAAAATAATTTATAAATACTTTTATTCGAATATTTGTTTAAATATGTTAATTATAGTATATTATTCATCTTTGTTTTCTGCGCTTTCGTTCTTGATCTCCTCTTCTTTGGCTGGTTCGTCTTGGTTTTCTGGTTTCACATCGAATTCTGCAATGTCAGATGCTGTAGCTTCGTCTACCTCATTGACCTCATCCGCATTTGTGATCTCATCTTTGTTCTCTGTTGCCTCGGCCGCTGCCTCTTCGTGTGTTTCGGGCACCACGACTTCTGGTGTTTTGTCCTATTGTTTAGTTTACAAAATTATTAATAAACATACATACATGCATACACACATATATGAAGATGTTATTTGTGAATATATTTATCATATTACCTCAAGTGCAGCTTTAGGTGATTCATCTTCATGGAAAGCTTCAATCAATTTTGGATTAACTTCCGACAGAGGTTGATCGCCAACTCTAATATAGACGGGAACATGCCCCTTTCTGGGTGGTAGCTCTTGATAGGGCGCCGCTAAGAATTAGTGAAAAATAAAAAAATAATAACATGAATATCTAAAATACTCAGCTTAGTCAATGTTGCTGTTGTTCATTTCAGTTATTTGATTGTTAAATAAAGTTCTATACATATATAGAGATAGGACAGAGCAAGAGTGGGGGTAATTTTAAGGACGAACATTTACCTAGTTTCAGATTTATTTACATAATATTCGTCAATCTAAGTTGCGGTAAGTCAGAGTTAAATTCAAAATACATTTATAGCTACTTTTGAATAATCGGGGGATTCATAATTATTTTGAAAATGGCTATTTTTTTATAATTTTGCTGTATGACTCAGTCGTTTATCTATCGGAAGTTAGTTTATTTGCCTTAGTTATTGTTTTAGTTTGTAGCCTTGGTTCTAATATTTGCTTGATATTTAGATTGTTTTCAAAATTTTGAAAAATCCCAGTCAGTTGGTGGCATTGGCTAGTTACTTTGGATTCAGTCAGTTAGTGCGCTACTTAAATAAAGAAACCATTCAGGCAAGGCCATAAGTCTGGCGGTGCCGACTGTATGATACCTCATATACAGGACGCTTTGGAGCAGATATAATTTGAAATCAGAAGGACTAATATAAAGCAGGTATATCCAACTATAAATCGATGTCCACCTAATTTGATCGAGGCCAAATGTCATATTTGTGCAAAATACGTTCAACTTGGGTTCATATTATCCATTGGATGCACTATAAATGAGAAATCGTTTGAAGATAGGTCTTGGAGCCATACCTAGATTTGAACCGATCTCGTTAGAATTTGGCAGAGGTATTTCTAAGCTCTACCTGATATCTGGCACAAATGAAGGATATGTAACTCGACCAATTTAGGATTAAACAGACAATTTTTTTTCGGAGCAAGAAATTCAGTTATATCTCTAGTTGTGCAAATTTTGATTGGGCGCCATGATTGTTTGGTTTTACGTTCCACCATACATTAAAACATATATTAAATTTGTCATGCCGTTTGAAACTTCTAGAAATACTCATTTTACACATTAAAGGGTGAATTTTTACTATTATCATTTTGACACCAGCTTATCTTGTTTTGTTTCACTGTCAAGCAAACTTAACCATGAATTCTCAAACAAACGAAAACCCCTGCAAATCATTGAATTTTATTATCAAGCTGCGTTCTCTGTTGAAAAATGTGTGAATGGCAGAATTGCCAATTCTGGAAGTCGAAGAATTGCACAAACTACCAATGAATCCGGAAAAGTCACAATTTGGTTGCTATACTTCTTCAAAGATGCTGCGAATCGTAACTGTGAATGGTGAGCCGTGAGATGACATCCATCTTTTTTATCCCAAATGCAAGAGGGTAAACTCAATTCGATCAATTGGCAGCCTAGATTGTTCGATTTAATGGCTTTAGACTATTTTAAGACTCATACCTATACAGAAGATCTCGCTTCGATTGAGGTCCCACATGTATGGGAAGGTGGGACAAAATTATTTCTATACAACTAATCGATCTGAATTTTTTAGGAAATCTTCATAATGTGTAAAAAATAATGTAAAATCTGAAGATTTAACGGTAACATTCGATTTAAAGAAATTAAACGGTTTTACGTATTTTTATACCCTCAGCCACATGGCTAGAGAGGGTATATATATTATTTGATACGGCCAAAACGTGCCTAGTCGAAATAACGGTTTTATACCCTAGGTCTACTTGAACCAAATCCGTTTCGAGACATTTGGAGTCGATCTAGCGATGTCCGTCCGTATGTCTGTTTGGCTGGTGCGCACGATAACTCTCGAAGGGTGTATCCGATTTGGGACAAACTTGGCACATAGTACTATTTTTGTCAAACTTAGATCGAGTTCGGATATGGGCAATATCAATCCACTCCTTCTGGTAAAAGGCCGAAATTTTCAACAAATATTTTTTTTTGCACAGAAAGAGAAGCGATGATCCGATTTTGCTCCAACTTAGCAAATCCTAATATTTGCGTCAGTTCTAGGTCAAAATGGATGATATCGGTAAACTCCATCAAGTACAACCCATCTGGCAACGCCATAACTTTTGACAGAGATGTCACATCGCTTAATGACATACCGCGTTTTAAGCGTCAATCCAAGCAGATTTTTACCATGAACCAATACACGCCACGTGAGCGCTCTGAAATTTACATTCAACAGAAGAAGTCAATTGTGAAAAATCAAAGTGCTTTTAAAACATTAAAAAATGTGAGAAGTGCGCCTTCTAAGAACACCATTAAGCGTTTATACGAAAAATTCGATTGGTAAGGCTTTCTAATCCGAAGAGGCCATATAAAAGTCGACCAAGGCGATCGGCCGAGAATATCGCTGCCGTACGAGCCAGTGTTGAGAGGTCCCCAAGAACATCCCAAAAACGCCGTTCTCAGCAGTTGGGCATGGCTCGGTCCACTTTACAACGGATTATTCGCATTGATTTGCATTTGTTCCCGTACAAAATTCAATTGACGCAAAGAATGTTGCCTGCGGACAAGCCTCGTCGATTGGAATGGGCCCAAAGAGTCATGGGTCGTCGAATATGGGCAACCCTGTACGTCTCCCACAAAGGATCAACATTATGAAATATTTCAAATTTCACACATCCCAATATTTCCATTAACCAAGATCCGGAGTTAAGATGGAATATATCGGCCTACTCCTCCTGGTACCTCCCCCACAAAAGGTCGAAATTTTCAAAAAAAAAAAAATTATTGACATTTCTAAAATATTTCCAAGAGTGCCTATATATAATCAAGACCGCATATATACAAAAGATGCATAGAAATATTAAAATTGGCTAAATTGTTAAATACTTTACCAAAACTGGCAGTGCTAGCCCGAAGCACTTGTCTGACAATCAAGATACCATCCACATACACAAATATAAATAATGTACTTTGGAGAACCCGAAATCACCAAATTGTAGATCAACTCAATTGAAATTGATTCTTTAAGGGCTTATATTTTCCAACACAATGTGTGTTATGAACCAATTTCCCCAAATTGGCTAATTTGAGTCCTCGGTTCACTCCTTCACATACTCATTCATTCACTCAGTCACTCACCCACACACACACACACATAGCCAATTATTTGTTTCCAATAAACGAGAAAACATAACGTCAACATTGCGCTACAACAGCAACAATGCAAACAACAATCATTTTGCCAAATAACAACAAATTTGTTCTTTTTCCTGTAGACGGTGAATTGTTGTTGGTTTTTCTGTTGTTTTTGTATTTACCCCCCTGAAGTCTGATTGATTTATTAATTATTAATGACATCATACGTCGTTGTTGTTGTTGCTGCTGTTGTTGAAGACGGCCAAATAGATTGTGAATGATGGTCTTTATTTTGTTTGGCTGTTCGTGTACATAATTCATATGAACTTCGTGGAAGAGCTTAACTTGATGTCAGATGTATGTGTGCAGTGAACACACACACACACACACCCACCTACTGACACAAAGATAATAACAACAAATACATATGAATTTGTTAAACAAATAATAATTACGATATTTTGATTTGACTTAAACAACAAACAAAATAAAGGAATGAAGGAAAAAAAAAAGAATGGGGTGAGAAGGGGGGAAGAAAAAGACGAAATACCATGTTCCTCTTTTGTTGCTGTCCATGCATAATAAAAATAAACACTTGAAGCAACAGAAGGCTTTATCGGGAGAGGTACTCGTTGACCTCGTTGACGACACCATCAATACCCTACAGAAGCAAAAATTTTGGAATAAATCTAGTTTTAAAATGATAAAATAGATATTTATCATAATAAAGTGTTTGTTTCAAAAAAGATTTAAAAATATTTATTTCAAAATATCGAATCTAATCCTGACCTTAACATAAATTTATTAAAACAAATTATTTATTAAAAAACTGAAAATTATTTTCAGAACCACAAGTATTAATTTTTAGCAATTAGTGCGCTGTTTTTTTCATGTCACCACAAAAATCTATTGCCATAATGACTCATAAACCCATCTGTAGGGCATCGTTCAAAGAAGCTTATATGTAAAGAGAGTGGTAAAGAGGGAGTTAACAATAAAGTAATGGCCTTAAGGTACATTCATTTCTTACTATGAAAATATAAGTAATGAAAACAAAAACAACAACACAATCATCATGCAAAATAAATAAGGAAATATTTATGAACAATATTTATGTGGATGTACATGTGTGTGTATGTACACATCTTCTATCTGTGTATATGTATGTATGCATGTAGATTGAGGTGAAAGCAAATATGTATGTGCCTCCAAGAATTCATAGAATATTTCGTAATTGAAACGTAAAGGATTTATGACATACAAATTTATTTTTGAGATTAGCAATAAAGAAAATATAGATGAAAGGTTCGTACGATTGCACATTAGAGTGGGTAATATTTTTTCAGGGGAGAGGGAAATTCATTTACATTGTAACGGGGGATATATTAATTTACCATTCTATTTGCAAAACTTTGAAATATTCATCTGAGTCTTGACAAAGTACACATATTGTAGAAGCTTTGCTCAACCCCTTCTTAGAATTCCAGTGGAACCATAATTATTACTTTTAGTGGAATTCTATACTCTTTATTTATAACAATTACACTACAAGTACAACTGTTACAATATTTAGTACTTAAAAAAAATCCACACATTAGGCAATGATTCATCCCTTTTATACCCTCAGTCATATGGCTAGTTATACCCTCAGCCATATAGCTCGAGAGGGTATATATCATTTGATACGGCCTAAACGTGCTTCGATCGGAATAACGATTTTAGACCCTAGGTCTCTTTGGACCTAATCCCTTTCAGGCCATTTGGAGTCGATCCAGCGATGTCCACCCGTTTGTCTGTCTGGCTGGTGTGCACTAAACTCCGATTTGGTCCAAACTTGGTACATCTTAATATTATTATTAAACTTAGATCGAGTTTGGATATGGGCAATATCGGATATCTTTCTGATACCCACCAACAAAAGGTCACCTTTGGCACGAATTATGGCCTTCAAATGGCCATTTCCCATTCAAACCGCCACACGCTGCCCGAATGTTGCTGTGCTGTATTTTGGTATTTTTTTAGTGCCAACCTAGCTTTCCAAAATACTTCAGACACAATAGTCCAACGGATTGGTATCCGGAGATTTTGGTGGCCACTGTGCGCGAAGTGAGGAACCTCATTTTGTAACCATTGTTGGGTGGCGCGTGCTGAGTGCGATTTTGCTGAGTCCTGGTGGAATGTCCAAGGCTTGCGGCCAAAATGTTTGCGTGCCCAAGGCTTTAATACACCCTCCAGAATATTTTTGCGATAATATCCGGCCACAGTCGATTAATATGAGCGAAGAGCGACTATTGGTTTTTATGGCGGCCCACACCATCACAATGGCCGGCGCTTGAGTTCTGGTGGCCAACCGAAGGTGCACATTTTCAGCTGACCTTTTTGGCAATTAAACACGATCAGTTTGTTTGTTTACAAACTGCTGGACAACGAATGTTTTCTCATCGGAGAAAACCAAATTCGGCAGTTCACCACTTTCGGCCAAGCGTAGCGACTCTTTAGCTCTTTTGAGTCCATTTTCTTTCTGTTGCGGTTTAAGTTCTTGCACTTTTTGGAATTTCATTGGCTTTACCCCGAGCTTATTTTTCAAAATTTTGCCGAATGTAATATTGCGACATGTGCAGCTCACGACCCATTCGATCAAGTCGCTTCTTTACTTTTCGAACCATTTCTGCTGATGTTGTTGTTTTCTTCCGTTCACTTCCTTGACGTCGGGCTATGCTACCAATATCACGGTAACAAGCGATGACACGAGACACAAACGATTTATTCACATTTAAATGCTGGAGAGCTCTAACGATAGCCACTTGTGGTTTCCCAGCCAAACAGTTTTTTTCTTTTCTCACCAAAATGCTTTTGTACGCTTGTAAACAATATAATGAACTGTCACTGGAATAATTTTAACAGCTGTCGGAGGAGTGGCTTAGAAATGACAGCAGTCTCAAGTTGGTTGCAGCTTTTTCATCCCACCTTTTATACTCCATAGAGGGTCAAACATTTGAATAATAATAACAGAACTCACAATATATTTAAATAATCGAGCATTGGCTGAGGGTATGTATCTGTCTGCAAATCCGATCTATACTTTTTAACTTGTTTTGGGCCATTTCGTCTTTCAAGGCAACTTTCTTATATACATACATAACAAATCTCATTAAGACCATGTTTGACCATATGACACATAAAGAAAATAATTCTTCAAATTATGTTAAAGTTTCTATTTATGAATATTAATAATATTCACATTAGTCTGAATATAAAATAAAATGACAAAAAACTTGAAAATCAAATTCTTGACAAAAAAAACATTCTTGCACACTTAACTTTGCTAGCATTTCGAAATTTCTTTAAAACTTTAAATAGAAAAAACCGAAAAATCTGTACTATATTATTTGAAAATTCCATATTGGACCCATTTCAATATTCCACGACGTCTGTTATTAGACATACATGGGTAATCTGAAAAGAAAGTTTGTTGGCTATAATTACCGAGTATTTCTTTTATTTGACATTTTTGATTTGATTGCTTGCCTACCTGCCTGTCTGCCTGCTTTCTGGCGAGTAGAACACGTAATGGCAACAACAACGACAATGCCAATGGAAAAAATTGGCAAACAATCAAAACTATTTAATCAGCCGTTATTGGATGCCAAATCGGTAAATTCAGTTGAAAAAGCCAATAAAAACTTTTAAAGACGAATGTGGTAGACTGAAAGGAGATGGGCTATTTAAAAGCGAGAAAATAAATGTTTTTAAATATTTAAATATTTTTATAAATTATTCACGCTTTAGGTGGAATTCGTGTAAAGGTGTTTGGGAGTTATTTTTATAGGGTGAATTTTGAGCTATAATCTTTTTCCGCAACATCCGATGAGAAAACATTCGTTGTCCATCAGTTTGTAAACAAATAAATTGATCGTGTTTACTTGCCAAAGAGGTGCACCTTCGGTTGGACACCAGAACTCAAGCGCCGGCCATGGTATGATGTGCCAATGGTCGCTCACCGCTCGTATTAATCGACCGTGGCATCAGAATAAATGCTGAATCTTATTGGGAAAATATTCTGGAGGGTGTATTACAGCCTTGGGCACGCAAACATTTTGGCCGCAGACCTTGGACATTCCAACAGCACGCAGCATCATCGCACTCAGCACGCGCCACCCAAGAATGGTTACAAAATGAGGTTCCTCGCTTCATTTCCAGTGCATAATGGCCACCAGAATCTCTGGATATCAGTCCCTTGGACTATTTTGTCTGGAGTATTTTGGAAAGCAAGGTTGGCACAAAAAAATTCCAAAGTGTCGATCACCTCAAGCAAGCGCTTCGCCGGAAATGGGCCAAAATACCACAGAGCAACATTCGGGCAGCGTGTGACGGTTGGCCGTTTGAAGGCCATAATTTGTGCCAAAGGGGACCAATTCGAAAAAATCTAAACTTATTCTAAAATTTGATGCTATTTCCGACATTTTTTGCTTTTATTCAATAAAATTAAAAAAACATGAAAAAATTTAACCGCCTGAGATTCCTCTATTTATTAAATTCCAATCTGAAGATCAAAGACCCACTGTTCAAACCTATCTTAATCGATATCAATATATATCAATATCAATCTACATAAATGAATTTGATGAAGTAGAAAGGACAAATTTGGGTGAAACGACGCTTTCGGCAAAATTGATATCAGTAGTGCTGAAACAAACCAATGCATAAACCTGGCTTCATATTTACAGACCTCATACAAATATCCCAAAATCAAGCGATTATTTTTTTCAAAATATTTTAAAGGGTTCTTCCATAATTACCCGGAAACCGAATAATAACTCAAACACATAATGTAGGAAAATAGTTATTATGATCATCAGATGGTGCTGAATTGTTGGACACAAACAGCTCACGAATTTTAAAGCGTTTGCAATGCATTATTATATTATTTTCAAAATAAAATATAAATAATTTTTCTATTTTTGAGAAGCCAACAAATAAATCCACAATTATTTGCAACAGGTTTGAAACATTGTCCGTCTATTTGTCACGTTCATTGAAACACTATCGCAATGATCATCATTTCCATCTGATAGTTGGTCTTGGTCGTGGTCATTGGCTGAATTAACTGAAGCCTAACAATAAACGACAGAACCAGTTTCCAAACCGCACACAAAAGCTCTCGGTCTGTCTGTCGGTCATACACCGGCGTTTTGTTCACCTCACCAGACAAAAGGGTCAAACAATAGAATTGTTTTTGTGAATCTCCATAAAAGACGATGCTAGTAATTTGTTGTACAAATAAGCCATAGTTTGTGATTCTAACACAATTTCGCCCAAGTTAATAGAAAGTGGCGGTGAGATCATTAGGAAATCGATTTCGTCTACTTACCAACAACAATGGTGCAAATAGTGGCAAAGATCAGTGAAAAGTAAATGAATTTGTTCATTTTGGGTTTCTTTGGTTGTCGGCGTTTATGGGTTTCGTGGTCGTTATTTATATATTTTTTGTTGGTTTTAATTTCGTTTTTTATGTTACTTTTTATTTTGAGACTTTTAATTTTTATGTCTTAAATCTCCGAGTGTTGTTAACAAACTGAAGATCATTTTGTCTCTAGAACGCTTCTTATATCGCCAATACAGGTGATGTTGTTAATGATGCTCATTCTCTGGTGACTTACTAGAAATTGTAAGGTGAAGGGGTATTGCCCCCCTTCGGCAGCAGAATCATATTCTGTTTGTTCTCTCCCTTTTGCTGTGGACGGTGTTCAGTGTTTTTATCTCATTAATCGGTAGCCAATGGACAGAGAAGTTCATTTGAGAAAGATGTGTTTAAAGGAAATAAAAATATTTTAAACTACGCTTTTGAATCAGAGATTCTCAAACTGGAGGTTCATAGAGGTTAACATAAAAAATATTGTGATTTTAAGCTATTATTGGGATACAACAAATGCTTTGTAAATGACCCTACATTTTTTGTATAATTTATTAGAAATTTAATGGACTTTCTTCTTAAGAGGCGATTGAATAATACAAAAATATTCCAAAATAATAATTCCAAAAAGAGTTTTATTAGAAAATTATCGATATGAGCCTCGATGTTGTAGATTCCATATTGTCTTAGATTTAGTTCAAAGCTCTAAATGGACTTTCTCGGTCCACTTGATTCCGAATGTTCGAAAAGAAAGAATGTAAGATTTTTTGGAAAAAAGTAATTTTTCTTTATTCCATTAGACAAATAGTAATCACCTGGAAACTACTACCAAAATCAGATTTCATATGTAGTGTTTATTCACGAAGGGGTATTTTATGTTTTCTCAGCTCTCAAAAAATTTAAACGTAACTGCATCGAAGCTCTCAAATGCTTAAAAATCAAGGACGTTGTTGTATACTAGAACCTTTAAGACCATATATACTAGAACCTGATGAAAATGAAAATTCTGCAATATGCACATAGATTCTCTCTTATTTTATCTTTGTTGATAATAAAATTTTAATGTTGGCCCTCTATGTGGTAGGTTTCGAAAGAATGGACCAAATTTGTCCAATTCGTATCGGACCTAAATAAATATGATATAAGTATTGCGACGTACCAACTTTGGACTATATTGGAAACATTCTTCACTTAACATGAGATGTGTGACATTTTTCAAACTTCATCTAATGTAGATAATAACAGATCTTGTGTAAGCAAAAATGCATGTGAGTGTGAAAATTGAGAGAGTAGAATGCTTATCTTATTTTCTTTGAGCGTTTCGTTCTTTAAAATCTTGAACCCTATGTGGGGAAGCACCAGAAGAAATGGTGCGATCTCTACCATCTTTGTACCAATACATCCCATCTTCACAGCAGATCTTGTGTTAGTAAAAATAATAGGATGGGTGAAATATGAAAAGAACCGCATACTTTTTTCCGATTTTATTATCGTTTTGGTTATTAGCATTGATGCAAATATTAGGATTTGCTAAGTTTTAGCCAATTCCGATTATCCTTTCTCTTTTTTTGCAGTAAAATATTTTGCATCTCCGAAGTCGACCTAAGTTCGATAATAAAACTACGATGTACCAAGTTTGGACCAAATCGAATGACCCACAAATACCAACTTTTAGACATATTCGAGGAAATTGTAGCAAAAATCATCAAAATACCGAATATCGGGAGGGACCGCAATATGGGACTATACAAAAACGTGTACCTATACATACAATGTTTCGCCACCGGAGCTAGAACCCATTATGACCAACAAATACCAATTTTTAGACAAATCTGTGAAAAAATGTGGCAAAAATCATTAAAATACCGAATGTCAGGAGGTACCGTTATATGGGGGCTATACCAAAGCGTGGACCTATATATACAGGGTTTCGCCACACGAACTAGGACATATTATGACCTACAAATACCAATTTTCAGACAAATCTGTGAAAAAATGTTGCAAAAATCATCAAAAATATTGGGAGGTACCGTTATATGGGGACTATACCAAAACGTGGACCGATATATCTCATTCTCAAGGTGGAGGATATAAAAATGGCGAATATAAATTTCAGCAAGTAATTCAACACACCTCCACATGAAAGCTCTCTTTGAAGCTTACATCTAAAATTTCAAAGGTAAAAATTAAGATTTTCAAAAAAAAAAAAAAAAAAATACATTGGATATGATTAGTAACGCGTATTACTTCTGGTACCTCCCCAACAAACGGGTAAATTACTTAAAAAATAAATATCTTGTGAGAATCTCGAAGGAAGTTTCTGATTTGGTTAAAAATTTGTAAATCAAAATATTCGTTTCAGACTTAGGTCAGGTGCGAAAATCGACATCAGAGGGTTAAAATTCTGAATAACAATTTCTCACCAAACTTCCCACATTATACTCCTAATATCTCAGCCCAGGGGCTCGGCCGATTTCGAAACGGTTTCTTTTGTGAGATTTTGTACATTTTCAACTGAAAAGTTCTGATCAAGAGTGAATATAGGATATAGTACTTCACTTCATTTGGCATCTCCCCCTTAAGCCTCTCTCGATATGTGTTAATTTAAACGTTGCACATCTGGGTACATGGCTCCATTTCTCCTGGTACTTTTCCCACTGATTTCCTTCAAACTTTACACATCTCATTAATTCTGCTCAAATTATATGTGGTGTGAAAATATTGGAAATCGGTCGGCTTCTTCTAGTACCTTCTCCAATAAAGTTCCAAATTTTCAAAATAGCCATATACCCTAAGCGAAGTGAATATCCTAAGCGAAGTGAATATCTGAATATTTCATTATGAAATGTGTATAGTTCTAAAAAATCGTACATATCGGTGATCGGTAATCTACTAATCCAACTATTTATTACTGATTATCTAGTCTCCACTTACTTCCAGTACACCATCTGGAAAATGTAATATTTCCTTTCCTACCTTATTTACATATTCATATAAAAGGACAAGCCTTATAAACTATAGCTAATGACTTTTCATACGGTCGGCCGGTCATTAGTCTTCAAAGATATTCAAATATCCATTCCACAGACGACATGGTTTACAAAAAAGTTGTCTCAAATAAGAATTCAACAATTAACCCTCATCCACCCACTTACCTTTCCAGAATCTTGGTCGCCCCTCCCAAAAGTCCGGTGACAATTAAAAACACATATTTTTATTTTCTTGTTTTTTTTCTGTTATTGTTAATGTTTTGTTTGTTGTTGTTATTATTTTCTGGATTTATTAATATATATATTTGTTTGTTTTTCATTGTTTTCACTGCTGTTTCAAGGCTCTAAAAATAGTTTACATGGTTCCACTAAAATGTAGATATATTTTGTTTTTTTTTTCTTTTTATAATGTATAATATATTTGTTTTTTGTTTCATATATATATATGTATAATGTATGTATATAATTATGTATATGTATGTATAAGTTCATGTAATAATTATTATTATAAATACAATAATTCATAATTTTATTACTTTATTTTGCTTGTGTGTGTCTGTGTGTGTTGTGAGTGTGTTTTTGCATTTTCTTTCCCCATACTTTTTTGCCGTTAGAGCTTGTAATATTTAATGTTGTAATATATGGATTTTCATTTATCATTATAAATTATATAATGTGGCTGTGAGTGTGTGTTTGTGTCGGTATTCGCTTGTGGAATTTTTATGTCATTTTAATGCTTTTATTGTTCACCAATATTTTGGTATGTCTTGCATTAATGTGTTTATGCGTCTCTGAATATTGAATGTCTCTGCACGCATGTGAGTGTATGTGTGTGTGAGAGAGTCCTTTGCGTAGAGAGGACTGGTGCTTGCGAGTATCTGTGTAAGTGTGCATACATTTGTATTGTAAGAGAGTTTGGGGCTATGTGTTTATTGTGGTATGTTTTAATATGTTTATTGTATTGATTTGTCTGTCTGTCCGTCCGTCTGTCTGTCCGACCATTCGTCTGTGTGCCAGTAAGCTTGTTTGTCTGCCGGCCTGTTGGAATTTCTCTCTCCATCTACAATTGTCCAATATCTCTTATCATTGTTCATTTCATTGTGCATGTGTTTGCATAAATGTAGGTATGTAAATGTGTGTGTGTGAGGTTAAATTGATTTGTTGTTGTTCCTGCTGTTGCTATGTATATGACTGTGTCTGTATGTATGTGATATCCATTAGATAAATTATTAATTGTTAGAAAGTCCATTTAAGTGTGTGTGTGTGACGGTTTATGTTATGGCATATATGTGTGTATGTGTTTACGTTTGATTTTAATATTTCATGCTTTTATGTGTGTGTAAATACATGTGTGTATGTGCATGCACATAACCTCTGCGTTTTTGTTTGAATTTTTATTGAATTAAAATTTAAATTGCAAAAATGGGATTTATTAAAATATTATCCAAATTAAATTCCGTTTCCCTGCCTTCCTTTTTTCTCCCTCTCTTCCCTTTAGCATGGTCTTGCTCTTTTATATGCAAATGCATAAATTTAAAGTCAAACACATTTTTTTAATAGTCCTTTGCTGATGTTTAGTTAGCCATGAAAAGTTGATAATAATATTTATAATAGGAGTCATTATTGATAATCAATTGGAAGCAAGAACATAATCTACATTCAATTAAGCTTATAAGAATTTGAGTTATTTAAATATAATTGAAAATTAGGTAAAATAATGAAAGAAAATGTTAGAAATAGTGTTAAGTTGGGATGGACTATTTCTTATTTTAAAATTAGGACTAAGATGTATAAGGGAGCTATATCCAACTCTGAACTGATCTCGATAAAATTTAGCAAAGGTAATTCTGAATTGTATTTGATATAGTTCTCTAAATATCGTTGTTGCAGAGCGTATATTACGGCTGCAGAGGACAAAAATAACAAATCGGATGAACATGGGAATGGGAGCTATAGCTATATCTAAACCGATTTCGATCATATTTGGCAGACTTATTTCCAGCCTTAATTGGGTCGTATGTGCAAAATTCCATATTAATTGGGCTGATATTACACGTTTTGGTGCACAATAAAAGGCAAATCGGACGAAAATGTGCAGGGTGAGGTGAAAAAACTGAAAACAACTTCAGACTGCTGTCATTTCTAAGCCACACGCTGTTAAAATTATTTCAGTCGCAGCTCATTATATTGTTTACAAGCGCACCAAAGCATTTTGGTGAGAATTTTCCAGAAAAAAGTTATTCGTGATGGAATTCAAGCGTGATAGTGTGATTTCTTTATATTTGGCTGGAAAACCACAAGTGGCTATCGTTAGAGCACTCCAGCATTTAAATGTGAATAAATCTTTTGTGTCTCGTACCATCGCTCGTTACCGTGATACTGAACGGAAGAAAACAGCAACATCAGCAGAAATGTTTCGAAACGTTAAGAAGCGACTTGATCGAAACCCGCGTCACTGTGGCCGAAAAATGGCTCGTCACCTGAACATATCGCAATACTCCATTCGGCAATTATTGAAATATGAGTTCGGGGAAAAGCCATTGAATTTTCAAAAAGAGCAAGAACTTATACCGCAACAGAAAGAAAATAGACTCAAAAGAGCTAAAGAGCTGTTCCGCTTGGCCGAAAGTGGTGAACTGCCGATGAGAAAACATTTGTTGTCCAGCAGTTTGTAAACAACAACCTCCGGTTGGCCACCAAAACTCAAGCCGGCCATGGACCGCCATAACAGTCTATGGTCGCTCTAAGCTCGTATTAATCGACCGTGGCATCCGAATAAATGCCGAATATTATCGCGAAAATATTCTAGAGGGTGTATTATAGACTTGGGCACGCAATCATTTTGGCCGCAGACGTTGGACATTCCAACAGGACTCAGCACCATTGCCCTGAGCACGCGCCACCCAAGAATGGTTACAAAATAAGGTTCATCGCTTAATTTCACAATGGCCACCAATTCGTTGGACTATTGTATCTGGAGTATTTTGGAAAGCAAGGTTGGCCCTAGAAAATATCAAAGTGTCGATCACCTCAAGCAAGTGCTTCGCCGGGAATGGGACAAAATACCGCAGAGCAACATTCGGGCAGCGTATGACGGTTTCATTGGCCGTTTGAAGGCCATAATTCGTGCCAAAGGTGACCTACTCGAACAAATCTAAACTTATTCAAAAATTTGATGATATTTCCGAACTTTTTAACTTTCATTCAATAAAATTAAAAAAAAGTGTAAAAAAATATGGCGTTTGACTTTGCTGCAGTTTTTTTATCTCACCTCTAGGTACAATAGTATTTTTATGAAAACTACATTGAATCTTTATGACGTATCCAATCCCAGTCAAAATCTCTACTTATAATTAATTTTTTTTTGCGGAAGGTGTTAAACATTACCATACAGATTGAAACATTACCAATATTTCTTCAATCAAGAATGACTCGGGAGTACTCCCACAAAAAACGAATAAGTGAAGAGTAGACTCCGTAGAAAACACCCACTCTTCGAGCAATACCACTCGCCAGTAAATTTGTGCTCTGATTACAAGGGTGGAGAATTTAAAAAACACAAAAGAGGAAATTCATTACTTTTTCATGGACAGGGCGATTATATATTAACTATATAGGATATAATTAAGTGTCAGACTACCTTTAGTCCCCGTATCCAAGGTAAACCACTTAGTCGTAAGGTACTTATCTTAAAAACGATTTTCTATCAACATAACCCCCATTCGAAGTTCTATCTGTAAAAAGACTTTTTTGAACAGAAAGGACTTTTGAAGCACAATGTGCTTCAGATTAATCAATTCTTATGAGATCCTAACTCTTATCCTTGTTTGCCGTAAATTATTTAAATCAATAAAAATTCAACAACTGCACAAGGTCTATCTTTCCAACCTTCTAATATATTTCTTACGTATTTCACTTGAAAGTTATGGGGATCCATTTTCAGTTAATGTTTTGATTTTCTTTTGTCGTATTCACTTTGAATTTCAGTTGCAATAAAAAATATAATTTTTTTATTTGTTATATGAAGGTTATAAGTTTATTAGCAATAATTAATAAATTGTAGAAGAAATAATTTATTTTTTGAATTTTTGTCTGGTTAATAAGAGTAATTGGTTGTTGTTTTGTTAAAGTTTTACTTGATTTTATTTTTCTCGTTTTGTTTTTTCTTTTTTGTTGTATTGACTGCTTGAACTCTAAATTTCTTGATTTTACTTCAACTGTACTGTGAAAATCGTTGTGAATTGCTAGATATTATATTTTAAATACTTTTTGTTTATTAATGTATGATTATTTGGTTGTTTAAAAACAAAAAATAATAATATATTTTTAAGATGTTACCTTTTTTTTGGATTTTTATTTTTAGTTTTTTTAAAGCCATAAGCTTGAGTGTTGGATTCTCTAAATAAATCGGCTTGATTGCTTTGGCCGTAGCTTTTTGGTTTTGGTGATTTTTTAGCTTGGTTTCCATTCTAATAATAAATATCTGTTTTTTTGTTTTGAATTTTTTTGTAAACTTATTATACAAGTCTTTGTTTTATATATCGTTTTAATTGCAATATAATAAAATATGATTTTTTTGGTTGTTTGTTCATATAAGTTTTTTTTTGTTATTTATATAATTTTTTTATATATATAATGTATAATATATAAGGTATGTATATATTAATAAAAAATGTTGTTTTTTGGTGTCTTTCTTGTATTTGAGAATAATTTATATTTTTTATTCATTTCATTATAAGTAATAAAAACTACGTTTTAATTATATTTGTTTTATTAAAAAATCTTTATTTTTAACACTACTGACTAGATTTTTTTTGGGGATTTTTGCTTTGTTTCTATTTCATTTGTATTGACTGGCCTTGTTTTCACAATAACTGACTAGATAATTGCGTTAAAATTCAAAATGTTCAATAAATAATGTTTTGTTAAAGAAAAAGTGAAAATTGTGAATATAAAATTAATAGCTAATGTACATTTTTGCAGTTATCACAACTAAGAGTTTCCTCCGCCATTTTAAAAATTGACTTAAGAACAAATTGACTATCTTAAAAATATCTAAAAATTTTGAAAGGGCTATACAAACATTAAATATTTCCTGGGATGAGTAAATTTTCCAACAAAGAAACCTAAAATTAAAATTCCAACTGGCTTAGTGAAAAATTGGAGCTAGAGCCTTTAAATGACAGGAAATTTTGAAGATACCGTTGAAAGACGTTTGGTTCGGTCAGGCTGATCTTCATATATCCTCCATCCTCCAATTGATTTAAGAACTACTATCTATCTATTTTAAAATAACTGCTTGTGAAAAATCGGAGCCGAAACCTTCAACATATCAACAATCAAGATGCACCGTTAAAAGTACACTTACATCGAATACTGCCGTCAAATGACGGCTCAATGCAATGAGAACAGCATCAATCAACCATACCAGTATTTGTTGGCCGCGTAACTGACAGCTCTTAGCAATGTGGAGTTCACTACATTAAGCAAATAATTCTCATTCACTTGGTAATGCCGGTCATATATACAGGGTGAGAGGAAAAACTGCAACCAACTGCAGACTGCCGTTAAAATTATTTCAGTAACAGCTCATAACAGCTGGAAAATACAAGTGGCTATCGTTAGAGCACTCCAGCATTTAAATGTGAATAATTCTTTCGTGTCTCGTATCATCGCTCGTTACCGTGATACTGGTAGCGTGGTCCGACGTCAAGGAAGTGGACGGACGAATACAACAACATCAGCAGAAATGGTTCGAAAAGTAAAGAAGCCATTTGACCGAAACGAAAAATGGTTCGAGAGCTGAACATATCGCAATATTCCATTCGTCAAATAATAAAAAATGAGCTCGGGGTAAAGGTAATGAAATTTGAAAAAAGTGCAATAACTTACACCGCAACAGAAAGAAAATAGAGGTTCTGGAGGTTGTATTAAAGCCTTGGGCCAAAAATTTTGGTCGCAGACCTTGGACATTCCAACAGGACTCAGCACCTTTGCAGTCAGCACGCGCCACCCAAGAATGGTTACAAAATGAGGTTCCTCGATTCATTATCAATGCACAATGGCTACCAAAATCTCCGGATACCAATCCGTTGGACTATTGTGTCTGGAGTATTTTGTAAAGCAAGTTTGGCACTAAAAAATACCAAAGTGCCGATCTCCTCAAGCAAGTCCTTTGCCGGGAATGGACCAAAATACCACAGAGCAACATTCGGGCAGCGTGTGACGGTTTTATTGGCCTTTTGAAGGCCATAATTCGGCCAAAGGTGACCAATTCGGGAAAATGTAAACTTATTCTAAAATTTGATGCTATTTCCGACATTTTTTGCTTTCATTCAATAAAATTTTGAGAATAAAGTGTAAAAATTATTGCGTTTGACTTTGTTGCAGTTTGTTCATCTCACCCTGTATATACTTTGTTAGGTCTGAAATTATTATTTCGACGAGTTACAATCCGAATGACAAACTTAATATACCCTACATGGTGGAGGGTATAAAAATAGGGTGTCAAATTTCCAAACATTACATAAAATGTACAATTTAGCACAACAGAAAGACGTACGTGTGAAAATACAGGCTTTATGAAGCCTCTTATGTATATTTTGGGGAGTTGCAACCAGAAGGCGGAGGGTATAAAAAGTTGGGCCTTGATTGTCGTTAATTTTTAGGACAAACATTAACGTCTGTCTATGCCCTTGAGTTAGAACGGAAAATCGAATATCCCCGCCGAATCTAGATATATCCTTACTCTCAGAACACTTCTTGAAATCACTGCATAAATGTACCAGAACTCAATATCAATCTTTGAAAAGTAATTTGAGGTTGCATAAAAATTATTTTAAAAAAATAATTAAAATGTTTGTGTTTTTAATGGAATTGAGTTTGGAAATGGAAGTTTAGTTAAAGGTACAAGAGTTACTTTTTATACAAAACGAACTAAAATATTTATAAATTTAATTTTAATATAAAACAATAAATGTTAAACAATTTTACATATTTTATTGTTTTTGCTGCTATGGGTTCAATTGTTTTTATTTTGGTATAAAAATAAAAAATAATGAAATTATATTGAAAAAATAACCAATTATGTTGTCATTTCAAAAATTATTATTTTAATAATTTCTGTATTTTTTAAATTAATGTTCTGCTAAATAAAAAAAACTTGATTTTTTCGTTCTACACTGGTTTGTTTGGTTATATTTTTAATTCAATCACAAAATTGTTGCCTCTACTCGCTCGCGAATGTAATAAATATATATGTGTGGCTTTGTATGTATATACTTGTTGTGTGTTTTGTTGTTGCATTCTCTAAATTTAGCTTAATCTAAAAATCTAAAAAAAATCTAAATTTAATATATAATTAATTGTAATATGTAAGTATTTGTTTATTGATCTCTTTTTTTGTTTGTTGTTTGGTTTTTTTTTAATGAGTACAAGTGGTTGTGTATGTGTGTGACTATAACTAATTTTTGTTGTTGTTTTTTTTTCAATTTACATGCTTGTGTTCGGTTTGTTGTTCTTGTTGTGGTAGCTAGTTTCCACACTACCCAAATTACCACTTAAGTTTAATAATTAATTTTGTAATGTTTTAATTAATATTAATAATAAATGGTTTTTGGTTGTTTGTATTTTAAATTTAAATCGTTGTCGTTGTTTTATTTAAGTTCGAAATGTTTTCAAATAGTTTGGTTTTTGGTTTATCCTTTTTGTTGTTGTTTTTAAGCTGTAAATATTTGTAATAATTGCTTTTATGTGTTTTTTTTTGCGTTTTGCTTTACTTTTGGGTTACAAACCAAAAAATATCATCAAATCATTTTTTCTTTTGAGTTTTAATTGACAATATATAATTATAATTTAATTGTAGATTTTTTCTTTCAAAATATTCACATTTTATTAATTGCCAAATGTTGCCGAGACGTTTCTTTTTTAAGAAAAAGTAGAATTGCTTTTTAGTTGCCTTTTTTATTATAACAAAAAAAAGTAAATAATAAATTTGTGACGGCGGTTGGATATTTTTGAGAAAAAAATATATTCAAAATATTTTAAAAACCGAATCAAATCTTATGGAAATACGTAGGAATACGTAGTCGAAACTTAAAGTCGATTTTTATGTTTTTCGAATATTGCCTTCTATAGAAATTTCATTTAATTCGATCAATACAAATTTAACCATTTTTCAAAATCCGATAAAGAGAAAATTTATTTAGATTTTTTGGATTTTGTCCTGTGTTGATACGCTTGAGGTTGAACAAGTAAAAAAGCAGTAAGTTCGGACGGACCGATTTGAAAGAATTTGTAAAATTTCAAAAAAAAAAAATCTATTAAAACCTTAAAAGTTCCGAATATAGCCGTTATATGGGGGTCTATACGAAGACATGGATCTGCATAGGCAACTTTTGTAGTAGGCCCTTACAATATTCAAATACGAAACTTGAAAAAAAATCAGGTAGGGAGGTGGCGTTATATCGGGGATATACGGTACCGTTATATCGGGAATATACGAAGACCCAGACCGGCATTGACAATTTTCTGTCACAGGCTGTAGTACCTATTAGGAACTTCAAATACGAAATTTCATAAAATTTCGCCGAATATTGTACCTAAAATTGTGCAAATACCGAATATGAGGAGGTACTGATATATGAGGCCTATATTTTTGTCAAAGATTGTAGTTCCCATTACGGAATTGCTAAAATCATCAAAATACCGAATATTGGGAGGTACCGTTATATGGAGGCTATACGAAGATGTGGGCATGCATACGCAATTTTTTGTCATAGGCTGCTACTGCAGCCCATTTCTCTTCCAGGGGGTAAAGAGCTTAGAAAGAACTTTACCATTCCATTGAAAAATGTGGCTAAAATAATGAAAATACTGAATATCGGGAGGTACCTTTGTGTGGGGGATATATGATATCAGGGACCTATATAGAACATTCTCTTCAAGGGGTTTAAGTACTCAGAAGGAACTCTTTGTGTGGATTTTTAGACAATTCAATTGAAAAATGTGACTGAAATCATCAAAATACCGAATATCGGGGTATCGTTATATGGGCACGATACGATATCATGGACCGATGTAGCCTGCAGACAAATGAATGGTCTGTGCTTCCTATATTTATCATCATTTTCGAATTTTACGCTGATGTCTATGTCTAAAATTATTATTCTGATGAGTTACAAACAGAATGACGAACTTAATATACCCTCCATTTTGTGTATGGTGGAGGGTATAAAAATTTCGACCACAAGTTTTGAATAGGGGCAAATTTGTCCCCTCTGTGTATTTAGGTTACCCTTTAATGTATAATTTGAAAACTCCGATACACGGTCTTCTATTTTTAGCTCTTCTTTCATAATCTTCTGGATTTTTCCTGTAATTATTTTTTTGTGTTACGCAGTGTTATGAGATCATCTTCTGGCCCACAAATAGTTCATTTGCTAGTGCGGAAGTCGAAAAATCGGCAAAAAACCTATGATTTCAAAAACGTTGACCATCACAAAAACTCGACTTTCACAACCGAAAGCAGATTAATCTATAGAATTTTCTGCAAAAAATGAAACCGCCGTTACATAATTATTTTTTACTCAAGTAAATTTTTAAACAAATTAAGCGAAGTAATAATAATTTTAATTTTATAAATAATTCAATTTTAGAGTGTCTAAATATTTTTTTCAGATTAAAATAATTTTCTTTACTTTTTGGGGTTTATATTTCAGTTATTTTTTAAATATAAATATTTTAATTTTATTTATATATATTTTTTTTTTGTTAATTCTTTATTTTATACAATACGTATTGTCCTTTTGATATGTTCTTTTTTAAATTATTTTATATATCATAATTTTGTTTTGTTATTTTAAATTTCAATAAAAATCTGCCTTTTGGGTTTTGAAGAAGTTTTTTTTTTGAGTTTTGATTAAGGATTGTTGTTATTTGTTTAAGAAGAATTGGTTTTGTTGTTCTAATTAAAAGTTTACTAGAATTGAAAAAAAAGAGATTTTCGGAATTCTAGTTAAATTGTTAATGTTGTTGTTGTTGCTGTTCTTGTTATTATTGATACTCGTATTAAGAAATCTGAGTTTGGAAATTGATTTTAGAGATATATATTAGGTTTGTTTTTAGTTTGGGATTTAGATTAAAGTAATACGCCACTGTTTGTTGTTTAGAGTCTTTGGAATTGTAGTTAAATTTTCAATGGTATTTTTTTTAAGTTTGTAGAGGGAGTATTTATTTATTTTGGTTTTTATTTCTGTTGTTTTTTTGTTTTGTTTTCAATTCTCTCTACTCTATATGGACGTTATAATTTTCTATGGTTTTTATTTTAAATTTATTTATTTTTCTTTTAACAAAAATTCTTCATAATTACGGTTGTTTGGTTAAATCGTTCAAATCTTTTTTAAATTTCATTTTGTCTATTTTGTTTTTTGTTATTTTATTTTTCTTGTTCTTATTGGACCCTATTTTAAGTTGAAATCATGCTAAGTAGTGTATATGGCTGTAAGCTGTAAATTTCCATTCCTAAATGGTTTTGATGGCATTCTAATTTGTGCTTCTTTTCCAACTTCTATTGTTTTCGTTATGAGGGATTTATGTTTTCTATTTAGTTGCTGCTGTTTTTTATTTTAAAAATTCAAATCTATATTTATTTGAGCTAGTTTCTATAGTTTGAAAATTTATTTTATAAAATTAATTATGGCCTCAATGGCCTGCTTAAGAGGGTGATTTTTTGAGAATTTAAAATTTGGTTTAATAAATTGTATTCGAATTTATCAGTAAATTTTTGTAGGTTTACAAAACAGATCTATGGCTGGTTTTGAAACTAAACGTGTCACTTCTAGAGTTAAAGAAATGAGCAAAAAACGCCAACGTATCCCTTTGGAACAGTGAAGGCTTAGGAAAAGCCTCAAAAATCCTTTGTGGCGATTCCAATGAGATAAAAACGACGAATCTTTTATTACTAGGTAGGAAAGACATTAGCGGGGTAACATGCATCCTTAGAGGGTATCTGGGCCTACAAGATCATCTGTGTAAGATAGGATGTGCTTACAAACATTGGGGTATTTTCTCTACCAATGCCCAGCGTATGCAAATATTATATCCCAATTCTTAGGGAGCGACTCCATACGATACCTTTATCAGATCATGGTAAAGGAAAAAAACAGTTACGGAATTCTGTTAGGGCAACTGAATTTCAAATATAATAGACTGTAAACTGCCAGTCTTTTTTAACAACCTTTTTAGTCTAGGACTCACAAAAGGCCTAAGCTGACCTAAGTGTATGTCCACCAGGACATGTGGCGATTATTTCGCCCCTCTTTTCAACCTATTACCCATTGATATTGCCTATTTGGTGCACAATTAATGAATATATATGGGAGTTATAGCCAAATTTGAGCCGATATTGATAAAAATTGGCAAAGGTATTTCTGGGTTGTATCTGATACCAAATATCATTCTTGTGGAGTCCATATTACGAATGTGAGGGTTTGAAACACCAAATCGTATGAAACATATATATGAGAGCCATTGCTATAACTGAACCGATTTTCACAAATTTTAATTAACTTACTTCTAGACTGAATTCGTTCGGATGTGTCAAAATTCAGGTCTTTTGGACTGATATTGGCCATTTGGTGCGCAATTAATCCGAAATCGGGAAATATATCTAAATTTAAACCGATTTCAATAGAGTTCGTCTTTGGGCCAAACAAATGTTTTTTTTTTTTTTTTGGAAAATTACATTTCAATCAGATAATAAATGACATTTTATTCACAAAAAGGTATGGATAGATGGTCGACGGACGGACGATGGATTGACGTGCATAAATCGACTCAGAAAGTGATTCTATGAAGATCCTCAAAAGTAACTATGGGTCTATCTCGCTCCCTTGTCCATTTTACAGACAAATGCAAAACATAATACCCTAACCACTATGTGGTAAAGGAAGCGACCTGTATTGGTTGAAAGCGATACGGAAGTTAGCTGAGTAGGTTTGGCTGGGCAGTTGAAGAGGTGCAGCATGTCATGTGATCCTGTGTCACCCTCTGGACAGGTGTTCTGAGCTCAGCTGGGCCAAATACGAATTGAGGCGGATGTACCATCCAGATTTCAGTTGTGCCTAAACTACTCTGGTTTGTTGCGGTAGCTCTCGTTCTTCTTCAGCAATGGGAGGGGAATAATCCCGGGGTGAGATATTCACTGTGTATTCTGCTTTAACTGATCTTATCTTCTCATGGGAGATTTGGAGATATTCTCATATAAGATCTGGAGATATTCTCATAAAAGACATGGAGATCTTGCCTAAGAAGAAACAGAGATTTTCCTTAATAAGATTTGAAGATTTTCTCAGAGCATATCAGGAGATCTCTTAAAGGATCTGGATATTGTCTCATAGAAGATCTATAGGTCTTCTATTAGAAGATTTGGATACCTTCCCACAGAAGATCTGAAGATATTCTCATAGAAGATCTGGAGATCATCTCATAAAAGAACTGGAGATTTCCCATAGATGAAGAACTGGCGATCTTCTCATAGAATCATCATAGATCTCGTAAGAGATCTGGTATGGCAACCTTCTCGTAAGAGGTCTGCTTTAAAGGCATGTTGATCTAGAGACTCTCTCTTAAATCTCTGTACCTCTCTCTCTCTCTCAAGATCATGAATGTCTCTGCTTACTTGTCTGGGCTGGTTGTGTTTTTAACACCCAACCGGTAAGACCTTTGCCTTCTCATGTAGCTGGTGAATAGGTGTCACAAGGAGGCAGCCTATTGCGATTCTTATGGCGGTGTTCTGGCAGGACTGAATGCGTTTCCATTGCGTAGCATTTACGTTGGCGGACCACACCGTTAAATGAGACAGATTTTCGATTATCCCTTTTCTAGTGTTCGAAAGCGACGATGTACTAGCCACATTTTACGCTTATGCTCATAACATGACACAAGACAATCCGGAGTTAACATTCTGGGTAATGTTGCTTCAAAATCAGAAAAAAAAAAATGGTCGACCACGAACATGTAGTTGCTGGGTGAAGGTCCCAACTCTCAGGCGAGAAGATGGGTTTTCCTTGGAAAGGAGCATAAAATGCTAAGTCGATTTAACGATGTACGTCTGTCTGCTGAAATTACGATACAGCCCACATTATTTGACGTAGAGCGTCAAAATTTAGCAGAACAATTTGTATTGCGTCTAGAATGGTTGGTATTCAAAATGAGATCTATCACTCCACGCTTTGGTATAGCCCCCATATAACGAAACCTTCCGATATTCGGTATTTTGATGATTTTTGCCACATTTTTGTACGATTTTGTCTAAAAATTAGTATTTAGTACGTCATTATGGGTTTTAGCTCCGGTGGCAAAAGATTGCATGTGTAGGTCCACGTTTTGGTATAGCCCCCATATATCGGTATCTGGTTTTTGTTACACATTTCCACGTATTTGTCTAAAAATTGGTATTTGTTAGTCATAATTGGTTCTAGTTCCGGCGACGAAACATTGTATATATAGGTTCAAGTTTTTGTATAGCTCCATTAAGCAACCCGATATTCGGTTTTTTGGTGATTTTTGTCGCATTTTCCCAAGAATATGTCTAACAATTGGTATTTGCGGGTCATAATGGGTTCTAATGTTGCCTTCACCCTAAGGTACTCTTCCCTATCATTGGGAACAAAATTCAGTTATGGAAAATTCAGTTTCCTATTCCGATAAACTTTGTGGGCATGTACATGGAGATTTGAATGGGTTTTATTTTATTTAAAAAAATACTAAACCAGATTTAGAATTCCCAAAAACATCCTCTTTTTCAAATTTCTACATATTTGTTGAACATATAAAAATTGAATTTTTGTAAATTTTTGGAATCGATTTGTAAAAACGCAAATTGTAAAATTCTGGAATTTTGTTGCCCAATTGAATTGAAAATGTGTCATTTGTTTATATTGGCGAGTAGTAATTATTTTTGTTTAGAATTACTGTTTTCATATCTTTTTTTTTCATTCGGTATTCCTATAAATGTATTTTAAAATATATATTTTATATATATGCATGTATGTATATAATATATATATATATAATTATAAATGTATAATTTTTTGTTTTACAAGTTTTAATCAACTGGATCTTTTGGTTGTATGTTTTGTTTATTTTAAATAGTAATAATTATTATATAATTTAATTTAATTATTTATTTTGTATAAATAGAATTTCTACTTATGTTCCATAATATTCGTTGCATGGGATTTTTACTTTAAGTTGTTGTTGTTGTTTTGTTGTGTTTGCTTTTGCTTAGGGTTTCCTTTGTTTTGCTTTGTTTTAAATCTAAATCTTATTTAAAAACGTAACTAAATCTATGCTCCTAATATAATGTAAAAATAAAAAATTGCCTTGCATTTCATATATTTTTGTTTTTATTTATAAATATATAATTTATAAAAAATGTGTTTTTAATTTTTTTATATAATTTTTTGGTTGGCCTAACGCCTGAATTTTTTTAAATATTTTTTTTTTTGTAACAATCTATGTTTGTAATTTTTGCTTCTTTTTTATATCTACAGTAAAATATTTGGAGATTCTATATATCTAGCTGGGCTCTTAAAGGGCCCTCTGCAGCAATGCTTGAAAGTTTAAGGAAAAATAAAATATTAAAGTATTTGGTCAAAAGTTTTGCTTTGGTAGAAAATGGGTAATATTTAAAAACCGATCATTTGCCGCAAAATTTATGTGAAATATACCAATATGAGGAAATCATTACAGATGGCTTTCATAAAAAATAGAGGGACCGGAATGCCGATCCAAACATATAATAATTGGTTAAGCCATACTTATATAACTAGATCGCCTTATTTCTCTTATATCTCTGCATTTTAGGCTGTATTTTGATCATGTTCACGTAACAAAATTTTAACTCTGGTATTACAGTATTCGAAATTAAAAAAAAATGCCATTAAAAAAGCAAAACTTTCAACCAAACAATCTGGATACTACATAAAATCTGAAAACAAATTGAAAATTAAAAACTATTATCTTTAAAGTTATGACTAGAAATTGCTCTTCTTTAAGTTTCTTTTATAACAAATTTTTATCATTCTCACTATTGAGTATTGTTGTTGTTGTTCTTGGTTTTTTTAAATCTAAAACTACAGATGTTTAATTGAAATTGTTGTAGGGTTTGATTCTGGTCATACATGTGCCAGATTTCTTCTTCACATTTGTCTTTCGCCATCTTCTCAGCAACTTGAACGTCATGCATTTTTGCCTCAAACTGACTTACCACTAAAATCCTGCTCCGCCTCCCGCTCCCCCTCCTCTTCCTAAGCTACAATAATATCCTCATCATTTTCATCACTGGAATACATCGACTCCACGGCCATGCTACTCAAACACTGATCATCATCAATTTTATTTGGATCGTCATGATCGTCACCCGATTGCTGGCCACTGCCCCCCGACTCCTTGATGCAGGCCGATTCAAGATGTTTATTCAAATATGATTTTAAGGCAAATGATTTGTGGCAACGCTTGCATTCGAAATTCTTGTCCACCGAATGGGTCATCATGTGTGCCCTCAAATTGGAACGATCCGCAAAAGCCTTGCCACAGTGAACACAGGCATAGGGCTTTTCGCCGGTGTGCGAACGCAAATGGCCCTGCAAAAGCCAGGGGCGCGAAAACAACTTGCCACAAATCTCACAGCTGTGCGACAGTTTGTGCGTTAACAAATGCATGGCCAGGGCGGGCATGGAGACATAGGCTTTGCCACAGGTGTTGCACTTCTTGGCCGACTGAGAGTCGAGCGAGCGATGTGTCTGCTTGTGACGCGACAAATTGCTGGATGTAGCATACTGCTTGCCACACTCCGAACATTTGTAACAGCCACGTTTTGATTTTTTCGTCGACTCCGATTTGGTCGCCTGTTGGTCTCCGGCCCGTTTCTTGCAGGCCTTGGTGCGACCATCGATAATGTTGAGACTGATTTTTAAATCGGCCTTGCCGTTGTCGGGCATAAATTCGGAACGCCACACACCATGCATTGTTCCCGGATGAGGCGGTTGTGAATGGCCGGATTCCGATGAGGAAGACATATCGATATCAATATCCGATGAATGATCGGAATTGGGCGGTGTCAGTGGAGAACAATTGTTGCCTGCCACGCCCACATTATGCGGGCCATGGTGATCATATGAACTGCTTATGTAACGTATCTTTGAGTTGGCCATTGCCATGGGATTTTGGTCGGTATCGATGAAGACGTTCAGATTATCGGGTTGTATGACGGCGGCACAATGTATTGGTTTGTTGCTTGGATTGGAAGAACTTGATATCTCCTGCATGTGGGGATGGTGGCGCGATTTCACATCGCCAGCACTGCTATCCTGATGCATTATGGTGACCACACACGGCGGTGTGAGGGGCGGTAAACTCTGAGAAAGTGACAACAAGTCATGGGCAGCCTCAGTTTCTTCGATACTGCGTTCGCGATATAAATGCGACACCTCTGGATTGTCACTGGAATTCTCAATTTTAATGACGGTTTTGTGATTGGCCCCGTTGCGTTGCTGATTGGCGGCCGAGGAGGTTGAAGAGGGAGAGCAGGAGCTTAGACCACCAGCTGGTGGGGCATAGAATATCACTTTGCTGCCATCCTCGGCGGCGCTGCGCCCACCATACTTTTGGACTATTTTGCTGGCTGCCATTATTTGTTCTTTGTGGGCATCTGCAATGGGAGAAAATTTATGAAATTAATATAATTATTTTTTAAATACTATTGTGGTCTGAAAATAACCAAAAATTAATCATAACCTAACTTCTGAACAAACACATTCATATTACCTTGGCTGTGTATTTATTTACAAATATTTGAAGTGAAGTTATTATAACCTAAATTAAAATAATTGCAGCTGTGTTCAAAGATTATTTGTTTACTTAACCTCAAATACCAAGAAGCTAATTGAAACTGAACTCAAATAATTAATATATCATTTATTTAATTGCAAATCATTTTTAATAAATTACTTTTGTTTTCCAATATAGTTCTCACTCAATAATACAATTGTGTGTAGATCGTTAATTTTATGTAACGTTTCTCAGGTTTGAGTGACAGTCATTTGTATTATTAGCTGACAACAAAAGTTAAATATTGTCAAATAAAAGTTATAGTGTTGAAAATATTTTTGGGATGGTGTTGCAGTTAGTTTTCATAAATATATAATTTCTTGAAGGATAAGTTCTTCTTTTGAAAAAAGTGGGAGGGCTTAAAAATGATTGATAATTTGGTACTTTTTTTATGGAAATTAATGAGCATATGATGATTCAATCCATGGTAAATGAATATAAAAATAAGCACCCTTGAAGATCTAGCTTCCCTTTCGACATCGCTTTAACTTCACCTCTTATTTAAAAAATGGATATACAGGGTGAGATAAAAATAAAAAAAACTGCAACAAAGTCAAACGCCATAATTTTTAATTTTTTTAATTTTATTGAATGAAAGCAAAAATGTCGGAAATAGCATCAAATGTTAGAATAAATTTAGATTTGTTCGAATTGGTCACTTTTAGCACGAATTATGGCCTTTAAACGGATAATGAAACCGCCACACGCTGCCTGAATGTTGCTCTGCGGTATTTCGGCCCATTGCCGGTGAAGCGCTTTCTTGAGGTCACTTTGGTATTTTTTAGTGCCAACCTTGCTTTCCAAAATACTTCAGCCACAATAGTCCAACGGATTGGTATCCGAAGATTTTGGTGGCCATTGTGTGCTGGAAATGAAGCGCGGAACCATTTGTAACCATTCTTGGGTAGTGCGTGTTGAGTGCTATTGTGCTGAGTCCTGTTGGAACGTCCAAGATCTGCGGCCAAAATGTTTGCTTTCCCAAGGCATTAATACACCCTCCAGATTATTTTCGCGACAATATTCGGTATTTATTCTGATGCCACGGTCGATTAATACGAGCGGAGAGCGATCATCGGCTGTTATGGCGACCAACCGACTGACCTCTTTGGCAAGACAACGGATTTTTTCTCATCGGAGAAAACCAAATTCGGCAGTTCACCACTTTCGGCCAAGCGAAGCAACTCTTTAGCTCTTTTTAGTCTATTTTTTCTGATTCGGTGTAAGTTCTTGCACTTTTTGGAATTTCAATGACTTTTTTTGGTTCGATATTGGTATACTTTTTTGTGGAGTTCCCATACAACGGTATTTCTTGGAGAAATTCTGGCTAAGCTTAACCGCAATTTTACTTTTTGGCTTCTCATTGGGTAGAATTTCTTCTTGAAAAAAACTTTATGTACTTTATGTACCATGGCTTTCGATATTTTGAAGGTTTCTCTCTCAATAGTGGCAACGGCCGATTTTACCATTTAATTTGACTTTTGAAGCATCTAACCAAGATTTTCCTTTTTTTATTTGATATTTATTATAATTCTGTTAGGTGTCACCAAAGCTCATTTCCATGCGAGTTTAATTTTTTCGTTTTAAGAAATTAATTTTGAAAGTTGATCGAAAGTCATTCGATACAGACGTCAGAGGTAATTTATATATCTCTGAAGAATTGCTGATGTCTATACGATCTGTCAGTGCAATTTTACAACTATGGGGAATAAACTACGTTATTATAAGCATTTTCTTAACAATTTCTCTTAAAGCCCAAATGTTTTATAACCAGTCCCTGGGTACTTAACTTAGCTGAGATATTCTCTATATCAACGCTCCCTTTCATATTTTGAACCCTTCACGTCATACCCATATATTTTTATTATCGTGGTATTAGTGGCATTGCATTTATCCTGAAGGGATTCTCCGCCACACAATTGCTCTACACTCTATAGAAGACACTTGGGTCATTATCTTTAATAAATTGCATGTACAAATAGCCCTTGCCAAAATAAAATTACAACAAACAAACACACACACACCACTTTGGAGAGCGAGTAAATTCGTTAACATTGTTTAATAGTAAACGTGTAGTTTTCGCCAGTTCAGTTGCAGAAAAAAAATTGGGGAGGGCAATGTAATTCGGATGAAAGAGAGGTAAGAAATAGGAAAAAAAAAAAACACAAGAAATAAACGATAACGAAATTTGCTGATGATTATTTTGCAAATAATAACGGACGTCCTAATAGTCGACTAGAGTAAGGGAGTAGAACGGCTGGTATAGATCTCCATCTAATTTAATACACACACTGCAGCATGGGGGTATAAACGTGCCACAGCAAGGTAACCCTCACGAAGGGTGACCGACTGTGGAGTGGTGAGTGTACGACTGGCTGGCTAGCTGTTGAAATAGAAAATTCGATTTCATGTAAACAGTTATAGGCTATAATAGTTAATAAGACTGTAAATATCCTCGTAAATCTCATTGAATATAATAACCAGCTGGAGAACACAAGCGGTCGAAACAAATAAAACAAGCAATTCGAAACAATAAGACTCATGTGCCCAAAGGGCATCGGTGTCCTTTAAGGTTCACTTCTTTTATTTTGACTTTCGTACAACTAAAACGGTTTGTATGTTATTAGTGTTTGTGTGTTTGTTTGTGGGTTTGTGTGTCCATGTCGCCTATTGTTGAAATAGAAAAAAACGAAGATATGAATGGAGTATCGAATATTTTCATAAAAAAATATATATTTCCACGCAATTGCCAGTCAATTATGAAGTTAAACACTCAAACACACGATCCACCATTTGGGTGATTTTGGCGTCCAGGACAGGTGGATTTTGCAGGACTTTGTAGTGTAAGAAATAAAATGTCAGATTTAATAAAGACATTGAATTCAAAGTTTGAAAAATTCTAAAAAGTTTATATCTTAAAAGCTGCTGGCTTTCAAGTTGTCTGGGTAGAAAGGACCCCTTTTGTATATTCTATATAAAGGAAAACCTAATCGATTTTCTACGCAAAGAAAGCCTACGAAGATCATATATAATATTATATTTCATATAGGTATTCCATTGTAATCTAAAAAAAGGTTTCTATTTATAGAAGATCTAACTTCTATCATTAGAAATCTTCTGTAGATCGTTAAGGGCTGGAAGGACTTCAATGTACGGGTGAAAAACTGTAACGGTGAAAACCCTATATGCTCTGTGAATAAAAATTATTTTTATCTTCTGCTAGAAGGTATTCTACAACTCGATCTCAATCATTAAATTCGCTTTCGATTAAACAATGTCCTTCAGTCTGTTTCACATTTATTTTAAGTAACGCTTTGAAATTTGGTACAATATTTGGATCATAATCTAGAATAAATGACATTGAAAATTGGATATTACGGTCCATATTGTAGGTTCTCTCCTAGAAAACTTCAATTTAAGTCTGGTTTTTTAGCCCCACAACTCTTAAATTATCGAAAAAGTTGGTCTGCATCACGTACTGACAGTTGATTTTTAGGGTTTTTGTTTTCAATACCATGAGATATTCGAAGGAATATATAATCAGGGTGAAATTATATTGGGATTTAGCCATGTCCATGTTTCCGTCCATTGAAATCACAAAAGAGCTAGTACTATTAAATACAGCTCTTTGAAATTTTACTCAGACATAAATATCATTCCTACAAGGACATGGAATATATCGGCCAATCGGTTTAGGTATAGTCCCTTTTATGATGGCTCCTTCTGAATTTCGGTAATTTAACTTAACCGAATCAGCTGTAATTTGGTAATTCGGATTCTCGGTGAGTACATTTACTGCTCGTAAAAATATTCTATATTCTCCTTATTTTAGGCTTTTTGATGGTCTTGGCTCAAATTTTCCAAAACATCAGCTGAAGTTTGGTATTTCGGGATATTTGTAGGTATATTTACTTTTTTAAAAAAAAATATTTTAGAACTTCTAAATGGTAAGGGTTTTGAAAACATAAAGTTTAACCATAAGCCAAGTTTTCACTTGGTGAAGGATATAACAATTTCCACTTGGACGAATATAAATTCGTTTTTTTTCGGAATTTTGTATTCTGTGCCGATGTATTTTATTTGTTTTCAAGGTCCATAATTGAATTAATTTTTTGTTTTGAAATACAAAATAAGATATATATGAGAGATACATATATTTCTGATTGTCAGAAATTACAATAGGGCTCATCTGTGGCCAAGGGTTTCAGACAACCGAGTACAAATATTTTTTTACAACCTTTATATTGAAATATTTGTGTCAATTTAAGGGGAAATTAGATTGGAGTCGGAGTTTAACCAACTGGCTCTACTACCAGGATAAAATACCATTTTATACTTTCCATGTTTGTGGAGGATGTTCAGAAATTCTTGTAAGAATAGAAGCACATCCGAAGGTCTTTTAATGTATTCTTCTGGCCTTTTGAAGAAGATAATAGTCTTAATGAGTCATAAAATAATAATCTTAAATAAATTAACGTTTTTATAGGTGTACTAAGAACGTATAAAATATGTATATTATTTCCTATAAACGGTTAGACTTTTTGTGGGTTTAAAGGTTTTATTATGAATATATGTACTAGAGAAGAAGATATGAAGATCTTTCATAGATTCTAGATATTTTAGAGGCTATTTTATATTTGAAGAGTATTTTCCGGGTGTGTCCCAAATTATATTGGCCTTGATGTTTAAAGTATAGTTGTGTCTATCTGAACTATGAACTAGTTCAGTACACCAGTTCCTAAACGTATGAGTGATTTCATATTCAACATATATATCATATCACTCATACGCTGAGTTTTCATACAAAAGACCGGATTCCACGGAACTAGTTCGTTCGATCCAACTAAATTTGCCCAACTCTAGTTTTAATTATAAGTTCCTTTGTACAAAAAAGGACATCATTGTCACAATTCTTCAATTCAATTCTTCTCTTCATTGTTTATAAAAAATATAAAATTTTTTCAATCTTAGCCCAGTAGACATTACCAATATTATTTGTAAAAAAACAGGACTTTATTTACAACAACCTCTTCCCATTAACAAGCACTTACTACTGCACATTAAAGAGGAAAAGAGCGTCTTACCTAGTCTTTGGCAATGCGTACTTTTGCAACAATGGGAGTACTTCAAATGAGATGTGTGAAAGTGTTTTTTGTTTCACTCTCTCTACTTCTTCGTCGTCGATTTTCTATGTGTCATGGTGACAATGTTTTTTTTTTCTTTGATATGTAAAATATATTTTATGCTCCTCAATAATTTCTCTTTCTACGAATGCAAAACATATATATTTTCTGTTGCCATTCTATTTTATGTTCCTCATTCTTGTGAAAAAAATGTATGTGAAAATAAGCCGAATGCAAAATATATACATGACTTGGATTAACTGTAATGACTGAAAATACAACAAAGATGTATGATCCATACGATCCAACGTAATAAAGATAACAACAAGTTCCTATAACTAAGATGGATTTATGATTTGTGCATTTCTTGTCTATCTTATTTATGCTCATTGAAGTTTATTTTTCATTTCTTCGTAACATGGAGTCAAATTTTAAATTTGAAATTCCACGGAACCTTGGGAATATAAAATTGCTGAGAACTGACCTTTTGTCAGGTATAAATCTTAATATTTAATGTTCATCATGCAAAAATGTATTCTATATTTAAACAAGCTAAAAAAGTATTTGTCGGTGTTGTCGTCAGATGCATTTCTCAGCCAATGTTCGATTATTTAAATATATTTTGACTTCTGTTATAATTCAAATTGAGACCCAATATGGAGTAGGTTCCGAAGAAATGGGCCAATATTGACCATTTCGTATCGGACCTAAATAAATATGATAAAAATATTGGGACGTGTCAGGCTTGAACTACAGCGACTACTTCCTTCACTTTCTAAAACATATGTGACAATTTTTAAGAAAAAGTTTATACAGATAAAAATATTGGTACATTCAAAAATACAAGAAAATCTAACATTTATATTCAATTTTATGCGAAAACATAAGTTCCAGATTTATCTCAGGTTGCTTGTTGAGAGAAATATTTAGATATAGCATGTTGTAAAGAATCAAGCAAGTCATGACAAACGAAAATGATGAAACCATTGAAAATTGTGGCCTTTTGTGGATGAACTACCAGAATTGGTTCGCAAACATATACCATCTTCACAACAGATCTTTTCTCCTTTTTGAGGAAGCTACCAGAAGGAGTGGACCGATATATTCCTTCACAGCAGATATTGTGTTAGTAAAAATAATGGGATGTGTGAAATATAAATAGAATCGGATGCTTATTTCGATATATGATACGTTCCATCTCCCCTTTATACCTTGGGTTAATAAAAATATTGTTATGTGTGTAATTTGAAGACAATCGGACTCTTACATCACATTTAATGTGAGTTATAATTAATAAATATTTTGCTTTTTGTGGTTGAGGTACTTGATGGAGTTTACCGATATTGTCCATTCTTGCACCTGGCACTTATGAAAGTATTGGGATTTGCAAAGTTGGATCAAAATCGGATTATCCATTTTTCCGTGCAGGAAATTTTTTTTTTTAAATATTTCGACATTTTGTGGAAGATGTAAGAGGGAGTGGGTCCATCTTCGAACTCGATCTAAGTTTGGTAATAATATTATGATGTACCAAGTTTGGACTAAATCGAATAATTTCTTCGAGAGTTATCGTGCACATCAGCCAGACAGACAGACAAACCTACGGAGATCTCTAGATCGACTTCAAATGTCCTGAAACGGATTTGGTCCAAAGAGAAATCGTTATTTCGATGAGACAAGTTTTGGTCGTATCAATGTCTGTCTGGCTGGTGCGCATGATAATACTCGAAGGGTGTATCCAATTTGGTCCAAACTTTGCACATCGTAATATTATTAACAAAGTTAGAAAAGGGTCAAAATTTTTAATTTTACCTTTTATAATTTGCAAAATATATATCCGATTCTCTTCAAATTTCACAAATCACAATGTTCTTATCAGCAAATAATCTGGTGGGACGATGAAATGTATCAGACCACTCCTTCTGGTATCTCACCCACAAAGGGTCAACATGTTAAATAACTATGAAGCTCATAAAACATAAAATGAGCATACGATCAAACTTAGCACATCCCAATACTTCTGACGCCTCCCCCACAAATGGTCAAAATTTTGAATGGCCAATATATTTTTCTGTATTAGATGAAGTGTTATACTTCGGTCCACTTTATCTGACACCTTAAGCACATTTTTTAATTTTCCAAAAATTACTACAATTCTCATGTACAGCAGAAATCTGGCACATTTATATGAGACTCAGGTCGAATAAGAAATGGACAACATTGGCCCACTCCTTTAAAACCACCCCCTTAAAGGTCAACAGTTTGAATAATAATAACACAAGTCAAGATATATTCAATTAAACGAACAGTGGCTGGAGGTATACATCAGTCGGCAAAACCTACGGTTACTTGTTAACTTGTTATACCCTCCACCAACTTTGTCATTCCGTTTGTAACTCGAATAACGAAATACTCATATCAGACCCAACAAAGTATATATATTCTTGATCAGCGTAAAATTCTAAGTCGATTTAGCGATGTCCGTCTGTCTGTTTGTCCGTCTGTCTGTCTGTCTGTCTGTCCGTCTGTCTGTCTGTTGTAATCACGCTATCTTTCGAATGAATTGAGATAGGTGGCTAAAGTTTTGCACACATGTTTATTTTTCCAGTAGGCAGGTTAAGTTCGTAAATGGGCCATGTAGGTCCACGTTTTCATATAGCCCCCATATAACGGTACCTCCCTATATTCGGTATTTTGATGATTTTAGCGACATTAATCACGGGAATTGTTTCAAATTTGGTATTTGAAGTTCAAAATGGATACTACACCCTAAGACGGAAAATTATCCGTGCAGGTTCATAGCCCCCATATAACGGTACCTCCCGATATTCGGTATTTTGATGATTTTAGCGACATTAATCACGGGAATTGTTTCAAATTTGGTATTTGAAGTTCAAAATGGATACTACACCCTAAGGCGGAAAATTATCCGTGCAGGTCCACGTCTTCGTATAGCCCCCATATAACGGTACCTCCCTATATTCGGTATTTTGATGATTTTAGCGACATTATTCACCGGAATTGTTTTAAAATTGGTATTTGAAGTTCGTTATGGGAACTACAGCCTGTGACAGAAAATTGTCTGTGCGGGTCCAGGTCTTCGTATAGCCCCCATATAACGGTACCTCCCTATATTCGGTATTTTGATGATTTTAGCTACATTGTTCACCGTTTATTTCAAGTTTCGAATTTGAATATGGTAATGGCTTATGACCAACAATGCCTATGTATGTCCACGTCGTATAGACCCCAAAATAACGGCTATATTCGGTATTTTTAAAATTTTAACAGCATTTTTTAAGGATTTTATTTTTTGAAAATTTCCAAATTCGTTGCAAATGGTGGAGGGTATTAAAAGTTCGGCCCGGCCGAACATACTGCTTTTTAACTTGTTTTAAACATATATTCGGTATAGTTTTTTTCAAAACTTAAAAAAATAAAAGTTTTATATTCCAACATATTCTACTTAGACTACACAACATATTCTACCTATCCACACCAATCCCTAAAAACACACCGTTCTGTAAATATTTTAAACTTACACCAAATCCCTCAATAGTAAATTAAGATGCCAGCTCAAAGTACCACTCAACGTTTAAATTATAACATTTTATTTTTTAACTAAATCTCTTATCATCATTTAAACTAAATTGGATTAGAATGGCATTTGCATTGGCTACACAAAACCGAAACAAGGCAATTACATTTAAATACTTCTCTGCATATTTAGGAAAACAAGAGAGAAAAAAAGATGGAGTTTAATAGAGTTACCCACACAGATGCCATACAACACACACACTCACATGAGTACATTAAACCATTTAATGCATATTGAAAAGCACATAAAACCAAGAGACAGTAGCTATTAGAAAACTATATGGAAGTTTTTAATTGGAATTTAAGTACACCTAACAACTTTTTGTTGGTCCAGTCAAAGGGAGTCAAAAGGGATACACTAACGATAAAGGTGATCACAATAAAAATTAAGTGTTATGGAGTTTTGATAGAGTTCTAGATCTTTAAATGGCATTTAAAGATAATAAGTAATGATATTATAAAAAAATATTAAAAAATAATGCTCCTTACATTAATAATCGCTTTGAATTTGGAAGTGGACAATAATTCCTGGAGTTTTGCAGTTTTAGCCTAACAAAATTAACTTTTCTTGAAGTCAGTTATCCCACTCGCTCTATCCGTTAATAACCCTAAACAGAATATAGAAAAATGGTTTACCAATCATTTTTTTAGATCACAAGAAATACCCCAAAAAACATCCTTAAGATACCCCACCCATTCTACCCAATCGAGGTCCTTCTGTTTTTTTAGAATTATATTTCCTCCTCCCACTTGGACTTGAATTCGTATGTATGTATAATTAATTCCATAAACTTTTGACCAAAATTACATTACTTTGCACATTTGCCTAATGAAACCTGTTGCGCTAATTTACAATGAATTTTATAATTAGTTTCCACAAACTTTTCTTTGCCTTGACATCGTCGTGTGGGGTGGTAATTTTATTAATTACCTTTAATTACCCAATTATGAATTATTAATCGATTTTTATTTTCTGTTCTGTGTTTTTACGGTTGTTACTGCTCCCCCGTTGGCTATGGGTTCGTAATATTTTCACAGTGTGTTCGTTTTTTTATGGCAGACACACTTTATTGAATTTGAATTTTCCAGTATCAGAACCAAAATGGTTGTTAATAAGATTGGCACTGGGTGGATGACGGGCGGGCCGCAAAGTGCGGGTGTTGTTGGCTTTTTTCATGTCCCTTGCCGTTAGTAGGCCAATATTCAGTTGGCGTTTTATTTTTCTATTTATGTTAAGTAAAAGTCGATGGCTGGCTGTTTCGTACCTTGTGGTGCCATCCTAAACAACTTCGGAGCAATTCAATGCCTGCAATAGAAAACGAGAAAAAAAAAAACGAAAACGACAACACAAAAGGCATTTTTCCCTTCAAGGAAGAAGAAATGAAAATGTTGATTCTTTTTGGCAACAAAGTTAATAATTCGTTTGGGATATTCTGGTATGAACAAACTTCCAAAACAAATTCTATGGAATTTTAAAGGAAATATATTGAGATAATGTGAGAAATATTGAGACAAAGAAAATTATGAAAATTAGCTCCTCGGAATTGAGATACCAAATAGAAATAGTGATAAAAAAAAATTTTTGACAGAATATAAAAAAACTATATATTCTTAAAATTTGGTAAGTTACCAAAGAACCTTAAGAACTGGATAACCAGATCTGCAAAAAAGGCTATTTTTAGTATTATTTGCAAAAGACATTGTCTATTCTTTAAAACAAAATAAAAAAATGTTTAACCAGGAAGTCTTTGAAAAAAAATTTTAATGAAAAGGGCACAATATTTTGTTCAACTGGAGTTCGGGCATAGCGTAAATCTTTAAAGGCAACTTCTTGACAGTTTATTTATTGTTTTTATTATTGTTTTTGTAAGTGAGGAACAAATTCTAACGCCAAACTTCATGAAATATCCAGAAAAAATATTGAAAAAATCCACGATTTCTCTCAGAAGGTTATTGAAAAAAATATAAATCATTATCTAGGAAGTCCTTATAATGTCTTAAAATTTATCAGAAAATTTGAAAATCGATTATATGTTCTTAAAAAGCCTAAAGAAATACATGCACCATATAAATCTATCCACATGTGGAATGGAATGTGTATGAAAAAATCAATAATTTTTTTTGGAGGAAAGGTAAAAAAAAACAAAAAAAAACAAAAAAAAACTTACGTATTAAACTGACTTATCATATGAAAATATATAAAGATCATTTACAATTTTTTCTTGAAAAATATTTAATAATTCGAAGGTATATTGAGTCCTAACATATATTCAATAATATTTTTCAGACTAATAAATTCCAAAATAATTTTCTGACTGAATGAATAATTAAGTGTGAAAATATTTTTGAATATTTTTTTTTAATTTTTTTTTAGGCCAAAAGAAATATTTTGAAATCGGACCGAAAAAAAAAATTAAAAATCCACGATTTATAATTTATAAAAAAAAAATTTAAAAAATACACGATTTAATCCTTGAAAAAAAATCTTAAAATACTAAATTTTGCTCCTTGCAAAATAAATTAAATATATTTTTGAAAACCCATGATAAAGTGTTTGACACTTAAGTTAACAGTAAATTATTATTAAAAAAAATTATAAAATTTAAATTTTTGTTAGTCCAAAGGAAATATTTTTAAATCGAACCACGTTGTATTCTTTTGAAAAAAAAAAAAAATCACGATTTATAATTTAAAAAGAAATAATCCATTTAATCCTTGAGAAATATTTTTTAAAAATTCAATATTTACTCCTTAAAAATAAATTAGAAATATTTTTAGAAATACTTTTGAAAAAATTATAAATTAGTGCACTAAAAATTTTAAAACATCCATAACTTGAAATTATTAAAAAAACACAACTTGGTCCTTAGAAAATGCACGACGGAAAATATGTTAACAATTATTCGTCTTTAATTTTTTTAAAATATTATGTCTTAAAAATATTGAAGAAATTCAAGGATTATTTCTTTAAAAACGTATTTAAAAATAAATTAAAAATCTGCAGTTTCGTCCATGACAAACATTTTGAAAAGCTGATTGATAAAGCCCTTGAAAAATATTCTGAAAAAATTATAAAAAAATCTTAACTTCGTTCTTAAAAAATTAAATAAGTTAAGAAGCAGTAAGTTCGGCCGAAGTGCAACATACGAAATTTAAAACAGTTCCGGAGAGTAATGTATCTAAAATAATTAAAATACCGAATATAGGGAGGTACCATTATATAGACCTGCATACGATGATTTGGACTTGTACATGTAATTGCTGTAATAGGCTATAGTGTCCATTATTAACTTCAAATGCGAAATTTGAAACAGATCCGGTAATTAATGTCGCTAAAATCATCAAAGTACCGAATGTAAGGAGGTAGCGTTATATGAGGGCTATACGAAGACGTGGACTTCATATCTAATTTTCTGTCATAGGCTCGATCCAGCCATCAAATCCGGTCAACAAATATCGAAGATAGTCTCTAAATGTTATGAAAAAATGTCTGTAATACCGAAATTCTGAAGAGTTATATATTGGATATATAAAGGGATATGTACCCTCTGCAACCATAAGAATGAGGATGTATATGGTGGTCCTGACTTTAATTGGAAATTTCATTAGAAAGAATTTTAGAAAATGTAATGAAAAAGAATATGAGGTAAGGACCTTAGCATATCCAAATTATTTCAAACAGCAGTTTCACTGTAATATTCAATATTTATTAAATCCAAATTCAATTTGGACAGCTCTGTTCCATTTGTTTTCTTTTCCGCTCAATGTATTTCTCCCACCAATCATCGAAGGAAACAGCAAGGTCTATAAACGGAAAATACCAAAAAAAAGAACACAAAAAATGAAATATAATTGATGAGCATATAGCGTGCCGAACAATGTTTCTCAAAAATTTACTGTTGCTATGTTTTGTTATTTTTTCGTCTTGGCTGTTGCAATTGGCGTCAAACAAAAGTAAAAGCAGAGCAACAGCGCCCAGGAATTGAACAGCCAATAGCAACAGCTTAGTGGTTAAAACCAAATGGCTGAATTTGGGTAAGATGTTTAGGGGTTTTTTCTTTTTTTTTGCTTTTCGTGATGGCGGCAGCAACAGAAACAGAAAATTGAACATGTAATAGAAACATAAACCAAAATGGCAAACATTTTGTTTTTATTTTTGTTGGTGTATCAGCGATTTGGTGATTATTCGATATAACCTTGAAAACTTATTGAATTTTTGGCAAAAAATATTTATTGAATATTAATACAATGTTTAAAGAAACAGGTACAACCAATGCATATTCAATACGAGAAAAAATAACTGCTTTATATTTAATATTATCGAATATTATTCCCAATTTTTTTATTTAATTTTTTTTAATCTAAAGTGTAATATTTTCCAGGTAATATACAAAAGATGTATTTCGGGAAATATTCTTCAGAAACAATTCCTGGAATTTTTAAATCCCTACATGGTATCACCCATAAAACATTTTTGACAGCCCAAGAACCCACATACCAAATATAATCGGTTTATAAATCAGTCATGTTGTTTTTTGTTTGAACTACAATTTATAACAAAGAAAAAAAAAAACGAACCTCCCAGAAAAACAACCTTCATCTAACCTAACCTGACCTATGTACATACAAGTGTATGTGTGTATTGGAACACGTGTCTGCTGGAAAATAAATAACATTGATTCCGGCACAACAAAAATATGCCAGTCAACTAAACAATTATTAATCGAAATGGGTTTAATCGATTGATGGTTGTCTAAAGTCTTTTAGAGAGGGGGGACGACGTCTCAATAAAAAGGAAATGGAAATGCGTAAAGGCTATTGAAAAATGTGATCACCTTTTTTTATGCGGACTATAACAGCACGTGTAACTGTTTATTGGATAGTTATCCCCTTCCATACTTAAGACAAACTGTGGAGTTACACAAAAAATGTTGAAAATGTCGACCAAAAACCATATACTCTGCAGGTCTTTTAATTGCTATTCCCTCAGCCATATGGCTACAGGGTGAGATGAAAAAACGGCAAACAACTTCAGACTGCTGTCATTTCTAAGCCACTCGTCCGACAACTGTTAAAATTATTCCATTGACAGCTCATTATATTGTTTACAAGCGTAAAAAAGCATTTTGGTGAGAATTTTCCAGAAAAAAAGTTATTCGTGATGGAATTCAATCGTGATAGTGTGATTTCTTTATATTTGGCTGGAAAACCACAAGTGGCTATGGTTAGAGCACTCCAGCATTTAAATGTGAATAAATCTTTTGTGTCTCGTATCATCGCTCGTTACCGTGATATTGGTAGCGTAGCCCGACGTCAAGAAGTGACGGAAGAAAACAGCAACATCAGCAGAAATGGTTCGAAAAGTAAAGAAGCGACTTGATCGAAACCCGCGTCGCAATATTCCATTCGGCAAATATTGAAAAATGGGCTCAGGGTAAAGCCATTGAAATTCCAAGATGTGCAAGAACTTCCACCGCAGCGGAAAGAAAATAGACTCAAAAGAGCTAAAGAGTTGCTTCGCTGGGGCGAAAGTGGTGAACTGCCGAATTTGGTTTTCTCCATCTCCTATGAGAAAACATTCGTTGTCCTGCAGTTTGTAAACAAACAAAATGATCGTGTTTACTTGCCAAAGAGGTCAGCTGAAAATGTGAACCTTCGGTTGGCCACCAGAACTTAGGCGCCGGTTATGGTGATGGTGGGGCCGAAATAACAGCCGATGGTCGCTCTCCGCTCGTATTAATCGACCGTGGTATCAAAATAAATGCCGAATATTATCGCGAAAATATTCTGGAGGGTGTATTAAAGCCTTGGAGGATGTATTAAAGACTTGGACACGGAGACAGGACTCAGCACAATCGCACTCAACACGCGCCACCCAAGAATGTTTACAAAATGAGGTTCCTCGCACATTTCCAGCGCACAATGGCCACCAAAATCTCCGGATACTAATCCCTTGGACTATTATGTCTGGAGTATTTTGGAAAGCAAGGTTGGCATTAAAAAATACCAAAGTGTCGATCACCTCAACCAAGCGCTTCGCCGGGAATGGGCCAAAATTCCGCAGAGCAACTATCAGGCAGCACGTGACGGTTTCCAAAGGTGACCAATTCGAACAAATCTAAACTTATTTTAAAATGTGATGCTATTTCCGACATTTTTGCTTTCATTTACTAAAAGTAAAAAATAATTGTAAAAGTTATGGCGTTTGACTTTGTTGCAGTTTTTTCATCTCACCCTGTATATTATTTGGTACGGCCAAAACCTGTCTCATCGAATACAGGTTTTATACCCTAGGTCTCTTTGGACCAAATCCGTTTCGGGACATTTGCTGGCTGGCTGGCGCGCACGATATCTCTAGAGGCGAATATCCGATTTGGTTCAAGCTTCATAAGTCGTAGTATTATTATCAAACTCAGATGGAGTTCGGAAAGGGGCAATATCCACTCCTTCTGTTACCACCCCCACAAAGGATCAAAAGTTTGAATAATTATAACTCTTATAAAATGTGATGTAAGAGTCCGATTGTCTTCAAATTACACACATTACAATTATTTGATTAACCCTAGGTCTGGTGTGAATATGGAATATATTGGTCAACTCATTCTGTTACCTCCCCCCACAAAGGTTCAAAATTTTACATATCTATGAAGCTCAAATAACTCGAAATGAACACCCGATTCTGTGCAGAATTTGCACATCTCAAAATTTTTATTAACACAAGATCTGTTATAAAAATGGTAGAGATCGGACAATTTCTTCTGCACCTCCCCCCTAAAGGGTCAAAGTTTCGAATAACCAAAACGATTATAAAATCCGAAATAAGAATCCGGTTCTCTTCATATATTATTTCTACTAGCACAAGATCTGATGTGAAGATGGGGTATAACTGTCCAGAACCTCCCCCATATATGGTCAACATTTTGAATATCAATGAAACTCATAAAATGCGAAATTATCATCCGATTCCATTCAGACTTGGCACATCCCAATATTTCTATCAACGCAAGATTTGTTATGGAGATGGTAGAGATCGGACCATTATTTTGGTATCCAAATATATTTAAATATTCGAACATTGGCTGAGATATATTACTTTTCACAAATTTTTATTTCGAATTTCCAAAAACCCAGTTTTATTTTAACCCTGGACACGAAGAGGGATCTTTATACGAATTTACATATTTCACCTACTTGCTCCTCTAAACTTTGTACCAGTTTCGTGCTATTTTGAACGTCTTATGAAACATTTCACAATTGTAGTTCCAGGCGTTCCGTCTAAACCTTGACACCCATACTCTTCCCACAACCATAATAGTTTTTTTTAATAATTTCTTTCTTTATATTTCGTTATTTGAAGATATTAGATGCGTTGGCCACAACACACACTGAAAGCTTTCTCTTATAATGGGCGTGCTCTCTCTCTCCATAAAACTCTTAGCGTTGGAACGTTTTTCACATTAAATTGAACATGATTGCTGCAAAGGAAACGCATTTCATGAAATCCTTCCCAGCACTCCACAATTGTTGTTGATGCGACAAATGAATAAACGAGTTTAAAATATCCCACAATAAACACACACACACACACCCATACATTTTCTCAAAGGTACTCATGTGGATGTGGGTATATATGTGTATGTGTGTGTGTGTAGCAATATTTTCCTCATACGCGTTTATCCATTTATTCTGTCCATGCAGGGGCGATACCAATCAGGAACGTGTGATCATTAATATTGTGTACGCATTGTTGTGTATTGTTCTCCTGTTGTTGTTGTTGCTGTGTTGTTGCTATTGCCGCTTGGTTGATTCAAAATCCACTGCTCTTCCTCAACGCCTCCCAATTGGAATACATTTTCATCTCCAGCTCCAACTCTTGATAAATATATGTATCTGAATTTCCCATTTACGCTATTGTGGAAATTTGGATGCCGCATTAAAAACAAAAAAGGAAAAAAAAAGGAATGGAAACAGAAAAACGCTGGCTGGGGCATAGGGAACGAGCAACAGGATGCATACAACAATGTGGTGTACGTGATGAAAATTTCAACAAAATATTTTGATTTGAGTTTTGTTTCAGCCCTCGAATGGAAAGAAAATATTCGAAATATTTACGGAGATGATTGTAAAGTTGTTACATTCAATAGTTATTTAAATGGATCACAAATGTTTTTTCTTTGTTTTTTTTTTGTTTCGTAGCGGAATGGAATAGCTAACCTAATACAGATAACTATTAATGGACAAATGATAAGCTCTTCAGATAGATTAGATAGATTTGAAAGAATAGTATAGTGTTTTAAAAATATCGCTGGAAACTAGTTGATAGTTGGTAAATTGAATCGCTTTTTCGAAATGTTATCAGAGTGTAGCTATGATTTAACATGTTTGTTGAAATAGTGATAAAATTCAGAAGATTTTGAAAACTACTCAGAATTGAAAATAATTCATAACGATCTATGCACCCACTAATTGAAGTCGTTTCATTTAGAGAACTTTAAAGAGCTTGATCGCCTTTCATAAAATTTGAACTCTATATAAAAAACCCAGCTATGTATATGATTGAAGAAAGTTAGTGTGGAAGTGTGGATGAGAGATAAAAAATGTGTACCAAAATTATTGAAACGGATAAAGTTAAATTTTTGAAATTAAAAAATTAGTTCACTATTGATTCACTACGGATAGAATATTTAAGGAAGTTAGTAAATAATAAATAAAATAATATGCCTAGTATTTTCTAATCAATAGAATCTTAATATTTTGCATAGATTCACTCTAGATATGAAGCAATAAAATCAAACTTGTGCAAAATATTTACTGAAATGTAAAAAAAATACAAAAACTACAATAGCATATTTAATACTTTACAATTGGAACTGGGCAAAATTCAATTCAATTTCATTATCAACCATTCGACAGAATCAGTTGGTTGCATGGACAGCTGAATCTCCTCAGTCTATGATACCTAAAAACTCTTTCAAAATGTTGCATCTTTGTGGGGAGGCTAAAGGAACAGTCCAATACCCGACCTTAGTCAGGAACAAATATTCCGATGTCCGAAGTTCCATCGAATTGGATACTTATTTGTGATTTTTTTGGGACTTTTAGCTTTAATCTGGATTTTAATTAAGTAAAACAAGTAAAAAAACATTAAGTTCGGCCGGGCCAAACTTTTAATACCCTCCACCTTAGGGTAAAGGAACATTAGAAGAAAAGTCGCAAAAACCATTAAAATGCCGAATATCGGGAGGTACCGTTATATGGGGGCTATACCAAAATGTGGACCTACACTTGTAATGTATCTCCAAAGGAGCTAGAACTCAATATGACCTACAAATACCAATTTTCAGACAAATCCGTAAAAAATGTGGCAAAAATCATCAAATTACCGAACATCGGGACGTGCCGTTATATGGGGGCTATACCAAAACGTGGACGTATAATTAGAAAGACTCGCCACACGAACTGGGACCCATTATGATCTACAACTACCCATTTTCAGAGAAATTCGTGAAAAAAATGTGTCAAAAATCATCGAAATACCGAATATTGGGAGGTACCGTTACATGGGGACTATACCAAAACGCGGACCTATACATACAATGTTTCGCCACCGGAGCTGGAACCCATTATGACCAACAAATACCAATTTTTAGACAAATCGGTAAAAAAATGTGGGAAAAATTATCAAAATACCGAATATTTGGAGGTGCCGTTATATGGGGACTATACCAGGGCGTGGACCGATATCTCATTTTCAATACCAACCATCCTAGACACAATACAAATTGCTCTGCTAAATTTTGGCGCTCTACGTCAAATAATGCGGGCTGTATCGTGATTTCAACAGACAGAAGGATGGACAGACAGACGGACATCGTTAAATCCACTTAGAGTTTTATGCTGATTATGAATATATATACTTTATGGTGTCTACGACGAATATTTAAGGATGTTACAAACGGAATGACAAAGTTAATATATCCTACTTTCTAAAGTGGAGGGTATAACAAGTTAAATAATATCAGTCGGTTTTGCAGACCTTGGGTTTACTGTTGACCCTTTAGAGGAGAGGTTCCGAAGCAGTTGGTCAATATTGTCTTATTCGCATCTGAAATAAACCTGATATAAATATTACAACATGCCATATTTGGACCAGAATGCACCTGCATAGACAATTTTCTATCACAGACTGTAGTACCCATTAAGAACTTCAAATACGAAATTTGAGACAATTCCTGTGAATAATGTCTCTAAAATCATCGAATATAAAGAAATACCTTTGTATGGGACCTATACGCAGCCGTGGACCTGTATGTTATAGGATGTAGTGTTTTTTCTTTTGACACTTTCTGCCGAAAATAAAATTATATGTATCAATTTGTAAAAATATTGATAAAAAATTAGAAAATAACTTCTTTCAAATTTTGTTGTGGCACCATTGATGCAAATATATTATTGATATTTGATGGAAATTGAGATTTCTTTTCTTTAACAACCTAAAGTGAAATTTGTTGGAGAATATTTTCGTCTTTGACGTCATCGTTCTGAAATTATGCTTTGTAGGAAAATTTTATATAAACTCACATGGTACTGTAAGGAGGTCGCTTCCTGTCAGAATTATTCATACTAAATGCAACAAGTGGTTTATTTTATCTTTTTCCTCATTTTCCTGATTTTTAAAGCGGATTGAAACCCGCAAAATATGAAAAATTCATTTTCCTGCATTTTCTTTCAAAAATATGATTAGTAGTTTCATACCATGTTAATATAATAATTAATTCATGGCAAAAAAGTTTGAAGAATAAGTTAACTTGCTCTTTAAAGGGAGTTTTTAATCATATTTTGAAAAATGTACAAAAAAGACTCCTTTGTCTACCTCTCATTGTTATGTGTAATATTGGAGAAGACACCAGGAAACTAAAATGCAAGAACTCCAAGAAATCCTAATCCAAAAATTTAAAAAAAAAAATAGGGATGATAGGAGGAGTTTTCCTTCTCCATTTATGTTATTTAACAATGTAAATGTTGTTAAGTATTGTTATTTAAATAGAAACAACAATATTTTTTATAAATGAAGGAAATGGAATTTTTTTAGCCAGATATAGGGCGTAAGAAACTATATAATAATGACGAATAATGACCGGTTTCCTTATTAAAGAGATTGTTCTCCACAGGATTCATTAAAATAGTTTCCTTTTCAAAAATTGTACAACCAAGTGACAATCTCAAGTTTAATAAAACTGTTCTAAACAAAAAAAAAATGCATAAAAGCAGTAAGTTCAGCCAGGCTGAACATAGAATACCCTCCACCATCTGGAAAAAAAATTGAAAATTTTTCAAAAAACAAAAAAAAAAAACTATATAGGGAGTTACCGTCATATTGGGGTCTATACAAAGATGCGGATCAGCATAGGCACATTTTGTAGGGTCTAAAATATATATATTTCGAGGTGTTACAAACGGAATCACAAACTTAATATACCCTACATTATATTAAAATTTCTCCTCTTCATGCCTTCATTAAAATCTAAACATATAACATAACTTTCCGGGCACTTACTAATACATATAGAAAGGATATACTAAAATGAGAGCCGAGATAGACCATCTCAAACTTGTCCAAAGAAAATGTTCCTTTCTTTCTTATTCCGATATACTAAAGCCTGCTGGAGATAAACCTAATTAATAGTTGATTATTTGTTGCATGTAAATACTGGCGAGATATTTATTGATGAAACTGCTGATTTGGGTGTTGGCTATTATTGCCACTGAAGGCATTTTGCTTGAGGAGGAACCATCATCATCGTCATCATAATCATTTCTGCTATTACCACTACTACTCACACACATACGTACACTCACTCACGCACAAACCCACACTCCAACTTTAAATGCTCTCGAATCTGATGGGAATGGCAGCCACATGGCAGCATGGTTGATATGCTTTGGCATTCTAAAGTAATATAAAACAGCTTATTAGAAAAGTGCCATTAAATTTGGTTAATAAAGCAATTTCCATGCGGGTGCGTCTCCGTTTGCGTTTTGGATTGGCGTTGTTGTTTTTGGTCTAATATAAAATATAGTCTACCACCATCACCACCCCCCACCATCGTCATCACCTAACGAATCTTGCTCTGAGTGGCAAATTTATCTAGTATCTACTGATTGCTTCATTTCTCCCATCCCCTGAAGTCGAGCGAAAAAAATATTTAAAAGTTTAAATGTGACAACGTTACCACCTCAAGCACAAACAACATTAGCCCTCTGTGTGGTGTTATTGTTGTTCTTTTTTATAAATATCGTTATTTGTTTTAAGAAAAACCAAAAAAAAGGAAGATGGGAAAAGGGCGGAAACGCATGGTGTGGCTAAATTTATGAAATATATTCAACGAATGTTAAACACCTAAAAGTAGGCAACAGTTTTCTTCCGCATGTGGAATGTTTTCAGTTTTAAAGAAGAATTATTTTATGAATATGTGTGTGTATGCATGTATGTGTGCGCTTGTGTGTGTACATGTTCAAGATAATCGTTGAGAATTTGTATTTGTTTTATAAAACAACGAAAATTAACGAATAGCAACAGTTTTTCCCTATTTCGTTGTTCGGCACGACTGTTTCTGTTGTTTAAAAAAAAAAAAACAAATTATTGTTGTTGTAACTTTTAAATGTAATTAAAAGCACGTGTTGTTATTTATACGTAAGTCATATAGCAATGGCAACAAACGATGACAGTAACAAGACAACAATGACGACGACAGAGGTACCAAAAACTCAAACGACAGACATTCGTCCGTACGTACACTTATGATTTATAAATAATATACAAATTTATATGCACACACTACATTCAGGTTGTGCATACTCATTCAATATCATTCCCTTCCGCCCCTCCCACACCCCAATTGTGAGGACGTTCATTCACATGTAGGTATCCTTGTTTTCATGAATAATACATGGCCCAAAATTATTTATAAATTTTAAAAGAAAGGAAAACGATTCATGGGCTGAAATGGGTCTTTGATATATTTCCAAGAATATGATTGTATTTTATTCAAAATATTAACGAGCAAATGTTTTTAGAATTTGATTTATTTTTAAAATTAATCTGAATGCTGTTATCCAATACTTTCCACTGAAATGTGTAAATCATGTACTCCAACTTAACTGGGGTTATATAACCTGAATTAAAAGGATATAAAAAAAATAGTGTAACACAGCCCTAAAAACTTGTTAATTTTACAGTTTCCTCTCATATAATTAGGGTTTTGACCATCTAGAACACCAGTTCCTAAACGTAGAAGTGATTTCATATATTTCATATCACTCATACGCACAGTTTTCATACAAACGATCGGAGTCCACGGAACTAGATAAGGAACGGATAGAACACACGGAACTAGATACGAACTAGATTGGCACACCACTACATACAGGGTGAGATAAAAAACTGCAACCAACTTCAGACTGCTGTCATTCCTAAGCCACTCGTCCGAAAGGTGTTTAAATTATTCCAGTGACAGCTCATTATATTGTTTACAGGCACACAAAAGCATTTTGGAGAGAATTTTTCAGAAAAAAAGTTATTCGTGATGGAATTCAAGCGTGATATTGTGATTTCTTTTTATTTGGCCGGAAAACCACAAGTGGCTATAGTTAGAGCACTTCAGCATTTAAATGTGAATAAATCTTTTGTGTCTCGTACCATCGCTCGTTACCGTAATACTGGTAGAGTAGCTCCAAGTCAAGGAAGTGGACGGAAGAAAACAACAACATCTGCAGAAATGGTTCGAAATGTTAAGAAGCGACTTGATCGAAACCCGCGTCACAGTTTCCGAAAAATGGCTCGTGAGCTGAACATATCACAATGAGCTCGGGATAAAGACATTAAAATTGCAAAAAGTGTAAGAAATTGTACCACAACAGAAAGAAAATATACACAAAAGAGCTAAAGAGTGTCTTCGCTTGGCCGCTAGTGGTGAACTGCCGAATTTGGTTTTCTCCAATGAGAAAACATTCGTTGTTCAGCAGTTTGTAAACAAACATCGTGTTTCCTTGCCAAAGAGGTCAGCTGAAAATGTGCACATGCACATGGGCCATGGTGATAGTGTGGGCAGTCATAACATCCGATGGTGGCTCTCCACTTATATTAATCGACCGTGGCATCAGAATAAATGCAGACTATTATTGTGAAAATATTCTGGAGGTTCTATTAAACCCTTGGGCACGCAAACATTTTGGCTGCAGACCTTGGACATGCCAACAGGACTCAGCACCTTCGCACTTAGCACGTGCCACCCAAGAATGGTTACAAAATGAGGTTCCTCACTTTATTTCCAGCACACAATGGCCACCAAAATCTCCGGATACCAATCCGTTGATTATTGTGTTTTGGAAAGAGTTTTTGGCACTTAGAAATACCAAAGTGTCGATCACCTCAAGCAAGCGCTTCGCCCGTAATGGGTCAAAACACCGCAGAGCAACATTCGCGTGTGACGGTTTCATTGGCTGTTTAAAGACCGTAATTCGTGCCAAAGGTGACCAATTCGAACAAATCTAAACTTATTCTAAAATTTAATGCTATTTCCGACATTTTTGGCTTTTATTCAATAAAATTTAAAAAAACTGTAAAAATTATGGCTTTTGACTTTGTTGCTGCTTTTATACCCTCCACCTTGGAAAGGAGGGTATATTAACTTTGTCATTCCGTTTATAACATCCCTAAATAATCGTTGTAGACCCCATAAAGTATATATATTCATAATAAGCATAAAATTCTAAGTCGATATAACGATGTCCGTCCATCTGCCTGTCTGTCCGTCTGTCTGTTCAAATCACGATACAGCCTACATTATTTGACAGAGCGTCTATGATGGTTGGTATTGAAACTGAGATATATCAGTCCACGTTTTGGTATAGTCACCATATAACGGTACCTCCCGATATTTGGTATTTAGATGATTTTTGCCACATTTTTCCAAGGATTTGTCTAAAAATTTGTATTTGTTAGTCATAATAGGTTCTAGCTCCGGTGGCGAAACATTGCATTTATAGGTTCACGTTTTGGTATAGCCCCCATATAACGGTACCTCCCAATATTCCGTATTTTAAAAGTTTTGGTCACATTTTTTCATGGATTTGTCTAAAAATTGGTATTTGTTGGTCATAATGGGTTCTGGCTACGGTGGCGAAACATTGTATGTATAGGTTCACGTTTTTCTGTAGCCCTATATTTCGGTACCTCCCGATATTCGACATTTTGATGATTCTTGCCACATTTTCCCACGAATATGTCTAAAAATTGGTATTTGTGTGTCATAATGGGTTCTAATGTTTCCTTTACCCTAAGGTGGTGGGTATTAAAAGTTCGGCCCGGTCGAACTAAATTTTTTTTTACTGATTTTTATCTCACCGTAGATAGATCGGACTACTCCTCTCCCATATAGGTTCAATATTTTGAATATGAAATGTGAAAGAAGAGTCCGACTGTCTTCGAATTTAAAATATCCCAATTTTTCTGCCAACTCAAGGCGTAGTTTGGATATGGGATAGATAACACCACTCGTTTTTGGTACCTTCTCCACAGCGGGTCAAAATGTTGAATAACAATAAGATTCATGAAATGCAAAACGACTTCCTATTCTTTTCAAAATTGGTTTATCTCAATATTTCTGCCAACAAGATATCTGTAACTCATTTTCTTGAGTTACCGACAAAAATCGTTAACTTTAAAATTTTCATATAAAAGAAAGCTGTTCAAGTTGACAAAATTGGCACATATCGGTTAGATTTACAATAAGGAATGGCTGTAGTTAGATTTTTTGATATCCTATAGGGTGGAAGAAAGCTTGTCAAAATACATTTAATGAAGGTCTAACATTTCTAGTACCATAGCAAGTAAAAAAGCAGTAACTTCTGCCGGGCCGAACTTTAAATATCATCCACCATTTGGAACGAATTAGAAAATTTTCAAAAAAAATAAAATCCTTTAAAAATTCTTTTAAAATCTTTAAAATACCTAATATCGGAAGATGCCTATATATGGGAAGATATACGATATTGTGGACCTATATAGACAAATCTATGTCTGGGGGTAAGTACTCACAAAGAACTCTATGTGTAGAATTTCAGACAATTCCGTTGAAAAATGTGGCTAAAATCATCAAAACATCGAATATCGGGGGGTACCATTATATGGAGGATATACGATATCGTGGACCTTTATAGACATATCTGTGCAAAATTTTAGCTTTCTATCTTAATTCATTTTGACTGTAGCGTGATGGCAACACAATCAGACAGACGTACGGAAAGATTTAAATTGTCTTAGAATTTTACGGTGATCAAGAGTCTAAAATGATTATTTCGATGAGTTCCAAACGTAATGACAAACTTAATATACCTTCAATACTATGTATGGTGGAGGGTTTAAAAATTGTTTGGTTAAGTCGTCACATAATGTTTTGCTTGTGAAACAAATGCATATTACTTCTGTGGCCTGGAATTATAAATTCGATGGGGCACACACTGAATTAAGACTTAATCTGCCCACCCTACAATCCACACAAAAAAAAAAATGTCATTGGGTCACCATTGTGTATGATTGTTCTACTCTTTCGCATTCTCAGTTAATCGGTTACCAGGAATGCACCAGGTGGCGTATGAAAATGTTTACATTAAGTATTTATACCCTAGCACGAAATTAATACACTTAAATAATAATTGTTAAAAGACTTGATATCCTTCGGCCACGAAACGGAGAACATTCCAAAATGTACTTATTAACTTAGAAAGCCAAACAGCACCACAAAAAGTCTAGCGACTAAACTTTGGCCATTAAGCGTGCCCATCACCATCGTCGTCGTCATCATCATCATCATCATGGACATCATTATAACCCTTTTAACAATTTCCTTAAGTAAACACGGCGACGAACGTTTGTTGGAGCCACTCAAACTCAAACATTCATTAATATTTTGTTAGTTTATATAAAAGGCAACAGCAACAGCAGCAGCAGAACCACCAACAACAACTACAACCACAAGCATTGGCCCGTGTATTTACACAGTTGGCCATACGGCCATTTGGCTAACACGGCACGCATATTCTCAATAAAAAGTTGTGACAAACAAATACGTTTCGTCCATCAAGGCGAAGAGCTGGAACACGAAGAAACGTGTTATGGGCCACCTGTTTGGCTTTTAGTTTCATTTTTAGACTTTTCTTCTTCTTTATCATTTGGTTTGTGTTTATTTTCCGTTTTTTTTTGTTGGTGAAAAAGAAGAAAAAAAAAAAAACGAACGAAACGTGGTAATGGAAAACCTCCACAGCAACACAAAGAAATGGAAGCACGAACCAAAAGCTTGTTGCATGTGGCAAATGGGAGGCTATTTCATAGAAGGGTCATGCCTATACAAACAGGTATTGACCAACTGCTGCTGCTGCTCGTTGGTGGTGCTGTGTGTAAACGAATGCCAGAATAAGTCGTACTAATTCCCTCGCGTGACCTGTGCACATACACGTGGTCACAACACACACACAGAGTTCGTCCCTGTACCGAAGAGCCCCAACAATAACAAACAAACCATTTTCCAATAACCCATCAACTGAACAGTCCATCCATTCATTCATCCATCCATTCTCGTTTTCTTATTTTTTTTTTTACATTGACTCTCATTGGTCTGTTTCTTCTCCTCCGTTGTTTCTGTTGTAAACTAATGACATTTACACACAATCAACGTTGGATCGGCTTCGGCGGTTGTGTGGTACGGGTGAATGTGTTTATTTATATATTTCATTGCTGCAGGTACATATTGATGGTCACTTAAGTCTCATAAAAGACCGTGAATCGATTTTCAATTATGCCGCATTACGTTACAATAACACCCACCAACCCCGCACTTTGGCGTGGAGCAGGCAACGGCTATGAAAGGTAAGCAACATGAGCTGGATAAGAGCTACGTTGAAAGACATATACATTTCAATTTTTAGCCAGCAGGGGAACGAGGATGGTGTGGAAATGTTGAATATTGCTATGAAATGATAAAAGAGCCATGGAGAGCTTGAAACAAATTCAATGTGTTAAATGACCCTTAGACCCAAAAAACATATATATTCTTGATCAGCATTAAAAATCTATGTCAGCAGGAATTTATATTAAAAATGGGAATATACAGGGTGAGATAAAAAACTGCAACAAAGTCAAAAGCCATTATTTTTACCTTTTTTTATTTTATTGAATGAAAGCAAAAATCGTCGGAAACTGCATCAAATTTTAGAATAAGTCTAGATTTGTTCGAATTGGTCACCTTTGGCACGAATCATGGCCTTCAAACGGCCAATGAAGCCGTCACACGCTGCTCTGCGGTATTTTGGCCCATTCCCGACGAAGCGCTTGCTTGAGGTGATCGATACTTTGGTATTATTAAGTGCCAGACAAAATAGTCCAACGGATTGGTATCCGGACCATTTATGGTTACAGTGCAATGGTGCTGAGTCTGTTGGAATGTTCAAGGTCTGCGGCCAAAATGTTTACCTGTCCAAGGCTTTAATACACCCTCCAGAATATTTTCGCGATAATATTCGACATTTATTCTGATGCCACAGTCGATTAATACGAGCGGAGAGCGACCATCGGTTGTTATGGCGGCCCACACCATCACCTTGACCAACCGAAGGTGCACATTTTCAGCAGACCTCTTTGGCAAGTAAACACCATCATTTTGTTTGTTTACAAACTGCTGGACAACGAATATTTTTTCATCGGAGAAAACCAAATTCGGCAGTTCACCAATTTTCTTTGGGATGTAGTTGCGGTGTAAGTTCTTGCACTTTTTGGAATATCAACGGCTTTACCCTGAGCTCATGTTTCAATATTTTGCAAATGGATTATTGCGATATGTTCAGCTCACGAGCCATTTTTCGGCCACTGCGACGCGAGTTTCGATCAAGTCGCTTCTTTACTTTTCGATCCATTGCTGATGTTGCTGTTTTCTTCCGTCCACTTCCTTGACGTCGGGCTACGCTAAGAGCGATTGTACGAGAAACAAAAGAATTTATTCACATTTAAAAAAATCTGCAATTCCTCCCCAAAATGCTTTGGTACACTTGTAAACAATATAATGAGCTATCACTGGAATAATTTTAACAGCTGTCGGACGAGCGGCTTAGAAATGACAGCAGTCGGAAGTTGGTTGCAGTTTTTTTCATCATACTCTGTATATATTTGATCTGGTCAAGACGTGCCTCATAGAAATTGCGATTTTAAGCTTTAGGTCTCTTTGAACTAAATCCGTTTTAGGACATTTGGATTCGATCTAGAGGTGTCCGTCCGTCTGTCTGTCTGGCTGGTGCGCACGATAACTCTCGAAGGGGGTATCCGATTTGGTCCAAACTTACATCATCAGAATATTATTATCAAACTTAAATCGAGTTCGGAGTCGGGCAATATCAGTCCACTCATTCTTGTACGACTCCGGTATAAAGATGGTGGAGATCGGACCATTCCTTCTGGTATCTCACAAGGAGACACAGTTTTGAATATCCAAAACAATTTTAAAATCCGAAATATGTATCCGGTTTTCTTAATATTTCACATATTCCATTATTTCTACTAACTAATGATCTGTTGTGAAGATGGGTAATGTCAGTCTACTCCTTCTGGTACCTCACTCACGAAGAGTCAAAATTTTGAATAACAATTTTTCTTAAAAAGTGAGATATAACAGTTCCAATTCTCTACATCTCAATTCTATTGCCTGGTATCAAGGACAGATGGAATGTACCACTCCTTTCTGGTACTTTCCCCAAAACGGGTCAAAATTATGAATAACCATGACCCTCATAAAAGGCGAAATGAGCATTGGATTCTTTTAAAAAGTGGCACATCCTAATCTTTCCACCAACAAGATTCATTATGGAGATTGTATGCTTATCCCTTCTGGTCCCCCACAAAGGATCATAATTTTCAAGAAACAATTACAACTCCTATAAAATGTCGTATTGTCTCCAAGTTTTGCACATCTCATTATTTTGATTAACATTCCTTCTGGTACCTCCCCCCCACATTTGGTCAATATTTTGAATAATTATATCTCTTATAAAATGTGAAATATAGCATCTAATATTTTCTAAACTACATATCTGGCGTGTAGACAACAGATGAAAGCTACTCCTTCTGGTACTTCCCCCCTTAAGGGGTCAGAATTGTCAGTATTTACATATCTCCTAAATTGAGAAACAGATCAGTGATTCTTTTTAAACTTCGTATACCTGAATGTATTTCTCAACCAGGGATCTGATGTGAATAGGGAATTTATGGGTCCACTCCTTGTGGTTCCTTCCCCACAAAATTTGAAAATTTTGATAAATTTGAAAATAAATGTTCGAGTTTTTTCAATTTTGTACATATCAATATCTATATCAGCATTAGAAGAAATGCAATACTTTATGGTGTATCACGCAGAAATTTTAGAAATTTGATAACGTATCTCGTAAAATTTGAAGAAAGTAGTCCATATAGCCCAAATCTGTTGTGTGCGTTGTGAAATTTATATAAGACTTAGCTCCGATACAAAATGAAAAATCTTGGCCCACTTCTTCGGAATTTCCCCCATAAAGAGGCATCAGCAGGGGGTATATATATGTCAGCAAAACCGACTGATACTATTTAATTTATTTTAATCAAATTTTAGGGATTTTTATACCCTACAACACTATGTGTTGGGGGTATTATAAGTTTGATTGGGCCAGAATTTATGTAACACCTCGAAATATTGGTTTCCCATATAGGAAAGTATATATGGATCTTCCTAGCTCGCCGAGCTGAGTCGATCTAGCTATGTATGTCCGTCCGTCCGTCTGTCCGTCTGTCCGTCTGTCCATGTTAATTTGTAATCACTCTACAGGTCGCAATTATGGCCCGATCTTCACGAAATTTAGAATGTAGGTGGGGTTAAGGTCAGAATAGAACCCTATTTCTTTTGGAGATGATCGCATAATATTTAGGGGTTGAAATGGACCAAAAACTGAAAAAATTCCTGATTTTGCAGTTGCTCTACAGGTCGCAAATATAGACCAAACGACGCGGAATTGCGCATGTAGCTAGAGTTTAGGGCGGGGAAGAAGCCTACCAATTTGGGTGGTCATCGGATAATATTTAGTGGGTAAAATAGACCATATCTTTTGTATTGAAAAAAATCAAAATTTTTCATTAAACCGCGAATATTTTAAATCCCGGCGAAATCAAAAGCCATGACAAGGTTACCTCTGATCTTTACATTGATGTTAACATCCATCAAATCGGATATATAGCAAAATATGTGCGATATATATGTCTATCAAAGAAGATATGCTTGAAAGATCTCTTATATGTCGAGAACGGCTGAACTGATTTCGACAGTTCTCATTAATTCAGAATGCCCTTTTGGCAGGAAAGAAAAAACGTCTAAAAAATCGCATAAAAATATCTCTCTAAAGATGAAAATATTGATTTTGTAAAATTTTCTCATATTTTTTTCAATTTTGTCACATTTTTGGCATATTTTCATTTTGAATTAAACATTTGGTAATATTTCTACAGCTAACAAAACTAAGTAGTTAGGATATCAGGATATCATATACAGATCGCATTTATGGCCCGATCCTTATGAAATTTTGCATGGGGATAAGATGAGGGTCAGAATAGAAGCCTACTCTTTTTGGAGATAATCGCCATATATTTAGGGGTTGAAATGGACAAAAAAACTGCAAAATTTTCAGCAGGTCGTAATTATCGCCCGATCCTCACGCGCATTTGAATGGAGGTTACCGGACATTGCAAAAGCCAAATAGTTTTGGATGGCCATCCAAAAATATTCAATGTGTGAAATAGTTTGCCAACTTTTGTAGACAAAATACGAAAATATCCATTCCAGTGACTTTTTGGTGAATTCACAAATACAGGAAAGACGCACTTCTGACTATTTCGTTAAGGCTGATTTCGTTGAAGAATATAGTCAAATGTCTGTATCTCACATAAATGCGTTTAAGTCAAAAACCAATAATAAATCTTAATCTTTTGCCACTTCTGAGAGATTATAGGTCTTTGGGAAATATTGGTTCCAGATCTAGGAAGACCATTTACGTGCAACATCTACCAATAAATTGGAAATGAGCAAATTACTTTAAGTTGCTATTATTCGAAAATTAGAGAACGAAACCTGATGGTTTTCTTTTATTATTTGTCACAATATCTTGTGGAATTCTTTCGAGTATATGGCCTATATAAACTGTATCATTTATTATAGTGTTGTAGGGTATTCAACGGTCGGCCCCGCTCGACTGTAGCCTTTGCTTACTTGTTTTTAATGTTTTTCCTTTTTATTCGACCTTTTATGTGAGACCAATTTGTCCATCAATAGAACTGTGCAAATATATAGTAAAGATTTTTTTATATATCTTTCATATATAAATATTTCAAAGAATGAAACAACAATATGAAAACAAAATTAATTCTCCAACCTCGTCAATGATAGCAACATGTATTTCCATACATATATGTATACCGTTTTGAACCTGTACTTTCATATTTGTAGTACCGTTTCGTTCGCCTTTTATTGGACAACAAAGTTTCGGTTTTCAATGCCGCAAGAATTTAAAATGTTAAGGGCATTCAGTTGCTACGAAAAGGCTCACGTTAATGGCATGAAGAGGAAATGAAAATAAAAGACGGGACTTATGTATTTAAATAAAATAACTTAAGAATTTTTATACAGCGACACATCTCTTTTTAAAGTTCACAAAATATAAAGGACGAGCCATTGGTGTCATAGGTGGACAGTGGCTACATGGTCTCACATAAACCATCTTTTGTCTTCTTTGTTCGTTCGCCAGTTTCTCCCCATGGGGATTTACATATGTGTAATTCAATTTGAGGGGGATGAAAGGGGAAGTGGAGGTAGATGTGGACAGTTCCAACAATGAAATTGTTCAATTCATCGAATGCGATAATTTTCATGGGTATTTTAACAAAGTAAATTGAATCAACGGTTCTTAAGTAATGCGATAAACAGTTAAAGGAAATATTTGCAGCGGGTAACAGTTGTATGCAACATGTGTTAGTTTAAGGGAAACTCGTAAAAGAGATTAGGCTTTCTAACGAGTTACAAAAATAGACAATTGATTGGGATAAGATTCCTTGGAACCCACATGTATATTTTAGATATATATTATTTTCAACAATATTGCAGATAGAAATATAACGAATATTTTGGTCGAACATCGAAAACCTCAAGCGAGCCTTTTCCAAAATATGGTTAATAACTTAAATTAAATCTTTTACAATCCAATTTAATTCATTATTTAAAAAATTTTAAAAATATTCAAAATGTTCTACAAAATTATTTGGCATAAAATTCTACTATAGGTCCCAGAAGGAGTCAAAAGTCTAGATTTTACCTAAAAATACCGTTTTTGCGAATTTGTGCAAAAGTCTCCAGTAAAGCATCATTTTAGAAAAATGACGTCAAAGACAAAAATATTCTTCATCAAATTTTACTATAATTCGCCTAAGAAAATTTACCTCTATTTCTGCGGCACATCAACAAAATAATTGCATCAATGTTCCAAAAAAAAAAAAAAAAAAAAGATTTTTTTTTGATTAATTTTTTCTCGGACTTTTTTCGAGTTGACACCTGAAAGGCACATAAAATTTCGCTTTAGGAAAAGGTGTGAAAAGAAGAAAAAGTTTACACAAAATATTACTTAAAATCTTAGTATAAACCATAAATCTAGATGCAATGGCTTTTTTGAAAATGATATCCAAAACCTCGGCTGGGAAAATGGACAATATCGCACCACTGCATCCAGAACCTTCCCACAAAGTATCAAAATTTCGAATGATTATAACTCATCTATAATTTGAAATAACAGTCCGATTGCCTTCAAATTTCTCTCATCAAGATATTTTTGTTAACAAAATAATACTCTAAGATAATACTCTATACTCTTTCTGGTACCTCCCCCGCAACGGGTCAAAATTTTGAATAACCATAAAGCACGCAAAACTCTAAATTAGCATTAGATTCCTTTGAAATTCGCCACCCCCAATATTTCTATCAACACAAAATCTGTTGTGAAGATGGTAGATATCGGTCTATTCCTTCTAGTACCCGTTCCACAAAGGATCAAAATTTAGATTAACCAAAACGATCATAAAAAGCGAACTGAGCGTCCAATACTCTTAAAATTTCACACATCCCAATATTTTTACTAAAAGAAAATTTGGTTTGAAGATTGAATATGTATAGGATCACTACCCACTACAACGGGTCAGAATTTGGAATAGCCCAAACTCGCATAAAATGCGAATTAAGCTTATTCTCTGTTCCAATGATTCTGGATGTAATGTTAAGATCTCTATCAAAATTAAAAGCATTATCCTAAATATTGAGAAATATATCCCAAACTATGGGGGTTCCTCTGTGTATATGGTCGAATATATATGAGGGCCTCAAAAACATTTGACCGAAGGCCCAGAACTCCTGTGGGGTTTTGAGTGTGAAAACAGTGAAATTATAAGAGAATTTACAGCGAATTAGGAAATTCGATTTTTTTTAAATTTATGAAGGTAATCTCATTTCCGCCTTCTATACTGAATGTACCATTGTGGCGTATGCGTAGTTTCTCATACGCAACGTAGCACAGTGCGGTTAGATTCAAAATTAAGATACATAAATGTCATTTATTTTACTCAGATGTGTGTTGGGTTTGCAGGACTTTCGGTATTGGAAATGGGCTATATAGGTCCATGTTTTGGTGTAACCCCATATAACTGTACCCCCAAATATTCGGTATTTTGATTTTTTGTGTCACACTTTTCATCAGAAATGATTCAAATTTGGAAGTTGAAGTTACTAGTGGATACTACATTCTATGATTCCCACACAGCGGTAAATCCATATATTCAGCATTTTTCTTATTACTGAATAGTTTCAAATTTCGTAATGATAGATCGTAATGGGTATGACAATTTATGACAGAAAAATTGTCTATGCAGGTCCCATACAACGATACCTTCCTATATTTGGTGTTTTTATTATTTTAGCGACATAATTTACCGGATCTGTTTCAAATTTCGTATTTGAAGTTCGTAATGGGTACTACAGTCTGTGATAGAAAATTGCAAGTTCACGTCTTCGTATAGCCCCATACAATGGTACCTCCCTATATGCGGTATTTCAATGATTTTACCGAAATTATTCAACGGAATTGTTTCAAGTTGTGTATTTGAATATCGTAGTGACATATGACAAAAATTTTAAAGACAGGTCCACGTCTTTGAAAACCCCCCCCCCCCCCCAGAGGTACCTCCCTTAATTCAGTATTTTTATAATTTAAACCGTATTTTTTTACTTCATCAAAATTTGAAAAGTTTTTTAAAACGGCGGAGGATAATCAAATATCGGCCCGGCCGAAATTACAGCTTGTTTACTTGTTTTCATTTCATTGTTACTTCTTTTTATTTTTTAGAAGACGACACTCAAGCAGCATGGCATATTTAGTAACATATTATAAAGGGATGTCACTATCTTCGTGTCTTGTCTTCTGTAAGTTGCGTAATTTGAAATGTATTAGGTCCGTAGTTTTCATTAACGAATTGAACAGTTTCACCCAACCACCAAAAAAAAAAAAAAAAAAAAATCTAAATCTTAAAATCTTTAAGAAGTTCTAATTGATATTTACGGTTTCTGCACCTGGAACATTAATAATTTTGACTTTCTAAGTATTCGGTACGGATACGTTTTTTAATGTTTCATTTTTTAAATCCTTTCATTTTCACATTAAAGACAATACCTGAGTGTTGCTTAATGTGAGCACCTACCTTACGGTCTATAACATTAAAGACAATATAGAAAATTATATAATTCGCTAACTTACCATTTTTATAGGTGATGTTGCTGTTGTTGTTTTTGCTGATCTTGTTGCCGTTGCTAGCCGCCACACTATTTGAACTGTGATTACTGTTCCCACTAGAAATGCTGCTGGCGCAGCTGCTGTTGCTGTTGCGACGATGCTTGTCTTTTGTTGTCATCTCCACCAGTGACTGGGCCGCCGACCACTCGAGGCGTTCGCACAACTTCACATCATCTTCGTCACTGATTAACGTAACACATTCGTTGTTCGTGGCCCGCGGCGAGAAAGCCACCAAAGGCGGTGGTGGCAAATTGTTAGCCAAAGATTGATGTGAGGAATTTTTATTAATGCTGTCGTTAACCACAATGCCGCCATTTGTTGTGCGGCCACCGTTGCTATTGCTATTCGCCGTGGTATTCTCGCCTGCACCAGCAGCAGCAGTAGCACCTAGACGCCGAGGGTTGTACAAATCCGTGGATTTTTTAACAATGTAAATGGTGGCGGTTTGTTGTAATTGCTGGCTTCTTGGCTGCTGCTCGAGCTGTAAATCTTGTTGATGTTGAACGGCCAATGGCTGTTGCTGTTGCTGCTGTTGATGTTGACGTTTTGCATTTTGTGTTCCTCGTCGACCACTTTGGCTAACAACGAAGTTTGACTGGTGTGATTGAGGCGAACGTTGCTGGAGGTGTTGCAGTTGAGGGTTCGCAATGATGGCCGTTGGATATGGCACTGTTGTTGTTGCTGTTGCTGCTGTGGAGACGGTAAAGGTGGCATTGGTCGTTGGCGTGTATGCTGATGCCGCAGAATTCTTGGCTAACACTATTTTACTCGTAGCCGGCATACACTCCACAGACATTTTTGTGGTATTGACCCTTTTTGTGTTCAATTCCTTTATCCTTTCCTTAGACGGGACGGTGTTGTTTCACTTCGGTTTGGTGGCACCGTTTCTCTTTATTCCGGAGAACAGAATTATTTCCAACTTCTTTTGAAAGGGTCATGAATGGAATAACCTTTTTTGGTGTTTATCTTTAGATGCCGTTCTTTGTCCAACGTGCTGTTGTCCACTCAACAAATTCTGTCATACTTGGCTGGTGTTCTTTTCGATTCCATTAAAATTGGCTGCTCGTCGAGGGGACTCGTTTCAAACACTGAGAGATAATTCTTCCATTGAAGGTTTTCAAAGCTTTGCTTTCAACAAAAGATTCAATTTATAAAAAGAAGGAGAAACAGAAAACGTAAAAGTCTTGAAGTAGTCGCTCCTTTTTACAAGAATTGTTGCTTCTTTTATTTTTTTCAAAAATGTTTCACAGATTAAGGTATTGCTTTCGTTGTTCTCGTTGACATGGGGTATGTATTTTGTTTTATCCGTTTTGTTTTTTGTTATAATTTTTCTTAAAATATTTTCTTTTGGTTTTTTGTTTGTTTTCAAAATAATTGGCTTTGAAATTGATTTTGGTATTTTTGTGTGACTTAGCAGCAGAGTGTTGCTATGTTGATTTCATTTTTTTGGTTCTTATCTGAAACAATATCGAATGTAAACAGAGTTTGCAATTAGTTTTTTGTTGCTGTTGTTGTTATTGTTTGAATCCACAAATATGAAATTTGTAATTACTGATGTGTCAGGATTTTGCAGATAAATCACAGTGAGTTGGAAGCATATTTTACATGTGGTGAAGTTAAATTTAAGATTGCCACAGATGTTCAGGGTCAGGGCTATATGGAGTTAGATTTTTTAGTTGTTAAAAATATTTTCTGGAATCATGGAATTCCAGGAGAAAATGATTAATGGAACTCATTTTCACAAAACATCCATAAAAAGGTATTTTCTGCTTATTGGTCTATTCCAGAACTGCAAGAATGTAAAAGATTTTACACGAAAACCTATTATTCCTTTATGATAAAATAAAAAAAAAAATTAGCAGATTCTAATATATGAATTAATAAGGCCCTTGACGCATTTTCCAACTACAAATAATTTTCTTTCTTATTTTAATAAAGACCAACAGCTGTTAAAATTATTCCAGTTACAGCTCATTATATTGTTTACAAGCGTACAAAAGCATTTTGGTGAGAAATTTCCAGAAAAAACCTTATTCGTGATGGAATTCAAGCGTGATAGTGTGATTTCTTTATATTCGGCTGGAAAACTACAAGTGGCTATCGCTAGAGCACTCCAGCATTTAAATGTGAATAAATCTTTTGTGTCTCGTACCATTGCTCATTACCATGGTAGCGTAGCCTGACGTCAAAGAAGTGGACGGAAGAAAACAGCAACATCAGCAGAAATGGTTCCAAAAGTAAAGAAGCAACTTGATTGAAACCCGCGTCGCAGTGGCCGAAAAATGGCTCGTAAGCTGAACATATCACAATATTCCATTCGCAAATATTGAAAATGAGCTCGAGGTAATGTCATTAAAATTCCAAAAAGTGCAAGAACTTACACCGCAACACAAAGAAGATAGACTCAAAAGAGCTAAAGAGTTGCTTCGCTTGGCCGAAAGTAGTGAACTGTTGAATTTGGTTTTCTCCGATGAGAAAACATTCGTTGTCCTGCAGTTTATAAACAGTAACTAGTTAAAAAGCAGTAAAGGTAAAAGTACATAAGAAGCTGAAAGTCATGGCTAGGTATATTTTGTGACATTTCACAAAGGGATTACAGAGTCGCACTAAAATCCTGCCGTCGTTTTCCATTCTACTTTGACATTAATATGCCTAGCCATGGTTTCAAGCTTTTTATGTACTTGTGTCCATGGTACAATGAAGACAAGGTAGGCTAACTTTGAAAAAATTTCAAGTATAGAGGTCTACCTGTTTGGCTTGTTATGTCAGAATTACTATCAAAACAATAAAAAAACAAACAACTTGTTGCATTGATTTTAAATAAATAATTTAAAACCGGGAAAAATGAATGAAAGGTCAAAATTTCTTTTCAAAACCATGTTCTGTATATTTCTTATGGCTTGTTTCGTGACAAAAACTGTAGATTTTATCGATGCATACGTTGCAATAAGCATTTTGAAAACACCCGAATTTGAATATTTTCTGAAAATTTTTTTATTATTGAAAAGAATACACATACATAAACAAACGAAGTTGACATATTAAGCCAGAGAAATAAAAAAATTAAAATCATATGGTAGTTCTGCCCTACCTTGAATTCATTGTACCATGCTTGTACCCATGATACAATGATATCAAGGTAGGGCTATGATAACATATGATTTTAATTTTTTTTATTTTCTTGGCTTAATATGTCATCTTTATTTGTTTATGTATGTGTTTCCTTTTCAATAACACAAAAATTGTTCAGAAAATATTAAAATTCGGGTGTTTTCAAAATGTTTATTTCAACGTATGCATCGACAAAATCTAGAGTTTTTGTAGCGAAATAATCCTTTAGAAATATATAGAACCTGGTTTTGAAAAGAAGTGTTGACCTTTCATTCAGTTTTCGCGGATTTCAATTATTTATTCAAAATAAATGCAACAAGTTGTTTGATTTTTTATTGTTTTGATACTAATTCTGACATTACAAGCCAAACAGGTAGACCTCTATACTTGCAATTTTTTTAAAGTTGACCTACCTTCTCTTCATTGTACCATGCTTGTACCCTAAGTTCGAACTTTTAATGCCCTCCACCATTTGAACGAATTTGGAAATTTTCAAAAAATAAAATCCGTTAAAAATTCTGTCAAAATCCTACAAATATCGAATATAAATGGGGCCTATACGAAGACCTGGACATGCATAACCAACTTTCTGTCATAGGCTGTAGCATCCATTACGAACTTGAAATACCAAATTTGAAACAATTCCGGTGAACAATGTCGCTAAAATCATCAAAACACCGAATATCGGGATGTACCATTATATGGGGGCTATACGAAGACGTGGACCTGTACAGTCAATTTTCAGTCTTAGACTGAAGTATCCCTTTGGAGCTTCAAGTACCAAATTTGAAACAATTCCGGTGAATAATGTCGCTAAAATCATCAAAATACCGAATATCGGGAGGTACAGTTATATGGGGGAACGTTGACCTTCATGGAGGGTATAAAAATGATCGTGTTTGCTTGCCAAATAGGTCAGCTGAAAATGTGCACCTTCGGTCGGCCACCAGAACTCAAGCGACGGCCATGGTGATGGTGTGGGCCGCCATAACAGCCGATGGTCGCTCAGCTCTCGTATTAATCGACCGTGGCATCAGAATAAATGCCGAATATTATCGCCAAAATATTCTGGAGGATGTATTAAAGCCTTGGGCACGCAAACATTTTGGCCGTAGACCTTGGACATTCCAACAGGACCATCGCGCTCAGCATGGGCCACCCAGGAATTGTTACAAAATCAGGTTCCTCGCTTCATTTCCAGTGCACATTGGCCACCAAAATCTCCGGATACCAGTCCGTTGGACTATTGTGTCTGGAGTATTTTGGAAAGCAAGCTCTTCGGCGGGAATGGGCCAAAATGACGCAGAGCAACATTCGGCCAGCGTGTGACGTTTTCATTGGCCGTTTGAAGGCCATAATTCGTGCCAGAGGTGACCAATTCGAACAAATCTAAACTTATTCTAAAATTTGATGCAATTTCCGACATTTAAAAAAAAAATTAAAAAAAATGTAAATTCTGTGGCGTTTGACTTTGTTGCAGTTTGTTTATCTCACCCTGTATTGGTATATGTGGTCTACATAAATGTACACGTACATTAGTACGATCATATAGTGTCAGAACTTTCGAACTTTTTTTTTTTTTTTGTAAGAAAATAGACAAAACATTGAAATTTTACCAAACAGTTATTGACATTTTCACCCTCGATTGCATTATTTATTTCCAAAACTGAGATCGATTAAATATTCCGGTAAATAACAAAAATACAATAAAAAGTGAACAACAACTACAACTAACATGAGTCGCTTCAAACATGTGAACAGTCATAAGGAGTATGGAGATGAAGAGTATGATTTTGAAGAAGCATAAGGAGTATGGAGGCGGAGAGTATGATTTTCGAAATTTGTGGGCGAAGGTAACGAAAACCTTTCAATCGGTTTTCCTTTCAAGGCCTGTAAGCAAATGTCTTTTGAAGGCAATTTACGTTTGATTATTTTCCAGTTTGTGTGAAAGCCAAACGGAGGATGTTGTTTCACCATAGAAGTTTTAATTGAATTTTTAACGAAGCCGCCCCAACATTAACAGTAATATACAATGACCGAACAAACGAATGTTAGCCATTGTGGCAACAGCATGGAGTCCACTACAACCATTCCCACTCTCAATCCCGGTGATGGCAGCAACAGTCATGGGCAACAATTTGCCTTTTTCAAGTTATTCCATGCAACATGCGCTGCGAATATACATGTGCGAGCAGTGGTTCTATAATAAAGTATGTGGAAGTGTTGGTGCGTTTGTGTACTTGTTTGGTCTGTGGCCACCTGTCAGAATATTTTGAACTCATATGAATAAACAGTGGTTTGAGTTTACATCGTTGTTGGGTGGTTACGATTTCAAAATACACACACACAAAGAACGGAATAGTAGGTGTTAATAGAATGTGAGAGGTGTCATAATTAGAAGAGAATGTCATTGCACGAAAATGTTGTTTTATGTTTAGTAAAAAGTAGTAATAAGCAAATAAAAAAGCAGATAAGTTCGGCCGGTCCAAACTTTTAATATCATTTGAAGGAACTTGAAAAAATTTACAAAAAATTTCCCTCAAAAAAAAAAAAAAACTTTTCTGATGAAGGCGTGGTCTTGAATATGTAATTTTTTGTAATAGGCTGAAGTACCGATTCCGAACTTTAAATACGAAATTTGAAACAATTCCGGTGGAAATCGGGATGTATTGCATATGGAGGCTATATGAAGACGGGGACAAGCATACACGATTTTTTTTGATAGGTTGTAGTATCCATCATGAACTTCAAATACGAAATTTGAAACAATTCCATTAAAAAATGTACCAAAATCAAAATACCTAATATTGGCAGGTACAGTTATATGAGGGATATACGAAAATGTGGACGTACAGGGCCTATTTACGAACTTAACCAGCCTACTGGCAAAATACACATCTCAATTCATTTTTACGTTGATCAAAAAATGTTACAAACGGAGTTAAAGAGTTAATATACCCTCCATAGAATGGTGCAGGGTATAAAAATAAGAAACTCTCATTAGGAAAGCCGTTTCAAAGGGTTGTGAACGTATCAGGAATTAGTTTGGTTTTAAACTTAAAAAATGGTTTATAAAAGTTGTGATTTGGTAAGCTTCTCCCCTTTCCTTCCCGCTTTCGAAGTTTATTCGTTATAAAAGCAGAATGTTAAAGACTTCACCACATAGATTCGATGAACTATTGTTTGATTGTGTTGATTTATAGTGAATATCTTTACGTTGGAATATATAGCACATTTACTGGTCTATTCAACTTTTGAAATGCACTGTACCGTACAACAGAACTCTCCGTCAACAATTCGTATAAGTTTGTGTACAGTGATTTGACTTTAAATTAAATGGTATTTCGAGAAGCACGAAACAATACGCAATCTATTTAATATTTAATGTAAATTAACGTATACACAGGCACACTCACATACACACACACCATTACACCGGTGAAGAGTCTTATTAACAACGATGACAAGGATCAGAAACGACCACACGAACTTAACCTCATCTCATGCCGTTTTCCAATGTGAAAAATTCATATTTTCCCCCACAAAATGAAATCCGTACACCTTTACACACGCACACCACACACACACATATATATACAAACAAAGCCACCGAAAAATAATTGTATATTTCACGTCATGTAATAATTAAAGGTTGTCGTTGTCCAAAAATAAGATTTCTTTGTGGATTTTGACTTCCTTTTGCAGGTGAATGAATGGATATTTGGACACACCGTTAGATGGCTGGATAAGTTGTTGTAATTACAACAGTTTAAAGCAAAATTTTGGGGTTGAGTTTGGGTTTGTAACTACGTAAGGAATGACGTGGTCTATGACGATTACCTGTAAATTAGAAAATACAAATATAAAATACAAATATATGCCCTATCATACGAAGAGTTTTTGAATGGATTTCTATGTTTAGAATACCCTTGGACAGATCATCAAGAGAACTCTTAAGAAGGAATCTATGTATCGAGGTACTTCTCAGTAAAATGTTTATATATATAGAAACATGTTTTAGACATCTTTACCATTAAAAACAAGGCTTTGGAGTCGATCTATAGGAGCCAGAGTCCACCTCATGGTAGAAGTCCCTAGGTGGATTCGGAAAGTGAATATTTTATTAATTTTAGTTATTCAGAGCAATAGTATCTTCCAATTCCGCTTATAGGCACATACTTTGACATCGACTCTAAAGCCCTGATTTAAATGAAGAGCAGACTAATAAAAGAATTCGAGCGATATGACACCATTTGAAGGTCTTTTATAAGCAGGAGACCCGTTTCAATATCCACATCTTTCTAAATATCCATGTTTAATATGACCAGCAACAACATCAATTCTTTTTACATTCAACAGGGATATAATTCTCATTCACATAAATATATATTTTTATTTTCTTCTCCGTGGTCGTGGTCGAATAACAATGCCGACAAAGTAGTAAAAATTTTATCGGAAGGTCATAGCGAGCACCTACAGGGTGAACTGAAAAAACTACAACCAACTTCAGACTGCTGTTATTTCTAAGCCACTGGCCGAAAAATGGCTCGTGAGCTGAACATATCGCAATATTCTATTCGGAAAACATTGAAAAATGAATTCGGGGTAAAGCCATTGAAATTCCAAAAAGTGCAAGAACTTACACCGCAACTGAAAGAAAAAAGGCTCAATAGAGGTAAAGAGTTGCTTCGCTTGGCTGAAAGTGGTGAACTGCCGAATTTGGTTTTTTTCCGATGAGAAAACATTCGTTGTCCGGCAGTTTGTAAACGAACAAAATGATCGTGTTTACCGTGGCATCAGAATAAATGGCGAATATTATCGCGAAAATATTCTGGAGGGTGTATTATAGCCTTGGGCGCTCAAACATTTTGACTGCAGACCTTGGACATTCCAACACGACCCAGCTCCACCACACTCAGCACTCGCCACCCAAGAATGGTTACAAAATGATGTTCCTCGCTTCATTTTAGCGCACAATGGCCACCTAAATTTCCGCATACCAATCTGGACTATTGTGTCTGGAGTATTTCGGAAAGCAAGGTTGGCACTAAAAAATACCAAAGTGTCGATCACCTCAAGCAAGCGCATAGGCGGGAATGGACCAAAATACCGCAGAGCAACATTCGGGCAGCGTGTGACGGTTTCATTGGCCGTTTGAAGGCGATTACTTACCTATCTCAGGCAGACCCGAACAATTCTGATACGATTATCGCCTAGACAAAAACTATGCGGATGTTTCCAAGACGAGAAGTAAACAGCCGTTTACTTCCAAGCCTCTAGAAACCTGAATATTTTCTCTTCGACAGCTACAACTAGAAATGAGCGGATTACCGTATAGCTAAAGAATATTGAATAGTTCCGAGCCGAGAGAAGACTAGAAAATCACATCGAAGCAGACAGCGATATAATTTATCCGGGAAAAGGAAACCAAATTATTTCTAGCCGAGTCAAAATTAGAGAAAATCCTCAGGTGGTTTCCACGCCGGCCGACACCCGATATCTGCTTAGTCAACAGCATTACGAATTATTCCTAGCTGAGAGAAAACTCACCCAATAAACTCCGTGGCGATAGCACATTAGATACTTTTAAGCCTAAAAAGCTCGAACTCTTCGAACCGGGGGCAACCTGAAGGAGCCGGGAACTCACATTTATGTTTCGAGCCATAGGCAAAAGCCCAATACTTATATCACGAATAGATCCAAGCCGACAGGAACTTGAATATTTTCTATCCGTCAGCTGCAACTCCAACACTTGAAATAATTACTCCCAAGCCAACTGGAATACAATAATTCCTAGTCCCAATCACCCCATGTCGACAGCAAACCGAAGAATTTCGGGCCGAAAGATACAACTTGAATTCTTCTTAGACGTAGTGCAACATAAATACTTATGATCCGGGTAATTTTATTATATGGTTTTCCAATTGTCTGATTGTATGTGTGGAGAGAATTATGCTTAATACGCTGGACTGCATTTGCCTAGTCATGTTCAAGATATCATTTATGGACAGAAGGCCGTCAACAGGTGTTCTACAAAATAATATAATATCTAGTGCATTGCGAATCCATTATGGGGACCAAACAAGTGTCCAGAAAAGAAACCATTTCTGTAACAATTTTACGGGCTCCCTGATAGATCTTCTTAAAATCTCTTCAATGGCTCTGGTAAATCGATTGTTTCGGAAATAGTTCCCGATTTGCTGTTTCTTTAACAAAATTCTTGTATGCACCCTTCCACGTTTCACGAGCACTTGCTTTCATGCAAGTGATAACAATATGGCAACTCTGTTCGTATTCCCACAGCCTTATTTGTTTATTGTTGTGCACTGAAGTAGAGCAAACAAGTGTGTTATTCAACAAAAGAAACAGCAATAGGAAGATGGCAATGAACAAAATAAGGAGGAAGAAGAAGAACAAGAAACACATAAGTGGTAACAGAGAAAGAGAGGGCGAAACAGAGCGTAAAAGGTAAGGTGGAACTATTGCTCTGATTGCTGAGTGCAAAACTATTAACGAGCGAAGTGGTAAAGAGAACAGTGTTTGAGAGCAATGCCATTTGTGAGAGCGAAATATGTATTTTATTATTACCGTTATTGATTATTGTTTTGTTTCCTGATTTATTTTTTTTTCTGCGGGATTTAAGGATTCCAGAGGAATTATGAAATCAAATATTATTCTAAGTTTGGAATTTGTTGTGCAATTTTCCAAAAAAAGAGAATCCTTTTAAATGGTCACGTTTTTAAAGGACTTCCCCTGTTCTAGGCTTTCCTGAAAAAAGAACGAGGCTAGACGATGGTGTTTGCTGAGGCACACGAGCTCTGCTGATTTCATGTCAACAACAATTCGTGCTGTGATTTTGTTGTTGTGTGTAGTTTAAGCGCCTTTTGCCGAACTACCCGCTAAAATGTTGGCTAGCACACCACCACCACCTCCACCAATACATTAACACCAAACACGGACAGTGACAATGACAGCAGCAACAACTAGTACAATCAGAACCTCTTTCGACCCCCTAACCCCCCTCGGTTTCATAGGCTCAAGTAAGGAAGAACAAAAAAAAGGATATTAAGTAATCATTATTTTGCCAACAACAAAAAAGTGTCCCAAAATTTTTAGGTGACCATTTTTGACACTTTCTTTACTCCACCTTCTTCACTCCGGGATCCATACTCACTTGTTTTTTTTGAAGAAAAGGGCAATTTTTGTTGAGGTTATGACCAGCTTAACAATTTTCACATTTTCTTAGTAGATTTTCATTTGCCACTTGTAAAATCCTTCCTTTGTCATCACTTTTCTGGACAGACAAACAGACACTTTTCGCACACACACATCGTCACCATCACTCAATAGCACAATAGAATGTCGTATTTTGTTGTATAGCAACAATGGAAAATAAATAAAACATTACAAAACTTAATTGAATTGAATTCATTCGTTCAGATATTTCCCGTGTTTCTTGTTTTTTTTTTTTCGGTTGCGTTCTTTCGTTTTATTTTCTTTTGTTATTACTTGGCGTCATCCAGGATACACTTTTGCGGAAATTTCGTTCAGATTTGAGATTTGCACAGTTGTTAGAGAGATTGCAGTGGAAATTAAAGGATAAAAGTAGAATGAATTTTTTAGTTGAAATTGAATTTATATTGGATTTTGCACAGTTTCTGCGGATGTGCGTCAGTTTTTGACGTACCACTCCCTTCTACTGATGAATAACAAAGTGGTTTTCAACTGTTGGTTCGCTTCTTAGTTGCTCCAGCCAGCCAGCCAGCTATACAATGTTCGCCTCGAACTTATACTCTATTTCGAGGAAAAGAGTGTTATAAACATCACAAATTTACGCACTTGTGGCAGCCCACGTTTAACGGACACACAAACCCACACTGAGCGAACAGAACGGAAAGAGCGAGCGAACGAGAGCTGACAATAGTGTGGTGATAGAGCAGGCGAGAGTTCTCAGTGATACCTGTAGGACAACAAAAGTGAGACAGCCCAAAAAGAGAAAATCCATAGCCGTGAATTCAACATGTTTGAAATCACCACAGAAATGGGGTGGTTGGTTGGCCAGCCAGGGCAAAAAAATGGGGTGGTATGGTGGTTGTGCTTTATTGTTTCTTTGAGTAGTTTAAATACGAAATGGCATAATTGTTTTCACGATTTAAATATTCTGAGAATTAGAATTTTAGGTTTTTATTATTTTTTAACGATTCTGTGTCTTACCCAATGTCTTTAGTTTTGTATAAAAACTCTTTGTTTAGGTCCTAATATTAGGCCCTGCCGAGTTGCACTAGTATTTTCACGATGCTCTGGGCATGGTGTGACTTGAAAGACTGCAACAAGCAACATCACACTTTACAAAGTGCAACCCTTCTTTGCACAGTGTCTACGATGCCAATTTATTTGAGGTGGAACGTTTTAGGAAAAAGAGAGAAGTACAGCAAATAGGCCTATAGCTTGATATTATTTTGTGATATTTGAGTGTATTAGGGCCACAAATATGTATATGAGTCAATATCGATGTAGTACGATGTTTCCAGTATTTCGTATAGCACCCCTAATAACGACATTATAGACCGGAATTGTTTCAAATTTCGTATTGGAAGATGTTAAGATGGTGCAGCCGGTACTTTAACTTTTAATATTGGGTTTCGATATTTTGATGATATATCGACATAATTTAACGGAATTGTTCTAAATTTCGTGTTTTAAGGTCTTAATGGATACTGCAATCTATGAAAAAAAAATACTTATGCAGGTCTGCGTATTCGTATAGCCCGTATATAACGGTACCTCCCAATAGTCGATATTTTAATGATTTTAGCCATGTTATTTACCGGAATTGATTCAAATTTCGTATTTAAAGTTCGTATTCGGTCCTACAGCCTATGACAAAAATTGCGTATGCAGGTCCACGTCTTCTCATAGCCAGCAAAAAACGATACCTTTCGATATTCGATACATTGATGTTTTTGCAACGCTATTCACGGCATTTTTTTTTAAGTTTCGTATTTGAATATTGTAATGGCCTATGACACAACTTGCCTATGCAGGTCCAAGTCGTCGTTTAGACCCCATATTAGGTTTTCATTTAACCCATAGTTTTAATCGATTTTTTTTAGTTCTTCCAGTTCCTTCCAAATGGTGAAGGGTATTAAAATTTCAGAGAAAAAAGACAAAAACAAGTTAAGAAGTACCAGACGGTTTTATCGACAGATGAACAGGGTGAGATAAAAAGAAACTGCAACATAGTCAAACGCCTTAATTTTTACATTTTTTTAAATTTTATTGAATGAAAGCAAAAAATGTCGGAAATAGCATCAAATTTTAGAATAGGTTTAGATTTGTTAGAATTTGTCACCTTTGGCACGAATTATGGCCGAATGAAACCGTATTATGGCACGAATGAAACCGTATCACGCTGCACGAATGTTGCACTGCGGTATTTAGCTTGAGGTGATCGACACTTTGGAATTTTTAAGTGCCATCCTTGCTTTGCAAATTATTCCAGACACAATATTCCAACGGATTGGTATCCGGAGATTTTGAAGCGAGAAACCTCTTTTGTAACCATTCTTGAGTGGCGCGGAATGTCCAAGGTCTGCGGCCAAAATGCTTGCGTGCCCAAGGCTTTAATACACCCTCCAGAATATTTTCTCGATAATATTCGGCATTTATTCTGATGCCACGGTCGATTAATACGAGCGGAGAACGACCATCGGCTGTTATGGCGGCCCTCACCATCACCATGACCGGCGCTTGAATTCTGGTGGCCAACCGAAAGTGCACATTTTCAGCTGACCTCTTTGGCAAGTAAACACGATTATTTTGTTTGTTTACAAACTGCTGGACAAAGAATGTTTTCTCATCGGAGAAACCCAAATTCGGCAGTTCACCACTTTCGGCCAAGCGAAGCAACTCTTTAGCTCTTTTCACTCTATTTTATTTCTGTTGCGGTGTAAGTTCTTGCAATTTTTGGAATTTGGAAATTTGGCTTTACCTCGAGCTCATTTCTCAATATTTGCCGAATGGAATATAGCGATATGTTCAGCTCACGAGCCATTTTCGGCCACTGCGACGCGGGTTTCGATCAAGTCACTTCTTTACTTTTCGAACCATTTCTGCTGATGTTGATGTTTTCCGTCCACTTCCTTGACGTCGGGCTGCGCTACTAGTACTACGGTTACGAGCGATGGTACGAGACACAAAAGATTCATTCACATTTAAATGCTGGAGTGCTATAACGATAGCCACTTGTGGTTTTCCTGCCAAATATAAAGAAACGCTTGAATTCCATCACGAATAACTCTTTTTCTGGAAAACTCTCACCAAAATGCTTTTGTACGCTTGTAAATACAGCAGTCAGAAGTTGGTTGTAGTTTTTTTATCTCACCCTGTATACCCTCTTTAGCCATATGACTAAGGGTATAAAAGGTTGGACATCAACATACGGACTACTCACTTTTCGCAATTTCATTACGTTTCGCATCTTTGAGGAAGTACTGTCCGATGATGCCACCAGCCTATAAACCACATTAAACTGTGACTTTTTCTGGGGGAATTGGTAGTTTTGTGCAAGGCTTCTGGCTTATCTTCACTCCAAATTAGACGATTCTGCTTATTGAAATAGAGCGCGTTGAACTTTATTTGTCGACCAATAAAATTCAATGATTTGACAGTGAAACAAAACACGAAATGTGCGTGAGCTTTTTAAGCCAGTGTTTCCAAAAAGACAAAAGCTAAAAAATCACCCTTTATGAACAATTCTTCTGCTTAATTATAGAAGATCTTGACAAAATTAATGTCAAAAATGCGGAAAAAACAAAGGAAAATAATTTGTCAGGATATTTAAGAACCGTCGAATATACATATCCAAGACTTTCGAAAATATTTTCACATTTTACTGTTTATTAGTGCAACTCTTCAAATGACATTAATTTTTCCAGATTCTCTATCCACTGTTTCCCACAAAACCCCAACAATACTTTTTCGCATACAACAAGTAGCCGCGCAACATATGCGAGAGCGAGAGAGAGCGACAACGAGTGTGTGTAATCACAAAAAACAGCTACAAGTGTATGAAAGTACCTACTCTCAGCTTGCCCTCTCTCGCATGACACACGTATACTCACCACTGGCATGTAGTGTGACACCAACTGAGACATGTGATTTAGGACATGCGCCCTGGAGCGGCGACCTGTAAGCTTCCGGGTTTCTGCCCGCACACACACTTGTGGATTGTTTTATACTGTTGTCGTTGGTTCGTTCGCATCGTTCATAATGATGATGCCCTTTGCCGCCATACTCACCTCAGCCACCATCCTGGCCATCGTCGTGGCCTCATGGCCAAGCAACAGCAACAACGAAGGCAACTTCTTATCATCATCATTATTATCGTCGAATGAAAATCAGAAATGCCAGTTCGTTTGTTATTTTGCCATTCTGTTTGTTTTGTTGTGCTTCCATCTTTTCTTTACGTTATTCCCTCTACTTGTTTCACCGCGTGTTCGCATGTGCCTGTGTATGTGTGTCAGTATTTGTTGCTATGTTTTTGTTGTGCTCTTCCTCAGTTGCCTTACCCTTAGCGCGTTGCACTGGTCTTTTGTGTCTGCTGCACTGGCTTTGTTTTTAGTTGGCTGGTTGGTTGGTAGGTTGGATGGATGGTTGAATGGCAAGTTGGCTGGCTGGCAGGCTAGCTTGTCTCAAAAGCATGCAACAAACCACCCCATGCAACAACTATCCAGCCACCACCCAAGCCAATCTCATTTAATTGCTGTTTTGATTCCATTCTTTTGTGATTGTGTCTGTCTGCCTGTCCGTCCACCCGTCTGTCTACTGTGTTTCAGTGTATGCGTGTTCATTGACACATCCAACTTTGATAGTTTCGAATAGAAATTGCAATTGTTTCGATTCCTTTTTGCCTGGTGTTTCTATGCTTCTGTAATGCTTCCTTGTTATGCTTGGGTGTGTGTATGTGTATGGGGGGTAAGAATGCTCATTAGTAATTGTTTGATTCGATCATTGCATTTCGAGACGGTAGGAATTAATTGTGAAATTTTATTGAAAGGTGCAAGGGATGACCGGCGTAGGCTGCTTACATTTAGTAATCATAATGAATGACATTGCATTTAAAGTGAATTTGAAAAAGATACGGAAATGAATTTAAAATATAAGTCCTGAAATGAAACGTTGTTCTGAAATTTTGGCTGATAAAGAAAATGCTACAAACGAAAGAGGAAAAAAAGCATGGTTACAAGTTCGAAGGTATCTAAGTTTAATCTAATTTTTCTAAGCACACTACGATTTTTAGATGCACATATACGAACAATATTGTAATCAAAGATGTGGTTTGACTTTAGTTAAAATTCGGAAGGGAAAAGTTAGGACTCCGCTTTGTATATTTTCAAAATTTTGAACGAGCGAGGTACTAAAAGTATTGGACAGATCTATTTCATTTTTTCTATAGTAGTGGGAGTAAAAAACTGTGAAAATTTCAAAAAATCGGGCATTGAATTCACAGTTTATGGGAGCTGTACTTATTCGGAATTTTTGGGGAAGTATTTTTTTACCAATATATCATTAAAATCCGCAATTGTCTTTAGCCTCATACAAACATTATTATGTACGCAGTTTGGACTGCATTCCAATAGAATATATGATTGTTTTTAAAATTTGGAATTTTTGTGAAGTAGGTATCAGAAGAAGTGTCCCGATGCATTCAAATTTCATACGAAATCTTAGATATTTCCTTACTGAACATGTTGCATTGTGTTAGTGATTGATGTTCCCTTGAATGCGTGAACCGATTTTATATCTGAAAACTCCATATGAAAGATGACGTCAATACCATGGATTATACAAAGTGGCGCTAAAGTAAACTTCCGATGTTTTTTTTGGCTGTAATTAAAAACAAAAATGAAAAACTTTGATTGTTCTTGTGGATTATTTTTATTTGGTTCTTTAGCTTTTTACATCAAGTCATGAATATGATGTCATGTAAATGGTCACCCCAGTTTATTGTTATTTAAGCCCTTTTTATGGCATTTTCCATCACTTTGGCCAAAACTTTCGGAGATAGGTCCTCACATTCTTGACGGATATTGTATTTAAGAGCTGAAAGTGTCTGAGGCTTGTTGACATAAAATCGTCACTTCAAAAAGCCACACAAAAAGAATCAGGCGATTGGCTGGCCAGTGCAAATTGCTAAAACGGGAGATTTGGCGCCCGGAAAATTCATCCTTCAGCATATCGATTGGGGCACATGCAGTGTGCCGTTGCACCGGCCTGTTGGAACCATATGTTTTCTAATCCCAGCTCATCAAGTTGCGGCAAAAAAGTCTTTGATTATTGCTTTGTAACGCTCACCATTCACAGTAACCGTGTTCGAAAGAAAAGGAAGAAAATAGGTCCGATAACTGCTCCAACGAAAACAGTACACCATACAGTGACTTTGAGCGGGTGTAATGGCTCTTCGTGGAAATGGGCCTCATCACTCATGATTATTTCTGATGAAATCATCTTCTTCTTGGTGGAGATTAAGGATGGCTTGAGCGTATGTTAGACGTGATTAGCGGTCAGTAGCTAACAGCTGATGCACCATCTGGCCTTTGTACGGAAACATCTTCAAATCTTGTACCAAAATTCGCTAACAGACACCGTCGACTGATACCCATTTGCGCGGCACGTCGTCTGGTCGATGTCGACGGCGCTGCCATGAGATCCTCACTTACAGCAGCACGCCTGGCCGCATCTGTTTTTGGTGCCAGTCTCTTCAAGACGAGCGGCTAAACGTAGCAGTGTTTCACTAGTACATGTGGAAAGGCCAGTAAATCTGCGACGAAATTCACGCTGTGCCAAAATCACCGACCGATTATTGGTCAAATAAATAGTCACCAATATTCCGCGTTCTGGGGCAGTGTAGCGTAACATTGTTTATTAATGTGTATTTTGCATGTGCTTACATAAAAAATGTCAAAACAGAACTGACATTAGGGGCCAATCGTAAAATTTATAATATTTTCTGAAAGGAGGATTACTATTGCGCCACCTTGTATAAGCGACATGTGCTGATTCATGAGTTACATCCATTTATTTTAAAAATATTTCAGTGAATGACGAACAGATTCAAAAGCCAGGCAAAGCTAGAATTCTAAAATTTTGCCTGTGGTTCAATGTGGGTGTGTAGCAGTAATTTATAGCTTATTTTTTGGAAATTCGAATTGTAAGTGTACTAAAAAGCTATAAATCTGGTAACATTCGGTATTAAACTTAGTGATCTTAAATTTTGATATTCAGTAAAAGAACGGGGCTTGGCACTAGGATTGATATAAGAAGATGGATTTAGAAATTTGTACTACGTCCACAAAATGTACTAAATTTGGTACAATTTAGTTTTTATCGAACGGATGGAGCTGGATATTTTGGTATTGGGGTCGTACATGATAGGTAGGGAAATACGTTCTATAAATATATGAAAAGTTCTAAATGACACTAAGTTTAGTATTGCTTGAAATCTGGAATTTGGCATTAGGTTCACTGTCAGTGTGTCGGGTTGAGACCTCGATCTGATTTTTGAAATACAAACCAAAAAATAAGAAAAGTACTAAGTGGTACTAAATTTAGTGTAATATTTAAAATTTGGTATTAGGATCACTTTTTGAGCGATGAGGTTCCTATATGGAGGTGTATTTTCAAATGTATACTTAAAAAGTACGAAAAGTATTAAATGATGCTAAATTTGGTTTTTATCACCCCTCTGTCTCTATCTTCCTCGGAAGAACTTAATATGATATTCCCAAACAGATCCTTAACGGGCCTTGGACGTCAATATATGCAGTTTCTAGAATCACTACAAGCATCGATAAGTCTTTGCAGAGTTCTTCTTTGTAATGTATGTTTATTCAGACTATTTTCAGTTTTCCCAGGATAAACACAAGATTCTGAGCACCTTTAACTTTTTATACTCTTAATCCTTAATAGTGTTACATTAAATTTGTCATATTCTAAAACAACTCTAAATATTCTTTCAAGAATATCAATATTAAATTTTAAATTGATATAGTAGTGACCTCGTGTCATTAATATCTAATGCCCAACCGAACACAGTAATTTGACATTTAATCTTCTCAGTATCTATAATAAGAATTCTTAGCTCGTTGCGGAATTACCTGCGTAATAAATTAGCAATTACCTGCTTAGCCTTTGGCCGTTTTTACATATTCCATGTATATATTACATTAAATAGTCCGCAACCAAGATTGCCTTATCCATTCATATCTTTCAATTAGTCACACACACACACCCCATAATTTATCACCCGGAGAAAGATTTTACAACTGCCATCACAGGTGTCACACATGCCACAGAAGCCAAATCAAACAGAACTCTAACCAGCCAAGCCAACCAACCAAAACAACCTGGACACTGACGATGAAAACGTTCGCTGAATTATGACAAGTCAACAGTGTCAGATTAATCGGGTAAATAAACGAAAGAACAAACCTCCTCCTTGTCACAATTACCTGGGGACTGCCAACAACTGGTCGAGTAGTCGACAACAGCGACGACGACGTCACAAAGCACAAACGAAGTGTTTGACTATGTCATGCCAACACACTCGAGTGGTGAAGGTGTGTGTGTGCGTATAAGTGATATCGCACAGATAGACTGGGAAAATATCAGTGGAGAAAATAGACATCACTCAACTGGTTACCGAGAAGGAAGTTTACGTTAAAACATGTGAAGGGGGAGTAGGCGGATGAAGGGGATTGTGGGCTGAAGAGTGTTGCCAGAAATATAGGTATCATTTATTTGCATGTCCAGTATTTGGATAGGGCAAGTGCCCACATATGGTTATGTCCTTGTGTATGTGTATGTGTGTGTGTTTAAGATAAACAAAGTAAATAATTTGAATGGGTCTTAATTAACCATTAAATGTAGAAAATTTTCGTGAGGTCCTCATCGCCCTCGATATCTTACAGTAGGAATTATGTTCATTTTAGCTGAATTTAATGTATTAAATGAATTTTTAAATACCTACAGCTACATAATAGGAAATAATCAATATGGCTTTATAAATTATAATAAATACTAATCAAAGCTGGATCATTTTCTAACAGAGACGTCTATGGCTTTCACTAAGTATGATGTGGCAATATTTAATTTTTACATGTTAGCTAGTATGAGCCGATATTTCGATATAAATACGTTTATACCAAGCATATGTGGCCAAATTGTCTTACTTATATTATTTGCAAACTGTAGTGAATATTAGTTTTCCTTCTTGAATTTTTAGTAACGTTTGTTTTTTGTTATCAGGAAAGTTTAAATAAAACGTTCGGCTTAACTTTTGCCTATTAATAGCTCTCAGATCTTTTTGATTTTTTTCCACACGTAGGTATTTGTACCCTGATTCCGGGAAAGTAACATTTACTTGGAGGACTTATCCGGATGTCCGGATATTTGGCCCAAAGGTCCTGGTCTAAGCTTCGGGTTAGATCCGGACTTTTTAGCAGAATCAGTTTGTCCGAGTTAAAATCCAGGAAAGAAAATAGAACAGGAAAGACTGTAGCATTATGACAAGGTTGAATGTAAGATAAAATTTGACATATAAATTGTGGACTCGCAAAATGGAGTTTTTAAAATCCGGGTCAAAAAACCAAAGTAAAAAAAATCTCTTCTATGGCTACAGAGGGTGTATATCATATGATATGGCCAAAAGGTTCCTTATCGAAACAACGGTTTGTATTACCTCCACCATATTATGTAGGTCCACGTCTTTGCATAGCCCTCATAGAACGGTACCTCCAGATATTTGGTATTCTGATAATTATTGCGGCATTGTTCAACTGAATTGCTTCCTACTTCATATTTGAAGTTGGTAATGGGTTCTACAGCCTGTGCCACGTATATCACGATACCTCCCGATATTAGTGATTTTAGCGCCGTTATTCATCGGAATTGAATCGGTACTACAGTCTCTGGCAAAAAACGAATTCTACGAATTCTACGAATTTTTCTACGATTTTTTTTTGTAATTTTTTAATTTCTTTCAAAATGGTGGAGTCCTGCTGGAATGTCCAAGGTCTGCGGCCAAAAGGTTTTCGCGATAATATTCGGAATTTATTTTGATGCCGCGGTTGTTATGGCGGCCCACACCATCACCATGGCCGGCGGTTGAGTTCTGGTGGCCAACCGAAGGTGCATATTTTCAGCTGATCTCTTTGGCAAGTAAACACGATCATTTAGTTTGTTTACAAACTGCTGGACATCGAATGTTTTCTCATCGGAGAAAACCAAATTGGACAGTTCACCACTTTCGGCCAAGTGAAGCAACACTTTAGCTGTTTTGAGTTTATTTTCTTTAGGTTGCGTTGTAAGTTCTTGCACTTTTTGGAAATTCAATGGCTTTACCCCGAGCTCATTTTTCAATATTTGCCGAATGGAATATTGCGATATATTCAGGTCACAAGCCATTTTTCGGCCACTGCGACGCGGGTTTCGATCAAGTTGCTTCTTTACTTTTCGAACCATTTCCGCTGAAGTTGCTGTTTTCTTCCGTCCACTTCCTTGACGTCGGGCTATGCTACCAGTAAGTATCACGGTAACGAGCGATGGTACGAGACACAAAAGATTTATTGGCATTTAAATGCTGGAGTGCTCTAACGATAGCCATTATTCCCAAAAGGTTAAAATTCTAATTATTCGCACAAAATTCAAAATAAATGTTAAATTTTCTTAAGATTTGGTACATCCCAATATCTGGTACTCATAATTCCTTATCCCATGCCTCTCACTAAAGGTGAGGTATGCGCAGTACCCTTTAGTGAAAATTTCTAAGACCACTTCCTGAAATCCCCCATACTTACCTACAGATAACTAAATGTCAAATTTTGAAATTCTAGAACTAGTAGTTTCTTCTGGGCTTTTATAAGTCTACCAGTCGCTCATATTTTACAAATGTATATGTATTGACAAGCTACTTGTATCATCGGGGTGATAAATTGTCCTTATTTCAAGGAAGAGGCCAATTAATGAAAATTAATTCTTGCCCTAAATTTACTCTCACTTTAACGTTAATCGAATTAAATCTAAAGAAAATTATGTCCCACTGTGTTACTTTTATATGTCACAACAACTAAACAGATTTTGGTTAGCAACCAACAAATGACACACAAATAGTTGCTTTTGTGCTCCTTTGGGTGGAGAATCGGGGAAGGGGGATGGGAGAAAACAAGGCAAATGCTTCTCCTTCCTTTTTGGCTGTATGACATTTGACTATGGCTAGCTGGGTGGGTAGTATATTTAACTCAGCAGGTGGTTCGTTATACGGTCTAATGGCAGGATACATCAAAGGCTGGACGACGTTGATTCCCATAAAGAACGGAAATGGAAATTACAATAAATAACACCAGTAAATTGTTTAAAACAATGCTTTGGTATTCAGTTAGACTTTATGTGTCTGTCGGTCTGTCATTCAGCCAGCCAGCCAGCCAGCCAGCCAGTCAGAGTTAAGTCTAATAAGCAAAGCACCAGCTCCAATAGACTTAACACGAAACCAGCACTCCTTTATGGCCTTAGCAAAAATGTCGAAGTGTGGGTGCGGAGAGACAGAATGAAAGCAGATTTAATGGTATTTATGGCTTAACATTAAACGGTGTGACATCAACAAGTTACCGGCTACAAGTGAGGCAAATGAGTATCTAAATTCTCACAAACCCTCCAAGTTTGGGGATAAGGGTCGGGGGAGAAAATCAGTTGTCGGGAGGGTTGGCAAAGAAGTCTCATCACTGTCACACCTGCTTGTGTTAAAACGAAGCATTTTCGAAAAGTTGTCCCTTTATGGAGTGTCACTCCAGAAAAACAAGGGTACAAGACCTTTGCAACCTCTTCGGAGTAGTGGTGGCTTGGGGTTTATCCGCTCTCGGTGTTTGCTCATGACAATACATCCAACTGGTGCTCAATGTCTCGTCTGGTGAAGTTTATTGCAACAACCTCACCCACACACACACACCGACCGACCGACACACACTCAACGCAGCTAACTACACGTTCTGCTGTAAAGAGCCAAAGGAAAAAAGAGATTTATTATCACAGCTTGACAAAGTGTTTTGTCGAAATTTATTTATACTTCAGCTATAAAACAAATAAAAGCACTGAGTAACAGCAGAACAACAACAGGAAAAAAACATTGCTTTTTATTTACCAGACAACAACACGCAAACTATACTCCTTACATGCGGACATACATACGTTGTACTGGTAAGTTGTTGCATATCAGATGAGGCTACTCCTCCAAAAGTACACAAACACACACAATCCCTCACTCATTCTGAAAGTCGCAAATAAACAAATGTTTGTAGCGTTTCATGAAGACAGAAGCGGCAACTGTTAGCGTTTTTAATGGCCTTGTTTTATTGTTTGAGTACTGATTTGTCCTTGATGTCGTTTTTTTTTTGTAGTTGTTGTTGTTATGAACAGTTATCAACACCATGCGATAAGCAAAATACTGCTTGCCTTCTATAATATTTGGTTTAATTGTAAGGATGGTCGTCCTACTACCACATTGCATTTCCACAATGTCACAAATAGTGGGTCTCAGTGCTTTTCGAAATTTTAGTTCTCCAACATGCAAGTCATGTAATTCTCCCTGGAGACCTGCAATAGTCCCTATGTTTTGCGGGTTTCTTACAGAGATGGGAAATTTGTTAGATTTTATTAGTAGTTTATACTTAATACAAATTCCATGAGTGCAAGGATAAAAAGGAACATATGTACAGGGTGAGATGAAAAAAACTGCAACCAAATTCAGACTGCGGTCATTTCTAAGCCACTCGTCCGATAGCTGTTAAAACTATTCCAATGACAGCTCATTATATTGTTTTCAAGCGTACAAATGCATTTTGGTGAGCATTTTCCAGAAAAAAGCTATTTGTGATGGAATTCAAGCGTGATAGTGTGATTTCTATATATTTGGCTGGAAAACCACAAGTGGCTATCGTTAGAGCATTTCAGCATTTAAAAGTTAATAAATCTTTTGTGTCTCGTACCATCGCTCGTTACCGTGATACCAGTAGCGTAGCCCGACGTCAAGGAAGTGGACGGAAGAAAACAGCAACATCAGCAGAAATGGTTCGAAAAGTAAAGAAGCAACTTGATAAAAAAACCCGCGTCGTAGTGACCGAAAAATTTCTCGTGAGTTAAACATATCGCAATATTTGATTCGGCAAATATTGAAAAATGAGCTATTGAAATTCCAAAAAGTGCAAGAACATACACAGCAACAGAAAGAAAAGAGACTCAAAAGGGCTAAAGAGTTGCTTCGTTTGGCCGAAAGTGGTAAACTGACGAATTCGGTTTTCTCCGATGAGAAAACATTCGTTGTTCAGCACTTTGTAAACAAACAAAATGATCGTGTTTACTGGCCAAAGAGGTCAGCTGAAAATGTGCACTTTCGGTTGGCCACCAGAACTCAAGCGCCGGCCATGGATATGGTGTGGGCCGCCATAACAGCCGATGGTCGCTCTCCGCTCGTATTATTCGACCGTGGCAGAGCAAATGCCGTATATTGTTGCGAAAATATTCTGGAGGGTTTATTAAAGTCTTTGGCATGCAAAAATTTTGGCCCCAGACCTTGGACATTCTAACAGGACTCAGCACCATCGCACTCAAGAATCGCACCACCCAAGAATGGTAACAAAATGAGGTTCCTCGCTTGATTTCCAGCGCACAATGGCCTCCAAAATCTATGGATACCAATCCGTTGGACTATTGTATCTGGAGTATTTTGGGACAGCAAGGTTGGCACTAAAAATACCAAAGTGTCTATCACCTCAGAATAAATGCCGAATAGTATCTCGAAAATATTCTGGAGGGTGTATTAAAGCCTTGGACATACAAACATTTTGGTCGTAGACTTTGGACATTCCAACAGGACTCAGCACCAACGCATTCAGCAGGCGCCACCGAGGAATTGTTACAAAATTAGGTTCCTCGCTTCATTTTCAGCGCACAATGGCCACCTAAATCTCCGGATACCAATCCGTTGGACTTTTGTGTCATTTTTTGCTTTCATTCAATAAAACTAAAAAAAAAATATGTAAAAATTATGGCGTTTGACTTAGTTGCAGTTTTTTTATCGCACTCTGTGTGCAGGCATTGGTGTGGATATACATCTGTCGGCAAAACCGAAGTGACTTATTGACAATAATCGCAGTTTTTTCCAATTTTTTAATTATTTCCAGACAAATTATTTCCAAATCAATGTACTATAATTCTTTAAGGACTTCCCAGCTATCGAATTCATGGTTTTTTAAGAATATTTTTTAGTGAACAACTGTTATATTGCTTTCATGAACGAAACTCGTAGATGGTTTAGAGGGTCTTCTCGGAAAAAATTGTGCATTTTTTAAAAATATATTTCTGGATATTCTGGCGAAAATGAATTTTTATGTAGACATTGTGGAAAATACATGGATTTTATCACAATATCCCATGGCGATCATGGAGATCAACATTTTAAGACCGATGTTATTCAAGAAGTACTTGGCAAAAATTATAAAAAAAAATATTCAGACAAAAATTTTTAATTTTTAATTTAAAATAATTTTCAATGACTTGCTTGTAAAAAGTCGTGGTATGAAGTATCTGAGCAGGGACGTACATGAGGGGCCTGGAGGTTGGGTTTACGTTGAAATCGTTTTTTCCAACATTTTCATGGAATTGAAGCCTGAAGTGTTCTCCTTTAGCTTGTAGTGCCAATCTCAACCTTCTAAAGGAAATTTACTTTGAAAATATTAATAGGAAAATTAAAAAAAAAAAAAAAAAACATTGGGAATTCCTTTGCCTTATTCGCATCAAAGTTTCAAGAAAATATGACAAGAAAAACTTCTCATTTTTTAATATTTTAATAATTTAAAAATTCGACAATTTGGGATGTTGTGGTTAATTGAAAATTTGGGCCTATATTGTCCTGCTTGAAATGTGATTTAAGAGTGGTATCGTAGTATTGTTGGTGTGAGAGCTACAAAAAGGTGGGGATCGATGATAAAGTCCCACTTCGGATATTATATATATTAGGTGAAACAGAATAAATACCAAAACAAGTTCCTCCATAAGAACGTGAATTATAAGCAAATTGGTTGGCTTCAAATGTCCTAAAATTTCGATTTCCATTAACAACAAGAAAAATAAAATATGGCTGGCCCATGAGATAAGAAAGCTTTTAATTAAAGGATCAGTAAAGTTAATTTAAATACCACGAAATGGGCGGTAGTTTTACATAGGTGCTATAAAGAAATTTTAAACATGCATAGCCAATTTTATGTTACGAGAAGAAATGTGGCTATAATTATCAAATTACAAATATTCTTCTTTTATTTATTAATTTCCTACCAATTCCTATATGCATATTAGACTCACAGAATACCACATTACAGCCCACTAGTTGCAAAATATCGTTAGGGTGACATTCCAAAAAACCTGCATTAACGTTTTTAAAAGTAATAACTGATAGTAAATACTAGATAGTAATATTTGAGGGGATATCTAAATTACAAAACTATATTTACATTCGCAACCACTGTACCTACTATTGGTCTTATCGCCCAGTACTTCTTCCTTGTGTTTTGGTTTATTGAAATAACTTCACATCGGACTAATCAATTTGGAATTTGTCAACGTCAGTTGACAATTACTGTTACCATAACTATTATAACATAGCGGAAGCGTACCATTTAAATTGCAGCTACAGTGTAGTAGTGGTGGTAGCAGTAGTAGAGGTGTTTGTGTTGTTGATATGGGGCGATGATGATGGTGGTAAACTATTTAAAAATGGCTCACTCATTAACTTGTGGTAGCATGCCAGCCGACCTATGCGAAAGGACCAATGTAAACTCAACAGCTATAGATGCCCACACACACACATGCAAACACACACCTAGCCACTGCTAAAGACTTGGCGTACAACACGCCAAACTAAAAGTGCGATGGAAGTAGGTGATTGTTTGGGTGATGGAGTGTTAGAAGACATTGTTGGTCTTGTGCGAGGGTGGACAGCCATTGAATGGACGAAGAAACGAACGAAGCAACGAATGTTGGTCTATGCGTTCGTCGGATGGTTGGCTGGCACAAAAGTGCTTAAGTAATAATGTTATAAATTAGCGCAATTAGTTGCTAGAGTATTTGTTAAATTACACCAACTTATGGAGGGCATAAATAATCGTACTAATGGTCAAAAAGCGGTCGATTCAAATAGGCGGGAGGGAAATCATGAAAAAAAGGGGGGGGGGGGCTAAATGAAGGTTTGTGTGAATATAATGTTTAAGGAACAAAGTTTGATACAAAGCGATCCTACAGTGTATTTGTTCGAGCTGCTGATCCTAAAGATCGAGGGCACCAAAAAAAAAAAAGAATCAGTCGGCTTTGCAGATGTATACCCTCAGCCAATGTTCGATTATTTAAATATATTTTGACTTCTCTTATGATTATTCAAACTGTCGATTCTCTATGGAGTAAGTGAGGACCTATAACGGACCTTAATAAATATGAGTTCGTATTTGACCTAAACAAATATGATATGAATATTGCGACGTGCCAGGTTTGAACTATATTGGTTACTTCCTTCACTTTATATGAGTTCTGAGATAATTTTTGGAAAATGCTAAAATGAGCGTGAGATTCCAGATATAGTCGGACGAGGTATTTCATTTTCATACTTCATCTAATACAGATAAAAATATTGGCATGGGCAAAATCACAAGGAAATAGAACATTTATATCCAAATTTATGCGAAAACATAAATTCCATATTCATATCAGGTTTCTGGTCGAGGGAAATATTTAGATGTATTAAGTTGTAATGAATCGCTGACTTGTTTCGCAAGTTATGACAGATAAATGTATTTAAAATTGGGACCCCTTGTTGGTGAGGTACCAGATGGAGTTCGCATATATATCATTCTCACAACAGATATTGTGTTAGCACAAATGTTTATATGGAATTTGAAGAGAGTTGGATGCTTTTTCTTTGAGCGTTTTGTTCCTCAAATCTTGAACCCTAGGTGGGGGAGGTACCAGAAGAATTGGTCCGATTTTCATCGTCTTCATAATAGATTTTGTGTTGATAAATATATCGAGATGTGGCAAGTCTGAGTGGAATCGAATGTTAATTTCGAGTTATATTAGCTTCGTGGATATTCATAATTTTGACCCTTTGTGGGGGAGGTATCAGAAGGAGTGGACCGATATATTCCATCTTCACACCAGACCTTAACTTAATCAAAATATTTTGATGTGTGTAATGTGATGGCAATTGGACTCTTATTTCACATTTTATAATAGTAAAAGTTATTCCAAAATTTGACCCTTTGTGAGGAAGGTACTTGATGGAATTGACCGATATTGTCCATTTTCGCCCATGACCTAGCACCAATACAAATAGTAGGATTTGCAAAATTGGAACAAAATCGAATTATCCTTTCTCTTTCTGTGCAGTAAAATATTTTTTAGAAAATTTCGACCTTTTGTGGGGGAGGTACAAGAAGGAGTGGACCGATATTGCCCATCTTCGAACTCGATTTAAGTCTAACAATTATATAACGATGTACCAAGTTTGGACCAAATCGGATACTCCCTTCGAGAGTTATTGTGCGCACCTGCCAGCCAGACGGACGGACGGATACCCCGATCGACTCCAAATATCCTGAAACGGATTTGGTCCAAGGAGACCTAGGGTTTAAAATAGTTATTCCGATGAGGCACGTTTTGGCCGTATGAAATTATATATACCCTCTGTAGCCATATGGCTAAAAGTATGAAAAAATCGTCAAAATAACGTTGAAAGACTCTGGGGTTCTAGGGGCGAAATCTGTCTCCAGGCTTTTAGTACTTTCCCAAGAATAGTTCAAAATTTTGGAAAATTAAATCACTTTGTAATATAGTTTAATTTTATATCAGAAATGGGCTGAAGGGCGAAAATCGGCCACTTCTTCTCGTATCTCCTCACACATGGTTGGAAATTTGGGTATTAATAACACTCAAAAAATGTGAAATAATTATCCGAACATTCCACACCCAAATATATTTACATCGTGCCTATAACTTCCCTCAAGCTTATATGTGGACACACACACACACATATTTATAAAATTTTCAACTAATGCCTTCTTAATCCATTAATTTTCCTTTGGTTAAGCTTAAAGATCCTCAACTCACCCTCGACTAAAATTCCCAAATTATGTTAGTGTGTCGTTGGTGCTACTGCTCCTTGGTGTTGGTGTTGTTGTTGTTTTGTTTATGAGCCAAAGTTCTATCCACAAATTGTTAGCCATTTGTTGTGCGGCCGATGCATTGTGGCATGGCATGGCTCCTTAACGACAAGCCATCCTCCCTCCTTGGCATTTTAGTTCAGGCTCATATTTTATGTGAGATATCGTCGCTGATTTCGCCGAAATGCCCATAAATTCTGCATAAATGAAATTTTTGAGTGGATTGGATTCGAGGCAAATTTATTGCGGCACAACTAATTTGGCTAAAGTCGAAATTCTACATGAAGAGAGATAAGAACGTGTATTAATTAATCACTAAACTTTGTTCGAGACTCACATAGACACCAACACACACCCACAGCCGAACGCGAACACACAACCAATTTGGTCAAACTTAATGCGACTGGGTAATGTTTATGGTAAATGTTTTAATTATCCAAATGAAGAAGAAAGTATTTAACGCAAATAGCCAGTAGGCTAGAGCGTCTTTGGTTAATGAGTTCAACAATTTTTAGCATTGGCCATCAAATTGAAAATAATTATTTTTAATTTAAGATCATTTTGAATGGGGTAATTTTTAATTTCCTAATTAGGTTTTAGCATTACCCTATGAGTAATGAACCACAGAGTGATTGGATTATTTTTATTTTTTGGATTTCGAGAAAAATATTTATGGAAAATTTATTCTTGGAGTAGAAATAAACCTAGAGGTGCAGAATTTGAATATTACCACTATTTTGCAGGAGCGCGTTCTTCTATTCAAAAGAGTGAAGCTAACATTATGAAATTTTTTCAGACTTTTGGAAGAGACCAAAATAAGCCTTGTGTCTACAGAAATAGGCCTTCATAGTAACTCAAGCAAGGGTAAGGAAGAATCATAATAACAAATATTTTCCAGTTTTTCCTTATAGTAAAATTTTGAATAATTTAAACCAGAATAGCGACTTGCCCTTCTTCACTCCGTAGCGAAACATGGCCGCAAGCGGGTGGTCGAAGAGTGGAACTTTTTCTACGGAGTTTACTCTTCACTCTCTTGTTTTGTGTGGCAATGCTCCCGGGTCAGTCCCGTTTGAAAAACTAGAGTAGAAGCCGAATCGCTCGTAAAGGAGTGAGCTTTTGCTCTAATAATAAAATCGAGTGGGAAAATTTTTAGCACATCCCAATAAAAGGTAAAACTTTGGGCCAGTCATTCTGGCACCTGCCCCGGCGGATTAGAATCTTGCGCCTGATAATATATGTGATGTGTACAATGTATAATATTGGGCCACTCCTTCTAAACTACCCTACAATATGTCAAAATTTGAAAAAATAACTCTTTTATAGTATGAATTTAATGACAATTTTTTTCAAATCTTCCCGTCCCAATATTTTTGTATATATTAAAACAAGCACAAATATGGAAAACTGCCAAAATATAATGTTTTTTTTTTCCAAAAAATTAAGAATATCAGTTGGGTTTTTAGACAGATGTATACCCTCAGCCAATGTTCGATTATTTAAATATATTTTGACTTATGTTACGATTATTCAAATTGGAGTAGGCTCCAAAGGAGCCAATATTGTCCATTTTGTATCGGATCTAAATAAATTGGATGTAAATAAGGTGTTATATAGTCCAGACCTGGTTTAATATAGTCCTTCTTTTACTTAATATGAGTTATGTGATAATTTTTATGCATGTCAGAGCGTCAGGTTCCAGATATAGTCGACCGAGGTATTCCATTTGCATACTTCATTTAATTCAGATAAAAATATTGGTATGGGCAAAATCACAAGAAAATTGAACATTTATATCAAATTTGATCATAAATTTCATATTCATCTCAGGTTTCTGGTTCCAGGTAAAATTTGAAGAGGGTTGGATGCTTATCTCGCTTTCTTTGAGCGTTTTGTTTTGTTTGTTTTTCAAAATCTTGAACCCTATGTGGTGAGGTACTAAAAGAAATGGTCCGTTCTCTATCATCTTCTTAACAGATCTTGTGTTGTTGGAAATAATGAAATGTACGAAGTCTGAATGGAATCGGATTGTAATTTCGCGTTATATGAGCTTCATGGTTACTCAAAATTCTGAGTAACTCTAGAAGGAGTAGACCGATATATTCCATCTTCACACTAGGCCTTGGGTTAATAAAAATATTGTGATGTGTGTAATTTGAAGAGAACCGGATGCTTATTTCGGATTTTATAATCGTTTTGGCTATTCAAACGTTGACCCTTTGTGGGGAGGTTCCAGAAGGAATGGTTGAATCTCTACCATATATATAACACATCTTGTGTTGATGAAAATATTGAGACGTGCCAAGGCTGAATGGTTTATAAGGTTCATGAATATTCAAAATTTTGACCCTTTGTGGAAGGGTACGAGAAGGAGTAGACCAATATGTCCCATTTTTACACCAGACCTTGCGGTAATAAAAATAATTTGACGACAGTGGGACTCTTCCATCACATTTTATAAAAGTTATAATTATTCAAAATGTTGACCCTTTGTGGGAATGTACTTGATAGGGTTGTCCATTTTCGCACATAACCTAGCACTAATGCAAATATTAGGGTTTGCTGCGCAATAAATTATTATACCCTACACCACAAGGTGGTCAGGGTATTATGTCTTTGTGTATTTGTTTGTAACAGTCAAAAGGAAACGAGATAGACAAATAGTTCCTTTTGATGATCTGCATAGAATCACTTTCTGAGTTGATTTATGCATGTCAGTCCGTCCGTCTGTCCATGTATTCTTGTGAACAAATATTATTATATTTATTATCCGATTGTGATGAATATTCCAAACAACATTTGTTTGGCCCAAGGACGAACCCTGTTGAAATTGGAGATAATCGGTAAAAATTTAGATATAGCTCCCATATATATCTTCGTCCGATTTGCCTTCTATTGTGCACCAACGTGTTATATCAGCCCGAATAGTATGGAATTTTGCACATACACCAAATTAGGCCTGAAAATAAGTATGCCAAAATTGATCGAAATCGGTTCAGATATAGCTATAGCTCCCATATATATTGTTCATCCGATTTGTTATTTTTGTCCTCCACAGCCGTAATATGCACTCTGCAACAACAATATTTGGGGAAATACATCAAATGCAGCTCAGAAATACCTTTGCTAAATTTTATCGAGATCGGTTCAGATTTGGATATAGCTCCCATATATAACTTCGTCCGATTTACCTTTTATTATGCACCAAACGTCTAATATTTGCCCAAATGGGATGGAATTTGGCACTTACAACCGTAACAACGATATTCAGGGAAATACATCAAATACAGCTCAGAAATATCTTTGCCAAATTTTATCGAGATCGGTTCAGATTTGGATATAGCTCCCATATATATCTTTATCTGATTTCAAATTTATTTTGTACCAAATGGGCAATACAAGTCCGAATTTAAAAGATACAAATGCTTCGGCATATTTAGTCCTTTGAATTTTAAATTATAATTATGATTGAATTCTCCCTTTACTTTCTTTACTGGTTTTCTTTTGTGGGGGAGGTACCAGAAAGAGTGACCCGTTATTTTGCCCATCTCCGAACTCGATGTGAGTTGCATAATAATATTACAATGTACCAAGTTTGGTACAGAAAGAGTTATCGCGCGCTCCTGCCAGACAGAGAGACGGGCGGATGAACGGACATCGCTAGATCTACTCCAAATGTCGTGAAACGAATTTGGTCCAAACAGACCTAGGGCCTAAAATCGTTTTTTCGATGAGGCACGCTTTGGCCGTATCAGATGATATATACTGTCTCTAGCCATATGGCTGAGGGCATAATTAACACGAATCTTCGATATTTGTGCACGAATTTTATTTTATGAATGGGAGAACTGACCACGTCTACTTTTTTTAATTTCTCCTAATAACGTAAGCCTAAGATATGTCGACTTTGAGCTTGGTGGGATTGGATATAGAAATGGATTATCGCTGCCAATTATTTTTGGTGAGAGGAAACGTCGACGACTCCCACTTTTTCAAAAGCATTAATTCAGAAAACATTTGTGATATAGACTTTTCTCTTGGTGGCGATGATTACAGCAAAGATCTGCGAAATCTAACAATGTGTCGTGGGCTAAAGAATCAGCAACACCCAGTTTTTCATTGCAATTTACTGTTGAGAAATTACAAAGGATCTCAAACAACTTGTGGATGGATACTGTAAAGGAATATGCAAATAACGTTTTTAGCGGACGCAAGAACCGTCTTCCACTCTTTTTCAAAATGTTTTAATTAATAAGCTATTTGTGGTGCCGAAATTTTGGTGCGATGAACTACAGTCTGCATTCCTCATTGCATTTTATAGGCGAAGGAAGTGACTATGGCAATAGTGAGCTAAAGACAATTCGACTGCATCTCAAATTTTTTGAATAATTATAGAAATGAAAGTAAAGTCATCTTCTATTTGCTAAATACCTAATATATCAAATTACAGGTAAGTCTGTGGGAAATCTTGGAAAGTCCTTAATAATATCGATATTGAGAATTTACCCTGTGTTGGTGATTCTTGCCCATAAAATTTCAAAAAAGTTTTTTTTTTTTTTTGAAAATGTGTCTGAAATTTGGACTGATTTTCGCAATGTGGACTAAAACCTTTAAAATTTCTATAAATTCACGACCTTTTCAATAATGCATGCATGCTCTGCATGCCTCTTAACTTTGTGGTTTATTCAAATTTATCATTCATTTCAAGATAATTATGCATAAAATATAATTTCATGACAGCTTTAAGCTGATAAAACTGAAAAAAAAAAAAACATTCTGCGCTCAGCATTCCCATCTGCCCAATCCATTGGCCTCCATGGCCAGCATTACCTTCATGTAATGTTAATGCACAACGATTCTTCATTTGATATTGATAAATGTAACATCCATCTACTCGGTACCGAACATACACACAAATATCTCCTGTCAACTTCGTTGTGTGATGACCGTCCGTCCAATGTTTCCCCCTCTACCCCTCTTTAGCACTCGCACACCGACAGTATCATCGATGTCTTACATTCATTTAATGTTAATCGAATTCTGCTGTCATATTGATGTTCCTTTTTGTGCGATTATCTGTCTGATTGCTTATCGCTTTATCATTTTCATTTAATTTCCATTCCATAAGCTTTGGCAGGCGGTGAGTGTCATTGCTACTCCAGCTCCGTGCCGTTACTTCTGATGCTGCTATTTTCACATCTCATGAAGCGAGATGGCGAAGCGATGATACGACGACCGTCAGTCAAATCAATGGTGGATGGATGACGACCGAATGTCCTTTATGAATGTTAAAAAAAGGTAATTGAAAAAAGTACAGCGTGCACACACACACGTACACACGCACTCCAACATCATTACATGTATAACATCCCAATAGTAGCAGCAGAAGATGATTATTTTCTTACAGCAACACCCCGCACACCAACAAGGACACTCATATATATTCGCTCATGGACTCTGGCAGCAGATCTTCTGCAAAGCATTTCCTTGTAATAATCTATCCCCAGAAAATGCGAGAGGGAAATGGAGATGGAAAATCATCAAGAATTGTAACCTGAACTCAAAGGCCATGGCAAACGTAAAAAGGAGCAGCAGCGGCAGCAGCAGCATTGGCAGGAGTAAATTAGTCGAGCGTGAATTTGTTGCAAATGGCATTTGCATGTTCAACTCGTTGTTCATCCATCATTTGAGTGTGATTTATTGCATCAAAATTCCGGCAAAGTAAAAAGGCATTTTCAACACTCCTCCTGCTGCAGCTGTGGCAGTAGCAGCAGACGCATCAGCTCGACAGCTTCCATTCATTCGTTGGTGATGATGATGGGCCAATACACCAGCACCGACCGAATGTTAGGACCCGCATGCCAATAACCATGCATATACTGAGCAAATGATAGTTGCACACACAAGGACCATTGTATCCTTTAACGTTTTTGTGCAACTGTGTGGCATGGAGGTGTTCCCTTTTTTGTGTTGCCTTCATCCCTTCTCCACTGGCAAGTGTAAAAGTGTAAATTTCTATGAAGAAAAGCAACACTTGCTTTCATCATTCATCAGCAAGTTTGAAGTTGGATATACATTTTGTTAGTGTTCGTAAAGTTGGTCTAAACTGGTTTGCATTCGATTTGTAACGATTTGAAGAAATTGTGCCCTTTTGTTGGAAAAGGATACTTTTGAAGAAGTGTTGATATCTGTCAGGAATTTCGTTAGTGACGTTGAGGATAGTTTACAGAATCGAAATATCTCTAAAACACTGTTAAGTTTTCAATACTAAGAAGTAAATTCAATGCTAAAAAAGCCTAAAGTAGAAATTGTAGGCCTTTGATGTGCAAGGACATATGTGGGAGCGATGTCAGAAATAGTGGACCGAAGATGTGCATTTTATATCCACCACCATTTTATGGAGGATATATTAGATTTGCCATTCCGCTTGTAAGTTCTCGAAATACTCATTATAGCTCCTACAAAAAATAAACATTTTTTGGATCACCCTACAATTCTAAGTCGATTTAGCTATGTTCGCATTTTTGTCTGTTGTAACCACATTATTTTTCGAACGAATTAAGATAGAAGGCTAAGATTTTGAATACGTGTGTATTTTGCCAGTAGTTAAATTCGAAAATGGGTCATGTTGGTCCACGTTTATGTATATCCCCTATATAAAGGTACCTCCCGATATTCGGTATTTTCGTGATTTTAGGGACATTATTTACTGGAATTGTTTAGAGTTTAGTAATTAAAGATCTTAGTGGGTACTACAGCCTAGGACAAGTAATTCTTTATGCAAGTCCACGTCCTCGTATAGCCCCGCCCCAATAACGGCTTTACTTTGGATTTCAAGTTCCTTCCAAATGGCCGAATTTAGCTGCTTTTTTACTTGTTTCAAGCTTATACAGGGTGAGATAAAAAACTGCAACAAATTCAAACCCCATAATTTTTAAATTTTATTTTTTTTTTTAATTTCAATGAAAACGTCACACGCTGCCCGAATGTTGCTTTGCGGTATTTTGGCCCATTCCTTCTTGAGATGATCGACACTTTGGTATTTTTTAGTGCCAACCTTGCTTGCCAAAATGCTCCATACACAGTGCTCCAACGGATTGGTATCCGGAGATTTTGGTGGTCATTGTGCGCTGGAAATGAAGCAAGGAATCTCATTTTGTAACCATTGTTGGGTGGTGCGTACTGATTAAGATAGTGCTGAGTCCTGTTGGAATGTCCAAGGTCTGCAGCCAAAATGCCCAAGGCTTTAATACACCCTCCAGAATATTTTTGTGATAATATTCGGCATTTATTCTGATGCCACGGTCGATCAATACGAGCGGAGAGCGCCCATCGGCTGTTATGGCGGCCCACACCATCACCATGGCCGGCGCTTGAGTTCTGGTGGCCAACCGAAGATGCACATTTTCAGCTGACCTCTTTGTTTGTTTACAAACTGCTAGAACGGATGTTTTCTCATCGGAGAGAGCCAAATTCGACAGTTCACCACTTTCGGCAAAGCGAAGCAGCTCTTTAGCTCTTTTGAGTCTATTTTCTTTCTGTTGCGGTGTAAGTTCTTGCACTTTTTGGAGTTTCAATGGCTTTACCCTGAGCTCATTTTTCAATATTTGCCAGATGTAATGTTTTCGGCCACTACGACTCGGGTTTCGATCTAGTCGCTTCTTTACTTTTCGAACCATTTCCGCTGATGTTGCTGTTTTCTTCTGTCCACTTCCTTCCCGTCGGGCTACGCTACCAGTATTACAGTAACGAGCGATGGTACGAGACACAACAGATTTATTCACATTTAAATGTTGAAGTGATCTACCGATAGCCACTTGTGGTTTTCCAGCAAAATATAAAGAAATCACACTATCACGCTTGAATTCCATTACGAATAACTTTTTTTCTGAAAAATTCCCACCGAAATGCTTTTGTACGCTTGTAAACAATATAATGAGCTGTCACTGGGATAATTTTAACAGCTGTCGGACGAGTGGCTTATAAATTACAGCAGTCTGAAGTTGGTTGTAGTTTTTTTCATCTCACCCCGTATATCTTCGTCTGATTCCATGTTCTAGCCGATTTGGGTTATTAATTCCTTCGCATGCGTAATATGTACTCCACGAGAATGATATTTGGTACCAGGTAACTAATGGAGCTCAATAATACTTCTGTCAAATTTTATTGAGATCGAATCACATTAGGATATAGCTCTCATTTTTATCTTCATCCGACATAAGTTTATTGGGCACCACATGGGTAATATGAGCCCAAATGGACTGAAGTTTGGCACTTACGACGGAACTCAGTCTAAAAGCAAGTATTTCAAATTTTGGTGAAAATCGGTTCAGATATAGCTATAGCTCCCATGTATATGTTTCATCCGATTTGATATTAAAGTCCTTCACATGCGTAATATGCACTTTAAAGCAATGATATTTGATACCGAACATCAGATATAGCTCGAAAATACCTCTGCCAATTTTTATCGAGATCGGTTCAGATTTGTATAAACCTTCAATATACATCTTCATTTGATTTTACGGTTATTGTTCACCATATATGTAATATCAGCCCAATTTGGATAGGTTTTTTTCATATTCAACCGAATTTTACCATCTGGTGAAACTCGGTCCGGCATATTGTCTATTTCTCCAATAAATATTTATACCCTACAACACTATGTGTTGGGGGTATTATAAGTTTGATTGGGCCAAAAATTATGTAACACCTCGAAATATTGGTTTCCCACATAGGAAAGTATATATGTCCGTCCGTCCGTCCGTCCGTCTGTCCATGTTAATTTGTAATCACTCTACAGCTCGCAATTAAGGCAGAAGCCTTCCAATTTTGATGGTCATCGGATAATATTTAGTGGGTAAATTGGCCACAACATTTGTGTTAAATAAAAGCCAAATTTTCCATTAAACCGCGAATATTTTTAATCCCGGCGAAATCACAAATAGACGAACAGGTCAATTCTGACCGTTACGTAGATGCCGATAGTAAATATATTGGATATATATAGCGAAATATGTACAATGTGTATATACAAAGGAAAGGGATGTTAGTTTGAATGCTTATATCTCAAGAATGGCTGGACCGATTTTGACAAATTGTGTCAATTCAGAATGCCTTCTTGACATAAAAGTATAAAAACGCAGAAAAAAGCCAATAATAATGTTAATATAGATTTTGTAGTATGTTGTGACATTTTTTCTTATTTTTTATCGCATGCGAATTTTTCAATTTGACTTATAATACTTTTTAATATTTTTTCACCTTACAAGACCGATCGTCCGATCCTCACGAAAATTTTCACAAGGGTAAGATTGGGCTCAGAAGGGCTAGCCCTATTGTTTTCAAAGATGTCCGCAATATATTAGGGGTTGAAATGGACCAACAACTAAAAAATTTCATGATTTTGCAGCAGTTATAAAGGTCACAAATAGAAACCACAGGACACGAAATCTCGCATAAAATTAGAGTTTAGGACAGTGGGTACAATGGACCACTAATTTTGTGTGAAAAAATACCAGCATTAGTTACAGGCGATATCCGAAATGCACAAAAGGCGAACTTCTGGCTCGTAGACAAGCAAACCATATAGATGAGTCTAAATTTGGAGACACATAATGCCCTTTTGCTTTTGGAGATGATCGCAACATATTTAGGGGTTCAAATTAACCAAAAACAGAAATGTTTTTCCGATCACACAATTGAAGCCAATCGACACGCCTGTGAAGAGAGTTAAGGACGGGGAAGAATTCTAGCATTTTGGATGACCATTGAATTATATTTAGCTGTAAAATGGAATACACCAACTAACAGCACGACGGAGTGCATAAATATTGGGCAAATGTCCCTAGTCAAAACCTAATTTCACATTCGAATATTGATTTGCACATAAGGGGGCTTCTAACATATTGTAGTGTTGTAGGGTATTACATAGTCGGCCTCGCACGGCTATAGCCTTTGCTTGCTTGTTTTTAATATAATCCTTATCGATTAATAATATATATCCTTATCGAAGTCGTATTAGGCACTATACGACAGTAAATATTGTTTAATATAATCCTTATCGAAGTCATATCATGCAATATACAGCAATGTTATTTGGTACTAAAGCCTCCGTAAAATCTGTTGAAAATTGATTCAGAGTTGGATATATTTTCCAAATTGTGACTACTCTAAAGCCATGATACACATTCAAATAAGGTTCATAGTTGGTATGATCTACTTCACATAAAATCCCAGTACATATAACTTTTTGGTTACGAGAGCTCTTATAAATACGCACAGTGGTGTAGGGTATCATATAGTCGCCTCCGGCCGACTTTTGAATTTTCTTTACTGCTTAGTTTTTCGAATATTTTTCGAAAAAGGTAATATTTACGAAAAATTGTTGATGTTTAAATATTCTACAGGAATGGTCATAACGATTTTTGCCATAAGTGTTACCATTTCAAAGGTATGGCGATATTAAGAGTCATGCTATACATAATATCCCCATCAACTGGGAGATAGTGGATAGTGGAGATAGGTTTCCTTACAGATATACAACTTATGTTGGAACAACTTCTAAAATAAGAAGTTAATATATCGAAAATGATTCGTTGTTGAACGGTCCTTGGTCCCATTTGTATTGTTTTTTTAAATTCTCCAGAAAAAAATTAACACACCAAAAACCTAAATTTGTACTCCGTTGAGAGAAGGGTAAAACTAAATCGAATATTATAACCACATCTTTAAACACATTTATAGTTTCCATCATCATTTCAATATTCAACCAAACGTACATTTAACTAATATACATATGTATACAACTATATACTCCATGGATAGTTTCACCACTACCCACAAACATGCCCCCGAGCATACATTCACATGGAAACGTAACAATTTAAGATTTATACGATTGCCACACTAAAACGACATAAATCGACATTTTTGCGATTGCATTATATTGCCAGGCAGGCAGCCAAGCCTTCCTCCACTTCCCCTCAGCTAGTTTCACTCACAGCATCGCATCCCGATGGTGGCGGGTATAGCATAGAACACGTTCTATGACGATGATATTCATTCACAACTGAATGCAATGATTTTGCCGTCATCAACGTTCGCATTTCGCGTATTTACTGTGAAATATTGCAGGGTTTGCCAAAAACGAGTGAAACGCAACAGCAAAATGGGAAAAAAGCGAAACAAAGCAACAGCATAGAATGAAATGCATGCAGTTGTGGCGAAATGTGCCACAATAAAACTGCACGAGTCCTTTCAATGACACCCCTCCCCCTCCCATTTCAAATTCTTTACAGTTACTCACACGCTTTTTGCCCAGAATTCGGTGTTTTTTATTTCTCCTTTTTCCAGTAGCTATTCTGCATTCATAAAACTTTGACAAATTCAAAGTGTATGTTGAAAAATGACAGGATTTTCAACAAGACACACAGAGAGAATGAATGCAGAGAGAGAAGAAAAAAACGAAAAAACGAGAATACAAATAAAATAATAAAATACTAAAAAAGGGATATAAGGACCAAGGCTACATTGCTGTGTGACTGTGTTGGTGTGTGTACGTGGCATTCTATGGGATGTTTGTGTCTTGAAGCTGTTCTAAAACCACAAGATAAATGTGTTTCTTGAGAGGATTTGTTAAGGACAACAGCAACATCGGGTAATGCATAGATGGTATAATGAGTGAAATCTTAAAATTACATAAACTTGAAACACTTTTTGTACAGGGTCTGAACACTCAAACACACAGACACACATATACACAAATGTATTTTATTAAGGATTTTCCCATACAAAGCAAAGAAAATCATCGTTATTTACTTTGATGAATGTTGTGGCAAAAGAAATGTGCAAAAAGGGGGAGACAGAAAGTGGATTTGTGCTATCAAAGGCCAGATTGTTATCAGCTGCAGTTTTTCAAAGTCTAATTAATAGTATCTTCGATTAATAAAGTTAGGAAGTTTGAGAAAAAGGGGTCGTTTTGATAGTTTGAGGTTTCTCCTTTTTAGAAAGGAAGATTATTATTTTATGCACAAAATTCGGCTTTAAATGAAATGACAGTGTAAAAATAATTTCTTCAGAGGGGACATGATTCCAGAATGTGATACAAAACACTGTCATGTAGTTCAAGAAAGCTTGCGTGCACTAAATAGAAGTCATATTGGCCTTATAGACCAAGTGATTCTCTCATAGCCTCCTTAGAGAAAATCATGTGGTACTCTCAGAGAATATCTTGTAGTCTTCTCAGCGAAGATCGTGTGATATTCTCAGAGTAGATCTTTTAGTCTTCTCAGAAAAGATATTTTGGTATTCTCGGAGATGATCTTGTAGTACACTGGTAGAGTTCTCAGAGAAGATCGTGTAGTCTTCTCAGAGAAGATCGTGTAGTCTTCTCAGAGAAGATCGTGTAGTCTTCTCAGAGAAGATCGTGTAGTCTTCTAAGAGAAGATCATGTAGCCTTCTCAGAGAAGATCGTAGCCTTCTCAGAGTAGATCGAACGTCAGAAAAGACGTTGTAGAAATCTCAGAGAAGATCCTGTAGTCTTCTCAGAAAAATATTTTGCGGGCTTCTCAATCAGAAAAAAAAAGAAAAAAAAAATCAGTAAGGAAAGGTCAAAGGTCGGGCAAAAGTCGGGTGATCCGACTATATGATACCCTACACCACTATGGGTACTTAGTAGAGCTCCAGTAATAAAAAAAAGTTTATTTTGGGAGTTCATGTGAAGTAGATCAACAAACTCTGAACCAAATAACATTGCTGTACAATGCATGATATGACTTCGATAAAGATTATATTAAACAAGTAACCAAATGCTATAGCCGTGCGGGGTCGACCATGTGATACCCCACAACACTACAATATTTTGGAAAACCTCCTTAGGTCCAAATCCATTTTAGTCGATATTTTTTTTAAAAAAAATAATGCTATACAGTCCTGCACAAATGTTACATCTGGCTTTTGACCGGGACATGTGCCCCTCTCTGTCATGCTGATTGGTATTCAAAACAATTATACATGAAAAGTCTATTTCCAAAATGCAAGACTTCTTCGCAGTCCTTAACTCGCTTCTCATGCAAAATTATGTGCCGATTGGTTTTTAAATGTGACCCGTAGAGCGACTGCAAAATCATTAAAATTTTGATCTTTTGGTCCATTTGAACCCCTAAATATAAATAGTTAAAACATGCCTTTTTTCTGACCCTAATCCTAAAATAGTGTTGTAGGGTGTAGAAAAGTTTTGAAAATAAACAATTAAAAATTGTAAGTCAAATATGAAAAGATCGCATGCGATAAAAATTGGATAAAAAATGTTCACTTTTTTATTGGCATATTTTATCTGTTTCTGGCAAGAGGCCATTCCGAATTGGTGAGAATTGTCATAATCAGTCCAGTGGTTCTCGACTTATAAGTGGAATAACCAACATACATTTCTTGTACATATAGATTGCACCTATTTTGCTATGTACCCGCTATCTTGGCCATCAGTATTACTGTAACGGTCAGAAGTGACGTTTTAAAGTATATTCCTGGTTTAGGGGAAATTTTTGTATACTAGACGTAAATGTTATACTTTATTTTACCCGCTTTATAGCGGATGACTGTCCAATTTGGTAGGCCTCTGTCCAGCTTTAAACTCTAACTCTTTGAAAAATTCCGCTTCGATTGGTTTATATTTGTTGCCTGTAGAGCAACAGCAACATCAGGAAATTTTTTTGTTTTTTGTCCATTTCAATCCCTAAGTATTTTGGGATTATCTTCAAAAACTATAGGCTTCTATTCTGACCTTCACCAAAATTTTAAGTACTTGCATCTGCGCCGAATTCTTTAGAAATACCAAAATGCAGTCCATTTGGGCTGATATTAGCCATTTGGTGCACAGTAAACCTGAAACCGGATAAAGATAATTTTGGAAGCTATATCGAATTCTGAACCGATCTTGACATAATTCTAAACACTTATTTCTAAGCTGTATCTGATGTGTGGTAACAAATATCATTCTTGTGAAGTGAATATTACGAATGTGAGGTACTTAAACACCGAATCGGATGGAACATATATATGGGAGCTATAGCTATATGTGAACCGATTTTCTTGTGTATTTAATTAAAAACTGAACTTTGTCGGATGTGTAAAAATTTAGGTCATTTTGTTTTATATTGGCCATTGGTAACAATAAACCTCAAATCGGATAAACATATGTATGTGAGCTAAATCATAATCTATCCTAACTCAAAAAAATTGACGCAGGATCTTTGAGCTCCATAAGTTATTTGGTACCAAATATCATTCTTGTGGAGTGCATGTTACTCATGTAAGGGACTTAAAACTCTAAATCGGAGAAACATGTGTATGAAAGCTATAGCTATATCTGCACCGATTTTATTCAAATTTGATGTACTTGCTTTTAGGCCGAAATTGGTCGGATTTGTCAAAATTCAGGTCATTTGGACTGATATTGGCCATTTGGTGCACAATTAACCCGAAACCGGTTGAAGATATATCTACATCTAAATTTGAACAGATTCTCACCAATTTCAATAAGTTTCGTCCTTGGGACTAACCAATATTGTTTGAAAAATGTTATCTCAATCGGATAATAAATGCGACCTGCATTTATATATAAAAACAACAAGCTGTCTTCTCATTGGAAACAAGAAATCTTTTCATAGAAAGCCAAGTAGTCTTCTCATTAACGACCGGGTTGTTTCTTATAGAGGAACTGCTGCTCTTCTTATATGTAGAGGGCCTGGGGTCTTCTCATAGAAGACTTGGTGACTTGGTCTTTTCAAGAAAGACCTGTTGGTCTTCTCATAGAAACTCTAATTATCTCTCATAGAAAACCAAGCTGTCCTCTCAAAGAAAACCGAGCATTCTTTTTATAAAAGGCCAAGTGGTCTTATCATATAAAGCAAAAACCTGGTGGTCTTTTCATGGAAGACCGGTAGTCATCTTATAGAGGACCTGCTGGTCCTCTCACATAGGACTTAATAGTTTTCTCATGTTCTTTTCATTGATGACTTGGTAACCTTTTAATAAGATACCTCTTGGTCTTCTCATTGAACCTTAATTTTTATTCAAGGCCTTCTCATCTTCCCTGAGAGTCTTTTCAATAAAACCCAAGCTTTCATCTTTCAAATTGTTTTCTCATAAAAGACCAAGTGGTCTCCTCACGGAAGGACAAGTGGTCTTCTAATAGAAGGCAAGTAGGCTCCTCATAGAAGGCCAAGCGATCTTCTCATCATAGAATTAGAGATCCTCTTATAGAGGACCTGATGGTATTTTCGTGGAAGACGTTTTGTTTTCTCGTAGGAGACTTCTTTCGTAGAATAGCTGTTGGTTTTCTCGTTGTAGACCTGGTGGACTTCTCAGGGAAGATCTTGCGGTCTTTTCAGGGAAACTCTGGAATTCTTATCATAGAAAATCAAGCTGTCTTCTCATAGGCAACCAAGCGTTCTTCTCTTAGAAGGCCAAGTAGTCTCCTTATAGAGTACCAAGCGATCTTTCATTAAAGACCCAGTTATCCTCTCACAGCAGACCTGGTGGTTTTCTTTCATAGAATAGTTTTTGGTCTTTTGATTGTAAACCTGGTGATCTTCTCATAGAAGGTCATAAGATACCATATAGACCATTGGTCTTCCTGTAAAGGACTAGGTAGAATTTTCCTCAGAATACCATTAATCTACTGGAGATGAATGCTATCAAATTTAAGCATTAAAACAAATTTTAATTGCAAACATTTTAAATTTGTTCGTCAATTTAAACCCAACTCCAAATGGTTCTCCAAAAATTTTGTTTCTAATTGCAAAAGTAAATTTCCCTACATTTCAATTGTCCAAAACCCCTCCTTCCCCCACTCTCTGGTCGTTCCTTAAATTGCAAAAATTTGCATTAAATCTTATTTGCGATTTTCATTATCAGCACAAATGCAACAACAACAACGCCGATGACGACGACAAGAGCAACAGAATTCATAGTCAAAGCCTGCCAACAGGCAACAGGATCAGCATGCCGTCAACATTCACGTCTACGAGTGAAGTAATGAAATTCGTTTGCTGTAGATTTCCGTTAACTGCCGCCATTATTCCAGAGGGCCAGCGAAACAAAACATCTCCACTCACCATTGCATGCAAATCCCGCCATGAATATGCAACATTGTGTCGCTGTACGTGTGTGTGAGTGTGTGTGTGCGTGCGTGTCAGTGTGCCTGTGAGTGGCCCGTGAATACCAGTGGTCTGACCACAAACGACCCAAGTGAAATCTCCCGCTGTAACGAACAATCGTTATGAGGTTTTATTCAATGGTCCATCTTCTGGCTGGTGCTGGTGGTGCTTCGTTGCTCCGAGGATTTGTTGCCGGCTACGACTTTTACAACGACAATGAGTGTCCTTTGTCGACTTGAGACAATTCCTTGGAATTGTTTCGTTCCGTTTCGTTGCAGTTGCTGCAAACAACAACAAAAAAGCGAGCTACCCAGATATCCATTGCGACAACTTGTTACGGTTGGTGGAAGACGAATTGCCAAAAGCAAACCAGCAAGAAGCAGCAGCAGCAGCAGCAAACAGCTAACAGTGTCTCATCCCCAAGGGGTAAGGAGATAAAAGTCAAATTTGAAAATGACATTTTTGAATTGCTAATAGGAATTGGTAAATTTCATTTCGGTTTGTGGCTTCGTTGACCAGCAAAATTTGTTCATTAGCAGATTGGCTTTGGAGGCGACTAATCTGAATAAACTTTGGTCACTGCCGAACACTGTGCACCAGCCAGATGGAGTCAAATTTACATTATGCTGCTGTTTATAATGCCCTCCGTTGGATTTGTGACTGTTGCTGGTGATGCGACTGACTGCCTTGCCTTTTTGTTGTTGTTGTTGTCCTTATTGCGTATTGTTGATTTCAGCGATTTCAACTGTGCATTGTCTGCCGGTGACCCCAATTTTTCTTTTGTAAGTTTAGAGGTTTTTAAGTTTGTATCTTAATACGGCTTGGATTTTATTGCATGAATATGCAAATCTCCTTTTATGAGATTCGACCAAATTCTATTTAACGCGAATCAACTGTAGCTTCAGCAACCGGGCGGCCAACATAAATTGGTACAAAACCATTTCATCTAGTCCTCTTATTCTCTTGTCTGCTTTAGTTTTGTCTTCTGTTGCATTTTTTTGTGGATGTTGGGAAGCTACTTTGTTTTTAGCAAGAAATAGCCAAGTCTTTTTGTCGAGTGTTTTGGTGCGACATACGTTGGCTTGACAATTCGGCGGGAACTACTGACTGTGTTTTATTGTTCGTGAGCTTTTTGTTTCTTATTTTCTATTTAATTTTCTTGGGATTTTAAATTTTTTGCGTTACAAAATTGGAATTTTTGCAAAAAGTGTTTCAGCCATGTCTTAGATGACCGATATCGCATACAAATATGGTAGGTTTTGAAATAAATTATAGATTTTCAGAATTTGTTTTTTTATTTATTTAAATATTCTAATTGCCATTTTTCGAATAAATTCGGGCATTGGAAACAACTTATAAATCGAGACATAACCTCAAACTAATTGATGAACTTTACTCAGTAAGCCTCGGTATTTATATGAAAGGGAATTTTTGTAGTCTCGTAATATACTTTGTAAAAATATATTCCAGTTTTAATGTTTACCAGGGGGTAAGGTAGAGAATATGTAGGTTTCAGAAAAAGCCACCAATCCTCATCAGTTTCCTTGTTTTTTGTCTCCCCAGAAGTTATTTTAAAAATAACTTCTATGGAAAAACATTTTTTACACAAGTGCCTTGCCCCCTGGTAAACATTACCATCGTTCTCCACTAATAAACAAACGTTGTTTTTATAAAAAGAACAATAAAGGGATTAAGCCTGACCATTTTGCAACAAAAATTTATGAAACACCTCGAAATATTAGTACCTGACATAGGAAACTTTATATGGATCTCGCTGAGCTGGGTCGATCCCTCCGTCTGTCCATGTTAAACTGTAAGCACGCTACAGGTCGCAATTATGGTTCAATCCTCACATATGGAGGTGGTGTTAGGGTCGGTATAGAGCCCAATTATTTTTGAAGATAATCGCAAAATATTTAGGGGTTTAAATGGATCAAAAACAGAAAAGTTTCCCGATATTGCCGCTGCTCTAAGGGTCTCAATTATTGACCAATTGCATGGGGCTAGATTTTAGGGCTGCACAGAAGCCTAACATTTTGTTTGCTCATCGGACAATAGACCATAACTTTTATGTAAAAAAATACGAAAATTTTCACTATATCACGGCGAAATCACAAATACACAAAAAGCTCGCTGCTGACCTTAACAGTGATGCTGATAGCGATGATATCGGATGTATAGCAAAATAACCTGTCCGTCTGTTGTAATCACGCCAGAGTCAAAATTAATAAAGATAGAAAGCTATTTTGTACAGATCAGTCTTTTGTCTGCAGGCAGGTCAAGTTTGAAGGAGGGCTACATCGGTGCAAGATATCGTATAGGCCCCATATAACGGCACCCCCCGACATTCGGTATTTTGATGATTGTAGCCAAAATTTTCAATGAAAGTCTGAAAGTTCACAAAAGGTGTTCCCTCTGAGTATTTTACCCCCTGGAAGAGTATCGTCTATATAGGTCATGGTATCGTATATCCCCCATATTACGGTTCCTCCCTATATTTGATATTTTGATGATTTTAGCTACATTTTTCAATGGAATTGTCTAAAATTCCATACTAGAGCACTTTTCCTCCTGGAAGAGAAATATCCATATAGGTCCACGATATCGTATAGCCGGAGGTGTTTAAAATTTCCTATTTAGAATTCGTAAAGGGTATGACAAAAAGAGCGTATGCAGACCCACGTCTGCATATTTCGTATTTTGATGATTTAAGCGACATTATTCATCAAATTTTATATTAAAAGTTCGTAATGGGAACTACAGTCTAAGACAGAAAATTGTCTCTGGAGGTCCTGGTCTTCGTAAAGGCCCCATATATCTGAACCTTCTTTCGATTTTAGGTACAATATTCACCGAAATTATTTGAAATTTTGTATATGAAGTTCCTAACAGGTACTACAGCCAATGCAGAAAATTTTCTATGCAGGTCGAGGTCTTCGTATAGCCCGAATATAACGGTACCTCCCGAAGTTCGGTATTTTGATGATTTTAGCTACATTATTCACATGTTTTTTTTTTTTTTTTTTGAAGTTTCGTATTTGAATATTGTAATGACTTATGACAAAAGTTGCCTATGCAGGTCCACGTCTTCTTATAGATCCAAGTATAACGGCTATATTCGGTATTTTTAAGATTTTAACAGAATTTTTAACGGATTTTATTTTTTGAAAATTTCCAAATTCGTTCCAAGTGGTGGAGGGTATTTGCTTACTTGTTTTGAAATCCTTTTGAAATTCAATTCGTTCCAATTAGAGGTACATTGAGGAAGAGAGTGATGAATGCACAAAACTTATTAAATCTTTTTCAATAATAAGAATTCTAAGAATTCATTAGAAGACCTTAAAATACATATATTCTTGACCCTTTTGTCTACAGATATAACTGTAGCTTCCGAACAAAAAGAAGTAGATTGACAAAGTTCTCCTCACCTGTATTTTAGGATCGTGGAGTTTATGGTATTTCAATGGAATATAAAGGTCCAGGGTTTGGTGTAAACCCCATCAGCGGTACAAGCTTTTATTTTTTGGGGTGCAAGTAATATTTTGCAATCGAATTTGCTGTGAATCGATAGTAAGAGTTTCCAGAGCTGTCAATATATATGAATCCGAATTGTGGTATACACCCCATATAATGGCACCTCCCTATATGTTTCTATGATTTTAGTCACACATTTAAACGGAAATTTTTTCCAAATAGATATTTGAAGTTCTTGGCCAGAATGTTGTCTATACAAATCGCGGTTATCGTATAGTCTTTATATAACATGGCGTCCCGATATTCGGTATTTTGATTTTAGTTACATTTCTCCATATATTGTTTTGTTTGGTACTAAAAATTTGCAATTGGTACTCTCTAGTTGACAATGGTCTATATAGTGCCAGATTATCGAATAGTCCTCATATAACGTGTCCTTTCGACAATCGGTATTTTGAAGACTTTAGCTCCATGTTCAAAGGAATTTTCGCAAGTTCCTAAAAAAAATTTAATTTGAATTTTGGGCAGTTCTCCTCCTAAAATGGTGGGATCATAAGTCCACCATTTGGTATAGACGCTATACGAAGCTACCTTCCAATTTCAATTATTTTATAATTTTTAGACACATTTTCCAATTATATTAGTTTAAACTTGGTGTTTTAAATTCCCTGTAAAACATCTTCAATCACTACTTAGTTTAGAACCCATATTGCGGTACTACTGATATTTCATATTTTAAAGATTACAGATATAATACTCATCATTCATTCATCATAGGTAACTACCATTTGACATTTTAGGGAGTTTTAAATATTGGCACCAGTTTTGGGGTCCTGACCGTTTTCTAATGTATTTGTTTCTTCTCAAAGAAGACGAGAATTTTCCAATCGCATTTTCCAATCATAATAGCAGAAATTTGAAATTTTAAAATATTTGTGATAGGTCGATATTTTGAAATAGCCTCCATAGAACAATAAAAGTCCTCTCCTTATTTTTTAACTGAATGGTCTACAAATCAATATTTTTGTGTTTCATTATATACGGGTTATTCTACTACTTTAATTGCATCACAGCAAAATTTAAGCTCCTACATCCCGGAACATTTATGATTGTTGAACTTTGCCCCATTCCAAAACATTAAAATTCATATCAATCATAATATTGCTTTGCTGTCTGATATCTTGTCACAGTGTCAGTTACACAACAGCTATTTGACTTAAATTCTGACTAAACAGCGTCCTATTTTTGTATGTTTTTTGTGTTGTGTCTATTTTTGTATTAAATGCCTTTCGGGAATGTTTTTTTTTTGTATTACAACACAACAATGACGACTTTTCGATTAAGTCAATAGTGAATAACAAACAGTTGGCTGTCATGTTTAGGACTAATTGTAGTTTTTGTTGTTGTCTTTTATTACTCCGCACTAAATATCGATAGACCGGAAAGGCAAAACTCCGTGTGCATGCGGTGATAGGAACTAATATCTACATATATATTGACTGCACATGTATATACATATGTACACCAGGGTACCAAGTCAGCCTATATATCCCTATGAAATTTTCTTGATATTACTCCAAAATATTGGTTCCTTTCTGAGAATAGACATGTATCACATTTTAACATCTAAGAATAGTCAAATAAACAAGATATTTATACGCCTTTCTATTACAAGTCTTTTGATAAGATAGAAACAATATTTTGATACCTCTTCAATTTTTCGGTAAAAATATTTCCTGGATTCCTTGAGGTCTAATAATATAATAATATTGAAAATGTAATGTTTACATCGAAGATAATGGCATTGAACATAATTCAAAAATTAAAACAAAAGAAAAAAAATGAAAAAATTAATAACAAAATAAAAAAAAAAAATAAATTTGTGTAGAACATTAAGATATGAACGTATTCTCGTCATGTAATTTAAACTAAATGAATTTCTCAAAATGTTGCATATCAGTTTTATGCAACACTGTAAACATTCCAGACAAAACTTAAAACCCACAAACTAAATAAAACCAAATTTATTTGTTGTGATTTGTGCCCTATATGCGGTAAGTTGAGTCAATATGTAGAAAATATTCGGAGAGGAGCATATAAAACAAATGTTCTTATTAGAAACACAAGGACTATTCCAAAGATCAAGGTTAGATCTTCACATACTAGAACTTCACATGGAAAACCAGAAAGTTTCTTTTTGAAGGACCAGAAAGCTTTCTTTTCGAAGATGTTTTAAAAGAGGATCATAAGGCCTACAGTCATTCAATCGAAGCTCAGCTCCTTTGGAACAAGAAAAGGTCGTCATACAGAAAACAAAAAAGATTTTCTTATAGAGCACCAGAAGGTCTTCTTATACAAGATAAAAAGTCTTTTTATAGACGACGAGAAGGTCTTCACAAAGAAGAAGAGAAGTTCTTTTCATACAGGGTGAGATGAAAAAAACTGCAACCAACTTCAGATTGCTGCCATTAAAAAAAAAGTTATTTGTGATGGAATTCAAGCGCGATTTCTTTATGTTTGGCTGGAAAACAACAAGTGGCTATCGTAAGAGCACCCCAGCATTTCAATCTGAATAAATCTTTTGTGTCTCGTACAATTATGTCAAGGAAGTGGATAGAAGAAAATACCCAAATCAGCAGAAATGGTGAAAAATGAGCTCGGGGAAAAGCCATTGAAATTCCAAAAAGTGCAAGAACTTACATCGCAACTGAAAGGAAATAGACTCAAAAGAGCTAAAGAGTTGCTTCCGCTCCCTTCCTTCACCGCATCTAACTCTCATTACAACACTGCTAATGTCCTTAATGCATCATTTACTCAAACAAAAACTCCAATTGAAGGGCATGTCGAATTCGTTATAGATGAACGTGTCCCATTACAACTTGTTTTTTGTTGTTGTCGTTTTCGATGTATGTCGTATGTATGTCCCAGACTTACAAGTCCGCACAGACGTACAAGTGCATTTTTATTATTTTCTATGGTGTCATTATTGACAATTTGACAGTTGATAGTAGTTTGGCTTTGACTGTTGCTATTGCTACTGTTTCGTCGATATGACGGATATTTAGAAACACTATGTCTGTGTGTGCGCTCGTGTATGAGTGAGTGTGCACTGCTTTGTTTGTTTTGAAGCAATAGTGTAACTGTCACTTTTCAAATAATGTAACCATGCTCAATCAATCACTCACCTGTCAAATGCTGCAGGTTATTTAAAAACACGCTCTCTTCATCATTCTCCTCTCCTCTTGGCCATCAAAGCAGTCGACAGTCGAAGCCATCCACATTTGAACATCATCCATAGTTCATAACATTGCAGCAGGAGCTAGCAAGTGCCATCCTACCCTCCTTTTCCCTTGACACTGAATTGGACATGTATTTGGACCCTTGCCCTCCCATCCCAATTGGAAATAGTGTGACTTTTGATTTTCATTATTACTCCGAAGTTCCATGAATCATTTATGATGTGACTTTAACTAAATAATGCAAAACTTTTCGGCTAATGTATTGTTTTGTGCCGGAGAGGAATTTGTTCTGATTGGAGATTTGATGTTGGCTTTGTGACAAATTCTGTTTGGAGTTGTCACAAACAGCCAAATGGATGGATGGAATTACATAAATGAATTGGGCTGATTGGAGTTTAGAAGTAGCATCCAATTTGAGTACGGTTTGTTTAATCTATAAGCAACAGATGGCGCTGTTGGATATTTTTTAGGATCACATTTGATTGTGATGATATGTATACATATGTAAACATTCATAAAATATTTCGGAAATATATTTGCTCACTAATCTCTCAACTGACTGGAAGTTTTAATTTGAATGATATATTTTGGGAAAAGAAATGGCATCTAACACATGTACTTTGTAATAATTTATGCATTTTATGTTGAATGTTTTCTATAAATGTTGTAAATCGTTATCAGAATGTCAACACGTTTGCTACCATTGGTAGCAGCAGTAACACCACCACCACCTGCAAATAGACTGACTGCATGAGCATGTGGAAATACCACAAGAAATGGAAGAAATTTGGCAAATATAACTTAAGGTAAATCCTTGAGACACGAAATCCCAAAAGCGGAGAGAAAAAACAAAACGAAACGAACAAAAGTACGGCTGCATTTAAGTGTTGAAAAATAAAAAAGCGTTTATGGCTTCTTATTACAAATTCGCACGCATCATAAATCTTAATTTACGCCATATATCCTTAACTTATACCAACACTCATGCACACACACACTAACACACCTATCCAATGCTCTCCTCATCTCATATCGGCCATAGCAGCAGCAGCAGTATTTGTGCAAACGTACATTTACATTTGTACCTTAACAAAACGAAATATTTAAATTCAAATATCGTTATGAAATTCATACAGCAGCAAAAGAAGATGAAGAAGAGGCAGGAGAAGAAACTCTGAGAAACAGAGATATAAGCTCAGGCTGAACGCATTGTTGTAACACCAGGAGGATACACATGTGGTTGGTTCCATTGGCTTGTTTGTTGATTTGCACACAAATTTATGGGATATGCAAACGAGTACAGTGATGGTCATATATGGGTGTGGTTTGGAATGGGAAAAAGTGGAGCAATTTGGAGGGAACTCAAATCATCTTACTTGGTTATAAATGTGGTGGATTAAAACCTCCAGACCATTAAACAACTGATTAAAGAAACAGTCTAAAAATGCTAAAAATATTATTAAGTTCTTCCTACTTCAACCTAATATTATCATTGTCACCTTAAAAGTTCTCATAATAATATCAGCCCCTGAATTCTTGATATTTAAATTTTAAATCCATTTAGGAATATTCGCATAATGTAAACAATGTGTCTTCTGTTTAGAGTTTGTTCAAATTCCGACATAAGCTATATGTCCCCCTTGATTTTTCGAGTCTTTAATATTTGTATAGATCCTCATTCGAAACCTCTTAAAACATATCCCTTGGTCTTGCCGACAACTTAGTCTATTGTTAAATTTTATTAGAATTGTTAGTCCTTTTTGCGGAAGGTATCGGAATATATAAAATCGCCGAGTGGATCTGAACATTCAGTTTAATCGAAACCTATTAATTTTTAAATCCATTTAGGAATATCCGCATAATTTTAATGATGTGTCTGCTCTTTAAAGTTTGTTCAAATTTCGATATAACCTATATGCTCCCCTTGATTTGTTGATACTTTCATATTTGTATAGAGCCTCATCTGAAACCTGTTAAACATATCCGTAAGCCCTCAATCCTTCGTTAAATTTTATTGGAAATTTTAGTCCTTTTTTTCGGAAGGCATCGGAATATATGAAATCGCTGAGTGGATCAGAATATTCAGTTTAATCGGAACCTATTGATAGAAATACTAAAGTTTCTATTTCAGGAGAGTTTTGAGTATTCGAAATTCATACCCATTGTGGGTACTACTTCAAGTGAGTCGATAATGCCAATATTTGCTTCAGACCTATTTCTGATACAAATCTTACAATGAACGGACCGTCAATCAAATCGGATAATGACATCCGATGTAGCATTTATTTATTTATTTTTTTTTTTATTTTAAATATATGACGTTTGTGAAGTCGATAACGGAATGATTAAACTCCTTCCTCAAACTGGATTGAATTTTGTGAAAATAATACACCGTGCCATTCGAATACTTCCTGGCAGAATCCTGATGAAAGACATGATTCACTTCAAATGTACTGAAGAGGAACTCGCCCAAAACGACTATTGTGTGTTACACTAATTATCTGGCAAATGATATAGAGCCCCTGTAGACATAAGGCTGGGAGTAATATCTACGTTTTTCCCCGCTAAGTAAATGTTATACTTCTCGCCAGTAGAGGGTTTAAATTACTTGGCCAGGCGAAATTTTCTCTGAAGTATCGAAATTTTCTGCGGTATGGAGTTGATTAAACAAATTATTCTCGGCTATATGGTAATCGGGAGAGTTTGCATGGTTGTCAGCTTGGAATAATCGGGTTAATATCTGTCCATTTGAAGGGTTCGGGTTGTCGTCGGTTCGAACGAAATCTAATCTGCAGGGCTTGATTTAAAAGTAATCGGTTCGCTTTCGACTGGAAGGTATTCGAATTAGAGAAAATTGGACAAATTGAGGGGCCAGTTTTTATCTCTTGCATAATTTGTTAAATTTTCGACTAAAGCGTTTTTGAAAGCCCAGCATTTTGGATACAAAGCAAGTTGGTTTTTTTATGTTTATAAACTCCCATTTAATGAGGTCGTAACAAACCAAAATTGTCGTACCGGAACGCCCAGAATTCATAAACATTTATAACACATTTAAGGGTTGAGACCGTATTTTATGCAAGTTTATGTACTTCACTTGGAGACCTTCTGGTCCATTGTGTTCATCCTATAGTTAATCCACGGCTAAAATTGTTGCCGTCTTGTCTTCAGCCACTTTAATCTTCTGGCCAATTGAAAAAAATACAGGAGGATCTGTATTAGAGAATGAAGACAGATCGTGTGATAAATGTTTCCGACGAACCTGTGTTTGACATTAATGAGAGTCGGATAGTGGGAGAGCAAATATTTGACCGTCTACAGTAATTAATATCGTCGCTATTTTATTCAGAAGTCATTGCTCTCACACTGCAGTTACCTGTGATGATACCTACTATCAATTTTAGGTCGGGTTTCGACAAGGACATTAGCGATTTTGTTCTCTTCTCAGATAGCATAGGCCAGATTTTCTTAGATACATCTCGAGTTCTCAACTTCAATGACAGTTAAATCCTAATCCAGTATTTTCCAATGCTTTCTACCAACTACCATAGATTTTATGGCAAAGGAATTTAAAGCATTCAGTGCCGCTTGAACTTAAACATATACAGTCACCGGACCGTTAACCACGCTGTTCCTGGTTGCCAATAGCCCTATGGCCCTATGACCTCAAAGATTTCCGCTTGGAATAAACTACAATAATTTTTGAGTTTGTAGGATTCACAGAACACTCCAGCACCCGTTCTACATTCCATCTTAGTACATCTATACCGCGGAAAGGTGGGCCGCTACAGGATTAGACGTTTCTATCAGGCATGTGGATGTTAGCTGGATCCAAACTCAACCGTGGTGATATGTAGTCACTTTTCCACACGGCGTAGGATCGGATAATGTCCATAAAATTGACTGTGACATTGTTTAAGTTCTCTGAGTCGAAGGGCACATTTGATTCCCCTTCGCCTACGTGAAGGATCAATGGGCTTAAACAAAGTAGTGTGCCCAGTGCAGCCTGAGGTGTGCCCCTGAAAGCAGCTGTTATCAACCGCGATGCAGCTCTTTGAACTTTGTCCATGGCTCGTTTATAAGAGGACTTACATAAAGAGTGCCACCAGACTAAAGCTCCATAGACAAGGATAGGGCGAACAATTGACTCCTATATCCATTTGAATCCCCTACCCCTGCCTATAGAGTTCTTGCAAGTACAATTAAGCCTCTTTTTGAACCTTCCTTATTATTTCTCGTCCAGTTGGTGGTGGTCGAGGATTGTACCGAGGTATTTAGCTTCTGAGGATAGGGTTAACGTGACTCCATCTGGCATTGGTGGCATTAAAATTTGTAGGTTTAATAGTTATTATGAAAATTACATTCGTAATGCATATAATTCAAGTGAACATTTTAAGTTTACGGTTTTTGCTTTTACAATAACATGTTTCAATTTTAAGTCAAAAGTTAAGGGAAGGAAAATTCGAGGTATAATTTCAATGTGAGTCTCGTAAAAAACGAAATGTGTATATTTCATATGTACCATAGTTTTTCATAAAAAATAGCCTCTATTATTTGACCAAATATTCTCGTAATTGTGATGGTAGCTAGGATTTTCTATTAATATAATTTCTTGCCATACATTTTTCATATATACTGAGATATTTAAGCCGAATTTGTTTTCTAATATTTAAGCTGAATTTGGTGTATCCCGATTGAGGTTGTGTTTAAATGTCGCTTGTTTTCCTTTGTTGACGTTAGCAAGAAAACACTTTGTTTCCATTGCGACTCGGAAATATTTTGAATTATTTAGTGACAGTCTGTTGTTGTTGCTCGTTAAGTTATTTGTTTTTAGTGTAAATGAGAAGCGAAAATAACATCTCCATAGAGTTAACGTACATACATACATTCATTCATACACGACAACAATTCATTTGCTAACATTAATCTAGAGACTGTGAAATAAGAAAATATATTTATAAATAGATATTTTCAACTAACAATATTTTTTTCAATTACAGGTTACTTGAAATAATATATAGATAAATTTGAAACTAGAAGTAGTATTGTGTATTAGCTATTGATATTACGGAGAAGACATACTGACAATTGAAAATTCTGATTTAAAAAAATGTTCCTATTCAACAAGATTGTGTTGATTCACTATTGGCATTGAATGACTTGATTTGAATGACTATTTTTCTCTTGAATTACGTTCACATATTATTTTTCTACAAATATTTTTTTCCTGATCACCTATTCTCCGCACCACTGTGCATTTTTGCATCTGTATCGTTCTCGGTGCGACCATTCAAGTCTCGGTATATTTGCTTTTGCATTTCAAGTATTTAAATACAGGTACATATATGTAAATATGTCAGTATGTAAATATTCCTCTGTTTGGTATGTTGATATGTTTTAACAAAATATGTTGTTATTTATTGCGTGCCACCATGGTTTTTAACTGTTTTCAGTGTTACTTGGTAATATATGGTGCATTCCATATAATAATTTTGCATAACAAGTAAAAAAGTACTCACTTCGGCCGGTGCGAGCTTGGAATACCTTCCATCATTTGGAACAAATTGGGAAATTTTCAAAAAAAAAAATCAGTTAACCATTCTGTTAAAATTTAAAAAGTTCCGCATGTAGCTGTCATATTGGGGTCCATAGGAATACGTAGAACTGCATAGGCATCTTTTGTAACAGGCCCTTACAATATTCAAATGGGACACTTTAAAAAAGGAGAATAACGGGGCTACTTTGTAAAATCTCCACCATTTGTTTCAAATTAGGAAATAAAAAAATATTAACAATAAATAAATAAATAAATTATTTAAAAAAATAGGACACTTGAAAAAAAGTAGAATAACGTAGCTAGCAGGGGACCTGAATAGACTATTTACTGTCAGAGGCTGCAGTACCCATTGTGAACTTCAAATACGAAATTTGAAACATTTCCTGTGGATATTGTACCCAAAATCGCCAAAATACCGAATATAGGTAGGTACCGATATATGGGAGCTATACTAGCATGTTCTGCATGATCTAGCATGATCTGCATAGACAATTTTCTGTTACAGACTGTAGTAACCATTAGGAACTTCAAATACGAATTATGAAAAAATTCCGGGGAATAATTTCGCTAAATCATTAAAATACGGAGTATAGGGAGGTAAAGTTATGTGGGGGCTATACGAACACCTGTACCTGCATAGACAATTTCATGTCACAGGTTGTAGTACCTATTTGAAACTTCAAATACAAAATTTGAAGAACAATAGAATTTGAACAATTCTATTGAATATTGACCTAAAATCGTAAAAATACCGAATGTAGGGAGGTACCGATATATGGGGCTTATACGAAGACCTGGACCTGGATACTGAATATTGGGAGGTACCGTTATGTGGGGGCTATACGAAGACGTGGATGTATACTGAAAATTCTCTTTCAGGGGTTGAAGGGCTTGGTGCTTATTATTCTGTTTGAATCCAGCGTGATTCGAACAGACGGAAAGGGCTAAATTATCATATAATTTTGCGTTGATCAAGAATATATACAGGGTGAGATGAAAAAATTGCAGCCAAATCCAGACTGCTGTTATTTCTAAGCCACTCGTCCGACAGCTGTTAAAATGATTCTAGTGACAGCAAATTATATTGTTTACAATCATACAAAAGCATTTTGGTGAGAATTTTCCAGAAAAAAAGTTATTCGTGATGGAATTCAAGCGTGATAGTTTGAAATGGTGGCTGGAAAACCACAAGTGGCTATCGTTAGAGCACTCCAGCATTTAAATGTGAATAAATCTTTTGTGTCTCGTGCCATCGCTCGTTACCGTTATATTGGTAGCGTAGCCCGACGTAAAGGAAGTGGACGGAAGAGAACATCAACATCAGCAGAAATGGTTCAAATAGTAAAAAAGCGACTTGATCGAATCCCGCGTCGCAGTGGCCAAGAAATGGCTCGTGAGCTGAACATATCACAATATTCCATTCGGAAAATATTCAAAAAATGAGCTAGGGGTAAAGCCTTTGAAATTCCAAAAAAATTAAAAACTTAAACCGCAACGGAAAGAAAATAAAGTAAAAAGCTAAAGAGCTGCTTCGCTTGGCCGAAAGTGGTAAAGTACCGAATTTGGTTTTCACCGCTCCGATGAGAAAACATTCGTTGTCCAGCAGTTTTCCAACAAACAAAATGATCAAAGAGGTCAGCTGAAAATGTACACCTTCGGTTGGCCACCAGAACTCAAGCGCCGGCCATGGTGATGGTGTGGGCCGCCATAGCAGCCGATGGTTGCTCTCCGCTCGTATTAATCGACCGTGGCATCAGAATAAGTGCCGTATATTTTCGCGAAAATATTCTGAAGGGTGTATTAAAGCCTTGGACTCGCAAACATTTTGGCCGCAGACCTTGGACATTCAAACAGGACTCAGCACTCAGCATGCGCCACCCATGAATGGTTACAAAATAAGATTCCTCGCTTCATTTCCAGCACACAATGGCCACCAAAATCTCCGTATACCTATCCGTTGGGCTATTGTGTCTGAAGTATTTTGGAAAGCAAAGTTGGCTATAAAAAATTACCAAAGTGTCTATCACCTCAAGCAAACGCTTCGCCGGAAATTGGCCAAAATACGGCAGAGCAACATTTGGGTAGCGTGTTACGGTTTCATTGGCCGTGAAGGCCATAATTCGTGCCAAAGATGACCAAGTCTAAACTTATTCTAAAATTAGATGCTATTTCCGATATTTTTTGCTTTCATTCACTAAAATTTAAAAACAAATGTAGAAATTTTGGCTTTTGACTTTGTTGCAGTTTTTTATCTCACCGTGTGTATACATTGTTAAGTCTAAAATTATTATTTCAATGAGTTACAATCGGAATGACGAACTTAATATACCCTCCACGCTATGTATGGTGTAGGATATAAAAATGTCTGTCTTAAAATCCCATATAATTCGAGGTGTGTATCTCTGTCTGTTTGTATTTTAATTGGGCCAAACTCGAAAAATCGCAGTATATCTTTAAAACTTAGATATTATTTGTGATGAACGATCTTTTTCTCTTTTGTATATACATATCATATCTTTTGGTCGCATATATTTCGTATATACCAATCTTTAGTAGAAGCATAATTCTCAAATCAGGTTGTTTTCGTTTGCTCCATTGTCAAAAAAAAAAAAAAATGTAGACCACCCCATATAAAAGACTCCACCATGGAATTTAAGTGTTGGTTTCATGAATTTCACTTCATTTTTGAATTATTGTTACAAACGTTTCTTAAGCCAAAAAAATATGAATAATATATACTTATTTGCACCCACACACACTTAAACACATCCTTACGCCTTACGGACGAGCGGCGTATAAATGTTTATATAGGTGTTTTTAAATTATGATATATAATCTTCTTAGCAACTTCCAAGGTGGAAAAGTAATACACCAAAAAAAGAAGAAACGAAAAAGAATTTTGCAGTTGTGAAGTAGGATTCAAGGAAACTTCGTAATTCCTATCTGGGGGTTATTGCAATTGATCCTCATCATCTTTGCCTTTTACTCTGTCTGATATCCTTAAAAAATATTGTTTATTATAGACTTGCCACAAAATAACAATCAAGTGCTGCTTTGCCAAAGGAAGAAGGATGGGCTTTCCAGCATTTGTGGTTGTTGGTGTTGTTGTTATTTTTGCCAAGGAGATTGTGCCTATCATGTGGTAAGGAGGGAGAGGGGGGAAATTCATACTATTGTGCATTTGTGCTGAATAATGATTTGCGATGTAATGTGGAAATTTATGGTTTTGCATATGTAAGAAAGTAAACAGGCACCCACACCCACACATGCGGGGATGTATGTTTGCAGAATTAAATAAAACACAACATTGAAACTGACACCATACCCCCACACACACTTAGAAAGAGACCAAAAGAATTTATATTTAAAATATATTTTCATTTGATACTGGCTTCATCGTTTCTCTTGTTTGTTTATTTTGTAAACAAAGGATAATCTGGGGAAAACAAAAATATCCAAACATACCCACTGACTCTAACTGCGGCACTGACTTCCATCTCCGACATTTTTGACTCATAGGCCAGTTGTTGTTTTTGTTTTCCTTTTTCTTCTTGGGCTACTGCTGCTGCCATATTCCGCTGTCATTTAATATGAGGGTTATAGGATTTTGTTTTTGTTATTCATTTCTAGGTCTACATTTTGATATTGGTCCATGTTTGGCGTTTTGTTGTTTTTCTTTTCGCTCGTCTTGGGTTCACACATGTTCTTAACTTCTTTTGGGTTGTTTTTTTTTTGAATAAAATCTAATTTTGTGGATTTTGTAATCAACAGCACGTAAATCTATGAATTTATTTATATTTTTGAGACTTTACTGCTGTCATTCGTTTATCATGAAAATGCATACACGTAACGAATTTGGGCTTAGATGTTCAGGTTCAGACGCAGATCAGACACTGCGTGAAAAAAAGAAATAAAAAATAAAATTTCAAATGGTTAAATAAAGAAGAAAAACTTCAAAAATTATTTGAATGAATTTAAAAAGTTTTAGATATCAAATATCATCACCACTAATTTAAAAAAAAACCAAACAAATTTCCGAGCCAGAATAACTTAATTTTCTCATTGAAAAGTAATGAGTTATACTATATGTATGATTGTCATATAACCATGTATATAATTTTTTACACTAACCATATTCGACCAAGAGGTAAGATTTTTACGATTTACAAAGACCAAATGGCAGCGAATATCTTTAGAGAAAGTCTTATAAGGAAGTCCTTGAAGGAAAATATTTTGTAAAGTCCTTAAAAGAATATATTTTTTAAAAAGTTCCCATTTTTAGGTCAGAAAGTTCTTCTATTTCCAAAATCCATGAAATCATTTAAAAGAAATATTTATAAAAACGTAATTGTTTGGCCAGGATGTCCTGGAATAATATTTTTTGCATGGAAAAAAATCAAACATTTTGGGAAGTCTCTTCAAACTCTGCTCAAAAGTTTCGTCGTTTGATAGTCAGGAGGGCCGTCAATTGTTCATAAAATTTCTATTTTTAGTGTCCACTGCAAAAAAAAAAAAAAAAAAAAAAAAAAAAAAAATGATGAGACCAAAAAAATTGCAGCAAACGCCATAATTTTTACGTTTTTTTAAATTTTATTGAATAAAATCAAAAAAATTGGAAATATCATCAAATCAAAATTGGTCACCTTTGGCACAAATTATGGCCTTCGGCCAATGAAAAAGTCACACGCTGCCCCATATTTTGGCCCATTCCCGGCAAAGTGCTTGCTTGAGGTGATCGACACTTTGGTATTTTTTAGTGACAAGCCTGATTTTCAAAATACTCCAGACACAATTGCCCAACGGATTGGTATCCGGAGATTTTGGTGACCATTCTGCGCTGGAAATGAAGCGGGGAACCTCATTTTATGACCATTGTTGGGCTATAATATTCGGCATTTATTTTGATGCCACGGCCGATTAATAGGCTGTTATGGCGGCCCGCACCATCACCATGGCCGGCTCTTGAGTTCTGGTGGCCAACCGAAAGTGTACATTTTCTGCTGAACTCTTTGGAAAGTAAACACGATCATTTTGTTTGTTTACAAACTGCTGGAAAACGAATGTTTTCTCATCAGAAAAAACTAAATTCGGCAGTTCATCACTTTCGGCCAAGGGAAGCAAATCAACCTTTTTTGAGTCCATTTTCTTTATGTTGCGGTGTAAGTACTAGTACTTGTACTTTTTGGAATTTCAATGGCTTTATCCCGAACTCATTTTTCAATATTTGACGAATGGAATTTTACGATATGTTCAGCTCACGAGCAATTTTTCGGCCAATGCGACGCGGGTTTCGATCAAGTCGCTTCTTTACTTTTCGAACCATTTCTGCTTATGTTGCTGTTTTCTTCCGTTCACTTCCTTGACGTCGGGCTACGCTACCAGTATCACAGTAACGAGCGATTGTACGAGACACAAAAGATTTATTCACATTTAAATGCAGGAGTGCTTTAACGATAGCCACTTTTGGTTTTCCAACCAAATATAAAGAAATCGCACTATCGCGCTTGAATTCCATCGCGAATAAAAATTCTCACCAAAATGCTTTTGTACGCTTGTAAAAAATATGGTGAGCTGTCACTGTAATAATTCTACCAGCTGTCGGACGAGTGGCCTAAAAATGACAGCAGTCTGAAGTTGGTTGCAGTTTTTCATCTCACCTTGTACATAACCGAAAAACTATTGAAAAATATCTGTAAAAAATAATGATTATTGACCGAAAAGTTTCTGAAAAATATTTAAAAAACACTATTCTTGGCCTGAGAGACCATTAAAAATTATTCAAAATTAGCTCTTGATCACAGTTTTGTAAATATATTTAATTGTGAAATGCAATTTTTCAAAAAGTACGTTTTAAATCGTGGACGAACATATAATATTCGAAGTTTGGATTGAAAAGTATTCGCCTTAAATTGAATTCAGGAATTTTAGATTTCAGTGCAAATAGTGGGGGAAATACTCGTGGCAGTGTTCTATTTCGCGAAATTTTCTAAGCAATATTTGTTTTGCCAAGGACGAATCCTATTTGAATTGAGTCGGTTCAAATTTAGATATAGCTCCATATATATATTTAACTGGTTTCAGGTTAATTGTGCACCAAATGACCAATATCAGTCCAAATGACCTGAATTTTGGCACATCCGGACAAATGGACTGAATTTTGGAACTTCCGACGGAATTCAGTCTAAAAGGAAGTGTTTCAAAATCGAAAATCGGTTTAGGTATGGCTATAGCTCCCATATGTTTTATCCGATTGGGTGTAAAATGCGTAAAATGCATTTTCCAACAATGATATTTGATACCGAGCTCGAAAGATACTGCTCGAAAATACATCTGCCAAATTTTATCGATATCGGTTTAGATTTTTATTTATTTCGATTTACATCTTCCTCCGATTTTACGGTTATTCCTCACCGTATTTTTAATATCAGCCCACATTTAATAAATATTTTCATATTCATGAGAATGTTACCATTTGGTGAAACTTGGCCCGGTATATTGGTACATAGTCGGTATGTTCTACTTCACATAAATTCCCAATATAAACTTCTACTAAATTCGCATAGTAGTGTAGTCGGCCCGTCCGACTTTTTACTTTTGAAATCAAACCAATAAGGATTTGTGGTTGAGATAATAGCCATCTTACATTTTATGAGAGATGCCATTATTTTTCTTATTGTTCAATATTTATTAATATTTTTATTATTAATTATTTCAATTTTTTCCACAAAATTTTGGGGAAGATGGTATGGTTGGGTACATCCCATTTTAACATTGGATAATCCCACCAGAGATATCGAATATTGAATGCCAGTTTTATTAAGAAAAGTTAAAAAGTATCATTCGGTTCTGCCGAGAGACGTATACCCTCAGTCAATGTTGTCTGAAGGAATGGGCCAATATTGTCCATTTCATATCGGACCTAAATAAATGCGGTATAAATATTGCGACGTGCCAGGGTTGGCCTATATTGGTAACTTCATCATAAAATCCACATTTATCCCAAGTCTTGGATGTAGCAAATTGTAAAGAATCGCTGACTTGTTTCGTAAGTCATGACAGATAAAAGTATTGAAATTTGTGACCCTTTGTGGGTAAGGTACCAGAAGGGGTTCGCAGCTATATATCATCTTAACAACAGATCTTGTCTTAGCAAAAATGTTTGTATGTGTGAAATTTGAAGAGAATTAAATGCTTATTAGGCTTATTTTGGCACGTCACGTTTTGATCTTATCAAATCTAGCCATATGGCTTAGGGTATAAAAATGTTGGGTAGGTTACAGAAAGAGAACCAATTTTCTCAAATTTATTGCCAATGGACACGAGACAGACGGATATAGCTAGATCGAATCAAATGTCCTGAAACTGATTGCTGGCAAAAAGACATATTTTGTTTACAAACTATATGTCATTTTAGCTATAAGTAGAAAGATATCAAAACATGTTTCATTCAAAGAAGGTATCGATACCATTGTCCCTATCAGAGGAGAAAACTTCTATAAACAAATAAAAGTTGTATAATTATGATGTGCGATAAGATTAATTTATTCAATAATTACAATGTCAAAGTAATACTCGAAAGCGTTACCCAAAATTCACGGATTCCAAGAAATGTTAATCCAAAAATAACAACAAAATTTGAAATTTCAAAAATGTTAGGGCCTCCCATTTAGGTTAATTTATGTATATTCTACTTTTAGCTCTACTTTCATAGCCATTTGAGTTTTTTCTTTAATTTTTTTTTGTATTACGCAGTGTTATTATTGATCCCTTGATCTGTAGAATCTCTGCTGTTTTTCCAATTCAATCGTTTTCTTGCCAAGTCCCGAATATTTTTTCTCTAAGTGCAGTTTTTTTAGACTGACATCCACATGAATCATAATGAAAAATTATAATTTGCAAGATGTTGATCGATGGTAGTTTAATATCCGATTTTTTCTCTAGAATCGATGTTAACAAAGTTTAACAGTTATTCCCACGTAAATTCCTCGAATCAGATATTAAATGATTTACGATCCTTAAAGGATTGTAAACGTACACAAAGTTATCAAACCTAAACGTCAACAAATATCGCAAAGCACACACATGCATACGAATTTACCCACATATATGTGTGGTATGTATGTGTGTGTGCATCTCGAACAAGTGATTGTAAACGTTTTACAACAAACTCCCTCACACCGGCATACATTGACTCCACTGCCATTAAATATCCTAGGCAACAACATTGTAACAAACCTTTGGCGACACAACCTGCATACTGATTGATGTTTGTCATCTTGTCTTGAACCAATCAAACCGGATGCCAGATAGCATTCGTATTGGTGGCATTTCACATTTCGTATTCTGCATGTTCGACATAAAGGTTTATTTTGCATTGCGGTCGTTTGACGATGTTGATTGAAGCATATAATGAATGATATAAACACATTTGAGCACCGTTTCAAACCACCTCCCCTCTTTCTCTCTGCTGATGCGTTTATAGTTTTATCGGGAAAATTGTTACTTTTAAATTTTAATCCGCCAACAACTCCCAAAGCGATAATTTTAAGACCATAAAATACCATTACACACATACACATGAACATAGCTTCTCAGTCAATGACAGTCTGTCAGACATTTGTTGAATTTGAATTCCAATCAAACTACCCAGTCAATTGATGCAATTGATTCCGTTGTGCTGTTTCCGGTTCGTAGACGGATTTTATGAATACAGCTTAAATAAGAACCCATATTGTGTCATTTGATGTCGCATGCAACATTGTTGCATGCCAAGGACTTTGTGTTTGACGACAAAAATCAAAAACCGCAAAATTTATTCGATTTAAGAAACTGCAAATAACATGCATTTCGTAAAACACCTTCATGTTTACAGAAAGTTATGGAATTAGAAATTATATTCGAATATAGAGTTGCCTTAATTTTGAAATGAAAAATGGATGGAGTATATATTTAATGGGCTGATTTCCGATGTCTTCTTGGAAGCGAATGCAGAAACAAATTAATGAGCCCAATGAGATTAATTCGGAATTAATGTTCTGTCGAGTGTGTGAATTCAATGTACCCAGATTTTAGATGCTACAACTTGACCCCGAATCCTTGAATATAATAATCATTGTTATTTCAATCGAACTTAATCGGTAAGACCTAAAAAATGTGGGAAAGCAAAGGTACTTGAGATAAACGGATATAATTTAAAATTTAGCAATGGTTGTTCAATTGATGAAACGCGGTATGTAGGAGTTTTGTCAATTTTGAGTGTTGCCCTGTATTGGACATTTCCTACACTTTATATAAGATGTATGACTGAAACACATTTTTGACCATAGGAAATATTAGAAAAAAAAAATCTGTCGTGAAGATAGATAGGCAACATTCCATTTAGGGGAACAGGCTACCATCTCAGTTGCTGATATCCATGCGATTCGTACAATCGAATTTAATCAGTACAGGTATATGGGGACTATAAATGTGGATCTATATAGCCCATTTTCAATACCAAAAGTCTTACCGACTAACACACATCTGAGAAAATTTTTATCAACCAACTTAATTTCGTTCGGAGCTAGAGTGATTTTCACAGACTGACATGCCAATAGATCGACAGACAGACATACCGACGGAAATCGCTAAATCGTCATATAATTTTATGCTGATCAAAAATATACAGGGTGAGAGAAAAAACAGCAACAAAGTCAAATGCTATAATTTTTAATACTTTTTTTTCATTTTTTTGAATGGAAGCAAAAAATGTCGGAAATAGCACCAAATGTTAGAATAAGTTTAGATGTGCTCGAATTGGTCGCCTTTGGTACGAATTATGGCCTTCAAACGGCCAATTAAACCATCACACGATGCCGGAATATTGCTCTGTGGTATTTTGGCCCATTCGCGGCGAAGCGCTTGCTTGAGGTAATCGACACTTTGGTATTTTTTAGTGCCAACCTTGCTTTCCAAAATACTCCAGACACAATAGTCCAACGGATTGGTATCCGGAGATTTTTAGTGGTCATTGAGCGCTGGAAATGAAGCGAGGAACCTCATTTTGTAACTATTCTTGGATGGCGCGTACTGAGTGCTATGGTGTTGATTCCTGTTGGAATGTCCAAGGTCTGAGGCCAAAAAGTTTGCGTGCGGTTTGCGGGCTTTAATATACCGTCCAGAATATTTTCGCGATAATATTCGGCATTTATTCTGATGCCATGGTCGATTAATACGAGCGGAGAGCTACCATCGGCTGTTATGGCGGCCCACACCATGACCATGGCCGGCGCTTGAGTTCTGGTTGCCAACCAAAGGTGCACATTTTCGGCTGACCTCTTTGGCAAGTAAACACGATCATTTTGTTTGTTTACAAACTGCTGGACAACGAATGTTTTCTCATCGGAGACGGAGAAAAAAAAATTGGGAAGTTCACCACTTTCGGCCAAGCAAAGCAACTCTTTAGCTCTTTTGAGTCTATTTTGTTTCTGTTGCGGTGTAGGTTTTTGGAATTTCAATGGCCTTACCCGAGCTCAATTTTTAATATTAGCCGAATGGAATATTGCGACATGTTCAGCTCACGAGTCATTTTTCGGCCACTGCGATGCAGGTTTCGATCAAGTCTATTCTTTACTTTTCGAACCATTTCTTTTGATGTTGCTGTTTTCTTCCGTCCCCTTCCTTGACGCTACCAGCATCACGGTAACGAGCTATGGTACGAGACACAACAGATTTATTCACATTTAAATGCTGAAGTGCTCTAACAATAGCCACTTGTGGTTTTCCAGCCAAATATAAAAAATCACACTATCACGCTTGAATTCCATCACGACTAACTTTTTTTCTGGAAAATTATCACCAAAATGCTTTTGTACGTCACTGTCCAGTCACTGGAACTTAATTTAACAGCTATAGGACGAGTGGCTTAGAACTGATAGCAGTCTGAAGTTGGTTGCAGTTTTTGCATCTCACCCTATATAATTGTGGGGTCTAAAATTTATATTTCAAGGTGTATAGGTGTATAAACTTTGAGTCAATTCGGCGGGAACTTTAAATCGAGTACTGAATTTACATTGAACCTACATTGAACATGTTCTGCAGTGAGTGGACATAAACCACTGAGAACATTAAATGCCAAATTATTACTAATTTATCTGGAAAGGCATGTGAAACCTCCCAAATACTTAAAATTGAAAAGGACTTTTATATGGGGTCTATATATGGTAAAAATGAAACTTGAAGAAACTTATTAGTCGGTACCCTCAGACTATGTCCGATTATGATTCTGATTTGTGTTATGATTATTCAAAAGTTGTCATTTACCTAAGAAATAAATATTACAATGTGCCAGGCTCGACTAATTCCTAAATTTTATTTAAGAATAAGTGGTCCGATAAGTCAATTTTCACAGTAGATATTGGGAAGCATAATTTGAGGATACACGAAGTTTAAAGAATCGCTGTTGTAATTACTCAAAATGTTGACCCTTTTGTAGGGCAGTAACCAATTTCGTTCATTTTCTCTTCTGATATAAGCTATACAAGGTTTGAACGAAGTCGGAAACTCGCTTCACTATTAATAAGGTATTCTTTTTTTTGGTCGATCTTAGTTTTCTAAAAATATTAAGATGCTTGGACCAAATCGGATACTCCATTCTTGATGGCGGACGGACATCACTAGACCTTCTGCAAATGTCCTGAAACCGATTTCCATAAGACCGTTATTTTGATAAGGCACATTTTAGCCATATAACCTCTGTAGCCATTGAATTTCATATTGCTCCTTATTTGTTACTCCCATGTATATCGGCGACACCATCATTTGATAAGAAAAAGTCAGTCTTAGATTTAAAGTACTGCTGTCGTTTTAAGACTAACATCAAATATATCAAATACCGTCGCATAGTAACAATTTCAAAAAAAATTGCGCCCTTTTGGGTTCTAGGTTTCCCTAAAACCTATTTCCATATCAAAAGTAATAATACTTTTTAAGATTCGGCAACCCTAATTCAAATCCTTCATTAAATCCTTTTTTACGTGGTCTCATTTCAATGCAGGTGGTATGCGTATGAATATGTTTATGACAACATTTGTAGAATTTTTTTTATCCCCAGGTAATATAGTTAACATTTCTAGCTGGCTGACAGACTATGTTACAAGTCATTTGCTCCGTAGTTCCTCTTCCCGTTCAATAACATCTTAACAGCGTCGTCATCAGCATTCAAAATTCTTATATGACTCTGGCATTTTGATGATGCATCACAAAAACCGAACTGCATAGCTGGGTAGTATTGCCAGCTCACATTAAAGGCAAAACGATGAGGTTGCGCTGCAAATGCCATAACTATTTTATGCCCCTCTTTTTTTTTCTGTTTCCTCCCAATGTTTACAAATCCTGGGCATTGTGTGTATGTGTGTACGCATGTGATTGTGTGTGGCTTTTGCAGTTCCTAGTTTTGCATTCGTACTTTAGGGTTTTGTATTTATCGAAAGTGCTTGTTGGTATTTTGAAAAGTCAATAATCATTTTATTGAAAGTGAGTGTGTTCATGTGTGCGTGTGGCTTTGTATTCGTATATGTGCGAGTATTTATTGGTAACGATGCATAAAAATACCACAAAAACAGAGTTGGCAGTATAATTCTCATGCAAGGAATGACTTCAAAATTTGTCATTGCAAGTTCATGTATTTTGGTATGTGCACACAAAACGCATACACTCGTGAATGTGTGTGTGTGTTTATTTTGAATCGGCAATAATTTGATTTTTACGTTTAAATTTGTAATTGTTCGTAAAAATGCTTTAATGTCTTTTGATTAGGGACTTGATGTGGTGGAAGAAATTTTACGTTTGCCACAACTGTGTGCAAACAACCAAATTACCAATAAAATTTAAGCTGAATTCATATTACTATCCATTGTTTTTTCCACTTTAATTGTTTGGAGTGTAATGTGAATGGAGTTTTTGCGTAGTAATCGCATTTATTCTAAGTTTGTTTTTAAGAATAAAATCTCTAGAATAAAAAGCTACAAAATATTGTAATATATATATATATATATATATATATATATATATATATATATATATATATATATATATATATATATATATATATATATATATATATATATATATATATATTCTGTACTTAAAAAAAATTGCCGAACATTTCCTTAATTTTTTTAATGCCAATTCGACCGAAAATCAGATTTGGACTCCTGGGATTCAGTTATAGCAAATCAAGCAGCAAAATTATATATTTGATCAAAATTCAATCTCACATGAGATCGGACCATTTCTTCTGGTATCTCACCCTTTTGGTACCTCACAGGATCTGTTGTAAAGATATATACAGGGCGAGATAAAAAACTGAAGCTAACTTCAGACTGCTGTCATTTCTAAGCCACTCATCCGACAGCTGTGAAATTAATTCCAGTGACAGCTCATTATATGGTTTACAAGCGTACAAAAGCATTTTGGTGAGAATTTTGTAGAAAAAAAGTTATTTGTGATGGAATTCAAGCGTGATAGTATGATTTCTTTATATTTGGCTGGAAAACCAAAAGTGGCTATCGTTAGAGCACTCCAGCAATTAAATGTAAATAAATCTTTTGTGTCTCGTACCATCGCTCGTTACCGTGATACTGGTAGCGCCCGACGTTAAGCAACATCAGCAGAAATGGTTCGAAAAGTAAAGAAGCGACTTGATCGAAACCCGCGTCGTAGTGGCCAAAAAAATGGCTCGTGAGCTGAACATATCGCAATATTCCATTCGGCAAATATTGAAAAATGAGCTCGGGGTAAAGCCATTGAAATTCCAAAAAGTGCAAGAACTTACACCGCAGCAGAAAGAAAATAGACTCAAAAGAGCTAAAGATTTGCTTCGCTTAGCCGAAAGTGGTGAACTGCCGAATTTGGTTTTCTCTGATGAGAAAACATTCGTTGTCCAGCAGTTTGTAAAAAAACAAATTGGTCGTGTTTACTTGCCAAAGAGGTCAGTTGAAAATGTGCCCCTTCCGTTGCCCAGCAGAACTCAAGCGCCGGCCATGGTGATGGTGTGGGCCGCCATAACAGCCAATGGTCGCTCTTTGCTCGTATTAATCGACTGTGTCATCAGAATAAATGACGAATATTATCTCGAAAATATTCTGGAGGATGTATTAAAGCCTTAGGCACGCAAACATTTTGGCCGCAGACCTTGGACATTCCAACAGGACTCAGCACCATCGCACTAAGCACTCGCCACCCATGAATAATTACAAAATGAGGTTCCTCTCTTTATTTCCAGAGCACAATGACCACCAAAATGTCCGGATAAATATCCGTTGTACTACTGTGTCTGGAGCATTTTGGACTTTGCACTTCCCCAGGAATTCAGGCCCGAAGTTAGTAAATTCAAATAAACGGTTCAGATATAGCTATAGGTCTCATGTATATTTATTTTATTCGATTTGGTCTTAAAGTCCCTCACATGCGTAATATGCACTCCAATAGTCTTTGGTACCGGACGTCAGATACAAATCGAAAATATCTCTGCAAATTTTTTTTTGAGATTGGTTCAGATTTTTATTTAGCTTCATTACAAATCTTCATGCGATTTTATGGTTACATGTGATGTTAGCCCAAAATGGATAGATTTTCTCATATTCAACCCAATTTTTCCATTTGGTGAAACTCGATCCGGTATATGTATTGCTCCAATAAATACTTTTTAATATATTTCTTGTCGAAGTCATGCACTATACTGTAATATTTTTTCTTCCTAGAAGTATAAAAGCCCCCGTCAAATTTATTGAAAATCGAGTCGGAGTTGGATATAGTTCCCGATTTTATGACTACTCTCAAGCCATGATAAGCTTTTAAATAAGGTTTATAGCAGGATTCATAGTTCTTCTCCATATAAACTTTTTTGTTACGGGAGCTCTACTAAATATGCATAGTGTCATCATATAGTCGTCTCCGCCCGACTTTTGACCTTTTCTTACTGCTTTTTTTTCTTTTCCGGATTAAGATTTCTTGGAATCCTTAAATTTTAGTATGTTTTGAATGTAATTTTCTAAAAAAAATATTAAACCAAGGTATAGGGTTGATTCTGAGGTTTATACTGAAATTTGTGTAGAATATTTAATTGTTGACGAATTTTTTTTCAAAAACGAAATTTTATGTTACTTTCGTGCATTAGGTGGAAAAAAGAATGAGGGAAATTTAATCAAGAAAATTGAGAAATATTTTCGCGATTTTGGCAACATCGGTGCAGATATGCTCCTGATACATAATCTTTTGCCAATAATAAAGAAACTACTTGAAGAACATATTTATCTCTAAAATTATCCTTCTAAACTGATGCGTTGTGAGAGTATTTTGCATAAACTCACACAAAGTACGCCTATAACCCTATAATGTGTTTTTAATATATAAGGATTCCTGGCGTTTATACCTTTAATGTCTTCTGGGACCCATAGTACAATTGACAAAAAATTTGTAGAATATTATGACTTACTACGATCCGTAGAAATCCAAGAAAACCACTTCGGTTCCTCGTTTGAAGTTTTAGACGTTTGACAAATCCTTGTTTTGTTTTCTGTAATATTTTCGAAGCCACTATATGCCTAAGAAGTCCAAGAAATCCTAATTCGAACATTTCAAAAATAAGGACGAGGGGAGAATTTCCTAGAGTTTGTTTGTTCATTGTAGCACCATACACGTTACACCACCTTGTTCCCACGCAATACTCCGAAACTTTCGAAACAACGTATTAAAATATTGTGGTCAATTGATCGAAGAAAAACAATAATTGTAACGTATCAATAAAATTATACATTTAATTAATATCCCATAAAAAGGAAAACTTAGATCATTACCCTAATGGCCAGATGTAATGGAATTTTTGTGTGGTTTTCTATTTGACGAACAAAGTTTCCGTTTTTTTTTGTTTCCCACAACATGGTCGGCCTTGTCAAAAGTTTGACCAAACTAAACCATCATTAAAATATAATTACGTATCACTTACTATCAATTGATTTCCCCCCGTTCGCAGACAAAGAAACAATGTTTACAATTCCCACCCAAACGGTTGGACAATACCAGGATATCACCTGCTTTCGACACAGAGAAAATCCTTGTGAAAACTTTAAACATGCAATCGTAAGGTGGCCGGCCACTAGCGCGGCATATGTCACCTGTGAACACGGGTAATAATGATCGGTTATCAGTGACACGATCGATTGCTAATATACGGAGACATACATGGGAAGAAAAAACCTCAACCCACTCCTACCACCAACAACAACACCACCATCATCACCACTGCAACCGCCACATGGAGTAATTGTAATTGCAACAACATTATCGGGCAATTGTACAAATACTTCACCCACTGGCAGGACAGGATGTGTACACTTTTATATATTTTTGGGATAATAATTACTTTGCCAGCCAAATAACTGGGTACTGGAGAGCCCAAAGGACATTTGACACTAACCCAAGGAACAACAGCTTTAGAACTTGTGTGGCTTTTTTTCATACCACGGGCAATGCGAGGGTGCATTAAAGTCCTGTTCACCCACTTTTCTATGCCGAATAAAACTGTATTCAAAACGGAAACATTATTCAACATTTACGTAGGTTGCACCACACACTGTCTGAATTGCCTGCCACGACTATTTTTCCTCCTGTTCTTATTCTTGTTGTTGTTGTTGGCAAGAACAACAAAACAACTGTTTTCGACTCGTAATTACTGCAACACTTAAGTAAATGGCAAATATATGTACAGACACTAACACAAAACGCACGCACACACATATTCCTCATTGTATAATACTGTGTGTGTGTGTGTTGTAGAAATAAAGTTTTCTTTTTTCCATTCCAGCGGCCTGGCATGGGATGGACTTGTTGTGGTATTTACATGGCCAGAGGGTAGTTTTTGCGCCTAGCTATCCATCCAACCATTCATTCATCCAACTAGCCAGCCACCCAGTTCTGCATTGTTCGCCAGTTTGTTGGGTAGTTAACTTTATTGGTTCATTCAACATTCAGCGCCCAATGTATGAAAACTCCCGTTTGATTAATTACCATTGTATTTATGATCGGTGGGTTTGAATTCGCAATGTATGAGGGTGGTATGTTAAGGAGGGCACTGAATTGAATAAATTGCACATTTTTTCTCAGAAAAACCTGTGAATTGAAGTAAGTGAGACTTCTCTAGATCAACAACAACGCATGATATTAATAACAGCTTAAAAAATAATTAGGTAATAAAAACAAAACAAATACAAAACTATTAAATGAAGAGATTTTTAAATTAGGCTCGCGAATTTCACCGAGATAATTCTGGGTTTGTTTCGACGTAAAAGTTGAACTAAAAGTATTAAAAATATTAAAACGCAGTATCTAGAGAACGAGTAAGGCTTGCGTTTTTGAATGTGAAAAGAGAACCGCTCTTGATGTTAATGTGGTATGGCTCCTAAATAATTAGTGGACGAGTTATGATCAAATTCTGAAACTTGAATTCTGGGTCACTTCTGATGGATAGAAGTGATATAAAGCAGCATTTTTGGAAAATCGAGCTAAAACAGTATTTGCTTTGATATTTAGAGAATGTTTTTGGAAATTACTTTAAAATAGTACTAAAATGTACCAATTGTTGTGTGTTTAGTGGTGTTAACTCCACTGTTGTTTAGCAAGGATTTTTGGAAACTCAACTGCTGAACGCCTAAAATAAAATTTAATATTATTGTATATTGTCTAAAAATTATGTTTTATAACACTGCCATGCCTAAAAACAAACCACCGAAGAAAAATCCATCAAAGATAGTAAGAAATATTTTCGTTTCTTTTGCAAAATTAAATGAAATATATTTATTTATTTATTTACTTTTTTTGACGAAATTCTTCCAAAACTATTTTTTGAAGGAGAATTTTTTACAAACTCATAAAAAGTATGGTTTTAACCTTATTTTTATGACAAATAATTTTTAAGCGTATTTTGACTTGCTACGATCCCGACTAAAGACAGTTTTCAACCATATTTTAAAAAAGCACCAAGAAGATCCCTTTGCTTACTCGCTTGAGGGATAGTATATCAGTAATATTGCTGAAGAGTGTATAAGCCAGAAAGGAACATCAATCCGAAAATTTTAAACAATGTGGAAGGGGGTGACCTTGTTCCGTCTATTTAGGTTATTTTGCGATGTAAACTCTCAAAATGCCGATAAACGTGTTCTTATACCCTGCACCTCATAGTGACTTTATGCATTTGTTTGTAACATGGAAAAGGAAGCGAGATAGACCCATAGCCATAGCTATAGCTCCCATATATATATATATATATATATATATATATATATATATATATATATATATATATATATATATATATATATATATATATATATATATATATATATATATATATATATATATATATATATTTATATATATATATATATATATATATATATATATATATATATATATATATCATCCGATTTGGTGTTCAGGTCCCTCACATGCGTAACATGCATTCGACAACAATGATATTTGGTACCACATATCAGATACAGCCCAGAAATACCTCTGCCAAATTTTATAAAGATCGGTTCTGATTTGGATATAGGTGCCATATATATGTTCAACCGATTTCGCATTGATTGTGCACCAAATGGCCTATATCAGTCCAAAAGTCCAGAATTTTGGTACATGCTACCGAATTCAATCTAGAAGCAAGTACATCGAATTCGGAGAAAATTGGTTCAGATATAGCTATAGTCCCTTTATATAGGTTTCATCCGATTTCGTGTTTAAGTCCCTCAAAAAGGATGATATTTGGTACCAGATATCGCATAGAGCTTGGAAATACATTTGCCAAATTTCATCGAAATCGGCTTAGATTTGGATATACCTTCCATATATATACTTAATCCGATTTCAGGTTTATTTTGCCATTATTTGGCTAATATCCGTCTAAATAGAGTGAATTTCGGGACATATGTTTCCATTTTGTGGAACTCGGCTCCGATACTTATTATTTAATAAAATCCTTCTCGAAGTCATATCATGTACTCTATAGCAATGTTATTTGGTATAAAAGCTTAAAATCTCTCCGTCTAATTAAGTGAAAATCGATTCAGAATTGGATATGTCCGTCAAACATTCGTTTCCTTTGGAACCAAAAGGAAAAGGTGATAGGAGGTATGATCTAATTCAAATTAATTCTTTTGTTATGGTAGCCCTACTTAATACGCATAGTGGTGTAGGGCATCATATAGTCGTCCCCGGTTTAATTTTAAGTTCTCCTTTTATATGCTACCCAACTTTTTTATTATAAATTTAAGCAAGTCAAAATACCCTCCACCTTTGGAAGGAACTGAAAAAAATTTAAAAAAGTGCGTCGAAAAATACCGTTTAAATGAAAACCGTTGTATAGGGTCTATACGAAGACGAGGACCGGAAAGTAAGCCTTTCTCGATGATTTTTTTATTTGGAAACAACCACAAACGATGTCGGGGGCTAATACTTTCAAAAGCAAAAATATTCTTAAGTAATGTGATTGTGTGAGTCTAATCGAATATACGTTTAAAGCCCTTACAATGCTTTTTAACATCAGCAAATGTAAATAAATTAACGCTGCATGAAAAGTGCTTTCTTCTTGAAATTTCACAAGGTGAATGAGTTTTTCCCTCTAAAATACCCAAAGCTAAAATATACAACTCAGAAAAATATCAATACCGATTTAATTACAAGCAATGTTCTAGAGAATATTCCACTTCGTTATATAATACGATCTAGTCATTTTTTAATTTTCAATGTTTTAAATTTTCTTAATATTTTCCATTTTATTTATCGAAAATTTTCTACCAGATCCCACATACCAAACTCTCTACACCACACCCGCACTATCCAACCAAGTTGAAATGGTCTCTTCTGTGGTTCCAAATGCTACATGTTGTTATTTTCAAAAGCTGCTCTATATGGATGGTTGATTGCAGCAGTCACCATAAAAAATGCCAAAAAATGTTTTATTACACATCAAATTGGACAAGGAGCAAATTTCGGTTTGGTCTATCCCCGTGCTCTCTCTACCCCACTAGGTTTCTTTTGCCGCCTTATGTGTCGTTGGTGTTGTTGTTGATGTACTGGGACCAATAGTGGCATAACATTTTCCGTTGTAATTCGTCTTGGTTGTTGGTTGATAGAAGTCTCCCAGCGGCTAAGTACAAGTGGTGCTACAAGTTCTTTACATTCCAATAAAGGCGAAATCGAGATTTTTTTTCTTTGTTGCTGCTGTTTTCGCTTGACGCTTAGGCTGTTAAGTTTAACGACCCCCCGGAGGCCATAAGCAGAAAAGTTTAATTTCACTTGCTCGAACACACACATACACAAAACACATGCGTTATGGTTAAACTTTAGAGCTCATCAGAAGTTCTCCGAACACACAGACACACACATATACACTCACATTCGCTCGCAAACATTCTTCGACATAAGTGTGATGTGCTATGATGCTTAAGGAGTTGTTGTTAAGTTTTCTAAAATAAAGTGCTTCCTTCATTGTATGCTGTGGAAACTAAGGATGTGATTACAGATGTATGTATGGGTATGTGTGTGTGTGTGTGCGGGTATTGTTGTTGCTATTAAATTTAACCGCTCAAAGAGACAAAGACATGTAGGTTATGCAGACACAGTAATTTTCGTTTCAAAGAAGCAGTTATCCTTTGTGATCCTGTTGATGGACTTTCTTGATGGCAATGAATCCGTTTCCCAGCAGGGAATTGTTTCGAAAATTTCGAGTGGCATACTAATAAAACTTCAATTTTGACTTTCTTATAGAGAGAGAGAGAGAGGAGAACCGCAAACATGGATTTTATTTATAATGAATATATTGCAGTGATTGTTTTCAAGTTTTTTTTTTATTATATCTGAAATACATGGTTGAAAAAGTTTAAGCGATTGCAGATACAAAATTTTGATTTGTATGTGAGGTGTACTAGAAAACATTAGCCGAATCTACGAAATGCCCAATTATAGATTTAGAGATTTCCTAGAAGGAGATGGAATAAAAGTAAAGATTTAAAAATCGCCCGTAAAGGTTTTTATTCTAAAATACCGACAAAGAATTACAAAAAGTCTTTTTATACCCTCCACCATACATAGTATGGAGGGTATATTAAGTTCGTCATTCCGTTTGTAACTCATCGAAATAATAATATAAGGCCCAACAAAGTATATATATTTTTGATCAGCGTAAAATTCTAAGACGATTTAGCCCTGTCCGTCCGTCCGTCTTTTCGTCTGTTGTAATCACGCTGCAGTCAAAACGAATTAAGATAGGAAGCTATTTTGCACAGATCTGTCTTTTGTCTGCAGCCAGGTTAAGTTCGAAGATTTGCTATATCGGTCCACGATATCGTATAGCTCTCATATAATTGTACCCCTCGATATTCGAAATTTTGATGATTTTAGCCTCATTTTTAAGGGAATTATCTGAAATTCTACACAAGGAGTTCCTTGTGAGCACTTTACCCTGAAATAGAATTTTCCATATAGGTCCACGATATCGTATAGCCCCCATATAACGGTACCCTCGATATTCAGTATTTTGATGATTTTAGCCACAATTTTCAATGAAATTGTCTGAAATTCCGCACAAGGCGTTCCTTGTGACCACTTTACCCCCTGAAAGAGAATAGTCTATATAGGTTTAAGATATCGTATAGCCCCCATACGGTACGCCTCGATATTCGGTATTTATAGGGGTTTCATATAGAATAATTTGTGAAAAATATGGGTCATGTCGGTCTACGTTTTGGTATAGTCCTTATAAAGGGGATACCCCGACTACAAGTATTTATACACTCAGCGATATGGCTAGAGAGGGTATAACATTTGATAAGACCAAAACGTGCCTAGTCGAAATAACGGTTTTAGACCCTATGTATTTTTCGATAAAAATGTGATGTAAGAGTCCGATTTTCTTTAAATTTCAAACATCCCAATATTTATATTAACCCAAGGTCTGGAGTTAAGATGGATAATATAGGTCCACTCCACAAAAGTTCGAAAATTTAAAAGAAAATATTTTATTGTACAGAAAGAAAAATTATCATCCGATTTTGCTCCAACTTTGCAAATCTCAATATTTGCGTCAGTGCTATGAAAATGGACAATATCGGTCCAATCATTCTGTTACCTGCTCTGTAAATGGTCAACATTTTGAATAATTAAAACTCTTATAAAATGTGATTGTCTTCAAATTTCACACATCCCAATAATTTTATTAACTCAAGGTCTGGTGTGAAAATGAAATGTATCGGTCCACTCCTTCTGGTACCTCCCCCACAAAGGGTCAAAATTTTGAATTTCCATGTAGCTCATACAACACGATATTAACATCCGATTCCATTCAGACTTGACACATCTCAATATTTCTATCAACACAAGATCTGTTATAAAAAAGTAGAGATCGAACCATTTATTCTGATATCTCTTTTGAATAACCAAAACGGCCAATGAAACCGTTACAGGCTGCCCGAATTTTGCTCTGCGCTATTTTGGCCCATTCCCGTCGAAGCCCTTGCTAGTTTTTTGCGCCAACCTTGCTTTCCAAAATACTCCAGACACAATAATCCAACAGATTGGTATCCGGAGATTTTGTTGCAATGAAGTTAGGAACCTTATTTTGTAACCATTCTGGGGTGGCGCATGCTGAGTGCTATGGTGCTAAGTCCGTTTGGAATGTCCAAGGTCTACAGCCAAAATGTTTGCGTGCCCAAGGCTTTAATACACCCTCCACAATATTTTCGCCATGATATTCGACATTTATTCTGATGTCACGGTATCTGTGAACCCGTACCAGAAGGGTCACCCACAAATGGTCACAATTTTACTTCTATCTGTCATTAGTTGCGAAACAAGTCAGTGATTCTTTATAATTTAGTTTATCGAAATATTTCTCTCAGTAAGAGACCTGAGATGAATATGGAATTTATAATTACCCCTAAAATTAGATATAAATATTAGATTTTCTTGTAATTTTGCCCGTAACTTTATTTTTATCTGTATTAGATGAAGTGTGAAAAAATGGAATACTTCTGTCCACTATATCACCGATACCCAGATCTGACTAAGGTAGATCTGATAATAATTATGCTTTAAAAATGTGGCCAACTAATATTTGATATTCGGAATATTTCATATTGAAAATTTGTGAATTCTAAATGCAAATTCTGAATTTCAGTTTATTGTTTCGAAATTTATGATTGAATTGGAAAATTCCATTTCAAATGGAATTTCTGATTTTCAAATGAATTTCAAATAAAAAATGTCAGTTGATATTTTCTGAATTATTTTTTAAAATGGATAAGTCGCTTTTGCAGGTAATATTTTATCCTTGGTTAGCATGACGGAAGAAATTTACTCTTCCTAAATTGCCACGAAATATGCTTAACTCTATGTCCCATTTTTTGATCAAATATCACAAAAATATAATTAACATATTTTTTATTGCTAAATAATGTTTTTTGTTTAACTCCTTTTTAATGAATTCCAGCCATATTCACTTTCACTGCAGAGATTAGTAACAGGTGTTGCTAAGCATTGCCAAAACACACGCACACACACACACAAAAGGTAATATATATTCGAAAAGTTTTACAATATGCTGCATTTCAAATCCAATTTTCCAATTTTCAAAGCACGTACGAATAACCAATGCTGTCTATCGAAATCCTCTTAAATCCTGACATTTGTCGACAATTTAAATATTAACTGCAAAACGAGAAAAAAATGTCACAGACATGTGTGAACGAACAATAATGAAATGAATGGCTTCCAACCACCCCCAACATACCCCATCATACACACCCACACACACTCTTAATACCACACAACGTCGAATAAAATCAAATAGAAAATACATTTTGGAATACAATAAACGAATAAAAGCAACTGCACTCAAATTATATAAATAAATATTTATTTATTTATTGACAAAAGCAACAAACAACAATTTATGGACACATTCGAATATTTACAACACACTGGCCAAATCACAACAATATTGAATTTTTTGTTGGCCAAAATCAAAAGAAAAAAAAAAAGAAAAGTAATCTTAAGTTGACCAAAAAGTAGTTGGAAAAAGGGAAAACAAAAATGCAAATCTGCAAAATATAAAACATTCCGAACGGAGGGACCACAACACAATTTATGTGGTCCGAAAGGTTACTGAAGGGTAACGCAGGAATTCCTTAAACCGAGAAAGTAAAAATATGAACTGGTGTATGCCAGTGAGGGAGTGAGGAGAAGGGAATCGATGGATGGAGTGTCTGGTGGAAATGTTGCTCCAAAAAACCATATACCAAAAGCTGGATTTGAGTTATGAACATGAGGGAGAAAGAGAATTTAAAAACCCAGCCATACCGACCAGACACTCACATGGCCACACATGAGGCATGCAAATTCTGTTTCCTGCTAAGAAAATCATCTCATTCCTCCCACAATGTCCAATTTTCTTCCTACGACCGAAATTGATGACCAATATGTGTACGTATGTGTGTGTGTGAATGGTTGCACAAAGTTATGTGCCTTGGTGTGCAAAGGATCCTTTTTTTTTTGCTGGCTACTCCATGACTCCAATAGTGTTGCTGTTATTGTTATTGAACACAGGCAAGACGAAAGACGTGAATGGACAAAATGGATGTTAGGTTAATATTGGGTGATTTGTGTTTGAATGGATTTTCAAATCAATTGATTCAGCAGCTTGACCGAATGAGCATTTTTCTTGTTGTTTCTTTGCCTTTTTTTGTGTGTTGGCCCCCCAGATTCATCGAAAGCAATTACCTCGCCTCTTCGACCGGGCACGAATATCGAAAGTAGGAAAATCACACATATACACAGTAAGTTATTTGTGTGTGCGTGTGCAGCTTTTTTTAAGAAATGTTCTTGTTGTTGACAATATTTATAACATAAACTCCAGAAAGGAATACCCCAACTGGTCGTAAGTCTATTATAGCCCAGTAAACGTTTTTTGGTAAAAACGAGCAAATACGGCGACATGAAATGATTACCGCGAAAAGAAGTAAAAAGGTGTCAAATTCGGCCAGGTTGAACTATTGGTATTCTCTACCCTAAGAGAGTGAAAATATGTCAAAATAAGCCCATTTCGAATTAACGTGGACAATACGCGACATATGTGGACTTACATAGACAATTTCCTGCCAGTTCACTTGCTACCCATTACGAACTTTATATACCAGTTTTCAAGCAATTCTACTAAAAATGTGGCATTAATTATCAAACTATCGATACGACCTGGGAAATACATTTATTTGGGACTATACCATAAAATGAAGAATTTTGCACGAGAATTCGAAAACCTTAAAGAGATTTGCTGTTATCGCTATATGGGGACTATACCAATATATGGGGACTATACCAAAGTATATATCTATATTGAAATGCTTCTGTTATATAGTTTTCCATCCCCACAATTGACTAAAATACAAATTTATAGCCAAATCTATTGGAAAATGTGACCAAGGCTCCCGAAATAGGTAAAATCAGGAGGTACCTTTTTTGAGTGGTAATTCAGAACTTTGACTTTCAAATTTTCCTTGAAAATCAAAATATGACTAAAATGTAAAAAAAAAAAATATTTGAAATCTGGGTATAACCCTAATGAGGGCTATAACTAAACGTATACCGGTGTGATCCATTTTGTACAAATGATTCTAAATGTAATCCAAAGAACTGTATCAAATTTTGAAGCTCTATCTGGGAACCAAGAACCTTTATGGTTTTTGATCTGCTAATCGAATACTGTCATCTCCACTTGGAAATTCCCCTTCCTCCAAATTTGTAGTTGTAGTAGTTGTAGACCCAGCTAATTTCTATAACATACAAGGTGAGATAAAAAACTGCAACAAAGTCAAAGGCCAAAAGTTTTACTTTTTTTTTGTAAATTTTATTGCAGAAACCAGAAAATGTCGGAAATAGGATCACATTTTAGAAAAAGTTTAGATTTGTTCGAATTGGTCACTTTAGGCACGAGTTATGGCCTTCAAACGGCCAAGGAAACCATCACACGCTGCCCGAATGTTACTCTGCGGTATTTTGGCCCATTCCCGGCGGAACGCTTGCTTGAGGTGATCGACATTTTGGTATTTTTTTAATGCCAACCCTGCTTTTCAAAATACTCCAGACACAGGAGTCCAACGGATTGGTATCCGGAGATTGTGGTGGCCATTGTGCGCTGGAAATGAAGCGAGGAACCTCATTTATGGTCTTGAGTCCTGTTGGAATGTCCAAGGTCAGCTGACCTCTTTGTTTACAAACTGCTGGATAACGAATGTTTTCTTATCAGAGACAGAGAAAACCAAATTCGGCAGTTAACAATTTTCCAACACGAATAAGTTTTTTTCTTGAAAATTTTCACCAAAATGGTTTTGTACGCTTGTAAACAATAAAATGAGCTGTCACTGGAATAATTTTAGGAGCTGTCGGACTAGTGGGCCCATGTAAGACTTTAAAGGCTATTTACAATATTTCGTCTATCATTGCCAAATATAGGATTTCCAGCTCTATCCCTTTCTAAATTGCAAAATGTATGCCATTTAGTACTTTTCAATACATTTCGTACTTTTTAGTACGCATTTCGAAACGTAACTCCTAGTCATATGAATAAATAGTGATTCTAATACCAAATTTAAGATTTCCAACTCTATTCGTACTTCCAACTCATTCCTACATTTTTAGTAAGTGTTTCCCAAACCTCCTACAAACTAAAAGTGATTCTAAAGCCAAATGTCAGATTTAAAACACTATCCGGTTATCCAATACTAAATTTAGTACTATTTAGTATTTGCAGTATGCTTTTCCAAACCCACCTCTTTGTTTTAATTTTCCAGCTAAATCCTTTCACCGAAAATTAAATTTTACCAAATTTAGTATAATTTAGTAGAGTTCTTATACTCAGTACACATTTCGAAATCCCCTACACATCAGCATTGATTCACGTGCAAAATTTCGCGATTCTAGTTTCAGTATTATTGCTTAGATATTCAAAAAATCAATTAATCTGTGACTCATCTCTCAACTGTTTTACATATATATGTGTGCTTAGCGTGGACCGACATACCCCATTTTCAAACATCTCAAATTTGGAGACAAAATTTAAGTTCTTAGATAAATTCTTTCTAGCTTAAAATTTTATTCGGATCAAAATTATATACGAGTACTTTATCAAAAAGTACATTAACCGAAAGATTTAAATCAAAATTTTCAAAAATCATGTTTACGTTTTATAAAAACTAAAATTCCAATACATAGCATAGAAGTTCTTGCGATACCGATTTTTTAGTCTGTCTCAGCAATTTAATTACAATATGGCCCTATAGAACTAAATTTAAACAGAAATGCTTCTGGTTCCTCGCACAAATTTCTGACATGATTTGATAATTGGTTTATGCGGTATTACATAATTTATAAGACTTCCCACAAAGTCCTGCATCAAGTTGCAACTTTTCCTGATGTTTTCACTAAATTATCCTTGAGTGTAATTTAAGTTCAAGTGATCTTATTTCCCACGTTGTGATATTAAAAACGATCCCACGATCGCAATACCAAGAAAATTCTTCGCCACATATGTTCGTTCGAGTGCTTCGCGAGTTAATAACATGCAAATGAAGACCTACTAACTAACGATCCTTGTTGGCAACAAGGACACTGACCCATGCAGACAAAGGCACAATGTACACATGAAACTCTATGCTGGACAAGGCATATGTGGCCGCATGTGAAAACTGAAAAACAAAAATTTGCTTCGCTTGTCCATAACACTTTTGTACGATTATTATGGAGCTGAAGGAGTCGGAGCAGAATGATGAGTGTGAGTGACGGTGCCATATTTGTGTGAGTCGTCGTCGTCGTCATCCTCGTCCTCGTCAATGTGGCAAAACAAAAAGGGGGTAGATGGACAAAATACACGTCCCGACATGGGAAAAGTCTTATTGTATGGTGGAAGAATAGTTTGTTGAATAATGGGTGGTAAATACTTGTACGTGTTCATATTATACAATTTCACATTTTCCTGCAGTCGTCACACATTCGCGCACAAGCACATACACACAGACACTCACTATTGGACAAACAAACAAACAAATGGTCAAACGCCCATCGATCCAAGCCAACATGCATATGAACATCGTTTGTACGGAGGACATATGCCAGTTTGACAATTTCCCTGGGCCATCGCACAAATGCCGAATGAGTGAGTGAGTGGTAGGAGGGTGGGTGACTAACTAAGCCAAGAGGCTCGCTGTTTAGCTTAGTTTAGCCAGTGTCCAGTTTGGTTTCGCTTCTTTTTTTTATTTCGTGCTACTGTTTTTTTTTTGCTTTGCTTTTCAGGGACAGCTGTTGCTGATGTGTGCCATTGAATGAAATTTGTTTTATGATGAGTATTCCGTTTTTTTTTTTCGGTTTTCCATCAGTTTGGTTCGATAGGTTTTTGGTCACTCGTCTCATTTTTGTTTTTGTAGTTTTTCGTTTGGGTCATTTAGTAGTCCATGTTGTTCTCCACACACACACATTCAAATGTTTATGAAAGGATTTGTTCGAATTGCTAATATTTTGCGATTTCGAAATACATGTTGTCGATATTGTTTGTTGTTGTTGTTGTTGCTGTTACTGTGCCATGGCACGGCGCTTTGGGTCGTGTTGCTTCGGACTTTATTTGTGCCTTAAATAGCTAATAAAGCTTATAAGTGGCGATCATTCAACAGCTGTCAACCGAAGCAAATAAATACTCATATTCGTATCGAATACAACATTTATATGCGCTGTGTGTTCCAATACATGTCCTTTATTGAGGATATTTCATGTTTTTCATTTTCATTTGCTGTTGCTGTTGCTTTTGTTTTGCTGCTGTTGTTTACATATGCATGGTGGCTGGGTCGCTCGGTCGGTCATAATCGCCATTTATTAGTCAACATTCTCGTCCGTTACACTTTTACTAATCATAACAAATTTTAATAAAACTTGTCGTCGTGCCGTCCGCCACCGTTATTATTTCGGATTATGACACATGTTGGATTGGATGTTGTCAGTTAACGAAGGACATTCTACAATTTGCTTACACTACAAATGACTTTGGCCTACATACATACGTATGTGTGTGTGTGTGTGTGTATTTGAACATTCATTGAATGCACCCAGCCTGTCTGCCCATCGTATGAATGGGGTAACATGGAATCAAATCGATAACAACGTTTTTCTTGCTATTCTCCAATGATGTGTCGAATTATTGATTTATATATTTTCGTTGTTGTTGTTATTGTAATTTTCCAAGAGCAAATATATCAAATTTCCCTAAATAGCCAATGCAAAAGGATATATAAAGCACACATGTCGATGTATAATATAAATATTAATTTATTTACATTTGTCCAAAGCTTATGCTTTAGGGGTTTACCGAAAAAAAGGAATTGTGGCATCGATGTTTTTGAAGGGTGTTATTCGTTCATAATTCATGGTCCTGTCCACAACACTAATAAAATCTTTAAGTACATATGTCTGTTACGAATATGTATTAGGGCTGAAAAAACACATTAACAACTTTTTTTCTTATAATAAGCTTGAAAATGAAATATTTTTCGAATGCGTAGTTTTTAAATAAGAAACACGGGTATAACTACAGGGTGAGATAAAAAACTGCAACAAAGTCAAACGCCACAATTTTTACTTTTTTTCTACATTTTATTAAATGAAAACCAAAAATTATGGAAATAGCATTAAATTTTAGAATAAGTTTAGATTTGTTCGAATCGGTCACCTTTGTCACGAATTATGGCCTTCAAACGGCCAATGAAAACGTCAGACGCCGTCTGGATGTTGCTCTGCGGTATTTCGGCCCATTCCCGGCGAAGTGCTTGCTTGAGGTGATCGACACTTTGGTATTTTTTAGTGCCAACCGTGCTTTCCAAAATACTCTAGACAAAATAGTCCAACGGATTGGTTTCCGGAAATTTTTTGGTGGCCATTGTGAGCAGGAAATGAACCGAGAAACCTCATTTTGTAACCATTCTTAGGTGGCGCGTACTTAGTGCGATGATGCTGAGTCCTGTTTGAATGTTTGCGTGCCCAAGGCTTTAATACACCCTCCAGAATATTTTCGCGATAATATTCGGCATTTATTCTGATGCCACGGTCGATTAATACGAGCGGAGAGCGACCATCGGCTGTTATGGCGGCCCACACCATCACCATGGCCGGCGCTTGAGTTCTGGTGGCCAAGCGAAGGTGCATATTTTCAGCTGACATCTTTGGCAAGTAAACACGATCATGTTGTTTGTATACAAACTACTGGACAACGAATGTTATATCATCGGAAAAAACGGAATTCGGTAGTTCAGCACTTTCGGCCAAGCGAAGCAACTTCTTAGCTCTTTTGAGTCTATTTTCATTCTGTTGCGGTGTAAGTTTTTGCACTTTTTGGGATTTCAATGACTTTAGCCCGAGGTTATTTTTCAATATTTGCCGAGTGGATATTGCGATGTGTAGCTCACGAGCCATTTTTCGGCCACTGCGACGCGGGTTTCGATCAAGTCGCTTCTTTACTATTCAAACCCTTTTTGTTGATTATGCTGTTTCCTTCCGTCTACTTCCTTGACGTCGGGCTACGTTACCAGTATCACGGTAACGAGCGATGGTACGAGACAAAAAAGAGTTCTTCACATTTAAATGTTGGAGTGCTCTAACGATAGCTACTTGTGGTTTTCCAGCCAAATTTAAAAAATCACACTATCACGCTTGAATTCCATTACGAATAACTTTTCTTCTGGAAAATTCTCACCAAAATAATTTTGTACGCTTGTAAACAATATAATGAGCTGTCACTGGAATAATAATTCCGAACGAATTGAAGTAGGTTGATAAAATTTTGGTATTGAAAATGGGCCATGTAGGTCCACGTAGCTGCCCATTTTCGGTGTTTGGTGATTTAAGCGCATTATTCACCGGAAATGTTTTAAATTTTGGTATTCGAAGTTAAAAATGGACACTACAGCCCATGGCAGAAAATTGTCTGTGCAGGTCCACGTCTTTGTATAGCCCCCCCAATATTCGGTACTTTGATGATTTTAGCAACATTATTCACCGGGATTGTTTCAAATTTGGTATTTGACGGTTGCAATGGATACTGCAGCCTATGAAAGAAAAGTGTCTGTGCAGGTACACGTTTTTGGTATAGCCCCCATGATACCTCCCTATATTCGGTATTTAGATGAATTTAGTTACATTTTTCACCGATTTTTTTTTTCAAATTTCGCATTTGAATATTGTAATGGCTTATAACAAAAGTTGCATATACAGGTCCACATCGTCGTATAGACCCTAATATAAAGGCTACATTCGATACTTTTAAGATTTAAAAAAAAAATTTAAGGAATTTTATTTTTTGGAAAATTGCCAAATTTTCAGGATATGAAAATTGTGGAGGATATGAAAAGTTCGGCCCGGCCGAACTTACAGCTCTTTTACTTCTTATTGTGTGTATGATGCTTCCAAAGCATAACTGGCGGAACTCAGTCTATACGCAAACTCCTCAAAAATCGGCCCAAATATATATATATATAGGTTCCATACATATGTTTCATCGGGGTAAGTATTTAAGTCCGTCACTTTCTCAATATGCAATCCACACCAATGATATTTGGTACCAGATATGTTATACAGCTCGGAAAAAATCTGCAAAGTTTTATCGAGATTTAGTCCATAAAGCCATAATTTTTTGAATGCGTCAAAGAATGTTAATTGTTGGTATGATCCAATTCACATTAATTCCCAATATAAACGATTATTTGTTACGGTAGCTCTATTAAATATGCATAGTGGTGTAGGGTATCACATAGTTGGCCCCCTCCGACTTTTGAACTTGCTTTACTGATTTAAAACTACGATAAATTCTATGGATATTTTGTATAGCAGAGATTGTGTAGAATTTTATTTGTTTTATTTGACAACGTAAAAAATTAAGTATATCTATTTTTGTAATGATGGCATTTTAAAACTATTCCGAGGCCACAATAATCATTTCTAATTGAAGTTTACTTATGAAATATTTTCAACTTTGTTAAATAAATACCTGATATAATTTAAATCAAACTTTTTACACAATTACTGTCAAAAATAACTACTAAAAACACGGTGTTAAAGGAAATGTAGGCTCTTCTGGACAACAAGAAATAAAACTTTTGTATCCCACAAAAAAAGGTTATTCGAAACTAAAAATACTTCTTTTCTCCTTTTTTTCCTTCATTCAAAATTAATTACTATTTAATGGATGAATATCGTTTTTCCACACCACGACACCCACCATCTTAGATTTATGCAAAATAGTTTGCAAAGACCGCCCAGCCATACACACACAACCTAACACTATCCAGGAAAATAAGGAAAAATTGTAATCAGATGTCAACCATTTCATAAATTAATTACATTCACAGTACGATATCAGGGAACTCCATCCATATCTTGTACTCCACACCCGAACCACAGCGCACCAGGACAGCAATAAAAAACTATATCACAACATAAATATGAATACGATTTAGAAACCAACCAACCCGCCAACCAGAAAATAAACCAAACCCATGAAAAAACGCCAAAAATGAAATGGAAAGTGATTCGTAACAAATTTCTGTTTTTTTTTTTGTTTTTGTTGTTGTTGCTTAGATGAAGCCACAACAAAATCGAACCGAAAACTAAACTGTAAAAAGTTTTTTTTGCGTGTAAGCCATAAATTATTGTCGCATTTATGTTTGTGTGCATAAATCCGGCCCAGTAACCCCTCGTCAGACTTGAAAAGAAACAACAGCAACAAAAAACAAAAGCCCCCAACAACAATGCCAAATATAAATACGGGCACCTCCCACTCGCCATGGCCATTACCACCTCCTGTTTCACTCACATCTTCCGCCTTTACTGTGTGGTTGCCAACATAAACGGAAGCATGAAACAAAAATCGAAAAATGAAAAACCAACAACAAAACTAAATTCAACCTTAAATGTCCTCATATGTATAGATTTGGAATAAATCCTATCGCTCACTGCAAAAGGCAAAGAAGGACAAGCGAAGCGGCCAAACGCCCGACAGCCAGGCCGCCAATGTGTTGGTGTAGGGAGAAAAACAAAAATCCAGTCCAACATTTGGTGTCTTATTGCCGATGCTGTTTGGCCTTCAATCGTTTTAGAATTTGTTATGACAGAAATTATAGCTGTCACTGGGGGCGCCACCAGTCACCGCCATCTATACGTTCATACACATACATACAAATACAAAAAATATCTAAGCGTTGTACGAGGGTGGAACTTTTAGTTCGAACTTTGTTAAGGAAATACGAAAAACGCGGAAATCGGAACTAGTTAAAAAACACGACTGGCGAAACTCACGTTATTATTCACCGGAGTAGTTTCAAGTTACATATTTAGAGTTCGTGATGGGAACTACAGTCTGTGACAGAAAATTGTGTATGCAGGTCCAGGTCTTCGTATAGGCCCATATATCAGTATCTCCCTATATTCGGTATTTTGACAATTTTAGGTACAATACTCACTGAAATTGTTTGAGATGTCGCATTTGAAGTTCGTAATGGATGATACAGCCTGTGACAAAAAATTGTCTATGCTGGTCCAGGTCTCCGATATAACGGTACCTCCCTATATACGGTATTATGATGCTTTTAGCTACATTATTCACCGTTTATTTTATGTTTCGAATTTGTATATGGAAATGGCTTATGAAAAACAAAACCTATGTAGGTTCACGGCCCCAGTATAACGGCTATATTGGGTATTTTAATGATTTTAACAGAATTTTAAACGGATTATATTGTTTGAAAATTTCCAAATTCGTATTCAAAGTTCGGCCCGGTCGAACCTTCTGCTTTCTAACTTGTTAAAACTGCGATTTCACATAGTAGAGTTGAAGGCATACCTACAACTCTAATTTTTAATTACATTTTATTTGGTTGGAAACTTCAAACAACTGAAAATCTGAAGGTGTGTTTAAAAAGGGGTTTAGGAGAACTACAAATGCCTATGACAAATTAGAATTGTTTTGAATACACTGGGGAGCCCTATCTTAATTTCAACTGATTGGCGGAAGAACTTCGCTATTTCATTTTAGCAGTGTACGTTGATAGTCCTTGGAATCTTTGTCTTTGTCTTTAAAAATTATATCAAAAAATAATACAAAAATTGTATTGCTCTTTCCTGACTAGATCATCCTCGTCTATGTCAGATGGGTCCCACCTATTGATCGTCCGAATTCTAGGGATTGAATTTGGGGGAGTTTGTAACCAAAACTAAATATATGTGCGTGCGTAATACGTTCTTTTTGTTAAATAAATGCGAATGTGTGTATGCCTGTGGTTGGTTGGCTGGCGGTTAACGTAACCGCTGACACCGACGTCTTTTGTTGTTCCCCTGCCTATGCCATACAAAGCCGCTGTTGCTCTGCACGCTGTTGATGTTGGCAGTGGTAGTGGCGGCATGGTATTTTCTATGTGTGACACTTTTGGAAAATTTATGGCCTAAAGCCTTAGGCGGGTTCAATTCCTATCAACAGAAATCCTCACACCCTTCCGTCAACACAATTGAAACAATAAACATGAATAGAAGCAACAACAAGAACAACAACAACAACCACAAAAATTTAGCAAAATCCCACAAACAGCCCCCTTTTGGAAGCAAAAGTATTTATTGTTATCAACAGCCAATGTCATATAAACATGTATGTAAATATGCTCATACGCATACATTCGAACATACTTACATACATACATAGAAATTAATGCCTTACAAGCTAAAACAATGACATTAGCCGAATTACAAATGTATGTACTATGAACTCGCTTTTCAGATATTGGCGAAAATGTTCATTTTGATATTCCTTATTAATATTTTTCTAAGAAATGGCTTGTTTAAGCAGAATATCTTCTTCAACACCATGCCATCATAGAGAAATTGAGGACCCTACATTCGAATCTCTCGGGAAATATTTAAATAATTTTCAATGTAAATTATAGAGTATCTCCTTTGGCAGAAATATGGCTATGTTCATTTCAGATGTCTTCAAATAATTATGAATCTTTTGGACTAATATGGAACAAAAAATTACCGTAATTTTGATTTATGAGAAAGTTCGTGTCTTTTCGGAACTATAGGAGTTCCGTGGAGTGGATGGTATAAGATCAAAGCAGGATCAAAGATTAGATCAAGATGTGTAAAAAATGAATTCAGTCGGGATTTGCAAAATTCAGTCCATTTGGGGTCGATATTAGCCATTTGGTGCACAATAAACCTGACCAGATCCAATCTCGATAAAAATTGACACGTATTTTTGAGCTCCATAAGTTATCTGGTACCAAATATCATTCTTTTGGAGTGCATATTACGCATGCTACAGCTATATATGAAACGATTTTTAAATTTGAAGTACTTGTTGCTGGGCTGAATTCGGTCGGATGTGCCGAAACACATCCTATTTGGATGAAAATTACATATTTGAGCACTATAAATTTGAAATCGGACGAAGATATAAATGCAAGCTATATTCAAATCCGATACGATCCGATATCGATAAAACTTGACAGACGTATTTTTGAGCTCCAAAATTATCTGGTACCAAATAACATTGTTGTAGAGTGTTTTTTACAATGGCTATATCTGAACCGATTTTCACCAAATTTGCTGTACTTGCTTCTAGACTGAATTCGGTTGAATGTGCCAAAATTCAGGCCATTTGGACTGATATGGGTCATTTTGTGCACAATTAACCTGAAATCTGTTGAAGATATATATGGGTACTATATTTAAATTTTTCAACCGTTTTTGGTCCGAACAAATATTGTTTAGAAAATTTCATCACAATCGGATAATAAATGCGACCTGTAATTTTTTCACAAAAATAAATGGACAAACGGACGGACTGACATGCATAAATCGACGCAGAAATTGATCAAATGAAGTCCCTCAAAAGTAACTTTGAATTAAATAACTAACTATAGAATTAAAATATATCCATCTGCTCATTTTAGTAACTCCCTTACATAAGTTCAAAATTCATAGAAAAAATATACAAGTATCTCATCGAAGCACCGAAATAATGTAATCCAGCTTATGTTAGGTTCGAAAATGTAAAATAATAGCAAGTGCCCGCTACATCGTCAAAAAAAGTCTCTTTTAAATTTTACATTTGCTCCAACTCTACCAACCTTACTCATACTGGCCTTTTTATACCCTCCACCATAGTATGGAAGGTATATTAAGTTTGCCATTCCGTTTGTAACACCTCGAAATATACATTTTAGACCCCACAAAGTATATACATCATAAAATTCTATGTCGATTTAGCGATGTCCTTTCGTCTATCCGTCTGTCCGTTTGTGGAAATTACTATAGCTTCCGAACGAAATGAAGTAGGTTGATAAAATTTTACTCCAATTTATATTATGTCTGAAGGACTTTTGGTATTGAAAATGGGTCATGTAGGTCCACGTTTTGGTAAAGCCCCCATATAACGGTACCTCCCGATGTTTGGTATTTTGATGTTTTTAGCGACATTATGCACCGGAATTGTTTCAAATTTGGTATTAGAAGTTCATAGTGGATGCTACAGCCTAAGACAGAAAATTGTCTGTGCAGGTCCACGTCTTCGTATAGCCCCATATAACGGTACCTCCCGATATTCGGTATTTTGATGATTTTAGCGACATTCTTCAACGGAAATGTTTCAAATATGGTATTTGAAGTTCGTAATGGATACTGTAGCCTATGAAAGAAAATTGTCTGTGCAGGTCCACGTTTTGGTATAGCCCCATATAATAGTACATCCCTATATTCGGTATTATGATGATTGTGATGATGCAGGTCCACGTCGTCATATAGAACCTAATTTAACGACTGCTTTCGGTATTTTTAAGATTTTAACAGAATTTTTAACGGATTTTATTTTTGAAAATTGGTAAATTCGTTCCAATTGGTGGAGGGTATTCAAAGTTCGGCCCGGCCGAACTTATAGCTTTTTTACTTGAATAGGAAAATGTTTACTTTTAAGCCAAAAAATTTTCAAAATATTTCATTTTGAAATTTACCGATGACGATATTTGTAAAGTCATTGCACAATGGACCCTCATCCAATTTTTTTATGGAAAATTACTTTAACGTCCCCATATTATACCTTAGAAACAAACAGTAACTTCAATAATAACAAATAAAAAATAAAATCTACATCTCTACATCCTAGACACCAAGTGATCCAAAATTAGTAACATTTAGTACTTTTCGCACAATTATAGTACACATTTCAAAAACCACTTCCATATCTCACACATTTCCAAAACCATATCTCAGTTCCAGATTCCAACAAAGACCTCAATATCAAATTTGAGGATTCCAGCCCCATTGCTTTACCTAATACCAAATTTAGTACCATTCAGTACTTTTCGTAAATATATACGACCCATTCCCAACCAGTAAGTAATCTAAATATAAAATTTCAGAATTTTATCTCGATCCCTTCAGCCAATACCAAATGTAGTACCATTCAGTAATTTTCGTACACTCATAGTAGACATTTCCGAAACCAACTCAATATGTCCAGGCTGCACATGAACGGCGACCCTAAACAAGTTTAGTACCATTTAAGACCTTTTCGTAACCTTAAAGCTCAAATTTCCAAAAACCCTTTGCTACATCTATCCTGCACCATCATTGACTCCCATTAAGAATGTTCGTTTATCCAATACGTCTGGGCGTCAATTATAGGTCAGTCAACAAATTGAAAATGTATTTTATTTATATATAAAAAATCCAGATGTGACTTTCTAGAACTTTAAACTACAATTACGTCATCAAGATAAGCCATATGCTACAGATATTGTATGTCATCATTCTATAACATAAATAAGTTATGTAGGCCGAAATATACAAGGTTTTTGCCGAATACCTTGAAAATATGGCAATTATTGCCATTCCTTCAAAGAGATATTTTATTAATATATATAATACGATCTATAGATTTTATGTATTTGGTGACTCATACCAAAATTTTTCATAGAATAGACATTCCCCTAAATTGATGGTTTTTGGAATTGAAGTGCGAATTTACAAATTTCCGGCTTTTTGGAAAGTTTTGAAGTGTTGTTATATTTTGAGAAATATATTAATATTTTATGACGAATTATTTTGATACGATCGCATTATATGATATTATACCTTATCGAAATGGGCGGAAATTCCCTTCCCCAATTTGGATAAATTGCGATGTAAAATTTCAGAATGCAAATACGGGTCTTTCATGTTGTAACTTTACTTTCATAAGGTCCCCGATTTTCATCTTACTTTGCACATTGTAAACATTAGGTATAGTGTGACTACAGGAGGTTCATAAATGGACATATGCAAAGGGTACATATCAGTACGAAAACCGACAGAAACTTTTCAATTTGTTAAAGATAACCTGTAAGAAGTATAATATTTATAGCACCTCTTTTGGGAGATAAAAAAATCAAAACTCCAGGGGTGATTTTTAAAAAAAGTAATTGGATGGCTTACTTTTTCATATACCATGGAGATCTTATGAACATGAAAGTTAATTTTTTTGAAAAAAAAACCCATATATATATATTATTTCTCTGCAGACGTTTTCCCACCCAAAATTTGAAAACTTAATACAAACCCATCGATCGAATTCGTTGCAATTTGAAAGTTCTTCTATTAAAACCCCTAATCACCCTCCCAATCACCAAATAAGGCTACAAATTACATAATAAGATATTTGAAAATACATCTAAAAAATATCCTTTTCCCTCTCCTCCCCATCCAGGACTTCCTTACAAATCGTGTTTAGGCATTGTTTATCTTCTTTAATATCACATCAACGACCGACCCATTGTAGGGTGTGGTGGTAAAACATATATTTCACTGTTTGATAAAAACCTAACTTCAGAGAACTTTTCTTTTCAAACATTTGGCTGAGATCACCCTTCATTCGTTTCATTGTTTTTGCTTTATTGGATGGTTGGTTGGTCGGTTGGTGTGTATTGTTCTTGTATTGGTGGGGGTAGGAGGGGGATTTCTTCGGAGGTTCAATGCCGCCACTGTTACTAACAACGCCACTACTTTAGCTACCGCATCTCTATAATTAATCATTAGATTTGTAGATTTTTGTGGATTTATTGTAAATACTTTTCTAGCTTATTGGCATTGTTGTAGTTGTCGCTAATGTATTGTTGGATTTGTTGTATTAGTTCCTTGGTGGCGGATGGAGGGTGGGGTGGCGATGGCGATGGTAGTGATGTTGCTGTTATTATTGTCTCGCTGTTGTTCATTCATTTGATTTTGCCATGACAACCACGCCATATAAAGCCATATATTATGAACTTGTTGTGAGTTAAACATCTTGACAACAACAACAACAACAACAGCAGCAGCACAAACTTCTCACACTGGCACAGAACTTCAGCTCTGCTCTGCTTTGGCGGCAGAAACAAAATATGGGCCTTTTTTGTTTAATGTTTGCTGCTGGTGTTGTTTTTAACAAAACCAATATGTTTTGCTAATCATGGCAACGTTTTTAGAGTTCGCTAGTTTTTCTTTGGGGTTTCCGATTTTTTTTTCGTTCACTGAAAATGTTTTTCGGCGCTGCGGCTGTCTCTACTCATTTCTCTTGGCGCTGGTCGCAGGATAGACACATTGTGCCGCTCTTCTTCTTCGTCTTCGTTGGCTGGTAGATTTGACGTCATTTTAGCGATAAAAATAATGGCGAAATATAACACAGACTTTGGTAGCTTTGTTTTTGTCAGAAACGCTGACGTGTTGGCCCTGTCACTGTTGCTGCTGCTTCTGCCAGTGGTGTTATTGTTGTTGCTGTTGTCTTGTATACAGTTTGACGAAGTACTTTCGCGATATGCACTCAACTCTGTTGTGGAGATTAAGCGGAAATCTGCTAACATTTATCTATGACTTGACTTAATTTGGCCAACCTTCTCCCAACCCCCGTGTTCTCGTTGCGGAATTCAAGGAATGAGAATGAATGTGGCGTGTAAAAGAAATGCTATTTTAAGGATGTTTTATTGTGTGCCACAACAAATGCCATTTAATTTAAGTTTTTTGTTTTTTGCTTTGCTTTGTTTTGCCGATATGGGCAAGAGCGATTGCCATGTGATGTGGCATAAGTAACTTAATGTCAAATTCAAGTTGGTTTGGGATTATATGAATGTCTTTTTATTTGCGATGTTTGTTGGAAATTTAGTTCTTTTTTCATAGACTTCTGTTGATGTTGAACAAAATGACATATTGCTGTGTTATTTTTCAAAACAAAAATTGCAATTCTGCATTTTTTTTCGAATTTTAGCAATATATAGTTAAATCTGAATATCTTTTAGAGACTTCTCATCGAAAATTCTTTCTAGATAAGTAATATAAAATTACGCATATCTACAGAAGACAAATAGGTGCAAGAGAGAATCTTTAGATGAAAAATACAAACTCTTCTTCCTCCAAAATAATAATAATAATAAAAAAACAAGTAAGCAAAGGCTATAGCCATGCAGGGCCGGCCATGTGATACCCTACAACACTACAATGTCCGAGTTCATTTTGGAACATTTCGTTTTTTAAATAATTTCATAGTGCCCGGTCCAGATGTTATCCATAGCCTTTTGACTGGCGTTGTTTCGTATTCAAAAGAATTTCACGCGAAAGTTGTGGCTCATGTTACAGCTAAATATAATCCAATTGTCATCCAAAATGCTAGACTCTTTCCCAGTCCTTAACTCTCTTCTCGGGCAAAATTCCGCGCCGATTGGTTTCTAATTGTGACCTGTAGAGTCACTGCAAGATAAGGAAAGTTTAAATTTTTGGTCCATCTGAAGCCCTAAATAGACATCTTGTAAAATAATAGGCTTTAGTTCTGACCTTAACTCTATCCACATGCAAAATTTCGATAATTGCGACTTGAATAAAATACTCCTAAAATATAGTGTTGTAAGGTGAAAAAATATTAACAAATGTAAAATTCAATATTGCAAGTCAAATATGAAAGAATCTCAAGCGATAAAAATAATAAAAAAAAAAAATAAATAAATATTCCATTTTTGGCATATTTTCACGCGATATTCTTACATTTCATCCTTCAAAAAATCCGCCCAGTGACATTTTCGTGCATTTTTTGATTTCGCCAGGATTAAAAATATTTGCGGTTTAGTGGAAATTTTCGTATTTGTTACACAAAAGTTATGGTATATTTTACCCGCTAAATATTGTCCGATGACCGAACAAAATAGTAGGCTTCTGACCAGTCCTAAACTTTTGACCCATGCTAAATTCTGCGTCGATTGGTATATAATTGATACCTGTAGAGCAGCTGCAAAATAAGGACATTTTTCTGTTTTTTGGTCCATTTCAAGCATTTTCCATTTCGTATCTGGTACAGTTCAGATTTTATTATTACAACGTACCATTATATGAAATATGTAATACTTTTTCTAAAATATTTAAATATTAGTGAGGATTCAGATATAGTGGACTCTTTCTATTAATTCCCCATAATACTGGTAAAATATTGGGCTGGGTAAAATTTAAAAAAAAATTAAAGAATAATTATCTCCAATTGTTATTCAACTTTTTAAACTATTGTGAGGACAGAACAGAAGATAACCGGTATTTTCCATGTTCTCCTCATACCTCTGATTAAGAAAAATATGAGAAATAAAAAAATAATAATAATTTTTGGAGGAGGTACCAGAAGGGATTGGCCGATATGTATCATTGATTAGTAAAAATATTGGGATATATGAAATATTGGGTACTAGAAGGAGTGGTCCGGTATCCACAATCTTCATACCTGATCCAGTGTTAATAAAAATATTGAGATGTCTGAATCGGATGTTTATTTAGCATTTTAGGAGTGGGTCGATATTTTCCATCTTTACATCACATTTTGTGTTGATAATTTGAAGACAATCGAACTCTTATTTCACGTTTTATAAGAGATATAGTTATTCCACACTTTGAACCTTTATGGGGAAGGTACTTGATGGAGTGGGCCGATATTGTCAATTTTCGCCACTGACCTAGCACTGACAAAAATATAAGCAATTGCCAACTTAAATTATTTTCTTTGGAAATTTTGACCTCTTGTGGGGGAGGTACCAAAGGAGTGGACCGATGTTGCCCGTTTCATAACTCGACCCACGTTTGACAATAATAATTTGATGTACCACGTTAGGACCAAATTGGAGTTAGGACCAAATGTCCTGAAATGGATTTGGTCCAAAGAGACCAGGGTCTAAACCCGTTATTTCGAGTTGGCTGTATCAAATGATAGATACCCTCTGTAGCCATATTTTTTTAATAAATAAAATTTTGCAATTTTTCTAATATTTCACTCGATAAAGGACAGTCTGGATAGAGGGAAGTGGAGCTAAAATAACTAATTTTTAGATTAATACCCCAACGGGTTTCTAGGCCTTTATATAAATTTGGCCTCATAAAAAGAACCCCTAAAGTTTAAGATATATTTCGCAATATTTAAGATAGAGATTTAGTGAGGTCGTTGGATTATATCCAGAATCATCGTTACAGAAAATTCCATTTGCAAGTACTTTGTACGCTTTTGTCAATTTTTTTTTCATTTAATTTCGGTATTTTGAGTTCATGTTGTTTAGAAACGCTAGTTACAAAAAATTATTAATATAGGTCCACATTTTGTGTAGCCTTTGAAACATCTTTATAATTAACATTCAAAATCACTTTGTGCTCTCCATTTTATGTATCGTAAAAAAAATCAACATACTAAATTTTACTTTTCAGTACTTCAACACGAATTTCAAACACCTCAGCACCAACATTAACCTAAATGCAAAATTTCAGTATTCTATGCTGAGTAGTTTTCTTTGAAAGTTACATAAGTGCAGGTGAGACGGAATTTTTTTTAACCTACACGTGAATGAAAACGACAACAGTACTGCATTTCCCAATCCTGTTAATATGCTTGTTCAGACACATATACGATATAAATTATCTCATTACATAAAAACATTAAATTCACCAATGAAATATGCACTCAACGAAACGTGAGTTTACTTCTAAAACAGATTTTAAATCTACAGGTATTTTTCATTTTTTTACAACTCTGGAGATTCATAATCTTTGCAGAATTACCAATCACAAGTCTCGTTCGCAGTTGAGTTTGAAAATTACCAGACGACATTTATAATAAAATTCACATTCAAGCACACGCCACCGCATGCTTTTCTTTTCTGTGCAGCAAAATTCCCCAAAGAAACCCAGCACTCGGGGGAGGAGGGTGACTGGCCTGGTAGTAAGCTCAACAAATCACCTATCTTTAAAATGTCCATCCATCCACATGGCAGCGGCAGCAGAAGCACCAGACCAATACAATCGTCGGCCAAAAATATGCCAGCCAGCATTCATCTCTCATTTTCTAGACGACGGCAACCAGGCTGGGGGGGGGGGGGAGACAGGCAATGTTGTCAGAATATATTTGCATCACTTTTCTTTAAACCAATCATTTTCCATTTAAATCGCTTCTCATAAAGTACTTTGCATGAAGTGGATGTTGTAACTGTTGTCATTGTTGTTGTTGTTGCCATAGTTGTTCTTGTTCTCGGTACAAAACAACAAACGTTTGGCAGTCAAGCACATGCTCTAAGCAGGAACAAAGATTAATCGCTGTCTCGCACCTCATAACCTTAATAAAAATAATAGCTGCGATTAGCGAAAATCTCTGCATACAGAAGCAGAGTAGTAGAAAAAAATGGAAATAATATCATTGAGGTACCACACGCCTCTTATGCAACTGAAAGAGAGTTGGAGTAGATTTTCAAAGATGTGAGAAGATGTAATGTTGGATGCCAGGGATGACATGTTTGGGTATTGAAGAAAATGAAGAAATTTTGCATAGGAAAATATATGGTTTTGTTGTTGCAAGAAAAAAATCTGAAAGAAATGGAAAAGTGTAATTCAAGAAGTATCAGTCAGCCTACAGGATATAGTTGATCACCTTAGAAAATATATATAGGTTTATATATATGAACCATACGTGACCAACCGATCATGCATTATTTACAAAGGAAATTGACATTTTTTAAAGATTATGAGTAATTGTTTTTAAGAAATATATTTTATTAAAAATCACAAAGTTTGACATGAAAGCTTATTAATAACATTGGGCTAGTGAGTCTTGCGAAAGATGATTTTTAAAATAGGTTCTTACAAAATCCAGGGCTTTTTAACATGAAGTCTTTAATTTTTTCACAAAATTTGTAGTTTTTTAGTTTGTTTTGTAAAAAGTCGCAATTTTACCAGAAAGACCGTCAGAAAATCTAGATTTTTTGCCAGAACGTCTCTCAAACATTTTCATGAATTCTGCGATATTTTGTTCGGCATGCCTTTACTGGGTAAGATGAAAAAACTGTAACCAACTTCAGACTGCTGTCATTTCTAAGCCACTCGTCCGACAGCTGTTAAAATTATTCCAGTGACAGCTCAGTATATTGTTTACAAGCGTACAAAATCATTTTGGTGAGAATTTTCCATAAACGAAGTTATTCGTGATGGAATTCAAGCGTGATAGTGTGATTTCTTTATATTTGGCTGGAAAACCAAAAGTAGCTATCGTTAGAGCACTCCAGCATTTAAATGTGAATAAGTCTTTTGTGTCTCGTACCATCGCTCGTTACAGTGATACTGGTAGCGTAGCCTGACGTCAAGGAAGTGGACGGAAGAAAACAGCAACATCAGCAGAAATGGTTCGAAAAGTTATGAAGCGACTTGATCGAAACCCGCGTCGCAGTGGCCAAAAAATGGCTCGTCAGCTGAACATATCGCAATATTCCATTCGGTAAATATTGAAAAATGAGCTCGGGTTAAAGCCATTGAAATTTCAAAAACTGCAAGAACTTACACCGTAACAGAAAGAAAATGGACTCAAAAGAGCCAATGAGTTGCTTCGCTTAGCCAAAAGTGGTGAACTGCCGAATTTGGTTTTCTCCGTCTCCGATGAGAAAACATTCGTTGTCCAGCAGTTTGTCAACAAACAAAGTATTTCCTTGCCCAAGAGATCAGCTGAAAATGTGCACTTTCAGTTGGCCACCAGAACCAAAAATGGTGTGGACCGCCATAACAGCCGATGGCCGCTCTCTGCTCGTATTAATCGACCGTGACATCAGAATAAATGCCGAATATTATCGCGAAAATATTCTGGAGGGTGTATTAAAGCCTTGGGCACGCGCCACCTAAGAATGGTTACAAAATGAAGTTAATCGCTTCATTTCCATCAAAAATCCATCAAAATCTCCGGATACCAACCCGTTGGACTGTTGTGTCCGGAGTATTTTGGAAAGCAAGGTTGGCACTAAAAAATACCAATGTGTTGATCACCTCAAGCAAGCGCTTCGCCGGGAATGGGCCAATATACCGCAGAGCAACATTCGGGCAGCGCGTGATGGTTTCCTTGGCCGTTTGAAGGCCATAATTCGTGCCAAAGATGACCAATTCGAACAAATCTAAACTTATTCTAAAATTTGATGCTATTTCCGAAATTTTTTGCTTTACATTTCTCCATTCTAGACATAATAAGTACTTATCTAGCAATTATAGTTCGCATTTGCAAAGCCGTTCCATATCTCAATACTAGACACCCACAGTTATCGCAATATAATATTTAACGAATTCCTCTCTATCTCTTCGCCCAGTATTAAATTTAGTACCATTAAATCCTTCTCGTACAATCATAGTACACATTTCCAAACCACCACCAAATCTCAAACACCTACATATATCGTAAGTAGACTAAATATCAAATTTCAGAATTTTTATTTCTATCCCTTCACCCAATACCAAATATAGTACCATTCAGTACTTTTCGTATAGTACACATTTCCGAAACCACCTTCATATGTCCATAACAAATTTCAGATTTCAAACCACTATATGTTCACCTAATACCAAATTGTACCAAATACAGTACTAATTAGTACTTTGTAGTACACATTTCCAAAACCACATGTTTATCACAAACCTACCAGGGCCCTTAATAAAAAAATTTCAAAATTCCGGCTTCATCCGTTTCCCCTGAAACAAACTGTTGCCAAATTTAGTACACTTCGCACATTTAGTACGAAACCACCTTCTTTAATCGAACTTACTAGCTTCAGACATTTCGTCTATATTTATACCCTCACCATAAGTTCGTCATTCCATTTGTAACACCTCGAAATGCACGTTTTAGACCCCAAAAAGTATATATATCTTGATCAGCGGTCTATCCGTCTGTCCGTCTGTGGAAATCACTATAGCTTCCGAACGTATTGAAGTAGATTGATAAAATTTTACTCAAATGTAGGTTATGTCTGCAGGACTTTTGGTATTGAAAATGGACCATGTAGGTCCACATTCTGGTGTAGCCCCCATATAACGGTACCTCCCGATATTCGATATTTTGATGATTTCAGCGACATTATTCACCGGAATTGTTTCAAATTTGGTATTTGAATTTTGTAACGGATACTACAGCCTAAGACAGAAAATTGTCTCTGCAGGTCCACGCCTTCATATAGCCTCCATATAAGGGTACATCCCGATATTCGGTATTTTGATAATTTTAGCGATATTATTCACCACAATTGTTTTAAGTTTGGTATTTGAAGTTTGTAACGGATACTATAGCCTAAGACGGAAAATTGTCTGTGCAGGTCCACGTCTTCTTATAGCCCCCATATAAGGGTGCCTCCCGATATTCGGTATTTTGATGATTTTATCTACATTATTACAGATTTTTTTAAGTTTCGTAGTTGAATATTTTAATGGCTTGTGACAAATGTTACCTATGCAGGTCCACGTCGTTGTATAGACCCTAATATAATAGCTACATATGGTATTTTTAAGATTTTAACACAATTTTTAACGTATTTTATTGTTTTTGTGAATTGCCAAATTCGTTCCAAATGGTGGAGGGTATTCAAAGTTCGGGCATCGGAATCCTCTCAGGGGATCGGAGTCCTCTATGCATAAAATTGGCCAATTTTATTTATGAATAAATGAAGTATTTGTCTGGTACGACATCGCTAACGGATACATTTTATTTAGCTGAAGAGTCTGTCTCAGAACAAGAGAGATGCACCCTTATTCCTATAAAAACGCTAGCTTCCGGTATTAGTTACTGCGCTAGGGTAAAAAATCACAACTTCAACTTCATTTTTAATTATTCTCCCCGCCCATGATTTATGTTGCAAATCACAACATGTCATCCCTAATGGCCTGGCACACGGCGATGTACGGCGAAATGTTTTAAAAAATATTCTGGACACATTTTGTGTTTTTGATTTCCTTCCATTTTGACTTGGTGGTCTTTATCTCAACTCTGATGTTATATGTGCCTCCGCCATCGCCATTGTCTACTTCTGCCACTTCGTCTTCATCATAATTATTATCATCATCAGTGATTGTCAGACAAATCCTTTTTGAAAAATGTGTCACTTAAGTTGAGTTGAAATGTAGCAACGACGACAGCAACAAAATGAAAGGCGACAAGGAGGAAATGTGTTTTTTTTTCGTCTACTTCCTAGAGAAGCTTAAAAATATTCTTCGCACACAAACACAATATCGTTGTGTCGCATTGGCCAACAAAACGGTGGTAATCTCTTTTAACAATCCTGGAACGCAATGCCAAGTGTAGCGCTTAGGCGCACATACACGCACACCCACACTCGCACACTCGTTGTAGAGCCATAAAAGGCAATTTCAGTTAAATGGCTTTAATACCCACCGCTGTAAAATGAGACAAAAAATCTCAATGTTTCACTTTATGGTAATTCCTCAAAAGTCCTCAAAAATATTCAACTCGCATTTCATTGGCGGTTTGCTGTTCTCTTCCTCGTCGTGCAGAGCCATTTGTTTTTCCTCTTCGCCTCTACTTCTAGGCTAACTGGCGTATCATATTTTGTCACACCTTCGGCATCCTCTGGTCTTTGCCGTAGTTTGGAAAAATAAGGAGAGAATATGTTAGTGCTCGATAGCCGTAAACTGAAAATCTCTACGAAAACAAATGCAACTGGTGCCAAATAACTTTGAACTCAAAATAAATGTTTTTTTCCTATTTTTGATTTTCATCATTTCCGTTCATAGCTTTGGACTATGGATGCTGGTGTTTTTGGTTGGCGCTTTTGCTACTTCCCTTAATGCCATTAACTTTTGCTAGATTAACATGAAATTAAAAAAGTTTGCACTTTCTAAAATCATTATTCATCGTTCGCAAATTAAAATTTGTTACTGTTGACTTCTACGTTAGTTAAATATGTTAACAGCTATGTTTGGGTGTAGCCTAGATTGCTGAATTTGTTAAGGTCTAAATAGTATTCTTTATTTTATAGATAAAAGAAAATGCATGCAGTGGGCCAAACCGGTAAAAATTTTGATTAGAACTCGGAGAAAAAAACTAAACAACTTTTTATACCCTACACATCATAGTGGTAAGGGTACTATGTCTTTGCGCTTTTTTTTAACATGGAGAAGGAGGCGAGATAGACACATACTTACTTTTGAGGATCTTCACGGAATCACTTTCTGAGTCCATTTATGCATGTCAGTCAGTCCGACCGTCAGTCCATTATCCATCCATCATTATTATCCGATTAAAGTGAAAATTTCCAAACAATATTTTTTTTTGGCCCAGGGACGAACCTTATGGAATTTGGTGAGAATCGAACGTCAAATTTAGATATAGCTCCCATATATATCTTCTGCCGATTTCGGGTTAATTGTGCACCAAACGATATTGGTATCAGTCCAAAATACCTAAATTTTACATATCCGACCAAATTCAGTCTTGAAGTTAGTATATCAAATTTGGTGAAAAGAGGTTCAGATATAAGTATAGCTCGCATATATATGATTCATACAGATCGAAAATATATCTGCCAAATTTTATCGAGATCGGTTCAGATTTTTATATACCTTCGATATGCATCTTCATCCGATTTTACGGTTATTGTCCACCATATATGTAATCTCAGACCAAATTGGATAGATTTTTATACCCTCCACCATACCTAGTGCGGAGTGTATATTGAGTTCGTCATTCCGTTTGTAACTCATTGAAATAATAACTTTAGGCATAGAAATCAGCGTAAAATTCGAAAACGATTTAGCCATGTCCGTCCGTCCGCCTGTTGTAATCACGCTCGAGTCAAAACAATTAAAGAAAGAAAACTAACATTTTACACACACCATTTTTTTTGTATGCAGGCAGATCAATTTCAAAGATGGGCTATATCTGTCCACGATATTGTATAGCCCCCATATAACGATATTCGATATTTTGATGATTCCATTTTCTGAAATTCCACACAAGGAGTTCTATGTGAGTACATTATTCTTTGACAGAGAATTATCTATATAGGTTCACGATATCGTATATCCCCATATAACGGTACCTTCCTATAGTCGGAATTTTCATGATTTTAGCCACATTTTTTAATTTCCTCACTTTTTTCCCTAGAAGACAAGTGTCTACATAGGTCCCCGATATCGTATACCCCCCATATAACGGTACCCCTGATATTCGATATGTTGATGATTTTAGCCAATTTTTTTATGTAATTGTTTTAAGATCCACACCAGGGGTTCCTTCTGATCACTTTACCCCCTAGAAGAGAATTGTCTAAATAGGTCCACGTTTTAGTATAGCGCCCATATAACAGTACCCCCATAATTTCGGTATTTTCATGATTTTTGCGACATTATTCACCGGAATTGTTTCAAATTTCTTATATAAAGTTCGGAGCCGTTACTACAGACTTTAACACAAATAACTTATGCAGCATCACGTCTTCGTATAGCCCCCTTATAATAGTTTTCATTTGAGCGGTATTTTTAGAATAAATTCTTTTGAAATTTTTCAAGTCTCTTCCAAATGGTGTATGGTATAAAAAGCTGGGCCCGTCGGAACTTAGCTGTTTTTTACTTGTTCATATTCAACCTAATTTTTTCATTTGCTGAAACTCGGTTCGGTATATATATATTGCTCCAATAAATATTTTTTAATCTTATTCTTATCAAAGTTATATTATGCACCACACATTTGTTGAAAATCGATTCAGAGTTGGATGTAGTTCCCAAATTGTAACTACTCTAAAGCCATGATACGCATTCAAATAAGGTTCATAATTGGTACGATCTACTGCACATAAATTCCCAATGTAAACAGTTTCTGTTACGGGAGTTCTACTAAATACGCATAGTGGTGTAGGGTCGGCCCCGCCCGACTTTTGACTTTTACTTTTCGTATTTTGCCCATAACTCCTTTATTATTGAGTTATAGTCGTTTTTAAGGGTGACGGGGGGTTTTCAGATTTTTAGGGTATTTTAAATCGTCGTTATTTGAGGGTAAACAGGGCCATAATACCTTTATTACTGAGTTTTTGATATTTTTAAGGTGTTTTAAATCGTCGTTATTTAAGAGTGAAAATTATTTCCTTATTTTGGCCATAACTCTTGCATAATTGAGTTTTTCGCATTTTAAGATGTTTTAAATCGTCGTTTTCAAAGATCAACACAGCGTTATCTTATTTTGGCCATAACTCCTTTATTATTAAGTTTTACGCATTTTAATGTATTTTAAATCGTTTTTTATTTTGACCATAACTTCTTTATTATTGATTTTTTTTTTTGCATTTTTTTAATTTTCTTATTTTGACCATAACTCCTTTATTTTTGAGTTTTTCGTGTTTTAGTGTTTCACATTTTTAAATTTCTGATCTGATCCGATACCGGACCGATGTAGGGTTACCTTCTGATTTTCTTCAAATCTCGAATTTCTCAACATTAAACCAAGCGTGAATATGCAATGCATTGACCTTCACTTTTTATGCCTTCAAAACATGAAAAATAATTAAATATTCCAGTTTCAACAGTTTATTTATATATTATTTTATCTTTAGTTCACTTTCACAATTTAAATACAATTTCCAAATGTTTCCACTAACACATTGGTGTTGCAATAAAAATATTAGAACGGAAATTGGATAGAAATAACTTTCCAATAAATGGAGTCACCACTGTGCCACACCGCACACTGTATTCGTGTCTAATATCAAAACTTTCCAAGTTTTTGTTTAGTTATTGTTCGTATATTGTTGCAGGTTATTTTTTTCGCCAGCGTTTTATTGTTGTTGATTGTCTTTTGTTGTTTTTGTTGTTGTGAAAAGTTTCATCTTTAATTTCCTTTAAAAAATCGATTAATTTTTTTGATGTTTTCTTTTTTTTGGCAAAAACCAAACGTAAACGATTTCTGCTGTTGCTGTTTTTGCCATTATCGTTATTGCTACGACGTTCTACTAAAAATTGTAAAAGGTACAACAACAGCAACAAATAATCTGGGAAAACAACAACAGTAACAACATCAAGATGAGTGAGCTCTGGAAAAATCACCATCATTGCCAAAAAAAAAAAAAAAAAAAAAAAAACACCCAAAGAAAAAATGAAAACAAGCAGCAGACAAGGAAAACAAAACACGAAACAATATCGGAACGACAGAAGCTGAAACAGCAACACATCGTCAATATCAGCAACAACAGCAACAATTTCGTGTTGGAGGTATCTCTTCGACCGCATAGACGCAAAGTTGAAGAATAACAACAATGGTGCACTGTCAAGTAGTGGAAAACTGGATAGAAGGCACAGTGTTGTGAATTCGTGGCTTGAGTTTTTGGAAACAAGTTGTATATTAAATAAAATATAAATCCAAAATTTTGAATAACAAAAATGGTCAAAAACTTCAATTATAATGTACAAAAGCATTTGAAAATCAATTTGTGTTTGCAAAAGAATTTTTGAATGATTTTGACGCTTTCACGTTTCGATTCTTTTTTTTTTCTTATAATGATAATTCAGCAAATGATTTTTTACAGAGGTTATACGAAATTGTAGGGCTAAAATTTTCTTTTTTTCTAAGTCGTTTGTCATATTCCTTAAGTTAAGGCTGACCTTTTAAATTTGAAAAAAATGTAGAACAATCGCCATTTTAGATAATTTGATATAATCGTACATGCCCTTGTAAACACAGGGTGAGATAAAACAAAACTGCAACAAAGTCAAACGCCATAATATTTGCATTTTGTTTTAAATTTTATTGAATGAAAGCAGAAATGTCGGAAATAGCATATAATTTTAGAATAAGTTTAGATTTGTTCTAATTGGTCACCTTTGGTACGAATTATGGCCTTCAAACGGCCAATGAAAGCGTCACACGCTGCCCGAATGTTGCTCTGCGGTATTTTGGCCCTTTCCCGGCGAAGCGCTTGCTTGAGGTGATCGACACTGTGGTATTTTTTTGGTGCTAACCTTGCTTTCCACAATACTCCAGACACAAGAGTTCAACGGATTAGTATACGGCGATTCAGGTGGCCACTGTGCGCTGAAAATGAAGCGAGGCACCTCATTTTGTAACCATTCTTGGGTGTAACCATTCGTGCTAAGTGCGATTATGCTGAGTCCTTTTGGAATGTCCAAGGTCTGTTGCCTAAATGTTTGCGTTCCCAAGGCTTTAATACCCCTCCAGAATATTTTCGCGATAATATTCGGCATTTATTCTGATGCCACGGTCGATTAATAATGCGGAGAGTGACCATCGGCTGTTATGGCGGCCCCACCATCACCATGAGTTCTGATGGCCAAACGAAGGTGCACATTTTCAGCTGACCTATTTGGCAAGCTGGACAACGAATTTTTTCTCATCGGAGAAAACCAATTTCGGCAGTTTACCACTTTCAACCAAGCGAAGCAACTCTTTAGCTCTTTTGAGTCTACTTTCTTTCTGTTGCGGTGTAAGTTCTTGCATTTTTTGGAATTTCAATGGCTTTACCCCGAGTCCATTTTTGTTCAGCTCACGAGCCATTTTAGGGCCTCTACGACGCGGGTTTCGATCAAGTCTCTTCTTTACTTTTCGAAACATTTCTGCTGATGTTGCTGTTTTCTTCCGTCCACTTCCTTGACGTCGGGCTACGCTACCAGTGATGGTACGAGACACAAAAGATTTATTCACATTTCAATGCTGGAGTGCTCCAACGATAGCCACTTGTGGGTTTCCAGCCAAATATAAAGAAATCACACTATTACGCTTGAATTCCATCACGAATAACTTTTTTCTGGAAAATTCTCATCAAAATGCTGCCCTGTATTTTCAAATTACTTTAGTTAAGCGAATATATTCTATTACATGGAGAAATACTGTGCACAGGATAATAAAAAAACGGGGTAAGTCATGTCGAATGGAGTTTTTGGTTTAGTTTAATTTTCAGAACCCCACCCCCTAAACACAAAGCTTGACATTACCTCCATTGCAGTGGCGTTGGAGGTGCGTGTTTTTTTCATCCTCTCCCTCTCTCTCTCTCTCTTGTTACTGATGTTTTGCTATAAATCGGAGCGACTAAAGTTTTCAGTTTTAGTTTTCAACATAATAGCGAACATTTAAAAAGTTTGCTGCACCCAATGTTGTTCGCCGTTTGTTGTTGCTGATGGTTGGGTTTTTTCCTCTCTCTTTTTTCTGTTTTCGTTGTTATTTTTGCTGTTGACTGACTCTGACTCCACTGCAGTTTGCAGTTTTACCAATTGCTTTGCTTTTAAAATAGATTTTATTTAAGTGCGGTCGTTTTAGTTGTTTACTATTGATGTTTTTGTTATTGTTGTTTGTGTTGTTGTTGTTGCTATCAGTGTAATAATGTATCTCCACTGTTCGCTGTGTTACAACTCGGTAAAGTAGCTGTAGCACAATAACTTCAAGTACATACATATTGGACGACATTGAATCCGTGTTTGTATGTATGTATGGCTATGTTCGATTGTGTAAAACTGTGTCCTAAGTATCTGTATGCGTTAAGTTAAATTGGTGTTATTGCAACACCATAACAGGTAGGGTATCCCAAGTGTGGAGTGATGTAATGAAAAATTTTAGGAGTAGCTCTTGTGATAAACACAGATCAATACCCTCTTCTAATATATGCCGAATCCAGAGTTTCTAATGCGAGCATAGGAATCTAACGATGAGTCATGAATTAAATAGGGAGTATTGAAGTAATTATGAATCGGAAGTGTAATTGAAGTCCGTAACTTACTTGGATTATTAAAACTAAACATGAGCAGCTTTGAAATTCCGAAATTCTCAGAATACGTAAGATTATAGATACGATCCTAAAATTAAAATTCCATTTCTAAGAAAATTTTTCAAGTTAACTTTGAATTTTTGCTTGGCCAGGAAAAAATGTGCGCTGAAGTCATTTAGAATTTAGATACTATCTTCGCTGTGTATAAGATTTTAGATATTTTTATTTTGGCCTAAACATAAAATAAAGTGGGAAAATTTTGAAATCATACCTTGAAGGATCACATTTTGTTATTTTTTTTAAAATAAATATACCCTACAACAATATAATCTGACATTCCATTTGTAACTTCTCAAAATAGCCAAAGTATACATATTCTGTATTTTTGTGGAAATTATTGCAGGTACCAAACAGATTCGAGTATATGTAGAATTTTTTAAAAAGAATTTAGGTATATATTTTCGGTCGTAAAATAATTGCTGACACGTAGGCCCAATTTGTGTTATAGCTCCTATATAGCTTGATTTGAAGGATTTTCGGTGTTTTTCCCTAATTTCTATCAGAATCGATTGTAAATTGACGTTAAGGAAGTGGACGGAAGAAAAGAACAACATCAGCAGAAATGGTTCGAAAAGAAGCGACTTGATCGGAACCGGCGCTGCAGTGGTCGAAAAATGGCTTGTGAGCTGAACATATCGCAATATTTCATTGGGCAAATATTGAAAAATTAGCTCAGGGTAAAGCCATAGAAATTCCAAAAAGTGCACGAACTTACACCGCAATTGACTCAAAAGACTCAAAAGAGTTGATTCGCATGGCCGAAAATGGTGAAGTGCCAAATTTGGTTTTCTCCGTCTCCGATGAGAAAACATTCGTTGTCCAGCAGTTTGTAAACAAACAAAATGATCGTGTTTACTTGCCAAAGAGGCCAGTTGAAAATATACACCTTCGGATGGCCACCAGAACTCAAGCGCCGGCCATGGTGATGGTGTGGGCCGCCATAAAAGTCGATGGTCGCTCTCTGCTCGTATTAATCGACCATGGCATCAGAATAAATGCCGAATATTATCTCGAAAATATTTTGTAGGGTGTCTTAAAGCCTTGGGCATGCAAACATTTTGGCCGCAGACCTTGGACATTCCAACGGGACTAAGCACGCGCCACCCAAGAATTGTTACAAATTGAGGTTCCTCGCTTCATTTCCAGCGCACAATGGCCACCAAAACCGCGGGATACCAATCCGTTGGACTACTGTGTCTGGACTATTTTGGAAAGCAAGGTTGGCACTAAAAAATACCAAAGAGTCGATTCCCAAGAGCAAGAGCTTCGCCGGAAATGAGCCAAAATACCACAGAGCAACATTCGGGCAGCGTGTGACGGTTTCATTGGCCGTTTGAATACCACAATTCGTGCCAAAGATGACCAATTCAAACAAATCTATACTTATTCTAAAATTGTATGCTATTTCCGACATTTTTTGCTTTCATTCAATAAAATTAAAAAAAAAATTGTACTAATTATGGCGTTTGACTTAGTTGCTTTTTTATCTTATATAGCTAGTATAGCTCTAGCACTTCATCCATTGTTTTAACTACCTAAAAGGCGAAAATATTGACTATTACGAGAAATGCTCCTTAAGGGTCCGCAAATGTATCACGCCCTTTCTGAAACCTCCTTTACCCATTTAAGTTGTTTTCATTTGGTGTTTGGTATTTTCCCCCAAAAAAAAGTTTCTCTGTGATGGTGGTGATGGTGCAACACACTTAGCCGTTCAGACATACTTTTACTTAGCCGCACATACTCAGACAAACACTTGGGTTCTTTCCATTCGCTATGCATTAGTTATACAAGTAATCACTATTGATGTTGTTGTTGGCTTTCTGTTGAACAACGGCCTTGATTTATTGAAATTTGTTGTTGTTTACCGAAGAAAACTACAAACACTAGCAACAAGCCAAATAACAACTTAGCCCCCGACTGAAACTTTGTTATTTTTGAGCAACAATCTTTTTTTTTTATTCGCCATTCACATATTTTCCAATTCATCCAAGAGTTCTGCCAAAGGCGTAGTTGAAGGTGGTGGAGAAAAAACACAACAACAGCTATAAATATATGTTTTTCAACTGCAATAAATAACATTTGGTGGATTTTGGTGATTTTGCTGCAGCAGTTGATGTGTTTTCGGAATTGGTGTCGCCACATTTGTTGCTTTGCTTGTTATTGATATGACTTCAGAGGCCCAGATGCCCCAAATGGTGCACATACACCAATCCCGTTATATTCGAACCTTAAATTAAGTTTATGAATGGTGTACTAGAAATTTTCATTTATTTTCGGTTTCCTTGATTTCCGCTCTCCTTTAAGTGCCATATTTAAGAAGACGACAAAATAACATTTTCGCATCTTTTACTTGCCTCACTGTTTTGGTTTTCTATTTGTGTTTATTTAGTAGCCTTTCAGTTGTTGTTGTGTTTTTTTTTCATTTACTGAAGTTTTTGACTCATATTTTGTTGGTTGTTTTCTTCCGGCAATGCGTTTCCTGGACGAAACCAAAACATTTCTTTTGGTGAAAAACACATTTCGAGAGAAAAAAATATATTTTTCTCTTTTATTGTTTACTAAATTGTATATCTGGGTGAAATTGTCGAAAAGTGGGAAGATTTCTAAATTTGGAAGAAGTGTAGAATGAAAGGTCTAAAAATATAAATATTTTTTTAAGTATTCACCCGTTACATGTACATAGAAGATTCCTTTAAACACCTACGCACTGATTCGACCTTAGCTACCGATATGGACTTGTAACACGTCTACTTGACACCAAAACTCAAGTGACATTTCTTCTAACGGTAAAACGCAACAACTTCTTAACAATGACGACAATACTCGAGTTTACCGACAAAGAAAGTTCTGAGAGCACATTACAAACACCTAGATCGGTGTAAATATACTCGCACGTACTTAAGTCCAAGCCTGTAACTCCTACGCATAAATTTGTTGTTTTTGTTGTTGGTGGTTGGTCGCATTTTTGCATATATGATTTGTTTTTCTACTTAAGCACGTTTCGCACTAAGCATGTAGAGGAGCAGATGACATTGCATGATGAAAAAAAACTGAAAATAAGGTATTCGAAACGCAGGGAAATATTTGCGTAACATTGAGTATCTCAAATTAAAATTTTCAATTTCTTTACAGAACATTTGGAGTTTTGAAAACTTTGCACTTAATTATATTGCTATTGAAGTTAAATCGAGCTGGAAGATGGGAATTTTAGTCCATTTCTTCCCAAAGAGAGAGAGAGAGAGAGAGAGAGAGAGAGAGAGAAAGATAGAATGAGAAGTATACGATGTACTTCAAACTCCGAACATCAATATATTTTTTATACTTAGGGCTGGTACAAAAACACTTTATGGGAGATATATAGACTCGTTCGTTCCTTTTAAATAATCGTAACATAAGAAGCTTGAAATAAGTAAAAAGGTGATTTGACCTATCCCAACTTGTTATAGCCTCTACCAAGTTTAAACCTGAGATATGTTCAAAATTTCGTAAATAGCGGAACTTGGTTAAAGCTAAAACTTTTAAACACAGATTATTTTAGGCAGATAGTTTTCTACCGGTTACGATAAGGGATATTAAATTTTTTGGGAATGCTTTTTTTCCTTAAAAGATTTCACACCTGCCACTGTGACTGAATATGAGGACAATTCATTTAAACCACTTAATATTTGATTCTAACGTCTTAAAATTTGGACTGAGATAGATAAAAGTTCGTAGGTCGAATCTTCATTCAATAAGAACCAAATTCTAGCTGCATTGAACTTTAGGGAAATGTTTCTGAAACGTTCAAATTTTTCTTAAAATTTTTAAAATAGCGAGAAAATGTGTATTTTTTAAAGAATATTTTTTTAAAGACAAGGACCAATCAAAGCCGATTTTTATAGAATATTTGTTCAAGGACCAAAAGACCAATCAACGTGGATTTTTTAAAGAAAATTTTTTCAAGGACCAAAAGACCTATCAATTTGGATTATTTAAAGAATATTTTTTAAGGATAAGGAGCAATCAACGTGGATTTGTATGAAATATTTTTTTCAAGAACAAGGACCAATCCACCTTGATTTGTATAAAATATTTTTTTCAGGGGCCAAAAGACCAATCGACGTGGATTTTTTAAAGAATGTTTTTTCAAGGACCAAAAGACCAAATCAACGTGTATTTTTTAAAGAATATTTTTCAAGGACCAAAAGACAAATCAAAATGTATTTTTTAAGAAATTTTTGTAAGGACCGAAAGAGCTATCAACGTGGATTTTTAAGGAATATTTTCTAAGGAACAAAAGAGTAATCGACGTGGATTTTTTTGTAGAATCTTTCGATTTTTTCCTTATATTCGGTCCCATAAAAGACAAGAAATATTATTTTTATATAACTTCCGAACCTTTTTGGACCCATCCCAACCCCATCATGTAGGACTTTGAATGATACCTATATTATATATATATCAAGTTTAAGTCGGGTCCAGCACACGGACTTCCGGGTCAATAATCCTGGTATCCCGTGCATCTCCAGGAAAAAATATTCAGGGAAAAGAGTAAAGAATTCTATTCTGTTTCCTATGTTGTTGAATAGTTTCAAGTGGAAACCCAATTTTGAAAAAACCTCGACCACAGTCTGGATTTGAAATATTTATGCATCAAGAAACAGAAAAAATATATATTTAAAAAATGATTTCATATTTTCTTCTTCTTTTCCGCTTAATTTATAATTCTTATTCTTCCTTTTTTGATTTTCCAGTCTTCTCTTTCAAAAATATATTCATTATGAATTATTGCCTAACTTCCATGACCTTAATATATTGTGCCAGTATGCCAATGCATGAATGTGCCAATAACCAGGATATAAAAAATACATCAATATTGAACGGATGACTGGAATAACCTGATTAACGAATGTTTCCTGTTTTAAGTTTGTAAGATTTATAGCTTTGAAACATCCTCGCACATATTAAGACTTCACAAGAAATCGATATGTGGTCAAATGAAAAGTTGAACCAATCGATATCCTTCGTGTGCACAAGTATTACTTCTTTTTTTACTTTTTGGAGACTGGAGCAAAATTTTCTGATAACGAAATTGCGTGGAAACTAAAATCTTATATTATGGCTGAAATCTACATTAAAAAGGCAGGATTAAGATTTTTTTTTGCAGTAGTGAGGCTATTTTGTCCATATTATTATTTATTATTAATAATAGTATTATTATTATCATTATGATTTTTTTTTAATATTACTATTAGAAAAACAAACGTTTATATCTTCATTTTCCTATTCGTTTCCACGAATGTGATTGGCATTCTATGTTATAGGCTTTGTAAAAAACTTCAATGGCTTCTAAAAATTTCGTTGTGGGAAAATTTTTCGATTTGTGTATCGAACAAAAAACGACCAAATCAAACAGACTTTAAAATGTGGTTTTAAATTACCCCCCTTCATTGGACTACAGAAAATCGTCCTTTCATAGAAGTCAATAACTGTAATTCCTTGTCATCATTCCATTGTTGACATTTCAATACTTTATGAATCCCGATTTTCATGCAAACACAAACGAAGAATCCCACCAAGAAAAGCCAGGGTTAGCATAAATTTTCCTTACATTTCCCAAAATTATTATTGCTGCCATTAACTCTCCTTAGGTATTTCGGGCTGAGACGTTCACACTCACAGACAATGGCTGAACAAATCACATCATCAGTTTAGCGAAAAAGGGTCTGCCAGAGATTGGGTTAAGCTATTGTTGCTGAGCCTAAAAGAAGCCTTTTAAGGATTTCTATTGATTGGGAAAAGCAAATACGCTTAGTGCTCTTTAAAATACCCCTGAACGGAGGAGAAGAAGAAGAGGAATGTGTGAAATATGAGATGTTTACCCCTTGGAAAGGGAATATTGGCGGTGATGGTGGTGGTGGTGGCAAGCAAGCAACAGTCATTCAATATCGACATAAATTTGAGAAACTCGTTGGAATTTTGAGAATTTGAATGGGAATGCTTAAAAAGGTCCTCTCCAGCGATATTTACAAATCAACAATTTATTTTTTTTTTCTTTTCGGGGTGTTGAGTTCCTTTCAATCTTTACTTTCGTTGGCTTTTCTTCTCCTTCGATTACCCCAAAATGACAACAAACAAATGCTTGACATTTTTCGCTGTTACGCTGCTACTAGGGCTTCTTTCAATATTTATGTAATGTTTACACAAATTAAGATTCCCATACATACCTCTTTACAAAGGCAGATATTACCAACGCACACACACACATACTCACATATTAAGGTTGGGAATATGGATAGATGCCCAATTGGGTGTGAGAAGTCAATAGTCAGTTGATTAACTTATAAAATTCAATATTTGCAAGCTGCGAGGGGTCTGGGCAAGAGAAATTACTTAATGTACAAAAAGGTAGTATTTAATTGTGAATAGTAGAAAAATTTCAATGAAAATCAAAAATTTTGAATTGAAATTGATCAGCAACCAAGAAAACAGCGCTGCACTACCATATATACCAGCTTGTGTGTATATTAACATACGCAAATATCAGCCAAAGGGAAGTTCTTTGAAGAATCTCTGATCGTGAGTTTGGAGAGAATAACGCCCTTTTAGGGCACAACTTGTAATGTACGGGTTAATATTTATTTTACATCATGGATGTCTTCTGGCCTTTGGTTGCATGGTGGACTTTGGGAGCCATTAAGTGGTAGCTGCAGTCGGGAATTGGGGGGTTCTTGTCCACCTTCAACCAATGCAATATTCCTTTACAGATATTATTTTTAGACTCCCATAACAAAACAACAAAATGCACTGACCAAGTGGAACAGTGATTATAGAAAAAAGAAATCTACAAACTAATACCCCAAACAAAAGAAAATAAGAATTTATATAAGTTATTGTCTCAACTGAAAGATTAATAATAAAGTTCCCAGATGTTCAGGGAAATTGCCTCTATACCCTCGCCAACCTTAGACCATAATGGCATATTTTGATATGGACCCCAAAAATACCTTTCAACTCGTTTCTATTTTGGCATCCCTATAAACAAGAAAACGTCCTATTAAGACACTACCAATTCATTTTGAATTCAATACAAACTTTATTCAAACCATAATATTTAAATAAAATATTTTAAATTTGTATGCAATTTGTTATATATATAATCCATTAACTAATAAACTATTTGTAAATAATATAATTATCACCGCGATTGAAATGAAAAGAAATAAATATAATGATCCCTTAAAGGGTTAATAAATCAATATAAAAGTAATCTCAGCAGATATGAATATCACCACTATGTGGAATACATTGCTGAGCATACCGTTTATTTATGAATGGAGCACATAATAATTAAGAGAGAGAAAGAGTAATTTGTCATATATTTTGTTTTAGACAATTTTTAATACAGTGGTGAACTCTCACCATCAAAAAAATCAAGTAAAGAGATAATATTACTTTTTCTCCATCTTCATGGGTGCTCTTCATGTAAATAAAAGAAATTAAGAAAAAAAAAAAACGAACAAGATTTACCTTACAATTGGCGAAGCTGTCCGGTATTGATGAAGGCCTTCTCCAATTCTGGGAGCTGCATTTCTGTTTTTGCGTTGGGCTTTCTTGCTATGCGATTTTATAGATTTATATCATGCTATAAAGTTATGGGTTTTTACATGCAATAATATTATTATGAATATAATTATCTTCTAATGAACATGACATACAATAGAGATATTATGATCTAAGACAAATCCATTGAATGTATTAAAACTGAAACATTCAACTCGAATAATTTTTAGTTCAATCGACTTGGTTAGACTATTGATTAAAATCGGAAAAAATATATTAAAAAAAATATTGTATATCATGTTTACGGTTACTATGGGTAATTTAATATTATACTTAGTAGGACAATCAGGGTATCATCATAGAAATTTGTTGGTAATCAGCATAAACAGAGTCAAAAATGGTGTTTTGTGGAAAGTAGGTACAAGTCCCGGGATTAATGGACCCTTCTAGGTGCCCTCTTCAAACACGTCAGCGATATGGACATTTTGATATTTATGGATTGCCGGTTAGGTTTCTGGAGATATCATTTCTAAATCATCTATTCAATCCTTAGATAGAGTTGGGAAAAATAGAATTGTCCAGATAACTCCCCGGATAACAGAATCTGATCGATTTGGGTATGATCATTCAAGTTGTAGGTTATGGTGTTGGAAAATTTAGTTCCTCATGCTTGGCATATCAAAATTTATAGATGCACGACTACCCTGTGGGTAGTGTGATCTGGAACTTGAAAACAGTATAGCCAAGACTTCCTCGATGTTGGGTACGGAATAATTCTTTTTTTTTTCGGGCTGATGAATCGCAGTTTGGACAAATGGAAAAATTATGTGTTCGTTCCTCGACTTTCTCAAAATTGTGGGTTGAGGTTAAATTCCCAAGAAGAAAGAATTTGGGGTTGACTTATTTGGCGGCGATCCAAAACCACGAGGGTTGATTTAATATCAATAACTCTGCGGTATATCCTTCACAAATTTTTCTAAAATTTTCTGAGGTTACACGAATGTCACGTTTTTAGCATAAAAATATATTACCTGTTTGAAATATATTTATTTAAGTTATGATTGTGTTTTTTTAAATAATACAAATTTCACTATCACTTTATAATAATGAGGGATTGGTAAGATTTTTGCCGATTTTAATTAAGCAATCTCGATCTATATTCTTTGAAACCTTTAAATGAAAAGAAACAATTTTTCTGGTAGATATGATACTAGGCTTAAGTTGGTTGCAGCGAAAGAACAGAACAAAGTAAAATGTTAAATTCGATATTTACTTATGATCATAATGTTGCCAGCATAAATTAAGTATTATCGAAACACATAAACATATTAAATTTTCAACCAAATTTATCTTGTCTACCAAAAAAGTTGTGTAGAATTCAAAAATTACATTTATTTATGTACCTGGGGACTAAATAGGGAATTGATTGGAATTAATTTATTTTTAGAGCACTGTGAATGTTCATAACCCAAGACATAAACCTTTCGTTTACTAGCGAGGTGAAAATAAAATACTATTGATTAGAAATTATGAATGAAAGGGTAACAATGAATGAATGGAATGTCAATGAAGATTGAGAATTGCAAAAACAAAACAAAAACAGGTTTTCACCTTTGTTTTCATTTTTATTCTATTGAACTCGTTCTCAAAATGGTAAAGAGATTTTTTTAATAAAAAAAATAAAAGTGAGTTTATCAAAATGAAGAGATATTTGTCTATTGGTGAATTTGTTGTGGTTTTTATTGCAGCCCCATGAATTTCATTAAGTTGGAAGAGTAGTGTATGCTGAAGGCGGACAGTGGAACCCAATTAGAAATAACCATGCGTGTAATATTTTTTTGTTTTTTTTCTGTGACAAAACGTCCACCACAAACCCTATAATTCGACAAGGTTTCCGCAGGATAATTAGAGGGACAAAGGGCGTCTTAACTTTTTATGTCCTTTCCATGATACGTCCCAATAACTTTGCCGTCCATGTCTTCTAATATATAATAGTGTTGGCCTAATTTTTGTTTAATTTTGGCCTTTACGAAGACTGGGGCAAGCTTAGCGTTGAAGGCCTTTTCTTGATTGCTTTGAGCGAAATTGCGTCTATAAACAATTTGGCCAATTGTAAAATTTTGAGGTCTTGTTCGTAAATTATATGAAGCTTGATTTTTATCATAAGCTTTTTTGATGTGGTCTCGTAGGTCATGCCGAATTAGTTGAAGACCATCCTCTCTTGACAAAGTGAATGTTGGTTCGTTTAATAATTTCAGTTGTCGGAGGAGTCCATACGAAGATGCATGGGTGACCATATCAAAGCCGTATAATGCTCGATAAGGGGAACACCGTACAGATTGGTGGAATGAATTCCTTAGTGCACAACTGATGTGGCTTAATTTGTTATCCCACTGTTTGTGGTCGTTCTTCAGGTATGCCCGTATTCCCGCAATCAGCGAACGATTGACCCGTTCCGAAGCGTTCGATTGGGGAGAATAAAGGGCAGTGTAAATATGGTTGATTCCGTATGATGTAAAGAAGGCATTGAGCTCATTGGATCGAAATTGGCTCCCGTTGTCACTCACTATGATCTCCGGGACCCCATAGACATGAAAAATCTGCTTAAGCAAGAAGTCTTGAATGAGCGAGGCCGAGAATTTTCGCAGCGGACAAAGCCAGTGGAATTTCGACATATGGTCAAGAACAATGAGAATCCCTATATGACCGAGTTTGCTTCTTGGGTACGGACCGAGTATATCTATATACAATCTTTGAAACGGACGGACGGACTCTGCTGGTTGACCCATTGGGGGCTTCATGGTCATATTGGGGGCCTTTGTGGATTTGCATACGTCGCAATTGCGAACGTATTCGCGGACATCTATAACAATACCTGGCCAGAAAAAGGTTCTTCTTAGAAGGTCAAGGGTCTTTGCCATTCCGCCATGGGAAGCTTCAGGGGAGTCATGGGCCTTGGAGATAAGTTGAGTTCGCAACTTATGGGGAATCCACAGCTTCCAACATAGTTGTTCCTGGGATTCATCGCCAGAATAATGTTCAGTCCTGTAGTATACGTATTTGTCTACGATTTTAATATCGGGGTATTTATTGGGTGCTTTCATAATGGTGCCTTTTAACTCGACGTAGTCACTGTCATCAAAGTGGGGAGAATTAAAGTCAATTAGAGGGTCAATAATTTCGAGTGCGGAAATATCATCGGGAATCCGGGACAGAGCGTCTGGAACCACATGATCTTTTCCTTTACGGTGGCTGATGGTGAACCTGTAGGGTTGCAATTTGAACACCCATCGAGCCAGTCTACCACTGAGATCAGGTTGACGCATGAGCCAAACCAAACTCGAGTGGTCCGTAATAACTTCAAAATCCTGAAGTTCCAGGTAGCACCTGAACTTCTTAATCGCCTCTAGAGCCGCCAAACATTCCCTCTCCGTGACGCTGTAATTGCGTTGGGAGGTATTAAGTTTTTTGCTCATAAACGCGATGGGTCGCTCATTTCCCTCGTCGTCATGTTGGACTAAAACCGCGCCGATGCCAAAATCGCTAGCATCGCAGTGCAGGAAAAACTTTTTTGAGAAGTCAGGATTCGCTAGCACTGGAGCTGTAATGAGCAACGACTTGACCATTTCAAATGCCCTTTGAGCCTCTTCTGTCCACTTAAATTTCTTTTTGGTGGAAACCACTTCAGTAATAGGGAACGTAACTGTTGAATAATTGGGTAAGAACCGTCTATACCACCCGGCGAGACCTAGAAAACCTCTTACTTGTTTTAAATTTTTGGGTACAGGCCAGTTGGATATAGCGGTTACCTTTTCTGGGTCTGTTGTAATACCCCCGTTTCCAATTACATAACCAAGGTAATTAACTTTGGTGACGCAAAATTTGCTTTTGGACACATTGAGCGTCAAATTTGCCTTCTTAAATTGGGAAGAGATGCGAATAAGGACATCTAGGTGGGTTTTGAAGTCCTCGGAGATAATAATCATATCGTCCAAGTATCCAAAGACGGAATGGCGAAGGTCAGGCGGGATCAGCTCGTCCATAAGCCTACACATAGTTTGTGGGGCATTGCACAGACCGAACGGCATTACCACAAACTGGTAAAGTGGGCGTCCGGGTACTGTGAATGCCGTAAGCTGTTTGGACTTATGGTCGAGACCAATCTGCCAAAACGCATCTTTTAGATCCAATTTGGATATAACATTTGCATTTGGAAGGCGCGAGAAAATGCCCTCGATATTGGGAAGTGGGTATGCGTCTTTTTTTGTAACGGAATTGATTTTCCGTGCATCGAGGCATAGTCGGACTTTGTTAGGTTTCACGACTAGCCTCATAGGTGAACTCCATGGGGAATTGGAAGGCTCAATGACACCTAATCGCAACATTCTGTCTATCTCGGCGAACATCAACTTCTCTACGGCCGGCGAAACGGGGTAAAAACGCTGTTTGATGGGCGAGGCATCGCCCACATCGATTGTATGCTGAATGCGATCCGTCCTGCCGAGACCCTGCTTTTCGAAGTTGGGAAACAATTCAATTACAGCATTCAACTGTTTGCGCTCTTGATAGGTTAGTGGAAAGAATGTGTCATCTGACTCCTTAGACTTCTGTATATCAGTAGGGATATCTATTGAGGATATGTCTGGGGTACAAATTCCATTAGAACTTGTACCAATAATGTCCGTCGCTCCTAAAACACTGTCTAACAATTTAAAAACTTTCCAAAAATCAATCCATAAAATCAATCTTTGTGAGATAGTGGGAATGATGAAGAGCTTAAGAACTTCGGTTCTGTTCATGAAAGAAACATTTACTTGTATCCAACCCACTACATGCTGACGACTGCCATCAGCAGTCTTGACATATGATTTGAACTCGAAAAAGTTAGGAAATTTAGAAAAATTGTTCTTTGCCAAATCCCCGCCAATACAGCTGACGTTAGCCCCTGTATCTAGGAGGCCATATTCATTAAAATCAAGAAATGATACTTTCGCGTAGTACCGCATATCTTGTGGGTTAGACACTATGGTGGACACCTGAATTTTAGAACAAAGTTTCTTAATTTTGAAATATTTCCGTAAACGTAGGGTAGATCTCTTGGGGTACTTACGAGATTCCAGAGAAGAGACGTTAAATATCTCACTTCTCCGTTTTAAATATATTTCCCAACGCATATGGAGAGGAAGCTTGGGGTAAATGACATTTTCCAGTTCATTTTCAGAAGTATTCTGAGAAATATTGGGTCTTTTGAGGATGGTGATCGATTTAGAGTCTGCATTTTTTTGATTTTGGCTATAACTAATGTTTGGAATTGTATATTCAGGTTTTGGATTTGGTGATATTGCTAATGGTCCCTCGTTTAGACCTGGTCCTTTTGAGGGCCCACGGTTCTCAAGTTTTTTGAAGAATTTTGATTACGTGTGATGCATTTTGTGCATTGGGGCTTGTACACGTTCTTAGTGCCACAGCCATAGCAAAATATGGACCTTGTCTCGAGACAATCTTGCCAATGGTGTCCAGAGCTGTCACAATTCCAACATTTAAAATGGGAATCACCATTTTGGACCGCGTCCACTAGGCATTCTTGTTCGGAATCTATGATTGGATCTTGATCTAATTCCGAAACTAGTCTTCGAGGAATTGGGTTAGGAATAGAACCACGCTGAGATAAGGTCTTTCTCACGTATTCATCACTTAAAAAATTCTCGCGCATCTGCACCAGTTTTCGCAAGTGAGCTAAGGAATATATTGGGACATACAGGAGATCTTGGCGTATTTCTGGCCTCAGATTCCTAGCAATAATTTCTATAAATTCCTCTTCGGACATGGGGCTGGGAAATCTATCAGCTATCGTAGAGAGAGCATCGAAAAAGTTGTCATAACTTTCCCCAGGCTTCTGCTTACGATTTCTCAGTTCTTCTCTGAGATCGAATGAGGTTTTCATGTCCTTACATTGAGCACGAATAGCTTTACAAAAATCTTCCCAAGTTATGGACTGGACCAACTTATGGTACCGCCAGAACCATTCACGCGCCTTACCAGCCAGAAGCGTGTTAAGATTTTTGCAAATAACAGAAAAGTCTCCACAAAAATTGTCATTGGTGAGGGTCCTTACCCTATACAAAAATTCGTCTATATTTAGACCATTTGCCGAACCATCAAACTTGAGGTTCCAATTATTTATGATGGAAGTGACTTTATCTGCAGGTATACTGTTAAAGTTAGTAGCGCTGGACGACAGGTTGATTAGCGGTGGGATATGGATTAAATTGGTGGTTAACATTGCCATTATTGTTGGAAATAGGATCCTGATGGATGTTCTGGTTTTGATTGTGGCTAATGTTAGCGTTAGCACAAGGCAGTGGGTGATTAATAAGGGGATTGTTAGTCCTACCACTATTGTGAATAAAAGGTTGCGTCTCTGTATTATTTATCCTTGAAGGATTTTGAGTAACTTTTAAATTTTGTAAAATCCTCGATATAGAAGTTTCAATCATCCGTTTTATTTCCGTATAATCAACGGCAGGGGGATTTACGGTTTGACTGACATTAGTAGCCAAGGGTGATAACACAAAATTATCATTATTCAGATAATTATTATTTTGAGTTGAATCTTGAGGTTGTTCTGGTTGTGGATTAACGTCATTACTGAAAGATGTGTTCTGCATATCTTGAAATAAGTTTCTACTGGCACTCCTGGTATTATAGGTACGAGCCATTGCTCCTCTACCTTTTCCTCTTTTGCTCTGCTTGGGTAAAGGGTGTCTTTTTGGGGTGACAACATAATTCCTAAGTTCGTTAAGTTGGCATGGATGCTGACACACAGGACATTGCGCAGAATTGGATAGATGTGACTCAATGCAGTCTCTGTGAAAAGAGTGCAAACATTGGCTTATAATCAAGCAATCTTGTCCTTCACTCATTGACTCATTACAAACCTGACAACCATTTGATAAACCATTAGCAGGAGCTGAAGGCTCTTCTTGTAAACAAGATGATTGTTCTGCCATTTTTTATGCGAAAATAATTAAAATTTATCAGAAAAATATAATGTTTTATTCTAATATATATAAACAGTCAGCTACCGTAAATATATAAAAAGTGCTTGGAGGGAAAATTAGAAAAATACCCTCTATGTATTTGAAATAATATCAATATTATTAAAGTGATGTTAGAAAATATTCATATACTTAAAAGTTCTCGATGTCGATTTTTCATAAATATCTGGACGTTTCTTGCTAGGTAATGTTCAAAATAGAAAGAGTGTATACAAAGCTTACAATTGAGACAACAGGAAAAAATATTGGTCTATGGATTTTGTATATCTAATTTAATATTATTATAACCAACACACCAGCTTAGAGTTTTAGTTAATGTACCCTAATATATCTCTTCTTTCTACCAGTGGTCACTAAATCGCCAATAGCAAAGATAATGCAATTCCAGCTGTATAGAAAGGTGCTGATTTCTAAGTCATAATTATAATAACTCAAAGAAAATATATCAAAATGAAAGGGATGTTTAAATTTTGATGTTATACTAGAAATACATAGTAATAGAAAATATTCCATTTATACCTTCGGTCATTCATTCGAAGTAAACTTCAAAGGAACGATTATCCAGAAGAAATCATGCAAGTATTCTAATCAAGATTTCTTGATATAATACCAATTTAAACTTAAAAAAATATTCAAAATTAAAATAAAAACGGATTAAGAGCCGGGATTCAAAAAACTTCCAGGCCCCACGTGCTGGGCGCCAAATACTGTAATGTACGGGTTAATATTTATTTTACATCATGGATGTCTTCTGGCCTTTGGTTGCATGGTGGACTTTGGGAGCCATTAAGTGGTAGCTGCAGTCGGGAATTGGGGGGTTCTTGTCCACCTTCAACCAATGCAATATTCCTTTACAGATATTATTTTTAGACTCCCATAACAAAACAACAAAATGCACTGACCAAGTGGAACAGTGATTATAGAAAAAAGAAATCTACAAACTAATACCTCAAACAAAAGAAAATAAGAATTTATATAAGTTATTGTCTCAACTGAAAGATTAATAATAAAGTTCCCAGATGTTCAGGGAAATTGCCTCTATACCCTCGCCAACCTTAGACCATAATGGCATATTTTGATATGGACCCCAAAAATACCTTTCAACTCGTTTCTATTTTGGCATCCCTATAAACAAGAAAACGTCCTATTAAGACACTACCAATTCATTTTGAATTCAATACAAACTTTATTCAAACCATAATATTTAAATAAAATATTTTAAATTTGTATGCAATTTGTTATATATATAATCCATTAACTAATAAACTATTTGTAAATAATATAATTATCACCGCGATTGAAATGAAAAGAAATAAATATAATGATCCCTTAAAGGGTTAATAAATCAATATAAAAGTAATCTCAGCAGATATGAATATCACCACTATGTGGAATACATTGCTGAGCATACCGTTTATTTATGAATGGAGCACATAATAATTAAGAGAGAGAAAGAGTAATTTGTCATATATTTTGTTTTAGACAATTTTTAATACAGTGGTGAACTCTCACCATCAAAAAAATCAAGTAAAGAGATAATATTACTTTTTCTCCATCTTCATGGGTGCTCTTCATGTAAATAAAAGAAATTAAGAAAAAAAAAAACGAACAAGATTTACCTTACAATTGGCGAAGCTGTCCGGTATTGATGAAGGCCTTCTCCAATTCTGGGAGCTGCATTTCTGTTTTTGCGTTGGGCTTTCTTGCTATGCGATTTTATAGATTTATATCATGCTATAAAGTTATGGGTTTTTACATGCAATAATATTATTATGAATATAATTATCTTCTAATGAACATGACATACAATAGAGATATTATGATCTAAGACAAATCCATTGAATGTATTAAAACTGAAACATTCAACTCGAATAATTTTTAGTTCAATCGACTTGGTTAGACTATTGATTAAAATCGGAAAAAATATATTAAAAAAAATATTGTATATCATGTTTACGGTTACTATGGGTAATTTAATATTATACTTAGTAGGACAATCAGGGTATCATCATAGAAATTTGTTGGTAATCAGCATAAACAGAGTCAAAAATGGTGTTTTGTGGAAAGTAGGTACAAGTTCCGGGATTAATGGACCCTTCTAGGTGCCCTCTTCAAACACGTCAGCGATATGGACATTTTGATATTTATGGATTGCCGGTTAGGTTTCTGGAGATATCATTTCTAAATCATCTATTCAATCCTTAGATAGAGTTGGGAAAAATAGAATTGTCCAGATAACTCCCCGGATAACAGAATCTGATCGATTTGGGTATGATCATTCAAGTTGTAGGTTATGGTGTTGGAAAATTTAGTTCCTCATGCTTGGCATATCAAAATTTATAGATGCACGACTACCCTGTGGGTAGTGTGATCTGGAACTTGAAAACAGTATAGCCAAGACTTCCTCGATGTTGGGTACGGAATAATTCTTTTTTTTTTCGGGCTGATGAATCGCAGTTTGGACAAATGGAAAAATTATGTGTTCGTTCCTCGACTTTCTCAAAATTGTGGGTTGAGGTTAAATTCCCAAGAAGAAAGAATTTGGGGTTGACTTATTTGGCGGCGATCCAAAACCACGAGGGTTGATTTAATATCAATAACTCTGCGGTATATCCTTCACAAATTTTTCTAAAATTTTCTGAGGTTACACGAATGTCACGTTTTTAGCATAAAAATATATTACCTGTTTGAAATATATTTATTTAAGTTATGATTGTGTTTTTTTAAATAATACAAATTTCACTATCACTTTATAATAATGAGGGATTGGTAAGATTTTTGCCGATTTTAATTAAGCAATCTCGATCTATATTCTTTGAAACCTTTAAATGAAAAGAAACAATTTTTCTGGTAGATATGATACTAGGCTTAAGTTGGTTGCAGCGAAAGAACAGAACAAAGTAAAATGTTAAATTCGATATTTACTTATGATCATAATGTTGCCAGCATAAATTAAGTATTATCGAAACACATAAACATATTAAATTTTCAACCAAATTTATCTTGTCTACCAAAAAAGTTGTGTAGAATTCAAAAATTACATTTATTTATGTACCTGGGGACTAAATAGGGAATTGATTGGAATTAATTTATTTTTAGAGCACTGTGAATGTTCATAACCCAAGACATAAACCTTTCGTTTACTAGCGAGGTGAAAATAAAATACTATTGATTAGAAATTATGAATGAAAGGGTAACAATGAATGAATGGAATGTCAATGAAGATTGAGAATTGCAAAAACAAAACAAAAACAGGTTTTCACCTTTGTTTTCATTTTTATTCTATTGAACTCGTTCTCAAAATGGTAAAGAGATTTTTTTAATAAAAAAAATAAAAGTGAGTTTATCAAAATGAAGAGATATTTGTCTATTGGTGAATTTGTTGTGGTTTTTATTGCAGCCCCATGAATTTCATTAAGTTGGAAGAGTAGTGTATGCTGAAGGCGGACAGTGGAACCCAATTAGAAATAACCATGCGTGTAATATTTTTTTGTTTTTTTTTTTTTCTGTGACAAAACGTCCACCACAAACTGCCGGCTTTTGCTTGGCCCTGGGGCTTGAACTTAACACATATATGGGGATTACCTAAGGTCGGACAAAATCGTGGAGTACCTTTGTTTTGTATGTAATTAATTAATTTTGCTAGGTAGATATATAAGAAGTGTGGAGAAAATGATTGGTCCTAGAGAGAGTGGATGTTGCCGCTCCTAAGTATGATAAGTTATTCTCTCCATATCATAGGGCATTATGATTATTTTCAACGTTTTTTTTTAATGACAATTTTTATATAGAACTTTGGAGGTACCGGAAGAATATCCTGTTTTCACACTGAATCTAATGTTGGTAAAAATATTTAGATGTGTGAAGTTTGAAGAAAAACTGGGACTCATATTGACTCATAATTTGGTTACAAATGTTGTTTCTTAATGTGTGTTTTATGGACCTCTTATTACCAACTCTATCTAAATTTGGTAGAAGTGCTGCGATGTGTCACGTTTAAACCAAATCGGACTCTACCTTTGAGAGTTATCTTCAAAAAACTCAAGTAAAGACAGGACGACTAGAATAGCTAGGACGACTCCGCATTTTAAGCAACGGAAGACTCCAGGATTTATATGAAAATTTTTCGATATATACTCAATGACGCCAGAGCTGTAATTTTATGTAACGATTCCTTGGCAAGAAACGCTGGAAGTATTTGGGCATCACAGTCTCAAATATTCTCAAATACTTATTCAAAGTACATTATTATACCCTCAGAGAGTGTATATATCAGTCGGTACGGCCAAAACGTGCCTAGCCGAATTAACGATTTTAGATCCTAGGTCTCTTTGGAACAAATCCGTTTCAGGACGTTTGGAGTCGATTTAGCAATGTCCGTCCGTCTATCTGGCTGGTGGACCCGATAACTCTCGAAGAGAACATCGGATTTGGTCCAAATTTCGTACATCGTAATATTATTATCAAACTTAGATCGAGTTAGGAAATGGACAATATCGGTCCACTCCTTTTGGTACCTCTCGACAAATGGTCGAAATTCCCAACAAAAAAAAAACTATTTCACTGCACAGAAAGAGAAAGGATAATCCGATTTTGCCCCTGTCAACTCCTTCTGGGAGTTACCCCCACAAAAGGGTAAAAATTTCAATATCTATGAAGCTCATAAAAGTAGAAATTAACATTAAGTCTTGGCACATCTCAATATTTCTATCAGCACAAAATCGTTTATAAAGATGGTAGAGAGCGTACCTTCTTGTACCTCCCCACAAAACGTCAAAGTTTTGAATAAAAACGATCATAAAATATTCATAAAATAAAAGGTCAATATTTTGAATATCCATGCAGATCATAAAACGCGAAATTAACATCCGATTCCATTAATACTTGGCATATTTCTATTTCTATCTATACAACATCTGTTATGAAGATGGGTGAGATTGGACCATTTCTTCTGGTACCTCCCTTACAAAGGGTCAATTTTTTAATAACGTAAACGATTATAAAATCTGAAATAAGCATCCGGTTCTTTTCATATTTGACACATACCATTATTTCTACTAGCACAAAATCTGCCTTGACGATGGGATATATCGATCCACTCCTTCTGGTACCTCCCCCACAGAGGGTCGAAATTTCGGGCGAAACAAGTCAGCGATTATTTATAATTGCCTATATCTAAATATTTCTCTCAACGAGAAACCTGAGATGAATATGGCATTCATAATTTCGTATAAAATTGAATATAAATTTTCGATTTCCTTGTAATTTTGCCCATGCCAATATTTTTATCAGTATTAGATGAATTATGAAAATGGAATACTTCGGTCGACTATATCTGGTAACTCACGTACATTTTAACATATTCTAAAAATCAGAAATTCTATATCATATAAAGTGAAGGTCCGATACGAAATGGACAATATTGGTTCGTAGGTTTGGAAGGGATACCTACTCCAAAGAGGGTTAACAAGGTGAATAATCATAACAGGAGAACATTGGCTGAGGAAAACCGACAGATATTTTTTAAATTGTTTTTTTTTTTTTTTTTTTTTTAAACACAAAACTTCCACCAGATGGCACGCATTAATATTTCAATGACGCTCCTCATAATGAAGTTGATTATATGTGCCAACGATTCTGATGATTACGTGGCCCCTCATGTTTGCCAAAAAAAAGAAAATGCATGATTGTCTTTCTTTGCACTGCGACAACCTTGGCGTCTTCTATGAATCGTGAAATATTAGTAAGTGAACATGTGTGTGTGTGTGTGAGTGCGTTTGAATTCCTATACATTAAAGAAATAAAAGTAAACAATCACATTAAATTTTGTACCTCCAGATTGTGTGAGTTCTTCTTCCCTTCAATTTCCTTTCCTTTGTCTTGCCAATCATCAATGGTGCCATGCAATGCAAGTTTATGGTTTGTCACTGATTTTAATGTCCCAACAAGCGCTGTTGTTGTTCTTCTCCTTGTATTTGTGTCTATTGCTGTTGTTGTTTTTGTTGCTCGGTCTGTCTATCGATAAACATTCAAAGGACATACTTTTATTAACAGTTTACCACGATTGTAAAGTTTTTCACCTTTTTTTACGTTTCATTTTACGACGATCCCAAATGAGCTTCTCACGGTCTCCTTGGGTCGTCATGGAGTCCTCTGCACATATCAGTTGATATTTGTATGTATGTGTGGGTCTTTTTGGTGTTTGTCTCAATGTTTGGTAATTCAATGCTAGCGAAATACGAACGATTGTCAACATTACATTTGCTACTTGACACATGAAAGAAAAACCATTCGGTTTTGGTATGAAAAGAAATTCAACGGATTCGTCGTACACTGGAAAATATATTTTTTGTTGCGTATCAACAGGTAAAATTGGCGTAATACTAACGAAACTAAATGTTTCAATATAACTTTCGGTTTAACAAGTTTATTTACCATTTTCTGGGGTTTAAAGATGGATGACTCAGACTTTTACTTTTAAAAGGTCTATTTAAGTCACCCAAAGCACGAAAGGTTGTCCAACATTTTTATATATATATGGAATTTTCTGAAGAACATTTACCGAACTAGATAGACTCTTTACAACATTTTGACATGACTATGCTAAATATTTAATCTTCTAAAATTTAGGAATTTATATATATTTTTATTTGAGTTTTCTAATAACTTGAAGTGTTTGACAATTGTATATAATTGATTCATTACACTCTTATAGCAATAGCCTTATTAAAAAAAAAAAAAACAAAATAGCTAAGACCGCTGTGGATTTTCGATATCGCCAACTAATTTCAATAGGTGCTCGATCTAAATTTGATAAAAATATTACAATGTACCAAGTTTGGACCAAATCGGATACTCCCTTCGAGAGGTATCGTGCGCACCAACCAGCCAGACAGACAGACAGAGAGATAGGCTGACCGACGGACGGACATCGCTAGAACGACTCCAAATGTCCTGAAACGGATATGGTCCAAAGAGACCTGGGATCTTAAATCGTTATTTCGACTAGGCACGTTTTTACTGTATCAAATGATACACAGGATGAGATGAAAAAACGCAACCAACTTCAGACTGCTGTCATATCTAAGCCAATCGTCCGACAGCAGTTAAAATTATTCCAGCGGAAGCTCATTATATTGTCCACAAGCGTACACAATCATATTAGTGAGAATTTTCCAGAAAAAAAGTTATTCGTGATGGAATTCAAGCGAGGTAGTGTGATTTAATTATACTTGGCCATAAGTGGCTATCGTTAGAGCACTCCCGCATTTTAATGTTAATACATCTTTTGTGTCTCGTACCATCGCTCGTTATCGTGATACTGGTAGCGTAGCCCGATGCCAAGTAAGTGGACGGAAGAAAACAGCAACATCAGTAGAAATGGTTCCAAAAGTAAAAAAGCGACTTGATCGAAACCCGCGTCGCAGTGGCCGAAAAATGTCTCGCGAGCAGAACATATCGCAATATTCCATTCGGCAAATATTGAAAAATAAGCTGGGGGCAATGCCATTGAAATTCCAAAAGGTTCAAGAACTTACACCGCAACTGAGAGAAAATAGGCTCAAAAGAAGTAAAGAGTTGCTTCGCTTAGCTGAAAGTGGTGAAATGCCGAAATTGGTTTTCTCCGATGAGAAAACATTCGTTGCCAGCAGTTTGTAACCAAACTAAATGATCATGTTTACTTGCCAAAGAGGTCAGTTGAAAATGTGCACCTTCGGTTGGCCACCAGAACTCAAGCGCCGGCCAAGGTGATGGTGTGGGCCGCCATAACAGCCGATGGTCGCTTTCCGCTCGTATTAATCGTGGGATCAGAAGAAATGCCGAAAGTCTTGGACACGCAAACATTTTGTCCGCAGACCTTGGACATTCCAACAGGACTCAGCACCATCGCACTCAGCACGGGCCACCCAAGAATTGTTACAAAATTAGGTTCCTTGCTTAATTTTCAGCGCACAATTGCAACCAAAATCTCCGGATACCAATCCGTTGGACTATTGTGTCTGGAGTATTTTGTAAAGCAATGTTGGCACTAAAAAATGCCAAAGCGTCGATCACCTCAAGCAAGCGCTTCGCCCGGAATGGGCCAAAATACCACAGAGCAACATTCGGGCAGCATGGCAGTTTCATTGGCCGTATGAAGGCCATAATTCGTGGCAAAGGTGACCAATTCGAACAAATCTAAACTTATTTTAAAATTTGACGCTATCTCCGACATTTTTTGCTTTCATTCAATAAAATTTAAAAAAAAAAAATGTAAAAATTATGGGGTTTGACTTTTTTGCAGTTCTTTTTATCTCACCCTGTATACCCTCTCTAGCCTCACGACTGAGGGTATGAAAAATCACCTTACCGCGTCGTAAAGTACATCCTTTCAATACAACTACTAAATCTATTCTTCGTTTTGATACCCATTTTGGTGACCAATAGGTGCAAAATTTTAGCCCCTTAAGCACAGTTTTAAATATCCTGTCATATTGAGTGCGTATGTTCCTTAAATTCTAGCTTAGCCGTTCAATCAGCCATAATTTACATAACATACTTTATCCAAATTATTTTTCATGAAATTATTATTATTATTTTTTTTTTAAATCCATGTTCCGTTATTTTTTACAGTCTTTCAAATCCCATCCAACCTAACAATTCTTCGTTGCAATTTTTTTAATTAAACCCTGCCAAAATACAATACCACAAGACACAATTACATACATATTTTCTCTCACGGTTGGTGGTTTCATTTTCTCACACCTGAAATGGGACTTTGACAGCGTCTTAATGAGTCATTGGTTATTTTGTCGAGTGTAATTGTAAATCACAATGCAACGAGAAAGCTTACAACCTGAGAGACACACGATACGAAGCCAATCGTCGTCGACGTCGTTGACGTTGCTAAATGCGGGACAATCACACAGGAATCGGATCTCGATTGCTTCGTTTAGCAATGACACGTACATGTCGATATCAATGCGATAGCTTCAATCATGAGTGACATCTTCCGCTTCCACATCCTCATTTACTTCCACCCTGTTGGCAGCAAGAGAAACAGTAACACACGCATGCACACACCCGGACTGACTAAGAAGGTAAGCTGGCGAACTGCTGTCTACCGTATATCCCCATTTCGCAGAGTCGATTCGTCCGTCCGTCCGAAATGTTGTGCGTGTGTAAATGAAGAAATCATTAGGTTACAATTGCAACATCGATACTTGGCAAAATGTTAAAAAAAGACTGGGTACTGAACATTTCTCATGCAAATAATACAAAAGTACATTGCCGAACATTCGCCCTCCCTCCCCACTCAATGGAAATTAACAAACGACAATATGTACCAAACTGAAGTACCGTTCGACATTCCAAAGCTTGGGAAGTGAAACTCGGAAGTAAAGACTTCAAGCCCCAGTGACAAAATGCAAAAGCCTTCGTCGATAAAGAAAGGGGGAATGCCGAACGGAAATCATTGAGTAACTCGATACTGTGATACGTGCCATCCGACACAAAATCAAGCAGAACGCCGACAAAAATACGAAACGAAATCCAATGACAGACCAACAGCTTAAACAGCGTGAATCCGTTTATATTGAACAACTCCTTTGCCATGCTGTGAACTGGTCCTGTTCGCCTTCCGCTGTTGCTTGTAATTGTCAGAAAAAGAGTGGTTAGCGCAACAGCAAAGTCTACAAGGATAACGTTGATGACGAGGTCGTCGATTTGGCACATTCGCACCATATCATCCTTGAGTGAACTTTTGGAATTGTCGTACATTAAACCACAGGTGTTTATTGTTGTATGGTAACCAATACAGGTTCTCTTCCACCCAGCGTTGTAAAAAGGCTATACGCCATAAGGAAACCAAGTTCGAAGAAACCCCCAATGTTCTTTAACAGAGAGGAGGATAAGGCAACCCTTTCGTAAGGTTTATCACTAACTTACGAAATTAATAAAAGGAATTGTTGATTTTGTTTGAATATTAATGCATAGTATCATATTTCTACCACTGTGCATCCTTCTGTTATGGGGAAGTACCTTCCAAACTGCCGAGTTTTAATCCATTTTTGTAAGTTCCACAACACAACACACACACATATTGTTACTTTGTGGCCAAATGAGGGCTGTGCGTTATTCGATCCCATAGCATAAGATATTGTGACGGCATAATGAAGAGTAGAATTTTTAAATATTACGATGTTACTGCAGTGTTTCCATGTCCAAGCATTTATGTACTTTTTGGAATTTTTTGGTAATTCATGGTTTTGAAGTTTCAAGATTTTATCATAATCTCTTTCGTGGTAAAAATAGTAAAATATTGTAAATATTCAAACAAGCATTCTAGCATTATCTTTTTTCTGAAACCTCCTATATACTGGTATAAAGAGCGTAAGGGAAATGTCCTTTCGTATTCACAGCAGAGGTGATCAATAGCTGATGGGCATCCTTGCAGCTTATTTTCAATAGAAATTGGGTTGGAAAGTACTTAGCCATAATGAAAGACTACAGGGTAACCAACATAAACGAATATGTCAACCTGGTTATTGTTTCCCTTTTCATATTTATAACCTAAGTCTTAAGGCTACAAGAAGAGGGTATCCTTTGAACTGGCGGTAATGTATTTTATAAAAATACGGTTTAGTCTCTCTTTTTCTCTTTCTCTCCTTGAAGGAAAACCCTTTCAGGATATTTGGAGTCGATATCCGTCCGTCTGTTTGTCTGATTGGTATATACGATATTTCTCAAAGTTACAATCAGATCTGGTCTAAACTTGGTACACCTCAATATTTTTACCAAATACATTCCAGAATTTTAAATTTTGAAAACAAAAATAAAATCTAATTATAATTTAAACTTGTCATATTGCAATACTTATATATCCGGTCTAAGTCAGGTGTGAAGTCGTGCCATTTTTATACCATACCCACACTGCAGTCAGTATATTATGTCTTTGTATATTTTTGTTTGCAACATGGAGAAGGAAGCGAGGTGGACTCATAGTTCCTTTTGATGATCTCCATAGAATTACACTCTGAGTCGATTTATGCATGCCCGTTTATCTGTCTGTCCGTATATTTTTGTAAACAAAACGCAGGTAACCCTTTAATCCAATTTAGACAATATTTTATATAGTTAATTTTTTAGTCATAGGGAAAAGTCCCCTGTGAAATGTACACATAATCGGATCGGATTTGTATATAGCTCCCATATACAGAGTGAGAACTTCAGACTGCTGTCATTTCCAAGCCACTCGTCCGATAGCTGTTAAAATTATTCCAGTGACAGCTCATTATATTGTATACAAGTGTACAAAAGCAGTTTGGTGAGAATTTTCCAGAAAAAAAGTTATTCGTGATGGAATTCAAGCGTGATAGTGTGATTTCTTTATATTTGGCCGGAAAAGCACAAGTGGCTATCGTTAGAGCACTCCAAAATTTAAATGTGAATAAATCTTTTGCGTCTCGTACCATCGCTCGTTACCGTGGTACCTGTAGCGTAGCCCGATGTTAAGGAAGTGGACGGAAGAAAACAGCAACATCAGCAGAAATGGTTCGAAAAGTAAAGAAGCGACTTGATCGACTTGAACCCGCGTCGCAGCGGTCGCAAAATGGCTCGTGAGCTGAAAATAACGCAATATTCCATTTGGCAAATATTGCAAAATGATGGGGTAAACGGGGTAAATGGGGTAAACTCAATGAAATTCTAAAAGTGCAATAACTTACACCGCAACAGAAAGAAAATAGACTCAAAAGAACTAAAGAGTTGCTTCGCTTGACCGAATTTCGTTTTCTCCGATGAGAAAACATTCGTTGTCCAGCAGTTTGTAAACAAACAAAATGATCGTATTTACTTGCCAAAGAGGTCAGCTGAAAATGTGCACCTTCGGTTGGCCACCAGAACTCAAGCGCCGTCCATGGTGATGGTGTGGGCCGCTATAACAGCCGATGGTCACTCTCCGCTCGTATTATTCGACCGTGGCATCAGAAAATATTCTGGAGGGTGTATTAAAGCCTTGGGTCACAGACCTTGGACATTCCAACACGACTCAGCACTCGCCACCCAAGAATGGTTATATAATGAGGTTTCTCGCTTCTTTTCTGGACTTTTGTGTCTGGAGTATTTTGGAATGCAAGGTTGGCACTAAATAATACCAGAGTGTCGATCACCTCAAGCAAGCGCTTCGCCGGGAATGGATCAAAATACCGCAGAGCAACAGTCGGGCAGCGTGTGATCTTTTCATGTTCCGTTTGAAGGCCATAATTCGTGCCAAAGGTGATCAATTCGGTCAAATCTTAACTTACTCTAAAACTTGATGCTATTTCCTACATTTTTTGCTTTGATTAAACAACATTTAATAAAATTTAAAAAAGTGACATCCGATTTTAGGCATTTGTGCACCGAATGTTAATATCAGCATAAATGGAGTGAATTTTGGCACATACAGCCTAAAAGCAAGTACTCGATACAGTGAAAAATCGGTTCAGTTATAGCGGTATAGTTATAGCGATATCTTCATCGGATTTCACGGTTACGGTGCACCAAATATGTAATGTCACCCTAATCAGATGGAGTTTTGCTCATTCAACCGAATTTTTTCATTGCATGAATCTCGATTCCCATATATCAATTGTTCTGATTCATAGTTTTTAATACAATCCTTCTCGTAATCATAGCATGCATTCTATACGAGAATTTCCACCTCTCGTATAGAATGCATCATATTTTATAACCATTCTTCGTCAGAATTTGGTGGAAAATGATTCAGAGTTTAATAGACATCTCTTATATCCAATATTCAGTAAAGTCTAAATTATTTAAAGGACCTCCTAACCATAACTTTAGAATTTTTTAACTACTTGCCAAAAAAGGACTAGAAGCCTAAAAATAATTTGACAAAAACTTCCGAGCTGTGAAAAATCGTGGATTTTTTAATTTTTTTCTCATGGCTTCTTTGTATACAATTCGTTGATTTTTATGAATATATTTAAAGGATCTTCCTGGATAAAAGTCAAAAGTTTTAATGAAATATTTTCAGAAGGTTTCAGTAGAGAAAATGTTTTACATTTTTGGCGATATTTTTACAAAATGCTTGAATCTTGAAAAAGATTTTTACTGGGTCTTTCTGGACAAATATATCGATTTTTACAAAAAAATCAATGGTGAATTTTTACACTTTTTAACACTTTTCTGTAATTCATTGTAGACAAAAGGTTTTCTTAAGCAATTATCCTAACCAAAATATTGGGGATTTTGTCAAAGGGGTCTTTAGAAATCGGGGAATTAAAATTTGGAAAAAATGCATTAGGACTGTGAGGTAAAGTCCTTGTATAATGCTACCTAGCGCTTTGCATTTATTTTACAATTTAATTTGTGTTTTTAAACCGAATAGGCAGTAAGCTTTGAAGGTTTTAATCACAATATCCAACGGGATTGACTGTAGTAAAACTAGCTTCTCTAACCCTTTCTAAAAAAAAAATCACTCATATTTTGCTATTTTCCTAATAATAAGCTCTCTTTCTGTATATTGTGAAAGATTTTTTATTTCTTCTTACCTATGACCTATACATTCACTCACGTCGATGAAGAGACCAGCACTTCACATATACCTGAGCCTTTTTGGATTGCCAGTTGCTGTTTGAATTTTTCCACGACTGAGTATATTTTTTTGTATTTGTAAATGAGGCTATGGCTTCCGAATTTAATGAACTTTACACACTTGAACTACAGTTACGGCAACGGCAGCAACAGCAGTCGGCAACAGGAACAACAACCACAGCAGAGACCGAGGCCGACCGACCCACCAATGCACAGCAATGAATGTATCGATTACCAATTAGTGGCAGCAACAGCATTAGCAACACATAAGAAGCCCATGCCAGGTGAGGTACTTCGGTGGTAATTTTTGGCAGACACTGAGTCTCCATCGAATGGCGTAAGCAAATATATGTATGTACGTAAGTACTCGCATATACTCGTACAATCGACTGTAATTTTGGGTACATATGCGAGTTGGACGGACTCCGTGTCTGGGTATGAACGTCGTTCAGATAGCAACAATTTGTTGCGAGAGAGCCAAAGTGGCAGGCAATGTCCTACATTTTTCTATGTAATTTCCTTGACTTTGCACATCGTATCGAAATTAACGTTCCGCCGTGTTGTTATGATATGCGTAAAAATTTTAATTAGAACTCTAAAAGAAAGTTTACGATACCCATCCAAGGATACGACGGCGGGTATGCGGCGTGAGCCTGTTTTTTTCTGGGAAAAGATTGCTGCGTTTTATGCCTCCGTCATTGGCGGTGTTTCATTATCTTTGGGTGGAAAGGAAGTCGTGATTGGAATGTCAAGAAGTTATCGATGGTATTGGCGATGTTGTTGCTGTTGCCGATGCTGTTTTCAATGCCGTTGCCACCGTTGCCGCCGTTGCCGCTTGGGCTGTTGTTAATGTTACTCCTGCCTTTGGATATTCATGAGTTTTGATGAAAATTAAAATATTTTACCAGCTCATGTTGGTGCCGCCACTCATTTAAGTTTATTGTGTTCCGGATATCGATTTTTTTTTAATTAAAAAAACAAAGTATTAAACGTGCATGAATTGTAAAATTGTTTAAGTAAAATATGTTTCTTGGTAGCCCTTGGAAACATACTGGAGGAAAAATTCGATTTAAATTATTGCTATCTCCAGATGTGGAGATTTATAAAATATAAAAACGTATAGAAGAACATTATAAATACACACCTCCACTTGCCTTCTCTACAGATTCATTGCTTATAAATAACATTGATTAACTTCAAATACTTCCCACAACAATCTGGAATGGCAGGCTTGCTTTTAATAAGCTAAAAGGGTTTCTATTTTCTCATGATTAGTTCCACACCACCCCCTCCTTGCACAGTAGGGGGAGGGGAGAGGAATGTAATTGTTGGTGGTGGTTTAATGAATATATCGATAGTTCATATGCTTAATTATCAGACGAAAACAATAAACTAATATGCTATACCAATCGAACTTAATCAAACATACTTTGCGTGCCGTGGGGGAGAGAGGGGAGGTGAGGCGAAGTTGGCGTGAAGGGAAATATTTTCTGTGGTTAGCACACATGATTGACGCCAGATGCTAAACTCTTGGTCCCATGGGAGAAAAATCGAACAATAGGCGGCGGTACACCAGCTGAATACTTGTTCAAACAACGAACACTCTTAATAAATATTACATACATGGCGGAAGGTGTTTTACCAATACATACACAAGTAAATAAATTGCATAGTTTGTGTATATGTATGAAGGCTTCAGAACAATTTAAGGGCAAAGTGTTTGAGTCAATTCTCAAAATATTTCATTTAGTTGATTGAGAAATTATTTGAGAAAAATAAATGCTTCGTTACACTTGTATAAGTATCTCTCCGGTATATACTTCACAGTAAATAATATTTTTTACGAAGTCAAACGCCTTAATTTTTACATTTTTATATCCTAAAATACTATGTGTTGATTGGGTCAAAAATTATGTTACACCTCGAAATATTGGTTTCCCACAAAGGAAAGTCATCGCCGAGATGAGTCGATCTAGCTATGTATATCCGTCCATCCGTCTGTCCATGTAAATTTGTAATCAAGCTACAGATCGCAATTATGAACTGGAGGTGGAGTTAGGGTCAGAATAGAACCCTATTGTTTTTGGAGATGATCGGACGATAGTTAGGGGTGAAATGGACCAAAGACAGAAAATTTTCCTAATTTTGAGGTTGCTCTATAGGCCACAATTATGAACCAATCGACGCGGACAATAATTAGCGTGTAAAATAGACCCTAACTTTTATGTAAGAAAAAAGGACAATTTTCACTAAACCGCGAATATTTTTAATACCATCCAAATCACAAATACATTAAAATATCAATTCTGACCATTACAGTGATGCTAATAGCCAAGAAATCGGATTTATACCTAAATAGGTACAATATAATTGAAAACTAATCGACGCCGAATTTCGCATCAGAAGAGAGTTAAGGACAGGGAAGGAGTCTACCATTTTAGGTGACCATTCGATTATATCTAGCTGTTTGTTTTGAATACTTAACAAGTGCGTAAAAATTGGCCAAATTCTCTGGGTCAAAAACCTAAGGGTAATCTCTGGATAGAGCAAAAGCGAAATCTTCCAAAATGGATTTGGACATAATGTAGTGTTGTAGGGTATCACATGGTCGACCCCGCACGAATATAGCCTTTGCTTACGTGTTTTTTTAATTGTATTGACTGAAAGCAAAAAAAATGTCGGAAATAGTATAGAATTTTAGATTTGTTCGAATGTTCGAATTGGTCACCTTAGGTACGAATTATGGTCTTCAAACAGCCAATGAAACCGTCACACGCTTCCCGAATGCTGCTCTGCGGTATTTTGGCCCATTCCTGGCTTGCTTGAGGTGATCGACACTTTGGTATTTTTCTTGCTTTCAAAAATACTCCAGACACAATAGTCCAAAGAATTGGTATCCAGAGATTTTGGTGGCAATTGCACGCTGGAAATGAAGCGGCCATGCGAAGCAACTCTTTGACCCTTTTGAATCAATTTTCGTTCTATAGCGGTGTAAGTTCTTGCACTTTTTGGATTTTCAATGGCTTTACCTCGAGTTCATCATATTTGCCGAATGGAATATTGCGATATGTTCAGTTCACGATCCATTTTTCGGATACTGCGACGCGGGTTTCGATCAAGTCACTTCTTTACTTTTCGAACCATTTCTGCTGATGTGGCTGTTTTCTTCCGTCCACTTCCCTGACGTCGGGCTACGCTACCAATATCGTGGTAACGAGCGATGGTACGAGACGTAAAAGATATTTTTTACATTTAAATCCTGTTGTGCTCTAACGATAGCCACTTGTGGTTTTGCAGCCAAATATAAAGAAATCACACGATCCATTACGAATAACTTTTTTCTGGAAAATTCTCACCAAAATGCTTTTGTACGCTTGTAAACAATATAATGAGCTGTAACTGGAATAATTTTAACAGCTGTCGGACGAGTGGCTTAGACATGAAAGCAGTCTGAAGTTGGTTCCAGGTTTTTCATCTCACCCTATGTTTAAACCTTAAATACTCACAAGACTCCAAATTTTAAATTAATTTTGATATTTCCTCCAAACGTTTATAGAAAACACTGGAGTATTTGGTCAAGGATGTGTGTTCGAAAATATTTTTGTCGAATTTGTACCCTACCTTTTGACCGCAAAAACTGAACACTTATACTTCATGTGTTCCGGATAATTGTTAGATCTGTCACACAAACACACAAATTTATAACATAATATGGTATGATTATTAGAACAAACAATGGTACAGGCACATATTCCCTCCATTTAGAAGAAGAAGAAAAAAAAACGGAACACAACAAAAATGAACACCACTGAAAACATTTCTCTTTGTATTTAAGCCAATGTAGAAATATTTTCGGCTTTTTGCATTATTTGGATTGTCGAAAAAGCTGTCAGCAAATTTCATTTCGTACTTTAGCACAAGCTTATGCCAAAATACAAATATGGTCTTATATCCCAAGGCTATGGATGAATGGGCCATGGGTCGGTCGCCGGTGTGTGTTGCATGTATGCGAACATTGCATTTTGTTTGAGATATACTATACATATGCATATGTGTTAGTTTTGTATTCAAAATCCTAGCAATGAAATTAAATTTGAAAACTTTCGTACAAATACACTGACGTTTTTGTGACTAGGGAACAGTGGTCTGTGTGTAATTTTAAGAAAATACATTCGCAAATGTTGGATTAAGTTTTCTGAAACAACTGACGGGTTTGAAATATCAGACCCATATATTCAATATTTACACCTTTTCAAAGTTTATAGCAAATGTTATGATATTTAAAGTTCGAACTCAGCCCTGGACCACTCTCGCTTTATACGTTGCCTTTATGGGTAGTTACCAGAAATAGTAGACCGAAATGTCACATCTTTATTGCAGATCCAATATTGACAGAAATATTGAAATACGAAAACTAATTTTACAAATGATAAGGTCAATGATGATTATTAAATATTTCGGGTGAGACAAGGAAGAGTGGGTTGATAAATGTAATTTTCGCAGCTGACTCAAACCTACTGCATATATTACGAAATATTTATACACTACACCAGACTGTGGTACAGCGTATTATATCTTTGTATATTTGTTTGTAATATAGATAAGGAAACGAAAAGTACCAAAGGACTTTTGATGATCTTCATACAATCACATTCTGAGTCGATTTATGCATGTCCATCCATCTTTGGTCAGTATTTCATGTATTTTTGTAATTAAAGTACAGGTCGTATTTATTGTCTGATTTATATGCAGTTTTTTACACATAATTTGTTAAGCCAAAGGTCGGATCAGATTTGGGTATATCTTCCATATATAGTGTCTTCCGATTTCATAAGTATTGTACACCAAATACATAGTATCAGTCCGAATCGAATACATTTTAGCACACTTGGCCGAATCGGTCCAGAAGTTATCTGACAATTTTTAGTGAATATTGTTTCAGATTTATATATAACTACAACATATATTTTCGTCCGACTTCCTCGTTCATATTTGGCGGAAATCGATTCAGAGTTGGATATAATGGTGTAGGGTATCATTAAGTTGGCAATGCTCGACTATTGACTTTTCTTAACTGTTGTTATTTAAATTTTGAAATTTTCTAGAGATTGTAATGTCGTCTTTTCAAACCCACCAAAAAAAAAAAAAAAAATATCATCCAGGTTTAAATTATATTTGTCAAGGTGGTAACTGATGCTGACTTTTACACTTCACTGTAGGTGTGGGTGACAAATTTACTGGCACAGAATGAGAAGACCGAAAACAAAGCGTTACAAGGTATTCAAGAAAACAATAGTTCAGCGACAAACCTGCATTCCATTCATTGTTGTTTTCTTTTTTTCTCTCTAGTTTATTAATTTGTGTTACATATCTTGTTTTTGATTTGAATTTCGACTCCCTTCCTTCCTGACCGTAACTCATGGTTATTAGATCAGTTTGTTCAATAAAGTCATGATGCACGTAATTAAACAACGACTTCCATAAAACTCGCGTTTCGGTCAAAAATATCAAAATATATTAACAGATGAATTATCAACTTTCGGCAAAGACAAAACATTCGAAAATTAATTTAAGTACAAAAAAATAAGTGAAACCCCAAAAGTGTTATTGAAATGAAACAACACCTAATTATTATAATGTTTTCGAAGTGTATAAATCTTGAAAAGTTTGAAAACCACTGGAAATTTTTTCTTTCATCAGAATTTCGTTGAACGTACCGAGATCATCACTGTCGATATTACTAAACTTGGTTTCTTGTGGAGAATTTATCGAAGGTCAAAAAGTACAGTGTCATTAGTCTTCTTGTTAAAATTCAGGTAAACCAACTTCCTTCTTTCTTGGACCTTTAAGTCGTACACATCAGTTTTGGTAACTTGCACCCATAAAATATAAAGTTAAAGTGAAAATTAACATTAGTTACTTAAACCAAAAAAAACACCTGCGTTTATTATTGTGATCCTAAAGGAAATTCCTAACCTTAAAGTCAATTAAGGGATAAAAATAGCCTTACTAATCAAAACGAGCAATATTTCTCTTGAAAGGTAATAGAAAGTTTTAAAGTAAAAATTGTTCAAAATTGCGACATAAGCATATCTTTTTTTTTAAACAGACACCTCCCACACATAGATCTTATCTTCCTTAGTCACGTGGAAGTGGCGTTGGATATATTAAGCCCAGGTCGTGACTACCCACAGGGCAGTGGCGGCTTGGGAGGAATATCTTTCTATACCACCTTCAATCTCGGCATTTACTACATAATAGAGATAACAGCAAAAAAAGACTTGCTTCGATTTCATAACGCATCAGCATGAACAGTAATGATGCCTAAAAACTACCATACACCAGGCTATTTCCGTATGATATTGACATAACTTCCAGACCAATCGATATTTGGATGCGTCTAAATAGCTGTCCCATGATGATAGGCACAATGCACTGAAATAAGCATTCGGTCTTCGAAAAATCTGCCATCATTCAAAACCTAAAAATCCTTTTTTTGCGGAAATCGTTCTGAATTCGACTGGTTAACTAAATTTTACTAGCTTTAAACCCGTAACTTTCCTACAAGGATGATGAAGTAAAAACTAAGGGATTAAGCATCTAACAAGAACACACACTTCGTAAGCCGCCACCATTTTGTTAAAAGACCGCACCGAAATTTAACTATGTCACATTTGGCGGCAATAATTTATTGAAAGTCAACAATTTTATTTCCTTAATCTTCCGTTATATAACTACAAAACATGATATTTTTTTTTTATTTCATCAAGTGTTATTTCCAACTAAATTTTTGTATTTTTTCGATGTTTAAAATTCAAAGTTGATCAATGCAAAAAGGGACAACAAATAATCATCACATCAATTATAACCCCCTATACAGCAAAACGACAGCAGCAACAACATTACACAACGTGGAGGCCTTCATATTGTTCGTGATATTTGTTGGTGAGTCTGAATAAAAGACAAATTAAATAAGTATGTAAGTAAACCAAAAAAAAAAAACTGTTTTTTGTCCAATCATTTGCATTGATAGGCTTTTACATAGATTGTAAGTTTGTTTGTAGTGAGCGAAAAAGAGCAACGAGATGATCATCATTTACAGAGTAAAGAGAAGTATAATTACAAACAATATGATGATGATGATTTTCCCCTTGTTCTTTTTGTCTAGTTAATCTCTTTCATTACCTATGGGTTAAGCAGAGACAAAGAATTTGAATAGACATTGAATTTTTTGTGTTCTTTGTTTTGCTAAAGCAACTCACCATTTCTTTCCTTATTTACTCAGAGTTCATCGAACTCTTCTTTCTCCAAATTGGATTTGTTGGTACAGTACCATCTTTATGTAATTTAAAATTAACTTCTGATAACCCCTTGGATTAAATTAATAATTAAAGAAACAATAGGTATAAGAAGGCTAAAACTTAATATTATTATTTTTTATAAATAAGTTAAATTTGTTTTTAAAGTCAAAAATGAATTTCCCCTCTGTCTACAATAAATTTGTTATATAATCTATAATGCATTGTTAAATTCCTGGCGATGTTTTCATTTAAAGAGATGAGATATTAAAATGGGAGGAGTTTAATTTATTTTGGGGTTCTCCTAAATATATAGTGCTTAAGAGAACATAGGAAGGCGTGGGTTATGAAGCACCTCTCCCAACATCAGCAGGGAGAATTTTATTTAACATATGTAAGAAAATACCTAAATAACTAGCACCTGTTTTCATATATTAATTTTTGTCAATATAAAAAAATAGGGAGTCTGCAACAATATTAATTCCAGTAATGTAAAAAAGAGATTTATAGAGGGAAGGACCCGAACTCCCCCACCCGACTAGTGCTAGCGAATGAAGGCTCCCGCAGTCCTAACTCTCGTAAATTTTCTGATGCACTTTTAATGGACATAGCATATCGAAGTAATTCGTGGACATTACAGAATTTGGCGCCCAACGTGGGGCCGATAAGATGACAGTATCTTCATGGCTCTATTTTAAATTTGTTGTACTTATAAAATTCAATTCGAAATAGTTGTTGGAATTATATGAACTGTTGATTTTGTTTCGGTAAATAGTTATTAAAGTTATTCTGGATCTTTGGGAATCTGAAGTGCTCGGATTAGCCAACCGTTTAGTTGAAATAACCCTTTTAACTGTTCCAAACTCAATGGGCAAGATAATTCATCAAGTTGTAGCATTTCTATAGATTTATTTTCTTAACTATAAATAACTGAGGAATCAACATCTGTAGGAAAGACTGGATTTCATTGTATTTGCCAGATATAGAGCATTTTTTTTGACCGCTTTTCTATGGAGATAGTATTAAAAATGATATTAGTTGGTGTGTTCATTATAGTTAAGATTTTAGATTTACAGCTGCTCCATCAACCAGTATTTTTTATATTTTCTTATATTTTTCTTTAGTATTCATACTCCTACATTATATCTCATCTCTACAATGAAAACATCACATTTATTGATCTGATCTATCTTTACATTGTTTTATCTAAGACATTAGTGTGTCTACAACTTCAACTTTATACTCTGCTTTGGAAATAATCTTCCTAGGTCAATTGAATAGACTTACTGACTATATAACTACTATTAATTATTTAATATGTCTCTGGAACGTACTCCTCCACCATCGATTGCCCCTGTGGCATCTGCACTTTCCGAAGAAGTTGAAAGTATTTGTACAATTTGCAGTCTTTTAATGGGTGAAGGACAAGATTGTCTTCTTATTAGTGAATGTTCACATAATTTTCACCGATCATGTATCGAAGAGTATTTATCCACAACTTCTAATTGTCCTATTTGTAAGAGACCCTGCCAACTTAGCGAGCTGAGGTCTTCTGATAATTTACAAAGAGGTGTGAATAACGGCAAGCCCGCACCTAGAGGAAAAGGAAGAGGGGCGATGTCTAAACGGTATAACACCCGTCATGCGAATCGTAATTTATTACAGGAGGGTTCATTTAGCCTTAATACTAGCGTTCCAAACCCCGGAACTCCTATTCATAATCCGGATCCTTTACAAACAAATCGTTTGAATTCACCTCAAGAGGTTGCTATTGATTATAATGTGATTAACCGCATGATTGAATTAAATTTGTCTAGACTTCTGCAAAATATTAACTTGATGCCAAACACTGGCAGTACAAACACACTTCAGAATCAATCTCAAAACCCCAATACATTGCCAAACACACACATTGATAATCATGCAAATAGAGAAAATGCTCCTGCAAATAGAGAAAATGCTACTCAAGGGAATCCTAGATTCAGTCATTTATCGCCTAGCATGTTGAATAATCCCCAAGCAAGCCAAGTTAGTATAGATAAAGCTACCTCTATAATTCAGAGTTGGGGACTACGATTTGATGGGTCCCCTAATGGCATCAATATCGAAGAATTTTTATATCGTATTCGGTCCTTAACACATGATCATTTTAATGGAGATTTTACCATAATTTTGAGACATTTAAATACATTATTAATTGGAAAAGCGAAAGACTGGTACTGGCGCTACCACAAGCAGACTCCTAGCCTGAATTGGGAAGATTTCTGTCAAGCTATTGGAGCCCAGTACCGCGACTTCAAAACCTCCTATGACATAAGGGAAGAGCTTCGTAATCGCAAGCAACGTACAAATGAATCATTCGATGCATTTTTTGAGGCTGTTTCGGCTATAATGGATAGGTTGCCTAGTCCTATGACTGATAACGAACTAATTGAAATTTTGGCGAGAAACCTTAGACCGGAAGTACGTCAGGACTTACTGTATATTAAAATTAATTCTATTTCTCATTTGCGACAGTTAGTGCAAACAAGAGAGCATTTTCTCAGTGACGAATATGTTAGAAAAAACTTACCCTCCCGTGCAATCAACACTAATAACGTTGCAAGGAAATATATTGCCGACATACAGGGCGAGGACGCCAATGAATCCACAGAAGACTTAATGCAGAATGTGGATGCTATTCACAAAACCATGTCTTCTTCGAAATGCTGGAATTGCGACGTAGTTGGCCACCACTGGCAAGATTGCCTACATGACAGATCTATTTTCTGTTATGGTTGTGGGGCCAAAAACGTCTACAAACCGAATTGCATAGAATGTAAAACTAGAAAGTCGAATCATTCAAAAAACCCGAACAAAATGGATCCACAAATGGATTAACCCACAGAGTGGATCCTAATGTTTCGTTACAATCTAATAGTTTAAATACAAATACACCCAAATGTGACGTTCATGTTGTGCCGGATAATATCACAATTTTAAAGAGGCCAACAATCGAAAACCGATATTTTCTTGAGACTGACCACAAAATATTACACCCAATACTTCCATACCACCAACGCTATGCTCAATATATGCAACGACGAAATGAAATTTTTCAATTATCGGACAATAGCCAAACGAAAGTAAAATTACCTAAACGATCGACACTTCGTTTAAAAGAGTTCTATCGGAAGAAAAAACTATGTCAGAAGCTCTTAGTTTCAGCTATTATATCTAACTCCAAGGATATGCGATATTATGCAAAAGTTTCGTTTCTCGGTTTCGACGAGTACGGACTTTTGGATACTGGAGCCAGTATAAGTTGTGTTGGGTCAGACTTAGCAACTTTAGATTTTTCTAAATATTCATCATTTTCTCGCTGTAAGTCGCATATAAAGACAGCAGACGGGAAACTCCAACCGGTATTAGGGTGGATAGATGTGGAAATCGGGTTTAAAACAAAATTTAGTCAAATTAAACTTTTCATTATCCCATCAATCTCACAGAGACTTATTCTCGGAATTGATTTCTGCAAGGCATTTGACTTAATTCCTGATATTGTTGGTTCGGTGGATTTTCTGGCAACCGAGAATATTTCAAAAACCTTGTTAGAACTGAGTTCGTGCCAGGAAAATGACAAATTATCAATCAAAACAGCCACAGAAGACCAGGATATATATCCCTTATCTTCTATGGAAAAGAAACAACTCAACTCAGTCATTGGCTTGTTTCCTAATTTCGAAACCCAGGGTTTAGGTAGAACATCATTAATACGACATACAATAGACGTTGGAGATGCTTCTCCAATTAAACAGAGGTTCTATCCTGTATCCCCTGCGGTCGAAAAATTAATGTTTGGTGAGGTCGATAGGATGCTTAAGCTAGGAGTTATCGAACCTTCCAATTCAGCCTGGAGCTCTCCTATGCGATTGGTCATTAAACCCAATAAGGTCCGGCTCTGCTTGGATGCTAGACGACTAAACTCGGTTACCAAAAAAGATGCCTATCCCTTACCAAACATTGAAGGAATCTTTGCACGATTGCCGAAAGCGAATCTTATTTCCAAATTAGATTTGAAGGATGCTTTCTGGCAAATCAGTCTAGATGAAAGAGCAAAACATCTAACGGCATTTACAGTACCCGGAAGGCCATTATACCAATTTGTGGTTATGCCTTTCGGGCTCTGTAATGCCCCGCAGACGATGTGTAGGCTGATGGACGAGATCATCCCACCAGATTTGCGTCACTGCGTTTTTGGTTATTTGGATGATCTCGTCATTGTGTCGGAAGATCTCCCCTCACATTTAGATGTTTTGGTAAGGATAGCTTCTCAGTTCCGAAAAGCTAACCTCACACTTAATGTATCGAAATCCAAGTTTTGTGTAACCAGAGTTAATTATCTGGGTTACGTAATTGGGAATGGTGGTATTGCCACAGATCCGGAAAAAGTCATTGCAATAACCAACTGGCCAGTTCCAAAGAACCTTCGGCAAGTCCGTGGATTCTTAGGAATTACCGGGTGGTACCGTCGATTTATCAAGGATTTTTCCTCAGAAACGTTTCCAATTACGGAAGTTCTTAAGTGTAAAAAGAAGTTTCAATGGTCTCCGGAAGCCCAGCTTGCCTTCGAAAGACTTAAGAATATTTTGACAACAGCTCCTATACTATCGAACCCGGACTTTACAAAAAAATTCTATCTCCACTGCGACGCAAGCGACTTCGGCATTGGTGCTGTCCTTGTGCAGTTGGACGAAAACGGTCAGGAAAAACCAATAGCCTTCATGAGCAAGAAGCTCACCACGGCCCAGCGTAACTATAGTGTTACTGAACGCGAATGTCTGGCCGCCGTCGAAGCAATTAAGAAGTTCAGATGCTATCTCGAACTCCAAGATTTCGAGGTAGTAACTGATCATTCAAGCCTGCTGTGGCTAATGCGCCAACCTGATCTAAGTGGACGACTGGCTCGCTGGGTTTTCAAGCTCCAGCCCTATCAATTTACTATTAGTCATAGGAAGGGTAAGGATCATGTGGTTCCAGATGCTCTGTCCAGGATTCCTTGCGATGAAGTTTCAAGCCTTGATATGATACTTCCTGAAATCGATTTGAAATCTCCTTATTTCAAAGATCCCGAATATCTAGAATTACAAGAAAGGGTTAAGCAAAATTCATCGCAATTTCCAGATGTAAAAGTTGTCGACAATTACGTGTACTATAGATCGGAGCACTACTCTGGTCTCGAAAAACAAGAGCAGCTGGCGTGGAAACTTTGGATTCCTATCCGGTTAAGAAAGGACGTTATATCTAGAGCTCACGATTCTGCTATCACATGGTGGAATGGCCAAAACTCTTGACTTAGTCAAAAGGAATTTTTATTGGCCTGGAATGGTTCGGGACATAAGAGAATATGTGAAGAATTGTGAGGTTTGTAAAACCACAAAACCGCCAAATATGATCATGAAACCGCCTATGGTTAATCAAATAGTTTCAGTTCGTCCATTCCAGCGCCTCTATATAGATCTTTTAGGCCCTTATCCAAGGAGTAAGTCGGGTTATATAGGAATACTAATCGTACTCGACCACCTTAGTAAATTTCAGTGGCTTTGTCCCCTGCGAAAGTTTACATCATCCGTTATAAAGGAATTTTTGTTGACCAATATCTTTCATATATTCGGCGTCCCAGAGACCAGTGAGAGAGAGAGAGAGAGTGAACAGGTCGATAATCGCTGGAATTCGAACCTTTCTTAAAAATGACCATAAGGAATGGGATCAACACCTAAGTTATATTAGCTGTGCTTTACGCAATTCTATACACCAGTCCATAAAGTGTACACCATACCATGCAATTTTTGGTTTCGATATGGTTACTCACGGTTCGACATATGATTTACTTAGAAAACTGAATTTGCTCAATGAACCCACCACATCCCTATGTCGAGACGACCAATTACAACATATTCGAAATAGTCTGCAAGAGAGAATAAAAGAGGCCTTTAAAATCAATCAACAACAATATAATTTACGAACTCGGCAACAGACATACAATATAGGACAAGAGGTTTACAGGAGGAATTTCTCCCAAAGTAATTTCGAAAAAAATTACAATGCTAAACTTGCACCTCTTTTTGTTAAGGCCAGAATACGCGAAAAACTTGGCAGTCACTATTACCTACTGGAAGACGTTGATGGCAAAGTGATTGGCACATTCCATGCCAAAGACCTCAAGCAGTAGTAGACGCCTTTCTCCTGGTTATTTCTTCGGAAACCTTGAAAATAACCTGGTTTTGTAATGTCGTCTTTTCAAACCCACCAAAAAAAAAAAAAAAAAATATCATCCAGGTTTAAATTATATTTGTCAAGGTGGTAACTGATGCTGACTTTTACACTTCACTGTAGGTGTGGGTGACAAATTTACTGGCACAGAATGAGAAGACCGAAAACAAAGCGTTACAAGGTATTCAAGAAAACAATAGTTCAGCGACAAACCTGCATTCCATTCATTGTTGTTTTCTTTTTTTCTCTCTAGTTTATTAATTTGTGTTACATATCTTGTTTTTGATTTGAATTTCGACTCCCTTCCTTCCTGACCGTAACTCATGGTTATTAGATCAGTTTGTTCAATAAAGTCATGATGCACGTAATTAAACAACGACTTCCATAAAACTCGCGTTTCGGTCAAAAATATCAAAATATATTAACAGATGAATTATCAACTTTCGGCAAAGACAAAACATTCGAAAATTAATTTAAGTACAAAAAAATAAGTGAAACCCCAAAAGTGTTATTGAAATGAAACAACACCTAATTATTATAATGTTTTCGAAGTGTATAAATCTTGAAAAGTTTGAAAACCACTGGAAATTTTTTCTTTCATCAGAATTTCGTTGAACGTACCGAGATCATCACTGTCGATATTACTAAACTTGGTTTCTTGTGGAGAATTTATCGAAGGTCAAAAAGTACAGTGTCATTAGTCTTCTTGTTAAAATTCAGGTAAACCAACTTCCTTCTTTCTTGGACCTTTAAGTCGTACACATCAGTTTTGGTAACTTGCACCCATAAAATATAAAGTTAAAGTGAAAATTAACATTAGTTACTTAAACCAAAAAAAACACCTGCGTTTATTATTGTGATCCTAAAGGAAATTCCTAACCTTAAAGTCAATTAAGGGATAAAAATAGCCTTACTAATCAAAACGAGCAATATTTCTCTTGAAAGGTAATAGAAAGTTTTAAAGTAAAAATTGTTCAAAATTGCGACATAAGCATATCTTTTTTTTTAAACAGACACCTCCCACACATAGATCTTATCTTCCTTAGTCACGTGGAAGTGGCGTTGGATATATTAAGCCCAGGTCGTGACTACCCACAGGGCAGTGGCGGCTTGGGAGGAATATCTTTCTATACCACCTTCAATCTCGGCATTTACTACATAATAGAGATAACAGCAAAAAAAGACTTGCTTCGATTTCATAACGCATCAGCATGAACAGTAATGATGCCTAAAAACTACCATACACCAGGCTATTTCCGTATGATATTGACATAACTTCCAGACCAATCGATATTTGGATGCGTCTAAATAGCTGTCCCATGATGATAGGCACAATGCACTGAAATAAGCATTCGGTCTTCGAAAAATCTGCCATCATTCAAAACCTAAAAATCCTTTTTTTGCGGAAATCGTTCTGAATTCGACTGGTTAACTAAATTTTACTAGCTTTAAACCCGTAACTTTCCTACAAGGATGATGAAGTAAAAACTAAGGGATTAAGCATCTAACAAGAACACACACTTCGTAAGCCGTCACCATTTTGTTAAAAGACCGCACCGAAATTTAACTATGTCACATTTGGCGGCAATAATTTATTGAAAGTCAACAATTTTATTTCCTTAATCTTCCGTTATATAACTACAAAACATGATATTTTTTTTTTATTTCATCAAGTGTTATTTCCAACTAAATTTTTGTATTTTTTCGATGTTTAAAATTCAAAGTTGATCAATGCAAAAAGGGACAACAAATAATCATCACATCAATTATAACCCCCTATACAGCAAAACGACAGCAGCAACAACATTACACAACGTGGAGGCCTTCATATTGTTCGTGATATTTGTTGGTGAGTCTGAATAAAAGACAAATTAAATAAGTATGTAAGTAAACCAAAAAAAAAAAAACTGTTTTTTGTCCAATCATTTGCATTGATAGGCTTTTACATAGATTGTAAGTTTGTTTGTAGTGAGCGAAAAAGAGCAACGAGATGATCATCATTTACAGAGTAAAGAGAAGTATAATTACAAACAATATGATGATGATGATTTTCCCCTTGTTCTTTTTGTCTAGTTAATCTCTTTCATTACCTATGGGTTAAGCAGAGACAAAGAATTTGAATAGACATTGAATTTTTTGTGTTCTTTGTTTTGCTAAAGCAACTCACCATTTCTTTCCTTATTTACTCAGAGTTCATCGAACTCTTCTTTCTCCAAATTGGATTTGTTGGTACAGTACCATCTTTATGTAATTTAAAATTAACTTCTGATAACCCCTTGGATTAAATTAATAATTAAAGAAACAATAGGTATAAGAAGGCTAAAACTTAATATTATTATTTTTTATAAATAAGTTAAATTTGTTTTTAAAGTCAAAAATGAATTTCCCCTCTGTCTACAATAAATTTGTTATATAATCTATAATGCATTGTTAAATTCCTGGCGATGTTTTCATTTAAAGAGATGAGATATTAAAATGGGAGGAGTTTAATTTATTTTGGGGTTCTCCTAAATATATAGTGCTTAAGAGAACATAGGAAGGCGTGGGTTATGAAGCACCTCTCCCAACATCAGCAGGGAGAATTTTATTTAACATATGTAAGAAAATACCTAAATAACTAGCACCTGTTTTCATATATTAATTTTTGTCAATATAAAAAAATAGGGAGTCTGCAACAATATTAATTCCAGTAATGTAAAAAAGAGATTTATAGAGGGAAGGACCCGAACTCCCCCACCCGACTAGTGCTAGCGAATGAAGGCTCCCGCAGTCCTAACTCTCGTAAATTTTCTGATGCACTTTTAATGGACATAGCATATCGAAGTAATTCGTGGACATTACAAGATGCTACAAGAAGCAGTGGGCGCAATATTTTGATACCCTCCACCATAGTATGGAGGGTCTATTAAGTTTGTCATTCCGTTTGTAACACCTCAAAATATACATTTTAGATCCCACAAAGTATATATATATTCATGATCAGCATAAATTCTATGGCGATTTAGCGATGTCCGTCCGTCTATCCGTCTGTGGAAATCACTCTAGGTTCCGAACGAAATTAATAACGTACCTCCCTATTTTCGGTATTTTGGTGATTTAAACTATATTATTCACCTGAAATGTTTCAAATTTCGTATTTGAAGATCGTAATGGATACTACAGCCTATGACAGAAAATTGTCCGTGCACGTCTTCGTATAGCCCCCATTTAACAGAACCTCTCGATATTCTGTATTTTGATGATTTTAGCGACATTATTCACCGAAATTGTTTCAAATTTAGTATTTGAAGATGGTAATAAGTACTATAGCCAACGCGACAGAAAATTGTCTGTGCAGGTCCACAGCCCCCATAAAACGGTACATCCCGATATTCGGAATTTTGATTATTTTAGCGACATTATTCACCGGAAGTCTTTCAAATTTGGTATTTGAACTTAGTAATGAATACTACAGCCTAAGGCAGAAAATTGTCTGTGCAGGTCTATGTCTTCGTACAGCCCCCATATAACGGTACCTCCTGATATTCGGTATTTTGATGATTTTAGCGACATTATTCACCGGAATTCTTTCAAATTTGGTATTTGAAGTTCGTAATGGGTACTACAGCCTATGACAAATAAATTTCTTAAGTCGGTAACAGTTTTCATTTAAGTGGTAGTTTTCGGAATATTTTTGAAATTTTTCAAGTTCCGTCCAAATGGTGGAGGGTATTAAAAGTTTGGTCCAGCCGAACTTAGCTGCTGTTTTGCTTGTTTTTTTTTTTTTTTTTGAAGTTTCGCATTCGAATATTGTAACGGCTTATAACAAAAGTTGCCTATGTAGGTCCACGTCGTCGCATAGACTCTTATATAACTTCTACATTCGGCATTTTTAAGATTTTAACATACTTAACATACATACATACTTTTAACATACATAATGTTCTAGAAGGAGAGGACTATTAGTCCTTTCATCCCCTGGCGCTTTTATGAGACCAATGTTACAATGCGCAAAGTTTTAATCAAATCGAATTCTCCTATCGCTTATATGAGATTTGTTTCCAAATTAAACACAATTTACGAGGGCCGTACCAGAAGGAGTGGCCTAATTTTCAAACTATTTTTGATGTTGATAAAGATAAACCATAAGTCGATATATTATTTCACATTTTAAAAGAATTACGATTCTTCAAAAATTTTAGGTAGGTATGAGGAAGATGGTGAATATGGCCCTTTTTGATACCTGATCTAAAACTAATAAAAAAATATAACTAGGCGGGAAGTTTCAATAAAAACGGATACTTGCCTTCTCTTAGGTACATAACTATTTTTCAATATTTTGGCCGTATGAAGTGAGTCGAAATTGTCCGACTTGGTCTATATTTGGCAGAAATATTAAGGCGTGCCAAGTTTGGATCAAAACAGACACTCCCAGACATATGAACGGACGGAGAGAAGGACATTGCCAGAACCTACGAAACATAAACATCGTGAAAAGTATTTCGTCCAATAAAATATAGGGTATAACGCCGTTATTACAGTTTGAGCACATCTAAGGTACATACGCTTGACAAGGAGGCAACTCAAAGAAAAACAGTTTTATCTAAGTTTAATTTTATATCCTTCATCACCACTGTCATAACTTCAGATCTACAAAAACTGATTTTCCTTATAGGCACTAAAAAAAGACACACAACACTTTTTCAGGAGGCATTTGCTTTTGGCGCAAAAAAAAAACAATGTCAGAAAATAAGGAAAACAACACCAACAACAAAATTGTTAAACAAAATGCCATACATTTTGCCACAAAACAATAACCGAACAAATGCAATTTGCAGCAAATGTTGCTACTTTTTCTTACCAGCTTTCCATACTTCGTTCGGCTCAGCTACTTTTATAACACCAACCGAACAAAGTAAAACAACATTTTTAGTTTCGTTTTATTGTTGATTTCCAGAGGTGAAAAAAAGTTGTTTGCTCAACTTTTAGGCAAAGCTTAATTCAGACTAAAGGTTGTTGTATTTGTTGTTTGATACATTTAGCATACCAAAATCGGCAAAGAAGCAACAACAAAAACAAATCAACAACATTGTTAAGTCGAAACTGCAGGCATAAGCTTGTCTTTTGCCCAAAAAGAAGAGAAAAACAACAAAATGCAATACACAGGTTAAGTGTTGCGGTAACAATTGCAACACCAACAACAACAACGCTCAAATGAAAAACATCATCTACCATTGCAGGTGTTCGTTCACTTGTAATGGCAAACCCCCAGTCCAACCAATTCTGTCCAAAAATTTGAAAACTCTTACCTTTAGATTGCACGGATACGGATATTGCACCAAAATTTTGGCCAAAATTCCATGTTTTTTTTTTTTCTCTATCTCTCTCTCGGCTGTGTTAATGCAACGTTGTTCTTAGAAGTTGCGGTTTTTCTTTATCGCCTGCAGTGTGTGTTTTTGGCCAGAGAGGATATCGCAACAATCGATTGCAGTTGCATATGCCACAATGATACAGTTGAGTGAGTGAGCGTGTGAGTTAGTGTGTGTGTGTACATTAATGTGTTGGAGTGTGAGCGCATGTGTGTGTGTGTTGGAGAACGACTTAGTGTTTCACTTTGGCTATATCAGTCGTATTGCAAAGCAATGCAACACAAATTTAATAGAACTTTGTTACCTGTTACAAAAAGTTTCATATCCTTTGCTAACCCAGGGATGGAGGGTAGTGATGTAGGAATGATTGATTTTTTGATGATAAAATATTCTTGTTAATAAATTCAGTATTCTATCGTACCAGACCGGATATTATAATCAATTTGTATATGCCATTTGATACGGCCATAGTGACCTCATGATTTTAGACCTTATGTATATTTGCATGAATTTTTTCTACAAATTTAGAGTCGGTTCAGCAGTGTCCGCCTGTTTATCACACCGTCCATCAGCCTGGCTGCAGCGCATTTTATTCTCCAACGCAGTATTTGACATCGCTAATAGTTATATTTGTCTATCAATATAAGATCTGGCGTAAAGTAAATATATTCTTAATGAGCGTTAAATTCTAAGACGATAGAAACATGCCAGCCTGTGCATTTTCAGAAATCTCTCAGTCAGTATTGAATTCCGGAAATATTATGGGATTGAAAATTTTGTACAGTATTCGCTATATCAATGATCCTAACCACATTTTGCAACGAGATTTAGAAAATTTGGTATTCGAAGTTCTAAGTGGATACCAACCTCTCTGACAGAAAGAGATTAATACAGGTCTAAATTTTCTTATGGCCCCCATGTGACGCTATCTTCCGATACTTGGCGTTTTGATGATTACGGCCACATTTTCCAGAGGAATAGTTTTACATTTGGATTAAAAACTTGTGATAGATCAATACCCCTGTAGTAGAAAATTATCTTAGTAGGTTTAAGTTTTGGTATATTTCCCATTGAAACCTCTTTCGAATGTTGAATCCCAAGTTATATTTTCAGTGTTTTCTCCACCTCATGGTAGAGGGAATTAATAATTAATAATTTTTAAATAATAATTTTCCTTAACGAAATTGAAAATTAAGAACCGACTATCTTCGAACTTGACATATGCCAAATATTAAAAAAAAAAAAATATTTCAACTAATATTTGATCGAATGTGAATCGATTTAGTCTTTCTGTAGTGGGATTTTCTAAAACATTTTTGAAGTTACCGACAAAAATCGGTAACTCTGAAACCAAAAATATTGATCTAAACAAGAATTAAAAGTTGACAACGTTGTCATCAGTCGGTGAGTCTTAACGACTACTTTAATTTCGTCGCCAACTTACCGACAAATTTCGTTAATTACCCAAATTATAAGCATTTTGTCGATAACTCAAAAAATAAGTAGGAGAATTCAACTACTGACGATTACGCTCCAAACGCTGATTTTTTGAGAAAAGTTAATTGTGTAAACCACTGCTCGAAATTAACGAATATCGGTCCACTTGTTGGAGTACTCCAGTTGGTCAAGCAAATTGTTCCGCTACCACCAACCTCCGATCTCCGACTTCAATGTTAGTTCGGGATCACTTGGGACTTAGGACACTAAAGCTCCTCCCAATCTTTACACAACAAAAACGTAGTAAGCAAATACTGTCTGTCATTAGGAAAGTTAGACAGCTTCCTATATCAAAGATTGATAAGCTATATGATTTAAAAACAAATAAAAAAGCAGTAAGTTCGGCCGGGCAAACATATAAAATCCGTTAAAAATTCTGTTAAAATCTTAAAAATACCAATTGTAGCCGTTATATTAGGATCTATACGACGACGTGGACCTGGCCATTACAATATTCAAATGCGAGACTTGAAAAAAAAAAATCGATGACTAATGTAGCTAAAATTATCAAAATACCAAATATAGGGAGGTACCGTTATATGAGGACAGTAAGAAGACCTACACAGACAATTTTCTGCCATAGGCTGTAGTATCCATTGCGAACATCAAATACCAAATTTGAAACAATTCCCGTCAATAATGTCGCTAAAATAATCACAGTACCGAATATCGGGAGGTATCGTTATATGGAGGCTATAGGAAGACGTGGACCTGCATAGGCCGTCTTAGGCTGTAGTATCCGTGACGAACTTCAAATGCCAAATATTAAACATTTCCTGTGAATAATGTCGCTTAAATGGCGAAAATACCGAAAATAGGGAGGTAGCATTACATGGGGGCTATACCAAAACGTGGACATACATGACCAGTCCAGTCCTGCAGACATAATATACATTTGAGTAAAATATTATCTACCTTATTCATTTTTTTTGGAAGCTAGAGTGATTTCCACAGACGGACAGAAGTCCGTTCTTCTTCGCTAAATCGACATAAAATTTTATGCTGATCAAGAATATATATACTACGTGGGTTCTATAATTAATATTTCGAGGTTTTACAAGCGGAATGACAAACTTAGTATACCCTCTATACTATGGTGGAGGGTGTAAAAAAATGAGATACAATTATGAAACCAGTAAAGAAAGTCTTAAAGTCGGGCGGAGCCGATTTTATGATACCCTACACCACTTTGCTAATTTAGTTGAGCTCCACTTAATACACGCTATGATTATAATTATAATTTTAAATTCAAAGGACTAAATATGCCGAAGCATTTGTATCTTTTAAATTCGGACTTGTATTGCCCATTTGGTGCGAAATTAATTTGAAATCGGATAAAAATATATATGGGAACTATATCCAAATCTGAACCGATCTCGATAAAATTTGGCAAAGATATTTTTGAGCTGTATTTGATATATTTCCCTGAATATCGTTGTTACGGAATGCATATTACGGTTGTGGGTAACAAATACAATAAATCGGATGTACAATATATATGGGAGCTATAACTATATCTGAACCGATCTTCACCAAATTTGGCATACTACCTTCTACACTAAATTCGGTCGTATGTGCCAAATTCCATCCCATTTGGACAAATATTAGACGTTTGGTGCACAATAAATGGTAAATCGGACGAAGTTATATATGGGAGCTATATCCAAATCTGAACCGATCTCGATAAAATTTAGCAAAGGTATTTCTGAGCTGCATTTGATATATTTCCCCAAATATTGTTGTTACAGAGTGCATATTACGGCTGCGGAGGACAAAAATAACAAATCGGATGAACAACATATATGGGAGCTATAGCTATATCTGAACCGATTTCGATAAAATTTGGCATACTTATTTTCAGGCCTAATTTGGTTGTATGTGCAAAATTCCATACTATTCGGGCTGATATTACACGTTTGGTGCACAATAAAAGGCAAATCGGACGAAGATATATATGGGAGCTATATCTAAATTTTTACCGATTTTCTCCAATTTCAATGGGGTTCGTCCTTGGGCCAAACAAAAGTTGTTTGCAAAATTTCATCTCAATCGGATTTTGTTCACAAGAATACATGGACAGACGGACGGACGGACGGATAGACGGACTGACATGTATAAATCAACTCAGAAAGTGATTCTATGCAGATCATCAAAAGGAACTATGGGTCTATCTCGTTTCCTTTTGCCTATTACAAACAAATGCACAAAGACATAATACCCTGACCACCTTGTGGTGTAGGGTATAAAAATGGTTTGCCTATTAAAGGAATAGCGGACTCTTTCGGTTAGCCGTGGAAACAGCAGGCCCGAAGCTTTTTTCTGGTCTTTATGTTTCCACCATTCCAAGGTCCATTCCTCCGATCTATTTTATTTTGATTTTAAAATGACGTTTAAGGGAGGAGGTAATAGATGTTGTAAATAATTCTCAAAGTGTTGAGTGTTTGCATAAGGAATACCACGAAAAATGCACTGATTGGTCTGATCAAGTACTTCTTCCGACTAAATCAAATTTTTGTATTCCTATCCTGTCCTACGTCGAAGATTTTGCAGCAGATTTTGTTTGAGGCAATGATCTTCCAACAGATGTTCAAGAACTTCATCCTAAGGAATAATCGTTAAACCGAAGTCATAAATGGCTAAATATTGATTTTGAATATGAGGGAATATCTATTAGCATCTGAATGTAGGCCATCCTTACATAGGAGATCTTATAGACCATTTGCTAAAAACTTCAAGATCTTATTCGGTAAGACATTTATAGTGAATAAAAATTTAAAATAAAACCCCTATTTAAAATTTTAGAAAATGGTATATCATTCGAAAAGTACCCTCCCTTTTTGCCAGTTAAAGAGTTGCACCGGGTGTATCTGGTCTAGGGTGATTGCAATAGAATTTGTTGATTTCGGCAATGCACGGCTCATATGCTCCCTCTTTCGAGGATATGTATTTTTTGCAACAAGCAGTAATAATGGTCTTTAACGCATTATGTATTAGGCAATTTTACCTTGCATACGGGCGGCCGGCACCACATTGCTGTTGGCTGTTACGATGTTGAATCGGGTCGTAGCACCCTGCCACTGAAACGGAAGTTGGCTATGAACGTTTGGTTATAATGTTGTGTTCGGATTGGTTTGGGTTGAGTCCTTCTCCTCTGACTGTTTGTGTTAAGAATTGTTGGGAGTTTTTTTCCTTTTCTTTTTGTGGGCAGGGGGATAGAAGCAAAATATAAATAAATTTAATCCCCGCCAGTTGTTCAAAAGTTTATGTTGCCTACTTTTTTCACTTTTGTTGCTCTTGTTGCCCATTACCCACTGTTGTTGTTGTTATTGTTCGTCTTGGTCTTCTGTTGCCATTATAAAGCTAATGTCGGCTTGTTTACGGCCCACAAACGTAAAGCGTTTCAAATGAAGAAAAAAGTAGAAAAAAAGTGTGGAAAATATGCAGCTTTTTGGTAAACAAAACAACATGCAAAGCACCAACGCCAATAACAACAACAATAGAAAAAGTAAACAAAGAAAAACCCACCGACCAACAAACAAACAGTGCCAACCAAAAACGACCAACAAATAAACAGTTGCAGGTGTAAACACCTCCATGGTAAACAGAACAGTCTGAACAGCAGGGCAAATGGCCCGTCGGATGAATGAACGGACGAACGAGCGGACATCTACTTACCGACAGCTATGAAGTAAAAAACAAAATTGTATAAATAATATGAAATTAAATAAAACAAATAGAATATTGACAGAATGGCCTCCATCCGGCAACCCATCCACCAGCCACACTTACCAGACTTGTCCTAAATATTTGCTGCCTATGGTAGTAACTCGTGTCCAAGTGGTTACACCTCCTGTAACAGGAATATGTACTGCAATTAAATTGTTTACTTTAAATATTTTAACTGTTGATAATTGGTAAATACCGACAAATGTTTGACCAGTGGTTTTCGCGTGGACCAACAAAATTCTGGAAAAAATATCTCCCATTGAACTATGGATTGAAAGCTATGGCAAATAGAATGGAAATTTATGGCGAAATATGTACATCGGAAATGAACAGGCAATGCGTCCTTAGGTGTGCGTGTATGTGTGTGAGTGTGCGTTACACTTCTCGTTAGTGTTACCTTTGCCATTTCGATTTCTTGGAATGGGTTTTTCTGAAATATTACCATAATTTGTCCCTGAGTTGACATTGAGAATCATGAACATTGGTACGCAATAATTACATTTGGATGTTTTGGTAATTGCTATGATTAACAAGGACTCGGGCATACCAAAATTTATTACTTTCATTTTATAATTTATATTGGAAAACAGATTTGGATATTAATAATAAATTAAATTTTCAAGTAATATATCACTGAATGTACAGAAAATATGTGCATACATAGATGATATACAAGAGGCACCTACAGTATGATAGGTGTCTATATGTCTAGTACCAGACTTGGTGGACTAGGCATTCCATTTGAACACTTCAGTTCAATTTTATGAGAAAACATTTTTTTATGAAAATTGTAATCTTTGTGGGGGAGGTACCACAAGGAGTGGACTGACATTATCCCATATCTACATGAAATGTTTGGTTGATAGAAATATCGAGATACACGAAATTTAAAGAAAATCGCTGATATGCTTTGAATGTTATAATGTTATATATTTAAAATGTACCAAAACCAGTGGCCAACAAATCCCACATTCACATCAGACCTCTGGTTGAGAGATATATGTAGGTGTAGATATAAAAAATTGTAACCTTTGGTGGGAAAGGTCCGAAAAAAATGGGCCAATTTCTTCTATATTCACACAATATCTTGTGTTAGAAAAAATATTGGAATATTTGAAATTTGAAGAGAATCGTATGCTGATTTCGCAGCTTTTTGGTTTTTCAAAACGTTGCCCAGAAGGTGTGGTACGTTCTATCCGTTTTTATACCCTCCACGATACATAGTATGAAGGGTATATTAAGTTTTTCATTCTGTTTGTAACCCATGGAAATAATTCTTTTGGGCATAACAAAGTATATATATTCTTGATCAACGCAGAATTCTATGACGATTTAGCCCTGTCCGCCTGTTGTAATCTCACAGGAGTCAAAACGATTAAAGATAATTTAGCACAGGTTAGTCATCTGCAGACAAATTACTAGGTCAAATGGCAGGTCAAGTTCGAAGATGGGCTATCGTATAGCCTCCATACATTTGTACTCTCCCGATATTCGGTATTTTGATGATTTTAGCCACATTTTTCAATGAAATTGTTCAAAAATCCACAATAGGATTTCCTTCTGAGTACTTCACCCCCTGGAAGATTATTGTCTTTATAGGTTCACGATATCGAACAGCCTACATACACGTCGTTGCACAGCCCCCATATAACGGTACTACCCGATATTCGGTATTTTGATAATTATGGTTAAATTTGTCCATGAGTACTAAAGTACCCTCTGAAAGAGTATTGTCATTGTAGGTCCACAATATCGTATATCCCCCCATAACCTACCTCCATATGTTCGACATTTTGATGATTTTGGTTTTTTTACAATGAAAATATCTAAAAATCCATACTAGAAGTTCTTTCTAAGCACTTTACCCCCTGGAAGAGTAATATTTATATAGTTCCACGATATCGTATAGCCACATGCATCGGCACCGATTTACGCGAGATTATTCACTGGAGTTGTTTCAAATTTCTTGTTTAGAGTTCTTAATGGGAACTACAATCTATGACAGAGATTTGTCTATGAAGGTCTAGGTCTTCGTATAGGCCCCATATAACAGTACCTCGCTATATTCGGTATTTTGACGATCTAAGGTACAATATTCACCGAAATTGTTTTGAAATTTCGTAATAGGTACTACAGCCTGTGACATAAAATTGCCTATAGAAGTCTTCGTATAGCCCCGATATAACGGTACATCCCTACATTCGGCATTTTGACGATTTTAGCAACATAATTACCGAATTTTGTCAAGCTTCGTATTTGAATATTGTAACGGCTTTTGACAAAATTTGCATATACTGGTCTACGTCTTTCTACAGACCACAATATCTCGGCTATATTCGGTATTTTTAAGATTTTAACTGAATTTTTAACGGATTTTATTTTTTGAAAATTTCGAAGTTCTTTCCAAATGGTAGAGGTTACTTAAGGTTCTACCCTGCCTGAACTTATTGCTTCTTTATGTTTTCAAACTTGTGTTAATATAAATATTGAGATGTGCGAAATTTCAAAATAATGTGATGCTTACTGATTTTTCAAAATTGTTACCCGTTGTGGGGAAGGTATTAGGAGTTTTTCTGAATATTTAGAGGTTCTGCATGCAATGTAATGACAATGTTATGGTAGCGGATATAGAAATTAGAGAATTACTCTATACATAAATTATAGAAAAAGCTTCGTTTGACATAAATATTACCACAGATCAAGTTTTTGATATGTGATATTTATGATTTTTCGGAAATGGTTTTGTAGAGATGTACTTGAAAAAGAAATAATTATTAGAAAATAATTAGACATTGATTCAACATTTTGAGAGTTACAGTATTTCAAAAGTTTAACCATTTGTGGTGTAGGTACATAAATGATTGGGCTAATATTACGCTCTTGGCACCCATCTTATCTAATTATTACGATATGATGTAGGTGTCAGAAGGAGTAGATCAATAGTGCCCAGTTCCGAAATCGATCTAAGGATTTTTAGGCGGATTATCATAGCTTTATTGACTCCAAATATCCTGAAACGGATTTCGCCCAAAGAGACCTAGGAACAAAACGTTTGTATCGAATGTAGCCTAGAAGCAAGTATTTTAAATTTGGTGAAAATCTGTTCAGATATAGCTATAGCTCCCATACATATGTTTCATCCGATTTGGTGTTTAAGTTCCTTGTTTTGCAATATGCACTGCAAAACAATGAAATTTTGGTAACAGATACCAGATACAGCTCAGAAACACTTCTGCCAAAATTTATCGATGTCGGTTCAGATTTGGATATAGCTTCCATATATATCTTCATACGATTTCACGATTATAGTGCACCAAATATATAATATCAACCCAATTTGGATGGATATTTCCACATTCAATTGAATTTTCCCATTTGGTTAAACTCGGTTCCCACATATCTAAGCCTCTAATATATTTATATTATGCAATCTATAGTTATTTGATATGGGAGGTACAAATCCTTCACCAAATTTGGTAGATATCGCTTCAGAATTGAGTATACTCCTATATATAAGTTTCCTCTTATTCCAAATTGTAACTGCTCTAAAGCCATTATGCGTATTTAATAGGTTCGTAGTTGGTATGCTCTAAATTCACAATAAAAACGTTTTTTTGTTAGGGATAGCTCTAATAAATATTCATAGTGGTGCAAGGTATCATATAATCGGCCCAGCCCGACTTTTGACCCTTTTTTACTTGTTCTATTTAAAACAGATGATTATTAGAAACATCAGTTTCATATAGTCCCAGCCAGAACTGAACGAAAATGATCCAACAATACTCGACACTTGGTAATAGGTAAAAATAGAAAGCTTTAAGAGAACTTTTCTAATAGGAAATAACTTTACTTATAAAAAATTCCAACAACTACACAAAGTAAAAAAATAACCCAAATAAAGTTAATTACACAAAAGCAAATTAATGGATGACAACTTCCCAAATTATATTTTTCTCGAAAAAAGGTAATTAATTTTAAAATTTAAGAAAAACAGACTAAGTCCTGTTGTGACGTTCCCCACTCTTCCTTTTTGCAAGGAATTTGTGTCGAAAGTAACGTGGGACAGGAAAAATTCCGCTACGTTTGAGATGACGACAAGTTGTGCACAAAAGCGTAAACACGCAAAATCATTAATATTGCGTTTAAAACTGAACACGTCAACAAAATTTTAAACTTTCATCATAAATCCAATCCCAACGCATTACCGACAATCATCATCAGCAGCAACAACAACAACAAAAAACAACAGCTAGGCACTCCAATGAGACGCACCAATGCAAAGGCATTGGCTTCCTTTATAAACGATACAAACACACACTCTCGCTTGCTCAGAAAACAACGACATGGACAAACAAAGACTTCAACAAGTCAAAACACTACATCAGAGAAATGTCGTCCTTTAACAGCCAGCCAGCCATCCAGTCAGCCATCCAGCCAACCGAATAACAGTATAGGAAGGATGCCAGGGATTTGTGGGGATGTCAGGGAAGTCTTAATGTAAAATGTAAAAGGCTGTTTAAGTGATAAATGACTTTGTAAATATTCGCGGACAAATTGTTGTTGTTCTTGATGTTGTTGTTGTTATTCGATTATAGTCAAAACGTAAATGTGAACGACAAATGACAGCAGAATATTGCAAGAGCTATACGACTGGTAATTGACGCTTCTAAGGAGGTTCTGTTTTCGTTTTTTGTCCTTTTTTGCGATTCAAGGAGAGTTTGATAAATTATGTATTTATTTCCATTCAAAAACTCCTGGATTTGCAAACGATATTTTATTAGAATGCCATTAATTTTAGCACCCAAAAAAAGAAACATATTCTGTTGTAGTCTCAAAAAGCTAATCAAAACAAATCACAACAGCTGCAAAACACTCTGGGGATGGAAATGCAGGCAGTTGAAATATTTTAAATATTTGAAGATATTTTTTTAGGATATTATCTATATTTACGAAGTTATAAAAACGTAAAGTTACATAAAACGTAAACTGAAATACAACAATTTGTATGTAATACATACAGGGTGAGGTGAAAATACTGCACCCAACTTCAGACTACTGTCATTTCTAAGCCACTCGTCCGACAGTTGTTAAAATTATTCAAGTGACAGCTCATTATATTGTTTACAAGCGTTTTGGTGAGAATTTTCCAGAAAAAAGTTATTCGTAATGGAATTCAAGCTTGATAGTGTGATTTCTTTATATTTGGCTGGAAAACCAAAAGTAGCTATCGTTAGATCACTCCAGCATTTAAATGTGAATAAATCTTTTGTATCTCGTACCAAGCCTCGTTACCGTGATACTGGTAGCGTAGCCCGACGTCAAGGAAGTGGACGGAAGAAAACAGCAACATCGCAGAATTGGTTCAAAAAGTAATGAAGCGACATGATCGAAACCCGCGTCGCAGTGGCCGAAAAATGGATCGTGAGCAGAACATATCGCAATATTCCATTCGGTAAATATTGAAAAATGAGCTCGGGGTAAAGCCATTGAAGTTCCAAGGAGTGCCTTCGCTTAGCCGAAAGTGGTGAACTGCCAAATTTGGTTTTCTCTGATGAGAAAACATTCGTTGTCCAGCAGTTTGTAAACAAACTAAATGATCGTGTTTACTTGCCAAAGAGGTCAGCTGAAAATGTGCACCAACGGATGGCCACCAGAACTCAAGCGCCGGCCATGGTGATGGTGTGGGCCGCCATAACAGCCGATGGTCGCTCTCCGCTCGTATTAATAGATCGTTACATCAGAATAAATGCCGAATATTATCGCGAAAATATTCTGGAGGGTGTACTAAAGCCTTGGGCACGAAAACATTTTGGCCGCAAACCTTGGACATTCCAAGAGGATTCAACACGCGCCACCCAAGAATGGTTACAAAATGAGGTTCCTCCCTTCATTTCTAGCGCACAATGGCCACCAAAATCTCCGGATACCAGATACCAGTTGGACTGTTGAGTTTGGAGTATTTTGGAAAGCAAGGTAGAGTAAGAAAAAATACCAAAGTGTCGATTACCTCAAGCAAGCACTTCGCCGGGAATGGGTGGTGCGTGACGGTTTCATTGGCCGTTTGAATGCCATAAAATTAAAAAATCTAAAAATTATGGCGTGTGACTTTGTTGCAGTTTTTTTTTTTATCCCACTCTCTATGTGTATACATTATACCCTCCACCATTTAATGGGGGATATACAATATTTACCATTCCGCTTGTAGTACATCGAAATACTTGTGTACATGTTGGAATAAATATATCTCCCTGTAGACCTACGTACATAATATCAGTATTATTAACAGCAAGGGTTATAATTATATATTTAGTTGAATTTCTTGGAAAGAAATTTGGAGTAATTATAACTCTTATAAAATGTGGAATTAGAGTCCCATTTTATTCAAATTTCACATGTCCTAATGTTTTTATTAATATAAGATGTGGTGTAAAGATGGGATGTATCGGTATACTCCTTCTGATATCTCTCCCACAATGGGGCATAGACATGAAGCTCGTAAAACGCGATTTGTATCGAGGTCGGAATATCTCAATATTTGTATCAACGCCAGATCTGTTATATGGATGGTAGATATCGGTCCACTCCTTCTGGTACTTTCCCACAAAATAATAATAATAAAATGCGAATTGAACATCGAATTCTCTTCAAATTTCACACTTCCCAAAATTTCTACTTAAACGATATCTGGCGTGAAGATTGATTTTATAGAACAATATATAGTACATCTCCTTGTGGTACCTCCCCCACCACGGGTCAACATTTGGAATAATGCGAAATAATCATTCGGTTCATTTTAAGCTTCAAATATTACAATATTTCCACTAACACAAGATCTGGTGTAAAGATGGAATATAGCGGCTGACTCTTTCTACAAGTTTCCCCAAAAAAATTGAATAATTATTCCTCTCATAACATGCGAAACAAGTCAGCTATACTCTTCAAACTTGGATTATCTAAATATTCCTATCAACCAGAGAGTAGGCCAATATATGTGTTAACCATAGATCTAATAAATAAATTCGATCAACTCCTTCCGGTTAAGCTTTTGACCAACAATTTTTCCTATTGAATTATAAATAAGTGCTGGATTGTTATTAATTTTTGCCCATTCCCATATTTTTATCAGTATTATATGAAGTGGAATACTTCGGACCGCTGCCGCTCACATTTGAACATTTTCCAAAAATCATTACATATTTGATATGAAGTACAGGAAATTTTCAAGATTAGCCAAATCTGGCATCTTTTAATATTTATATCAGACTTAGGTTAGATACGAAATGGCCAACCCTTTCGGAACCTCAACTATAAATGGTCAAAAGCTTCAATAATCCTAACGTAAGTCAATATATATGTAAACTAACATACATTGGCTAATGGTATACATCTCTTGGCAAAACCGACTATGCGAAATCTGCAGTGTAAGGCTTTTACTTCGTATATCCCCTATGTATTGGTACCTCATGATATTTCGATCTTAAAAATATCAGATCCCATAGTCCACAGAATATTTGCTGTAATTTAGCAATTTGGGTTTTAAATTTATGAACATTTTAATTTAGATTTTTCTAACGCATTTTTTGAGTTACCGACAAATATCGATAAAATTAAAACGAAAAATTATGAATGGAAAGTCGAAATTAAAGTTGACAACCCTGTTGATATCGGTTGGACTTAACGACTATTTCATTTTGGTCGGTAACTTGATGGAAAATGACGTTAATTACCGAATTTGTAAGCATTTCAATTTTACCGATTTTTGTCGGTAACTCGAAAACTTAGTTAGATAATCGCACTACTGATATGAGCCAAAAATTCCGGTATAGGCAGATTTTACGTGTTATTAAGGCACTGAACACGTCTTCCGGTTGAAAATATGGAAATTTGATATAAATAATGATAAGAATTTATTAATAATCGCATGCATTTCTTTTAAATTACCAGATAAGACTAAAGAATTGACAAGTCGATTCCATTGTATACTTTTGTAAAATTTCCAATATTAAATATTACCTCACCTGCACGGTGCAAAATTCACGTAATAATATTGCCACTCATACATAACGTAGCGAAAAACAAGGTAGCGAAAGTTAGGAAAACTCTTTAAAGCCCATTTAAATATGAATGTCAACACTCAACGCCCATCACCAACAACAACAACGCCGATGTGTAAACGATGTAAAGTAAAAAACAAAAAACAACAAGCGTTAATTAAATTTATAAGAAATCTGTAGATATTTTTGCGTAGCACTCCGGTGGCAGGTGACAGACATGCAATGGATTGAATTGTGGACAGGGTGGGCGTTGTAACAGTGACACGAATACACCGAGGGGACACAAAATGTGTAACTATAAATAAATTGTAAATGTGTGTGGCAAGTTGATGACTGAAGTAGGCAAATTCAGTAGCAACAACACAAACAACAACTACAATTGCTTTTCGTTGACATTGCAAAAATTTTACAATTTGTTAACCTTTAACTTTTACATAACGAAGAGAAACAGAAACAAAAAACCACAAATCTACATTGCCTAAAATGAGGGGGTGGATATTGTAGTGGTGAGGAGAAGGTAGTTAGTTGTGTTGTAATTCCGTGTCTGTGTCATTTGACAATTCCATGTAAAATGGGAGTAGGAGTTATCTGGTTTATTTCGCTCCATCTCCCCCTCACGCCCTCTGTTGTGGCCTGACATTTTCACCTGCCCATACGCATTTGCAAAAAATTTTAATTGACACTTTTACTGACATTCAATGCAATAACATAGCCATATACAAGTATATTTAACATTAATATATATACGAAGAAACACACGCGTACATTTACAATTTACCGGGGATTCGTGTAATGTTGTGAGGGCAAAAATATGAATCATTCCACAATATACATCAGGATATAAATTATTTTTATAAATTTTAAATTTCATTAAATATTTATACCATCCACCATAGAGATTATATAAAGTTTGTCACTCCTCGAAACATGAATTTATAAATATTATATATCGATAGATATGAAGCAGATACACAAAATTTGACTGGAATGTAATTTAGGCCCGTGGAATTTTTAGAATTGAAAATTAACCACAGATGTTCACGATTTGTTATTTCTCTTATATAAGGATATCAACCGATTTAATTTATTTTTTGAATCATATTTTTTTACAGAAAGTGCTGAAAATTGGCAGCTTGTCGTATTGAAAAATCTGTCTATAACGGTCTAAATTGTTGTATTGACCCATATAATGGCACCTCTCGATATTCGTTATTTAAATGATTTTTGGCAAATTTGCAACGGAATTTTCTCCAAGTAGATATTTTGAGTTGAAAGTTAACGTTTTCATGAAGCTCCCATGTAAGGGTAAGGCCCCTTCCCCGATATTCGACATCTGCATGATTTTAGACGCATATTAAACGGAATGTTTCCAAATTTTGTATTTGTGGTTTTTAATATATCCGTTATAGTGGACCGATCTTCGAACTTGACCTGCCTGCACACAAAAAATTGATCTCTGCAAAATTTTAGCTTCCTATCTTAATTCGTTTTGACTCTAGCGTGATTACAACAGATGGAAGGATGAACATGGCTAATTCGAAAAGAATTTGGAACTCGCTTGGAGAGTTTTTTTAAGTAGCATAAATATAGAAGGACCAACGGGATGATTTGCCAGGATCGTCTGGACGATTTTCCATGGACGAACTGGATGAGGCATGTCGACAAAGAGGTACCAAAATAGCCTTGAGGATGATGTGAGGCATAAAACCTTTGTTAATAACATGCCTGCTTGAATCTATAACACCCTATATTGCTATAATAAAAATTCAACGTGTCAAAATTTGGCTTAATTGAATCGAAAATATTACTAAAAGGTTAAAAAATACTTGAAATCGTTTTTTACTATTATATAGTACATATACCAAAAAGTGGACAGACGCTACCCATTCTTTGAATCAATTATTGTCGAAGTAATTCAAAGCTATAAATATAAATTTTTAAAGATCTATATTAAATTTTGTGCCATATACCTGCCCCAGGTACCATTATGTGGGGACTATACGAAAACGTGGACCTATGTATGAAATGTTCCGCCACAGGAGCTAGAATCCATTACGAACTACAAATACCAAATCCGTGAGAAATGTTGCAAAAAGCATCAAAATACTGAATATCGGGAGATACTGTTATATGGGGGCTATACAAAAACGTGGACCTATACACACAATGTATCCCACACCGGAGCTAGAACCCGAAAATCATCAAAATACCGAATACCGGAAGGTACCGTTGCGTGGGGGCTATACCAAAACGTGAACCTATATATACTATATTCCGCCACCAGAGCTAGAACCCATTATGACCTGCAAATACCAATTTTTGAACAAATCCGAAAATCATCGAAGTACCCACTATCGGCAGGTACCATTATATGACGGCTATACCAAAACGTGATGAATACTATATTCCGCCACCAGAGCTAGAACCCATTATGACCTGCAAATACCAATTTTTGAACAAATCCGAAAATCATCAAAGTACCCACTATCGGGAGGTACCATTATATGACGGCTATACCAAAACGTGAACCGATATATCTCATTTTCAATACCAACCATTCTGCCAAATTTTGAATCTCAACGTCAAATAATGTGGGCTGTATCGTGATTTCAACAGAAAGACAGATAGACGGTCATGGTTATATCAACTTAGAATCTTATGTTGATTATGAATATATATATACTTCATGGGGTCTACGACGAATATTTAGGGATGTTACAAACAAAGTAATATACCCTCCTTTTCAAGGTAGAGGGTATAAAAATAGACAACTCTGGTGTTTTGCTTGAGGGTTAAAATTCTCTCCCAAAATTATTTTTGTAGTATAATCTGTAATACTGCTATATACTTAAACTTAACAAGGAATTATTATTCTAAAATATCAAAAAAAAAAAAAAAAAATGTGGAAGCAATGGGATCTTATCCACCCTGTTAATGTTACTTTGTGATGTAAACTTCCAAAACGCTGATACATGTGTCTTCAATTTTTAGCTCTACTTCCACAATCTGCTGGTTTTTTTTCTGTATTTTCAAAACACAGTATTATTTAAGGAAGATATAAGATGGAGCTCACAAATAAAGTCTATATTCTCCATCATCATCTTTTTATTCGGGAAACGTGGCTCAATTTCGACTTTATTACGGCAGTAATAATAATTTAGTTTCCATTTATATTACAACAAAAATACCATCCCAAAATCTACATGAAATATTTTATATCTATCGACACATATTTTTGTTTTGTGCGGATTTACTCATATAAAAAATATGCAAATACCTACTGCATATGAATATCAGACAGACAATGTGTTTATGTGCATGTGCTTGTATTGGAATGATGTAAATTGTATTATTGTTTGGTTTTTTGTTGTTGGGTTTTTATTTTTTAATTTATATTTATATATTTAATTAAAGTGTGACATGTTGGTCGACAGACAAAAAAGAATGCACTGTACTATTACATATATAGAAGATACAAACAAACATATATACACATGCAGAACTAAATAGACACGTTAAAATATACTCACCATGAAGAGAACCTATTACTTTGTTCATTTGTGGAGATATTGAAAAAAGGATGAAGATTTCCAGATGCGTAGCTAGAAATAGAAAACAAAAATATCAATCAATATAAATAACAATATAATATAATTTATACTATATACAATAACTAATAATATTATTTTTATGTTTCATTGTAAAAAATATTTTTAAATACAATAATCAAAAAAAAAAAAAAAAAAATACACAGAATTGAAGATAAATAGAACAATATTCTAAAATGTAAGGAGGTATGGCCAAATTTTGTGAATATAGCAACCTAAATATAGATTTTAAAACACCCCACTTCTCTTTGTTGAAAGTTATTTTGCAACAGCTGTGTTTATCATTACAACTGGTTAACTGTTGTGGCCAAAATGTTGAACATTTTCAGTTCTCCATACACATATATGGGTACACATGTGTGCCAACTTCGAACATGCAAGCTTACGTACTGACACTCATTTGACACTTGTCCACATATTTGCCTTGTATTCAACAATTTTTATTTATAACATTTTACAGTGTCCTATCTTCTACCAACATGGGTAGGACAGAACAAAAAGCTCTCTTTATAAACCAACACTGAATGGCGATAAACAAATGAATAACTGTATGAACTTTTAAAATCATACTCTCCGAAATATATATAAATAATACATCCTTATAGCCAAAGTACACACACACACACATTGTCACAGTGACAAGTGGAAATGGAGCCATTATTCCCCATGAATTCATTCTCAGTTCTGAATGACTGTTTCCGGCTATTTTTCTGCTGCTAACTTGCAACAATTGTTATGTAGCTCTTGGTTAGCGAAATGGTGACAGACCAGTTAGCGATTCATTGGTTAACGTTGTTCTTTTGAAGTAATACTTTATGTATTTGATATGTTGACGTCCTTCATAAATATTCGGTGTTTTTAAGTAAGACCGAAAACAATGGCCACAGAACCATATACAATTGTGAAAATATCACTTATAACAGCAGGAATTTTCGTTTAGTGTCACCTGGCTAGCCAATTATAAGAACTTATTTTTAAACAAATAACGAACCTCAAATATGACATTTAAAACAATTTCGGGGAATAATGTAGTTAAAGTCATTAAAATACTGAATATAGGGAGGTACCGTTGTATGGGGGCTATGCCTAAGCCACTCGTCCGATAAGTGTTAAAATTTTTCCAGTGACTCATTATATTGTTTACAAGCGTACAAAAGTATTTTGGTGAATTTTCCAGATAAAAAGTTATTCGTGATGGAATTCTAGCGTGTGATTTCTTTATAATTGGCTGGAAAACCACAAGTGGCTATCGTTAGAGCACTCCAGCCTTTAAATGTGAATAAATCTTTTGTGTCACGTACCATCGCTCGTTACCGTGATACTGGTAGCGCAGCCTGACGTCATTTCAAGCAACTCTGCTGATGTTCGAAAAGTAATGAAGCGACTTGATCGAAACCCGCGTCGCAGTAGCCGAAAAATGGCTCGTGAGCTGAACATATCGCAATATTCCATTCGGCAAAAATTTAAAAATAAGCTCGTGGTAAAGCCTTTAAAATTCCAAAAAGCGTGAGAACTTGCACCGCAACAAAAAGAAAATTTACTCAAAAGAGCTAACGAGTTGCTTCGCTTGGCCGAAAGTGGTGAACTGCCGAATTTTGTTTTCTGTGATGAGAAAACATTCGTTGTCCAGCAGTTTGTAAATAAACCAAAGGATCGTGTTTACCTGCCAAAGAGGTCAGCTGAAAATGTGCACCTTCGGTTGGCCAGCAGAACTCAAGCTCCGGCCACGGTGATGGTGTGGGCCGCCATAACAGGCGATGGTCACTCTCCGCTTGTATCAATCGACCGTGGCATCAGAAATATTATCGCGAAAATATTCTGGAGGGTGTGTTAAAGCCAACAGGACTCAGCACCATCGCACTCAACACGCACCACCAAGGTTCCTCGCTTTATTTCTAGCGCACAATGGCCACCAAAATCTCCGCATACCAATCTGTTGGACTATTGTGTCTGGAGTATTTTGGAAAGCAAGATTGGCACTAAAAAATACCAAAGTGTCGATCACATCAAGCAAGCGCTTCGCCGGGAATGGGCAAAAAACCGCAGAGCAACATTCGGGCAGTGTGTGACGGTTTCATTGGCCGTTTGAAGGCCATAATTCGTGCCAAAGATGACCAATTCGAACAAATCTAAACTTATTCTAAAATTCGGTGCTATTTCCGACAAATTTAGCTTTCATTCAATAAAATTAAAAATTTAAAAATTATGGATTTTTTTCTTTGTTGCAGTTTTTTTATCTCACCCTGTATTTACTAGTTTTAAGTTCCCGTATTTTCTGGGCAAAGCAGTGCAAATCCGACATGAATATGATATGAATATGAAAGTAGGGGAACACAACATTTGCTTTTATTTAAAAATTAAAAAAAAATCATTAATCCCATCCAAAGTTCAATCGAACATTGCAATTGAAAATATTTCGTTTACCATACCAAAACTATTTATAAAATCATAGATTCAAATTCATTTGAAACTAATTCCAATTTTTAAATATTTTTCGTAGTGTAAAATTTGGTAATTTAATTTTCGGAATGGTTGGATATAGTTAACAACTGTGCGTAATTATGTGGTCAAAGGGCTGAGAAATACAGATATAGGTCAAAAGACAGATACATTCTAAATTCTTTTGTTTTAAAGCTATCCATATTCATTGATTCATTTTTTTATAAAAGAAACCAAAATCTAAGAAGAATCAAATGGCGCCCAAATTAACTACTTACTGTCGGTGTCAGTATAAGACAGACATACGAGTACCAACATATCGAATTGAAACATATTGAAAATTTCATGGGCCTTCAAAATACTGAACCTTAATGTCCACTGAGAGAATTAATGGAATTTAATTGGAAATGTTTGGAAACCTTTTAATAAAAGTTTAAATCCCAAAACTTAAGAGATTTAAACACGTAATACCAAGTATTTTATGAAGACAATTAAAGACCAAAACCTTGAAAACTTGATGATATAAATATAAAAACATGGAAAATTGTATTACTCAAACATTTAAAGTTTTTTAATTTACAACATTTTTGGCACATTTATAAACAAATTTCTAAGTTTAGTTTTTACATCATTGCCAGATTTCTCTATTCAAATAGATTTATTGTTTCGAGTCTACACTCTCCATTACCTATTTTTAATTTATTATCCATATACCATAAAAGCCTTGACATAGAAAACGTTTTATTCGATTCACAAAAAAATCGAACGAAACTGTCACACAAATCACCAAAATGTTTGGAATGAAGTGTTATTGGTATTATAACTCGTATCACGAGCGTAATGCATTTGAAATCCCTTCGGGCTGCCCGCCTGCCTTTTGTTACTTTGCCACTGGAGATTGACCTTAAAATCCAAATCAATTCATTTCCCTTTTTTGCCAACACTCACTCACACACACACATCCACATACAAACACATACTTGCAAACCATTCAAATAACAGCTTGTGCTAGAGAACGAGAGTGGCATGGATCTATCAAAAGCATTCCCATTTTGTTTTTCATTTCAATGTTCTGAAATTCATAAATTAATTGAAATGAATAATGGTTCTATTTTGTTTTGTTTGGTTTGAGTACCATTGTTGTAGTTGTTGTTGCATTTGCAAAATGTTTTCTCCGACGCCAATAGAGGGTTAGGAAAAACCTCCCCACGATTTGACCAATTGACTGACCATTTGTCCACAGGGATAGAGACATGTGTGTTGTGTCCTAAGCAACAGAGAGGGACGACACACACTCACAGACAATGAAGGCATTTCAGCCATGCATGACAGCTCAGGAGACCTTCGGACCATTGCATATTTTAGTTATGGTTGAGGTGATAAATGACATTTGCATCTTGAAATTATCGTTGTGATTATCACTGGCTTCTGAGTCTCGGTGACAGTGGCCCAGGCTGGTGGCGGTCGCCGGCATATATTGTCACATATGTTGCTTCCTTCGCATGGTAATTAGGATTTAGCGGTCTCACGAGTCCAATTGTTGGCCTGCTCTAATGGTAGGGATGGAACTAAAGTTGTCTCGCATTGTCCTCAAATGAATGGCAATTTTTATGGGATTTATGACAAATTTATGGTAATTGACTCTTGGCTAATGTGATTAATCTTGAAGAATATATTGGCGTTGACTGTGCCTCTGCTAGGAGGAATGTAAGAATTTGGCAAATTTGTGTATTTTATGCAGATGTCCTTTAAGTTGGACGTATCGCAGATATGATTGGAATAAATGACATTTGTGAGTAGAAATATTGGCTAAACGTAATGGAAAGTAGTCAGAGGTTAAAAAGAAACTAAGGGAATGCCTAATTTTGAATGGAATTGAGAAAATTATATTTTTTTTCTGTCTGCTGTATTCATTTTCGTGTTCTACACATAGACATAGATTGGCTCAGCTAATAGATACATAATGAAAGGTGTACTAAAACAAGGATCTTGGACATTTTTCTGTGTCAAAAAATGCCTATAATATCAATCATATCTCATAACTCCTAATATATTAACATTTCGGGGTTTTAGCATCATTTTGATTGCAGATATTTAAAGATGAAAAATAGCTTATTTTAAAACGCTCATAACTTTTAAAATGCTCATAACTCCTTAAATATTGACATTTCGGGGTTTTTAGCATCATTTTGGTTGCAGATATTTAAAGAGGAAAAATAGCTTATTTTAGAACGCTCATAACTCCTTAAATATTGACATTTCGGGGTTTTTAGCATCATTTTGATTGCAGATATTTGAAGAGGAAAAATAGCCAATTTTAAAACGCTTATAACTCCTCAAGTATTGACATTTCGGGGTTTTTAGCATCATTTTGATTACAAATATTTAAAGAGGGAAAAAGTAAATTCTATACTGCTCATAACTCCTTAAATATTGACATTTCGGGGTTTTTAGCAAAATTTTGATTGCAGATATTTAAAGAGGAAAAGTAGCTTATTTTAAAACGCTCATAACTCCTTAAATATTGACATTTCGGGGTTTTTAGCTTCATTTTTATTTCAGATATTTAAAGAGGAAAAATAGCCAATTTTAAAATGATCATAACTCCTTAAATATTGATATTTCGGGGTTTTTAGCATCATTTTGATTGCAGATATTTAAAGATGAAAAATAGCTTATTTTAAAACGCTCATAACTTTTAAAATGCTCATAACTCCTTAAATATTGACATTTCGGGGTTTTTAGCATCATTTTGATTGCAGATATTTAAAGAGGAAAAATAGCTTATTTTAGAACGCTCATAACTCCTTAAATATTGACATTTCGGGGTTTTTAGCATCATTTTGATTGCAGATATTTGAAGAGGAAAAATAGCCAATTTTAAAACGCTCATAACTCCTTAAATATTGACATTTCGGGGTTTTTAGCATCATTTTGATTGCAGATATTTAAAGAGGAAAAATAGCTAATTTTAAAAGGCTCATAACTCCTTAATTATTGACATTTCGGGGTTTTTAGCATCATTTTGATTGCAGATATTTAAAGAGGAAAAATAGTCAATTTTAAAACGCTCATAACTCCTTAAATATTGACATTTCGGGGTTTTTAGCATCATTTTGATTGCAGATATTTAAAGAGGAAAAATAGCCAATTTTAAAACGCTCATAACTCCTTAAATATTGACATTTCGGGGTTTTTAGCATCATTTTGATTGCAGATATTTAAAGAGGAAAAATGGCTAATTTTAAAACGCTCATAACTCTTTAAGTGTTGAAATTTCGGGGTTTTTAGCATCATTTTGATTGCAGATATTTAAAGAGGAAAAATAGCTTATTTTAAAATGGTCATAACTCCTTAAATACTGACATTTCGGGGTTTTAAGCATCATTTTGATTGCAGATATTTAAAGAGGAAAAATAGCCAATTTAAAGGTACAAACCTGCTTGCTAAGAGCAGCAGTTCCACTTAGTAATAACATGAAAATTATTTTAACCCTTTTCCCTCCCTGTTCACAACGAAATGTGACATATGCGAATTGATTCTTGGTAAATAACACGAGAAGTGTGTGTTTGCAATGCCGACAAGCGAATATGTGTGGCTGTGTGTGTATATGTGCACTTATATTTGTTCATTATGTACCCTAACGAATATTTAAACAATAGTAACAACAACATTACATTAATCCCAAAAAAAGTGTTTTGAAAATATCTAGTATTGTACTTGTTGTCGTCGTTGTTGTTTGGAAGTGTGTTTATCCCTTGTTTGTTTTTTTGTTGTTCATATAAAAAGCTCGGTTCTATTGTTAGTGAATATAATGTGTTTCTTTTTTATAACAAAATTTAATGACACCTCGTCGCCATTTCCAAGCCTTAACAACATTTAAAAACTGCTGTTGCCATTGTGTCTGCCACTCGCTGCACACATACACCCATACCTGTGTAATGTCGTAGGCCTTCATTTGCTTACCTTAGTTAATAAGACAAAATATTGCGTCTATGGTTGTTGCTTCAGGATGCCAGCCAACAGATGACGCAATTATAAACTGTTGCTTAATTGAGGTTCAATCCCAAAAATTAAACAACAACCACACATGCAGGCGCACTTGAAACTCTTCTCATTACAGAATATAAATATGAATTATGTATGTATGTATGTAGTCGTTTTGTACAGGTATGTGCACAAGCTTTCATATGTTTATGTATATGCACATATGGATGTGTGCTTAAGGATATGTGTAATTTTATACTTTACACTTATGCAAACAGGCACACGCACTAAGGCGTACTCCTTGCCGTGGAGTTTTAATAATTTCAACATTCATTGTGTTAACTGCAAGTCTCCGTATACCCATTTGTTACTTATTACAGGACGTTGTTGGCTGGAGGAGTGCACAGTTGCTCGCATGGTATTAATTTTGTAAAAATATTTTGGAATTGTAATATAGATATAAGAAATGGGTTTAGAATATTCGGATCTTGGCCACTAAAAATATTGCAGATTGTTCTGTCCTTATCATCAGACATTTTTGAATTAACCAACCTCTAGAGGCCGAACTGACTTAAAATAGCCTCTATCACACAGAAAAATCAAAATTGTCTAGCCAATCGCTATTATCAATGTATTTTCTAATACAACGTTGAAGATAGAGCAATAAAATAGGTATTGATTGATCAATATTATATATATATATAGGAACAAAATATATCAATGTTAAAGCTAAACTGGTTGAGGTTAATTTGAAGTATTTTTAGGGAATAAAAACAAACTCCTCAAGTATCTGAAATTTTATTACATATCCGATGATATACATAAAGTAAAGAAGACAACTGTTAGAAATATATAATAACAGCATAGACGCTTAACAAATATGAGCTTTCAGTTATATTATTGGTAAGAAACAAACATTAAATGAGAATAACTCGAAAAAAGTGTCATCGTGCAATACAAATAATAACAAGTAAGCAAAGGCTATAGTCGTGCGGGCCGACCATGTGATACCCTACAACACAACAATATGTTCGAAGTTTCCCTATATCCAAATTTTTGAAGGTTTCGTTTTGAAATAATGTCAAGGAGCTCTGCCCAGACTCGTAGAATTTGGTCAATATTCACGTACTCCGTCGTGTTGTATTCAAAACAATTTCACACGAAATGGTCATCCAACATGCTAGACTCAATCCCTGTCCTTAACTCTCTTCTGATGCGAAATTCCGTGTCGATTAGTTTTCAATTTGTGGCGATTACAAATTACAAAATTTTAATTTTTTTAGTCCATTTGAACCCCTATAGAAGAACACGAGGCTTTAATTCTGACCCTAACGCTACCCCCATGCAAAATTTCGTGAGGATTGGACGATAATTGCAATATCAAAGCGTGGTGTTGAGGAGTGTAAAAATTTAAAAAATTTTCAATTCAAAATTGTAAGTCAAATTGAAAAAATCGCATGCGATAAAAAATATGACATAAATTGAAAGAAAATGGAACAAAAGATATTCTCTCATTTATTGGTATGTTTTTTTGCAATTTTCTTAGATTTGATCCTTTTCTGGCCAGAGACCATTCAGAATTAAGGGGAATTGTTAAAATCGACCTAGCGGTTCTTAACTTATGAGCAGAATAAATAAGATCTCTTTCTTTTACATATATATTGTTACAATTTTGTTATATATCCGATTTCTTGCCTAACAGCATCGCTTTAATGGTCAGGAGTGACCTTTTAATGTAGCTGTGATTTGGGGTTAAAAATATTCGCGGTTTAATGAAAATTTCCTATTTACTTACATAAAAGTTAGGGTCTATTTTACCCGCTAAATATTGTCCGATGGCCCAAATTGGTAGGCTTCTTCCCAGGTCTAACCTCTAACTCCATTTAAATTTCCGCGTCGTTTGGTTCATAATTGTAACCTATAGAGCTACTGCAAAATCAAGAAATTTTTCAGTTTTTGGTCCATTTTAACCCCTAAATATTGTGCGATCATCTCCAAAAGAAATAGGATTCTATTCTGACCTTAACCCCACCTCCATTTTCAATTTCGTGAGGATCGGTTCATAATTGCGACCTGTGGCTTGATTACAAATTAACATGGACAGACGGACGGACAATTTTTCTAACAGGATGTGTAAAATTTCATCTAAATAAGATATTTAACAGGCTTTATATAAGGTTTTCATAAATTTTGAAACTTTGATATAACCCATTTTAAGTTAAACTCAAACTAAGTGTGACATACTCACTTCGTGAACTATCGTGCTCACCAGTTGGTCAGTCTGTCCGACAAACGAAAGGCCATGGCTTAAACGATTCTAAATCTCGTGATTCGTCCAAAGTGTCTTTTTTTAGGAGTCTATTTTTATAAAGAATAAAGCTGAGGGTATACAACAAATGTCTAAATCTAAGGAATAGTAAATTCTATGAAATATAAATTTTTATAAAGTTAAAAAAAGAATTTTAAAATTCGAAAAAATATCAGTATTCACAGTGCTGCACAATCGCTGTTCATTAAACAATTTATTCGGCACTTGTGCTGCTTGTAATGCTGGCAGGTTGGTTGTTGGCTCTTGTATCATTTACTTTATTCCTATGAGGCACATTTGCTATTATGAACTATGAATACAATCCCGAACACAGACAGACAGACAGCCAAACAAACAGGACGCCAGACAGCAAATGGCACAGTCAGTGCTCTCAAAATAGTGGAGTCATTCATTGCAACAGTTCTCTGACAGTCTGGCCGTGAGGGTCGTATTTTCTCCTTCGTTGGCTTCTGCTGCTTTAAGCCCTTTTACAAAAATATATTTTACGAGTGGAGTACAACAACAAATGCTACGCATACAACATTCATTGATTGCATTTCTTATCCGCATTGTTATTGCTTCATATTTACGCTTGTTGCATTCAACTTGTTCTGGGCTGCAGGATGATGTTGATGGTGTTTTTCAAATGCCTTGGAAAGGGGTGGTGCGAGGCAAATGTATTTGAACGTGTTGGTGGTGGTGGTGGTACAACAAACAACGTTCGCTATTCCCCTCGGCTGCTGTGGCACAAATGGTGGTGTTCTACGTTAATTTTCCTCGATTATTATAATGATAAAATTCTACGGCTCGCATTTTTTGGACATTTATAGAGGAAAAAGTCAACTGATTTTCCTGACAGAAATCATTTTTGTGGTTGTTGTTGGTGGAATACAATTTTTTTGTCCTTGTTTTTTTTCTCTGAGTGCTGTCTGGTGTGTTCGTTGATAATAAGGCTATCATGACTTTTATCATTGATGCCAATCGAGAGAAATTACGCATATTCCGCCTAAGGGACAGATTGGACAAATGTTGCATATTTTTGATAGGACCAACGAACAATGGTGGGGTGTTGCCCATACCACCACCACCATCACCACGAATACAAATTTTTGCTACAATTAATGCCGGAATACACTTTGTCAGATGCTCCCATTTGTTGTTTTCATCGTCGTAATCATTGGCGTAATTGTAATAGTAACAACATTCAGCCAGTGCGGATGCATGGCATTACCATTGTCGAGTTGTAGTTACTTATCAGGAATTATGGCAAATATGGGGTAGAATTTTAAAGTGTTTAAATGGTGTCATTATTGGGATTTAACTTCATCTCCCCGCCACTACGCTGGCCATGGCATGAGCAGAAAATATCAGTATTTTTTTACATTTTTTTATTTTATGATAAAAATCATTGAGCATTTTTTTGTTGTCGTTTTTCGCTGCTCTTCTGCGTGGATCTTTTCCATTGGATATTATCCAATCGACATTAATGTTTATACCCTTAAGTTGCCGATGAAGGTTAACAATGTCGCCACTGTCATTTTTTGTTTTCTTGTTATTATAGCTGCCAATGGGGTTTTTAAGGATAAATATTAACTTTAATTAAACATCTGTTATGAAAATGTGCTCTGTTCGTTGAGCATGGAGAAAGAAAAAACTGTGAGGAAATAAGGTCGGAAAAAGCAAGTTCATTTTAATACATTTTCCTGCATGAAAAAAATGTTTAATTTGGAAAATGCTGCAATGTTGTATCCGAGATAGAAATCTGTTCATTGTAGTTATTTTTAAGTGGGGTAATATTGAGTTTTATTTGAGATATTGTAAGTGATAGCTTTTTGAATCTTCAGCATGGAATGAGAAGTACAAATCGTTTGTTATATCGATTATAATTGATCCAGATATCCATATTTGAAATCCAAAAAGAAATTACAATCTTGATTAGCGATGTTCTCTGGTCTTCTATGTCGACTTTATGGCACAAAAATCACTCTAAAATCGTCTGCTACCTTCTCCAAAAAACTAAACATTTATAAAGAAAATATCTTTGTCGAACATAAAAAATAATAAAATGTGGCTAATATTATAAAACATCGGGAGGTATACAATGGTACGTATCTCTATGCGAAGACTTTTACCAGTAAAAGCAATTTTCTGTTATAAAGCGTGTTACCCTGCAAAAATACCAAAAATGTGAAAAAAATCGTAAAAATACGAAATATCGGAAGGTAGGGTAGGTGTGTAGGGTTTTTTCTATCGGCGAAGAAATAATTCCGTAGAAGAATGTGGCTTAAAGCCCGAAAATACTGTGTATATGGTAGTGCTGTTATATTGGGGCTATACGAAGATGTGGACCTGTATAAGCAATTTTATTTTATTGAAAGTAATATCCATAACCAAATGACACACATCATCAAAACGCAAAATATTGAGATATACAGTGATATGGGAACTATATCTGAACATGGCAAATTCTCAGCAAATATCACAGCAAATTCGGTTTACAAATATTACTAGAAATCCAAAAAAAAACAACTTAAATCTGACGATACCGTTATACGGGAGCTATATCAATACATGGATCTATAGGACTCGTAAAACCCTACATTCGTTCGGAATCTAGAGTGATTTACATTCACGGATGGATAGACGGACAGATCGGCAGACAGACATGGCTAAATCGAAATAGAATCGTATGCTAATCAAGGATATGTGTCATTTGTGGGGTCTAAAACGCTTATTTCGAAGAGTTACAAATGGTTTACACAGCAAAGGAACCCAAATAGAGCAGGAAACTTCCGAAAACTCAGCGAATAACCAAACGGGTCGTTTTGGTACTTTTTTCAAAATATTCTATATTTAAAAGGGATCATGGTTAGTCAATGGAAATATTTGGATGTGCGAAATTTGAAGGGAATCGGATGGAATGATTCGATTGCTCTTTTCGCGATTTATGAACATCATAGTTATTCAAAATGTGGGAAGGTACCAGAAGAAGTGATCTTATATATCCCATGTACGCAACATATCTTGTGTTATTAAAAATATTAAGATATGTGAATTTTGGAGAGAATCGGAATCTTTTTTAATATTGTATAAGAATTATAATTATTCAAATTGTTGACCCTTTGTGTGGGAGGTACATAATGGGGTGGAGAATATTATCCATTTTCGCACCTGACATAACACTGATACAAATATTGGGATTTGTAAAATTTGAACAAAATTCTCCTTCTATATAGTAATTTTTTTTTTGTGAAAATGTTGACATTTTCTGGAGGAGGTAACAGAAAAAGTGCACCTATATTACCAATATCCGAACTTAATCTAAGTTTGACAATAATATAACGATGTACCAAGTTTGGATCAAATTAGATACTTCTTTCGAGAGTTATCGTACGCACCAGCCAAATATCCTGAAACGGATGTGGTCCAAAGAGACCTAGGGTCTAAAACCGTTATTTGTATTGGACACGGTTTGGCCGTATCAAATGATATATACCCTCTGTAGCTATATGGCTGAAAACGAAACATAGTTATCTGAAATCGATACACTCTATTTTTTAAGTCACTCGAATAAGAGCAAGCATGATATTCACCTTTTCGACTCCCTAAGATTCCCTCGAAATCGATTCTAACTTTGCAGAGTACTTTTTTTGTCGTCCAATGTCTAACTACAAAGCATTGTAGAGTTTGCAGCAACATCAAAAACGGTTTGCTTTTAGAGTAAAGTCTTACTGTATTTCGAATATTTTTACAAACACTCTCAATTTTCAAACAGAAGAACTCGCGAGTGCTCCTACATAAAACCAAAGTGTCGGGAGAAGAATGTTTAAAAATCTCCTTTTTTCCGAGTACTTCCGCTCGAAAGTTCCATTCACTCGCGAGTAAAATTAAACAAATTGAAGTTCTGGTTTAAATAAAAAAGTTGCATTAGATGCTGTATTGAGGTTGTCGCTGCTTACAGTTTTGTATCCCATTACCAACTGAAGTGGCTGTAGTATTATGCTTGGGAATCTTAATGGGTAGAAAAAATTATTCGCTTATAACTGTAACTGCCTTCATATGATATATTCAATTTGGAGACCCCGAAAAGACTTTAGTTCTTTTAGAAAAGCAAAATTTGATTTGGATATATCTTAACGATTTTATAGTAGGTTTAGGAAAGATTTATATAAAGCCAAGGTCCTAGGACATAGGTGGATAAAAAGTTTCTGACAAAATTCGGTAAAAATAAAATGCTTCTAATTTCGGTAATTAACGAATTTTGTCGGTAAGATAGCGACGAAACCGAAGTAGTCGCTAATACCTATCGATAGATACCAAAGTTTTTTATATAAACATTTCTGGTTTTTAAAGGTATCAATTTTTGTCGATAATTCAAAAATTGGTTATATAATCCCACTACTGGACGGACAATTAAAATGCTTCTCAAAACATTAGAAATAATATAAGGTTCTATGATGATTTGAAATTTTATGCTAACATTACAAACTCCGAATTTATTAATCGGTTTAGTCTTTAGAGAGTTCAGCTTTTTGGATTTGATCGATGATAAGGAGCATTTTGTATTCAAAAGAAGAAGCTGTAAATTCAAATTAATTCATGTGATGATGTTGTATCTAGTGATGTTGTATCTAGAATTAGTTTTTTTTTTTTTTTTTTGACAAAAACGTTAAAAATAACAAACTGGGGGATTCTTATCCATTTTTATCAATGTAAATGTATTCTGGTGCGTGTCAACTTACACTCCATAAACATTAGCAAAAAAACGTTTAATTTTCCTCTGGAAGAGACCAATTACATCTGTTCCTTAATTTATACCTCAAAATTAAATTCTTCGCAATAAAAAATGCCTATTGAAAATAGAGCATCCGTAGCAATATCACAGGCCACCTTGCGTCCTTGCACCTGGTTTTTTCCTCCAAAAAAGTAATATGAATGAATTCTATACACAACAACATTTTCTCTGTTGTTGTTTTGTGTCTTCAAATCGCATACTTTGGTTAGAAAAGCAACATCAGGAAACCACTTTCAGCTGGCAAAAAAAAAGAAAAAGAAATCTACAATATCTGTCGGCCTTCAGGGTTTGCGGCAAAAACTGCGACACTCAACCTCAGAAAGTGAAAGAGAAAAACCCAAGAATTTCAAATTTAGAATCTGTAGCATGTGTTACACTAACCTCAACATTGTCAGTGAATGGCCTGTTGCTGCAGCGTTTTTCCTTTGGCAGAGTAAGGATACATATTTTGGAATAATGGCACAGACCACAACAACAACAAAATATTTTGTTCCTCATTTGTTCAATAGAAAATCAGTGTCTTATTTTGTTTTCTTTTTTAAATAGAAAACAAAAAACAACAACAACAACGAAAAGGTATGCCAAAATTTCTTTTTGCTAAATATTTTTTTTTTTGTTGTTGAAACGAAAGTAAGAGTGGCACTGCAACAACATGTCGCATGAAGACGTTCGTTCGTTCGTTCAGAAAACATCTTTGTTTTCTTCGCCTTATTTTTGTTGTTTGCAAAATACCAGCTGATGCCTGTTTTGTGTTTGAAAAGTTTCCAGTTTGAAATTTTGGTCTATTGTGTAGAGTTGTTGTTGTTGCTGTTCTATTGCCTGTTGTATACGAGCATTCATTGAAATCAAAATTGATTAAATTCTTATTGTATTGGTGGGAAATATGAAAATCTTAACCTACAGACATATTGCACAGTGGTATGAAAATGAAATTGAAATTGCGCAGAATAGAAGAAATCATATGCTGAGGACATAGCTAAATCGGCAAATTGCCAGAAAAAAAAAAAAAAAAAAAAACAAGATAAAAGGATCAGTCGGTTCAGCCGACAGTTGTATACCATCAGCCAATGTTCGATTATTTAAATCTATTCTGAATGAGCCAATATTGTCCATTTCGTATTGGACCTAAAATGTGATATAAATATTGAGAATTGCCAGATTCGGACCTTACCAACTACTTCCTTTACTTTTCTTTCACAAGCGATGACAGATGAATATATTGAAAATTGTGACCCTTGTGGGTGAGGTACCAGAAGGGGTTTGCAGATATATATCATGTTCACAACAGATCTAAAGAAGAGAGTTGGATGCTTATTTCGCTTTCTTTGGGCGTTATTTTTTCTAGAACCCTTTGTGAGGGAGTTACCAGAAGATATGGACCGATCTCTACCATCTTTTTAACAGATCCTGTGTTGATAAAAAATTTCAGCAGTGCTAAGTCTGAATGAAACTGGATGCTAATTTTGCGTTTTATGAGCTTCAGGGATATTCAGAATGTTTACTCTTTGTGGGGGAGGTACCAGAAGGAGTGTACCGATATATTCCATATTTACAAGAGACCTTGGGTTATTAAAAGTGTAGTGATTCGTGTAATTTGAAGACACATCTTATAATTATTCAAAATATTGACCCTTTTTTGGAGAGATTCTTGATGATGTGGACCGATACTGTCCATTTTCGCTCCAGGCTGATGCAAATATTAGAATTTGCAACGCTGGAGTAATATCGGATTATATTTTCTCTTTCTGTGCAGAAAAAATATTTTTTTTTTGAAAATTTAGAACTTTTGTGGGGGAGGTACCAGAAGGAGTGGACCGATATATGCCATCTTAACACCAGACCTTGGGTTAATATAAATTTTGAGATATGTGAAATTTAAAGACAATTAAACTTTTAAATCGCATTTTATGAGAGTTGTAATTATTCAAAATTTTGACCATTTATGGGGGAGGTACTTGATGGCGTGGACCGATATTGTCCATTTTCGCACCTAACCTAGCACTGACGCAAATATTAGGATATGCAAAGTTGGAGCAAAATCGGATTATACTTTCTCTTTCTGTACAAAAAATATATTTTTTGGAAATTTCGACCTTTTGTGGCGGAGGTACCAAAGGGAGTAGACCGATACTGTCCATCTTAAATTTGAAGACAATCTGAGTCTTTCATCACATTTTATGAGAGTTGTAATTGTTCAAAATTTTAACCATTTGTGGGGAAGGTACTTGATGGAGTAGACCGATATTGTCAGGTGTGAAAGCTGACCTAGCACCGACGCAAATATTGGTACTTTCAAAGTTGGAGCAAAATATTACGATGTACCATATTTGGACCAAATCGGATACTCAATTCGAGAGTTATCGTGCGCACCAACAAGACAGAAAGGCGGACGGACGGACATTGCTAGATCTACTCCAAATGTTCTGACATGGATTTGGTCCAAAGAGAACTGTTATTTCGACTAGACACGCTTTGACTGTGTCAAATGATATACCCTCTCTAGCCTTATGACTGAGAGTATAAAAAATTAGCTGCTAATTGACAGTATGAGTTCTCAAAAAAAAAAAAAAAAACGTCGGAACTAGTTCCCGATTTTCATTGCCTTGAAATTCCCGGCCACAATATTTAAAGGAAATTGTTCCAATTAGGAGTCTCGCATTCTCGTAGAATAAAAATTTAAAAAAAAAGTTTGCAATTTCGGTTTTGGCAACAACCCATATAGCGAATCCTCTCTTTGTGTGGAAAGATCTATCCGCATTATGTTTTAAATCTATCTGTGAAATATTTATATAAGTTATTTCGTGTCTTCTAAATAGAAAATGGACAGTAGGACTTTCATCGTGAAAATCCTTTTTTAATACTTTTAACCACTGTCCGGCGAGCATAGCGGAATAAGGACTCACCCTCCCCCAGTTTTTATTCTTAAGAAATGGTGTTCTCAATTTTTTTTCGTTTTTGCCATTAAAAATAAAATCAATTTGTTTTTGTATTTTACATCGCATATATCTGGAGTGTATTTATGTTATGTTCTTTCTTTTATTCTTTATGCCATAAGTTGTTTGGTTGTTTAGTGTTAGATCTCAAAACAAAACACAACACACACACAGACACATAGAGGAAAACAATACTTTGCTGACATAAAAGAAAAATAAAATCGTGTGCCACATGTCAGCATCTGTTTTGGCTCCTGACAAATATTGCTTTTATTGTTGCAAAATTTTATTTAGCGTCGACAAAATTATGGATTATTTTTAACCTTGACATAATCACCGTCGTCGTCTACGCCATCATCAGCGCCATCAGATGTTCAAACAGTTGTGCTCTTTTGTATTTCGATGGCAAAGTTGTTGTTCGATTTTCCGATATCCAATGTGGCATTTTAAAGCAATGTAAAGGAACAAAAGGATATGCGCATGACGTACTCGCTTTACACTTGATATCAAATGGAGATTTTATTATTTAAATCATATCATTTATTACTCAATTCTTTTAATGAGAATCCCATTTTTTTCATTACACAAACAGGATAAAATTTGGTGTAATGAAAAAATTCGGATTCTCATTAAAAGAAAATCAGGAAATTAAAAGACTGGCTAAAATTGCAATGGAATACACAAAAAATTTTAATCCCACATTTCAATGCAAGCCTCATAAAAGAGGAACAAAACAAACATGGAAAAAGTAGATATTTTAGAGTGAACTCCATGACATATCAACATTAGAACTCCGAACCTAATAAGTCCTAAAACTCGAAATGTTAATACAAATTTGCAATTTCGAATGGCTTGACTTTTAGATAACCATTAAGCCTAGTATTTGTATTTGATTGCATATGTCGTTGTTTTCCGAATTATTTTGATTTTCCCATTGTCCTTTCTATTGAAATAATGTCCAAATAAAAAACCAGGACTTTTTTGATACTTTTTTTTAATCAATTGTAGCACATTTACTGGACAACGAATAAATCAAACATTAATGGCCAAAGGCATCCCAAATGGGATGATATTTCAAGTGAAATTAGATCCTGAAAGGATATTGGAACAGAAAAATAGATAAAAAAAAATAAGAATGGGACTTAGTTTGACAGTAGGAAAAGGCGATGTAAACATCAAACTTAATTTATGGTAAAAAAAAAAACACTTAGTCAGAACGAGAGCCGAATATGTTTTTTTCAATTCTCATATTCTTTATTACATTAACTTCGGAATAAATCCTATTTTTCAAAGTGCGCTCCTGGTCACACCTTTCACACTTGATGAAACACAAAAAGAGTCGTATATTGATGAGTGTGCAATGTGGCTCCCAGGCAATCTTCTTTCGCCACAGATTTCAGTCTCCAAAAAGGAAAAAAAAAATCGAAATAGAATTGTTTTTTGAAAAAATGAAACATGTAAATTTAATATTGGAAATAATTTGTTTTATATCAGAAAAAAAAACTAGAAAGAACAAGTTAAAAAGTAGTAAGTTCGGCCGGGCCGAACTTTGAATACCCTCCACCATTTGGAACGAATTTGGAAATTTTCAGAAAATAAAATCATTAAAACATTCTGTTAATATTTTAAAAATGCCAAATATAGCCGTTATATTGAGGTGTATACGACGTGGGCCTACATAGGCATTGTTTGTCATAAGCCATTACCATATTCAAATTCGAAACTTAAAATAAACGGTGAATAATGTAGCTAAAATCATCAATATATCGTATATAGGGAGGTACCGTTATATCGGATCTGGCGAAGACATGGACCTGCATAGACAATTTTCTGTCACTAAAATGTCACTAAAATCGCTAAAATCATCAAAATACCGAATATCGGGAGGTACCGTTATATGGGGGCTATATTAAAACGTGGACCTACATGGCCCATTCACGAACTTAACCTGCCTACTGGAAAACTAAACATGTGTGCAAAATTTTAGCCATCTATCTCAATTCATTCGAAAGATAGCGTGATTACAACAGACAGACAGACGGACAGACAGACAGACAGGCAGACAGACGGACATCCCTAAATCGACTTAGAATTTTACGCTGATCAAGAATATATATACTTTGTTGGGTCTGACATGAGTATTTCGAGGAGTTACAAACGGAATGACAAAGTTAATATACCCTCCATAGTATGGTGGAGGGTATAATAAAAACATGAGCTTCATGGATGTACAAAATTTTGAGCGTTTGCGAGGGAGGTAACAGAAAGAGCGGACCGAAATTGTCAATTTTCGCACCAGACCTATCACCGACGCAAATATTAGGATATGCAAAGTTGGAGCAAAATCCGATTATAGGATTATAGGTAACAGGAGGTTCTGTTGATAGGGGTTACGCCAGATAGTGGAACTATCATCTAGCCTCTAAGAACTTGTGGCCCCAACTAATTATCATTATAATAATTTATATCCTCGTAATGATATATAAATATATATAACCCACTTTCCCCATTTTAACTTGACGGACAAATATAGGGTGAGATAAAAAAACTGCAACAAAGTCAAACGCCATAAATTTTACTTTTGTTCAAATGTTATTGAATGAAAGCAAAAAATGTCTGAAATAACATTATTTTTTTAGAATAAGTTTAGATTTGTTTGAATTGGCTACATTTGGCACGAATTATGGCATTCAAACAGCCAATGAAACTGTCACACGCTGCCAGAATGTTGCCCTGCGGTATTTTGGCCCATTCCCGTCGAAGCGCTTGCTTGAGATGATCGACACTATGGTATTTTTATACCCTCCACCTCCATACATAGTATGGAGGGTATATTAAGTTCGTTATTCCGTTTGTAACTCATCGAAATAATATTTTTAGACCCAATAAAGTATATATTTCCTTGATCAGCGTAAAATTCTAAGATGATTTAGCCCTGTTCGTCCGCCCGTCTGTTGTAATCACGCTATAGCCCCCATATTACGGTACCCCCGATATTTGGTATTTTGACGATTTTAGCCACAATTTTCAACGCAATTATATGACATTCTACACAAGGAGTTTTTTTGTGAGCACTTTACCGCCTGAAAAAGATTTGTCTGTATAGGTCCACGATATCGTATAGCCCCCATATAACGGTACCCCCGATATTCAGTATCCCCGGTACCCCTCAAAAATTCCACAGAAGTTTATTGTGCGTACATATTCCCTCAACGATATTCGGTATTTTTAGGATTTTAATAGACTTTTTAATGGATTCTATTTTTTTGAAAATTTCCTAATTCGTTCCAAATGGTGGAGGGTATTCAAAGTTCGGCCCGGCTGAACTTACTGGTTTTTTACTTGTTTTTTTTTTTAGCGCCAACCTTGCTTTCCAAAATACTCCAGACACAATAGCTCAACGTATTAGTATCCGGAGATTTTGGAGGCCATTTTGCGCAGGAAATGAAGCGAGGGACCTCATTTTGTAACCATTCTTGGGTGGCGCGATGGTACTGAGACCTGTTGGAATGTCCAATCGACTGTTAGGGCGGCCCACACAATCACCATGGCCGGCGCTTGATATCTGGTGACCAACCGAAGGTGCACATTCTGGCAGGTGCACCTCTTTGGCAAGTAAACACGATCATTTTGTTTGTTTACAAACTGCTGGACAACGAATGTTTTCTCATCGGAGAAAACCAAATTCGGCAGTTCACCATTTTCCGTCAAGCGAAGCAACTCTTTAGCTTTTTTGAGTCTATTTTCTTTCTGTTGCGGTGTAAGTTCTTGCACTTTTTGGAATTTCAATGACTATACCCCGAACTTATTTTTCTATATTTGAAGAAAGGAATATTGCGATATGTTCAGCTCACGAGCCATTTTTCGGCAACTGCGACTGGGTTTCGATCAAGTCGCTTCTTTACTTTTCGAACTATTTCTGCAGATTTTGTGGAATTTTTCGACCTTTAGATGTTGGTGTTTTCTTCCGTCCACTTCCTTGACGTCGGGTTACGCTGCCAGTATCACGGTAATGAGTGATGGTACGAGACACAAAAGAGTTATTCACATTTATATGCTGGAGTGCTGTAACAATAGCCACTTGTGGTTTTCCACTTGTGAATTCCATCACAAATAACTTTTTTTGGAAAATGGTTACCCTGAGCCCATTTAAATTCCATGCCATGCAAGAACTTACACCAGAAGGAAAATAAACTCAAAAGAGCTAAAGAGTTGCTTTGCTTGGCCGAAAGTGGTGAACTGCCGAATTTTGTTATTTCCGATGAGAAAAAATTAGTTTTTTTATCTCACCTTGTATATACTTTCGAAAGAGAGTATTTCAAAGAATGACAAAATTATTATAAAGATAAAATTGTGCTTAATTTTTTTCAAATTTAATAGTTTTTTTCTGAATATTGGTGTAGTATTTTAATTTGTATACTAACTATATATGTACAGAAAATGCTCATAGATTATGAATATGGTTTCTAAGTATTGTGCAAGTCAATGCGAAAAGTTTTTTTACGTTTGCTTTTTCCTTATTGTCGAGCCTAAATATACCGCAAAATGCTCTGTGAACAATAGTTCCAATGAATTACAACATCTCTTCAATTAATAAATTCCGTCTTGCAAGTCATTGTAAGAAATACGATACGAATTGTTTAATTGCGGAACACAATAAAAACAAAATGGATAATTGCTTGAGGAATAGAAAGACTGAATTTCTATCATCTAAAAATTACTCAGTTGAAACATAATCGCAATAAGACCATTTCCAAAAAGGAGCCCCAATAAAGCCGTTAGGAAATGCAAATGCAAAAGTATTGAATGAATGCCTTCAAATCAACTTGTTTTAGTCAATAAAATCTATTAAAATATTGGTTTACCTCTTTCATTGAATATGCCCACCCACCAAATGGTGTCATTGCCTCTTTGCGGCCATTGCAAACGGTGACCATCAAATTACTTGCCGTTGTTTTTGCCTTCGATTGTTGAGCTTCAATGGCCTGCCAAAAAAAATATTCGATTCTGCCCTTTTCGATATTAATAATATTTGATATCTTATGTTTTATGGTGTCTTAATTGAGTTTGGCACTTTAAGTGCTTCTTTGGTTTATTGATAAGTGCTGATTGACTGGCTGGCTGACTGACTGCGTAGCTGGCAATTGGTGCGGCTGCATGCTCCCTTGCCTTGTTCATGTAAACGGAAACAACACAAATATCGACAATTATATTTGTGCCACACTTTTTGGTGCGGCACCGCTTACTTAGTGCGATCTCGTCCAAATGTTAGTAATTCGATACTTTTTGCAAAAACGAAATGTTTCCTCTTTTATTTCGCAAAAGAATAAAGACAACAAAGACCAAGTGAATAGGCCTCAGAGGAAATATCAACAGTCAGTTGTAGTTATTCAGGCGAACACACGCTTAAATCGATACAATGGCAGCTCCTGGAAAATGGCAAGGATGTTCTAATCGCACTACATATGATTAAGTGTCGGATATACAACATTTATCCAGCCATCCATTCGGAGTCATAAAAACTGTGTTCATGTGTGTGTGTGTGTAGCAGAGAGACCATCAAATCAGAATTGAGTAAAGAAAACGTCAGTCACTCCAGACCACCGCCGCATACAGATTGCCTTTCTTTCCCCTCGGGGCATTGTGGCATTTTCATATGGACGGACGGTCGGAGGGAAACAATTGGAATGTGCACATATGGCCACTGAAGCAGTTGTGTGGTTGATTATGTTTTAAAATTTTCTTCCTACGAGTTTTCCTCTCCCGTTTGCTGTGGCAAATTCAGGTAGTGAGTTTTCCCTAAGCAGAGAACCTAAAGCCATCGTTAGTGGTGTTGGCCGCTAGGAAACCCCTAAATGTCCTGTGCCTAGTAGATTTTTTTAGAAATTTTGAAAAACCAGTTTAGAGTTCAAAGACCTTAGAATGGTTGGCTGAGCTGTGTGCATGCAACAAATTTGACATGCTGTGTCTAGGATATGAGTGAGTGAGCGAGTCTGTATGTCCGTCCATTTGATGCATTTCCTAGGTAGATGAAAATAACACACAGGAACCCAACTAGGACTCGTAATGATTTGATCGATATTGTTTTGGCTTAATGCTCGTTGTCTAATTTATGATCGAGGGAGAAGGAGCGGCGTTAAAGGAGACTTGGCAAAGGGCGCGTGCGCGCCTTTTTTCTGACCCTTGGCGCAGAGTAGAGCAGCTGTTCGTTTTTTTCCTGTTCATCAATGCAATGCGTTTTTTGTGAATTTGTGAGGTATTAACGTGTGTTTGTGTACTCTAGGCCTGGGCTGTCGAGCAACAATTTTACCTATTTAAAAATTCAAACATCTTGTGCCAAGCTGCTAAAGGTGAATCCCCTTAACATTATACGCTGGCATTTGGGAAGCTGCGACTGTTGCAGAAGATAACATATTCGATCCGTCGTCGTTTGCGATATAATTGATTGTGATAAAGAGTTTCTGAGAATAACACCTTCTTATGTTGTCATCTGATGAGAGGTAGACAATTTTTTTGAGATAGGATGTTATCGTACTAAGACGATTGAACAAGGAAACATTTTTATAGAAAAATTAAATAGAATATTTTTTTCTTGGTATTTTCTTATAGTACATGGTCTATATCCTCTAATTCTACGTCCTTTGATCGCAGATTATAAGTACTTTTATGCTCATAGCCAATTTCCCATTAGCGATTTTTATACCCTTCTGCATTCATTGTCACCTCCCGATATTCGGTATTTTGATGATTTTAGCGACATTAGGCATCGAAATTGTTTATAATTTTGTATTTGAAGTTCGTAATAAGTACTACAACTTATGACCGAAAATTGTATATGCAGGTCCAAGTCTTCGCATAGCACCACATATAACGGTACCTGCCTTTATTCAGTATTTTGATGATACTATCGAAATTATTCTCCGGAATTATTATTTTGAATTTTGTATTTGAAGTTCGGAATCGGTACTACAGCTGTGGCAGAAAAATACCAAGGCAGGACATCGTTTTCGTATAGCCCCATACAACAGTTTCATTTAAGGGATTTTTTCTTTTTTTTTGAGGGATTTTTTCAAAAAAAAAAAAAATTCAAGTCCCTTCCAAAATGTTCGGCCCGACCGAATTTAGCTTCTTTTTTACTTGCTTTATTTAAATTTTGGGAAAGAATTGCCGTTTGAGTTTGTTCAGCCGAAAACCTGTTGAATTTCTTCTACAGCGAGGAGACCCTGTATGCTCTACTATGATCATCTCCTAAAGCTCTCCTTTAGGCAGTCGACGTTTGAGAAATTCTCCAAAAGGGGTAGTTTTTAATAAAGAGAGAAGACTGTTAAGGTTTTTTAGAGAGGAGGCGTTTCTAAACTCTTCTAATGATAGAAAACTATTAAAATATAGAAACCTCTCAATCATTTAGCTCTAAACAGAGGACCTTTCAAATTTGTCCATGGAGAAAATTTATTTAAAGGTCTTCTGTGGAAGATGGAAAGGAGAATAAACAAATTACAAGTCTTCTATAGACCGGGAAACTCTCTTCCTTGGAAAAACCTCTTTGAAAGGAAAATACGTTTTTTTTATAGAAAAAGGCCTAATGCGAGAAGGCTGTTTAAAGGTCCTTTTTAGATCTCCTTTAAAATCAAAAAGACCTTTAAATTCTTCTTCTACAGACCGAAATTCATGTAAATTTCTTATATATACAGAAGATCTTCTGAAAATCTTTCATAGGGAGCGGTCTTCTATAGAGAAAAGGACTTCGAAATATAGAAACCCTTCTAGTTTTTTTACAGGGAGTATATATTTTGAATATTTTCCACAGAAAAGGGCCTTTGAAAAAGTCCTCTCAAGAGAAGGTTTTTCATAGGACTTCTAGAGAGAGAAAGAAGATTTTAAAGACCTTCTGTAGAAAGACAACCTTTCAAGGGCGTTCTATAGAAGGAAGACCTATCAAAGGATTTCCATAAAAAAATACATTCAAAGATCTTCAACAGAGAGAAGGCCTTTAAAAGATCTTTAATAAAGAGACGGTCCTCCAAAGATTCTCTATAGAGAGAAAGCCTTTGAAGATCTTCTTTGGGCAGAAGAATGTTCTATAGAGAGAAAAATTTAAAACACTTTCTGTAGAAAGAATACATTTCGAAGGTATTTTAAGGGTTTCTATAGAGAACCTTTGGATTGCCTTCTCTTTTTAGAATATCTTTAAAAGGCTTTCCCTGTGCTGAAGATATCTAAAAGGTATTTTAAACGTCTGTTGTAGAGAGAAGATCTTTCAAGTTAATCTACAGACAGACGTCCTTATAAGGTTTCTATGAACGGAGCAATCTTTGACACAGTCCTATACGCAGAATACCAATGATAAGATCTTGTATAGGGAGGCAGGTCTATTATAGGAAAAAGACAAATTGTTGGAAGTTGTCTACAGACATTAGGTCAATTGAGGTATTCAATAGACAGAGGGAGATGGTTCTTTACGAATACATTTTGTTAAAGAAAAAAGGTCTTTGAGAGGATGTCTTGCAAAGATCTTCTGTAGACTGAATACCGGATAAGGGTCTCCTAATTTTAAAACTGCGAACTTTATATTCCCAACAACTAAACAACTTACTACAACAAACTTACAATTGTAATAGCGCACAAAAATGATTTTTTCGAAAAAATTGGTCAATCGGTAATCCTCAAAATCTGAACATTTAAAAGTTACGTTGCAGAGACAAACATATATAATTATACAGCTGAAGTGGGGGTCAAAACCTTTAAAATACCAAAATCATAGGATATTATGAGGATTTGACCTACCCTCTTAGAAACCGAAAGCTGTCTTGGTGTGAAATTGGCACAGAAATAATTTTAGAGTTTTCTGCCCAAATTTCACAAGAACTCCTTATATCAGAAGTTAACGTTAAGGATGTACCAAAAAGTGGTTATACATTGAATATGTTAAAGAAGGAGTAAACCGGCCACAGAGAAACCTATGTATTAATTAAAATTGGGACAGTAACCGAAACTCACTATGTAGCGTTATACGGGCTATACCAGAACGTGGACAATGAAAAACTACAAATTCAACATTTGTACAGACGGACAGAGAAAAGAACATGAATAGAATGACATAGTATTTTATGCTGTTCCTGAATATATACATTTTATAGGGTCTCCGGCGAATATTTCGAGATGTTCTCAAAGGAATGATACATTTATTTTCTTTTTGTATGGTATAAAATATATAAAATTTGAAGATGTTTTAAATAAGTAATTTTGGAACTCAAAAGAAAATTGCAGAAAATCAGAAGAATTTTTGGGTGTTCTGCATAAATGGTAACAATCCTCAAAGTAAAGATATCCAACGAAAGCGGAATATTATATTAAGAAAAACGTCTTTGTAATTTATCAGATTAAGTAGTGGCCAATAGGACTACGTCCTTACTCCTTTATTGTAATTGTGTTCAACAAATGAATAAAATCTCCACAATAAATAGACAATACGTATGAAATATTTAAATCAATTCAAATATTTTAGATTTCTAATTTTAAGCAGCATTTTCAAGATTGAAGGTCATTATAAAAATCCTAATGTGTTCTTTAGACATTAAATGCAAAGGATTCCGACATCGAATGAACTACCATCAAATTTAATTATTTAAGTTGTCTCACCCCAATTTAGTTATTGAAAGATGAAATCAGTTTACTTTGTATTATATACAACAGTTTTCCGTTCTATTTAATTCTGACCAATTTAACGCCGAAAAAGGATTTTTTTCAAAACAATATGATATCTCCTCACTTCGAAAATACACTATTAAATTTCAAATTGAAACATACATCGCAAAACGCTGTACATCAATTCTAATAATTCTCCACTCACAGCTCCATTAGAGATTTCTGTAATCTCTTTTATTTAAAATATCCAAAAAACAATGCCAACAACATTTTAAGTTTAATTGCCTAGTTGTTTCTGTGGTGGATAATACCGAGAGCATGTGTCGGATATATTTTCTCAATTAAAAAACTGTTGTTCAGTCATTATTTTGTTCATCCATTTGCATTAGAAACATAAATACCAGGCATTTTGTGTGTGTGTGTGTGTGTGTGTGTGTGTGAACATGTATGTACTCTGAAATGGAAAGTATTTGAACAAATCCTCAATTACAGTTTTTGGAAGGGAAACATCATGCGCCACATACAACCACCAGGACGGAGAACTGCAAATAAATCTCGTTACAAACAAAAGCACTTGCGATTTGTGAAAATGAAATGCAGTTTGCAAACAACGCAGATGACTACGGCGGGGATGACAAGGACGATGTCGTTGATAACAACAGACTGTTGTTAAAATGGCACGAGAATAAAATGTTTGAATGTTTTTGTGTGTGCGTTGCATGCCACCTGACATGCAACAACTATAACGACTCCTCACATGAGCCCAATCCACACAACACTTTGTTGCTGTTATTGTTGATGTCAGAGTTGCTGTTGTTGCTGCTTCTTTTTCGTCTACTTATTGGTAATCCAACACAAACACAACTCTTTACTTACCGAGCAACAAAAACAATTGTTGTTGCCTGCATGTTTGTTGTGATTCTCCAAGGAATCGAGAGAATGACTACAAAGTAATGTTACTACTGAAAATATCGGCAACAATAACAAAAACACAACAATTCTGCTGCAAATAGTTGTTATTGGATCAATTGCACAGTAAATTTATAACATCAAATTCCAGTGAGATTTCGATAAGCGCAGAATAGTTTTAACCAAATTTGGAGACATTGGTATTCCGCAGAGGAGGCGATTAGTTTTTAAAACTTGAAATGTTTTTAAATGTCCAAATCGGGATTAAGGCTATTGCATATGAAAAAATTATTGAGTGAACATTTATTGTGAATGGAGCCCTGAAATCGCGATATTCGGAGAGCCACAAGTAGTAGCATTGGAGTGAATATGGGTAGAACTGAGATTGTGATGTTCCACGCAAATACTATGCTTAACATCTAATTGAAATTCATAAATATACTTTTAAAGAACTTCTTCACTGATGTACTTTATTTGGTACTTCTCTGAATATATTCCGCCTGATATCTCCCTCCAATATGTATACCGTCAATTAATCAAGCGATATCGAAAACATAGTGATTAAACTGCATATGTCTGAACGATATATTTTAAGTGTATGTCGACAATATGGACTTATTGATTCACACTGTTGGACCTCTCGACTTAGTTCGCACTTTTCCCTCTTTTTAGTCCAAGTAAGGCAATTTTTATATCCTCAGCCTCATGATTGTATAATGTATATATCGCTTGTTATGGTTAATCTTGTTATGTGACAGAATTTTCTATCTCAACGGCCAGACGAAACAGTTGGGGCAGAGGTGCAAGTTAAGGCTGTTTTTTCGAAATTCGTAAAACAAAGGAACGAAAAGTATAAACAAATAAAATTTATGCAAGTATAATATTGAGCGGTAGGAAGATGTTAGAGCTATACCAATGTTGGAGCTATACCATACAATGGAGGGTATATTAAATTTGTCGTTCCGTTTGCTACACCTCCAAATATTCGTCGAAGGCCCCTGATCAGAATAAAATTATAAGGTGATGATCTTAGCAAAATGTTTACAGTGTTGTTGGTCTTTGAGACTCGATACCCGATATTGGGCGATCGAGAATAGATAAATCTCTGAAATCGTTCTATATATAAGTTCTAAGGGTGAGATGAAAAAAACTGCAACCAACCTCAGACTGCTGTCATTTCCAAGCCGCTCGTCCGACAGCTTTTAAAATTATTCCAGTGACAGCTCACTATATTGTTTAAAAGCGTACGAAAGCACTTTGGTGAGTATTTTCCAGAAAAAAAAAGAAATCTTGATGGAATTCAAGCGTGATAGTGCGATTTCTTTACATTAGGCTGGAAAACAACAAGTGGCTATCGTTGGAGCACTCCATCATTTAAATGTGAATAAATCTTTTATGTCTCGTACAATCGCTCATTATCGCAACATCAGCAGAAATGGATCGAAAAGTAAAGATGCGACTTGATCGTAACTTGAAAATGGTCGTATTTACTTGTCAAAGAGGTCAGCTAAAAATGTGCCAACCAGAACTCAAGCGCTGGCCATAGTGATGGTGTGGGCCGCTCGTATTAATCGACCGTGGCATCAAAATAAATGCCGAACATTATCGCGAAAATATTCTGGAGTATTGGACATTCCGACAGGATTCAGCACAATCGCACTCAGCACGCGCCACCCATGAATGGTTACAAAATGAGGTTCCCAACTTCATTTCCAGTGCACAATGGCCATTAAAATCACCGGATACAAACCTGTTGGACTATTGTGTCTGGAGTATTTTGGAAAGCAACATTGGCACTAAAAACAACCAAAGTGTCGATCACCTCAAGCAAGCGCTTCATTGGGAATGAACCAAAAAACCGCAGAGAAACATTCAGACAGTGGGTGACGCTTTCATTGGCCGTTTGAAGGACATAATTCGTGCCAAAGGGGACCAATTCGAACAAAACTGAACTTATTCTAACATTTGATGCTATTTCCGACATTTTTTCTTTCATTGGCGTTTGACTTTGTTGCAGTTTTTTATCTCACATTGTAGATTAAGTTTTGAATGCTTCGTCATGTCATAATAACAAGGATGTTTGGAAAATCTTTTTAGGCGTTGTTAATTGGTAAAATATATACTTATGTTTCTAAATTCTATCCTCAGGTATTCAAATGAAGTACTTGAAAAAAATGAACTTTTTAGTATGGACATATCAAACAAAACATGGACACGTTGCCATACTTTCCTGCAATGAGCTGTTGAGAGCATAAAGTCCGATATTATAAATTTTTGAATTTCAACTGTATAAGTTCCCATCATGGCAACTACTTTCAAAATTTCTTATGTTAAGTTCTGACAAAGGTAAACAATTCCATACATATATTATTTATTACATCAATGATGTAATTTTCGATTCTTTCAAATGGAATGACAAACTTAATACACCTTTATTTATTTGGCCGAATAATCATAACTTTAATTCCTGATATATATTCAAACTCTTCTTTATTCTGATTTTTGTAATTAAATACATTCTCGGCAGTTAGAAAAAATCAAACGTGTGAAAATTTCATATCAATTCCACAAACATTTTTGAACTCTGAAATACGTTTAGTGCAGGTATATCGATACAATCTCTGAAATCTGAACTAAGTTTATTGGAAGTATATCGATATAGTCTCCTGGCAATCAGGCAACCAACTGATACATATTTAATATTTTACCGTACATAGTTCACCCCAAGGTCATATAGATACCGAATTTAGACCTAAGTCTTTTCTGGCTCCAAATTTTGAGAATTATATTAACTTTGCTTCGGAATGTAACTCTGTATATCCCTCTGAAAACACAATGCAACGACGGCGTTTCAGTAGAGAACTACAACATTTCTCTGCTTAAGAGCTTTGTGGCAAATAAACTACAATTTGAGCTGAAAACAACTTCAACGGTAAATGTCACAACAAAATGGACACATTGAGTAAAACACAACACACACATTTCTTTTCGTTTAGGATTGTGTTTTTTTAACAATTCTATAAAACACTTAATCAAAGTTTAGCTAGCTTTTTTTATCAGATTGCCCAGAAATGTAAGTGGGTTGACAGGACCCGCTCCGTCCGTAAATGGAAACATTTATTAGAGCTGTGTTGTGATTTCTCCCTTCTGTTTCCTATCACAATTGATGTAACATTTGATTGCCAGCAATTTTTGACGCCTTTTTCCGGTTTGCATTTCCTTTTACATCTGCCAAACAACTCTCGGCTGGTTCACTCACGGCTGGGCTGGGCTCGGCTTGGCTCTTCATATGTTAAATTGTATTTCTTCCGATTCATGTTGGATGACTGGCTGGTTGGATGGGCGGCTGGTGGTGTTGTCTTTTTTTATTGCTGCTGCCGCCGAGCCTTTGAATTGCTGGAGTAATGAAAGTGTTAAATGCCTTTGTAGAATTGCCAACGTTAAGAGTTCTGGCCAGGGGGAGGAAAACAAGGACAGCTCAGAGGGGAAGTGAATTTTCATTTTATAATCCCGGCAACAAAGGGGTGGAGGAAAATGAGTATATGAGTTTTTCCTGTTTTGGTTGAGTAACCTATCGTTAAGTATTTGATTGGCATTTGTTGCTTTGACTTGCATGCTGAGGCAAAATTTGCCAGTATAGGGTTTCAATACTGCCGGGAAAAGAGGGAGATTTTCATGCTTGAATTTCAACGCTTTGGAGTAAGTTGTAGCTTGTTGATGTCATTGTTGTTTCATATTCTTCATAGTTTCCGTTGTTGTTGCTATTGTAGAAGTTTTGTTTTAAATTTCCAAATCGAGTTTCGTTGTAGTTGGCCTTATAGTTGCCTCTGCCTGCCTGCCATTGGCATTGTCATTACCATGTCTAATGCTGATGGCTCTACCGCTACTTGGGATTAAAGTCTGATATTGACATTGACGTCTGATGCAGTGGATGATGTTTCCTTCTATTATTTGATAGATTAAATATGTCCTCTTTGTACGGGGGGGTTATTTTTTCATAGTTGAAATATTGGAAACTAGATTTTTTTTTAGATTCTTGCACAAAGGGTTGCAAGGACATTGATAATTCTGCTGTGTTTTTTTTGTTTTAATATTTCCATAGAAGGTATATAATAAGATATGCATGTGTGTATGTGTGGCGGATGGGTAAATGTGGTTTGACAAATGTTTTGTTTTACGGAAATATTTGGTATATCGTTGACATTGTTTATGTTCGCTTTGAGCTATGCCATTTTGAAAGGGCTAATACGGCGAGGGATAACGAGGTCTGAAAATGTTTGTATGGGGAGAGATGACACTTTGTGATGTTCAAATTTGTCTCTCGAATTTTACTTTTTTATTCTTCAATGCTAACCAGTGGAGTTTTGAAAAACTTTTTTTTCCATAGAGAAATCATTGATAGATTTTTAGGACTCAATCAAAACCTTTCCAATTCTGATTTTTCTAAGAAACCTTACATATTATCGCTCAACTACCATGCCGTATCCCCTTTCGAAACCGAAATGCTTATATAAATCGTTCAGGTTCGGTGACAGAACATTCTATATATAGATCCTCATTTTCGTAGAGACCCTATAAAAGGGTATCTTCCAATATTCGGTATTTTGATGGTTTTACCCACATTTTTCCACTGATTTCTCTACAAAATTGGTATTTGTAGTGTGTAATGGGCTTTAGCTCCGGTAGCAGAACATTGAATATCTAGGTCCACTTTTGGATATTCTGAATTAATGTACCCTCCTTTCCAAGGGGAGGGTATAACATTTTTGTAATCGACGTAGAAGTTAACGTCTTGTTTTTAGTATTCCGGCGAACTGAAGGATTATTGCCGGTTCAGTGTCGGAAAATGAAAACAGACCATGTACAATTTGATGCCCCAAAAGCCTACTCACTCAAGAGAGTTTCAGAGTAGATGCTCGATCGTTTCAGTTTTCGCCTCATCTTGACAGTTAGTAATGGCATTTACAGGGTGAGATGAAAAAACTGCATCCAACTTCAGACTGCTGTCATTTCTAAGCTACTCGTCCGACAGCTTTTAAAATTATTCCAGTGACAGCTCATTATATCGTTTACAAGTGTACAAAAGCATTTTGGTGAAAATTTTCCAGAAAAAAAGTTATTCGTGATCGAATTCAAGCGATATATTGTGATTTCTTTATATTTGGCTGGAAAACCACAAGTGGCAATCGGTAGAGGACTCCAGCATTTAAATGTGAATACATTTTTTGTGTCTCGTTACATCGCTCGTTACCGTGATACTGGTAGCGTAGCCCGACGTCAAGGAAGTGGACGGAAGAAAACAGCAACATCAGAGAAAATGGTTCGAAAAGTAAAGAAGCGACTTGGTCGAAACCCGTGTCGCAGTGGCCGAAAAATGGCTCGTGAGCTGAACATATCGCAATATTCCATTCGATATATTTTGAAAAATGAGCTCGGGGTAAAGCCACTGAAATTCCAAAAAGTGCAAGAACTTACACCGCAACAGAAAGAAAATAGACTCAAAAGAGCTAAAGACTTGCTTCACTTGACAGAAAGTGGTGAACTGCCGAATTTGGTTTTATCCAATGAGAAAACATTCGTTGTCCAGCAGTTTGTAAACAAACAAAATTACCGTGTTTACTTGCCACAGAGGTCAGCTGAAAATGTGTACCTTCGGTTGGTCACCAAAACTCAAGCGCTGTCCATGGTGATGGTGTGGGCCGCCATATCAGCCGATGGTTGGTCTCCGCTCGTATTAATCGACCGTGGCATCAGAATAAATGCCAAATATTATTGTGGCCGCATACCTTGGACATTCTAACAGGACTCAGCACCATCGCACTCAGCACGCGCCACCCAACAATGGTTACACAATGGGATTCCTCGCTTCATTTCCAGAGCACAATGGCCACCAAAAAGCTCCGGATACCAATCCGTTGGACTATTGTGTCTGGGGTATTTTGGAAAGCAAGGTTGACACTAAAAAACACCAAAGTGTCGATCACCTCAAGCAAGAGCTTCGCCGGGAATGTGTCAAAATACCGCCGAGCAACATCCGAGCAGCGTGTGGCGGTTTCATTGGCCGTCTGAAGGCCATAATTCGTGCCAAAGGTGACCAATTCGAACAAATCTAAACTTATTCTAAAATTTTATGCTATTTCCGACATTTTTTTCTTTCATTCAATAAAATTTAGAAAAAAAGTAAAAATTATGGCGTTTGACTTTGTTGCAGTTTTTTTTCTCACCCTGTATTTAACAGTGACCTTTGATGATTCCCATCACAAGTTTTAGGTCTGATTTCGCCTTAAAAATGAGTGACCTTTATCTCTTCCTAGAGAGTGGGGCTCAGGTGCTTTGACCGGGTTGTTGATCTCAAAATCGATTGACTCGGATCCAAATTTTGCCAACTCTTCTGCTGCTTCATTACCAAATATGTTATAATAGCCTGGAAGCATAGTTGAGTACTATCAAACTCGTCCATAGGCTGCGGATAGTCCAATATATATATTGGGTAGCTGCGAATTATATAAGCAGTCACGGACAGCTTATCGGTTCTCAGGGGGAGAGTCTCGGACCACATATCCGGGTGCTTGTTACCCTTGGACTTGAGAAATTAACTAGTAACCAGTGTTTGTGTATGGCCTTAATAGACCGCCTAACGCTATGGGTGTTATGTAAACCCTGCCCATCAGTGTTCCTATGTTTACAGAACGGTTGTCTCACTGATAATGTGGGAGTATTGGCAAGTGGCAGCCTTAGCTGCCATAGTCCTGAGTTGGTTAAATATTGTAGCGGAAGTCTTTCAAATATCGAAAATACGAAGGTATTATCGTAAAGGTATTAAAGATACATAAAGATATTGCACCTATGACAGCCGTACAAACGGTTTTTTGTTATAACTATGTTTTACGTAACTGGAGATTTACATTTAGAGCCTAAAACTTTAATGTTTTAATTTCGGATTTTCCTTTCTTGAGCCATTCGATGGAATTATTTTAATCCTAATTACATCCTTAAAAGAAGCCCTTAAGACGTTCACGCATCACTGTACATTAATTATTTAATTTTACAACAAAGTCCTTGAAACGGGAACTCATTACAGCTCTACCTTCCAGTCCCAAAAAAAGGGATGATATTTTCGAAAGTTAAATTCAAAATAGTTCTAATGAAGCCAAATATTTTGTATGACATTAAGGATGGAACAATAACAGAGACCTTTTCAAGAAGTTGCATATCAAGAATTTTTAATGAGAGAAAAGAAAAGAAAAAAACTCAAACTAGTTTGCCATTCCACCCTGCTTTCCACAGCAAAGAAAACGGAAAAACATTGACAATGAGCGTGTGCGCTGACAAAAAATTGAAAATTCGCTTATTTCGAAAGTAAATTATGGCAAACCTTTTTTTTTAACAAACAAATACATTCACACTCCGAGTGACAGGGAAGGACAGACTTGCACGAACCCATAATAAGACAACTATAACAACAACCAACAACTAGCTGTCATAGGCTCAAATAATAGAGCAGTGGTGGCAATGGCACGGTTCAACGAATAGTACAATCGAAGAAAAAAGGATCAGCTGCGATTGCCACGCGATTGTCACACTTTGTAGCATGGCAGGACCAACACACACACAAACACACGAGCAATTAGAGTTTGGTTGTTTGGAAAACTTGTGCGGTTCGCTGCTCTACATTCCATGTTGTTGTCGTCCTTACTTTCGGTCTTGGCCATTGTTCTTCGCATAACCAACCAACCATTCACCCAACCAACCGTTCATTCATTCATTACTTGGCATTGTTGGGTGATCTATCGGTTTGCCATACCAAGTGGAAAACAATTGACGTTTTTTGGGTGCCCAGCCACGCCAGCAGTAACACGATCTGCGCGATACACATTTCCGTTTTTTTCCAGTTTGCAATTCTTGCCATTCTGCAATACCCAGCCCCTCTCTTGAGCAGAGAATGTTTGTGTTTGCTGCAGTGTTGTTTTTTTATAACCAAATTAAGGAAACATCTCCACATCTAGGGTAAAAGCAAACATTCATTCTCTGCTTTTATTGTTATTGTTATTTCAAAATTATATTCCTGGTGCTCGCACAGGACACTGTTCTGTTCTGCTGCGTTCTATTTTTTGGCAATCAACAAAATTCGGGCATTCTTTGTTTTTTACACTTATTCCCTTTTTTTTGCATTCAGGATATTTGAGTGTGCATTTAAAATTTGGGTGTGTGTGTGCGTGCGTGCATTATTATAGAGCATCCTTATGCTGTCAGTTGTTGTTGCTGATGCTGCTGGTGGTGTTAGTTCTGTTCCACTCTATTTACGAAGGGAAAACATGCATTTATCATTCTTCCACGCACTCCTATTCCCTTTCGCATTCGCATTCACATTTGCATTAAGCAACGGAGAAATATTGCAGCTACTGCAACAGCTGCAAATACAGCAAATGTTATTAAGTAATATTTGATTGTCTTGTTATTGTTGTTGTTGTTGCATTTATTGTTGTTGAAAACTAAATCAAACGAACGAAGGGGTGTGATAGAGCAATAGAAAACTTAAATCGAGGGTCATACCAACTATTTGACATTGCAAATGCTACCATATGTTGGACGTTGTAATGGGAGGGAAGGTCTCTTAAAAAATGAAGAAAATCTTGCATTTGAAAGAATTTATATTTTTAGTTCAAAGTATAGAAATATAATTTGTTTTTTTTTTTCGAATTTTAATAATCCCTGAAAACCCCTAGTAGATTATCAATGTGGAGCTTAAAATAGAAGACACGTGTATCGGAGTCTGGAGGCATAAGTTCGCTCTATTTAAAAGTTTTCGAATTGAGGTTTTTAAGAATCCATACATTTAGGATATATAGTGTTTTCAGTAATATTACTGATATCAATACAAGGATTATTTTGGTCGAAAGTTTTAACCGTCGAGTCACCAAATTCGTCTTTTAGTTCTTTTTCTACTTATGACTAAAAACGTCCATTTAAACGGGATGACAGCAAGTCAAAATATTCAGCAAAGTAATTTACCTAAAATTGATAAATATAAAGAATACCCTTAAAAAGTTCAACTTACATAGGTTTTTTCCACCGATCATTATTATTATTATTATTTTTTTTTTTTGGGACACTATGTTATATTTTAAACGATGCAGTGAATAATCCTAACGGCTGATTTAAACCGAACAAACATTCGTCACTTTTGAACTGAATGGTAAACATCGATCGAAAAATAAGATCTATGACTCTTCATTAATTTGATCTTTTGTAGTTGATATCTTTAAAACAAGAGCTGTTTGTTATGGTTACATATTTCCTTTCTTCAGAGACTAATAATGATAATTGATTTGAAATATTGTTTCTTTTGATAAAAATTAAGTTTCTATGGAAATTGTTGATTCAATGTTAGAATATTTATTATTAGCCCTTAAAAATAATTTTTAATTTTTAAAATAGAAATTTTTAAATAATTAAAAATTGTTATATATTTAGTTTATTCCGAGACTTATAGAGAAATTTTTCGTCAACGTGGAAAAAGAACAATAAACATTTTATATACCGATTTGCCTTGTATTGTGCACCAAATAAGTAATATCAGCATGAATAGTATAGAATTTTGCACATACAACCAAATTAGGCCTGAAAATAAGTATGCCAAATTTGATAGAAATCGCTTCAGATATAGCTATAGCTCCAATATATATTGTTCATGCAATTTGTTATTTTAGTCTTCCGCAGCCGTAATATGCACTCTGTAACAACAATATTTGGGGAAATATATCAAATACAGCTCAGAAATACATTTGCTACATTTTACCGAGATCGGTTCAGGCGTTTGAGATCTGATGGTCAACCGAGGGTGCACATTTACAGCTGACCTCTTTGGCAAGTAAACACGATCATTTTGTTTGTTTACAAGCTGCTGGACAACGAATGTTTTCTCATCGAAGAAAATCAAATTCGGCAGTTCACCACTTTCGGCCACTCTTTAGAGTATATTTTCTTTCTGTCGCGGGGTAACTTCTTGCACTTTTTGGAATTTCAATGGCTTTACCCCGAATTCATTTTTCAATATTTGCCGAATGGAATATTGCGATATGTTCATCTCACGAGCCATTTTCGGCCACTGCGAAACGGGTTTCGATCAAGTCGCTTCTTTATTTTTCGAACCATTTCTGCTGATGTTGCTGTTTTCTTCCGTCCGTCACGGTAATGAGCGATGGTACGAGACACAAAAGATTTATTCACATTTAAATGATGGAGTGTTTTAACGATAGCCGCTTGTAGCCGCTAAATATAAAGATATCACACTATCAAGCTTGAATTCCATCACAAATATCTTTTTTTCTGAAAATCGATCGATTTCGGAGATGATAACACTGATGTAAATCAGTATTGGATAAAGCAGAATACTTTGGTCCATTGGCTTAGGCTATGATTCTGTCGACAAAACTGAAAACCAGAAATTGGATTTTAGAGGAAATTTGAAGTTTTGGTATAAATTATCAAAAAGTCCCAATGACTCGATTGAGGAATAATTTGTTCTACAAATATATTCTCTGGATTTGTGTCTGTAATATTTCCGAATACACTATACATGCGCGGAAAAATATGGGTGTGAAGATAAAAATGTTAAGGGCTTAACAGAGCTTTGTTAAAGACTGAGTAAAAAAGAAAATTTTGAAAAATATAATTATCGGTAATCGGTAATAAAATAGCTTGAATACAAATTAAATAAATACTATGAAGCACCAACTATAGAACAAACCGTTCCAGACACCCAAATTGGGTCATATCTTTATTATGATGTAAAAAAACGGAATGGATCACTGTGCAAAGCCTATAAAACCTGCGCGGATCAAACTAGGCTTAAATGAAAGGTCTCTCCGAGCACTTTCAGCCCATATATAGGTTATAGTCCAAAACCGTTTCAGAGACCCAAATTGGACCCATCCTTAATAATAATAAGGTCCTAACAGATTGAACCACTGTGCAAAGCCTATAAAACCTGCGCGGATCAAACTAGGCTTAAATGAAAGGTCTCTCCGAGCACTTTCAGCCCATATATAGGTTAGTTTGAACTGAGTGGTTCAATCTGTTAGGACCTTATTATTATTAAGGATGCATCCAATTTGGGTCTCTGAAACGGTTTTGGACTATAACCTATATATGGGCTGAAAGTGCTCGGACAGACCTTTCATTTAAGCCCAGTTTGATCCGCGCAGGTTTTATAGGCTTTGCACAGTGGTTCAATCTGTTAGGACCTTATTATTATTAAGGATGGGTCCAATTTGGGTCTCTGAAACGGTTTTGGACTATAACCTATATATGGGCTGAAAGTGCTCGGAGAGACCTTTCATTTAAGCCTAGTTTGATCCGCGCAGGTTTTATAGGCTTTGCACAGTGGTTCAATCTGTTAGGACCTTATTATTATTAAGGATGGGTCCAATTTGGGTCTCTGAAACGGTTTTGGACTATAACCTATATATGGGCTGAAAGTGCTCGGAGAGACCTTTCATTTAAGCCTAGTTTGATCCGCGCAGGTTTTATAGGCTTTGCATAGTGGTTCAATCTGTTAGGACCTTATTATTATTAAGGATGGGTCCAATTTGGGTCTCTGAAACGGTTTAGGACTATAACCTATATATGGGCTGAAAGTGCTCGGAGAGACCTTTCATTTAAGCCTAGTTTGATCTGCGCAGGTTTTATAGGCTTTGCACAGTGATCCATTCCGTTTTTTTACATCATAATAAAGATATGACCCAATTTGGGTGTCTGGAACGGTTTGTTCTATAGTTGGTGCTTCATAGTATTTATTTAATTTGTATTCAAGCTATTTTATTACCGAAGTAATAAATTTTAATATAATAATTAACAAATAATTATATTTTTCAAAATTTTCTTTTTTACTCAGTCTTTAACAAAGCTCTGTTAAGCCCTTAACAGAGCTCTGTTAAGTAACTGTGTCTGTTAACATCCAATTTAACTTTCCAATTTATCTTCACACCCATGGAAAAATGGACGAAATTTTGTCGGTCGACTTTGTTGACTTCCTTATGTTAAATTTCAAAACCCCGATATATGTGTTTTATATTTTAAGCTCTACTTTTATGATTAATTCCGATTTCCTTGAGATTATTTTTTGAGTCGCAATAGTATTATAAATGCAATATTTCTTTATTTCTAATTCAGGGGCATAATCAAACAAATCGCTTGGAGCTATATCCATATTTGATCTGATTTCTATGTAATTTGACAAATTTATTTTTGTAGGAAATTCCGTTACTCATCCCAAATTTTATTTGAACCGGATGTAAATATCGCTTTTGGTGCATCATATACACGAAATCAGCCGAATGGACTAATTTCAATATAATTTGGGAAAGAGAGCATAAATTAATTTTAATTTAATTCCGTAATAAATAATTCCGACCATCCCCAAATAAATTCCCATAAAATATATATATATTTATGGTCAGCATTAAAATTCTAAGCAGATCTGTCTGTTGAAATCGCGATACAGCCCACAATATTGGACGTAGACCTGCAAAATTTTGAAAATCTATTTGAATTGTGTCTAGGATGGTTGGTGTTAAAAATGAGGTAACGGTACCTCTCGATATTTAGTACTTTTTCCACGGATTTGTCTAAAAATGGTATCTCCTTCTGCCATTAGTCCACAATATGTACATATAGGTTCTGGGTGTTAACTCCTCTATCAACATATCTCTTCAACCATTTAACTTCCCCAAAATTCTTGCAAATCGTGTTTACAACCACAAATTTTAATCCATTTAATAATAACAACAACAAAATTACAAATCACACCCAAAAATTCCTCTTCCAAATCTCTCTCTCTGGGCGTGAGTGTATGTGTGAATGTGAGTCTAGTTCTGATAATGTTTACAATCACTTTGAAGTTTCTTTTCCGGGGATTAACTAAACAGACAAAAATTACGTGAAAATTGTTATAATGCCAATAATAAAAACTTTGTTTTGCACCTGTGTGAGTGTGAAATGCTTACCACACCTTTGGCAATTTTTGATTTAGAAACAAAATTGACACATTCAAATGACAGGAACACTCGCGCGCACACACTCGCACGCCTTATTGGACGTGTAAGAGTGTGTGTTTTTGGCCATGTTGAAAACAGTAATCAGCATTTCGGTTTGCGAGGGGAAATACTAAACTGATTTTGTTAAACGTCCATGGGGGAACAAGGGTGCGGCGGAAACACGGAAAGCGTGCAGCAATTGTGCATAATTTGCCAAGTTTACATTTTGGGTTTTTTGGTCGTTGCCAAAAAAAGTGTGAGAGAGAGCGACAATCAACATTACATCCAGTCAGTCAGCCAGCCAACAAGCCGATATGCGGTTGTGTGGATAGACTGCAAGTGTATTTGTTCATACAATGTTCCCGTTGTTGTTGTTGCTGCTCGCTCCGAAAACAATCTATAGATGGGTACATTTTATTCACTAAAGTCAACTACGGCGTCACCACTACTCTGCTTTGCCGGCAACAATGACAACTACTAACAAGCATTATGAAAACCGCATCAGCTAATCTCTGTGTGAATATCCTTGTCGAGTGAATTTGCAAATGGTGTACGGGTGTGTGTGCGCACTCCTGGGTGTGCCTGTGTGCAACGACAACGTTCCATAGGTAGTACCAGGAGATTATTGAAAATGCAAAACAATAAGTTTTGTTTTTGCATTCGGCGGGTATGGGACGTGACATTGGCGTAATTGCATGTGAGGATTTAAAATTTGTTCAACGTGAAGTGCGCTTTTATTCGCATAATTTGGTAATGCATTTTTGTTGGTATTTGTTTGAAATTGTTGGAAGGTTTTAGAAATCGGAAAATATTCGCATGCCAAAAGGAACGTTTTATAGCTGGGAAATGCAACTGGATTGAAGTTTTGGGAGTTAAACGAATTCGATGTGTGTGACTTAAATATCAAAAATTTCAGTTAAATAGCCTAGGATTATAGATCAGGTCTGATTAGAAGTGATCGAATAGCCTTGATGGAAACGAATTAAAAAATGCTCCAAATTTCCAGGTGCAAGAGATTGGGAACATATGTATTTGGTTCGGGAGAAGGAATGTAAGACATATTCCAACAACTTTTAAAATAGCTTTTAGCGTGGAATTTTGTAAGGTTATATAGGAGCTTAAAGTCCTTACAAAGAGGTACTGCAAGATTTTCTTTAAAGGGAAAGGACAAGATCATTATTTTTGAAAAACTGTTGACTGTTTATAAATAAGGAATCCGAAAAAATTAACCGAAGTGTTCAATTTTCGCCTTAGCTTAAAAGTGTTCACAAATGGGCGTGCGTGTTTATTTAATATTATGTAGTGCCACATTAAAATTGATTAGATAATTTTGACATTTCGAAACAGTTGACCCCATTTTCGAACTCAGTTAAAGTTTGCAAAAACAAGTCAAAAAGCACCAGTCGACAGATTTATACCCTCAGCATTTTGTGTGGGAGGTACCACAAAGATTGGACCAACATATCCTATATTTACATCAGATTTTTTGTTGATAAAGATATCAAGATATTGATTGCAGAGGGGAAGATACCAGGAGAAGTGGGTGGATAAATTCATAATTCACATCTGATCTCGGGTTGGAAAAAGTGTTGTGATATTTTTTTGGCCCTTTGGTGGACCGATATGTTGACCTTTTGTGCGGGGGTTACCAGAAGGAGAGGTTCGATATTGCCCATCTCCGAACTCGTTCCAAGTTTGACAACAGTATTACGATGTACCAAGTTTGGATCAAATCGGATACTCCCTTCGAGAGTTATCGTGCGCACCAGCCAGCCGGACGGACACCCCTAGGTCGACTGAAAAAAGAAACAATTCCAGGCTTTAGACCATTTGGAGACCATTTTTGATAAATGTTGACCAAAATATTGCCAAAAAATGTTCAGGAACCAACATTTAAGCAATATAACAAATGTCCGATTGAATTTTTTTCACTGTTCTTTCTCAAAGACTTGTTAACGTCGAATGTCAACATACACGTATTTTTAAGATAGTTTTAAATGCTTTAAGCCCATTTGCTTTTACCAAATGTATTATCCGTAGATATGTATGTATGTGCAATATTTCTGTCTGACTGTATGTACATCCTTTTCTGTGAGAAGGATACAGAATTTTAGAATGTTACTCTGTGGCTGTTGATTATTGCTGTTGCTGACTTTGCTTAGAATAGCCCAACAGCTTAAAACTACAAACGTAATGCAACATTAGAGTTGTTTGGATATGTCTGCATGTGTGTGTATGTGCGCGTTTAATGCCAACAATCATCCACGCACACATTCATAGATAGCTAATGTCATTTGCTATTCCCACAATGCTAATGCAGTGAGACACAAAACCACCAACAACGACAACAAACACATCAACATCAATAACAAAGAAAACTAAACATCAAGCGTGGAAACTAAAACACCCAACGAAACTCAAACTCATCTCTGTTTAGCTACGCTTAATTTTGGGCATTATAAATGTGAAAATATTATGTTCGAAAGTTTGGTAACATTGCCGCTGCAGATGCTGCATTTGACGTTGCTTGGTTGACTGTTTGGGGAGGGGGAGAAAATGACAAAATAAATATGAGGTGTGGGAATTTTCACACACCCAGACAGATGCAAGGGATCTTTCACACAACCAAATTGTCGCAGTTTATAAAATAGGTTTTTTCTGCCTCGGATTTTGCATGGATATGGGGTTTATGGTTTTAAGCCGTTATTAACTGCCGCCGAAAGGGGGAGGAGTTTGCCATGTTTGTTTGTTGTTTTTTTTTGCGATGTCAAATGTCAAACTGCACTGCAAATGACTGAATGATCGGCGATACGTTGCGAATTGTTATTGCTTATAAATTATTTAGCATTAACGGCCATATGACAAGCTTGTCAAACAGGCGATATGCAGTTTATGTATTTGACTGGATATTTTAGCTATTTGCTAAACGTTATGGTGTTTTCAGAATTTTCATAAATGGTTAAGGAGGAGAACTCAATGCGTACAAGCATGGGAAGGTTCTACAAACTAGCAACATTAGATGGGATAGTTCTCAAATTAGAATTTAAGAATGATACAAGTTTTATTGCACTTTGAATGATTTTCACAAACATAATATTAAACGTCATGAGGACATTTCCTCAAAGTATTTTTTAAAATCCCCGTAAAATAGTAATGCACAACACAAAAAATAATTACAGGAGATTTTAAATGTAGAACTTAAAAATGAAGACACGTATATCGGGGGTTTTAAAGATCCCCTCCCCCCTCTTCGAATATTTACAATTTTTCGGATTAGGATTCCTCGGAATCCGTGCATTATAGCCATATAGTGTCCCGGGCAATATTACAGATCAAAATACGAAGAATATCTTGGTTAAAATGTTGACCCTCAGGGGGCGTCAATTTTCAAAAAAAAAAAAAAAAAATAAATAAATAAATAAATAAAATATATTAAAATACCGAATATATTCCCTAATTTATATACCCTCCACCATAAATAGTATGGATGGTATTTGAAGTTCGTCATTCCCTTTGTAACTCATCGAAAAAATCGTTTTAGATCTAACAAAGTATATATATTTTTGACCATCGTAAAATTTAATGACGATTTAGCTGGGTCTATACATCCGTCTGTTGTACACACACTAGAGTCAAGACGATTTAAGAAAGGAAGCTAAAATATTGAACAGATCAGTCTTTTGTCTGCAAGGAGGTCAACTCCGAAGATGGGCTACATCGGTCCACGGTATCGTATACCCCTAATAACGGTACCTCCCAATATTCAGTATTTTGATTATTTTAGCCATGTTTTTCAATTCTTTGAAATTGTTAGAAATTCTACACATGGAGTTCTTTACCCCCTGAAAGAGAATTATCTATATAGGTCCAAGATATCGAATAGCTCCTGATATTTTTGCTATTTTGACGATTTTACCGACATTTTTGGGCGGAATTGTTCCAAATATTATATTTAAAGTTCATTACGGGTACTGAACGTCCGTCTTCGTATAGCCCCCTTATAACGATATTCGGTATTTTGATGATTTTAGGGATATTTTTGACCGGAATTATTTCTAATTTCGCATTTGTCACTCGTAATGGGTACTACAATCTATGGCGGAAAATTGTCTATGTAGGTTTACGTCTTCATACAGCCCACATATAACAGCACTACATATAAAGTACATGATATCATATATTCGGTATTTTTATGATTTTAGCCACATTTTTTCAATGGATTTGTCTGAAAATCCACACAAGGAGTTCCGGTACCACCCGATATTCGCTATTTTGATGATATTAGAGACATTTTTACAGTAATTTTTTCAAATTCCGTATTTCAAGTTTGTAATGTGTACTACAGATTATAAAAAAAAATTGGTTTGCATATCCACATTCTCGTATAGCTCTCATATAACGATACCCCCTCATTTCTGATGATTTTAAGAACATTTTTCTCCGGAATAATTTCAAATTTCGTATTTGAAGCTCGTAATGTAAAATTGCGTATGTAGGCTCCCATATAACCGTTTTCCATTTAGCGGTATTTTTCCCACTTTTTTTGTAAATTTTCTAGTTCGTTAAAAATAGTGTAGGGTATTAAAAGTTCGGCCATTGTTGCGCTTGTTTTTTTATACCCTCCACCTTGGAAAGGAGGGTATATTAACTTTGTCATTCCGTTTGTAACATCCCTAAATATTCGTTTTAGACCCCATAAAGTATATATATTCATAATCAGCATAAAATTCTAAGTCGATTTAACGATGTCCGTCTGTCTGTCTGTCTGTCCGTCTGTCTGTCTGTTGAAATCACGATACAGCCCACATTATTTGACGTAGAGCTCCAAAATTTAGCAGAGCTATTTGCATTGTGTCTAGGATGGTTGGTATTGAAAATGAGATATATCGGTCCACGTTCTGGTATAGTCCCCATATAACGGTACCTCCCGATATTCGGTATTTTGATGATTTATGCCACATTTTTTCACGGATTTGTCTTAAAATTGGTATTTGTAGGTCATAGCGGGTCCCTGAGCATGTGGCAAAACATTGCATGTATAGGTCCACGTTGTGGTATAGCCCCCATATAAAGGTACCTCCCGATATTTAGTATTTTAGTTTTTTTTACCACATTTTTTCACCGATTTGTCTAAAAATTGGTATTTGTGGGTCATAATGGTTTCCAGATCCGGTGGCGGAACATTGCATGTATGGGTCCATAATTTGGTATAGTCCCCATATAACGGTACCTCCCGATATTCGGTATTTTGATGATTTATGCCACATTTTTTCACGGATTTGTCTTAAAATTGGTATTTGTAGGTCATAGCGGGTCCCTGAGCGTGTGGCAAAACATTGCATGTATAGGTCCACGTTGTGGTATAGCCCCCATATAAAGGTACCTCCCGATATTTAGTATTTTAGTTTTTTTACCACATTTTTCACGGATTTGTCTGAAAATCGGTATTTGTTGGTCATAATGGGTTCCAGCTCCGGTGGCGAAACATTGTAATTATAGGTCCACGTTTTGGTATAGCCCCCATATAACGGTACCTCCCGATATTCGGTAATTTGATGATTTTTGCCACATTTTTTCAGGGATTTGTTCCAAAAATTGGTATTTGTTGGTCATAATTGGTTCCAGCTTCGGTGGCGAAACATTGCATGCATGGGTCCATGATTTGATATAGCCCCCATATAACGGTACCTCCCGATATTCGGTATTTTGATGGTTTTTGCCACATTTTTTCACTGATTTGTCTAAAAATTGGTATTTGTGGGTCATAATGGGTTCCAGCTCCGGTGGCGAAACATTGTAATTATAGGTCCACGTTTTGGTATAGCCCCCATATAACGGTACCTCCCCATAATCGGCATTTTAATGGTTTTTGCCACATTCCTTCTAATGTTTCTTTTACCCTAAGGTGGAGGGTATTAAAAGTTTGGCCCGGCCGAACTTAATGTTTTTTTACTTGTTTTTTTGAAAAAAATATCATTTCTCTCAATTCGTTGCAAATTTTCTTATAATTTCACTGTACCAGCCAGTCTGGGTTGTGAAGAATACCAAATGGACTTGATAGTACTCGTTTTTAGATCAAAACCCCAAAGAAGTTTCGAGGTCTCATACCAAATATTGTTAAGACCCTTATATATATTTTACCATTTACGAAGGGACTATGGACTATGTCGGTCAACTTTTTATACCCTACAACACTATGTCTTGGGTTTATTGTAAGTTTGATTGGGCCAAAAATTATGTAACACCTCGAAATATTGGTTTCCCACATAGGAAAGTATATATGGATCTTCCTATCTGGCCGAGATGAGTCGATCTAGCTATGTATGTCCGTCCGTCTGTCCATGTTTATTTGTGATCACTCTACAGCTCGCAATTATAGTCCGATCGTCACGAAATTTAGCATGGATGTGAGATAGGGTCAGAATAGCACCCTATTGTTTTTGGAGATGATCACATAGTATTTAGGGGTTGAAATGGACCAAAAACAGAAACATTTCCAGATTTTGCAGTTGCTCTATATGCTTTACAATATCGCATATAAAGCAAAATATCAACAATCTCCTATAGTTAGACCGCTTATAACTCAAGAACGGCTCGGTGAATTCTGACAATTCTCACAAATTTGGAATGGATTCTTTTAAGAAAATGATAAAACATAAGAAAATCGCGTGAAAATATATCAATAAAAAGTGAATATTTTTATATTTTTTATCGCATGCGATTTTTTCATATTTATTATAACACTATATTTTTGAATTATTATATTCAAGTCGATTCTCAAAAAATTTAGGATGTGGATAGAATTGGAGTTAGAATTGAAGCCTATTGTTTTTTAAGATATATATTTAGGGGATCAAATGAACCAAAAATTAAAACTTTCCTGATCTTGAAGATTACCAATCGAAACGGAATTTTGAATTAAGTTAGTTAAATTCACTAAATTGAAAAAAATATTTTTGATGTTACCTACAATTTAAAATATGCTTCTGGTATTTAACTCTTCCACAAAATTTTAACGAATAAATCTATCAAGATCTGTTGTTATTTAGACTTTCTATTCTCATATTACATTATATTACTTATATCAAAAGGAGAATTTTTCATTTGCATTATGTATGAATTCCAATCGAAACTCCTGCTTTCCTTTTACTAAGCTATATATGTATGCACATGGAAATTTCATGTGAAACACACAACTTTTTCCCATACTACCCACCAAAAAAGTGATGATGTCTTCAATACCTCTCAACTCACCTTTAGCTTTACCCTCTGTTACTAATTTCCATCTAACATTTCAATATCGCATTACGTTGTTATTAAAATACCCATGGCTCTTAAGTAAATATGACCGTTGCCAAATAATTATTTATGATTTTCTTCCGCCAAAGAAATCTCAAAGTCGAGTCACGTAATTATTAAGGAAAATTAATTTATTTGACTATTGATTTCGCCCCTTTTTAAAGTCTCAATACTGTTACCACCCCTTGGAGACGAAAACAGCAGCATCTGAGTGTTGCCGTGTTCAATGGCCCATACCTAAGATTTCCCGCTCTTGAGCAAAACAATGGAATCCGTATACAAATTAGTAAATTATCACCCATAAATTAGAAACCCCGGACAAAAGGAGAAGAAGAAAAGGAAAGCAATCTCATTCTTGGCAAAATGTTTAACTCAAATAATTTTTGACAGAATTTTGTTTTTGTTTGTTTTGTTGTTGTGGTGAATTTGAAGTGAAAAACAACCGTGGAACCCTTAAGACTGCCATGTTAACCATAAATTAATAATAGCCACAATGTCAGTCAAGATGCAACCATAGCCGACAGACAGTGAGACACAGGGGGGTTTTGGACAATCAGACATAAGAGTGCGGATGTTACGAAATGTAATTCGATAAGGCTGCAACCAAGAGTGGCAAGAGAACAGTAGCAGCGTCTGGCAAAGCTAAAACAAAAACGTATTTTTGTTATTTGAACAAAACAAATCTTATTCGTCATATTCTGCCGAATCGAAACCAATTGCTTGGATGGTGCGTCAATGTGTCTGTCCATTTATCCTCTCGCCTCATGCGGTAGTAGAAATCCTTCCGTTCCAGGCCAATGGAGCTGCTTTAAAGGGCAGAAGCATGCAAGCCTGTTGGATTAAAAAAATCCATTGACGTTCCTACTAAGTTTTGACTCTTTTTATTAAATTTTAAGATTATTTGTTTGCAACGCTGGAGTGAAAAAGGGTTGTAAAGGTGCTGCTCGGAAAGACTGTGGGCCAGTGGTGGCATTGAGTCGTCGTTAATGACGTCTGCTAATGCCATATTTCATATGGCTTTGTTTAATGTTGGCTTTGAATTGTTGGTTGTATGAATAGTTGTGGTAGTTGTTGTTGTTTTATAACCTTAATTAGAGTCCTGACACCACAGCGTCATACCTTTTGGCTTTGCGTGTTTGGTTGGTTGCTTAGCGCTTCGTGCAATGGTAGTAGGTACGGTAAGTACACACACACAAATATTTCCTCCTCCTGGCCGGATGGCTGGCTGGCTGGATGGGAGTTTCATTAAATTCCATATTCGCATTTCACGAAACGAAACTTGGCAAGAGAGTCAATAATTACTATTCACAGGGGGTGGTCTTTGATTTTCCGCGGTGCTACTACTACCAACAACACCAGCACCACTATTACTTTCTCAATGGTTGAGAAAATTTGTGGGAAAATTTTAATTTAAATGAAATTCAATAAAAGTTCAATGCCGCGTTTCATTTCGAAATTTCAAGTAATCGTTGTTGCGGTTAGGAAATCATAGGTTTTTAATTTTAATTAGAAAATTGTATATCAGAACTAATACCCCTGAATGTATAAAATGAGTCGATTTTCGCTTTTAAAATGGAACAGTCAAATTATGGCGGACGGGAACAAAACCTAGATCTATATTATTTTTTTTTCTAGTAGCCTATACAATAAGAACATAAAATATGAAAAATTGGCGGAAATAAATGTAAAATAAGTCTAAAGCGTAAAAAACTGTTGACATCTGTGTTTAATCTTATAGGGACTATAACAAAAAGTGGACCGACATGATCCGCTTTTAAACTAATTATTTTTGTATTGTTCATTCGATTTGTTATTTTTGTCCTCCGGACCTGTAATAAGCACCCTGTGACAACGATGTTTGGGGAAATATATCAAATACACCTCAGAAATACATTTACCAAATTTCATCGAGATCGGGTCGGATTTGGATATAGCTCCGACAAATATCTTTGTCTGATTTGCCATTTATTGTGCACCAAACGTGTAATGTTTGCCCAATTGGTTTGGAATTTGGCACAAATTGATACTAGAAACAAGTATGTCAAATTTGGTGAAAATCGGTTCATTCAGGGTGAGCTGAAAAAACTGCAACCAATTTCAGACTGCTGTCATTTCCAAGTTACTCGTCCGACAGCTGTTAAAATTATTCCAGTGATAGCTCATTATATTGTTAACAAGCGTCGAAAAAGCATGTTGGTGAGAATTTTCCAGAAAAAAGTTATTCGTTGTTCGATAGAATTCAAGCGTGATAGTGTGATTTCTTTATACTTGGCTGAAAACCCAGAAGTGGCTATCGTTAGAGCACTCCAACATTTAAATGTGAATAAATTTTTTTATGTCTCGTTGCATCGCTCGTTACCGTGATACACATCACCACAACAGCAACATCAGCAGAAATGGTTCGAAAAGTAAATAAGCGACTTGATCGAAACCCGCGTCGCACTGGCCGAAAAATAACTCGTGAGCTGAACATATCGCAATATTCCATTCGCCAAATATTGAAAAATGAGACCGGGGTAAGACCATTAAAATTTCAAAAAGTGCTAGATCTTTCACGGCAACGGAAAGAAAATAGACACAAAAGAGCTAAAGAGTTGCTTCGCTTGGCCGAAAGTGGTGGAATTTGGTTTACTCCGATGAGAAAACATTCGTTGTCCAGTAGTTTGTAAACAAACAATATTATCGTGTTTACTTGCTAAAGAGGTCAGCTGAAAACGTGAACATTCGGTTGGCCACCAGAACTCAAGCGCCGGCCATAGTGATGGTGATGGTATGGGCCGCCATAACAGCCGAAGGTCGCTCTCTGCTCGTATTTATCGATGGTGGCATCAGAATAAATGCCGAATATTATCGCGAAACTATTTTGGAGGGTCAATTAAGCCTTGGGCACGCAAACATTTTGGCCGCGGACCTAGGACCTTCCAACAGGACTCAGCACCAGGACACGCCACCCAAGAATGTATACAAAATGAGGTTCCTCGCTGCATTTCCAGCGCACAATGGCCATCAAAATCTCCGGATAACAATCCGTTAGACTATTGTGTCTAAAGTATTTTGAAAAGCAAGGTTGGCACTAAAAAATACCAAAGTGTCGATCACCTCAAGCAAGCGCTTCGGCCCATTCCCGCCAAAATACTGCAGAACAACATTCGGGCAGCGTGTGACGGTTTTATTGACCGTTTGAAGTTCATAATTCGCGCCATAGGTGACCAATTCGAACAAATCTAAACTCATTCTAAAATTTGATGATATTTCCGACATTTTTTGCTTTCATTTAATAAAATTAAAAAAAAAAAATAAAAAAGAAACAGTAAAAAAGTAGCTAAGTTCGGCCGGGTCGAACCTGTAATACCCTCTACAATTTCGAATGAAAATGAAAATTTTCAAAAAAATCTGAAAACTACCACTTGAATGAAAACCGTTAAATGGGGACTATACGAAGACGTGAACCTGTATACACATTTTTTTGTCATAGGCTGTAGTGCCCATTACGAACTTCAAATACGAAAATTGTTACATTTGCGGTGAATAATGTCTCAAAAATTATGACAATACGCAGTATCGGGAGGTACCGAAGACGTGGACTAGCACAGACAATTTTTTGTCTTAGGTTGTAGTACTCATTAGGATCTTCCAGGGGGAAATTTGAAACAAATCCGGTGAACAATGTTGCTGAAATCATCAAAATACCGAATATCGGGAGGTATCGTTATATGGGAACTATACGAAGACGTGGACGTGCATACAAAAATTTCTGTCATAGGCTGTAGTTCCCATTAGGAAATTCGAAATGATTCCGGTGTATAATGTTGCTGAAATCGTCATAATACCGAGTATCGGGAGGTACGTGAACCTGCATATAAATTTTTTTGTCGTAGGCTGTAGTACCCATAGCGAACTTCAAATACCATATTTGAAACAATTCCGGTGAATAATATTGCTGAAATCATTAAAATACCGAATATCGGGAGGTACCGTTATATGGAGGCTATACGAAGACTTGGACCTGCATACAAAAATTGTTGGCATATACTGTAGTAAAATTCAAATAATTCCGGCAAATAAAAAATCATGAAAATACCGAATATCGGGAGGTACCATTATATGGGGGCTATACGAAAACTTTGACCGACATGGTCCATTTACGAACTTAACCTGCCTACTGGTAAACTATGCATGTAGCGTGATTACAACAGACAGAAAGGTAGCGTGATTACAACAGACAGACAGAAAGACATCGCTAGATCGTCTTAGAATTTTACGCTGATCCAGAATATATATACCTTGTCGGGTCTATTATGAATATTTCGGGGAGTTACAGACGGAATGACAGAGTTAATATACCCTCCATAGAATGGTGGAGGGTATAAAAATGTAAAAATTATGTGGATGCAAAGGAAAACCCATAACAAAATTTAATTTGTTTAAATTTAAACAAAAATTTGAAAACAGAAACAGCAAATGTTTTTCTGTACGGGAACACACACCAGTGCTGCTAAAGTGCGTTTCCATTTTGGTATAATATTGATTGGCATAGGTAAAATTAGAGAAAAGTGACTGCTTTCGTATTGCTTTAAGTTTCGATTGGTTTGGTAATATGATTGATATACTAAAATAATTTATTTTTATAATTAAAATTTCTCAATATTTCATAGCACAATTGTTAATGTTTAGATAAAGTTTCTAAGATACTTCATTTACATTCTATACAGAAAGGGTGAATTTCAAACCGAAAGCATTTCTTTGGAAACAACCCAACAGCCGAGCCAGAGACACTCATAAATGCATGCACCCCTCTCAGTGTCCTTTGAATTTTGTCAATACTCTTAGCTAGTCCTCAAATTTCGTTGGCTGGCCATAAAAAAGACAAAAACGAAGCAGACGGGAAAAAAAGACAGCGGTGGCTAGAGTGAATGTAAAATGAATAAAGTCCTTTTAATCGTGTCCAATTTTTGATGAAAAATTAAAACAAAACAAAACAATAAGGATCACAGCAATGCGGACAGGAAAGGGTGACACGGAAATGTAACCAAACAGGAACCAGGTGGTGTAGAATGAGTGTTCATTGATTTCGTTGCCTGGTTAAGGGACCAAGGACTTGGCTTGGGTGTTGTCTGTTTAGAGGGCTAGCGGACGGCAATGGTTGCTTGGTTCCATTACATGACGACTGCTATTACTGTTCACAATGTGTGAGTGTGTGTGTGTCCGTATGTTTATAGCTCTTGCCATCTTTGTGTCTGTTGTAGCATATAACGTCTGTATGTATGGTTGGTGTTGTTGTTGGGTTATACACTGAATGGTATGCACGCTTTAAAGCCAGCCTTCTGCTCGCCGGAGGGGGGGGTTCCAAAAATATCAATGTCCCAATGCCATTGTGCTACATGAACTATATATTATTTGCGTGCATGAAAAAGATGTTGATAAATACATAAATCTCAAAAGTGTATGTTAGGAAACGGAAGACACTACCTACGCATGCCTAGATGTTTGGAGAGAAAGATGTAGAAAGAGGAAACGGACATAAACCAAAATGTTGCAGAGCGAACTGATGTTGTGTTGCTCGACATGCCCACCCAACCTAGTTGCAACAAAACAAATTCCATTAATACAAGTCGTGTTGCAACCCTTAATTGCTACAGGAAACCTTCGCCTACATCCGAGAGATATCAAACAGATATTTTTATTCTATTATTCGCAACACATGCTTGCGCTTTTATTAATATTAAATTTGAACATGATTAACTGGTAATCTTAAGAATCAGATTAACAAAGTAAAGAAAAAAAATAAAAATGAAAATATTTGACTTAATCTAACACCTTATAGTAAAATTAAATATATAAAACAAGAAACAAGATAACAAGTCTAAATTGTTTGTAAGAAAGAGTACCATTTCTTGGCATAATTTTTTTTTTAAAATAAAATCACTTCTTTTACTTCAAACTCTGATCTCAAAAAAATTTCCCCATCAAACATTTAAAGGTCAACAAAATCACCATTTAATACTCATATCACAGTTAAATAAGAGTATATTCACAGGCTTATACATAACTCTATACAGATTTATCAAAGAGAATAACAAAATAATTATTCGGGATTAAAGAAAGGTGGCCAAATCATATTTAAAAAAAAACGACATAATATTTTTGATTGTATTTCCTTCATTCATAATCTTTCAATTCATTTAAATTATTAAAATGACGAATTCTAAGTAATTTCATTTCAAATATCAAATCATATGTTCACCTTTCTTTTGGATTGCTATTCTCTTTTCTTTATCGTATTCTCACCAAAAAAAAATCAAAATAAGAGGTTAATGACTTACGTGCTTTGTTGATATGCTCCCTCGTTGAAAGTACTTTCTCAGAGATGAAGTTACAGCAACAACAGCTTAATGGTGTAAATGTGCATGTAATAAGAGATGCGGATAATTCAGACGTAAGAGACTGTGATAATTGAAATTGTTGTGTCATGCATGTTGGGTCGTTGTATGTTTGACTGACATGTTGAGATCAAACAATAATCTTTAGTGGAGATTTTTATGATATCAACCGCAACGTTTGAAATCGAACATAACTGCACACACAGCACATTCAACTGACAGGTTTAATGATCATTATTAATTTTGTAATCAGGTGATAAATATGTAATTCGAGTGTGTAGCAGCTAATGTTCTATACCAAACGCCACGGAATTTACAAAATTCTTGTTTTGTTGTTTCTTTTTTTTTATACTTTTGCAAAGAAAAAAAAAACAAAAGAATGCAGAAAAATTAATTTAAATCAAAGAAATGAAAGTAACACTTTTTTAAAGAAAAATTAGGATTCACAATATTCACTAAATATTATAATGAAGTTTACGTTGTTTCGCTTGAGTTTTTTCTTAATATTTCGAACGTGGGAACTATTTCTTTTGCAGAATTAAATATCATTTTGTCGCCATTCCAATTTTCGGTCACATTCTAGTTTATGTATATATGTAGATTTCCGCTTGCATTTTTGCTTTAGTTTTGAGAATTTTATGATGGAAATTGCAGATTTTTGTACACGACAACGCTGTACCGTCTTTCCTTATTTTTTTCGTAGCTCTTCTCTAGCTTATTTACTCACTACTAATCGTTGCTAAATGAAACCAATGATCAAGCCTAGGTATGTTGGGACGAATTATGATGTGGAACAACAATAATGATCATAAAAAATGAGTGAGGATAAAGCACATGTGATTGCAGCACAGTTGTTCCAATTTCGGTTCTCTCCTTCCATACGAAGTTACGATAAATACCTGACAAACCAAATGATATTGCGTATTAATTTCTGAGAATACAAAATTTAGTAAAGGAAGGAATATAGACAATATCAAAAACAAATCCATTTACCTTGTTAATAGGCCAATGCGGGAAGATGGAAGCGAAGTAAAATAGATGATCAACTGAGCTTACGATTTTAATAAAAAGTATGAAATTACGATACTGCGCGAAGGTATATTCTGAGAATAAGAAAATTTTTAAGCAAAAATATATACACTTTCTTTAATATTAATTCGAATCGGCAACGGGCAGAGTACTTACAGAAAATTAAAATCTTTTTCCACAATATAAAAAAAAAAAACTGCAATTAACCAAATTATCTACTGATAAATGACAGGGAAATTTGCACCACTTCAGAAATTTTTGTAATTGAAGGTGTTGATCGCTGGACTCTGTTACGGCAAAATGGACGATTCTTATGATTTTTGGTGAGATGAAACCTTCTTTAATCTTCCAAGCAATCATTGTTTCCAAAAACTTTAGAAAATGGCTAGCATGAATGTGCAGAAAAACGACAAAAGGGTTGATAGAAATCTTTCGCAATTCCATTGAAACCTGTCGTATAGAGGTCGCCTATTCAAAAAAGCAGTTGAAAAAAATTGGATTTAAAAAAAAATAAATAATAATAACGAAAGTTTTGAAATATTTTAACAAGTTGCAAGCGCCATTACAATTCCCCCCACCAAAATCAGACTTTGGGGGTAAGGATATTTACAACCAAAGCTGATAACGCTTGCATAAAGAACTATTGCCGTATATCCTTGGTATGATAAATACCGACGAGATTACCACGGAGATCCTCTAGTTCATAAGTAGAGTTACCAAGTTTTCGACGAACTCGGGCCTTTATAAAATTTGGAGCCAATTTGGAATTATATCCCTGTGCAAAATTGCTTTGCTTAAAATTCCGGCGAAATACTTCTTGGCCTACAACATATGATACCTCTTTGGATCGCAGATTATAGGCTTTCTCATTTCTCTGGAATTGTTTCTGGATAAGATTTCTAGCTCTATTCCCCATTATGGCTAGAGAGTCATTTTTATTAAATCTTACTGTTCTATCTTCCAACATGTTTAATTGTCTCAAAAGCGGATACGTCGAACCATTGGTTATCATATGCTGGCCGAAAACAAGATAATAAGGAGTGGTTCCTATTGAAGAGTGGATTGAGGATCTGAGGGCACAGCATATATTGCTCAACATTTGGTCCCAAGTCTTCTGGTCTGGAGTTACATACGATTTTATTGCTGCCAGAACAGAGCGATTCACACGTTCTGAGGCATTAGCCTGAGGAGAATGTGTTGCAGTAAATAAATGATTAACACCGAAGCGCCGAAGAAAGCTACCAAACTGATTGGATTTGAATTGGGATCCATTGTCCGATACTATCGTCTCTGGTACGCCATATGTATAAAATAACTCATTCTCTAAGTAGTCTACTACAATATCTGAAGAAAACTTCTTCACTGCCTTTAAAAATGGAAATTTCGTAAAGTGATCCAATACCACAAATATACCTATATTACCCGCTTTAGATCTTGGATATGGACCTAAAAAATCAATATATAACTTCTGAAAGAATCGGTGGGTCTCTGACGTCTTACCCATTGGTGTCCTTATGGGTTGGTTTGGGTGTTTGGATGTCTTACAAATTTCGCAGTTGTTGACGTAATTTCTTACGTCAACCACCATATTTGGCCAAAAGTAAAATTTTCTTAGGGTATATAATGTTTTGTTAATTCCTCCATGAGCAGATAAGGGGTTGTCATGTGCCCTGTTCAATACATCAGGGATCATTTCCTCTGGAATCCACAATTTCCATGATAGATCATCTTGCACCTGATCCCCTGTTGCGTGCTCCGTGCGTCTATACAGAAACCCATCTACTATTCTCAAATCGGGCATCTTATCCAAACTTTTCCCCACTTTTACCAAAAGTTGTTTATAAGAATCCGACTTAAAACATTCCGAGCTAAGATCCACGAAAACACCACTTGATAACTGAGAACTTAAAGAGCTATCTACCTCAAAAATTTGACCTAGTTCCGACAAGTCCTCAGTGTTAGTCCTAGAAAGTGCATCTGGGACCACGTTCTGACAACCACGCCTATGTTGAATTGAGAATTTATACCCTTGAAGCTTCAAGGCCCATCGAGCTAGCCGCGTGCTGAGGTCTGTTTGGGACATGAGCCACTTCAATGACGCATGGTCAGTGATGACAGTAAACTCATGTCCTTCCACATACGCTCTGAATTTTTTAATGCTCAGCATTGCTGCCAAGCATTCCTGTTCGGTCACCGAATAGTTTCGTTGGGCTTGATTGAGTTTCTTTGACATAAATGCTATAGGAAACTCTTCACCCTCCGAATCTCTCTGGACCAGTACACCTCCTATTCCAGTTTTACTAGCGTCACAGTGTATGAAAAACGGCTGTGAGAAATCTGGGCTATGTAAAACTGGCGCGGTACTCAGACAGGTTTTTAAAGCTTCAAACGATTTCTGAGCTTCCTCATTCCAAATAAACTTTCTTTTGGTTTTAGTCAAATCGGTAAGAGGCGTGGCTATCGACGCGTAGTCCCTGATGAATTTCCTATACCAACCCGTCATGCCTAGGAATCGCCTTACTTGTTTAACAGACTTGGGCGTTGGAAAATCTGATATAGCGGAAACTTTATCCGGATCTGTTCTTATTACACCGCCACCAACCAGGTGACCCAGATACCTAACTTCTGAAACACAGAAGTTGCTCTTCTCCACATTAATAGTTAAGCCGGACTCCTTAATTTTGCCTGCAACGAGCCTTAGAACGTCCAAATGCCTTTCAAAAGATTCCGAAACAATCAACAAATCGTCGAGATAAACGAACACCTCTGTCCTGAGAGCCGGTGGTATGACCTTGTCCATCAAACGTGACATCGTCTGAGGCGCATTACAAAGGCCGAAAGGCATGACCGTGTAATGGTACAACGGCCTCCCAGGAACAGTAAATGCAGTTTTCTCTCTCGATTGTTGATCCAACGGAATCTGCCAAAAGGCATCCTTCAGATCCAAGGCCGTTATAAATTCAGCTTTCGGCAAACGACTTAGAATGCCATCAATGTGGGGCAGAGGATATGCATCCCCAACAGTCACGGAATTTAACTTCCTGCTGTCTAGACAGAGTCTGTTTTTCCCCGGTTTTCTATGAAGAACCACAGGTGACGACCACGGACTATTGGATTCCTCAATGACCCCGAGTTCAAGCATCCTGTCTAATTCTGCGTATATTAGCTTCTCCACAGCGGGAGACACTGGAAAATGCCTCTGTTTAATTGGTTTGGCGGATCCTGTGTCTATGACATGATTTATAACATGGGTTTTACCTAAACCTTGCTTGGAAAATGATGGAAACAAGCTAACAATTCTATCTAATTGCAGTCTCTGTTTATCTGACAACTGAACTTGTGGAGCCATTTCGGAAATAAATGACGAATTGTCTGAAATATAGTCATTCAGGACCAAACCAGGAGGAAGAAGATCAAAAAGATTCCAAAAGTCTACTCCCAAAAAGAGGTCTCTATCTAAGCTTGGAATAATAAAAATCGTAATATTCCTTTCTGATCCCTTAAATATTATCTTTGTATCTACGCATCCAACAATGTCTTGATTCTTTCCATCCGCTGTTCTAACAAAGGAACTTATCTTTTTATAAGGTTTACCTGAATCTAGATAGTTTCTAGCAGCTGTAGCCCCTATGCAACTCAGAGAGGCACCGGTATCCATTAAGCCTAGCATTGTTTGACCAAAAAGAATGACTTCAGCATACGGCCGGATATCGGAGGGTTTGTCCAATACAGAGCACATGAATTTTCTATTAAAACTCTTTATATTCCTCCAAAATTCTCGAATTCTCTTGGCCGATCTAGATGGTGCACTTTTCTTGTTGAAAATCCTATCCCTGGCTTCATAGTATTCCTTTATACGAATATGCAAAGGCTTAAATTTAAGGATCGAATCGGTCGTATCGCATTCGGGAGTAATCTTTGTAAATTTGTTGTCACATTTGGGTGTAGGGTTGGTTTCTGGTCTTTTTAGAATATTTATTCTGAATCCGGTTTCCTTTTCGGTGCACTTGCCAGCGCACCCGATCGGGAGTTTTTTGGATTGCACTTCTTACAAGATGGCTTGTAAGTGTCTGGAGTTCCGCATCCGTAACAAAAAATAGTCCTATCTGATAGACAATCTTGGTATCGATGCCCTATCTGGCGGCAATTCCAACAACTAAGGCTAATCGATGCAACATGATCATTTTCAGTACTTGATGATTCCATGTCATCTTCGACCAAAACTTCTTCCAGTCCATAAACTTTCTTTGTCATAAGAGATGGTTTCGATAAACCACTGGAATGTTTCCGGCGGATATCCTGAAGGAAAAACTCTCGTCTCCTACATATGTCTCTAAGCTCCTGAATAGAAGTTATACGTATGTTCAATATTTCGTGTTGTATTTCCGGCAAAAGATTTCGCCGTAAAATTTCGACCAACATATCGTTTGATAGAGATTCTTTTAATCTGTCAGTCAATTCCACTACAGAGTCATAGATGCTATCAAAGCTTTCGCCTTGCTTCTGCTTTCGGTCCCGGATCAATTCCCTTATGTCAACATCGGAACGGGAATCGCTAAACTGCTGTTTTAATGCCATACACAAATCATTCCACGAAACCCTGGAAACTGATCTGTGATATCGCCAAAACCAGTCAGCAGCCTTACCTTCAAAAAGGGAACTAGCATTTCGACAGAGTAAATCAAAATCCCCTTGAAGTGTTTGTACTGTCAGGGCCTTCACTCTATATATAAAATTCTCTACCGTCAAACCATTCGGACTCCCTGAGAATTTTATCCTCCAATTGGACATAATATTTAAAACTTTATCAGGTCTTGATGACAAATCCGATGACGAAGAGTGACTAGACGCAGAAGGTCCACAACGGCTAACGTTTAAATTTACATTACTCTGAGAGTGATTGTGGGATAAACCTAACATTTCACGGAAAGTTTGTTCCTCAACTGCAGGCAAAGTATGCATTTGCCTCTGTGGAGTGTTATGAGTATTCGGTTGTGGAACAACACCTGTAGAAATACTCGCACCGTTTTGACTGAGTCCCTCCAATTTAGACTCAATACTATTCTGGACAATTCGCGATATTTGATCTCCTAAGCTAGCTAATAACTGTTCTTGCTGCGCAAACACAATAGATCTAACCATCTCCTGAAGTTCGCTAGGACGCATGCTCACATCATTGCCAGCGGCATCCCCACTTGGACGTACATTTGCAGCAGTACTGGGCTGCTCAATACTAGATTTATTACTTGTTAGCTGAGCTGATGTGGATCTGGATTGAGATCTAGTACTAATCCCCGATGTACTAGGGGTAGAGGGTTCATTAAACAACCTGGCATTACAGATGGGGCAATAGGGTCTAATTTTCTCACATTTCGATAGACACGCCTTATGAAAGGTATGTCCACAATTTGTTCTGAAAAACTGTGTTTTCACATTAATTAATGCAGAGCATGCTCCACATGTTGGGATAGTTTGTCCAGAGGCTTCGTGAACAACGTCCTCACTATTCTGTTCAACTGACATCTTGTATGAATATCCTAATAGACCGCAGACAAAATTCCACAACCCAGTAGACCAACGACTATAATCCTGATAAAAATAAAATGTATGATTTGTAAAACTAAAAATATATTCTAATTTCGAATGAACGAAAAAATCATTAGAATCATATAAAATTAAATGATAGAGAAAATTTCCAACACCTAATTGAGAAAATTAACAAAGATTGTAATTATGTTAGCAACAATAATAATATAATTCCCTTAAAAACTGATATTATGAAAAATACATATAAATGTATATAATGTATCGAAATACGATTGACAATTTTGGAAATTCAAAAAACCAAAACAAAAATTGGGAACATATTTCAACTGTACTCAATTCTGATATGAATATCGGATTACCAAAATTCAAATTTATTTACAAATTTATTTCTATCTGTTTGATTACTCTCTTTAGCTAGACAGGTTTCCCTTTAACATCAACATTTGGTGGTGAAGAAAATATAAGATATATTAGAAGAGAAAAAGAATTCAAACTCCGGTACAGAAATCCCGAGAATTTCCTATAAATCCCGAGAATGAGACAGATTTAGATTTTGTCAGTCTAAAATATTTGAGGCCAGATCTAGTACAAAACCCCAGAAAACTGTATTCCATCAAGTCTCTTAGAATTGACAAGTAGCGAACTGATAAAATATAGAAATATGCTGGTTATCACAGGATATTCCAACCCTAAATAAATTCCAAGCAGTTCCTAATATTTTAATAATGACAAAAGGATTGGTAAATCCAAGAAAAGAAAGTTAAAGAGACACAATTATGAGATTACTTTATAACTTTTGTGAAGCCGAACATTTGTGACAATCAGTCAGGTGGAAAAAAATATTAAAAATTATTGTTCGGGCCGACACGTTGGGCGCCATTTATAATTCTGTAGCATATAACGTCTGTATGTATGGTTGGTGTTGTTGTTGGGTTATACACTGAATGGTATGCACGCTTTAAAGCCAGCCTTCTGCTCGCCGGAGGGGGGGGTTCCAAAAATATCAATGTCCCAATGCCATTGTGCTACATGAACTATATATTATTTGCGTGCATGAAAAAGATGTTGATAAATACATAAATCTCAAAAGTGTATGTTAGGAAACGGAAGACACTACCTACGCATGCCTAGATGTTTGGAGAGAAAGATGTAGAAAGAGGAAACGGACATAAACCAAAATGTTGCAGAGCGAACTGATGTTGTGTTGCTCGACATGCCCACCCAACCTAGTTGCAACAAAACAAATTCCATTAATACAAGTCGTGTTGCAACCCTTAATTGCTACAGGAAACCTTCGCCTACATCCGAGAGATATCAAACAGATATTTTTATTCTATTATTCGCAACACATGCTTGCGCTTTTATTAATATTAAATTTGAACATGATTAACTGGTAATCTTAAGAATCAGATTAACAAAGTAAAGAAAAAAAATAAAAATGAAAATATTTGACTTAATCTAACACCTTATAGTAAAATTAAATATATAAAACAAGAAACAAGATAACAAGTCTAAATTGTTTGTAAGAAAGAGTACCATTTCTTGGCATAATTTTTTTTTTAAAATAAAATCACTTCTTTTACTTCAAACTCTGATCTCAAAAAAATTTCCCCATCAAACATTTAAAGGTCAACAAAATCACCATTTAATACTCATATCACAGTTAAATAAGAGTATATTCACAGGCTTATACATAACTCTATACAGATTTATCAAAGAGAATAACAAAATAATTATTCGGGATTAAAGAAAGGTGGCCAAATCATATTTAAAAAAAAAACGACATAATATTTTTGATTGTATTTCCTTCATTCATAATCTTTCAATTCATTTAAATTATTAAAATGACGAATTCTAAGTAATTTCATTTCAAATATCAAATCATATGTTCACCTTTCTTTTGGATTGCTATTCTCTTTTCTTTATCGTATTCTCACCAAAAAAAAATCAAAATAAGAGGTTAATGACTTACGTGCTTTGTTGATATGCTCCCTCGTTGAAAGTACTTTCTCAGAGATGAAGTTACAGCAACAACAGCTTAATGGTGTAAATGTGCATGTAATAAGAGATGCGGATAATTCAGACGTAAGAGACTGTGATAATTGAAATTGTTGTGTCATGCATGTTGGGTCGTTGTATGTTTGACTGACATGTTGAGATCAAACAATAATCTTTAGTGGAGATTTTTATGATATCAACCGCAACGTTTGAAATCGAACATAACTGCACACACAGCACATTCAACTGACAGGTTTAATGATCATTATTAATTTTGTAATCAGGTGATAAATATGTAATTCGAGTGTGTAGCAGCTAATGTTCTATACCAAACGCCACGGAATTTACAAAATTCTTGTTTTGTTGTTTCTTTTTTTTTATACTTTTGCAAAGAAAAAAAAAACAAAAGAATGCAGAAAAATTAATTTAAATCAAAGAAATGAAAGTAACACTTTTTAAAGAAAAATTAGGATTCACAATATTCACTAAATATTATAATGAAGTTTACGTTGTTTCGCTTGAGTTTTTTCTTAATATTTCGAACGTGGGAACTATTTCTTTTGCAGAATTAAATATCATTTTGTCGCCATTCCAATTTTCGGTCACATTCTAGTTTATGTATATATGTAGATTTCCGCTTGCATTTTTGCTTTAGTTTTGAGAATTTTATGATGGAAATTGCAGATTTTTGTACACGACAACGCTGTACCGTCTTTCCTTATTTTTTTCGTAGCTCTTCTCTAGCTTATTTACTCACTACTAATCGTTGCTAAATGAAACCAATGATCAAGCCTAGGTATGTTGGGACGAATTATGATGTGGAACAACAATAATGATCATAAAAAATGAGTGAGGATAAAGCACATGTGATTGCAGCACAGTTGTTCCAATTTCGGTTCTCTCCTTCCATACGAAGTTACGATAAATACCTGACAAACCAAATGATATTGCGTATTAATTTCTGAGAATACAAAATTTAGTAAAGGAAGGAATATAGACAATATCAAAAACAAATCCATTTACCTTGTTAATAGGCCAATGCGGGAAGATGGAAGCGAAGTAAAATAGATGATCAACTGAGCTTACGATTTTAATAAAAAGTATGAAATTACGATACTGCGCGAAGGTATATTCTGAGAATAAGAAAATTTTTAAGCAAAAATATATACACTTTCTTTAATATTAATTCGAATCAGCAACGGGCAGAGTACTTACAGAAAATTAAAATCTTTTTCCACAATATAAAAAAAAAAACTGCAATTAACCAAATTATCTACTGATAAATGACAGGGAAATTTGCACCACTTCAGAAATTTTTGTAATTGAAGGTGTTGATCGCTGGACTCTGTTACGGCAAAATGGACGATTCTTATGATTTTTGGTGAGATGAAACCTTCTTTAATCTTCCAAGCAATCATTGTTTCCAAAAACTTTAGAAAATGGCTAGCATGAATGTGCAGAAAAACGACAAAAGGGTTGATAGAAATCTTTCGCAATTCCATTGAAACCTGTCGTATAGAGGTCGCCTATTCAAAAAAGCAGTTGAAAAAAATTGGATTTAAAAAAAAATAAATAATAATAACGAAAGTTTTGAAATATTTTAACAAGTTGCAAGCGCCATTACACTGTTTTAGTTGTTTGTGCCAAATACAAAGTTGCATTTAATAAAATCAACATCCCAACCTAGCCAACGTCCGGGCAAAACAAAGTATTTCACATGTGAATGTAAGCTTTTTTACGACTGCTCCTTTGTTGCTCTGGTTTTCGATTCCACTTCGTTTCCTTTAGGATTTCAATGAAAATTTAATTTAAAAATTTCCCTAACAACCAGACAATTCTATACGACTGTCAGTCAGTCAGCCAGCCAGTCGCATGTATGCATATGCCCAATGAAGAAGAGTGTTGTTGGCACCCACCTTCCTTTCTTTCTCTCCAATAATCTCCAGTCAACAGCTGAATATTTTCCATGCCATGTAGAGCTCAGAGTGGTTGGAGAAGCAACAGTCGTATGTCCATTGATTAGAAATAACTGCCTTTCATCGATTGATCATCTTGTTGGTAGTGTTGTTGTTGTTTGTCTGCTGCGACGGCTGCTGCTGCAAAAGTCAGACAGTCAGCCACAGCCAGACAAATCAATAAGCAGAGACTAAAGGTTAATAGACCTTCCAACACCTGGTTTAAAAGGTCTGTTTTATTTAACTTCTAATGCTTGGGTTACACAACCACACATCGTGTCTTCGTTTTTTTTTATCCCTGTTTTGCATTTTTATTTTCATCTTTGATGATTTCTTTTATCTATTTCTCCTTTAGATGGAAAACCAACCACAATATGTTGATTGCATTACAAAGCGATCATCAATGGTTACATCTTCAACTGTGTGTTTGCGTGTGTGTGTGCGGTTACGTTGTTTAGAATTTTCAAATATTATTACTGATATTCGATACTTTCGTTTGAATTTTTTAAGGATTCTTTTCGGACGTTTTTTAACTGAATTTCGTTTAGAGTGCATTCACACAGCTGTCTAGTTTGTGAGAGTTTGTTGTTTTTAGTTTTTTTTTTTTCAATTTGACATCCTTTCAATATATCCCAAAACCACTTAATTAAACAAATATTGACTTTTTTCGCCGGAATAAATTTGAAGTAGTTTTCATTTCATCGCATCGCATCAACAAAATGTCGCTGAAATTTTAGTTGGAAAAGGTTCAAGTTCTGATGGCTAAATTACTTGATGAGGTTTGAAGGCATAAGGAATGTCAAAAAAAAAAAAAAAAAAAAAAAAAAAAAAAAAAAAAAAAAAAACAGAGAAGTAAATAAAACCTGTAGGATTTTTAGAGTTCATTGAACGGTATGGAAATTTGGCAGAATTATTAGGCATAGAGGGATTAAAACGTGGGAAATTTTATAATCAATTGTATTCGAATTTGACTTGAAAATTTCTAATATTCAAATGTCGATATTCCTGAAAAAAATTATTTTATAAAAAGGTCACGAGCTACGAAGGACCTAGAAAATATTTATTTTTCAGATGATATCGGCATATCGACATAAAAAGATTATATATAAGTACGATTACCTAAAATATTAACTTTGTGCTTCCGTTTGTAACTCCTCCATATATCCGTTAGACCTTACAGTGTAAATTTCTAAGTCAATTAAGCGATTTCCGTCTGTCTCTTCTTTTGTTGTAATCAGGCTATATTTGAAGGAAATGGTATAGAAGGCTAACATTTTGATCTCCTGTGTATTTGTCCCGTAGGCAGGTTAAGTTCATTAATGGACCACGTAGGTCCTCGTTTTCCTCTAGCTCCAATATAAAGTCCTAATATTCACTATTTGGACGATTCAAGTCCCATTTTGAAATTACTTGTTTAAAAGTCGCTAATTAAAGTTTGTAGCGGGTTCAACCTCTTGTGGCAGATTATTGCCTTGTATAAGTCCCCGTTTTCCCATAACCCTTCATGTTATTCCCGACCTTCTATATTGAATTTAGCTTCATTTTTCAGGGGAATCTTTTAAAATTCTGTCTGTCACTTATGAAGAGGTAACTCCGAATATTTCGTATTTTGATGATTTTAGCAATATTTTTTAGAGATTTTTTTTTTTAAATTTGGTATTTAAAACTCACAATATGTAACATCCACTGCCGATTTCACTGGCAAAAATGGAAGTAGACCTAATATTTCATCCCGTTTTCTTTACCTTCTGGGGGAGTTTATTAAAAGGATTAAGAATTAAACAAAGTGCACTTCGCATTTATTGCCAGATTGAGATGAAATTTTTCACAAATAATTTTTTTGACACAAGGACGAACCCTATGAAATTTATGAAAATCGGTCCAGTTTTAGATATAGTACTCATATATATCTTCATCGGATATCAATTTTATTGTGCCGAAATTGTTCGTCCTAATAGGATGGATTTCGGTACATCCAACCGAATTATGCATGGAAGGAAATACTTTAAATTTCGTAAAAATGGCTTCAAATATAGCTATATCCCCCTATATACGTTTCATCCGATTTGGTGTTTAAGTCCCTCACACCCGTAATGTGTGCTCCAAAACAATGATATTTGGTGCCAAAAATTTCATACAGCTCTACAATGTCTATGCCAAATTTAATCGAGATCTGTTCAGACTTGGATGCGTCACCCGAATATATGTTTATTTATTTTCACGTCTATTGTGGTTACAATTAACCCAAATAGATTCTCACACATACGGCCGAACTCAGCTCAGAAGCCAGTACTTCAAATTTCTTGAAAATCGCTTAAGATATACCTGTATCCCCCATATACGGGTGGGGTAAAAAAAAAACTGCAACAAAGCTAAACGCCATAAATTTTACATTTTTTTTTTAAATGTTATTGAACAAAAGCAAAATATGTCGGAAATAGCATAAAATTTTAGAATAAGTTTAGATTTGTTCGAATTGGTCATCTTTGGCACGAATTATGGCCCTCAAAAGGCCAATGAAAATGTCACACGCTGCCCGAATGTTGTTCTGCGGTATTTTGGCCCATTCCCGGCGAAGCGCTTGCTTGAGGTGATCGACACTTTGATATTTTTTAGTACCAACCTTGCTTTCCAAAGTACTCCGCACACAATAGTCTAAGGGATTGGTATCCGGAGATTTTGGTGGCCATTGTGCGCTGGAAATGATGCGAGGAACCTTAGTTTGTAACCATTTTTTGCTGGCGCATGCTGTTGGAATGTCCAAGGTCTGCGGCCAAAATGTTTGTGTGCCCAAGGCTTGAATACACCCTCCAGGATATTTTCGCGATAATATTCGACATTTATTCTGATGCCACGTCGATTACTACGAGCGGAGAGCGACCATCGGCTGTTATGGCGGCCCACACCATCACCACGATCATTTTGTTTGTTTACAAACTGCTGGACAACGATCGGAGAAAACCAAATTCGGCAGTTTACCACTATCGGCCAAGCAAAGCATGGTATATGGAACCATATATCAGATGTGGCTCAGAAAAACCTCAGGCAAACAATTCCATCTGCGTCGGTGCCCGACGCCAATTGGACGTCATTTTAAACACTTCAGAACTTTTTGTGAATTTAGCGTACTCTTAAGTACAAAGTTCTAGAAGCCTTCCATTACACGATTTTATAAATGTAAGTAAGATATGCAATAATTTTAAGTCTCAGCTCTTTTCGATGCCTCAAAACCAATTGTACCATATTAAGTACCTAGGGATCACTTTTTGTAGTTGAAGTACCAATTTCAAATCACAAATTAAACAATTTGAAGAATATTGTCATTTTATTGCTCCTTTCAGAGAAATTTGAGAAGATACATTCATCTGGCCAAAGTTTTTCCACTAATGTGAGTCAATTGCTAAATTTTCAAATTAATTATTTTAATGCACTCATATTTAAAAACTAAGTAAATAATGTTAGATTTTCATCTTAACCATATTTCGAAATCGTTACCTCGTCGCCTCTCTTGAGGCCGCCGAAATTTATGATCCTTAATTTATCAATGACTGAATGTATTCATTCATTGAAAGTCTTCCGGAAATAAATTAAACCACAGTCAAACAACATCTACATGGGAATGGTTTGCCCAAGGTTATTGGTCAATATCCTCATGAGGAAATTGAAGGCAAACATATAGCGGTATTTGCAAAAAACACACGCACTCACATCCTGAAGTCCTCTCAAATAATCGTTTTATCTTAATTCAAATCTTAATCAGCAAGACACACCAGAACTGGAGTTTAGTTAAGAAAAAAAAAAGGAAGACGGAAGCCCCAAAATAAATGTCCTTACCTATGCTTAACACGGGAGGAGCATAAAGGTAAACAAACACAAACGCCACAACCAAATAATACAACATCCTTTGCACATAATCACATAATCCAACTTAAGAGCTCCACTTAATGACTAATGTCTGCATATTTGCTTAACGCCTTCCTGAAGGATCACAGTAATATCCGGTCCAATTGTTCGCCCTGGCCAGGGGTTGGGGGGGAAGGATGGAATGGCAAAAGCAGGGGAGATCTTAAATCAAGTTTAGTGAACCCCCATATACCTATGGCCAACGACCAGACAGGATAGGACATCAAAACTCAAAGCAACTGAAAGAAGGAAACAAAACTGGATAAGAAATTCACATAACTGATTATACGGCAATGACTCATGCAACAATTGGTTCCACATGAGCAGTAGCGCTGGTGGCGGCGACAGTAAAAAGAGGAAAAAATACGAATTGAGAAGCAAATGAAATACGAGTCCCAGCTAAACAGGACGTCCGCAGCAAATGTTTAGACGTTTGCCGAACCAAGACGAAATGAATCGACAAAAGGAACGAAAAAACGGAATCAGTGCAAATTATTGCAAGCGATTAAAATCTAAATGGCCAATGCATAAGGTGGTTGCTATTGTCCATAGATAGACATATACTCACTCGTATGCTTTGGTAAAGGGTGTGTGTGCGTGTGCGCCTAAATACGCATTCAAATACAGTGTATCAGAAAAAATACTAAAAAATAGGGAAAATAAAATATAAATTTCAATTTCTTAAAAAAGATTAAAAAATCGGAACAAAACCAATGAAGAAGGTCAAAAGTCGGGCTGGGCCGACTATAAATATTTATATTAGGAATGTTTGTGAAGAATATCATACTAACTATGAACCTGTTTGTTTTTGCAAAAGTCGATCCAAACCTGAACTCCGATCTCGTTAAATTTTGGCAGATACCTCTAAGCTGTATCTGATATCTGGAACAAATATCCTTATTGTATAGTGCATATTACAAACGTGAGGGACATAAACATCAAATCGGTTGCAACATATGGGAGCTATAGCCATATATTAACCGATTTTCACCAAATTTGTAGGAGCTAAAATTAACTTTACAGATATTTACGATTTGGCACACAATAAACGTGAATTCGGATAGGGATATATATAGGAGCTATACTAAAATCTGAACCGGTGTCTATTTTTAAAAAAATTTAGCAGAGGTATCTCTAAGCTTTATGCGATACCTGGTACCAAATATCATTGTTTTGGTGTGCATAGTGCAAATGTGAGGGACTTAAACATCGAATCGGATGAAACTTATGTGTAGGAGCTATAGCTATATCTAAACCGATTTTCACCAAATTGAAAGTACTTGCTTCTAGATTGAATATCACACATAAGTGCACAATAAAATTAAAATCGAATGAAGACAAATATGAGAGCTAAATCTAAATTTGAACGACTTTCACCAATTCAAATAGGATTTGTCCTTGGGCCAACAAATTATTTGTGGACAATCTCATTGCAATCGGACAATAAATTCGTACATAGGGTATTAAAAGCTATAAATATTGGTATATAAAAGTAAAAAAAAAAACGAAAACTTTTTAGTTATGGAGTCTAAGGACAAAATTAAATATACGATTGGTTCTGCAGATTATTTAAAAAAAATGTAAGAATTCTGAATACAGTCAAAGTAACCAGTTATATGCCTTAAAATCCACCACTCTTTGTCAGGGCGCCTTCAAAAAATCGCGAAGAAGTTTGGCATTCACTCATTCAACGAATTTGTTTTAAAATGTCTGAAGGTCCTTAAAGAATTTTGCTTAAAAAATCCGCAATTTTTGGTAAGAAGGTCTTTAAAAAAATTTTCCTAAATAATCAACGATACTTGGTCAGGAGGCCCTAAAAGAATTTTTCTAAAAAATGCACAATTACAGGCTAGGAGGTCCTTGAAGAAATTTTATCAAAAAATCTATGGTTCTTGGTCAGGAGGTCCTTAAAGAAGTTTTTTAAGGAAGTCAAAATTGTTGGTCATGAGTTTTCTAAAAAAAAAAATCACTATCGTCTGTAAGCCCTAAGATTTTTTTTAAATCAATCTTTCTTTATTATTGGATCCTAAAAAGTGCATTAAAAATCAGCGATTCATCATTCTTGGACAGGAGGACATAAAGAAATATTCTTAAAAATTCGCAAATTGGGGTAATTTCTAAAAAAATAAACGATTCTTGGTCATGAAGCCCCTGAAATTATTTTCCTAAGCCATGACCAAAATTCTAGAGTTTCTATTCGTCTGCTGGCCCTTAAATAATTTTCCTTAAAACACCACGATTTCAGTTTAGGATTCATTCATTCAAGAAATTTGTGAAATGCACAATTCTTCGTCAGGAGATCCTTGAAGAATTTTTTTCAAAATATCCACAATTCTTGGTCGAATGGTCTTTTAAGAATTTTTCCTAAATAATCAACGACACTTGGTCAGGAGGTCCTTACATAAATTTTCTTTAAAAAAAAACACAGTTCCTGACCAGAAGGTCCTTGAAGAAATGTTCTCAAAAAATATTAGATTCTTTACTAGGAGATCTTTAAAGAAGTTCAAGAAATCCCTTTAGGATCCCTTTGGTTAAGAGATCCCTTTGTTAAAAAATCAGAAGATTCGCCAGAAGACCCTAAAATATGCTTTAACTCAACTATTGTTCATTATTCTTGGCCAGGAGGACCTGAAGAAATATTCTTAAAAAAATCACAAATCAACGATTCTCGGTTATGAAACCCTTGCATTTTTTTCTTAAGCCATAATCAAAATTCTTGAGGTCCTTAAGGTTTTCTTCTTCAAAAATTAAAGATTATTTGTCTTGTGGTCCTTAAAAAATTCTCCTTTAAAACTACAAGATTTCAGGTGAGCAAGTTGTTAAATAATTTACCTAAAAAATTCGCATTTCTTGGTTATTAAACATTTTTTAGTCGATTGAATTTTCAAAATATTTTGTAATTGTGGTTAGGTAACAGAAATAATGGATCAAAAGATCCCATTTCCACACATGATTTTATATTGTCAATGTCGGAGATGTAGGTAGTGTACCCTAAACCCCGGTACGAAGTTATTGCTTTTCTGCCACTATTTGAATATTTTTTTCATGAAAATGTTAATTTTTTGCTAGTTGCAAAGACCCAACTTGTTTTCTCATCCTCCACCCCACTTTGAAACACTGTGCCCATCGAACATGTTGATAATATTTAATATTTTGTACGCTAAGCTATTATTTGGCAAAAATGAATCGAATTTCGAAAGTGCGAAGGATTATTTTGGCAACAAAGTTATAAACGTTTATCAGGATAAGGGAGTGTAGCGTGTATAATGTGGCCTGCAACACGCTGTCAGGGAAAAAAGGAAAAGATGACGCTGATAATGATTCGTGTTGCCGTTTAGGGCACGTGCAGGAAACAGCAGCATTGGTTGCGTACCCAGGAGTGGGTGTGTGTGTTTGTGCATGTGTCTCGGTTACACCCATGCAATGCAAAGATATTTTAAAATATTCCTTCATTACTTTCTAGTTGAGCGGGCGAGTAAGTGAGTGAGCGAGCTTGTGTGCTGTGGCAAGCACAGCATGTTTTTAATGTGAGAAACCACAAGTAGCTTTTTGTCCTTCTCTCTTAAGCTATCCTTGCTATTGTCTTTCTATCTACTTGCCAGTCTGATTCTCTGTCTGTACGTCTGTCTAATGTTTTGTGTGACAGTCTATCCATCCATCCATTCATTCGTTTATCCTTCCATCTGCTGGCAGGTCGCTGTGGTTACCAGGCAGCCAAATGTGTTAGACTCATTAGAAGAAAACAAAGAATTGCATTCAAAGCAAATTTGTGCCAACAACGGCAACAACAACAGCAATTCGCCTCCTTTTCACATGCAAACGGGGCAACGGAGAGGGCGAGAGGTCTGGTGGGCGGCGGTTGGCATGAATGCATCTGCGGCGTGTTGTTTTTGTGACTTTGCAATGATTTCTAGTTTGCCTTTGTTGTTGTTGTTGTTTTTTGTTGCCTATTCCTCAAAGAACATGGTATGAACGAACGTACCACAGAAAAAAGCAAAAAACGAAAATCAACATTAACGCGTGCTGTCCCATGACTTTTGCCATACATTTGTAATCGAGCGTAAAGATAATTTAAACCCCAAAATTCAGGGTATGATTTTGGCCTTGTTGCATAAATCGCATGAATTATTACGTCTGATCAGATAGTCAACAAAGGGATTATTAAATATTTTTTTTTTGTTTCGGTGTGAAATGCTAGACAAGCGGGTGGAATTAATGTAAGTGAGGTTAAACTGTGAATTTTGTTGGTGGTAGATCGAAAGTAAATATACGTAGAATTGGTTGGATTTAAAGCATTGCTGAGGAATTGGACTTTTTGGCTTTGACTGAGCGATATTTACCTCTGAAGCATAACTGCCAGAAAACAGAAGCATTTGTTTAACGTCTTTATTTTTGTTAGCCTTTAAAGAAATGCAATAGAGTTATGACTTTTTGAAAATCCCATATCACATGCTTCATATCATATCATATGCTTGATGAGGTTTTACTTAAAATTAAATAAGATTAGGGCAAAAACCTGAAAATGATTTGAAAAGGATTGATATTCGCTTTTTTTAAATCTATCAGACATAAAATTGGACATAAGTTTAAGCACATATCTGTAACATTAAATAGGATCATTAAACAAACAAAGAAATACAAAAGTAACGAGAGATGACAAATCTCCGTGGAAGTTGAACCAACGTTCCTTCTAAAGAGAAAGATTATATTGAACGTGAGATACTTTCACTTAATTGTGAATAAAAATCCAAGTTGTTCAAACGTGTTCATGTTCATGTCAACGTTATAGGTTTCAGATTTTACCTATTTCCAATTTTAATTAAAAAAGAAAAATTAAAAAAAAAAAATCAAAAACTACCACTTAAATGAAAACTGTTATATGGGGCTATACGAAGACGTGGACCAGCTTACGAACTTTTTTATCATAGGCTGTAGTATCCATTAATAATCATTAAAATATCGTATATCGGGAGGTACCGTCATATGGGGGCTATACGAAAACGTAGACCTGCATACGAATTTTTTTTTGCCATAGGTTGTAGTACGCATTAAGATCTTCAATAGGAAATTTGAAACGATTCCTGTGAAAAATATTACTGAAGTCATCAAAATACCGACTAACGGGAGGCACCGTTATATGGGGGCTATACGAAGGCGTGGACCGAATACAAAATTTTTTGTCATAGGCTGTAGTACTCATTACGAACTTCAAATACGAAATTCGAAATAAAACCGTTAAATAATGTCGCTAAAATCATGAAAAATACCGAATATCGGGAGGTATCGTTATATGGGGGCTATTCGAAGACGTGAACCTGCATACGAAATTTTTGTGCCATAGGTTGTAGTACTCATTACGAACTTTAAATATGAAATTTGAAATAATTTCGGTAAATAATGCCGCTAAAATCATGAAAATACCGAATATCGGAAGGTACCCGGTGAAGAGCTTGCTTGAGGTGATCGGCACTTTAGTATTTTTTAGTGTCAACCTTGTTTTCTCAAATAATTCAGGCGAAATAGTCCCACGGATTGGTATCCGGAGATTTTGGTGGCCATTGTGCGCTGGAAATGAAGCGAAGAAACTAATTTTGTAACAATTCTTGGGTGCGCGTGCTGGGTTCGATGGTCCTGAGTCCTGTTGGAATGTCCCGGGTCTACGGCAAAAATGTTTGCATGCCCAAGGATTTAATACACCCTCCAGAATATTCTCGCGATAATATTCGGCATTTGTTATGATACCACGGTCGATTAATACGAGTGGAGAGCGACCATCGGCAGTTTTGGCGGCCCACTCCATCACCATGGCCGGCGCTTGAGTTCTGGTGGCCAACTAAAGGTGCACATTTTCAACTAACCTCTTTGACAAGTAAACACGATAATTTTGTTCGTTTAAAAGCTGCTGGACAACGAATGTTTTCTCATCGGAGAAAACCAAATTCGACAGTTCACCACTTTCAGCCAAGCAAAGCAACTCTTTAGATCTTTTGAGTCTATTTTCTTTCATTTGCGGTGCAAGTTCCTGCACTTTTTGGAATTTCAATGGCTTTACCTCGAGCTCATATTTCAACGGAATATTGCGATATGTTCAGCTCACTAGCCATTTATCGGCAACTGCGACGCGAGTTTCGATCAAGTCGCTTCTTTACATTTCGAACCTTTTCTGCTGATGTTTCTGTTTTCTTCCGTCCACTTCCTTGACGTCGGGCTACGTTACCAGTATTACGGTAACGAGCGATGGTACAATACACAAAAGATTTATTCACACTATCACGAATAACAATTCCATCACGAGTAACTTTTTTTCTGGAAAATTCCCACCAAAATGCTTTTGTACGCTTGTAAATAATATAATGAGCAGTCACTGAAATAATTTTAACAGCTATCGGACGAGTGGCTTAGAAATGACAGCAGTCTGAAGTTGGTTGCAGTTTTTTCATCTCACCCTATAAATTGAAAACAATTTTTGTAGAATATTTCTTTTTCTGACACCCCTTGCCTTGAGCGAAATTTTGTTTTACTTTCAAACTATAATTCGCGAAAAAGGCTGACGAAAAATTTATCAATGGAATAATGAAATAATTTTGTTTTTTTTTTTTTTTTTTTTTTTTTTAATATTCATGCAAATATTTCCATATGGTCTGTTCAAGAATCTGCAATTTTTTGATATCTTATGGAATACCGGACTTCTAGAAAACGCCAATGAAAATTTTTTACTGTCCGAAAAATGATTGTTACCCATTTAATGATTTATGGTGAAAAAAAAAGTTTAAAGTAGTAATAGGTATTCGAAAATTCCTGAGTGTATCCTTAACACATTACGGAAAATTATTTTAGACAGATGTGGTATGACACGTCTCAAAATCAATTTATGTAAATTCCCAGTTTTTCACTTAATTCGAAACCCTCGAAAGAATACAAAATTAACAATAACTACGAAAGAGTAAAGTTCAAGTTAAAGGACATTTTCACGGTAATTTGCATGGTTTTTTAATTGTTTCATTTGATTACAATTCCTTAAAAAAAACATAGTTCACATTTGCCTAGCATGGGTGTTAGGCATATCCAATATTTCATTTACATTGGCTTTGGCAAACGAACACATGTTGTCCTTTTTGTCGTAGCTACTGATGCAACAACGATTTTCAGCCATTGCTGGGATAGACATGTGCAATGCAAGAAACAATAATTCTCAATGTTATCAGCAAAGGCAACTGAAGAGAAAAAAACGAACTGAAATGATTTGGAAAAAGGAAGCAGTGATAACGTCGCAGCATAAATTAGTTCCATTCGAACGAAGCTTGGGCACGGAAAAACGGTAACAGCGGAAGCGGTAAAGGGAAAAAGCTGCTGTTAATGTTAAATGAAAATCATAAAAAAACACAATCCGCACGTGCTGAGCATAGAAAACCAGCCGATCACAAGTTGCAGTACCACACAACACTCATAAGCGTGTTTGGAAACCCTCTCGCTGAGGGGTTGTTGCTGTTCAATTTGGGGGTTTATTTGTCTTTGTTATTGGCCTGGCTTGGTGGCAGGGCATTACAAGCCAATCCCTTAAAAAAACAGAGCTGAACAAAATTGCACCTTGAGGCTGTGTGATTTAATTATTTACAAAACGTACATAAATCCTGAGTCATGCATTCAAAATCATATGATCATATGGATACACATACATAAAGCATATTTGAGGGAAACATGATCTTTGGAGGGCTGTATAATAATTTAGGGTTGAAATTATGTTAGATAATATTTTTCAAGAAAAAAAACAATAACATTAGAGTCTCTGCAAAAAGTCTCGTCGAAATTCTGTGAAAAGATCCACAAAAATGGGGATTATGTCGATTTTTTTGGTAATAACTCCCATAATAAAGTGTGGATTATGTTCGCCTCTAAAACAGACACAATGTCTATGGGAAATATGGCCGTTTGCTATCGGGATTATGTGAGAAAGAAAGCAAGGCTTACATTGAGTTTACAAAATTTATAAATTTTAGTCATACCCCAGAGGAGAAATTCTCAAGCCCCACTAATATCTTCCCTACTACAAGATAAGGGGTATATATAATCCCATAATGGGAATTATGCACCACAATCGGACAAAAAAGAATTGTAGAAGATTTTGAATTACCTATGTGCAATTTCTGTTTATTCATGATTTGCAATTTTTTAGAAAACAAAAGTTTGTAAAAACAAAGTTTTTAAGAAAATAACATATGGGACATCGTTAAGAGGAAAATTTTCATAAAAAACGGTAGATCAGAAGATCGGTAGATCTTCTCATAAAAGAACAACTTAAAAAGCAGTAAGCAGTAAGAAATTTGAACATCCCCCACCATTTGAAACGAATTTGGAAAATTTCAAAAAATAAAGAAGTCAGTTAAAATCTTAAAAATACAGAATATAGCAGTTATATTGGGGTCTCTACTGCGTGAACCTACATCGGTTTTATTTGTCATAAGCCACTACCATATTCAAATTCGAAACTTGAAATAAACGATGAGTAATGTAGCTAAAAATCATCAAAATACCGAATATCGGGAGGTACCGTTATATGGGTTCTATATGAAGACGTGGACCTGCTTAGACAGTTTTTTGTCTTAGGCTGTAGTATCCATTTCGAACTTAAAATACCAAATTTAAAACAATTCCGGTGAATAATGTCACTAAAATCATCAAAATACCGAATATCGGGAGGTACCGTTATATGGGGGCTATATGAAAACGTGAACCTACTGGCCCATTTACGAACTTAACCTGCCTACTGGAAAAATAAACATGTGTACAAAATTTTAGCCTTCTATCTCAATTCGTTCGAAAGATAGCGTGATTACAACAGACAGACGGAAATAAAGACAGGCGGACATCTCTAGATCGACTTATAATTTTACGCTGACCAAGAATATATATACTTTGTTGGGTCTGACATGACTATTACGAGGAGTTACAAACAAATGACAAAGTTAATATACCTTCCATAGTATGGTGGAGGGTATAATAAAATATCTGTACATCTAGATGTTGAATTCTCCATAAAAACGTTTATTCGTTATCGATAGCCCTACTAAATATCTAAATACCATAACGTCGGCTCACACGACTTTTAGCCTTTCTTTATTGGTTTATACAAAATTTTCATCCTCTCATAGGCGATCTGTATAACAATCTCTTATAACGGATTTTCCCAAAAGATCAATTCATATTCTTCTCACAAAAAATTAGTAGACTTTCCCTACGAATATCATGTCATTACATAAGACAAGTTGATTTTCTCATAGAAGATTAATAGTTCTTCTCGAAGAAGATTCTAATAGAAGATCTGTAGACCGTCATCTTTTCATAGCATGCCGGTAGATCTTTTAATAAAAGATCCTTAGATGATATCTTATTAGACCTGTAGATGACTCTGTAAAATTACGGTTGTGATTCTCAAAGAAGGCTTGTCAATGTTCTCATAGAAGATAATTCGATTTGTTCAAAGCCGATTTTCTTATATAAAATCTATTATCCTTACTTCCATTTCTGCGAAACCATATAACATTTTCCAACTTATTGATCTGCCTCTCGTATAGTCATCAAAACCGGATTTATTTGTAGTGAAGCTTAAAAAATTCAATAATTCCATAAAACACACGCTATCCCTCTCCATTTAGTTAGGAACAACAATGGTGATCGTACAAAAAAAACATAAACCTCAAGGAAATAACCTTCGATCCCTACACAGCGCTCCCGAAACACCCATAAATCGAATTTGTTCTACAGAACGTGCTACGGCTGTTTGGTACTCTCCTTTTCTCTCTCTCCACATAGTGGAAGTACTACGGCTGCGTTGTGTGGTGGTGGTTTTATCAATTGGCTAAGCGAGTGGTCACTGGAGCATGTAACGCACACGTATGTTGGGCTGGCGATCAACGCCGAAAACTTGTTTCCATTTTTTACGAGTTCCTTTTTTTTCTCTTAACAAAATTATGAATATCGAACACCACCAACACAATAAGGAGCAAAGCGACTTGCACAAATAAATGCTATGTTAATTATTAAAAAATGGGGTTCAAATATGCCAACCAAGCAGCCTGCCTGCCAGCTTGATGATGGGTTGCTTGTTCGGTTGGTTGGTAGGCTGCTTTCGTTTTTGAGGTGGTTTTTGGTGTTTGAAACTCCTTTTTTAACGATGACGCGTGCCTGTTGTTGCCATATGGTAGGTCAGTCCACGTTCTAAACTAATTTGCTTAAAACACCCAGCGCACCACAGCGTGCTATGGCACAACAACAACAATCACATTGCTTTCGGGTGCGCAGTAAACTTAAGCCGCCTGTTACGTTCCTCAATGCTTCAATGCTTAAGCGATCATTAAGGAAACCAAAACGAAAGGTGGTGTTGGTGGTGCAGTGCAAAACGCGTTGTTGTTGTTGCTGTTATTGTTGGTGGTGGCACATTTTTGTGTCCTTTGTTAATGTCCTTTAAACTTGCCAGGATACAAGGCGTTTAAAAGCAACAACTGCGCCTACTAATCAAATATTACACATCAGCAAATGTAGCCAAGCGCAACATTTTCACGTCTGCTTTTTTGTAGTTTTCATTAAAAATGTTGGAAAATTAAGGAAAAATTTACATTTCTTTGGGTGTGTTGGATAAATGAAAGAATAAAAAAGGACATTTGTTGATCGCTTTAATAGGATCGCCAGTGGTGTTTTTTTTAATATTAAAAGTAGGGTCGCCTTACCCCCTACTCAATCATTTAGAGTTTTATATTTGTTTGTTGTTGGTGTTTTGGGTGGAAGGACTTTTAAGAGTTTGAATTTCATTTAATTGTGAAGTTTCATTCAAGCCGGAGTTTCTTTGTTACGTCGAATTTCGTAGGGTTTCTTATGTCATGCGCCTCCTTTTCACGTTTTTTTATTTTTTTTTTCTGTAACAGCTGCCAAGATCGTTACAGAATTTTGGTTTAAGTTGTCCTGCCAGCCAGCTCCTTATGTCATTTCTTGGGTAGCAAAGAAACCCCACTTGAAAATGGAATTTCTTTAGAATTTTGAGCGTCCATAATTTGAATAGAGGAAAAATATACGTTATATTTTTGAGAAAATGTTTTTTTTGGAATTACAGACAACAGATGACTGATTGAGAAACATTACCGTGAATTTGTAAAAATAATGTTTTTAAGGGCTATAAGAACTTGGAGCGCAGGCTCTTCAGGTATTGCAAAGAATTATTTTTGAAGCTATAAATGTTGCTTTTAAGGATATTTTCTTCTTCATTCAACTAGAATTGTAAATAATAATTTCTTAAGGACTTTTCGAAACATAGATTTCAAGAGCAATTTTAAGGAGTATTTAAGCTTGGCGATATATGTTTTCTTAACAGAATTTTGAAACTATAAAAGTGGAGTTTAAATAGAAATTATTGGATTTTGGAGCTATAATCAGGGATTTTTAAGAATAACTTAATGAGAGATATAACCGAAGAATCAAAAACATATATCTTTTAAGTTAGAAGCGTAGTGAAATATCTCATTGATTGATACAGCATCAACGTTAAGACGAAACGGTTGAAGCTAGAATTTTTCACGAATGCCAGGTTTGGTGCATAGACGTGTGATACGGCTGGGTTTTTGTAAATACGTACTAAAATGGTACGAAAAGTACTGTAGTACTATATATTATATAAAATGAGAGCAACAGAGAGAAGGAGCTGGTTTTAAATATGCGTACTAAAATTGTACTAACATTGGTAATGGGAAAAATTAAAGAGCTGAAATTCTGAAATTTTATATTAAGGTCACTGTTGGTATCTGAAATTTATATTTGGAGAGTGTTTTGGAGATGCGTACTATAATTGTTCGAAAAGTACTTAATGCTACTAAATTGTGTGTAGGGATGAGCTAGAATCCTGAAATTTTATATGAATGTCACTGATGGCACTATAGTTGAGAGAAGGACCTGGCGTATTGTACCAAATTTGGTAATGTGATTAAAAGGAATCATTTAAAATGAATAATGAATTAGAGAACCATTCAGATTAAAAGTTAGTACGATGTATGAATTTTTGTACAGGAAATAATGAAGAATTTTTTCATTGAATATTAAAATGCACTGCGGAACAAATGTACAATTTTAGGATAGACTCTTCGTAACGAGTACTTGCTAGTTAAAGAATAATAAGGTCTTCAAAACGAAAATTTTTTGGAACCTTTATACATATTCATAACCGCGAGTTTTTGCTAGCCATATCTGGAAGGACTGCAAGCACTTAAAGCGAGGATTTTTTTAATAATTTTTGTAAGTCAAATAAACATGGATTTTTAAGAAATATTTTTCAAAGGATGAGGAAATTATTGTACATAGACTTTTAAAGAAGTTTTTCTCAAGGACCATGAGAACATTTTTTATTAGGATATGAAGATTTTTTGAGAGTATGTTTAAACAACATTTAAATAAGTTTTGATGTTTTAAGAATATTGTTCAAAGAACGTAAGTCAAATTATATTGGACAATTGAAGATTATATATTCAAGGACCATCTGTCAAACAAACGTGGATTTTTAAAGAATATTTCTTCAAGGACGTAGATTTTTAAAGATTATTTTTTTCAAGGATGTGGCCAAAAAACGTAGATTTTTTTTAATATTATTTCTTCAAGGCCGTGGATTTTTAAAGATTATTTTTTTCAAGGATGTGGCCTAACAAACGTGGATCTTTTAAAAGAATATTTCTTCAAGGATGTGGCCAAATAAACGTGGATTTTTTTTAATAATAAATTTTTCAAGGCCGAGGATTTTTAAAGAATATTTCTTCAAGGATATGGCCAAATAAACGTGGATCTTTTAAAGAATATTTCTTCAAGGATGTGGCCAAATAAACGTGGATTTTTTGAAGAATATTTCTTCAAGGATATGGCCAAATAAACGTGGATCTTTTAAAGAATATTTCTTCAAGGATGTGGCCAAATAAAGGTGGATTTTTTGAAGAATTTTTCTTCAAGGATGTGGCCAAATAAACGTGGATTTTTTAAAGAAAATTTCTTCAAGGATGTGGCCAAATAAACGTGGATTTTTAAAAATATATTTTTATGGACCTTCAGTCAAAAAATCGTGGTTTTTTAAAAAGTATATTTTCAAGGACCACCAGACAAATAAACGTGGATTTTTAAAAAATATATTTTCAAGGACCTTCAGTCAAAAAATCGTAGTTTTTTAAAAAGTATATTTTCAAGGACCACCTGACAAATAAACGTGGATTTTTAAAAATTTTTATTCAAGGACCATCAGTCAAAAAATCGTGGATTTTTAAAAAATATATTTTCAAGGACCTTCAGTCAAAAAATCGTAGTTTTTTAAAAAGTATATTTTCAAGGACCACCTGACAAATAAACGTGGATTTTTAAAAATTTTTATTCAAGGACCATCAGTCAAAAAATCGTGGATTTTTAAAAAATATATTTTTAAGGACCACCTGACAAATAAACGAGGATTTTTTAAAATTTTTATTCAAGGACCACCGTTTGTCGTTTTTTGGAGAATGCTTGCGTCCAAGTGTCATCACAGAAATTATATTTGTGTCAGTGACCTGAGTAAGGGGAGTACCTGTGCGTATTTTTGGGGCAGATGACTTATTACTATCATATAACTACTAGTCCTAATTTCCAAGCCGCTGGTAGCCAAAAACTTTTGGACTTGGCGCTGGACGAAAGGATAGTCCTGGGATGGTAAAGATGTGGCTGTGGAAAATATTCGGGGGGCTGTCAGCGGCTTGGGCAAATCGCTGGTTCAAATAACTGTTGATATTTAAGAATGTTGTTCCTGTTCAAATGTTTCCAATTTTAAATAAGTATAAGGATATGAGTAGAAAAAAGGAGAATATACGATATTGCCTTTCCTAGATTAATTCATTAAACCTCAAAATATTCGTAAGAAACGGAATTGTATACTGCCACAGAGATATTGTACCCACAAAATAGCGGTCCGACATTTCGACTTATTTTTAAATATCGGCTTTGTTCTTCTTATATATTAAATAGTCACTATAAGCTACATTTTTACCGTTATTTTTATTTTAAACAATTTGTGTTTAATGATTTTTTAAAATTTATTTCTAATACAATTTATTTTATTTTTTCACAATTCTTTCGGTGTCCATTATGTCCGTTTTTGATATACCCACAGAACTTAAAATCAATCTACTTTTGATTGAGAACAATTAATTATATTTCTTAAAATTTTGAAATCACCTATTCATGGTAAATAACTTAAAATTTTGCTGTTAATAAATATATGTAGAAGCAAACATCATCTTCCCCACAGAAACTGCAAGAAGTTGCATACGAAGTAATGTTAAATTTTAAGAAATACTCCGCATCTATTAGCAATGACAACCAAGTCTAAAAAACCATGTATGACCAGCAATTTCAGAGAAAACTTTAAACGGGTGTGGGCGGTACAATTTTGTTTATTGATGAACTACATCGTGGTAGGCAACAAATAGTTGGTTAGGTGATGGCTTCTGTTTGAGCTCAAATTGTGATGTGGAAAGGATTAGTTTGTACAGACATACATATGTATCCCCCTTTTCACTTACTCTTGTATCCAATTTACACCAACAGTCATCTCCCCATCTTTGACAGCCATACAAAACGAAAAAAAAGAGAGCTGAAAAAAACGCCTCAAGTCATACTTTGATATTTACAATTGTGTTCGTGTTTCAGCAGCAATTTGTTGATTTTCGATGCAATTTTAAAATGTAACCATTTTCTATTTTGCCCACGCCACTCTGTTTGCCACAGCAATGCCGCTGCCTGCCCGCCCATTGTGTAGTGGATGGGTCAAATGTTAATAAAATTTTTATTTGTAGTGTTGTTGCAATGAAAAAAAGTAGAGGACGAGGTAGGTATGCCAAGGCATGGGATTGTGCATTATTTTCCAAATAATACCGGTAGATTCACAATTGTGTTACAACCTGCTTCTGTTGCCTTTCATTTTCTATTTATTGACTTTACTCTTCCTTTTGTTGAATATACGTTTACCAACCATTCCTCTTACGTCGCCTCTCTATTGACTGGCGGTTGGTTGATGAGCAATTTTAACGGTGGTCCGAGGATGTTTGATTTTTTTCGTAAATGCATTTGCATACAAAGCTTCAGTTCAGCGGTTTGTTGTTTTACTTGTTTTTTCATGTTGTTGCAATGAATTTCTGTATGCAGTTGCTTCATACCGTTGCACTTGGCTGTAAATGTAGGTGTGTGTGCAAGTGTGGGTGGGTGTGTGTGTATGTGAGTCAGTGTTATGAATTATTCAAAGGGCAAATAACGAAATTCATTTGGACGCCTTTGTTACACTAAAAGGTTTGATTTGCTCCTTGCTTTTGATGTTGGAATTGGATTTTTTGGTTGGTTAGTTGAATGGCTGTTTGGTTTGTTAGATTTGCAAACGCTAAAATCTAAACAAGCTGATGGTGAATGGTCTACTTATTGAATATGCGATTTAACCATTTCTTGATGTATTGGGGTAGCCATTGACTACAGAGTGTTTTCAAATTTTAATGCAATTCTGTTAAGATAGACGTGGGAAACAAATAAATTTGGGTGGTGCAATGTTTGTCATAACATATAGTAATAGTAGATAAAGTAGTATATTATTATCATCAACAAAATATTATAAGGTCTTTTAAATGAAATGACAAATAAATATAACCTCCTTTACACGGTGGGGGATATGAATTCATAAGACTTAAGCTGTGTTGGAAGCAATACTATATCGATCAATATCTTTTGACGATTCTCTCGAATTTTTAAATACAGGGTTGCCCATATTCGACGGACCCATCTGGCAACGCCATATCTTTTGACAGAGATGTCACATCACTTAATGACAAACCGCGTTTGAAGCGTCAGTCCAAGCAGATTTTTACCATGAACCAATACATGCCACGCGAAATAGTTGAAATTTACATTCAACAGAAGAAGTCAATTGTGAAAACTCAATGTGCTTTTAAAACATTAAAAAATGTGAGAAGTGCGCCTTCTAAGAACACCATTAAGCGTTTATACGAAAAATTTTCGACTGGTAAGGCTCTTTCTAATCCGAAGAGGCCATATAAAAGTCGACCAAGGCGATCGGCCGAGAATATCGCTGCCGTACGAGCCAGTGTTGAGAGGTCCCCAAGAACATCCCAAAAACGCCGTTCTCAGCAGTTGGACATGGCTCGGTCCATTTTACAACGGATTATTCGCATTGATTTGCATTTGTTCCCGTACAAAATTCAACAGACGCAAAGAATGTTGCCTGTTGAATATGAAAGAATCATGAGTCCATCGAATATGGGCAACCCTGTAGTAAACAACTTTTATACCCTCCACCTTGGAAAGGAGTTTATATTAACTTTGTCATTCCGTTTGTAACATCTCTAAATATTCCTCGTAGACCCCATAAAGTATAATATTCACAATCAGCATAAAATTCTAAGTCGATTAACAGATGTCCGTCTGCATGTCTGTTGAAATCCCGATACAGCCAACATTATTTGATGTAGAGCGTTAAAATTTAGCAGAACAATTTGTTTTGTGTCTGGGATGGTTGGTATTGAAAATGAGACATATGAGACGTTTTGGTATAGTCACCATATAACGGTACCTCCCAATATTCGATATTTTGATGATTATTGACACATTTTTTCACAGATTTGTCTGAAAATTGGTATTTGTGATATTTGTCCCCCTATAATGGTAACTCCCGATATTCGGTATTTGCCACATTTTGTCACAGATTTCTCTAAAAAAAGTATTTGTTGGTCATAATAAGTTCTAACTCCGGTGGCGAAACATTGTATGTATAGGTTCACGTGTTTGTATATCTATCTAAAAATTGGTATTTGTGGGTCATAATGGGTTCTAATGTTTCCTTTACTCTAAGGTGGAGGGTATTTAAAGTTCGGTTTTAAATGTTTAAAATCTCAATATCATATAAATTTCCTAATTTTAAAATTAGTCTGTGATTGGACTAATACTCTATTTGGTCCTTAAATCTATTTCGAACTTGGCTTCCAGAATACAGTGTTACTAACCTGGAATCACTTTTTTATTGCTGGAAGGCATTTTTCAACGCATATATTTCCTATGCATCTCCTTATTTCCTGGCCACCAATAATTTCCTGAAACGAATAAAAATAAAATAAAATTATATACTCATATTCGCTAAATAGCAATTTGAGACAAAAATTGCAAGCTTTTTACTTTTCAAACAGAACACAATTTTAAAGTCTTATTAAATTATTGATTATTTTGCAGAAGGTTTCTATCGATTTTATGTCTCGTGCACGCTGTGTGGCAGCAGCACACCGAAGCAGAGCAGCTTCAAACCAGAGCAGCAATATATATGTGTGTGTGTAACACAATCTATAGACATGGCAAATGTTGAACTCATAAAAATTATTTGCCAACTATAACAACACGCACACACACACACACACTTGTAGTTGCAACTATTAGACAACCCGACATTTAAAGGATTCTGCTACATATGGCTGCCTATTGTGATTTGTGCTGCTGCTGCAGACGCTGCCGATGATGCAGCCACGAATGCATTATTATGAACATGGACTAGGCTACAAGTATATTTTAGAATGTTTGGTGAGCTTCTTTTGTGACTTGCTCTGAAACACAGAAACACTCACACACAGCCATACACACACTGGCAAACATCTGTATTATGTAAAAAATATTCTATATGTGCACTTATATATGAACCATAACTATACAACTAGACAGATTGGGAGACGAGCGGACGTACGACCTGACAGACACTCGGCTAGTATATATCGCTGAGCTCAATCACGAAAAAAGTAAATCGTGCCACAGAATGTTGAACAACAACACCACCAGAAAACAGTGCCAGCAACAGTACCGACATCAGCAACATCAATAATAACAACAATAGCCGCAGCAGTTGCTGCAGCACCAACCAACAATAACAACATCAAGAGCGCACAAAACGGATACAACAAAGTCTGCGATAAACGATAAAACTAAAGAAGAAGAAAACAGACAGCAAAGAGTACAACAAAGGCTAGGTTGGTTAGAGAGATGGATGATTGGATAGATGGATGAACGAATGGATGGATGGATTGGATAGATGATTGCAAGGGAATCATACAAGTGCATATACACAATGTTACAGACTTATGTACGAACACCGAGGAGGTCCATTCCAAAACACCAAGGCGATGGTGGCCTACTAGCAAGGCAACGGCTGGCTGGCTGGCTGGATGGTTGAAGAGATCCTACTATTACTCTTCAAATAACCAACACGCCACTACTGACACATGCACCCAAAGCACCCAGAACTAACTCTATATTCAGGACACAGCGCACACAAGTCGGGTAAAAATTATTTGGCATTTAGCCAACGAAATTTATATACACTAAAAATCCATCCATAAGATTAAAGAATTTTCGAAGACAACCAACCAACCAGCCAACCTTTCTCCTTTCAGTGCAGGCAAAAACAAGACGACAAGGAAAAAATTGCAGAATTGACAACAACAAAAGCAATGGCATCAGTGGCTTATATAAAAACAACAAAAATCCCAAAATTATACAAACAAAACAGAAGAAAGAAAAGTACGTGGCAGCAACAGTGAGAGGGAAATAAAAAAAACAGAACTGCTAAAATGTGTTCCCTGGCTTGACATGCTGCTCTCCGTCCGTCGTGTGCATCTCTGGCGAAAAGTTAGTTGCACGGCAAAAGTTTTCTCCGGTCTTTTGTTTTGTTCTGCAGTTTCCCAAAGCTGTTGTCTCATCTATTTCGGCATTATTTTTCTTTGGTGAAAATAATTTAGCAACTGATTTCAAGGGTTGCATTACCAAATAGTTTTGAAACTAGTCAATAGACGTCATTCAACAGCAATCTTTAAGATACATTCTGATAATTGCTTATATGGATGTTGGGAATGCTGGGCTGTGATGGCGAATTGTTCTTGAGTTTCACGAAAGGGAAGATAAGTTACATCTTTAAAGAATTTTATAAAAAATGCTATAAAACACGATTCGTTGGAATAAGAAAGTCTAAATAAATAATAGAAAGTAAGGTGCAAGATTTCAATAAAATCTAGCCGGAATCGATCCAGATTTTTTGTTCCAAACAATAATAAGATTGAAGAAATAACCTTTTACTTCTGATTCAATCAAAGAAATTGTAATAAATATTGATTAAACCGGAAAATATGAGACATGAACATAATAAGGACAATATCTAATCTATGCTTCTGTTAATGGAAAATAATTTCATGCTTTTGGTTTCATTTATTATTTCCAGATGGTGAATCATATATAATAGATCTGTATATTTTTCTATAGAGTTTTGAAGTGGTATTTTCAGGCTGCATTTTATTTTTTTTTTATTTGGAACATTTTTTGTCGATATACTATAAATGGTTTATAATTAATTAGATAAGCCTAAGTGCTTTCAAAATTAAATATTTTTACACAAAAAAATTAAAAAAATTGAAATGTTTTTTTTTTAACTTTTGACATCATAGAACATGTGGACACATCTACGAAATTTGCTGAGATTTGTGAACGTTTTTAGTATCAATAAAATTTGTCACAACTTTGGATATTTTTAGTCAGTAATAAAAATTGGGACAAACTCTTAAACTTTTAGTCGATTTTTAGCTCTTTATATATTTTGATCACTACCAAATATTGTACCGATCGTCGATATTAATTCGAACACTGTGTTCAAGTCGATGTAGCAAAATTGTGTCCTCTGCAGACGGATACACAGGCAGGAGACCGACACGCGGAGCTCCATCGAGTCAGAATCTATAGTAAACTCAATCAATATAGTGAAAGGATAGTGTTTGTCCGTTTTTCTGTATGGGCCTAAGCCACATTTTTATAAAACCCAGTGCCAAATTCTTCATACTTGGCGGCCTGCACTTTGCTTATAAAGACTTCCTGGCCTGATGTTCATCTATTAAAAAACTCCCTTCCTTTGATACTTCTACCTCAAAAAAGACACCATGGCCTTTAAATCTATATATACAAATTTGTTGAATTGTGTTAGTAATTGATGATCTCTGGAATGCTTGAACCGATTTCGTTTCTGCAAACATTAATTGAAAGGTTATGTCAATATCAAGGTTTTTATGTGTAAACGGAATCTTAATTCATGAGTTAATCCATTTTAGTGCATTCCTTTTGGTACAAGTATTTTGAAAATATTTTACTCAGTGACTGACTGATTTATCAAGGACAAGGTGAAACGACCGAAGCTAGAATCTTGGGTAGGTCAATGTTGTTATGTAGATTCCTGAAAATTTGGTCCATTTTATTGGCAGACTGATACAGCTAGAATTTTTAGAATTTAGAATTTAGAAATATACTATATAACTTTAGATGTTTTAAAAGTTCAAAGAACTACTAAATATGTGTACAATTTGGTAAAATGTGAAAGAGATAAGAGGACGAGGTTTTTCAAATGTGTGTATCGCTGCTAGCGGGTAGGATTGGAATGAAGCGGAGGTTTGGAAATACCTACTAAAAGAATGTGAAAAATACTATATTATATGGATGTAAGGTGTTGGGATCGAGCTGAACTAATGAACTTAGCTATAAGGGCCGATGTGGTTTATACAAGGGACAGTTTTTTTTTTTTGTAATGTGTGCTATATTTGGTACGAAAAGTACAAAATTCGGTTAGAAGGGTAGGATAAAGCTTGAATTTGAATTGAATTTTAGTATTAGTATTACTGTAAGTGTGTAGTTTTTAGATATGGGGGTGGATTTGGAAATGCGTTAGGTATATAGTCAAAGAAAAGACATGTACTTGTACATTCTGCTACTAGAATCACTGTCAGTGTGAAGCGTAGATAAGGAGGTGGGTTTGGGAGAAGGTATTTTAAATTGGCATCAAATTTAAAATATTTCACCACTTAATAGTTGTCTATAATATTTGAGTAACATCTGGAACTGAATACAGCCTGTTAGCTTGACATTCAGCTCGCTTTCAAAGACTCCTCGTCTATAAAGTTTCCTGGCCTGTAGTTAACCTATGGAGACTATATAGACCACAAAAACTCTGGGCAATAGGAAAAAATATTCATATTCTGACACCGAACCAATACACCGGCCAATAGTAAAAAGGAAATTTCACTGCTATGGGGCTCGAGATCTGAGACTTTAATGTTAAAGGGGATAATTTTGTCAGCTTTTTAAATCATCAAGATACAAATTTCTCCTCTAAAATTGTTGTGTTTGGTCTACCGTTGGAAATCGAGGAAATAACAAACTACAAAAATGCATTTAGAATATTTCTTTTTATACCCTACAACACTATGTGTTGAGGGTATTATAAGTTTGATTGGGCCAAAAATTATGTAACACCACGAAATATTGATTTCCCACATAGGAAAGTATATATGGATCTTCCTAGCTCGCCGAGTTGAGTCGATCTAGCTATGTATGTCCGTCCGTCCGTCTGTCCGTCTGTCCGTCTGTCCATGTTAATTTGTAATCACTCTACAGGTCGCAATTATGGCCCGATCTTCACGAAATTTAGAATGGAGGTGGGGCTAGGGTCAGAATAGAACCCTATTTCTTTTGGAGATGATCGCTAAATGTTTAGGGGTTGAAATGGACCAAATACTGAAAAAATGTCGGATTTTGCAGTAGCTATACAGGTCGCAATTATAGACCAATCGACGCGGAATTTCGCATGTAGCTAGAGTTTAGGGCGGGGAAGAAGCTTACCAATTTGGGTGGTCATCGGATTATATTTAGCGGGTAAAATAGACCATATCTTTTGTATTGAAAAAATTAGAAATTTTTCATTAAACCGCGAATATTTGAAATCCCGGCGAAATCACAAAGCCATGACAAGGTTACTTCTGATCTTTACATTCATGTTAACATCCAACAAATCGGATATATAGAAAAATATGTGCGATATATATGTCTATCAAAGAAGATATGCTTGAAAGATCTCTTATATGTCGAGAACTGCTGAACTGATTTCAACAGTTCTCATTAATTCAGAATGGCCTCTTGGCAGGAAAGAAAAAACGTCTAAAAAAATCGCATAAAAATATCTCTCTAAAGATGAAAATATTGATTTTGTAAAATTTTCTCATATTTTTTTCAATTTTGTCATATTTTTGGCATATTTTCATTTTTAATAAACATTTGGTAATATTTCTACAGCTAACAAAACTAAGTAGTTAGGATATCAAGATATCATATACAGATCGCATTTATGGCCCGATCCTTACGAAATTTAACATTGGGATAAGATGAGGGTCAGAATAGATGTCTACTCTTTTTAGAGATGATCGCTATATATTTAGGGGTTGAAATGGACCAAAAAACTGCAAAATTGTCAGCAGGTCATAATTATCGCCCCATCCTTACGCATATTTGAATGGGGGTTACCGGACATTGCAAAAGCCAAGCAGTTTCGGATGGCCATCCAAAAATATTCAATGTGTGAAAAAGTTTGCCAACTTTTGTAGACAAAATACGAAAATGTTTATTCCAGTGACTTTTTGGAGAATTCACAAATACAGGAAAGACGCACTTCTGACTATTTCGTAACGCTGATTTCGTTGAAGAATATAATCAAATGTCTTTATCTCATATAGATGCGTATCAGTCAATAATAAATGTTAATCTTTTGCCACTTCTGAGAGATTATAGGTCTTTGGGAAATATTGGTTCCAGATCTAGGAAAACCATTTACGTGCAACATCTACCAAAAAATTGGAAATGAGCAAATTAGCTAAAGTTGCTATTATTCGAAAATTAGAGAACGAAACCTGATGGTTTTCTTTTAATATTTGTCACAATATTTTGTGGAATTCTTTCGAGTATCGCGCCTATATAAACTGTATCGTTTATTATAGTGTTGTAGGGTATTCAACGGTCGGCCCCGCTCGACTGTAGCCTTTGCTTACTTGTTTTTTTTTTTTTTTTGGAAAATATGAAATTTCTTTGAGCTTATTTAAGGGTCAAAATAAAGAAAAAATAGATTTTTATACATCTTTTAGATGCTTAATTATTTACAAGAAAACAAACAACTAAGAAATTGTGCTTAGGGTTTTAATTAACCAATTTCGGGAACATTCTGATTTGAAGCCTATTTGTTCGTTTTGTTTTATATGAATTTTTTTTTCCTGCTTCTCTAAGTTAATCGAAAGGATTAATTTAATTGTTATTCGAAAAACTGTCTGTATCAACCTTCTTCTCAAATGTTAACTAGAATCAAGAACTCAATAAAAAAGTTATAATTTTTCATACAAGTAGATCTCATTACAAATAGTTACTCAAAATCGAGTGCTACAAGAAAAAAAAAACCGAAAGTACCGCAACAATTTTACGAAAATTTGCAAAATCGCAATTTGTGGGCAAAATTATAATTTTTTTATCAGCAAAAAGCACAAAGTTCGTATTTATTTCATTTTAGAAATATTTTTGTTAATTGTTGCGTATATAGGCATTATTTATTGATTCATATATCAGTGCTGCAAAAATACTCTTTCAATTTAGCATAAAAGCGCCATTTTATAGAAACCTACTTTAACTCGACTTCGAATGACGGCTTTTGTTACCTTGTCATTTTTGATCGTCTTATAAACAGTGGGTATAATATTTAAAAACTATTCAAAATAATAGCACAAATGGTTCAAAATAAGGAACTAACTTTACAAGTTTTTGTATCTGTTATAAAATACAACAAGTCGATGGTACCCTTGCATGAGGTCTAGATCCAAAAGTTAACAAATCGTATTTGTTTCTTCATGAAAAATTGCGTGTGGATTCGAACAAATTAATAGAAAAATTGATACACGTTATAGATATATCTCACTTTTTTGCCATGCAATATACACCATATATTTGTGCAAAATTATAATCTCCTTTTTGTAGAAATAGTAGAAAATAATTTTTAATAGCAGAATTTTTTTTATCATATGAGGTAGTACCCGTTGAGAACTCCAAAATACCAACATTTGAATCAATTCCGGTTAAATTGTTGTACAAATCATCAAATATCTGAAGGTGCAGTTATATGGGGACTATATAGCCCATTTTCAGTGTCATAGTGCAATATTCAAAATTTTAAGCTATTAAACCTAAAGCAACCCATTGGAACCAGTTATAGTTTCTCTCTTAATAGAAGCAGTTAATTTTCTTTCAACGAAAGCTATTTAGAGAATGATGCCAAAATATTCACCAAAATAACCGCAGCTGCTGCGTGATGTTCTCACAGGCGAAAACAAATGTTCTCAGGATCTCCAAGCAATTTTTGTTGCAACCTAAGACATTTTCTTAATTTTTCATTTTATTACAATTAACATCATATGTAAATAATTCTAACACTTCTAACATATGTAAACGGCCGTTATAGAAAATTCCTTTAATATTTACCTAAAAAACTAGTTTCTAACTCGACTTTGATGTAATGATGTCTTTACCGGCTCCACAAACATATGCATGCAACACATCAACTAATTACATTGACATTTTTTGATATAAACGTCACATTAAAGTCACACAATTTAAGTTATAAAATTCCTCTAATGGAATTTTGAATATTGGCCATCTGCATATGTTTCACAAACAAAAAAAAAATGCCCAAGGATGTTTGAGTTTGTAATTATAAGGAAAAAATTTATGCATGTCCTTTCTAATGTCCTTTTTAAAATTACTTTGGGCATTAGATAAACTTCCCCCTTTTCGAGCAAAGGTAAATTCAAATCCTTTTAAACGTTACACACATCGCATAGCAGCTTGTAATGAAACCTCTAAACAACACCTTTTGAAAACGCAGCGAAGCAAGAAAAGGAAGTGTGGAATAATGCAACTTCTGTTGTATTCCTTTTGAGTGAGTGTGTGTATGTGTGTGTGTGTGTTTGTGCCATGTATTTAATCAAATTATAGACAAATACGTTATAATTATTAAAGAGATTTTGCTGATAGGAAACTTAAATCTAGATATGAATTTTGTTTCATTTTTTTTTTCTTGTTCTCCTCAGAAACTCTTTCCTTTGTGCAATCACGTAAGTTCAACTCCATAAAAATAACTGTGTGAATATTTGGCACTGGCCTGACTGCAACAAGACATCCCCTAAATCCCCTATAAAGCAGCAGCAAAATACGCTGTGTAAACAACACTGAAATTCCGGTATAACCTCTTGTCACAAAGCCCGCATATGATTTCAACTTGAAACCCACAAGCAACACAAAGAAAAGGCGACAAAAACAACAGCAAAAAACTTCCTGTACCTCTTCGGAATGGTCTGAGCTTCCTCCACATTTTTTAAGTTGTAATGTCGTTTTAAACTCTGGAGAAATTCCCAAGCCAGAGCTGAGATGAAGACAAAAAATAAAAGAAAAAGCAAAATAAAAGTTTCGCCTTGCTCCCTCCGTAAAGTTGAGAAACTGAACGGAACAACAGAAACTTTTCCGCAACAGCAAAAAAAATCGCTTTGGATGCATGAGAAAATCTTTTAAGCTTTTCGCCTTACTTCGTGGGTGATTTGGTGAGAGAACATCCTCTATAAATTTCTTTACTCAAAATTTATTCAGCTCTGTTGTCTTTTCACACCGATCCATGCACGACGATAAGGAAACTGCAGCAAAGTGGTGGGGTGTTGCAATGTCTTCCCCAATTTCGATTTTTATTTTTGTAAATGCAACATAAAATGTATGACACTTCCACTTTTTGTCAAAGTAAGCAAAAACCGTGATATAATTCGAGGGGGGAGTACAAGGCAGAGGCGATGGAAAAGGTTAAACATGCTTTTCTTGAGGAGAAAGTTGAATTTTGTTTAAACTTAACGTTCATAATAATCCTGCCAAGAACACCATAGGAGGGGAAAAGAGCAAGTTTTCGGTTAATAAGTGCTAGGCTATACTATTTTCAGCTAAGTCATAGGGGGGATTTTTCATCGCCATGAGCTATTTTAGATGTTTAGCGGTTCAAAAACAAAATGGAAAATCTAAGTGTGGTACATACTTCCACAATAAAAATTTTAAGTAAAAAACACAATTTTTGATTAAGCCATCATATTTTCTGATATTTTGAAAATTTGAACCATAAAATTCAAATTTAAATCGGAATGCCGATACAAAAAATACTTATGGCGACAAAATAGCCATTGAAAATTCCAAAAAGTGCAAGAACTTAGGCCGCAACAGAAAGAAAATACAAAAAATACTTATGGCGACAAAATAGCCATTGAAAATTCCAAAAAGTGCAAGAACTTAGGCCGCAACAGAAAGAAAATAGACTCAAAAGAGCTAAAGAGTTGCTTCGCTTGGCCAAAAGTGGTGAACTGCCAAATTTGGTTTTCTCCGATGAGAAAACATTCGTTGTCCAGCAGTTTGTAAACAAACAAAATGATCGCGTTTACTTGCCAAAGAGGTCAGCTGAAAATGTGAACCTTCGATTGGCCACCAGAACTCAAGCGCCAGCCATGGTGTGGGCCGCCATAACAGCCGATGGTCGCTCTCCGCTCGTATTAATTGCACGTGGCACCTGCAAATATTTTGGCTGCAGACTTTTGACATTCAGCACCATCGCACCATCGCACCCAGAACCTCGCTTTATTTCCAGCGCACAATGGCCACGAAAATCTCCGGATACCAATCCGTTGGACTATTGTGTCTGGAGTATTATGGAAAGCAATGTTGGCAATAAAAAATACCAAGGGTGTCGATCAACTCTACCAAGCGACTCGCCGGGAAAGGGTCGAAATACAGCAGAGCAATATTAGGGCGTGTGTGACGGTTTCATTGGCAAAAATTCGTGGTGAAGCCTTTCGACTAAATCTAAAATTATTCTAAAACTTGATGCTATTTCCGACTTTTTTTTTGCATTCATTCAATAAAATTTAAAAAAAAGTCAAAATTATGGCGTTTGACTTTGATGCAGTTTTTTTATCTCACCCTATATATACAAGGTGGCGTAAAAGAGTTACGCTACACTGCTCCAGAACACGGAATATTGGTAACTGTTTATTTAACCAATAATCGGTTGGTGACTTTGGCACAACGTGAGTTTCATCGCAGATTTCCTGGCCGTCCAACGACTACTGGTGAAACACTGGGACGTTCAGCCGCTCACCTCGAAGAGACTGCTACAACAAAAGATGCTGCCAGGCGTGGCAGACCCGGAGTATATGTTCTGCAGAGAATATTGCTGCTGTACCCGTGGATGCAATGAAAGCTCCGTCGACATCGACCAGACGAAATGCTATGCAAATGGGTATCAGCCGATGGACTTTACAGCGAATATTGGTATGATTTGAAGATTTTTTCGAACAAATTCCAGATGGTGCATCAGCAGTTAGCTGCTGACCGCGAATCGTATCTAACATACGCTCAAGCCATTCTTAATCACCACCAAGAAGAAGAATATTTTTCTTTAAAAATAATCATGAGTGTTGAGGCCCATTTCTATCTTAGGGGGTAGGTAAATAAGCTAAATTTACGCTTTTGGGGCTCTGAATATCCGCGTGTACCCGGCGAAGAGCCATTACAACTGCTCAAAGTCACTGTATGATGTGCCGTTTTTGCTAGAGGAGTCATCGGACCTTTTTTTTCGAAGACGTCGCGGCCCAAACGGTTACTGTAAATGGTGAGCGCCAAGTTGGGAATGGAAAACACAGGGCACACACTGCACGTGCCACAACCGATATGCTGAAGGAAGCATTTCCCGGGCGACTCATCTCCCGTTTTGGCGAATTGCCCAGACCACCAAAATCGCCTGATTTGATAGCTACAGACTTCTTTTTGTGGGACTTTTTGAAATTGCGGGTTTATGTCAACAAGCCCCAGACTCTTCCAGCTCTTAAAGACAATATCCGTCAAGAATGTGAGAATCTACCGCCGGAAGTTTGGCTAAAGTGATGGAAAATTCCATAAAATAGGCTCAAATAACAATAAGCTGTGGCGGCGGCCATTTTCATGACATCATATTCTCGACTTGATATAAAAAAAACTTTAAAACCCACCGAAAAATAATCCCAAAGAAGAATCAATCGTTTTTTCATTTTTTTTTAATTACAGTCAAAAAGTATCGGATGTTTATTTTTGCGTCACCTTGTATCTCAAAATGGAGCCCCTTGGCCCTGTACAGCCAAGTCTATATATATATATTTTTTTTTTTTTTTTTTGATAATTGGCCTATGAACGAAATTTTTATGGAGTTCTTACCTACACACCAAAGACTATCATATTCACAGGACTATTATATTTGAAAAGGCTATTCCACAGTTACGTTATTAAAATAATATGCAGCAAATTCGGAAAAAGTGTTAAATTTTGCGAAAATAAAAAAAATATTGTAATTATAATTATAATTATAAAAAAATTGACTTTTTACTGTACATATTAAGTATACAATTTTTTTTGTTCAGAATCTCACAGCGAAATCTATTTTAAAATATTTCTTTCTTTGATACTTTTCCTAAAAATTAAGTATAAAAGGAGATTTAGAGTTAGAGCTCTAAAAACAGAAACACATAATTTTCACTTGTTGTATAAAAATTTCGAATGTAATCTTGGAAACTATTAAAGCTAGGTAAATGATGTGATCTGAGATGTGTAGGGAAATTTTGTGTGGAATGTTTCATTCTTTGACAATTTTTGCCAAAAACGAAATTTTATATTACAATAATATATCAGCTCAAAAAAAAAAAAAAAAAAAAAAAAACGAGAAAAATAGTCCAAAAATTGGAAAATAATTTTGCTACTGTTGGCAACATTGATCCAGATATTTTCTAGATATGTAATGAAAATAGAGATTACTTGTCTTTGGTAACTTATAGTGAAATATGAGAATTTTGTAAAACCTCACAGAGGTGCGACTTTAACCCTAAAATGTGTTATTTATAAATTGCTGCCGTTTATGTAAGATTGGGACTTTTGATTTATTCTTGGACCTAAAATTAAAATTTTAAAATAAAATTTTATAAAGAATAGTTTTGTATATTCGTTTTAAAGGGAGTTTTTAACCATATTTTACAACGTTTCGACTCCTCATATTTTTGTCTGCAATATTGCTGAATACACTATATACCTAAAATAAAAGTACTTCGAGGAATCTTAATCCAAAAATCTTCAAAACTGTGAAAGATGGTGGTTACTTTGTGAGGTCTTCTATTTTTGACTCCACTTCCATAATCTACTGCACTTCCTATAATAATTTTGTTGAGAGTGTATTTTCTGCCACCATAATTTGAGTTTTATTTAGATGCAAATTGTAGTCGGTATTCAGAAGCCGATTTCGATCTTTGGTAACAATCATTTTCCAAAATGTTATGATTTTTTTTTCGAGATCCTACCTACCTCCAACTAATTTATAATTGGTTTTACAATTCTTTGCAAAAAAAAAAAACATAATCCGGTTATTTTGTATCCCTTTTACTGGAATGTTATATTTCTAAAACAAGTTGATCGTAACCACAGGAATAAAATCTGTAGCAAGAACCCAAAGGATAAAAATCTATTTAAAAAAAAGGGATTATATCCAGGTGTTTCAACCCGAACTTTTATCACATTTTGAAAACGCTTTCCAATCACATTTATTCCCCCCAAAAAATAAAATTATAAAATATTACAAGAAATAAAACAAAGCTTTTAATGGCCATTTCTACCCCTTTTAATGATTAAACCAAAAGAAACGTGGAAAGAAACCAAAAAATAATGACGTAGAATTTAATTATATTACCTTTATTACTTCCTCTAACATTTTTCTTTAAATGTCTAATGACCTAAGCCTGACGTACCTCGTAAACTAAAGTGCAAACATAAAAGAACATAAAACAAATTCATTTAATTTAAATGTTGCATGTTTTTGAACAACGCGAAACATAAGAAGAACACGAGACGCAAAAAAAAAGAATAGAAAAAAAACACATTGGAAAAATTATGAGTAACGAAAGGCATGCAACAGTTTTCTTAAAGTTCTTTAGTTCGTCACCGTGGGTGGGGTGGGGGGATGGTTTGGCAAACTTTCTTACTTGGGCGCAAATATGGAAAAACTTTTAATTTAAAAGTTACTCTGGGGAGGAGACAGAGGTCGACAAAGATACACAAAAAAGTACACGATAGGGAGCTAAGAGGGCGGCAAGTTGACTATGTTTTCAACGAGTGTTTTGCTCTGGCCGGAGTTCAGAGTTGAGTTGTTTTTATGAAGAGGCCAAAAAAAGAAAGAAAAAAATCCCCTCTAGCCAAAATTTAATTGCTTCGCATATACTGACAATTGTTAAGGAATCTCAAGTGTTACATTATTCCCTAAAGGGTTTTAAAAGGACATTACTTTAAGTGTTTCGACTGCCACAGAGTTTCACAAAACAATACAGCAACACAAAGGCAGTGCTATAAAAGAGGGGAAACAAAATAATTTCTAACACAGAAACTTGTTACATCCCTGAGAGGGAAATGAGGGGAAATTATGGCAATGGGAATGCAATGGTATTATGGAACAGGACTTGTTAGATTCTGCTTGTTGACCATAGGCAACGGAATGGAATACCCACAAACTTGTTACTTGTACAAGCACAACATGCATATGCCGGAAAGGGGAAATGTGGTACACTTTAGAAACGCCATGGCAATGGAACACTCATTCACTTTTGTTGAATGAAATTGTAAATGTAACCAACCCCTCTTTACCGAGAAATGCAACAATTTCTAAATGGCAATGAAAAATTGACTTTCCCCTTGCCCCTTCTGAGAAACTACCTCCTCCCTTGAGTATCTGGGGAGATAGAGAGAGAGCGAGCCTGGAACTGCATGGAAATGAAACACTCTACTTCCTGATTGTTGCTGCTTTGATTTGAATTTTTATTACCGCAATCATCGCATAAAACAACAATGTAAATACGAGTTATCCTTATGGCCGATTCAATTCCTTTATGTTGTGTTTTGCTTTACTGCTCTCGCACGCTCACTCACTCACTCGCTCGCTCATTTCGCTTGCCACTCACCGCACATGTCCTTTTGTGTTGAACACGTACGTATCCAACAGATACGTACTAACACGAATCAAACGAAGGGACGAACGAAGGGAACAAACGACCGACCATCCAACTGTCTGACATTCAAGTTGGCTGGCTGCCTGAATGGCAGCAGCAACAGTCTGCCTCCCTTAGAGTGTAGCACGAGTTATCCCATATCAACAGAGAGTCTTGTCCATCTGTCGCACTCAGCGATGGCAATTCGCCGCCTTTGGCCCATTGTGAGTGAATTCGCTGTTCGCCTTTTAACCTTAGCATAAGGGTTGGTTTTACCACTCAGCCTCAGCCGAAAGAACTGTGTTCTCAGCCGTGTTCCTATGGACGAAACACGTTTCGCTTCCACACCGTTGCTGGCCAAAGAGCACCAAATGTTGTGATTGTCGCTGGATGGCTCTATATAAGGGCTGACACTTAACGTTGGTGTTTTCATTAACCTCCAAGGGTTGCTTACGTTCGGTTCGCATTTCTATACTCTCTATTTCTTATCAATTAAAACTCTTTAAACGGATCCTTAAGTTTTTTATTTCCCTAAAACTCACACACACACACATCAATCAGTCAGTCAATCAATCAGTCAACTTTACTTTCCATTTCTAAACTTGAATTTTTTTAACTCAACTAAAAAAAACAACAACAACTCAAAAGTTATAAAACAAAAATTGTTAAAAATAAATACGAGAAAACAAACGAAAGCTAAAAAAGTGAAACAGACTGCCCAGAAAAGAAAAGTAACAACAACCAATCGGAAATCAATAACTTCCGGCTTTACAAAAAAATAAGAAAATACAAATCGAACCTTAAGACCGACCGAAAATACGCGAGTTCAACTGGATTTTTGTGTGAACGAAACGGAAGTGCAAAAAGAAAAGCAACAAAAATCGATAAAATGCAAAACCTTAAGACAAGTGAGAAAACTAACTAAGAAACCGAAAAAAAGCAATCGACCAAGCGAGCAGCGAAACAAAAAAAGGATTATGGTTTAAGAAAGGTCCTGCTCCAGACTCCTACCAAGAAGCCTAGAAAGCAAAGCCAAAATATGAAATCCTAAAACTCCCCATTAAAACACAATAGAATTTCGACGAGCCCTTAACTATTTTGCCACAACAGTAACAAAAAAACAACAACAATATTTAATTTTATGTTCTAAACGAAAAAAAAGAAAAGCCCATAAAAATTTCCTTTCCAAATCAAGTTTTTTGGATATTTAAGTTTTACTGCAAATAAAAAACTTTTGCTCGTGCGAAAAAAAATCGAAACCGGAAACTTCGCAACTCAGTAACTTCCCTAGATTCCCAGATCACTGGAATCGATCGCACTACACCATAAACATTTCATTTCATTAGAACTTTGAGTTTGAACTTGCCAACAAAATGCCACGCTGTCTAATGGCCAAAAAATGGAAAGCCTATCCCTGGCCAGATCGTGCCGAGGATAAGAACTCCGGCAACAGTGGCTCAGCGATTAGCACCTGCGACAGCATTGTTAACTTGCCCGAAGTTAGCATACAATTGGTGGAGAAGAAAGTGGAGCCGAAATCGCGGCGTTCCACAATCGATGAAGATGAAGAAATCGATGTTGTGGGCGATAATGTCCTCGCAAATGCAGCAGCTACAGCAACGGTCATTATTAAATCAAGTGATTTGAAATCATCTGTATCTGCATCATCGTCGTCGTCGTCGTCCTCCTCATCAGCATCGCCATCAAATCAAAGCAGTGAAACATCAACTGCAACGGCTACATGTTGGGGCCCATCATCACCCACGGCTGGTGCAACGGCACCCAGTCCTCCGCCTCATTCGCCAGAAGCAGCTACACGTGGTACCACAACTTTGTATAATGGTAAGTAGAAACTTTGGGAATGTTGGGAAGTAAAGAAAGGGGAGGAGGCTTGGAGGGACTTGTAGGAAATATCTGAAAATGGAAATTTGAAATTTGGTTCTGAATTATAAAGGGGAGAAATAATATCGGGGACAAGGAGACAGTCCTAACTTTGAATTACTTGATTGTTATGATGTACTATAAATAAAAAATATTAGAAATTTTTTAAAATAGAAATTACACCGAAACTTAAAAATTAAATCCGAAATGAATTTTTGAAATTACATGGCAAAAAAGAAATTAAGAACAGAGAAGAAAAAATTTATTTGAAAGTTATTCATTCAGAATTTATCAGAAATATTGTTTTCTTGGCTTTTGAAATAGTATTTTTGGCTATTTTGGCTATTGGCCAAAAATACTATTTCAAAAGCCACTAAACAATATTCTTGAAAAATTCAGAACGAATAACTTTCAAATGATTTTTTTCTTCTCTGTTCTTAATTTCTTATTTGCCATTAAATTTCAAAAATACATCTCGGATTTAATTTTGCAATTTTCGGTGTAATTTCATTTGATAAAATCCGAATTTAATTTTTTTTCGCAATTTAGCAAAAATATTCTTCTTTGGCAATACTATTGTGTTTTGAAATATTATTTTTGATAACGAAATTAATTTTTATATAAAAATCAACAATAACTCATCTAATGTGTGCTTCTGAGGCTAATATTTCATTCCATTAAAATATGAAGTTAGAGATTTATTTATTTATTTGTTTTTACAAAATTTTGAATTCCCATTTTTATAGAATCTAGTAGCCGATTATAAACCCAAAAAAATAATCTCGGTATATATTAAAATATCAGTCATAAATGTAAATATTCGTTTTCAACATAATTTGTGAAGTTTTAACAAATGATTATGGGTTATTGAATTTTTGCCACTTTTATGGTAGCTACTTAAAAAAAAAAAAATTTTTTGTCAGATTTTTGAAAATTAGGTGGCATTGTTACAGTTAGCCTTTTGATCAGCTGCAATAAATCGGTTACCAATTTTCATTCATTTATATATTGATGTGCCCAGCCTAAAAGAATGCATCATACATGCTCGATGTTGTATTTTGAAGATAATGTACTACTTTCTGATTATTAAAATAACAATGACTTTCTTAAATTCCTTCCTTAAATTTGATATTATTTTTTTACAAATATTGAAACATTTTTACTTGTTTTTTATCTTTGATCACAAAAATATATGCTTTGATAGTTAGCATTGGGATCGAGTTCCTTTTTTTAAATAGTTATTTACCCATCATAAAATACAATTTTCCAAAATTCTACTTTTTTTCCGGAGAAATAATAAAATAACAAGGATTTTCTTAAAGGATAAATCATTTGTTTTAAATATCTCAAAAAAATATATTTTACGTATTATAGGGACCACATCTTTTAAAATTTATATTTGACCATTTTTTGGTCGCCATAAATCCCTTTAATATTCTACTATCTAGTTCGAGGAAAAATCCTGACATTATAAATTTTTAATCATTTATATTTTCCTGACTGTTCCCACCAGACAAAAACAACAAAATATGTGATTAGGAAAATAGGAACCAATAATTTTCTTTTAATGATGGCAGACAAGTGTCATTACCCTCCATAGACCCAAAAATAGCGGACAAACAAAAGCTCAAAATTACAACTAGACAGACAAGACAATGTTAATAATGTACATAATTTGCTTGTTATATATTAACAAAACTCAATCACACAACAGGCTATGTAGTTACTCTTGCATATACATACATTCCAAATAAGTAAATAATAATAATATTATGATGATTCTCACTTAAAGCCAAAGTTAATTACAATGAAATGGCCCAAAGGTTAATAACTGGAAAAAAAAAAAAAAACCTAAAACCAAAAAATCGAACAGGACATTTAGCCACTGTTAAAGTTTACTCTCCTAACTTGGCAACAAAAACAAATGACTTTACTACTCACAAAACAACCAAAAAGAGACCAAAACAAATGGAAACATATTAAACTTAAAGTCATTAAGGAAACGGAAAGGACAAGTTGGAACTAAGAGACAGAAAAAAAGCGGCGAAACCGCATTTAAACAACAATACCCTCACTCTCACACCCACACTGAATCGTGGGGCATGCTTCTTGAAACCTAAAATTTCTTGTAAATAAATGAAAATGTTTTTCGTGCCAGGACGCCCAAAAGTCATTAAGTTTAAATTAGGGAAAAATGCGTAGAAAAGCCAACTTAAATACACTGATAAATTATTGCTGTTAGACTTTGAGCTTAGTTGGGTTATAAATGGCTGCAAGTGAAAACATGGAAATAAGTCAGGGGATTTAGAGTTTGTTTGCTTTTTATTTGGGAAATTAACACCTGAAAAATTGAAAATTTTCGATTTGTTTTTTTTTTTTTTTGTTTTTTGAGAGAGGCTGACAATTGATTGCGGAAGTTTAAAATACGTGTTTGAATTTTTGAAAGAAAACTTGGGGAAGAATGTTTTTTTTTATTTTTAAAAGTTGAGGGTCGATTCAGAGTTTTTTTTTTTTTTTTTTGCTTTAAATCTGATAATGACATATTCAATAAAAGCATATATTTAAAAATATATCAATATATTTTTGAGAAAAAATTATATAAATATATATTTTAACTAGAAATATATAAAAAATGTATTTTTAAGAAAAATATGTATCATTATATAGTTAGAATAGCTTGAATGTTGCTCTGCGTCATTTTGGCCCAATCCCGGCGAAGCGCTTCCTTGAGGTGATCGACACTTTGGTATTTTTTAGTGCCAAACTTGCTTTCCAAATAATCAAGACACAATAGTCCAACGAATTGGTATCCAGAGATTTTGGTGGCCATTGTGCTCTGGAAATGAAGCGAGGAACCTCATTTTGTAAGCATTTATGGGTGACGCGTGCTGAGTGCGATGGTGCTGAGTCATGTTGGAATGTCCAAGGTCTGCGGCCCAAATGTTTGCGTGTGCAACGATCTAATACACCCTCCAGAATATGTTCGCGACAATATTCGGCATTTATTTTGATGCCATGCTCGATTAATACGAGCGGAGAGCGACCATCGGTTGTTATGGCGGCCCACACCATCACCATGGCCGGCGCTTGAGTTCTGGTGGCCAACCGGAGGTGCACATTTTCAGCTGACCTCTTTGGCAAGTAAATACGATCATTTTGTTTGTAATGCCAGCAGTTTGTAATGCTTTCTCATCGGAGAAAACCGATTTCGACAGTTCACCACTTTCGACCAAGTAAAGCAACTCTTTATCTCTTTTGAGTCTATTTTCTTTCCGTTGCGGTGTAAGTTCTTGCACTTTTTGGAATTTCAATGGCTCATTTTTCAATATTTGCCGAATGGAATATTGCAAAATGTTCAGCTCATGAGCCATTTTTCGGCCACTGTGACACGGCGTTTTTAATTCAAAATATGGTAATAGAATATTTTAAATTTTTGGAAAATTTATAATGAGTTTCTTAATATTTTGAATAATTTTCGAAACTTATATTTATAAGGACCTTTATTTCAAGACATTGTAAATATTTATTTTTAGAATCTGTTCCTCCAAATATTATTACTACCTTTTGGAATAATAACTAGTTTATATTCCCTCTGATTTTTTAATGTTGAAAACTTTTTATGTAACCCTTCAATATTTGGAATAATTATTTAAAAGACATTTTTCTTAAGACTTGTTTCATGACATTTTCGCATTTATTTCTTCAATTTATTTTCTCAGGTTTTTCTACTGGCATTACTAACGATTTAAGCATAAAATTTTATTCAATTTCATTTTTAAATTTTTTGGGACATTTAAATTGAGCCTTTCGTATTTTTTGGAAATTATTATTCAAATGTGATATTTATTACGACTTATATTTCATGACACTCCAATTGTGTTTATTTTTAGAAAACTGTTTTCTCAATACTTCCAATGACGTTATTTTGAATTTGAATTTCATTTGGTTTCCTTTCTCTTTTAGGCTTTTAATCAAACCGTTGTTAGAATGACTTTGAAACTTAATTCAAATTCATTCTAGAGGCTTTTCTTCGAGTCCCTGTAACCACCCACTATTGTTGTGTTGTAAGGACTTGTTGGGGCTACTCCAACTCTTAGCAGCTATTAAACCTGATTTCCATCTCTAAAATGTCGTGTTTTAAGTTTTTTTTTTTTGTTATTGCCAGGTTTTATTGTTGTCTCACAAAAAAAGAAAAAAAAAACGAACACGCATATCCGTATCCGGTTGCCAGCCAACCCAGGGGGAGCTAAAATTCAGGCCCACCATTTCCAAAAAAAAAAGAAAAATATCTATAGAAAACGAAATTGTTTTGTACTATTGCCCAAACATTATTTACCATGTTTTCTTTTATTCCATACCAAAACGACAACAACAAAATATTTGTTTGTTTTCCCCTTCTCTATCTGTGTCTCTCTCCATCTCTCTCTTCGCTGGGCCGAAAAACCTTTAAGGCATTTAACTCGTTTCAAATTTATAATGTTCTGTTTCTGTTAAATGTTTTGACAAATTTCGTATTAAAGAATATGTTCTGATCTTTGGCAATATCCATTGCTGTCCTTGGGTTGTTTTCCCCCACCCCCCATTTCCCCAGCAAGGGTGTGCAAGTTAACTGCCTTTTTTGTGTAGTTCGAAAAAAACACACACATTTTCCCAGAGTGGGAGGGATTGAAAGGATTTGGTTATTTGAGCGTAATAATACCGTCGCAAAAACAAATCAACTGTTAATAGAAAAATAAAAAAACGAGGAATGAAAAAACTTGTAACGATGAACTGACACAAACACAGAGCTGAACAAGAAAATTGTATTACGGCAATAACAACAAGAAAACAAGGAAAAATAAATAGAAAAATAACCCATGGCAAAAAAGGTTGTTGCGTTGTCAGCATGTTGCTTCGCAGACGAAATGTTCATCATGGCAGTCATCATGATGAGCATGGTTGCCAGCATCAGCAGCAGCACCCCGGCCATAGCTTTTCAAACAAACACTCACTCACACACACACACATGTATGTATGTAATTTATTTGCCAAATTCCTAGGCCTTATTCGCTTTGGTTTTGCAATTTCAAGTGTTTTCTATGTTTGTTGTTTTTGTTGTTGTTGTTTCATGTCTGCTTAAAGCTTGAATGCTTGACTGCGAGACAGTCTCTAAAAACTCAACCATCAACTCTTTCATCACGTTGCTTAGAGCCCAACCCAGCCCGGTTCAGACATGCCGTTCAGCTGGCTCAATATCCAACAAACACCCCAATACGCTGTTAGGCACAGCGGCCTTAGTGTTGAGTTTATTTTTTTAGTCTATATCCTTGCATGATGATGATGATGAGTATATATTTTCCTCTTTAGCCAACCCCCTCCGCCAACCTCTCCCCCCTCACCAACACACACATGTTGTTGGGAAACTGTTGCTATACAAGCAAACAACCAGACCTCACAATTGTATATATCAACAAAAGGCAAAGCCAGCAATCACGTGAAATATGTGTAGCATACTTATGGGCGCAACAGTAAAGGGTAAAATTACGGCATCAAGGGGTTCGAAAACATTCAAGATTTCTTATATTTAATATAGAAAATTTAATAATTTAAATTTGTTTAATAATATTTCTATTAAACAAATTTAAATTATTAAGAGAGATTTATTCGTGGATCTGCTTAAAGTTTTATGACTTATATTTTGATAAAGATTTAAATTCAGAAAGAAATTGTTAGGGTATTTTATTTCTACTCCATATTTTTGTGAATATATAACTCTCGATTTACCCAGGTCCTAGTTTTTTTTTTTTTAAATTTTTTATTTCTAAACAAAAATCTTTCCATTTTTCCATTTAAATCGCTTCCATGCGTTCCATGGCAACCCCATAATTCAATTGAATTAATTTTACTAATGTTTTCCCCTGAAAAAAATTTCAGGAATTTGCGATATGACACAAGCTGTTGGTTGGCTCGCTGTTGAATGTAAAATCTTAAATCCCAATCTCATGGTGGCATTCATTTAGCAACTCCTCCCTTTTTTCGGATCGTTTATCCTTGATGGCGTGTATTTTTCCCCCACCTCCTCAAAACTTAACAATGTTTCATAAAACTATTTAATTTTGCAAAAACACTAACGTAGTTGGATTTTTCCGTATTTTTTTTCTTTTTTTGCTGAGCCAAATTTGTGAGAATATGACCCAGAATGTGACACATGTCACCAACATAAATCTTCAGAACACAACCCTTTTTTTTGTGTTAGCCTGGTTGGCTGACTGGTTGGTTGTTTGGCATTGTGATGCAACAGAGGCAACCAAGCGTCTGGGCTTAATTAAAAAAAAATCCGCACACACACACACATTCACATACACATATGATGGAGGATTTACCTAGCCAAAAGCTAGACGATTTCAATCTATCGGCTGCTGCCACATTTATTTCTTGCCATATTTCATAGGAATCAAAGCGACATTATTTCTAAATGAGTTGTCTACAGATTTAGGACATGTTGTGCCATTTTTAGTTTTTTTTATGTCTTATCTGTTGTATCTATGGCAGACAGACACACAGGCTGTTAGAGGCTGGCCTCACTGGATTTTTGTTGTGTCTTTTTTTACCTCATTTTAAAGGTTTCTCATTTTCTTGCTTCAGCCTCTTCTAGTATTTTTTGTCGGTACGCATTGAATGTGCCGTTGTGAGCTTTAAATGTCCCCTCAATGCAAAGAGTTTTTGCATCCATCGTTGAGTGCGGTGGAAAAAAAGTTTGGCCAAAAACTTAGTTGGCTGGGGGAATAGAAATATTTTGTATTCTGTATTAAAAAGCAAACCAAAGCCAAGTAGCGAGGGACCCAAGAGTACACACCCAACCGTATTGGCGCACACACACAGATAGACACACATACACGCCGACCGGCAAACAAGGACACAGACACCCCGGTTACTCTTGAAACATTTGAGGAGTTTTATTTTTACAGCCAACGGAGCTAGCTAGTGTTGGTCTTGTCGAGTCTTTTATTTTTTGGGGCCTTTTGGGAGGTTATGGCGCGTATGGAGTACTGCAATGCGACATTTTTAATGTTTTACATTTTCACATTTTTCCATAGCTTCTGTTCGGGGTTCGGTAACTTGGCTTTCTTTCCTTTCGTTTTGCAAGCCTACTACATAGCCCCTTTTACAGGAAGCACCTCGGCATTTATGTACATTTGGTATGTGTAACATTTTGGTCTACGCCTCCACCACCCGAACCCAAATGTCGTTGTTGCAACACATCAAGTAAAGTTGGCTTGCACCACCACCACCTGCACCACAGTAGTAAGGCGTCTATAACGTGGAAAAAAGTTTTATGTTGCTAATTCAACACGTTTCCTACTTGTTGGTATTTCAACAACAACAACACCAACATTCACCATTCCCCGCTGCCATTTGCCGTTATATGTTGGTTAAGAGATATTCGTATCGCCGTATCCGTATCCGTTTTCAGCGCAGTCCTTCTCTGCAACTAAAACTAATATGCTTGGTTACACATGTCTGGCATTAGGCTTTTAGCTTAAATAGTTTCATTTACCATGTTTACACACTTACCAATGTAAATGCACAACTACATACATACAGAATACATGTAGGCTATATGTTTATGGCCATGTAGAAGATAAAAAGCTTTTACTCACACATACACTCACACACAAATGAGCTGTTTGGATATTCTACGGATGTCCTTGTGTTTATGTAGCAGGAAAAGGAAATGATGGCAATGAGAAGAGTCTAGCATGGCAAGAAGATTAACTACAACAGATCACATTACCTCCAGCCCAGGGACCTCCACTTGTAGCTTTCTCTTTCTCCTTTTTTTGGCTTTAATATTAACATTTTGTTTTTCTTTTTTTTTCGCCCCGTTTCTTTAAAGGTTACAATCATGAGGTACCTAACGCTTTACACTACACTGCGTACCTGCCTCGTTTGGAAAATGAAGTTACCGTCATCACCAGCACCTCCAACATGCAACAGCAGCCGCAATCGCATCATCAGCATCCATTCAATTATCAAACACCTCCGCCCTCGAATGCATCGTCGCCTTCAGCATCACCCTCCAGCCGCAGCAGCAGTATATCTTGTGAACGTCTTAGTCCGCCCATAATACGCATCAAAACCGAGTCGCAAGATGATGTGGATTCGAGCAGTACGGAATCGCGTAAATGCTATAGCAGCACTGGAGCTGCCCTCTCGCTGCCGCCCAAAAAGAAAGACATTTACCGGCCGTACTCGCTAGACGACAGACCTTCGACAGATCGCCTGCGTTTGCGGGTGCCAGCCGAGGAGGATTTGCATGCGGCCCATGCCATTTTAGATTTGAGCGCCTCAACAGCCTTCCATCCGCCAACACAGCCTCATCAATTGCAGCAGATCCACCAGCACCATCACGCCCATCATCAGCACCTGAGCCATCACCAGCCTTTGCATCCGCTGCATCACATCACACAGGCCATACAATTGCAGCAGCAGCAACAACAACATCAACAGGCAGCCGCCCAACCTTCAATAGCTGATTTGGCTGCCGCAGCCATTGTGGCCAATGAACAACGTCCCCGTTCCAACTCTTCCATGCACAGCATGCAAAGTAATTCGGACAGTGAACGTCAGCCCAGTTCGCCGGCCAGTTCCGTGCAGAATGAGAACAACAACACCACAAATCAGTTTCCTACAACAACAAATGGGCCGACCAGCAAAACCGTGGCCTATACCTATGAGGCGTTCTTTGTGAGCGATGGTCGTTCGAAACGTAAAAACATCACCGATCCAGTGGTGGCCTTACAGCAGGAACAACAAAAGGCCAAATACACTTGCAGCGAGTGCGGCAAACAGTATGCCACCTCCAGCAATTTGTCGCGCCACAAACAGACACACAGATCGCTGGACTCTCAATCGGCCAAGAAGTGTCACACCTGTGGCAAGGCTTATGTCTCCATGCCCGCCCTGGCCATGCATGTCCTGACGCACAAACTCTCCCACAGTTGTGGTGTGTGCGGCAAACTCTTCTCCCGTCCTTGGCTGCTGCAGGGTCATTTGCGTTCGCACACCGGCGAAAAGCCCTATGGCTGTGCCCACTGTGGCAAGGCCTTTGCGGATCGTTCCAATCTACGGGCTCACATGCAGACGCACTCCATCGACAAGAACTTCGAATGCAAACGCTGTCACAAATCATTCGCCCTGAAATCGTACCTCAACAAACACTTGGAGTCGGCGTGCCTGAAGGATGAGGCCGATATGCAATTCGACAGCACCAGTGACAGTGGTGGCATGACTTCTCCTACTCCTACCGAGGACTATAATCCTCCCAACTATCTCCAGCAGCAACAACAACAACAGGCACAAAATGCTTTTAAGATAAGTCACATACCACAGCCAGTACCAGCAGCGGCTGTGGTGAAAGTAGAGGCCACATTTGCGGGTTAAGAACCGCAAGAAAAGTAACAGAATATTGTAAGTAGTTTTAAAACAAAAACCAAAAGAAACACAAAAACCAACAACAACACAAACAACGCAAGAAGAAAACAAACACAAAACAAAAGAAAAAGGTTACGATTTTGTTTAACAAAAATGTTGGCAATTTTTCTTAAAAAAATCCATCTTTCAAAAAAAAGAAAACAAATAAGTAATATGACAATATTTACATTTTACATACAAAACAAAATTAACTGGAAATACCACAACCATATTTCTATTATGATCTACAATTAATTTTTATATAATTAATTTAATTTAAAAAAAACAAACCTCAATTAAGTTTTAGTTCATTAATTTGTGTACACTCAAAAAATCGCAATTCGTCCATTTTATTTTAAGCAAAACATTCCAAATGCGGCGTTTTGCCGGGAACGAGCGCAAAACGCGAATTCAAAGGATCTCTTATAATTTGTATAGCATATTTACGATAGGAAATACTCACATACTCTCCTCCCCTCCATCAAGTTTATTCTCTCTCTCTAGTCAAATTACATAAATTAATAATACTCACTCTCTTTCATTATCATCATCACTCACCCATTGTTCGTTACCAAGCCATTGAAACATTTCCCTCTCTCACATCAACTCAACTCACTTAGGCTTAATTCTCATCTCATCACTCTGCTCATTTCTTCTTGTATTCTACCTTAAAAGCAATACTCTTAAGCAAAAGTGTTCTTAGACAACCCAGCAAACAAAGCAACGATGAACATTGAAATTGTGAAGCAAATTTGAATCAACGAAAAGCAAAGTTTCTCAAACAACGAATTAGGCCATAAGTCCAGAAAACAAAACAAAAAATAAAAAAACCAATTCCAAACTCTAGTAATCTACATATACTCTTAATATACATTATAGGAAAGAAACAAAAATATATTTCGAAAAGTTATTAAAAAACCATATAACAAAAGATCCTCTCCACTCTTAAAGAAAGCAATATTACATTTATATTTTCTAAAAAATTAAAGGCCCAAAAAATCAGTCAATTAATTATAAGTCAGAAAAGGAAAATGGAATTCAATTATTTGGTTTTTAACGAACGTAACGAACCCTGTTTCCCTCTTAAACACTAATTTCTCTCTCTCTAGTCAATTCCCTACCAGTCAATCTAAATGAAAAGTATCCAAAGATAGCAACCTCTCACCATACCAGTGTTTGTATTCATACCAAAAGTTTAGTTTAAATTGATAAACAAAATAATAATTAGTTTAGCATTTTCCCTAGTCGCTGTAGAACAGCTGTAGTTTTCTTAAATTAGTTTATTTTCATGGCATACTTTTAGGAGTTATACAGCGCAAATAGTTGAAGAATAACCCCAAACTCTTTACTTCGCTCTCAACATTCCATCTCTACGTTTTAGGTTTTAGTTATAAAAAAACAAGAATTACCAGTGTAATTTCTAGTCGTATTTATTAGGTAATTAGCATAGGATGAATAGTTTAGTTTTATTATGTTTAGGTTTCGTTTTTTTCCACTTTTTCTGCTTTGCTTTCATTTTCTCTCTCGAAAAAATCTTTTCCCTAAAATTATACTTCTTATATCTTTCCCTCTCTCTTCTGAAAGTCTTTACACTTTCTAATCTAACTACTTCTTCTGAGTACCTATTTCTCCATTTTTATTCTCTTTAAATCTTTTTAAATTCTTTCTCTTGCTGCTCTCCTTCTTTCCTCTCTTCTTCTAAATTATATTTATCACATTAGTTTTAATTATAGAATGAAGACACTATCTTCATTATAATGAGACACAATCCCAGTTTTAATATTGTTTGTTGTTTCTAGTCTTAAATTAAGTTTTCATTTCTTTCCTCACTCTCTCTCTCTCTCTCTTTTGTTTTTTTAATATTTCTCTTTAAAACGCCTGTCTTTAAATTTATGAATTGTGTTCATATTTTACATAGATGGGCAAGTATGCACGCTAGCGTTGATATCTCTTATTCTCCGTCATAAGTAAAATATAAAAAAAAAGACATACATGAATAATTTTGCACAATTGTTAGTGAAAATAATTTTTTTGACAATTTTGATTATTTGTTTGTTTAAAAATTATTAAATAATCAAAAATTCAATGCAGGAAAAGTTATTTCAAAATTCTCTTTAGCATTTCTCTTTCAATATTTTGCCCTTCTATGACATGAATTCAAATGATCTCTTTGTGTTCTAGTCTATTTATACTCTTTCAACTACTCAATTATTCTCTCTCGATTAGTTATATATTTTCAAGTGATCTCTATTCAGTGAACTCTAGTCTTAGTTTAATATTCTCTCTCTTCTCTTTGTTCTAATTATATATTATCATTTATATATTTTTGTAATATTCAACTTTCAACTGATCTCAAAGCTCTCTGAATACTCTGCTTTTAAAATTTCTACTTCTTCCTTTCTAAAAAACTCTTCAACTCTCTCTTTCTCTCTCTATCCTATTTCTATTTTCTAAAGTTCTATCTACATTCTTGAATTACATATATTCTGTTATGTGTTCTAAACTTTCTATCTTTACTCTATGACTCTCTCTTTCTCTCTATGACTTTCCAATGTCCTATTCTATCTCACTTTTCTTTTTTCACTTCCCCTTAACTTAACAATTAAACATAAAAAAACCCCAAACAAAAAAATAACTTTCAGTTCAAATTTTTGATCAATTTTCAGTTACTAGTTCAATTAAGTGGATACCATTGCGAATATGGCTTCTACAACAGTGGGATAAGGGTGCAATAATAACATTAATTAATTATTTAGCGAAAAAAAGCAAAATAATTAAAATACAAAACATTTTGGCTTACATTAAATTAAACAAAATTTATCTGTACATACAAAACAAATATATAGAACTCTTTTTTTGGGATTAACCACAAAAAACAAGCTCTTATATAAATCTCCCCAAATCTCTATCTCTCTCTCTTTCTCCTCTGTACTATATTACTCTAATTCTCCTAAAACTGTAGAATAAAATCCATTCTAGATTAATTGAAACTATATTTAAGCAAAACAAAAGAAAAAACTGTTTTAGAGTTTTTTACACAGTCTACCAGTGTTAACCTCACTTTCTCTCCCTCTCTCTCGCTCTCAGTCTAAACATGGGCTCCTCTGAAAACTCTTTTATCTTATGTTTCCCTTTGTGTCACTCACAGTTTACTCTCTCTCTCTCTCTTTTATTTTTCTTTAATATTCTAACACTCTCATACCCTCTTAATTTTGCTTTTTCTCTTTCTCTTCCTCAATTAAGCCCCAAACTCTAAACAACAGTTTTTTGACTCTCTCTAATTTCTGTTTTTGTACAAAATTGTGTCAATTAAACCAAAACAAATAGGAAACGGAAACAACAAATGGAAAAGTTTTACATATAACCATAGAAGCTCTGCAATGACAGAGGATTTTTAGGGTTTTAAAAGCTTTTAGGTTTTTATGATTAACTCTTTAGTTATTAGAGTGTAGTTTTAGTAACACAAGCCCCCTCTCAAGGACAACTTAAGGGTTAAGCTTTGCCTACCACAGTGTACAGCATAAGAAAGGGGCTGCTAACGTTAGGTATTCTGAGTGACATTCTTTACTTAAAATCAGTATTTTTACAAATGATGACACACACACATACATACATATATAGGTTTAAATAATAATAATTTTCAACAACTTTGCTCCACAACAACCTCAACAATTTTCTCTGTCTCTATGCATCTCTTGTATTTAAAGAAAAAGGAATCGCAATGATTTTCTTGCAGTCATAAATGTCGAGTGTTCTCTAGTCACTAGAACCCCTAACGCAAACGCCTCTGGTTTGAATAGTTTTAACAAAAAAATATATTTTAATACCAAAAAACAAAATCAGCTTCAATGGCCGATCTCAAGTAAATTAAATAATAGATTTAAAAGAAAAACGGAATCTATTGGAAGTAAAAATCCCAATTTTCTTCTAAGATCCCATACAGCCAGAAAAACCAAATATATGAAAATAAAACTTGCTGAAAAAACATAAATTAAGGAAACAGCCTAAGTTAAAATTTTTATAAGTCCCCCCTTCCTTAACCTTTCATAACAAAGGATACCTAGGAAAATATAAAGAAAAATAAAAAAACAAACAACTCGGCTAAAGTACCAAAGCAATACTCATTTTTATACAAAATAAGCAAAATTTAAACAAAAAAAGTTTTGCTGAAATATTTGTAAGAAATTAAAATTTATATAAAAATTAAAATAATTTTAGTTTTAATTTTAAATGTAAATATTTTCAACTACAATTAAATTGTAAATATTTGTTATAACAAAAACCCACAAACAAATTCAACTTATTCAACGAATCTTAAAACCAAAATGCTAAGATTGTAAGTTTTATAAGAAGCAATTAAGTCAATACCCAATTAAGCAATATATTACTAATTTAATTATTATTTATTTATTTTAATTAAATTTTGTATTAATTTTATGTTAACAATGATTTTTGTTAAATAATTAATTTTAATTATTTTATTTAAAAACAAAAACAACATTAAAAAAAATACAATGTAATAGAGTTTTGTATAGTTAAAGTAACATTATATATAAATATTATTTTAAAGTTAATTGAAAACAAACCATCTACCAGTTATTTATTATTATTATTCATTATAAATGAACGTAAAAATTAAAAAAAACAATTCTTATAACAAACCAATCAACCCAAACAAAAAACGTATATAATGGCATATTTATATAAATAAAAAAGAAAAAACATTCATAAAAAGAAACGTATATACATGATTAATTTAAATAATAAATAATTTAAGAGTTACACTAATATACATACAAACAAACAAACATACTTACATACATACACCTTATAAATACAAATCAAAATTGAAACAAAACAAAAAAAAAAATATATATATATACAAATATATTGTGAAATATTATTGAAAACACAAACAAAACTTATTCTTGTTTTATTTTTTTTAAACATTCAACAGCAACAACATAAAATATTTTTATTCATTTTATGTTTTTTTTTTTAATTTTTTTTTATAAATGCGAGTTAAGAGCAGGCGGGTGGTTGACGGTATTGGTGAAAATAGCTTGGGATAATTTAAAAACTTGGACATTTTTATCCAAAGGCAGCATAGTTTTTTTTTTCTTGTAACAGTAGAAAATGGGCTTTCGGCAAAAGAACAAATATCATTATAAGGATCAAGCCTCGAAGGAGCTATCTTATTTTTTTTCGAATTGAACTAAAACACAAGAAAATCGTTTTAATGTCCATATTGGAAGTATAATTCAACGAAATAAATTTGCACGATTTGCAAGCATTGTTCTTTTGTCAACCTGTTCGTGCTGAAATGGCAAACCAAACTAAATATTAATCACTTGACAGCTGACAAAATCGCCGTAATGCTTATCTTTAACGGCACCCCACAAATAGTAGTCCAACGGTGTCAAATCGTAGCTCCAAGGTGGCCAACAGGACGAAAAATGGCCCAATTATCCCTCTGGATCAAAATCGGCACCAGTGACTCGTCGCTATTTTCCCACACATTCTGCAACATAACGATGATTTTCGAAGTAATATTGCAATATTTTCAGCGTTGTTCAAGCATATAAAAAATCAAACATGATTTGTATATGCATTCACTAGTTGAAAAAATGTATATGGCGGGCCCTGTATCTAGTATCTTTTTTTCCTCTTTTCTCACAATTGGTATTCCGGACGAAATAAACAGTTTTGAGTCCAGATATGTGGGTCGATAATATCCATTCTCTTAATCTTGTTAAGAATTTGTATGTTGCGGATGAGAAAGTTGAAACAAAGGTGAGATCGTATAAAATGCATAATTTTGACTCTTTGGGCGAGAAGCACCCGAATCTCAAGAATGTTGGTATGAATAAAATTGGAACTAAATATGAGAACGGTTTCATTTAATATGGAAATTTGAATTTCAAAATGTTGACTCTTTATGCGGGGAAATACTGGAAGTAGTGCACCTCCATAGGCCAAATTTGCACATGACTTTAGTTTGATAAACATTTTCGTAGTCCAGCGCAGTGAGATTTGTGATTTTTCCAAATAATGGACCGAAATCGACCTATATTTGGTAAAAATTCCAAGATAAGTGTATTTTGTAGTGAATCAAATTCAGTAGAATTTTCTAATATACGACAGTCATGATTGTTAAAGATGCTGGATATAAATAGTAGGGTAGGGTAAATTTTGGACCAAAACAAAAACCGCCTACGCCTTGCTCGAGATTTATTTTTCTGTTTTTTTTTTTTCAAAAAGTTCACCCTCAAATTGGGAGATGGGTTAAGCAGTTGACCGATATTGAAAATAAGTCTGAAATCGGAATGAAGAATTATTTGAATTCTAAAGCATTTGCAGTTCAAAAAGTTGAAAATATGTCTCTGAAGTCAACCGTCAAACATTGAGGAATCATCGAAAAGGGCCATAAAAAATTTCCATCTTGGAACTTTTTATATCCCATACCCCCCACCCCATTTTTTCCAAACTGGCAGCTGAAAATATAAGCATGTGATTTGACAAAAATTGCTACAGACGAAATTTCTGATTGCATTAAATGTAGTCCGTCAGAAATTTGATCATTTTCTGAAATGCAGGACTACCTTTTATAAAAGCCCCAGTCCGATTTTTGCATTTTTAATATATTTAAAATTCGTAAAGGCTATCTATCTTTTTTTTACGATGCTGATATATTTTGGGATTTTTGCCAAGTCGCGCGAGGTCCACTATGTGATATCCTACAACACTATAATATATTACAAAAGGTCTTATAGGATATGACAGGTAGCATTTGCCCTATTTTTACGCCGTCAGTCATGCTTATAAGTAGTCAAAACCATTTCACACAAAACTTGTGGTCCAGTTTACCGTCTAAATATTATCCGATGATCTTGGAAAATGCTAGGCTTCTGCCTCGTTTCAATCTCTAACCTCAAGCGAAATTGCATGTTGATTGCTCTTTAATTGTGATAATATTTTGAGAATATCTCCAAAAACAATATGCTTCTATTCTGACTCTAAGCCAACCTCTATGTAAAATTTCTTTGTGTTCGGACGATAATTGTCACTCCGGAGTCACCGCAACCTTTCGTTTTTTGACTGGTGGTATTTGCCCCATATTAATGCCATCTGTCGTGCTGATATGTAATCAAACCAATTTCACACAAAACTTGTTTACCCGCTGAATATTATCCGATGGCCATGCAAGATGCTAGGCATCTGCTTTTTTTTACACTCCAACCTCATGCAAAATTCCATATCGATTGGTCTTTAGCTGTGACCTGTAGAGCGACTGCAAAATAAAGAACATTTTTGGGCTTTGACCCTTTTCAGCTTTTTAGTATTTTGCGATCTTCAAAAACAATAAGCTTTTATTCTGACCCTAAGCCAAGCCCCATGCAAAATTTCGTGAGAATAGGACGATTTCACTGCAAATTTCAGGTCACTGAGCTCGTCTCGATGGAGAAAAAGACGCATATTTCAACCCATTAGTATTTTTTGATCATCTCAATAGCAAAAGAATTCTATTCTGGCCCTAACCCCTACTCCATGCTGGATTTTGTGAAAATCAGGCCATAATTGCTACCTATAGCGTAACTACAATTTGACGTGGACAGACGGATACACATGACCTGATCGACTCAGCTTGGCGAGATAGGTATTCATGTATAACATCGTGGGTCTTGAACCAATATTTCGAGGTGTAACAAACTTCTTTGCCCAATCGAACTTAAAATACTAACATATGCTGTTGTAGGGTATAAAAATAGAATATTATGACATCAAACCCATTCATTAAAAACATTTCAGAGTTGTTAGTGTTTTAGGTCCATACCAGCTTTACTTTTAAGGTTTGGAATGTATTGAACTCAATTTAAATTTTTAATAATAATTTTCCATTTTTTTGTTTCATTTTTTTTTTTCAAACACATCACAATGTACAGCAAAAGGCCTCCCTCAAACAAAAATTTGTACCTACCATAAATTTTAAGGCACTTTATACTACAGATAGTTGAAAGAAACATAAAATACATTTAAAACAATAGCAACAGCAACAACAATTTTTATAAAAAATAAAAATTAAAAACAAATCTAGACGCTAAGGAAAAACAACGTTCTGCGGCAGAACGTCATAAACTGGGCGGGGTAATGTTATGCCTTTTGTTTGGGTTAGTGAATAAGAAAATAGAAATTGTAAACGGGGCGGGGTCTGGTTAAACATAATTATTAAGGTGAGTATGATTAAATGATGATAACTGTTACTGAAAACAAACGAAAACAACGAAAATCGAAATGAAAAATACAAACAACACAATGTGATATCTAATTAAGCAAAACGCAATACAACGAATTGTTATCCAAAATGACAAAAAAGAAATTAATAAGAAAAAACTATGCCTATTAATGGAAAATTGACAACGAATTAAAAAAAGCAATAACAAGTTTAGTCTGTCTCCCTGTGTTCTGTCGAAAAGCAATATTTATCTTCAAAATCGAATGGAAATGTATTTCACTTATTGGCCATGCTGTGTGTCTGTTTTCCTTCCTCTTCTTCTACAAATCAATTAGTAATGCTCAACGAATAATTAGATTAACAAATGGGATCCTGGGTCTAAAAATCTCTTCTGCAAGGAAGAGAACTAAACCCCCCAAAGAAAGGGTTTATCATTATGACAGTTCAGTTCTATGAGAGCAAAACATAGCCGAAACGTATCGAAAAGCAATAAAACGTATTTTTAAGTCAATCATAGAATCAAGCATACATACTGGGTGGTTCGTATTATATAAACGAGCCGGAAATGCTGTAATCCTTTTAATAAAAATTTTATTAAAAACAACAACTAATTAAATATAACAACGAAATTTGCAATTTAGAAACCATAAGCAATTGTACAAAAAGCAACGAATAATTTTAAGCTTAGATTTTAAGAGTGCACATTAAGAACATCTCACCCACACCATTGCCCATTATTGCCCCTATAAAAATCACAAAATACCCCCAAAAAAGCATTTATGACAAATTCATTTCACTTAAAATCCTCCAGGAAAAAAATAATGGAAACAATAACAAACATCATCACCAGTGATGATAACATCGTGATTACAACTATTAAAATATTTTATAGACATGTCGATGTTTTTTTGTTCCGGCATTATTTTCGTTATATTCAGTTATTCTTGTCTATATGGCCTTTTTTGAAAATGCCACGTTTTTTGTCTCTAGTTCACCTGTCAATTATAACTGTCGGTATTTTATTTATTTTTTAAACTGTTAACAACCAGTACTAAAAACAACGACAACAACAACACCACGTTGATGTTGTTTTGTTTAACAAAATCGTAACCAATTTGTTAATAAAAAAATCATATACACACATATATGAAAATTGCAAATAGAATTATAACACATACAAACAAACATACATGCATACATAAATACAGACTCAAACATTTACAAAGAAATGAACAGAAAAGAACAAAAAATTACATTATATTTATAAATAAATGAAAAAAAAAAACAGCGAACAAAACACAGACAAACAAATTGTTGATGAATACAGCCATTGTAAAGAAAGAAAAGAAATTGTAATTATAAAAGCGAAACAAAAATCCACTTATAAATGAGTAATAAAAAAACTGAATAAATTGAAAAAATAAAGCAACAAAAAAAAAAAAAACGAAATAAACTGTTTGATTATTTTTATTAATGCTATATTTTATTTATGGGTTATTATGGCATCAATCGTTGTGTGTGTTTTTTGCCTATTTAATAATTCACCATTGAAAATATAAAAAAAGAAATTATGTTTAAAGGCCAAATTTTTATTTCAATTAAATTGGATATCCTGACGGATATACGTAGTTAATGTTGTCCAAAAATAGAGTTATTAAGCACAGCACGTTAAAGTATATATAGGAAAACTTTGTACTACCTTAATTTTGAGAAATCTTAAATTTTCCGTTTTTCTTTTAGGTTTATCTTTTTTCAGAAAATTGAATAATACAATTTTTGGCTTTGGAGTACCTGGAGGCAAGGAAATTATAAACCGATCACAAAATCTGTTTTTATACTCTCCATCATAGTACGAAGGGTATTTTATGTCTGTCACGTCGAAATATGAATTTAAGACGCCTCAAAGTGCATATATTCTTGATCAGCAAATTCTATGTCGATTTAGCCACATACGTTCGTCTATGGAAATCACTCCAGCTTCCGAACGAAATAAAGTAGGTTGATAACATTTTACTCAGATGTGTGTTATGTTTTTAGTACTTTTTCTACTAAAAATGGCAATATGGAGTTCAAATTTTGACTAAAACCAACGTAGATCTAGTTTTAGTATAGACCCTATATAACTGTAGCGTCAGATTTACAAAATTTGTTTGGTTTTAGTCACAATTTTAACTCGAATTTCATATGTGGATTTGGAGTTCCCAGTACTTGAATATAACTTCCCATAGGTCTAAATTTTCGTGTAGTCGGATACTACATACTATGACAGAATATTGAATATACCAATCCAGGTCTTCGTATAGCCAACGTAACTCCCAATATTATATATTTCTTTATGATTTTATGTACATTTTCCAAGAGATTTATTTTAAACTAGGTGAGATTAAGATAATTCGTAATATACACAATCTTCTCTCAAAGATAATTGGCTGCAGAGGTCCACGTTTTCGTATAGCCCTATATAAATGTAGCAGCGGATGTTCGGATTTTTTTAATTATATCAACATTTTTCTTCAAATTTTTTTAATTTAGTGTATATATTCTAAATCAGATTTAGCAATGTCCGGTCGTTTGCCTGTGGGCCCGTCTGTATAAATCAATTTATCTTCCGACCGAAAATAAGTAGGTTGATAACATTTTACTCAAATGTGTGTTAGGTCTTCATGACTTTTCCTACTGAAAATGGGCACATATAACTGTAACGGCAGATTTATTGTTTGTGAATTTTAGTAACATCCTTGCACATAACTATTCCAAGGTCCAAATTTTATCTGTGTTCCAGATATTCGGTATTTTGGGGATTTTCACCTTATTTCTTTCAAATTTGGTATTCGGAGTTCGTAATGGATACTACCGCCTATGACAAAAATTGACCAAACCAATCATCGTCTTTGTATAGCCCCCATTAAATGGTTCCTCCCCCTATTCGATATTTTGATGATTAATTTAGCTAAATTCAACAGATTCACTTAAACTTTGTGAGACCTGTCTTAAACCTGGTGTTTGGAGTTAATAACATAAAAAACCTCGTTCTGTCAGGTAATTGGCTGTAGAGGTCAATGTGTTCGTATAACCACATATAACTGTATCTCTTAATAATCTGAAATTTTAAGACTAAAGACTAAAACTAATTTTTTTCACATTTTACGAGTTCCTTCCAAATGGTGGAGTGTATAAAAAGTTCGGTCTGGCCGAAATTAGCAGCTTTTTTACTTGTTTTTTATACCCTCAGCCACATGGCTGCAAAGGGTATATATCATTTGATACGACCAAAAACGTGCATCAACGAAAGTACGTTTTTAGATCCGTTTCTGACTTCCGTTGGCTGACTGGGGCGAACGATCACTCTCGAAGGGAGTATTAGATTTGATCCAAACTTGGTATATCGTAATATTATTATAGAATTTAGATGGAGTTCGGAGATGTAAAATCTCGGTTTACCTCTTCAGGAACCTCCCACAAAGTGTCAACATTTAGAAAAGCCATGAAGCTCATAAAACGCGAAATAAGCATCCAATTATTCATGCTCGGCACATCTTAGTATTTCTGTCAAGACAGGATCAGGTGTAAAGATGGAATATATCGGACCACTCCTTCTGGTACCTTCCCCCACAACGGGTTAATATTTAATATTTTAAACTTCCATAAAATGCGATATAAGCATCAGATTCTCTTCAAATTTCATATATTGCATATTTATTAACACAAGATTTGGCGTCACGTTAATTGGCCTACCCCTTCTGGCACCTCTCCCACAAACGGTCAAAATTTTAAATTCTTATATGTCTCATAACTTAACTATTCAGCGGTTCTATTCACATATGTGAATATGAAATTTATCGTCCCCCTTCTTCCAAAAGAGAATTTAATTTTGATTATATTATATTATATATATATGCCAGTATTTTTCTATTATTGGATGAAGTAGAACACTTTGGTCCACTATATCTGGTACCTCACGCACATATCAACATTTTCCAAAAATGGTCTGTTATATCATATAAAGTGTAGGAAGTAGTTGATTTAGTCCAAATCTGGCAGATATAGTCTATGGTGTTTAAAAATGCAGCTAGTTTTTCCTGAATACCACTGTATACCAATTGGGCGTTACTACAGTGTGTGAACTTCTCCAAGACCTATTACTGTGCCACAAATTCAAACATTGACCCATACAAAATTTTAGACTTACATTGAAAATTTCCTAAAGGAATGGATTTCACGTTTTTGGGGCCTACAACGTCAAAATATATCAGGAAACCAGAATCCTTGTAAGTTTCTTATACGATTTTCAATATAAATGTTTCGAGCATGTGTAAATATGAATAAAAGGCTTTGGGAGTCTGTTCTAATACTACTACAAAAACCTTAATAAGTCCTGATGGTAAGTTTAAAATACTCACTGGAAATAATTAAATATTAAATCGAGCAATGAAATGTTGATAGTCATAAAAAATATTGTGGGAAATTCCGATTGATGGCAAAAGCTCTACTACAAGAAATGACGAAATATTTCTTAAGAAATTTGTGATTACAAATGAAAGATTCCTTAAGGAAACATTTACCAAATCTCGTCGATTTGCAACATTTTCATAAAAAATCCAAGAATTTAAAGAAACTAAAAATTTACTCAAAAACTTTGTTATTTTTGACCAGTAAGAACATATTGTCAAAAAATAGCTATGATCATTTTTCATAAATTAGATGATAGCTTAGATTATTATTTGAAATTCCTTGGTTGTTCGGTAATTTTTCAAATAGGCAGTTATTCACAAAAATAATTGTTCATTGATCCGACCGCCCCAGATTGTTAATTTATTATAATTCTTATGATTTCTTCAAAGTTTCTTAATAAACTTCATTTTATGATTTTAAAATATCCATTTGCCCTGCAAATCCTTTAATTAAAATTCTTTTTTTTTTTTTTTAAATTATGTAAGATCGATATAATATTTTTCATTTAATAAAAGATATTTGGTTAATTATACAAAAATATATCAAACGTAACAAATTATTATTACTTGAGAGTTCTGATTTACTGATGCAACAACAACCCAAATATATTTGTAAAATTACCAAACAAAAAAAAAATAAGTTGTGCTTAATATATAAAATTATTATTTGTATTTTTAAAATGAAAAAATTGGAGTAGTTTTTAAATTAATTTAAAAATATATAGCTGAAACTTAAGTCAATATGATACAATTTACAAAAAAATAAAAACGTCATTGGCTATAGTAACTAAACCATTTTAATCATTGTTTTAAAGCAGACCAATTTTAATAGAACAAAATAGCAATAATGACAAAGCATTTGCAATATTATATTTCATTGGAACAACAACGAATATACAATTGGAATTATTAAACTGGTATTTGATCTGTTTTAGTGTAAATATTGAAATTATTTATTGAAAAAAAAAAAAAAAAAGAAAAAAGAAAAAACAATGAAATTGACAAAACAAAAACTATTTTGACAGTTTGCTAAATTATAAGTGCAATACATTGCAATACATTCTCATTTTTAATGAAACTGTCCTTGATTATACACATAAACATTCTATGAATTATTTAAAAATATATTAAATGCAGATCAACAAAACAATTATTATTTGCTGTTGTATTGAATTATATTAATTGCAGTAAAAATCTGTAGCACTTTTTTTTAAAAATTTTATTTATTTTTATTTTTTAAGAAAATCTCATATAATTTGAAGAACTTGAGATTCGTAAGCAAAAAAATAATATACTGATTTTTTGATTCTGTAAGGATATCATTAAATATTTAATATTTCAAATATATTGAATTAAAAAACAATCGTAAGATGCGTCCCAATATAGAGGTTTTTAATGAGTAACAAATATCTTATTTATCAATATTATTTGATAGAATAAATTTTCAAAAAAAAAAAAAAAAAAAAAACACATACTAAAATGTTCTAAAAAACTCCGAAAAATATTGTACCGAAATACTTTGTTAATTAAAAAATCCCCTTATCTCAATATATTACCTACACTATAAATATTTCAATTATTGGTACTCTTTATGAGTCGCCATCTTTCTGAATACGATTGTATACCACTGGCAGTTGTACTATTTGTATTTCAAATTTAATAATTCAAATTAATCAATGTCAAGTTTTTTTAATATAATTTTTTATTGGTATATTTTTACAAATTATAGTACAATTTTTGCGCATAACATACATACTTGTGTTTTGAACAACTAATGAATTATTAATTTTTTATTAATTCATTTTGATTGAGATCCAAATGGTCAGCAACAAAATTGTGAAAAAGAATGAAAACATTTGTAAATTATATTTTCATAAGAACAGAACAACGAAACAATTATTGCAATAAATAAAATAAAAAAAAAAAACTTTAAAAATGATATAAAGTAGAAATGATTATGCGTAAATGAGTTACTTTATGAAAACGTTCGGCATCATACTGTGAGTATTTTATAAAAACCAATGGAAGATGGTTCAGATATTTTCATGGTATACCTGTGTCAACTAAAGTCAATATTAGGATAAATTATCCATTCATTAACCGTAGAGCCGCAGATAAATCAGTCCAAATAGTTCCAAACCTACAGCCACCACCTGCGAGGCTGAAGTCCACTAACCACTTCCTTAATCAGGAATTAATAGAATAAAATTCAGTCAGAATACTAGTGATAGAAATAGTCCCACATTATCCAAAAATCGTCCACTACGGGTACTTGGTTTTGATAGGTTTTTGGTGATGTGGGCAAATTTTACTACTGGTAGCCTAAACCCTAGAATTTCATTCCATTCTTTCCAAAATTCGCGTAACTTATTTGAAGTAGCAAGCGATTTCTCAGTTAATGGAATTGGGTAGTGGACTTGAGCTTCGCTGGTATCGGCATGTGTTTGGAACTATTTGGACTGCTCTCAGCCCTGAGGTTATCGGGAAAATGCTCTTGGTTCAGAGGATTTCGGGTGCCTGGTGGTCTAAGATATAATGAAGATCGGAAGTAGTGTGGTAGTTTGCTGTAGGCTCCAATTTCTTGATGACTGAATATTTGGTTGGTCTCGGCTAGTATGAAACTGGATTAACCCACCCCAGCTCGGAGAAATTGAGCTGTTTATTCTTGGCTCGGACATATTTGGAATGCTGTCAGCTTGAAGGCAATCGACGTATTTCTTACTATATAATGTTCGGCTCGCTCTAACCTATTTGTAAAATTAATTTATTAGATCCAGGCTCAAAGAAATCGGGTAGTTTGCTCTCGGCTCGGCTGTATATGATGCTGAAAGTTTAGAGGCTTTCCCTGCGGTTGTGAGTATTGGTGTTTTTGTCGGCTCGGAGACAATCGTGTGCTCTTTTCTTTAGTACATGATATCTCACAAGCATTAGTGTCATTCGTCAAGGAAAAAAGTCGGGTGTTTCGCTCTCTGTCCGGAGAAATAGAATATTTTTTTCTCGGCTCGAACGTATTTGGAATCCTTTTGGAGGTAATCGACATATTTCTTCGGACATGGAGATATTCAGGTTGTTCTTTGTTTTTATTTGCCTTATTAGATCAAGGGACGGAGATTACTCAGATGTATTTGTGAGCAGTTTAGGGGCTTTCTCTCCCAATGTAAGTATTGGTGTTGTTGTACGCTCAGAGACAATCGGGTGGCTTCTTCTCACCTCGGAATATTCGAAGTGCATAATATCATTAGTGTTGCTGGCGTCTCTGAGAGTTATCAATTTGGGTTAATCAATCTGGCTAGGAAAAAAATCATCTCAAATTAGCAGAGAAATCGAGTGGTTTGCTCTCGACCTGTACGTATTAGAAATGCTGTCGGTTTAGAGCTATGATGCACAAAATGAACATTGCGCTTGTGTGTGTGAGAGAAACCAAAAAGCATGTAAAAAATATCTCCCTTCTTGTTTTGGACGTTTTGTAGCAAGAATTTTAATTTTATGTTAGCAAAATTATCAAAAAACATTAAATATAAACTCCATATATTTATATTTTTCTACAAAAGCAATCTATAATTAATTTTCTTAAAGTTAACGGAGCAACTATGCGTGCATCCCCCACGCACGTCTACATTCGTTGAAGTCTAATCAACGACTGAGACCACCGCAAACGTACTGTTTTGTTCATCTACGGTTTAGAGATAACCGTCTTAGGACCTGGAGATATTCAGGTTCTTCTTCGCTATGTATGATATTAATTTTTTAGATCCAGAGAGGGAGAAATCGAGTAGTTTGCTCTTGGTTCGGATGTATTTGTGATGCTGCCAGTTAAGAGGTAATTGGAAGATTTTCTCTCCGATTGGCAATTGTGGAGTTTTTGCCACATCTATGGCAACAGGTGGCTTATTCTCTGTAAGAAGAAGTCTGAGTGCATGATAACTGAGAAGCTTTAACGTTGCTGTTGGCTAGGACTGTGATTGTATTCGGGTCGTTGTCGCGTCGAACTAAACTGGCTTATTAGCGATCCAGTTTCCGAAAAATCGGTTGGGTCACTCACGGCTCGAAAGGAGTTGGGATGTTGCAGTAATCGCAATCGGGAGTTTTTTCTCCCTTCTTGGAAAACGTAGAGTTGCTGTTGGCAATAGAGTGATTTGTCCACGGCTCAGAACATTCAGATTACCTGATATCTCAGAGGCATTCGCGTTTCTGTCCGCTCGGAGGCAAACGTAGAGATGTGGAGATAAAGATTAATTGCAGAGAGCGGACTAATTATTTAGATTCTCAATAATTTGGGTAGATTGTGAAACGTAGAGCAAGGAGCTTGCTAAGGACTAAGCGCAATGAGCCTTCAAATAATCGCCGTGAGGGGGGCCTAACACTGGATACCCTAGAGACATTGGCTTCAGTATTGGCTGGGAACTTACTTAATATTTGATGATGCTTAGCGAGCCTGCTTGTGCATATGTCGTGTTAGGGGCTCGATTGAAAACAGGGTATTTGAGGAGAACATAGAACGTTCAAAGCGTAGCAACAAAGTCTTGTTAAAATAGAATATCACACCGTCAGTAACGAACTTCGACTTCGGCAGAGAAAATTGCAGTAGCGATGTGAATGAGAATTATTTTAGAAATTGACTGGAACTAAAATTTGTCCATTATAACATACAGTCAATGTTTAGAACGGAGGAGGTTCGATGTAGAAGGATCAAAGAAAGGCCAATTCTAGGTTCCATTAAAAGGACCCTCCGTAGCCATATGATTGAGGTTATAAATATAGGAGAAAATTTGCTTCGCCAAAAAATTCTACTACTTAATACAAATATATTTATAAAAATATTATTTACCTAAAATCAAGAGACACAAAAACCTGTCCTCATTTCATGTAAGCCAGGGCATTATTTAATAGAATGTATATATTTTTTTCTAAAAGAAAGTTTCTCTTCGGAAAAGGTGTTGGTGTTGTGATGGTTACAAATCCGATATTCAAAGTCAATTTTTTGTGACAACATTTCTATTTTATAAAAACACTCGAACGAACGAACACACACACACAACTACATATGTATTTGTTTTGAAATGGCATACAATCTCCTCGTTGGGATAACAAGAATCACAACAGATTGGAGCAACCAATGGTTCTTGGTTGTATATTGATATTAGGGAATGTGTGCGGCAGTTGGGGTTTATGGGTGAGCTCCATTTCTTAGGGGAGAGAGGAGAGAGAACAAGCGACAGGAAGTGTATGTAATGCGTAAAGTAGCTGAAAGGTAAATAACTTGAAAAGGTCCTTTAAACAAAGTTTAAGTAAATTAACTTATTTTTCTCTTTTATGCTGTTGCCTGCCTGCCATTCTCCCCACTGTGCAGCCCGGCTCCCCAAGTTTTGGATTTACATTTATTTCTCGAATATGATGCCATGCCATTCGATCGTTGAAAACAAGGATGAACGATGGAGGAAAAAAATTGTAACATAAATTATTGGGTAAATCGTTTTATCGATTGTGTATAGAAATTTGAACACCGTATGGGGAAAACAAACAAATAAGGAAAAAAGAAACCCACGAGAGAGAGAGAGAGAGAGAGAGAGAGAAAATGAATGCGGAACACAGCTTTAGGCTTCCGAAACAAGCAACAGTGTTTGCCTGAAAATGTTTTTCCTTTTTTTCCTGGGACTGAATGCCTGAATGAATGGTTATTGTTACTGTTGTTCTTGTTCTTGCCATTATCAAATATGTTTGTATTTAACAGGCAAAAGTTGGAGGAAAAAATAATATCCATGCCAACAAAAAAGGGGGGAGCAGAGCAAAAAAAAAAAAAAAAGAAAATATTGCCTACGCAAACATTTACTTATCTAAGCGTAAAAATCAAGTTAATGCGACCTATGAAAGTTGCTGCCACTTTTTATAGAGTTTTTTTTCAATATTGAATGGATTGTTTAATTTTAATGCAATATTGAAACAATATTGGTTAGAAAATGGAAACGTAGGGAAATTATAAAACAAGTGGGAGGTATAGGCGGAAAGATTTAGTCACATATCATTATAACCACATGCAGTGCAAATCAAAAGGGCATGTGGAGGGGACAATACAAATATTGGACCGAACTTAAGGGCAGCTTTTAAACTCTCATTCGTTCTTTTCCTGCGATTAGTAATCTCCTTTATATTCTGTTCTTTATCGTTTATAGAATTCTGAAGCCGACCAACCTGTAACTAGACATTTACAAGTAACTCGGTAGCCAAAACTACTCGATTATCTGTGAGCCGAGAACTTTCAGCCTTATAATAACTAAACTGTTTACTGGAACATCTACTTCTATCGCAACCCAAGCGTCCGCTGAAATCGTCCACGCGTCCTATTGCATATCAGCCAATAGAGACATGCTTAAATGTATATTAGCACTTTGAGAGCTCGAAAAGTATCAAAAGGTAAAAAATGGTAAGGAAGTGGCACACAGCGGTTAATGCTAAATTAAATGTTAAAATTTTTCACAGGGAAATTCCTGGTGTGAAAAAATTAGATAAACTGAATGTTTTTGAAAACTGAATGAATTTTGGAAATTGGCACAGCAAGAGTACAAAAATTCTAACATGTACCCTGCGCCTATCACACTATTCGTATAAAACATATGATGTTCAAACTTCGAATGCTCGAAGTAGGGATTTCTAGGTGCTTTACGATTCATAGTGGTTCTTCATATATTTCTTAACAATAAAGGTAATGTTTGTGAAAATATTAAAATATGCGAAGATTCTCTTCTTCTTTTTTGCTTTTTGGGAGAAGTTTGACTGTTTAAAACATTGACTGTCTGTAGAGGAGGTACTAGAAGGATTGGAATGATATTGGCCATCTACGGACCTGAACAAAGTCCATTTTTTTTTGGCTGGCGCTGATTAACTTGCGTTGCCAGTAATGCATCAACACATTAGCTTTGGGCTCGCCGTCCCAACAGGAGCTTCGTGTACGTTTTCCCATACGAAATCTAGAGTAGTAACATTGAGGTAGACGTAGACGGTAGCATACCCCAAATATCTAACCTCCGAGCGCTTATACGACTTCCCTATCATATACTCCTCGTACACGATCCGAGCACCTGTGATTCGAACACTTTTTCCGATTACCAAAAGTCCAGTGAGATCATCTGCAACCTGAGCATTATCATCGTGGTGCCCGACCATAGTACCCAAGTATAAGCCGAGTACCGAAATCATCCACAAATCGAGCATCACCATTGTGGGACACATGTGAGCCGTATGCTATTTACCAGAGATCCCGAACAGCAAAATTGCCTACAATTCGAGCGTCGTCATGATCCCTGGCGACCATTCATCAGAGTTGCCGATTATCTTCAAGCGAAGATCATTATCTACAACCCGAAGATCATCATCGTAATCCCCGGACATCCGACTTCCATACATCATAGCCCTCTCTTATTTACAAATCGTCAAGAGACCGAAAGTTAATACTAGCATTCCGATCAGCAACTGCGAGCTTCCGATCAGAAGTTGCAGGTGAACAGGTTTATATTGAACTACTGAGTATTTCTAAAATCAATTCGTCAAAATACCAATAAATCCACATAATCGCATTAAACCACGAGTAGATTGGTATAAGCAAAGTGAAAATTTTACTATTTTGCATACCATAAGGGGTAGTGGGTCCTTTTGGGAATCTTGACATGGACTGATCTTACCCTAACCGTCAAGAAAACCTCTAAATATAACGCAAATTGGCTGCTAATTTTCGTACAAACATACCACTCATTCCGAAACAACCGCCAAAACTCAAACACACATACCATCAGTAATCCAGATTTCGAATCTCAGAATTTTATCTCTATACGTTCATTCAATAAATTCAAATTTAGTAACTTTTAGCACAGTTCTTATACTAAGTACATATTTCCAAAACCACCTTTTTACACCAACCCCCTTCATACATCGAAGAATTGATTTTCATATCGAATTTCGAGATTTTACCACTATCCGTTCACATAGTTCGAAATGGTACTCCTATGGTATCCAATTGCAGATTTCAGATCTATTTCTTCCCCAATACCAAACACCAAAGTTAATACTGTTAAGTACTTTTTAGTACGCAGTTTCAAATGCCCAGCAAAGTCCCAACCAAACCGCACAAAAGTTCATTCCAATGCCAAATTTTAGACTTAGACTTAGTAACATTCAGACCCTTCCGTGTACATAAGTACAGAATTGCAAAAACCAACTCCAAGTCCGAATCCTACACTCCGACAGCGATCTTATTTCTAATTTTCTGGATACCAACTCTAGTGTTTTACCCCAATTGTACCAAATTTAGTACCATAATTACCTACATCGTATAGTCCAATAGAAATCTTATTCTCAAATTTCAGGATTGCAGGATTTAAATTGTACCAAATTTAGTACCATTTAGTACACATTAGTACGAATTTCCAAAAACCACCGATTTTCCTCAGTCCTACAGTAAAACATTAATTTTATTTCTCAATTTCAGAATTACGGCTCTATTGGTTCATTCAAATCGAAATTGTACCAAATTCAGTACTTTTCTGCGCATACGTACAAATTTCGAAGACTACATTCATATCCAAATTCTACTCTCCGCTAGTAATTAATTTCAGGATTCCAGCTCCATCCGTTCCCTCAAAATCAAATTGTACCAAATTTTGTACAGTTTGGTAGTTTTCCTAGACACACTTTTCCTGAGTACACACTTCCAATACCACCTTTAAATATTATCGTACCATTCTACTACGAATTTCCAAAAATATCGGACCAAGATTAACACTCACCCAAAATTTTATGATTCTAGTTTTAGTCGAATCCTTAGTCAGTCAATTATATTGCCCTTCCATTAATGTAGATTCTATCTAACATATACTCAAACAGTGGCATAACTGAAAAAAGCGTTGTTTGAGGAATTTGGAATGGTATGGCACATGTGCTAAATATTTTATTCGACAAATCAGGACGAATATCCTTTTCGTCCAAAGGCTTTCAAATGATATGATAAATTTGCTTTATTTTACTTCTCATTAGGAATGAGAACAAAATAAGCGTTGAGTTTTTAAATAAAAAAAAAAACTCTCCCTTGGCCTGTTCTTTTTCACTCCCGATGTTACTGCAACTAAAAATGCATTTGCTTTTGCGGCGTCTGTTACATTTTTGCTGGTCCCTGGTCCTTCGCGCCTTCTTTGTTTCCCATTTGTGCCGAAAAAAGAAATATTTCTCCCTTTGTTAGCAGGGAAACATACAAAAACAAAAGAAAGTTTTTTTTTAAGCGTTTTCCACTTTAACGTCATCGTCTCAAGAACTTCCTTCCGGCAGAGGAGCACTTGCTGTGAGGCTGCGAGAAGAGGGACTGCTGTTACTGTTTGGTGCCGGTCGATAAAGGATTCGGAGTACTTCAAAATTATGAAAAAAAGAAGAAGAACAAGAACTATGAAAGGGAAAAAACAACGATGATGAAGCATGTTAAACATATACTCCGTTATTGTTATTGTTGTTGTAGCTTTTTATTTGTCGGAGTTTTTGTTCTTGCACTAATTCAATAAAATACCGAAAAGGGAGTCAGAAATATTGGAAATATAAAAGCAATGCTGCTGGCAATGATGGCTTGCTTTTGATGTTACATGTGCATTAAAGAGGGGCAGAGGATGATGTGCATTCATATAACCATTTTTGAGCAAGAAAAATATTGGTAAACAGTTTTGAAATTAATGCTCTTAAATTTGTCACCCAATGCAACAGATGACTATTTCTCATATGCAATTAAAAACAAGAATATTTTTATACCCTCCACCTTGAAAACAAGGGTCATTTCGTTTGTAATATCCCTAAATATTCGTCATAAACTCCATATATATATATATATATATATATATATATATATATATATATATATATATATATATATATATATATATATATATATATATATATATATATATATATATTTATATATATATATATATATATATATATATATATATATTCATAATCCGTCGATCTAACGATGTCTGTCTGTCCGTACGTCTGTTGAAATCACGATAAAGCCCACATTGTTTGACGTAGAGCTTCAAAATTTTGCAGAACAATTAGCATTGTACCTAGGACGGTTGGTATTGAAAATAAGATATATCGGTCCACGTCCTGATATAACCGTCACATATAGGTATCCTCTGATATCCGGTATTTTGATGATTTTTCACCACATTTTAATAAGGGATTTGTCTAAAAGTTGTTTTTTGTAGGTCATAATAGGTTCTTGCTCCGGTGGCGAAACATAGTGTATATAAGTGTATTTAGTATATATAGCCCCATATAACGGTACCTCCTAATATTCAGTATTTTGATGATTTTTTCCACGCTTTTTTCCAGAAATTGGTAGTTGTAGTTCGTAATGGATTCTAGCTCCTACGGTGGAGCATTGTATGCATAGGTTCACTGATTTTTTCTGATTTCTAAACTAGTTTTTGTAGCTGCTCCAGCAATCCATCAAAATTTATAACGTGTTTTAGAATATTCCAAACCACTATTTTATATACTTCCTTGTTCCCATATCTTGGTGTAAGGTACACACTAACTCCTAGTTCAACTCCTTTCCACAAGACTGTACCTACTGCATTGTTTAAATACAATGACAATGCTCCATTTTCTCTACGAAGACAATATTATAAATTCAACAAGGATCACAATAACAAACAAAAGTCAAATTCAAAATGCAACAACTATTGTTTTTTTTAGAATAACTGTTATTAGAAATAAAACAACATCAATAATTATCATAAACATTTACAACAATGAAAAGGAACAAGTCTCTGAAGTACTTTATAGTCATGTAAGGACCTGTGACAATTGAAAGCAAAAACCTGTACCGATAGTAACAAGCCCGAAACACACAATCTATACCTTTGGTGAGACGTGTCTCTTCTTTTCATTGCATTGCATTTGCAATTTGTGGGGGTTTACACTCAAGATAAAAAAATAGGTTATGTAAAATTTAACTTTTGTAAATTGAAGTTAACATGAAGTGAAAAATTCCAAATTTGAGTAAAAAAGTGAATTTTTACCCTTAAAAACGAGGACCATAAGTTTCTCCCATTTTTTTTTTGTAGAGAATACTACAGCACTCTAAAACTGGAATTTCCAACCGTTCAATTCAATAATTTACATATATTTTTGACGGCATAGTAGCAGCCAACTGTGGCCAGGGAAAGCTCGGTTCGATCCGATGCGAGTTAAATTCACAGAATATAAGTCAGTTATGAAATCTATGTATATATATTAGAGTAGTGAAAAAGCTGAATGACCGGGAATCAACGTTCAGACGATAATACTGCAGATAGAAATTTTGCACAAGGGCTGGAAAATTCGTATTAAAAACATACGAAAAGTACTTAAATATATATAAATATATATATAAATTGAAAACTTTGTATAGAACTGCGGAATGAGCCAGATTTCCGAAATTTGGAATGAGTGTCACTGATGAAGTGCAGGATAGATGTACCAAGGGAAATTCGAACTTTAAAATTACAAAAAGTTCTAAAATGGTACAATTGAACAATGTGAACGGATAGAGCTAATGGATGGAAATCAAGGTTGGTAAATAAGTTTAATATATGAAGGTTTGGAAATATGGACTAAATGTGCGAACTGTACCACATGGTACTTACTTAAGTGGAAGTGGTTTTGGAAATGTGTACTATAATTGTACGAGAAGTACTTGGTATTGGGTGAAGGAGTAGAGCTGAAATCCTGAAAATTGATACAGATTTTACGTTGAAATAATTTTGGACAGAAAAATTGGATGTGGGTCCATTGTGCAATGAGTTTGCAAATATCATCAAATGAAATATTTCTAGTCTTTTGGTGTCATTTGGGGGCATACCAAAACGGGAACCTCTATTGACAATTTTATACTTCAAGGAGTGTCATCTATCAAATATTCTATAATACCTAATATAAACCAATTATGTGGGTAAATGTGACTAGGATTACCAAAAGCTGAATATCGGTAGGTATCATTATATGTGCGCTATAGGAAAACGTGGAAATAAATATTCAATATTCTGCCGGGCTAGAACCCATTACGAACTACAAATATCGATTTTTATCAAAATATCGAATATCGGCAGGTACCATTATATGGAGGCTATACCAAAACGTGGAACGACTTTCAATAACAACCATTCTAAACACAATTTAAATTGGTCTGCTAAATTTTGATGCTCTACGTCAAATAATGTGGGCTGTATGGTAATTTCAACAAGCGGACATCTTTAAATCAACTTAGAATTTTATGCAGATCATTAATATAAATAGTTTACGGGATCTAGGTGGAATATTTAGGGATATTACATATGTGGAGGGTATAAAAAGACCTGACACAAACTTTTGAAAGGAGCTATACATTTTAAGATAGACTTCTCGCTGACAAATTAACGGCCACTTTCTAATTACAAATATAAAATTCTTCACATCTCCAATTGTTATTTTTATACTCTAAGCCATATGGCCATATGATGCGGCCAAAACGTGCCTCATCGAAATAACTGTTTTAGACCATAGGTTTCTTTGCACAAAATCCGTTTTAGGACATTTAGAGGTCCGTCCGACAGCCCATCCGTCTGGTGCGCGCGGTAGCTCTCGAAGGGAGTATCCGATTCGATCCGAACTTGGTACATCGTAATATTATTGTCAAACTTAGATCGATTTCGGAAATGGGCAATATCGGATCACCGCACCGCAAACTATCAACATTTTCATGGAAAATAATTCACGTCGTAGAATAAGAAAAGATCATGCAATTTTGTTCAAACTTTGCAATTCCTAATATTTGGTCGGGTGCGGAAATGGACAATATCAGCAAACTTCATAAATTATCAAAATTTCGAATGATCATACCTCTTATTTATATCTTAAAATTTCCCACATCCGAACACTTCTAGTAACACAGGATAAAGAGTGAATATGGAATATATCAAACCACTCTTTCCTATAACTCCCCCACAACGGGTCAAAAATTCAAATTATAATGAAGCTCACAAAAAGCGAAATGAGCATCCGATCACTTTCAAATTTGACACATTCCAATATTTCTATCAACGCAAGATCTAAGGTAAGAAGATATTTATCAGTCTACTGCTTCTGCTACCTCCCTTACAGTGGGTCAACATATTAAATATTTATATCTCTCATAAAATGCGAATTAATCAATTTTCACACATCTAAATAATTAATGCATTTTAGTTAAAATAAAATCTGATGTGGAGATAAGATATATTGGTCCATTCCATTTGGTAACTCCCACTAAAGGGTCACAATTTTCAATGACTAAATTTCTTATAACATTTGAAATAAGTCAGAGATTCTTGAGGTATCTAAATATTTTTCTTTATCAGAGATCTGATGTGAACAACATCTAGTCCCTTCCTCACTAAAGGTTACAATGTTTATTAGCAACTATTCGCATAAAAAAAAATTGGAAATAAATATTCGATTTTTTTCAATTTATTAATTCAAGGCAGCAAAAAAGTAATCCTCCTATCGGGAAATGCTATACATTTGACGATTGTCCCCTAATGTATTAATAACAACCAAAAAAAAAAAAAAAAAAAAAAAAAAAACAGTAAAGAAAGTCTTAAAGTCGGCCGACTTTATGATACCCTACACCACTTTGCTAATTTAATACATACACGCTATGATTATGATTATAATTTAAAGTTCAAAGGACTAAATATGCCGAAACATTTGTATCTTTTAAATTCGGACTAGTATTCCCCATTTGATGCACAATTAATTTGAAATCGGATAAAGATATATATGGGAGCTATATCCAAATCGGAACCGCTCTCGATAAAATTTGGCAAGAATATTTCTGAGCTGTAATTTATATCCCTGAATATCGCTGTTACGGAGTGCCTATTACTGTGGCTGTGGGTAACAAATATAACAAATCGGATGAACAGTATATATGGGAGCTACAGCTATATCTGAACCGATCTTCACTAAATTTGACATACTAGCTTCTAGACTCGGTCGTAAGTGCCAAATTCCATCCCATTTGGACAAATATTAGAAGTTTGGTGCACAATAAAAAGTACATTGGACGAAGTTATATATGGGAGCTATATCCAAATCTGAACCGATCTCGATAAAATTTAGCAAATGTATTTCTGAGCTGCATTTGATATATTTCCCCAAATATTGTTGTTACAGAGTGCATATTACTGCGGCGGTGGACAAAAATAACAAATCGGATAAACAATATATGTGGGAGCTATAGCTATATATGAACCGATTTCGATCAAATTTGGCATACTTATTTTCAGGCCTAATTGTATGTGCAAAATTCCATACTATTCGGGCTGATATTACACGTTTTGTGCACAATAAAAGGCAAATCGGACGAAGATATACATGGGAGCTATATCTACATTTTTACCGATTATCTCCAATTTCAATAGGGTTCGTCCTTGGGCCAAACAAATGATCTGTGCAAAATTTCATTTGGATAGGGCAATAAATGCGATCTGTACTTTGTTTACAAAAATACATGGACAGACGGACAGACAGACGGAGGGACGGACAGACGGACATGCATAAATCGACTCAGAATGTGATTCTATGCAGATCATCAAAAGGAACTATGGGTCTATCTCGTTTCCTTTTGCCTGTTACAAACAAATGCCCAAAGACATAATACCCTGACCACCTTGTGGTGTAGGGTATTAACATCTTCACTTTTGCGCCACCTTTTACATGCATATGTACTTGACAGACATTCTGATGGTGTTTGGCTATAATTAAGACATCAGGGGCCAATCGTTAAATTTATTGCATTTTCTGATGAGAGGATAACTTTTGTGCCACTTTGTATTAGGAAAGTGAAATACTTCGGTTCACTATATTTGAAACCTCACGCACTGTTTGGGAGGAGAATGAAAACACTCTGTGTTGAGATCATTTCCAAATCTCACTCCTGAGAAATAAAACACAACCGCTCGTTTGGGTTGCTGGTTTAAATCTGATTTTATTTTCAAAAATATTATTCTTAACTGCTACAAAAACTGATCTAACTTAACCTATTCGCAGCCACACAATTGTCCTTATCTATTTTTAGATTTACAATGAACCATTGCGTAGCTGTTTGTCCCTTCATTCAAGTGGTCTTGGCTACCTACTGGCGCATCGATAATTGTGTGTGTGTGTGGGTCATGGACTTTATTATTTTACACATTACCATATGCGACAGCGCACAAGATCACTGAATTGTACACATGTGGTATTTTATGACCGCTGGGAAACTTATAATGTTTAAATATTTATTTTTAATTGTTAGATTTTCCCAGCGCCTCAACCGCACACAAAAGGATGTACAAAGTATTTTGTACACGCACATTTAAACATTTTCCAAAAATGATCACATATCTCACAAAAATTGAAGGAAGTAGTCGGCATAGTCAAAATCTGACATATTGGCTTAGGTCAAATACGGTCAACTTTTTAGTAATAATATCGCCATATCTACACACCTGTAGGCAAACCCGACTGATATTTTCTAACTTGTTTTAAATTCTTATTGCCTTTGCATTTTATATCCAAGAAAAAAAAAATAGCCTAAATATTTTGAGTGTAATGAGACCTTTTCCTTTCTATGTTACTTCAACAATATGCATTTGTTGTTAACTGATGTCCTGGATTTGTTGTTATAAAAGAGACATGTTGTTGGGCCACCACCACCACCACATACACATGTACCCGTCATACTCAGCCGGAGTGCAGGAAAAGTGCACGGGCACATAACTGAAGTAGCAAAAAAAAAATACAGTCTTTGTCAAATGGGTAAAATTGAATTAGAATTGATTGAAAAATTAAAAATTAATCTAAATGCATTTGCAATGTTGATGATGCACAACAACAAAAGCAACATACGATTGCAGTCAGTTTACAATGTCTCCCCGATCACTCTCTGCGCCTGGCAGTCATTGGCAGTTGTTTGAGTCAATGCCATCCTGTGTGTAGGACCAACTGCCGACTACCAGCCATCAGTCTAATCATTTGTCTGGAGTGTCTGGCCGATTGCTTGTTTTGTAGAGTATAAAAATCATTGCAGGGTTACAGTAAATGTTTGTTTTTGTTGTTGTTGCTTTCATTGTCACCGGTGCACCAGCCATAAGGAAGCCTAAAACAAAAACCAACTCACCCCGTAATGCACCTGTGAATTTTTAAAGTCATTCGTTTGATTCTAGGATGTGAATAATTTAACCTCTTTTTCCTGTTGTTGTTGTTGTCGTTGTTATTTTCGGTATTATAGAACAGTTGTAAAAAGTCAATTTGTTTTAATTTTTTTTTGTTCTAATGCAATGGCTTCGGCTTACCTACTCCCCGGGCGCTCGAAAACATTTCATGTGGCGTTCGATTCGATGGTTTTACCATCATTCGATTTGTAAACATTTTAGAATTTCACTTTACTAACTTATTAACAAGTTCTGTTGCTGTTGCTATTACCATTATTGTTGTTGTTGTTCTTGTCGTTGTTGACTGATGTTTTAAGTTTGTTTTTTTTGGTTTGCAGTTCGCTTGAACCAAACCCTGAACCAAAAGCCATCTCCTTTCATTTGGCACTGACTAGAACAGTTTGTTGAATGTCCTTAAATCAAATGTTGTTGATTTAAACAGCTGTGGATTGAATGCATTTGGCAGAGAGAGAGAGGTGTTGTTGTTATTTGGAGCCTTAATTGCAGACAATAAAATAACATCGGAATAAGTACAGCACAATTGCTCATGTTCGTAAAGCGTATTTGCTTTTGGCCCAATTACCCCTTCGGCAACTCCGCATCGTATCGCATCGCAATGCCAAACAAGTTAGTTGGCTGTCGGACTGGCAGGCATTCATTGTTGTCGAAACGACGTGCAATGCAATTTTCATTTCAATTATTTTTACTGATTGCCTGACGAGACAGGACGAACGAATCTCGTTAAAAAAGAACACAAACCATAAAAGATTCATAAAATATTTTGTTTTAACTGCCGTTGGTTAAGGCTTCGATTAGTTTTATTTTTATTTCCAAATCAAATACCACCGGGGAGCGAGAGAGAGAGAGTGAGAGGGGAATGTTAAATTGATTGGTTACAATAATGGAATGTAAGTTCATTTCAACAGGAAATTGGGAATGGAGTTATAATAAGTAAAATTATTTATATATTTGTTTGACGAAAAATTATTTGTATTTAAAAAAAATTAAAGACCTATGGTTATTGATTGATCGGAAGACTTTTCCATATGAATTTTTGGCAGGCAATGTTGCCATAATACAATAAAATATTAATTTGCAATTTGAATTTTTAAATTAAGAAAATAAGTATGAAAAAGCGTCGTTTTTATACTCTACACCACATGGTGGTCAGGGTATTATGTCTTTGTGCATTTGTTTGTAACAGGCAGAAAGAAATGATATAGACCCATTGTTCCTTTTGATGATCTGCATAGAATCACATTCTGAGTCGATTTATGCATGTCCGTCCGTCTGTCCATGTATTTTTGTTAACAAAGAAATTTTGCACAAATCCTTTGAGATAGTCGGTCAAAATTTAGCTCCCTTATATAACTTCGACCGATTTGCTTTTAATTGTGCCCCAAACGTGTAATATTAGTCCAAATGAGATAGAATTTGGTACTTACGACTGAATTGAGTCTAGAAGCTAGTATGTCAAATTTGTTGAAGATCGGTTCAGATATAGCTATAGCTCCCATATATATTGTTCATCCGATTTTTTATATTTGTTCCCCACCGCCGTAATATACACTCCGTAAGAACGATATTCAGGGAAATAAATCAAATACAGCCCAGAATTATATTTGCCAAATTTAATCCAGATCGATTCAGATTTGGATATAGCTCCCATATATCTTTATCCGTTTTCAAGTTTTTTGTGCACCAAATGGGTAATACAAGCCTCAATAATAAATATACAAATTCTTCGGCATGTATAATCCATGGAACTTTTAATTATTTTTATACTGATAGCTTGTAAAATTTAATTATCCCATAATAAGTTTTAATTGATATGTGAAGCTCCGCTAAATATGCAAAGTGGTGTAGGGTATCATCAGTCGACCCCTCGGCTTTAAGACTTTTTTTTATTGGTTTTATGGTTGACTATGTCGACTACTCTCCACTATTTCAAAACTTAAACTATTGTTTTTTATTGTTGTCTTGAAAACTCTACCGCATATTATTTACGGATAATTTTTAACCGGTTACACATCCGAAATTTGTGAGACTTTACCAAGAATCTCGAAAGGGTTTTTTTAGGCCTAACCATATAAAAAAGTCCTCCAATATTTTGCTCTATACTACGGAAATTTTACGATAGAGATTTCAAATTTGATACGTGCCTATGGGTTATGTGTAGAATCATTAGTAAAAAATATAGGTCATGTCGGTCCATATTTTGATATAGCCCTCATATATAATTTTTATTTTTTTTTAAATTTTAATGAATGAAAACAAAAAATGTCGGAAATAGCATCAAATTTTAGAATAAGTTCGCGATTCGGCATTTATTCTGATGCCACGGTCGATTAATATGAGTGGAGAGCGACCATCGGCTGTTATGGCGGTCCACACTATCATCATGGCCGGCGCTTGAGTTCTGGTGGCCAACCGAAGGTGCATATAATCAGCTGACATTTTTGGCAAGTAAAAACTATTATTTGTTTGTTTACAAACTGATGGACAAAGAATGTTTTCTCATCGGAGACGGAGAAAATCAAATTCGGCAGGTCGCCACTTTCGGCCAAGCGAAACAACTCTTTAGCTCTTTTGAGTCTATTTTCTTTCTGTTGCGGTGTAAGTTCTTGCACTTTTTGGAATTTCATTGGCTTCACCCTGAGCTCATTTTTAAATATTTGCGGAATGGAATATTGCGATATTTTTTCGGCCACTGCGACGCGGGTTTAGATCAAGTCGCACCTTTACTTTTCGAACCATTTCTGCTGATGTTGTTCTTTTCTTCCGTCCCCTTCTTGACGTCGGGCTAAGCTACCAGTACGCTACGTCACGGTAACGAGCGATGGTACAAGACACCAAGGATTTATTCACATTTAAATGCTGGAGTGCTCTAACGATAGCCACTTGTGGTTTTCCAGCCAAATATAAAGAAGTCACACTATCACGCTTGAATTCCATCACGAATAACTTTTCTTCTGGAAAATTCTTACCAAAATGCTTTTGAACAATATAATGACCTGTTCATGAAATAATTTTAACAGCTGTCGGACGAGTGGCTTAGAAATGACAGCAGTCTGAAGTTGGTTGCAGTTTTTTCATTTCACCCTGTACTAAAGCATTCTCTATGTTCTTTTGAATAACATTTTTTGAGGAATATCCTATTAGTTTCATGCTTCTGCTTATGCGGAAGGTAGTTTGTTTACAGTTCTGTTCTAGGGTTTATTTGGCTTATACATCCCCAAGTTTTATCTAAGCATATTTATAGGCAGTGTTACATCGATGATAAGTTCAGCCTCAAAAAAGGAGGTGAGAATTTGAAGCCTGAAGGTGAGAATACATAAAATGGTTTTTTTAGATGGCTTACGTCAGCTGGCTTATTAAGTTGGATTTTTCATAAAAGAACAGAAGAGTTTTATATTGGTTTAGTTAAATTTTAGCCCAAAATTTTTACTTGTTAACCCTACGCTTCTTTGTTCTCACTAAAGTTTTTTATTAAATAGAATTGAGCGACACAGCAAATATTCGATCATTGTGATCGAACTTAGACTTCGAAATATTGCGAACATTTGAAAACCATTAAAAACAATATATTTTGGTTGGCACGAGAATCTAGATTATTACGGTCAACTGGCGAAAACTTCAAATTATTTAAAGCTCTGCCATCTAAAGTAATATGTCACCGATATCCATCACAATGTCACGGCAGCTATTCACCCACCCATGTTTCTATCCCTCCACAAATGTAACAGTGAAAAGTTCCAAATAACAATGCGCCATTCAATGGCCATTTTCATTTTCACCACAAAAAGTAAATGGCCAAAATAACTTAAATTTCCCTTTTGTTTGGCCGCAAGTATTCGAAACAGAATGTGAAAAATTGGAAATAAGGAAAACGTAAAAAAGTTAACTTGTTTTTTTTAAATGAATTTTCGAAACAAACTTTTCGGCAATACAAACCAACATACGAACAAACAGCATTTAATTTAATATATACCTCATTCAGTCTTAGCTTTTTTTTCAGCCATGAGTCCAAATGTGATTGTAACGATTCTCAGCTGCTTGAACCGAAACAAAAACATCAGCAACACCAACAACAAACAAAATTCTAAGGCCCACCAGAATGGAATAATAGAATAGATGCGAGAAAGTAATAATGAACAAAACACAGAAAACTGGGACAAAATAGTAACAAATTCTTTAAAAAAAAAAAGGAAGCGAATAACAGAGGAAGGTGGAAGGGATCTGAGGTCATGAGTTCGCTCTAGTTTGGTTGGTCATTTTCAAAGTTCGAAATAAATGGTTTTCATGTGAAAAAATTACAATGGCGGCTATGTTGGCGGTGGCGGCAACGGCCACAGTCGCCATTGCGGGCCGAAATTGTTTTATTGCTACAAATCTAAAATTCAATCAATATGACTTTACAGGTCAAATATGATTAACTTTAACATTGTTGGCAACTTGTTTTTGGGAACATTTTGTTGGTGTTGATGTTGTTGGCGTCATTGGTTTTTGTTTTTGGTGTTGTCTGTTTATAACTACATATATTGTTTTTTTTTTTTTTTTTTTTTTTTTTTTTTTTTTTTTCATTTAATACACCGAAGTTATATGAGCTGGAAAAACACAGATTGTAAAATAATTTTTTAAAGCGATGGTCATTTTGTATTTTTGTTTTTATTGGGAACTTGTTTCTATTATTGTTAACATGATTTTTTGAAAACTTTTGTGATATTGTTTTTCCGTTCCTAGATGTGGGGTTTTTGGTGGATATACATTTCGTTTAAATGGCATTTTGTGGATTGGACTTGTAGAGCTTATATAATTGCAATATTCCTTTATTGTTGCAAATATATGGAGGAGGGAATAAAAACACGCTTTCAAGTTTAAAGTTCTCAGGTCCAACATCTATGAACGCACGCTGCACAATTAAAAATGAACAACATCATAATTATAGTCTCGAAATATACAGAGGTTGTTTAAGTTAGCCAGAACCCATGTTATTTTCACCACAAATATATGCGTATGGTGGGTCTAATTTGATAAAAAAAAAAAAAAAAACAAGTAAAAAACATTAAGTTCGGCCGGGCCTAACTTTTAATACCCTCCACCTTAGGGTAAAGGAAACATTAGAAGTAATGTGGCAAAAACCATAAAAATGCCGAATAGCGGGAGGTACCGTTATATGGGGGCTATACCAAATCGTGGACCTACACATGCAATGTGGAGCCAAAGGAGCTAGAACCCATTATGACCTACAAATAAACATTTTCAGACAAATCCGTGAAAAAATTTGGCAAAAATCATCAAATTACCGAATATCGGGAGGTACCGTTATATGGGGGCTATACCAAAACGTGGACCTATAATTACAATGGCTGGCCACACGAACTGGGACCCATTATGATCTACAACTACCAATTGTCAGAGAAATTCTTGAAAAACTGTGTCAAAAATCATCAAAATACCGAAAATTGGGAGGTACTGTTATATGGGGACTATATCAAGACCTATACATACAATGTACCAAATCATTGACCCATACATGCAATTTTTCGCCACCGGAGCTGGAACCCATTTTGACCAACAAATACCAATTTTTAAACAAATCCGTGAAAAAATGTGGCAAAAAAAAAATAAAATACCGAATATTGGGAGGTACCTTTATATGGGGGCTATACCAAAACGTGGACCTATACATGCAATGTTTTGCCACATGCACAGGGACCCGTTATGACCTACAAATACCATTTTTTCGACAAATCCGTGGAAAAATGTGGCATAAATCATCAAAAACCGAATATAGGGAGGTGCCGTTACATGAAGACTATACCAGAACGTGGACCGATATATCTCGTTTTCAATACCAACCAACCTAGACACAATACAAATTGCTCTGCTAAATTTTGGCGCTCTACGTCAAATAATGTGGACTGTATTGTGATTTCGACAGACAGACGGACAGACAGACAGATGGACAGACAGACAGACGGACAGACAGACAGATGGACAGACATGCAGACGGACATCGTTAAATCGACTTAGAATTTTATGCTGATTATGAATATATATACTTTGTGGGGTCTACGACGAATATTTAAGGATGTTACAAACGGAATGACAAAGTTAATATACCCTCCTTTCCAAGGTGAAGGGTATAATGAGTCAAAAAGCATCTGTCGGTTTCGCCAACAGTTGTATACCCCATCCTTGCGTTATGATTATTCAAACTTTTTATCCTTTACGGGGGGGTAGCTACCCACAAAAGGGTCAACATTTGGAACAAAAATCAGAGATTAAATCAGAGTCTGATTTTTTTAAAATTTCACACATCCGAATATTTTCACTCAAAGAAGATCTGGTTTGAGGATGGAACATATAGGAGCATCCTATTGTTCATTCTGTATCTGACATAAGTGATATAAATATTCCAGAATTAGGCTATACCGACTACCTTCTTTACATGTTATGAGGATGTGACAATTTTTTAAAAATGTTGAAATATGCGTGAGGTGCCATATATAGAGGACCGAAGTATTCCACTTCAATTCATATTGATAAAAATATTGGTATATCCAAAATTTAAAGACAATTTGACATTTATCTCCAATTTTATGTGAATAAATGATTATCAAATTGTGCAAATTTTCCGGTTAACGCATGGAGTGGACCTATGGATCTCTTGTTTACAACAGGATGAGAAAAGCAGGAGCATGCCACTCCGCTTAATGGTAATTCAAAATTTTGACCCGTTGTGGGAGAGGCACCAGAAGGAGTGGGCCGATATTGCTCATCTCCGAACTCAATTTAGGTTTGATACTAATATTACGATGTACCAGGTTTGGACCAAATCGGAAACTATGTTCGTGCTCACCCCTAGATCGATTTCAAATGCTCTTTCGATGCGGCACGAATTGGCTGTATCGAATATTTAAGGCCCAAATTAGATCAAGTTCGAAGATGGGCAACGTCGGTTCACACCTTCGGAATCTCCCCCACAAAAAATTACAATTTTCAAAGAAAATACTTCACCTTATAAAAAAAAGAAAATATCATTATATTTGGGCCCAAACTTTGACATCCCATATTTTTTCTCAATGTTAAATTAGGCGCGTAAATGAACGACATCGTCCACTTTATCAAGTACCTAATCACAAAAGGGTCAACATTTGGAATAAAAAACAAATTAAATCAGAGTCTGATTTTTTTCAAATTTCACACATTCCAATATCTTTACTAACACAAAATCTGTTCTGAAGATGGGATACATCGGTCCACTACTACTGGTACCTTCAACGCAACGGGTCAACATTTTTTATAACGAAAATTATCATAAGACGCGAATTGACAATTCTATTCTTTGAAAATTTCAAACATCCGAATATTTTTACTTAAACAAGATCTGGTATGAGGATGGAACATATAGGAGCACTCCTTCTGGCACGTCCCCCACAAAGGGTCAAAATTTTGATTAATTATATCTACCATAAATTTCGACATCTCAATATTTTCCAAAGATCTTGTGTAATGGTAGATATGAGTAGATATCGGCCCACTCCTTCGGGTACCTTCTTTATAATGAGTCAAAATTTTGAATAACAAAAAGTCGCAAAAAAATGCGAAATTAATTTCCGGTTTATTCTAAGCTTCACACATTCTAATATTTCAAAGATCTGATGTGTAATAGCGTAGTGTACTGCCAATACTCTATTTCAGAATTTTTATTTCCCTGAAATAAATATTTTAGTCCCCACAAAGAATATATAATCTTAAATAAAATGCGTCCCTCGGTGAAAATTGGTAAAATTTTACCCAGATGTTTTTAGGTTATATCGATAATGGGATACATAGGTCCTCGATGATTATAGACCCCATACAAAGGTATCACTCTATTCGGTATTTTATCCAAACTTTTTTTTGATAAAAAAGTGAGTCTTTCCACATGATGGCGAATACCAAAGTTTCAACTATCCGCAGTAAACAGCTATTTTAGTTCTTTTATTGGATCAAAATTACATTTCAGTATGGAAATTTATATTATAAAATTTAATATTCGTAAGCCATTTTAATAAGGGCTTACATCTCCCTCTACAAAATGTGTATCACACCCCAATAAATTTTTGGTTCCTTACAATCGACTGGGCCAAGTTGAAATAACCTTGGTCATGAGGGCAAAACATAGCCTATTATTTTCGAATATAAGCAAATGTTTTGTGGAGTGGGGTGAGGGGTGCGGAAGGCCCATGCATGGCCTTTACTGTTAATAGTGAATATTTTTCAAGATGAAGTTTCTTGTTCATCATCTTTGCCTATTTATTTCTCTATTATATCGGCAATTTCTTTGACTATTTTTTTCGTGTTGTTGTTGATTTTTCTTCTTCGTCTTCTTCTTCTTCATTTATTCGATTTCTTTTTGCTTCCTCTTGGCTTTGGTATTCGTGCACATGGCTTTCTGGTTGATGGCACATTTGTGCCGGATGTGATTGCAAAATAATGATTTATGATTTTTCTTTATCCATTACACAGGAACTTTGCTGTTGTTCCTATTTCTCTTGATTTTTCCCCAGCTTCAGAGTTTGTTGGACCACACACTACTACTCAACCTACATATATATACAAGGAAAACAACAACTTTATTTAGTACATATATAATATAGTCATATATGTGTGTGAATACATATGGGTTATGTTACAACCAAATAGAAATGTTTGAATGTTGGAAACACCTATTTTTTTTGCTGGCCATGAAGCATGACACTCAAGAAGAAAAAAGGCGCCTATAGACTTTGCCAAATCTATGCCTGGGGCAGCTAAACCAACAACAACAACTACCACACTGGTGGCATCATAACAAACAAGAAAAAATTACATTCCATCTATTCGAGTAGTTCGATGTGGTGCCGTAAGGTAAGGTAAGGTTCCCGGATAGTGTGGTGTGGCGAGCAGTGTTCTCTGATAGCCGATGGCAGCCAGCAGCAAATGAAAAGGAAAGTTCAAACATTAGCAACAGCCTTTGTGACTTCATATGTTTTTGAAAAATAGAAAACAAAGATTTATGGAGATTTGGGCGTGTTACTGACACACTACTCGATTGCCATCAAATGACGCAAGTCATCCACCGATGGCAAAGAAATGAATTAGTAGCAGTAGCAACAATGTGTATAGGTAAAGGGGGGATCAGTGTTGAGTTTTCTTGGACTGGTCCAAAATTGTGTCTAGATACTGCAGTATACTGTAGAGTTGAGTCTATGAAATCAATTTAACAAATCTATGTAAAAATAGGCTGTGTCATTGAAGAGTTATTTAATTTCTTTAATTAGAGGGAGAATTTGTACCAAAATGGACATTGAAGAGTTATAAAACAAGTTAAAAAGTATCTGTCGATTTTGCGCGACAGATGTATAACCTCAGCTATTGTCCTTTTATTCTACCTTCCACCATACATAGTATAAAGGGGATTTTAGGTTTGTCATTCCGTTTGTAACTAGTCGAAATAAATATTTTAGACCTAATAAGGTCTGATATATTCTTAATCAGCTTAATAGCTCTGTCCGTCGGTCCGTCTGTCCTTCTGTTGTAATCAACCTTGAGTCAAAACGAATTAAAAAATAAGCTAAAATTTTGCACAGATCAGTCTTTTATCTGTAGGCAATTCAAGTTGGAAGATGGACTATATGTGTCCACAATATCGTAAAGCGTATATAACGGTATCCCCGAAATTCGGTATTTTGATGATTGAAATCAAATTTTTTAATGAAAAAAAAGTTGAATGAAAATTAATGCAAAGACTTCCTTCTGAGTACTTTACCCCCTGGAAGAGAACGATATCGTATAGCCTCTATACAAAGATACCCCCGATATTCGTTATTTCTATAATTTTAGTTACAGTTTTACAACCTATGACGGAAAATTGTCTATGTAGATCCACTTCTTCGTATATTCCCCCTTCAACGGTTTCCCCTTGAGCGGTATTTGCCGGCGGATTTTCTTTTTTTGAAATTTTTTAAGTTCTTTCTTAAGAAAGTTCTTTTTTAAGAGGTTCGGCCCTAGCTGCTTTTTTACTTGTTTAAAAATATTTGGACATTCGTTATGATTATAAAAAATGTTGACACTTTATGGGGGAGGTTCCGAAGGAGTGGTTCAATACTATCCATTTCGTATGTGACATAAATATTACAAGGTGCCAGATTAGGACTACCTCGACGGCATTCTTCACTTTATATGAAACATGCCATCATTTTTGGAAAATTTTGAAATTTTTGTCAGGTACTACTTATAGAAGTATTCCACTTCTACTAATACTTATAAAAACATTGGAAGGTGCAAACTAAAAAAAACCTAAAATTTATTTCCACTATTATAAAATTTAAACTTTTTGTGAGGGAGGTACCAAAAGGGGAGGGGCAGAAAAATTCCTTTTTTATATCAGATCTCTGTTTGAAAGAAATACTTAGATAAACCGAGCTTGAATAGAATCGCCAATTTCTTTGGCAAGCTATGAGGTATATAAGTATTGAAAATTGTCATCCTTTATGGGGGAGGTACCAGAAGATGTAGGGCGATACATATCATCTTCACATCATATCTTGTGTTCAAAAAAATTTTGAGATGTGTGCAATGTCAAGAGAATCGGATGCTGATTTCGTAATTTATAAAGGTTTTGTTATTCAAAATTTTGATCCTTTGTGGGAGAGATACCAGAAGGAGTAGACCTTTGTATCCCATCCTCACAGCAGATCTTGTGTTAGTAGAAATAATGGGACGTATGTAATATGAAGAGAAGCAGATGCTTATTTCGGATTTTATGATTGTTTTGGTTATTCCAAATTTTGACCATTTGTGGGGGAGGTACCAGAAGGAGTAGACCGATATATTATCTCCTCACAGCAGTTCTTGTGTTAATAGAAATAATCAGAAGTGTGAAATATGAAGAGAACCGGATGCTTATTTCGGATTTTATGATCGTTTGGTTATTCAAAATGTTGGCCATTTATAGGGAAGGTACTAGAAGGATTGGCCCGATCTCTACCATATTTATAACAGATCTTGTGTTGATGGAAATATTAGCATATGCCAAGTCTGAAAGGAATCGAATGTTAATTTCGCGTTCTATGAGCTTCATAGATATTCAAAATTTTGACCCCTTTGTGGGGGAGGTACCAGAAGGAGAGGACCCATATTTCCTATGTTCACATCCGACATTGGGTTGGTAGAAGTAATAGGATATGTTGAATATGAAGAGAACCGAATGCTTATTTCGAATTTTGTGATCGCTTTGGTTATTCAACATTTTGACCATTTGTGGGGAGGTCCCAGAAGGAATGGTCCGTTCCCTAGCATCTTTAATGAGGACCGGTATATCATATGTTCACAACCGACATTGGATTAGTAAAAGTATGAGATATGTGAAATATGAAGAGAACCGAATGCTTATTTTGGTTTTTATGACCGTTTTGGTTATTGAAAACGTTAAACTTTTGTGGGGGAGGTTCCAAAAGGATTGGTCCGATATATATTTCATCTTGACACCAGACCTTGGGTAAATATTGTGATGTGAACAATTTAAAAGACAATCGGACATTTACATATGTCATGTTTTATAATTGTTGTTGTAATTATTCAAAATTTTGAGCCCTTTTGAGGAAGGTATTGGTATGGAGTTGACCGATGTTGTTCATTTTCGCTCCTGAGTACAGCACACAATATTAGGATTTGCAAAGTTAGAGCAAACTCGGATAATCCTTTCTCTTTCTCTTCAATAAAATATCTTTTTTGAAATTTTCAACGCATTGTGGGGGAGATACAAGAAGGAGTGGACCGGTACTGCTTGTCTCCGAACTCGATCTAAGTTTGACAATAATGTTATGATGTACCAAGTTTTGACCAAATTGGATAATCCTTTCGAGAGTTATCGTGCGCACCAGCCAGCCAGACAGACGGATGGACTGACATCACTATATCAACTATTGAACTAGAGTCTAAAACTGTAATTTCAATGAGGCACGTTTTTGACGTATAAAATGTTATAACCCTCTCTAGGCATATGGTGAAGGTATAAAACGGGGCTAATTTCGAAAGAAGAAACTCTGTTCTAGTACTGAATATTTTTGTGTAGAGAACATCAAATTCCTAATCATAATGTGAATGTTTCAAAACCAAGAATATATTGAAGAATTCTTCAAAATACAAAAAATCTACTATGGGTAGACGTATATTGGCAATTTTCTAGTTGAAAAGGTTTATATCTTTTGAGAACTATTGAAAAATGTTATATACTTTTGATGACGAACTCAACATAATTGTTAGATTGCAAGCCGGATTTTGAATCAAAAGCCAAACCAAAAATAACTCAAAATTTTCAAATAAAAAAATCCATCATGAGCCAGCTGGGTTTCGAACCCAGATCTTCGTCAACCGACGAATAGGCAATGTCTCAAAGATTTTATCATAACATTAATTGAAACATTCGACCTGTAAGACATACCTATTCGATGCATGCAACTTCGATAGATTGCAATTTTCAATGCCTTCTCTTCAGGTCATTCTCTCGAAAGAAAAATTATTCCCCTTATGTTTATAATAAATATATCGAAATAAATTATTCTAAATCTTTTGCTTAAATTAAAAAAAATCCAAAAATTAAATTTCCTAAAAACTCTATCGCAACTCATCGTCATGCCTCCATTGTTACCTATGGCGAAACTTTCCAAGAAATCCTTTCAATTTGTCAAAAATCCTTATTGTATAGATGACCCAATTCTTTGGAACTACTTTTCATATTCAAACCAGCAGAAACCCACACAACTTTTGCCATCCAGCACCCCTCCTCCAAGAAACAACAACGAAAACAAAAGTGGAAAAAGAATTTTCTAAATTGATAATAAAGTTTTTATATTTTATACGCCAAAATATTTTAATTTAATTAATTTCCTAGTCGTAAAATCTGTTGGTTTCCCTTGACAAAGACATTTTCCTTTTTATTCGGCAAAACAAGGACAAGAGGCAGAGAACAACAACAACACCATCAACACAACAAACCTAGGCAACCAACAAGTCCTTAACACTATTTAAAAATCGTAAAAAAATCCAAATGAAAGGTTTACAACAAGTGGCAAAAGAAAACTAGAAGCTAGGTTAGCTTGGGGTTGGCCGTTACCGTTCTAACTTAGTTTGGGGTTTGTTTTGCAGAGGTAATGCCTTATTTATACTCCCCCAACGGATTGAATGATATCCTTTCATATCCCACTCGCTCGCCACCTATTACTCAGTATCTCACAATCATATCACTAACAAGTTTATTAACATATAAAAAAAACTATTATTATTAGTTTTGTTAGCAAGACAAAAGTCCTTTAAGGACTCTCGCCGCAACACCAACCAAACAAGTTATCAGTAGGATATTTCAAAATCTTCAGTGTGTGTGTGTGTGTGGTGGGTTTGTACCCAAAATACACATAGGTTTACTCACTTCTATTATATGAATGTATGCAGATATGTATGTCCTGCCAAAACTAAAAACAAATTTGCTTAAATGAAAACGAAATGGATTTGTGGCCGCCATCCTTAGTTATAATGGAATAGTATACCTTAAAATATAAATTGAAATTTCAAACTATGATAGACTCTTGTCTGCTGTGGATACTTAAGAATTAAATATCAGTCAATCTCCATATTTTAATGCAAACTATAAACTCTAGAGAGTTGAGAGACGAGAGTGGTAATCCAATGATGAACCGTGAATTGGAAATAAAATTAAAAATCCTTTCATGTTCAGTCAGAGAATAACAATTTACGAGTCTGTTCGACAACAGATATTTAAACTCAGCCTCTGACCGTTTGTATTATACCATCCACAAGCAAAAAATAACAAAACGCGGGAATATTCTTAAAAATTCTCAAAAGAAGAAAAATCTTTGAATTACCTCAGATCCACTTTTCAGAAAGAGCTTAAAATATCTTCTTACGAAATCCTAAATTTTTTGGCATAAAGTCCTTGAAAAAAACATAGGAATGGAAGAACTTTTGAAAGGATTATCGGAGAAACTTAAAAGTGTTCTTAAGTGAATACAACATTTTCGGTCAGGATATCCTTAAAAAAACTTCAACATTTTGCAATAGGAGGTGGTCCTTGAAGTAATGTTCTTAAAATATACGATTTATATAAGAATGCTCTTGAAATTCGATTATGTTCGTTCCAGTACACCATGAAAAAAATCCTGTAAAAAAAATTAAAATTTTAGGGTGTTCTCGAAAATATTACCAGAGATATCTTAGGAGGTTCTCAAAAAAGCAGAAATATAGTCAGAAAGTCCTTGAAAATTAAACCTGGAAAATTAAGATGTTAAGTCAGAAGAATCTTAAAGTGAATTTCTTTAAATATAGCGGATTATTAAACTATTCTTGAGAAAAAAATTTCGAAAAATTTGTCTTAAAAGTTCACAACTTTCTTCAGGTGTTCCTGGAAGAAATTTTCATCCTAGACCAAAAATTCACAATTTTCCAACAGGAGATCCTTGAAGAAATGCTCTTTAAACTATTATATTCAATTAAATTCGTTCAAGAAGGATACCAAGAAAAAAAATTATAAACATTCAAGATTTAGGGTCAGATAATATAGTCAGATTAACCTTGAAAATCAAATCTTTTTAGCAGAACCTTGAAAACATTTTTTGTTCAAATATACAAGATTTTCAATCAGAGGTCCTTGAAAAAAATTCTTGAGAAAAAATATCTCTCGGGTGTCCTTAAGAATTTTTCTTAAAAGTTTCTCCAGCTGTTCCGAGAAGATATTTTCACAGAAAGTTACAGATTTTCGATCCTAGACCAAAAATTCTGTAGAAATCCAAGATTCACAGGAGATCCTTAACAACATAAGTTAAAATCCACGACATTTACATTTGAAATCCTTGAAAAAGTTCTTTATTTACAGCTGCAAATCCTTGAAGATCCTTTCTGAAAATCCACGATTTATTTTCATCCGCAAGTTCTTGAAAATCATTTTTAAATATCTACGATTTTTTTACATCTGAAAGTCCTTTAAAATCATTTTTAAAAGTCCAAGATTTATTTACATCTGAATGTCCTTGAAAATCCTTTTTAAAAATCCACAATTTATTTACATCTGAAAGTCTTTGAAAGCCCTTTTTAAAAATCCACGATTTATTTACATCTGAAAGTCTTTTAAAATTATTTTTAAAAATTCACGACTTACTTACATCTAAAGGTCCTTGAAAATCCTATTTAAAAATCCACGATTTATTTACAACTGAAAATCCATGAAAATCCTCTTTAAAAATCTACGATATATTTACGTCTGAAAATCCTTTTCAAAAATCCACGAAAAAAATTAAAGAATAAGTCACGCTTGTTGCCCAAGATTCAGAAACGAGTATCTTCAGACTTACTTCTTTTTCAGGAAGACCATAAACAAAGTTCTTAAAAACATGTTTTATTTATGACATGAAGTGTTTGTAAAAAAATTCTTTAAAATCCAAGAATACATATTTCCAGGTGACGAGGTCGGTAAAAAAATGTTTAAAAATTTATGATTTTTTTTATTTGAAAGTTCTTGAAACATATTTTTTTTTGGCAAATATTTAAAAAAATATATTTACTATTTGTGTATAACCCAAAATGGCCAAAATTTTCGTTCAATCTATTCTCAATTCGCTCCCCTAGTGGTTTGTTTTGTTCACAGCAACTATTATTATCCAGGAAGTCTTTGAAATCATAAAAATACGATTATTGGCCGGAAAAAATCAAAATTTGCCCGGATATATATATATATATATATATATATATATATATATATATATATATATATATATATATATATGTGTATATATATATATCCGGGCAAATTTTGATTTTTTCCGGCCAATAATCGTATTTTTATGATTTCAAAGACTTCCTGGATAAAGATAAAGACTTCCTGGATAATATATATATATATATATATATATATATATCCGGAAGTCCTTAATAAAAAATCCACAATTTCTTTGGAAGATAAAGGCCTACATTTTTCGACTATGAAAATTGAAAAAAATTGCCTAAGACATAAATTATATAACCTCTTCTTTCAAATGCCACAACTTTTCCAAGGAAGTCCATGAAAAATATTCTTAAAATTCGAATTTTCGGTGATCTTTATATTTCTTTCCTTCAAACTGCTTTTTATATAAAATTAAAAATTTTCGATCAGGAGGTCCTTAATTTTTTTAAAAAAAAATTACTATGGAAGTCCTGCAAAATGTGTTTAGAAAAACCTCTACCCTTGGTCTATACGGTTTAAGAAAATGATCATTGCTGGTATGGAAGTCCTTGTACAATATTGAAAAATTTATTTGTGATCAGGAAATCCTGATAAATAATTAGAGTGCACCCAAAACCACCTATTGACGGACATAGCTAGATAGACACCAAATGTCCTTAAATGGATTTGATTCAAAGAAGAATTCAATATGTCCTCAGAAGTTATTAGTCAGAGGCTATAAAAAACCTAGATACCTTCCCTCGTAACTTCTGCCCAGCAACATTCACACAAATAATAATAATAATATATAAATAAAGTGTTGCATAAATTTCATTTGCACATCAAATAAATTGAATACTGTTCGGATAGTTTTAATAGAAAAGACATGGCCTCTCAGTTTCTGTTCTCCAACAAAATCGCAAATCCTACAAACTCACATTCACACAGTTATGCACATACTTACATACTCCCATCATATATGAAATAACTCCAATCGATCTATCTACCTCCGTAGCTCCGTCGGTGGCTGCTGTTGATTCTCAACGAAAGTAGTTAATGGCTGTGAGATATCCTTGTTGAGTAGTTTAGTTATTACATTTCTGTGGATATTATTCTTCTTCTGATGATGTTGTTGTTGTAGTTTCTATTTGGTCTATTTCAATTTGCACAACAGCTTAATAAACATGAAATATGATGTTGAATGAATAGCTAGATGACTGGTTGGCTGGCTGGCTGACAGCCTGAATGAAATGATTTGAATGGCTAAAATGGACTCACTGACTGACTGCCAGTCTTGAATAACTATAACACGGCGATAGAAGAAATGAATGAATGGATCCATGGGTGGAGACGGGAGGTTCTAATTGTTCCACGAGCTCGACTGAATGAAATAAATGTGGTAGTTGGAGATTCACTTGTCCCTGTAAATGCTGTTGTCATCACAGCTGAATGCGACCAACAAATAGAAACAATCGTTAGTGACAAATTAGAAATTCCCCCTTTTTCCGGTACATGACTGTGGAACATTGACGCCATTTTTTGTTGTAGTTCTTGTTGTTTCACCAGAAGTGTTGGAGTCATGCATAGTCTGATGTTAACTACTACATTAGGGGTGATTCTCCATCTGTGGGGCCGGTTGTATGATGAAGCAGCAGCAACAGCATGAATATGAAATGTGTATTCAAATAGTTAATGTAGCAAATTAGCTAAGCTTTAATGAATATCCATAATGAATTTAAAAATCTCATTAAGGTATGCCAATAATGGGGGGAGGGGACGACACATTTCCTTGGGGCCGTGTGATGAAATGGAAATATCTTGAGATCAAAAGAAATATAATTATGGTCACTTAAGTGGGGAGATGAGGTGTTAATTTGCAAAGTGAGACTATTTTGAATACCCTTCACCGGAAAATTGATTTAATGACTTTCTTGTATTTGTCATAAAAAAATAAAAGCAAACTTATTCTTGTTTTGCTAAATTTAATGTAGCGAGCCGATAAATTTAAAGATTTAAAAGAATTGCTGACTCGTTTCGCAAATTATAATTATGTATTATGATGTATTATAATTAAGTAATTATAATTATTATATTGAAATTAAGTATTGAAAATTGTAACCCTTTGGGGGTACCTGAAGGAGTGGAGCAGATCTTGTGTTGATAAAAATATTCGAATGTGTGAAATTACTACGTATTAATGAGCGTTTGAATTGTTCAAAATGTTGACCTGTTGTGGTTTAAGTACAAGAAGGAGTGATCCGACATATCCCACATTCACAAAATATTTTATGTTAGTATAAATATTAGAATGTCTGAAGTTTACAGGGTGAGATGAAAAAACTGCAGCCAACATCAGACTGCTGTCATTTCTAAGCCACACGTCCGACAGCTGTTAAAATTGTTTCAGTGACAGCACATTACATTGTTTACAAGCGTACAAAAGCATTTTGGTGAGAATTTTCCAGAAAAAAGTTATTCGTGGTGGAATTCAAGCGTGATAATAGGATTTCTTTATATTTAGCTGGAAAACCACAAGAAGCTATCGTTTGAGCACTCCAGCATTTTAATGTGAATAAATATTTTGTGTCTCGTACCATCTCTAGTTACCGTGATACTGGTAGCGTAGCCCGACGTCAAGGAAGTGGACGGAAAAAACAGCAACATCAGCAGAAATAGTTCGAAAATTAAAGAAGCTATTTGAGAGAAACCCGTGTCGCATTGAACGAAAAATGGCTCGTGAGCGGAACATATCGCAGTATTCCCTTCGGCAAATATTAAAAAATGAGCTCGGGGTAAAGCCATTGAAATTCCAAAAAGTGCAAGAACTAACACCGCAACAGAAAGAAAATACACACAAAAGAGCTAAAGAGTTGCTTCGCTTGGCCGGAAGTGGTGAAATGCCGAATTTGGTTTTCTCCAATAAGAAAACATTCGTTGTCCAGCAGTTTGTAAACAAACAATATGATCACGTTTACTAGCCACAGAGGTCTGCTGAAAATGTGCAGCTTCGGTGGGCCACCAGAACTCAAGCGCCGGCCAAGGTGATGGTATGGGCCACCATAACAACCGATGGTCGCTCTCCGCTCGTATTAATCGGCCATAACAGCCGATGGTCGCTCATCGCTCCTATTAATAGAATAAATGCCGAATATTATCGCGAAAATATTCTGGAGGGTATATTAACTTGGGCACGCAAACATTTTGGCCGCAGATCTTGGACATTCCAACTCAGCACCATCGCACTCAGCACGTGCCACTTAAGAATGGTTACAAAATGTGGTTCCTCGCTTCATTTCCAGCACACAATGGCCACCAAAAAAAAATATTTTTGTAATTTTATCGGCAAAAGTGATACATAATATATAATAAAATTATGAATTCTATATCTGTGAGACTAATAGAGACATTTTACAAAGAATATTGTTGTCTTTGACGTCATATCCCTAAAATGATGTTTTATAAAATATTTTGCATGCACTCAGATTGGGTGCTACTTTAATTCTTTCACCGATTTCCATCTTTATTGTAAGTTTTTGTGTATTCTTGAGACCTATAGTAAATTGTTATGACAAACTATTTTCTGGAGTATTTTGATCAGAGAAAATTTATCGCTTTTAAGTGGAGTTTTTGAATATTTTGAAGAAAAGGACCAAAAAGACCCCTTTATGGCATATATGAGGGTGAGCATGTTAGTAAGAAAATTTTTCCCTGATTTTTATCAGTAATATTTCCTAATATATTCTATACCTAAAAGTTCTGGATTTCACGGAATATTAACTCAAATATTTGCAAAAATATTAAGACGTGACTTTATATTCTACTTTCATAATAACTTCAGGTTTCCATGCAATTTTGGAAAAAAATAATATTTTTACATAGTGTAACTGTCCAAAAATTCTGTGGTGTAACAATGGGCCAATAAAACAAATAAAAATTCCCATTTTTTTCGAATTTCCCCTAATAAACATTTTCCTGCAACAACAAAATTTTGCACTTCTTCATAACCTTGACTTTAAAAGTTCGTTGTTGTTTTTTTATTCTGTTCAGTGAAATTTATTTTGCATTACATCTTTTTCAGCTTAAGTGAAAATGATAAAAATGCAAACACAAAAACAAATATGAAAAGGGACGAGAAAAATGTGCCAACATCGCAAGTTAACGTGCGGAAAAAAATGTGGAAAAAAACACAATGCATTAGCTGTAACATTAGTTGAAGTAATGTGTAATTTCCTTTTTAATTTTTCTGTCGAAAGTTTTACTATCTGCCGCTGTTGCTTTTTGTTATACCCTACACCACATAGTGGTAAGGGTATTATGTCTTTGTGCATTTGTTTGTAACATGGAGAAGGAAACGAGATAGACCCATAGTTACTTTTGAGAACCTTCATAGAATCACTTTCTGAGTCGATTTATGCATGTCAGTCCGTCTGTCCGTCCGTCCGTCCGTCCGTCCGTCTGTCCATGTATTCTTGTGAACAAAATGCAGGTCTCATTTATTATCCGATTGAGATGAAATTTCCCAAACAATATTTTTTTGGCCCAAGGACGAACCCTATTGAAATTGGTCAGAATCGGATCAAATTTAGATATAGCTCCCATATATATCTTCATCCGATTTCGGGTTAAATGTGCACCAAATATCCACTATCAGTCCAAATTACCTGAATTTTCGCACACCCAACCGAGTTCGGCCTGGAAGCAAGTATATCAAATTTGGAGAAAATCGGTTCAGATATAGCTATAGCTCCCATATATATCTTTCATCCGATTTGATCTTTAAGTCCCTCACATTCCTACTATGCACTCCACAACCGTGATATTTGGTACCAGGTATTAGATAAAGCACAGAAATAGCTTTTTTTTAATTTTATCGAAATCGGTTCAGATTTAGATATAGCTCCCATATATATCTTCATCCGATTTCGGGTTAATTGACCACCAAATGGCCACTATCAGCCCAAATGGCCCGTATTTTGGCACATGTGACCGAGATTAGCCTTAAAGCAAATACAACAAATTTGGAGAAAATCGGTTCAGAAACAGCTATAGCTCCCATATATATCTTCATCCGATTTCGGGTTAAATGTTCACCAAATGTCCACTATCAGTCCAAATTACCTGAATTTTGGCACACCCAACCGAGTTCGGCCTAGAAGCAAGTATATCAAATTTGGAGAAAATCGGTTCAGATATAGCTATAGCTCCCATATATATCTTTCATCCGATTTGGTTTTTAAGCCTCTCACATTCGTAATATGCACTCCACAAGAATGATATTTGGTACCAGATATAAGATACAGCCCAGAAATAGCTGTTTGTAATTTTATCGAAATCGGTTCAGATTTGGATATAGCTCCCATATATATCTTCATCCGATTTCGGGTTAATTGTGCACCAAATGGCCAATATAAGTCCAAATGGACTGAATTTTAGTACATCGGACCAAATTCAGCCTAGAAGCAAGTATATAAAATTTAGTGAAAATCGGTTCAGACATAGATATAGCAACCATATATATGTTTCATCCGATTTAGAGTTTTAGTCCCATACATTCGTAATATTCACTCTACAACCGTGATATTTGGTACCAGGTATCATAGAGCTCTGAAATGCCCTGTATAAATCTTTTTACGAGAGCTCTACTAAATATGCATAGTGGTGTAGGGTATCATATAGTCGGCCCCGCCCGACTTTTGAGCTTTCCTTACTGGTTTTTATTCTCCTTCCACGTTTCCTTCATGGCATTGTGTTTGTTTTTTTTTTTTTTTTTCGTGAGCTGCAATTCATATTTTTCACAACCAAACAACTTAACAGCGACATAAAAAGCAGTTAGTGAAACGCAAGAATAACAACAACAGAACATCAACGAATTCTGTATTCTCTGTAAATGCAATGCATTTCCACATCCGGCAAAAGTTTTTAAACTCATCTGTATTATAATGATGGCTTGTGAACAACTAAATCCAACACGATGGAGATACCGTGAACTCTTTTGCCGGGTTTGCATTCCATGCCAACTGACATCTTTGGAATACTTAAAAAAAAAACACAGGGGAGACTAAAAATATATTGTGTATATTGTGTGTAATAAAAGGATTTTGGAGTTCAAAATTAAAACAAGAGCGAAATGGAAATTTTAAAGGTATCACCTTTGGAATTAAAAATCAAATGTCGACCAGGAGAATCTTCTAAAGCATTTAAGAATGTGAGTTTGTAAAAGGGATCAAATGGTTCATTCAAAACATGAAACGTATTTGTTTCTTTAGCGTTATCAAAAAATATGTACATAGAGAAAATTAGATTTCTTTTTGTAGCAGATCAGTCGACGATTTCTTTGATCGAAACTTTTAATTCCCAATGAAATAACCTCTTCTAAAACGCCACAAACCAATTTTCTTTCAAGAGAGAAGTAGTAATAGAACTACTTGCAGATGGTACGTACTCGTACAGAAGACCTTTATAATTATGGAATGTTTTTCAACGGGGAAGCTCCTCTGCAGAGGAAATAGAGGGAGGTATGGACGACTCTGATATGGTATTCTATTGAGAAAAGACGTTTGGAAACGTCTTCTATGAAGCTAAAGCCAACTAAAAATGTCTCCTTTAAGAGAAGACATTAGTTATATAGGAACAAGGGAAAAAGTATGTTCGGCCGGGCCCAACTTTGAATACCCTCCACTATTTTGAAAGATAATGGATATTAAAAAAAAAAAAATAGAATAAATAAATAAATAATAGAAGTCTTTAAAAATTCTTTTAAAATGTTAAAAATACCTTATATAGGGAGTTACCGTTATTTTGGGGTCTATACGAAGACGTAGACCTGCAATTTTCAGTCACAGGGTGAAGTATCCACTACGAAGTGCAAATACAAAATTTTAACAAAACCTGTGAATAATGTAGCTGAAATGAAATTCAAAATACCGATATTTGTTGGCTAAAAGAAGACCAACTTAGACAATTTTTAGTCACAGGATCTACTTCTCATTAGGAACTTAAAATGACAAATTTTGAACAATTCCCGTGTATAAAGTCGCTAAATTCATCAAAAAAAAAAAAACCAAATATCGGGAAGTACCGATATATAGGTGCTATACGAAGACCTGGACCTGCACAGACAGTTTTCTGTCATACACTGTAGTAGGAAATTCAAACACGAAATATGAAACAATTCCGGAGAATGATGTCGCTAAAATCGTTAAAATACCGAATATAGGGAAATACAATTATACATATGGGGGCTATACGAAGACCTGCTTAGCTAATTTTCTGGCACAGGCTCTAGTTCATTAGGAACTTCAAATTCATCAAAATACCGAATATTGGGATCTACCGATATTTAGGGGCTATAAGATAACTGGACCTGCACAGACAGTTTTCTGTCGTACACTGTAGTACCTATCCGGAAAAGATCGAATATAAGGTGGTACCGTTATATGTGGGGGCTGCACGAAGACGTGGACCTGCACAAACAATTTTCTGTCACAGGCTGTAATATCCGTTACGAACTATCATAACGATATTTGAAACAATTCCGGTGTATAATGTCGGCAAAAACATCAAAATTCCTTATATAGGGAGCTACAGTTATATGGAGGATATATACCTAAAAGTGGACCTATATAGCCCATTTTCAGTACCAAAAGTCCAAAATCTCCAAAAGGTATACCCTTAACTGAACTCCATAAATGATATTCTATGAAGAAACCTACTTGAGGAAAGGCGATTGGATCTTCTCGTAGAAAGTAATTGTGTTTTCTCGTAAAATGCCATTTGTGTTCCCATAGAAGACCTTTTGGTCTTTTTCTACAAGAATATTTTGCCTTCTTATTAAGGTCAGAAGGTGTTCTTTTACCAGAAGACCAGTTGGTCTTGTCAGAGTAGGCCATATGGTCTTCTCCTTAAAGGCCATTTAGTCTTTTTATAGAAGGCCGGTTGGTCTGCTCATGGAAGGTCATTTGGTCTTCTCATGGAAGACCATTTGGTCTTCTCATAGAAGGCCAGTTGGTCTTCTTATAGAAGGCCAGTTGGTCTTCTCATAAAAGGCCAGTTAGTCATTTAGTCTTCTTTTAGAAGGCCAGTAGGTGTTCTTTTCATAGTACCAGTTGGTCTTCTAAGAGGAGGTTATTTGGTCTTCTCCTTGTAGGCCATTTAGTCTTTTTATAGGTCTGCTCATGGAAGGTCATTTGGTCTTCTCATAGAAGGCCATTTGGTCCTCTCATGGAAGGCCATTTGGTCTTCTGATAGAAGGCCAGTTGGTTTCCTCATAGAAGGCCAGTTGGTCTTCTCATAAAAGGCCAGTTGGCCATTAAGTCTTCTTATAGAAGGACAGTTGGTTTTCTCATAGAAGGCTTATTGATCATCTTATAGAAGGCTATTTAGTCTTCTCATAGAAGGCCATTTGGTCTCTTCATAAAAGGCCAGTTTGTTTTCTAATTAAAGGCTTATTGGTCTTCTCATAGAAGGCCAGTTGGCCTTTTCATGGAAGGCCAGTTGATCTTATTAGAAAAGACCATTTGGTTTTCCGTTGAAGACCAGTTACTTGGGTCTTCATAAAGAAGTCCAGTCGATTTTTTCAGGGAGGCATGTTGTTCTTCTTATAGAATGTAATTTGGTCTTCACATTAATGATTATTTGGTCTTCTAATTGAAGGCTATTTGGACTTCTAATTGAAGGCTATTTGGTCTTCTCATAGAATTTCATTTGGACTTTTCATGGAAAACCAGGTCGTCCTCTCGTAGATTGTACTTTAATGGATCCATACTATATGTGTACGTATATTCTCCGCCTGTAAAATGCCACGAATGATGTTTAATTTTTTTCCCTAGCCAAGGAACCCTAATCCTCACCGACAGCATTATAAGCTCACATTGTTGTTCGTCGTTATTCTTATTTGTTAATGCTTGCAATTTTCTTAGCTGCTGCTTCGGTACCCCATAACATGACGCTGAGCATCGAGAGAAAAACATCTTTGGAAACACACACACGCACACGCTCACTTATTGTTTGGCCTCCTGGATGACGGTATGTATGTTTTTATGTGTGTTAATGGCATAAAGGAGGATTTTATAAGTTGTTAAGTGTCCCTTCGTCAGCAACAACAACAAAAACAAAAATAACAAAATTAAAAGAATTGTTTGGTTTTAGAGCATAACAACAGCAACAAATGCTTCAGGAAGCTTTAGCCCCACTAAGGAAACCTGGTTCTGTTTAGGAAGTTAAAGTTAAATGGCAATAATCGTGTCAATGGTGGTGGTGATGGTGCTGGTGGTGGCCGTGGTGGCGGTTGAGATGGCAACGGTGACCACTTGGTGGGCCAGGAGCGGAAAATGAATTATAGAAAAAGTTTAAATTTTTAACAACATTAAAAATGAATGGCCAAAGTTTCATTTCCATTCATATTTATAAGGAAATGTGCATGTGTATGAGTGCGTGCGTCCGTATGTGTGTGTGTATTTATTTATAAATAAACAAGTTTGTAGGCTGTATTCTTTTTAAATTGGTTGAGGGAATTCATGTGTGTTGTTTAAATTTGAACAATCTTTAAGAAATTTAATTCAATTTGAATTATGGCATTATATTTTTTACCCTTAGCCATATGGCTACAGAGGGTATATATCATTTGATACGGCCAAAACATGGCTCATCGAAATAACGGTTTTAGATCCCTGGTCTCTTTGGACCAAATCGGTTTCAAGACATTCGGGGTCGATCTAGCGATGTCCGTCCGTCCGGCTGTCTATCTGCTGGTTGGCGCCCACAATAACTCTCGGAAGGAGCATCCGATTTGGTCCCAACTGGGTACACCGTAATATTAATATCAAACTTAGAGTTTGGAAATGAGGACACAATTTCAAAGAAATATTTTACTGAACAAAGAGAGAAAGGATAGTCGAATTTAAGCCAACTTTGCAAATCTCAATATTTGCATCAGTTCTAAGTCAGGTGCGAAAATGGACAATGTTGGTCAACTCCGTCAGGTACCTCCCCCACAAAGGGGCAAGATTATGAATACCCGTGAAGCTCATAAAACACCAAATTAACATCCGATTCCAATCAGACTTGGCAAATCTCAATATTTCTGTCAACACAAGATCTGTTACAAAGAAGCTAGAGATCGGACCATTCCTTCTGGTACCTCTCTTATAAAGGGTCAAAATTTTTGGATAACCAAAACGATTAAAAATCCGAATTAACCATCCGCCTCTCTTCATATTTCACGCATCCCATTATTTCTACCGACACAGGATCTGCTGTGAAATTAACATGCGATTCCATTCAAACCTGCCACATTTCAATATTTTTTTCGGGTAGAGATCGGATCATTTCTTGTGGTACTTCTCCAATATAGAGTTCAACATTTTGAAAAACAAAAATAGCGAATCAGCATATAACTCTCTTCAAATTTCACACATACAAACATTTTTGCTAACACAAGATCTGTTGTGAGGATGCTATATACAGGGTGAGATAAAAAAAAACTGTAACACATTCAAATGTCATAATTTTGTCGAATTGGTCACCTTTGGCACGAATTATGGCCTTCAAACGGCCAACGAAACCATCACACGCTGCCCGAATGTTACTCTGCGGTATTTTGGCCAACTCCCGGCCAAGAGCTTGCTTGAGGTGATCGACACTTTGGTATTTTTTAACGCCGACCTTGTTTTCCAGAATACTCCAGACACAATAGTCCAACGGATTGGTATCCGGAGATTTTGGTGGCCATTGTGCGTTGAAAACGAAGCGAGGAACCACATTTTGTAACCATTCTTGATTGGCGCGTGCTGAGTGCGATGGTGCGGAGTCCTGCTCGAATGTCCAAGGTCTGCAGCCCAAATGTCTTAAATACACCCACCCAAGGTCCAAGGCTTTAATACACCCTCCAGAATATTTTCGCGATAATATTCGGCACTTATTCTGATGCCACGATCGATTAATAAGAGCGCAGAGCGACCATCGGCTGTTATGGCGGCCCACACCATTACCATGGCCGGCGCTTGAGTTCTGTTGGCCAAAGGTGCACATTTTCAGCTGATCTCTTTTGCAAGTAAGCACGATAATTTTGTTTGTTTACAAACTGCTGGACAGCAAATGTTTTCTCATCGGAGAAGACCAAATTCGGCAGTTCACCACTTTCGGTCAAGCGAAGCAAGTCTTTTGCTCTTTTGAGTCTATGTTCCTTCTGTTGCGGTGTAAGTTCTTGCATTTTTTGTAATTTCAATGGCTTTACCCCGAGCTCATTTTTCAATATTAGCCGAATGGAATATTGCGATATGTTCAGCTCACGACCCATTTTTCGGACCCTGCGACGCGTGTTTCGCTCAAGTCGCTTCTTTACTTTTCGAACCATTTCTGCTGGTGTTGCTGTTTTCTTTCCTCCACTTCCTTGAAATCGGGCCACGCTACCAGTAACATGGTACGAGGCGCAAAAGATTTATTCACATTGAAATGCTGGAGTACTCTAACGATGGCCTGTTGTGGATGTCCAGCCAAATACAAAGAAATCACATTATCACGCTTGAATTCCATCACGAATAACTTTTTTTCTGAAAAATTCTCAACAAAATGCTTTTGTACGCCTGTAAACAATAAGCTGACACTAGAATTATTTTAACAGCTGTCGGACCAGTGGCTTAGAAATGACAGCAGTCTGAAGTTGGTTGTAGTGTTTTCATCTCACATATTTGTGAATCCCTTCTGGTACCTCACCCACAAAGGCGATGTTTGTTTATAACTTGCTATTTCGAAATTTTTCTATCAACCTTAAACATATGGCAGATATTAAATAAGTCTAAAATTTCTCCAGATCATTCTAGAGCCCACGGACATCGGCAATAATATTACACATATTCCGGCTCCATTATTTAGAAGACGTTTTCATAATAAATTCAAAATCTGAGATGAATCAGCTGTACTTAAATACAAACATTTGGTGACTCGTAAGTTTTAAAACTTAAAACTTCCCTAGTAATTTACAGACTTAATGTTAATCTGATACTACATATAACTTCCACATTCCTCGTATACTTGATATTATTTTTGCAATGGTAAACTCAATATAAAAATAAAGAAAAAAACATGATTATAAAAAAACAGCAAAAGTCTACTTGTGGCATTAAGACAAGTACATTTGTAATTACAAACGATTGACTAGCGGCTGACTACCCCCTTGTGGCTGGAACTGCGTCAGAAGCAAAATACAAATTGCTTAGTCGGCGATGATAAGAAATTAAAAAAGAAAAAAAAAAAAAAACAGGTGGCAAATCTCATGTTTTAAATATTTCCACTCTGTTACCTACGGACGGACGGACGGATGGATGTACGGACAGTCTGCCACTGTCTGCAGTTTGCAACCAAATCCCCTCCATTGCACACTCATGTTTCGTTCATTTGTTGTCTGTTTTTCTTCTCCATGTCTTACCTCAAGTAGACAAACGAACAAGACAACTGAATTAATGGCAGGTGGAACGAGACGAAAACCTAAACCAAGGCGTATGTATGTCTGTCGGTCTGCCTGTGTAGATAATGAGAGACAAGACGACATGTTGCTTATAAATCGGATTAAAAAGCCTCTTAAATGAAAATGAAACTTTGAGCTTTTCATTATTTTCTATTTTTTTGTTGTCTATTTTTTTGTGCTTCTTGTTCTTCATTGAAAGCCGAACAAAGGCATTTTGAAGAAAAAAAAACTGTTAACCTCCAACTTGTACTTGTAGCGTAGGGCTAGGACGTATGACAAGAAAAACATTTATTTGAGATCAGCAATGACAACCTTAAATTTATCCACAGTATGTGGACAATGAATTGGGACTGGTTGAATATTTAAGATATTTTTGTACCCTCAGCATTACGGATACAGAGGGTATATATCATCGTCGAAATAACGATTTCCCTTGATTTTAAGTTTTAGCCTCTTTGTACAAAATTCATTCAGGTAATTTAGAGTCGATCTAACGATGGCTGTTGATCCACTTGCCTACGCCAGAGCAATGGATCTCATATTTGACCCACACATCGTAACATGTTAACCAAACTGAGATCGATTTAAAATACAGTCTCAACTTTTACTTCCTAACAATATATTAAAAACTTAAATATAAATATATATATATATATATATATATATATATATATATATATATATATATATATATATATATATATATATATATATATATATATATATATATATATATATATATATATATATATATATATATATATATATATGTGTATTAGATTTAGGTCAGGTGCAAACATAAGCAATATAAGACTGATAGTTCCTCCCCGAAAAGGTGAAGTAGTTTGAGTATAATTAACTTTCATGAAATGTAAAATCTGTGTCCGATTTTCTTTAGATTTATATTTGCGACAGATTATTCACCTCTCTTTTATTTTTGCTCAGCCTTTTGTATTAATCATAATTTATCTAGACGTTACGATTTTCGTGAAGTTAAGGACTTGCTGACCACGAATAGTGCTAAGCAAGATATCAGAACAGAATCAGAACCTCATCAGTGTCAGTGTAGAATAGCAGAACATAATATGAGGATCGTGTAGAATAGCAGGACACCATATGAGGTCCGTGTAGAATAGCAGGACCTCATCTGAGGTCCGTGTAGAATAGCAAAGACCTCATCTGAGGTCCGTATGAAATAGCAGGACCTCATCTGAGGTCCGCGTAGAATAGCAGGACCTCATCTGAAGTCCGTGTAGAATAGCAGGACCTCATCTGAAGTCCGTGTAGAATAGCAGGACCTCATCTGAAGTCCCTGTAGAATAGCAAGACCTCATCTGAGGTCCGTGTAGAATAGCAAAGACCTCATCTGAGGTCCGTATGAAATAGCAGGACCTCGCCTGAGGATCGTGTAGAATAGCAGACACCATCTAAGATCCTTTTATAATATCATAACCTCATCTGAGGCCCGTATAGAATAGCAGGACCTCATTTGATGTAAGCATTAAATAGCAGGACCTCATATGAGGTTCTTATAAAGCTGCAGGACCTCCTCTTGGTCTATTAATGATATGAAGACGCATCCACCCTCATCCTTATGAAATATCAGGACCTTACCTGAGGTCTTTATGAAATATCAGGCATGAGAGGAGGTCCTTTTAGAATAGCAGATGCTCTTCTGAGGGCTTTTAACATTACAGGACTTCTTCTGAGGGCCTTATAAAATATAACGACTTTACTTGATGCACTTATGAAGTGTCATGACCCCACCTAAAGTCCTTATATAGTATCAGGACCTCATCTGAGGACATTATAATATATCAAAACCTCACATGACGTCCATGTAAGACGCCAGCCCATCATCTGAGGTCCTTATATGATAGCAGGATCGCATCTTAGGTTTTTATAGGATATCAGGACCATATCCGAGATTCTTATGGAATATTAGGACCCCATCTGAAGTCCTTATCGAATAACAGGAACTATGAATTCCTTTCTAAGTCCCTAGTGGACAAAAAAAATCTTGATTTTAATTCAGTTTTTGGCTGGAATTCGTGTATTTTTTAAGAAACATTCTTCAAGAGCTTCCGGTCGAGATTGAGAAATCTTTTCGCACCACTTTTCGGGGAAAATCAGTAGATTTCATGCCAAGGGATCAATGATTTCTTAAGAATTTTCCTCAAGGACACTGAGGTTTTCTTTAAGTTGTTTTTTCAAGGATTTTATGCCAGGAGTAATGAATTTTTGAAGAATTTCCTTTTGGACTCTATATCAAGAAGTCGCGGATTTTTTGAGATATTTTAAGGATATTGTGCAAGAAATCCTGGGTTTTTAAACTTTTTTAAAATTTCAAAACATCTGCAAATTTTTTTTTAATATTTTTTACACACGTAGAGACACTTTCTTTAGTTTACTTCTTAAATTATTTCTGTATGAATTATTAGAATTTTTTATAATTTGTCTTCACATGGAAATTTTGACTTCACATTTCATTGGCATTATGCTGTAGAAAAAAGATAATACATCGCCGCTATTGTTATTGCTAGTGTTAGAAGACAAGTACAACTACAGATACATACACAATAATGTATGTTTAGAAATTTACATATTACGATTCCAAGCTATAATGTTTTCTCCCCTCATTTTTAGTATTTTACTTTTACATGGCTAAACTACGGCACTGTCAAGTGGAGGAGGGAACGACAAAAAAAACGAAACGAAACTATTTCATTGTCTTGTTTGCCTTCATTTCACGTGCTGGAGGAAAATGTATGCCTTTGGTTGGGATTCTATGAATAGACAATCAACAATAAGTTGTTGCTGCCACAGCTATCGTTCTAACTACAACATGGCATGCATACGTACATATGTACGCATGAATTCTCAACACATACACGCACATACACATGCTCTTTTTGTCAGTATCAGTAATTCTGATGTTGTTCATTGTTGATGGAGAAACACCTGTGTGACATTGCTAGAAGACAAGGTGTAATTTGATGTGGCATGAGTGCGAGACAGTGACAGCGACAGTTGAGCAAAGGCAGCAGCGATGGCAGCAACAGCAACAACTTGTTAGGGAGGAGGACGGATTTCAATATCATCATAAACGTTTTTCGGAAGCCCAACAGCAACAGTTGCAATGACAGACAACCAAATGAATTTCAATGTTTTGACGGGAAGAATACCCACGAAGAAGCCAAAGGAATCTCAACTATTTTGGTATGCCATGAAATTAAGAAAATTACAAGAAAAGTTCATATTTTTTACATTTTATGAGAGGAAATACATTGGTGCGTATACGCAATGCTCTTTACACGGAATATTGTGTATACGCAATATTGAATTGAAGAAGGCAATATTTTAACAAAATATTATGTTATATTTGTCATTGTAATAAACAAATATATACAATACCCACAAATTTTAATTCCAATTGTCCTTACATTTCATGGGTAACAAAATTGGCAGGGACGTAATGTGATATTTACTGAAACTTGGAGCCATTAAATTGACTATATCCAGCACGACTATGTGAAGGCGGTATTTAAATATGGTTCTGGTTCAAAATTCTGTAACACGCCCTATATACAGGGTGAGATAAAAAACTGTAACAAAGTCAAAAACAATAATTTTTACATTTTTCTAAAATTTTATTGAATTTATTCAAACGGCCAATGCGTTTGCTTGAGGTGATCGACACTTTAGTATTTTTAAATGCCAACCTTGCTTTCCAAAATACTCCAGATACAATAGTCCAACGAATTGGTATCCGAAGATTTTAGTGGCCATTGTGCGCTGGAAATGAAGCGAGGAATCTCATTATGTTACTTTTCTGGTGTGGCGCGTGCTGAGGTCGATGGTGCTGAGTCCTGTTTGAATGTCCAAGGTCTGCGGTCAAAAGTTTTGCGTGCTTAAGGCATTAATACATCCTCCAGAATATTTTCGCGATAGTATTCGGCATTTATTCTGATATCTCGGTCGATTATTACGAGCGGAGAGCGACCATCGGCTGTTATGGCGGCCCACACCAATACCATGGCGGCGCTTGAGTTCTGGTGGCCAATCGAAGGTGCACATTTTCAGACCTCTTTGGCAAGTAAACACGATCATTATGTTTTTTTATAAACTGCAGGACAAAGAATCTTTTCTCATCGTAAAACACCAAATTCGACTGTTCACCACTTTCAGTCTAGCTAATAATTTTAACTGTCACTGGAATAATTTTAACAGTTGTCAGACGAGTGGCTTAGAAATGACAGCAGTCTGAAGTTGGTTGCAGTTGTTTTATCTCACCTTGTATGATACTATGTGCACATTAATCTCCCTGATAAGAGGGTTGAAATTCTGTATAATCTTTTATGAACCCAGGTCAAGTTCGAGGATGTTAATATCCTACCGTGTTTCGGGTAAGGTCCCTATAAAATATCAGGAACTCATCTGTGATCCTTATGGAATGCCAAACCTCACTTGAGGTCCTTATGGAATGGCAAAACCTTATCTGTGCTCCTTTTAGAATAGAAAACCCTTATCTGAGGCTCGTATAAAATATCAGGATCTTATTCAGACCCATAGAGGAGTCTTGCCAAGTCTTAAAGCACCAAAATAATGATTTTTTTTTTTTTTTTGATAAAAAAATTTGTTTAAAAATCTTGTACAATTTTTTATGGACTCAGATAAAGTTAGACGATGGCTATATCTAACGGTGTTTCGGTTAAGCCTACAAAAAAGCCCAAAGTTTGGGTGAATCGAATAATAAAATAGATTAAAAGAACTATATCTGTTATCGAAGACTCGTAAATATCTTCAAAAATAGAAAGCAAACGTTATAAAGGATACTTACAGGAAAATGACCCTTGGCAGACAATTTTCCTATTCAGGGACTTTATCTAAAGACACCGAAATTTTTACAAATGTTGTTAACCTTTACATTGAAGACAAGCCTTTTCGAACTTTTAGAACCCTCCATCATTTTGAGGGAACATGAAAAAATAAAAAAAATCCGCTTAAATGAAACCAATGTAGGGTAGTGATACGAAGATGTGGACCAACATAGACAATTTTCTGTCATAGGTTAAAGTACTTATTACGATCATCAAATACGATATTTGAAACACTTTCGACAACAACAATGGTACTGTTATGTGGGAACTATTCGAAAAGTGGAATTGCATATTTTTGCTATTTTTTATTATAGGTCATAGTACCCATTACAAACGTCAACCACGAAATTTAAAATAATTCCGGTTAATAATGTTGCTTAAATCATAAAAATACCGAATATCTGGATGTATCGTTATATGGGGACTATACGAAGACGTGGAACTTTAAATACGAAATTTGAAATAATATGAAGTAATTTTTTGCCTTTTTACTTCTCTAAAATCATCAAAATACCAAATATTGGAAGGTATCGTTAAATGGGGTCTATATGAAAACGTGGACCTATATAGCCCATTCGCGAACCTAACCTTCCTAGTAACAAAATACACATGTGTGCAGAACTTAAGCCTTCTTTAGCCGGACAAACATACGAACACCGCTAAATCGACCTAGAATTTTACGCTGATCAAGAATATACATACTTTGTTGGGTCTGACATGAGTATTTCGAGGAGTTACAAAAGGTTAGAATGGTATAGAGATGTATAGAGATGTAAGAGGTTATTGTGTTAAAGCAATCGAAGATTTAACTGGCCATTTGATTATTCCATTGAAACTCAATATAAAAATATAGCAATGTAAAAATAATTAACAGATATTGGCATTACTTCCCAAACATATGCGATGTCTTCCTCTTCTTGGAAACATTTCATGTGTCAACATGAAACGCAACAAGGTTTATCTTCCTGTCATTTTCTTCTGCTTTTCCTTTATCAACTATTCTGCATTTTTTTTGTTCGTTTAATTCATTGAAACAAAATACAACAGCCATCATTTAGAAGACAAAGCAGACACACCTGTAACAACGATATACCTACATAAATCCCAAAAACTAACCGACAAACCAAACCAACCTCAGTCAACCAACATTCACAGCGAAAAACCAAAGTCGACATTAGTCTAATGAGTTGTTATTCTAATATTTTAGACAGCAACACCACCGCCGAACGAACAAGCGAACGACTGCCATGATTCCCTTCGAGTAACTGGGCTAAGTCCAATATCAATGTTTGTCTGAGTGGCAAGCGAACATTTGCAACACTTACAGTTGCCGCCAATGACAGTAAGCCGAATGACAATGATGCCGCCAAGTTTAAGGTTGACATTTGTCTTTGCACCGCTGTGAAAGTGGTAGAAATAATCTGCGAGACAGAATTGAAAAAAAAAAACACCACAAAACAAAATAGAGCCTCATATGTTCGAAATGAATAAATCCCAGATTTTAATTTTTCAAACGAGCTCACCTGTTTGAAAAGCTTAATTTTTGTTGGTTGTTTTGTTGTCGTTGGCCGATAACAATGATAGACATTTATTTTCAGGGCAGCAACAATGTATTTGCATATATGTGGACCTTGTGTTCGAGTATTACAAGCTGTAAAAAAGTGTTTATTTTTAAGGGCTCGTTAAAATTAAGTTTTAAAAGTGGAGGTATGTTTGTATTACGGAATTATGTATAACATTCTTTTGATCACAAGTTTTTTTAAACCTCTCGAAAGAAGCATCTGAGATCACACAAAATATATTTTTGATCAGCATAAAATTTTGTTTCAACTTAGCCTCTTTTGCCTGTCTTTTGGAAGTTGGTTCCAAGCGGAATGTAGCAGGTGCGTGGGAATTCAGATTTTTTTCATTTAGATTCACGTTTGAATAAAGCCCTCCATATAACGGAAACTCCTAGTATTCGGTATTTTGATAAGCAAGATAATTTCAATGTTAATGCTTGAAGTGCTTTCTATAAAATTGTTTAAAATCTTTCCAAAAAACAACTGGTAGTGAATATTCTTAAAATTATGGAGAAAGCCCAAAAAAGTCCTTTATTTTAGTCCTTGATTTTCTTTTTTTTTTTTTTTGGAATTCCACCGTTTTTGGTAGAGAAGTAATTTACAAAACTTTTGGGAAAGGTACCAGACAAAGTATATCTCACACATTTCCTTTTTAAACTTGATCCTATGTTGCAAACATTTCGATACACATAATCCGTCGGCACATATTTCGAATGTTACCGGATGAACCGGATGAAGTGGACCAATATTACACTTTTTCACAACTGACCCAAACTTAATACAAATATGACGATAACAAAGGCTTATGTATTATGAATATTATATCCTACAGTACAGGGTGGAATGAAAAACTGCAACCACCTTCGGACTACTGTCATTCCTAAGCCACTCGTCTGACAATTGTTAAAATTATTCCAGTGACAGCTATTAATATTGTTTACAAGCGTGCAAAAGCATTTTGGTGAGAATTTTCCAGAGAAATAGTTATTCATGACGGAATTCAAGCGTGATAGTGTGATTTCTTTATATTTTGCTGGAAACCACTAGTGGCTATCGTTAGAGCACTATAGCATTTAAATGTGAATAAATCTTTTGTGTCTCGTACCATCACTCGTTACCATGATCCTGGTAGCGTAGCCCGATGTCAAGGAAGTGGACGGAAGAAAACAGCAACATCAGCAGAAATGGTTCGAAAAGTAAGGTAGCGACTTGATCGAAACCTGCGTCGCAGTGGCCGGCTCGTAAGCTGAACATATCGCAATTCCATTCGGCAAGTATTGAAAAATCAGCTCGCGTTAAAGCCATAAAAATTACAAAAAGTGCAAGAATTGAAACCGCAACGGAAAGAAAATAGACTCAACAGAGCTAAAGAGTTGCTTCGCTTGGCCGAAAGTGGTGCCGAATTTTGTTTTCTCCGATGAGAAAATATTCGTCGTCCAGCAGTTTGTAAACAAACAAAATTATCGTGTTTACTTCCCACAGAGGTCAGCTGAAAATGTGTAGGGCACGCAAACATTTTGGCCGCCTACCTTAGACATTCCAACAGGACTCAGCACCATCGCACTCAGCACGCGCCACCCAAGAATGGTTATAAAATAAGGTTCCTCGCTTCATTTCCAGAGCACAATAGCCACCGAAATCTCCAGATACCAATCCGTTAGACTATTGTGTCTGGAGTATATTGGAAAGGCACTGAAAAAATACCAAAGTGTCGATCACCTGAAGTAAGCGCTTCGCCAGGAATGGGCCAAAATACCGCAGAGCTACATTCGTTTGAAGACCATAATTCGTGCCAAAAGTGACCAATTCGAATAAATCTAAACTTATTCTAAAATTTAATGCTATTTCCGACAATGTTTGCTTTCATTCAAAAAAATTAAAAATTACTAAAAATCTCTAAAGCTATCTGAAAATTAACCCCTATATGCGTGGTTGTTTCAAACGCTATATACCCATCAAAGCTGAGTTTATAGAATGTCTAGAATATATACAGTTAGTTGTCCGCAATTTGAAAATGCAGAAAATTAATAATGCAGCTATACAACAAATATCCGTTAAAACCTTTGTAACCTATGGATCATCCACACATAGAATAATTAATAATTTTTGTTACAGCTCGAAATTGAAACGAACTAATTGAATTCAGGCATGTTCTATCAAAATAACTCAAAACGGAGATATAACGGTATTTCCTCATGCATTACGGGTGACAATAGAAAAAACAATTCCGTCATTACCTGGGACCTATAAGAAAAACATTTTGTTGAGGGTTTAATGTCCAACTGAGTGTTAAACCCTCCAAAAGAGTTTTTACGTGAATCTAATAGACAACAAAGTCAATACTTACTTAAAATTGACAAGTAAAAAAGCAGCAGTTCGGGCCGAACTTTTAATACCCTACACTACTTGGAAGGAACTTGGAAAATTTCAAAAAAATCCGAAAACTACCACTTAAATGAAAACCATTATATGAAGACACGTACTTCTTACGAAAATGTTTGTTATAGGCCGTAGTACCCATTACGAACTTTAAATACGAAATTTTTTACAATTTCGGTGAATAAGGTCGCGAAAATCATGAAAATACTGAGTATGCAGGTCCACACAAAAATTTTTCCCAAAGGTTGTAGTATCCATTAAGATCTTCCAATAAGAAATTTGAAAAACTACCGAATATCGGGAGGTACCGTTATATGGGGGCTATACCGTTATATGTAGGGTATTTGAATATTTCGAGGAGTTACAAACGGAATGACAACGCTAATATACCCTCCATAGATTGGTGGAGGGTATAAAAATTACCTTAGTCTGAGTTTTAACAGTATAATATTTTATTAATGGGATGTTAACTATTTTAAAATCACAGAATAATTAACAAAATTCTATCTCTGTAACTATCGAATTCAATATAATAATAACAGCCATTCAAATTTTTAAAATTTGAACGCCTTTGGAAAAATATATATAAGCATCCCAAAGGTCACGATGTTACCCACATACACACATACAAACATTTCGATATGCTGCTCTATTTGCAATTCTTGCCCAAAGGTGTCTGTGGCATTGGCATTTTGTGGCCTCAACTTATCCATCCCCCCATGTACAGCTCAGCTCAGCTATGCAACATTTTCGACCAACAAAGTCAGAACTTACCCTTGTTTACACCCACCCATCTAAGTGCTCTCCTTATTCGTTTAGTCTTTGAATCAAAGTTCACATCGCTTATGGTTTGTTTATGGCCAAAGTTTGTTTACTATTTTCACATTGTATGGCTCTGCTAACTGTGGTTAGTGTCTTCCTTAGTTTGGTCATAACGTGTCTACTTTGACTCCGTCACACCACAAAATCGAAAGAAAGAAAGAAGGAAAAAAACTGTGTGTCCGTCCGCCCGTCCGTCTGTCTGACATTTGCTTCATATTCACCTGTCTGTCAGTCTCAGAGGATACTTTGATGTCCTTTGGTACCATAATACCAAAAGCGCTCATGTATAGGTGATTATTGTACTCGAAGGTAGAAATATAACAGTTTTATTAACTACATACACGTATGTATGTGCGTGTGTGTGTTTGTATATACATGTACATGGGTGAGGTCAGGTGATGTGATGTAAGCATCATTTGCTGTATTAGGAATAATGTGTGTGTGTGTGTGCGATTATAAATATTTTAGTTTTGTACTAAGGATCTCTATAATGGAAGGAAAATGTCTTAAAGTAAACATTTGGAGGACAGTAGGCCGATACCATGAAAAGTATAAAATGGAATATAATTCAATTTTGGTAATTGCATATTTGCACATCTCAAAGAATTTGCAAGGTGGTTCGGCTGGAATTTAATATATCGGAAGGACGTTTTCCTGAAACTACAAATTCTGTTTCTGACTCTATATGGAAAAAAATTGAAGGTAGGAGGAAGGTATTGAATGCCATAGTGGAATACATAAAAATAGGAATTATGAAGAATATCCTTCATCAATTTTAATTACAAATTTAAATCTTCCCAAATCTTCCCATCCGGAATAAATTAAATGAAAAAACTAAAAAAAAAAAAAAAAATATATATATATATATATATATATATATATATATATATATATATATACATATATATATATATATATATATATATATATATATATATATATATATATATATATATATATATATATATATATATATATATATATATATATATAACCGAAAATTGTTTCAACGACATCGGCTAGGGACCGGAGAGCGAAGAACTGGTAGAAACTCTTGACACGGTGGACAGATTTATACAGACACAAAGTGAATGAGTTTATGCAAACTCTTAGAGAAAATTGCGCACCTGGTTCTGAGCCAAGAGAGCATCCTGAGAGATTCATGGAGGGCATCTTGTATGACAGATACACATACATATACCACGGTAATCCTGTGAATTTTCCCCTCCAATTATCAGGATACACTACTCTAGGAATTAAAACGTAGGCAGGTGTCTGGTGGAGGAATAGGAAATAACATTCTAAGGCAATAGGAAATAACTCATCAGCCACAACCATCAAGAGAAGTAAGGTCTGAATTAAGAAGGATAAGAACAGCTATAGAAAAGATGTGATGTAGGTTAAAAGTAAGGAATTATTTTAAAGCAGAAGTATGAATGAAAGTTGGAGTTAGCAGAAGTCCTCATAAGACCATAATAGACCAAATTCTAAGGCCGCTTGTGACCAATACATCCAGAGGTATGGAGGTTGGTATAATAAACTTTAAGCCCAAATGGATATAAAAAACTTCAGTGCAAATACCTTTTCTTTCCAAACCATTACTCCCAAAGACAGGCCCACAACCACAGCAAGCGAGAGAGCTTCTGCCAAGCTACTAAAGTCTGCAAATTATAAGGAAGGCAGCGGTACCTCAAAAACCCACATAGGGAACTTGATAGACATTACATCTCCAAGTAGGGTGGGAAACCAAGGAAGTCTAAATGTTGCTTTCACTAGATGTAAGGCAGACTTACCCAAAAGATCTTCTGATTGCGATCATTGATAAGTCTGACCTTGAAGGTTCGATAAGCGAGCAGTATTGGTTGCGTAGGGTAAAATGAAAGATTAGTTCCAATAGCTCGTGTTAAGCCTTTTTTATACCCTCAGCCATGTACACTGGTGGCCAAAACTAAACAACTGAAATCGCAAAGACAATAAATGTCCTGTAACTTTTACAAAAATAAACAAATCGTAATTATTTTTCCAGTTTTAAATGAGAGGTTTAACTCACTTTTAATGAACTAAAAATAAAAATACAAAAATAATTTGGAACGAAAAATAATATGTGGAAAACTAAAATGACCCAATTTTTGCTTGGTCAAAACTGAAGCAACTTTTGATATTTATTTTCAAATAATTAAATTTTGGCTAGTAGTCGATAGCATAACCATTATTTTTGATAGCAGCTGCACACCTACGAGGCATTGAATCTATAACACGCTCAATTTGATCCTTGGGTATGCTTTCCCAGGCACCCCGAATTCTTTAGAAAATGTTGAGCTTATTTATTTCCGAATCTCGCTTGATCTTCCTATCTGCGATACTCCAAAGGTTTTCTATGGAATTTAGGTCAGGTAATTGTCCCGGCCATGACAAAACATAACTTTTGGGATCATTGTCATGCTGAAACGCCCAAATGAGCCGAATATTTTACTCAGTGTAAGGGAACAATGTGATGCCCAACACATCTTTGTAAACAAACCGATCCATAACTTCCTTTATTTCATGAATAGGCCCAAGTCCATAGAGAGAAAAACAGCGCCACGCCATTTTTGACCCTCCTTCATGCTTCACTGTACCTTTGCAACACTGCGGCATGAGCTCTTCATTTTTTGGTCTTCTCACCGTAAAATTTTTCACGTCTGAGTCTTTAATATTAAACGTAGACTCATCCCAGAAATAATGCTTTTTAATTGAGCTTGATTCCATTTAATATTATCGTTTCCGAAAGCCTATATATCTCGAGCTTATATCCAATGATTGATCTCTCACCAATCCAGTTGAACTCTTAAAAAAATGTTTTTTTTTTAATTCTCTCACAATTTGTGGATCAGTACGGGCTGAAGTTTTTCACGGCCTTCATCCGTTATAGACTGTTACTACTGATCCAGTTTCAAAAAACCGACTTAGTATACAGAAATAATTATGAAGTCACATAAATATTTATGAAATATTTCTCGGAAATCATTTTCTGTGATATGTTGTTTCATAGTCACTGATAATTTGCTGTTTTATACAGGTACTGTATTTGCTTCTAGCCATTTTTAAAAAATTTTTGGGCAGTACTTATAAAACGGAAAGAAAAACATATGCTGTTGTAAAACACTTCTCAAAATGGATTTATGACAAGCGAAATTGTCGAAGGAAGCAAAAAGTGATAAATATCACAGTAAAAACAACTGAAATTGCAGCGGTTATATGAATATACAACAGAGTTGCTTTTGTTTTGTCCAAGCCTAAATCGGGTTAATTGACTTTACCATACATTATTATTTATTTAAAAGTGAATTTTGGTTTTTTGTTTTAGGTTTTTAAAAAGTGAATAAAGTACCTAATATAAGACAAGAAAAACTTTCTCATTTTCTTAATTTTTAAAAGAGTTACAGGGTATTCGTTCTCCATGTAATTTCAGTTGCTTTAGTTTTGGCCACCAGTGTAGCTACGGAGGGTATATATCATTTGATACAGTCAAAACGTGCCTAGTCGAAATAACGGTTTTAGACCCTAGGTCTCTTTGGGCCAAATCCGTTTCAGGGCATTTGGAGTCGATCTAGCGATGTTCGTCCGTCCGTCCGTCCGTCCGTCTATCTGTCTGTCTGCCTGGCTCGCTGGTGCGCACGATAACTCTTGAAGGAAGTATCCGATTTGATCCAAAGTTGGTACATCGTAATATTAATGTCAAACTTAGATCGGGTTCGGAGATGAGCACTATCGGTGCACTCCTTCTGGTACCTCCCACACAAAATGTCAAAATTTTCAAAGAAAATAATTTTTTGCACAGAAAAAGGAAGGTCAATTTGATTTTTCTCCAACTTTGCACATCCTAATATTTCCATCAGTGCTAGGTCTGGTGCAAAAATGGACAACATCGGTCCACTCCATTAGGTACCTCCCACAAAAAGGCTCAAAGTTTGAAATAATTAAAACTCTTATAAAATGTGATGTAAGATTCGATTTTCTTCAAATTTTACACATCTCAATAATTTTATTAACTCAAGGTTTGGTGTAACAATGAAATTTATAGGTCCACTCCCTCTGGCACCTCCCACAAAAAATGTCGAAATTTTCCAAAAAATATATTTTTTGCACAGAAAGACAAAAGATAATCCGATTTTGCTCCAACTTCGAGGGTAAAAAAATATGTAGAATTGTCCATAAACTAATAGTCGTGTTTTACTGGTACACGGTGCGATGGTATCTCGAACCCATTGAAGCCCAAATTCCCCAAGTCCTTGCTTCTTCCCTGTTTGTATCAACAACTGCTGCAATGAACACTTGTGGCATGCGTCTGCAACACATGCAACAGCATTCGGTTCTTTGACTCTTGTGTGTTCGTGTGGCCTTAGACAAACAGAAGCAGTGAATGAACGTCAAGAATATTGGTCATTCCCGTTACTCTGTATGTATGTGTGTATAAGTACATGGTGGGTCCATCATATGTGTAAGACTATCTTTTGGAACAGCTTTTATTTGTTTGGTTGTTGAATCGGGTTGTTGCTGTTGTTGACGTTGTCATTAATCGATTCTGCTTATTCTGTTTATATGAATACCAATACACACATAAATGCACTCACACACACACATGCATCCACTCATATCTATGTAATATGATTACATATACAAATACACCCATTTAGTTAGTTAGTCCTGACATTTATGTCATCAACATTCTGTTGTTTACGTTCGCAATTTTGTGGTTCATTCAGTTTACTTTTATGGAGTTGGCTTATGAGCAGCAACTGCAGCAACAACGACAGCATCATCATCGGCATCAGCATCACTTGCCAATTTTAAGTGGATAGTAAAAATGAAAACTTCAAAATGACTTTATTTTGAAATTTAGTTTGAAACTTGCAATTCCAACTATGTAGTATGAGAGGTATACAACAGGCACTTAAAGATGAATCGGGTATTTAGGGTAATACGGGTTTTGTTAGGAAAGTTAAATTGTTTCAAATGTGACGTCATTGTTGCTGTTATTAATTGAAAAAAAGTAGTAGGTAATTTTTAGCAAACATATTTATTAAAAATTAAGGGAAACCCCAAAAAAGGATATCCAATGTAATAAAATGTAATTTTAAAAGTCAGATTAATTGATTTTTTATGCATAAATAATTATATATTTTTTTCGGGAATTTAAGCTTAAGCTATGTTACATAACTGAAGATATTTGGTAGAACTGAAGATTGTCTTATCCATATCAACAAATCAATTTGCATATGAAAATGATGGCTTTATTAACCAAAATCTTCCTGTGTATTGTTGTCGCAGCATTTGAATAAAAAAGATTTAAAAATCCAATAAATGAAAGCAAAACACAATGACATATCATATTTTTTTTTATTCATATCTGTCTTTCCTAAAAAATAAAAATCTTAACCAAATCTAATAAACAATCTCTAAAATATTGAAATTCCTCACATTCTGCTTGTGGTATTTATTGAAATCATACTCCCCATGGATGAGTGACAGTTACGTCAAATGCGGTAGCTGGAGAATATATCAACAAGAATAGCAACGCAAAATAGTACTTCAAATTGATGCGTCATAAAAAAGGGGGAATAACTATTTGAAAAATATAGAAGTAATCCGTAACGAGGGTCACCTGTGAAGGTTTAAAAAATAGGTAAAACATGAAAGAAAATTTCGGTCAGTGTTCCGACTGATATACACGTAGAAATAATGCATCAGGGTCGCACGCAAATTTTGGGACTTAAAGTGCCCTGAATTTTATTTTTGATAGTTAGGGGAAAATTGAAAAATATCGATGTGTTGATCCACATGTAATAATTTTATAATTATTTAACAGTTACACCATTTGGGGATTAGACAACAAAAGGAGTGATCCGGTATTTCTAATCTTATCTTGTGTTAAAAATATTGGGATGTGTCAAATTTGAATAGAATAGTATTTCGTAATTTCAGCGCGATATGGTTTTTTAAAGTTTTGAAATATTTTGGTGGAGATACAAGGGAGAGTGGTCCGGTGTGTCATATTTTTGAGTCATATCAAGAATTGATTGAAATGTTTCGAGGAGTAGGCTGGTACTGCCAGACCAAGCGCTACAGCAAAATCGGACTATCCTTTCTCTTTTTTGAGGTAAATTATTTTCTTTAAAATGTCGACCGTTTATAGGGAAGGTTCCGGAATAAATAGACGAATATTGCCAAAATCCGAGTGTTGCCCATCTATGTTTGATAGTAATATTATGATGTACAACGTTTGGACAAATCGGATACTCCCCTCGATAATTATCGTGTGGCCAAGATGGACGGACACCGCTAGATCGAAATTAATTGTTCGGCAACGACTTTCCTACGACCGTTATTGGATGCCCAAAAAGCAGATTCCTCAAGAGGGATTCTATAGAAGGAAACTCAATGCACTTGACCTAAGTCTTGTTGAGCATAACTGTAACCAAAGCGAGATTTTTCTGGTTTCCGCAAAATGTTGAACTTTTTTTATTCTCATCTAAAAATACTTAAAATCCACTAATATTATCGAGGAATCTTTGAAAAAAAATCCAGTATTATTTGGCCACGAAATTATAAAAATAGTTACAAAACCTGCGATTGCTTGTCAGGAGGTCCTAAACGCAAGTTACTTCACTATTTGAAGCCAGGACATTTTTGAGGACTTCTGGGCTGGGAAATCTATTTTTTTTTTTGGTTTAAAAACACCAGACTTTCGCGTAGATGCCAAGAAATCCTGAAAAGTAATTATTAATAATAAACAAGTAAGCAAAGGCTAAAGACGTGCGGGGTCGATCATGTGATACCCTACAACACTACAATATGTTACAAGCCCCCTTTTGTCCAAAACCATTTTGGAATATTTCACTTTTGGAATTATGTCAGAGATATTGCCCTTAGCATTTTGACCAGGGACATTTGCCTAATATTTACGCACTCCATCGTGCTGTTAGTTGTTGTGTTCCATTTTACAGCTAAATATACTCCAATGGTCGTCCAAAATGCTTCCCTGTCCTCCCTGTCCTTAACTCTCTTCTCAGGCGTGTCGATTGGCTTCAATTGTGTGATTAGGAATTTTTTTCTGTTTTTGGTTCATTTGAACCCCTAAATATATTGCGATCATCATGCGATCACCAAAAGCAAGAAGCTCTTCTGTATCTCCAAATTTAGACTCATCTATATGATTTGCTTTTTTTACCTGCTTTTTTATCGAAATTAGCAAAAAAAGCCAGATCGCCAGCCAGAAAATTGCCTTTTGTGTATTTCGGATATCGTCTGTAAGTAATGTTGGTATTTTTTCACACAAAAGTTGTGGTCCATTCTACCCGCTGTCCTAAACTCTAACTTCATGCGAGATTCCTTCGGTTTCTATTTGTGACCTTTATTACTGGTGCAAAATCAGGAACATTTTTAGTTTTTGGTCCAAACCCCCTAAATATATTGCGGATATCTTTGAAGACAATAGGCCTAGCCCTTCTGAGCCCTGCCCTTTCCTTGTAAAATGTTCGTAAGGATCGGACGATACTTGCAATCTATATATAATAACCCCAACCTGTGTTGTAAGGTGAAAAAATATTTCAAAATATACACTTCAATATTATAAAAAATTCGTGATCCATATATACTTTCCTATGTGGAAAACCAATATTTCGAGGTGTTACATAATTTTTGGCCCAATAAAACTTATAATACCCCCAACAAATACTGTTGTAGTTTATGAAAAACTTCTTAAAAATCCATAAAAATATCTTGTTAATTTTGGTGAAGTTGGATTTTTTTGTCAAGTAATCCTGGAAAAAACGTTTCATAAAGAAAGAAAGCTAACTATTTGTTGCCAAGAAATTCTGGAGGACATATGTATTGTTAATAAGCCCAATATACGAAAGTCTAATAAAATATTCCCAAAATCCAAGATATTTTATAAGAAAGTGTTTGAGTTAAATAAACGATATTGAGTCTGGAATTCTAAAAATATTTAAAAAAAATGGTAAGAAATTCAATTCATATAAACATTCGTTGTGAGTCCGCTGTGAGAGGGATCTGTAAAAATACAAAAAAAAAAAAAAAAAAAAAATGCACACCTTTTGACCCATATTTGACGATGTCTTAATTTTGAGGTGGAAATACTGGGATATATCTGGAAATGCTGGGTTAAATATCAACTTTTTTTGATAGTTGAGTTTTGTTCACAATTTTTATAATTGAATAAATGGTTGAATAAATATGGAACCCTATATTTTACACTTGGTTAATAATTGACCCATGTATTTATATGTCCTTAATAACAAAATATATATATTTTTTTTACTTTTCCCAAATTACAATACAACCCTCGCAACCTGATAACAAACAGCAAGTTTTTTTTCTTGGTAAACATAAAGAAAATTTTTTCAAAGTTATGAAAAAATAAGACTTTCGATTCGCCTATGAAATGTGTCTGTCTGCCAGTCAGTCCGCCTGCCTGCCTTGCTCTGACTCCTAGTTGGTTAGTTCGTCACATTTGCGTACTATATATGCCTGTCTTACCCAGCGAATAGATGACGGCAGTGAATCCACCCAGGAAGTATCCCATTATGCGTATAGTTCAAGTTTTTGTTGTTTTTATGTTTCAATGATTCTTCACATATCATAAGTTTTTATGATATTATTAAAATATTTCATCTTTAGGCAAAATAAAACCAACCGCCACGAAGGTGGAGGGTGAAAAAATATTACAATTCTCAAAGAAATGAGAAAAAATGCCAAAACAAATACATATTCAAAAGCGATGAAAATCGCAGAATCCCTCTCATGGAACAGCCAATGAATTTGCTGGCGTATTGAAATAGTATGGCATAGGCAAATTCAAAGTGGTTTTGTGGGTGGTTGTAAAAGAAAATGCCAAGAGAAAAAAAGACAATCTGCCACCCCATAGGTTGTTGAAGTGTAACCGAAAAATAGCTGATGTCACCCGCCTGAACTTCAAGAAAAGTTAAATTTTATTATTATTTGCAAAAAACACTTCAAGGCATGAGGGTGATGGAGGGGTCCCCTCCCCAAAAGAACACAACAACAACGACAACAAAAAAACTAGAGCGGCAATTCTTAGGCAACAACTATTGAAATGATTTGATTTTATGGCTGTGTCATTGAATGTATTAAGCCCATGCATAAATTTTAAAGGACATCGTAAATTTGTGATTATTTTCTCTGGCTTTTCTTTAAATTTTGGAAAACACTAAAAAAGGACGACGCAGCTCATTGGTTCTGGCAGTTTTACGATTTAAAAATTTAATACCGTTCGCACTTAAAAAAATAAATAGAGGAGCCGAATGCTTATCTATTGTCAAGGGAAAATGATCCATAATAAATTTGTTTGTTTGGATTTTTGTTAGGATATATATGTGTAGTGGTGGGAAGAGGTTTTTTAAACTTACAGCGGATTTATATTTTTTAAAGATTTAACTTACTTGTATTTTTTTAATATCACATACACACAGTTTATTGTAGTTGAAATAGAAAAGTAGATTTAGTTATTATATTAAAGCAAACGAGGTAGCAGAAAATTAATGTAAATAACGAAAAATTTTAGAATTGGGACAGTCAGGATAAGATTTACGGCGAGACAACTTCCACGTAGGTAAGTGAGTAGCCTTTTGAATTCTCCGGCATCCTGTCTTAAAGTACTTATTCAGGTCTCCGAGTCCTTAGAATGTTCGCATATACTTTTAGAGCCTTGTTTGAGCCTTTATTAAGGTCGTCTGTCACACATTCCTAGTATATCATTGTAAAGGCAGTCCTGCTTATATACTAAAGTTGGTTTCCCACACTTATACCGTTACATACCCTCGTAGAGCCTAGCTTGAGCCTATGAAGGAGCCTCGCAGTCGAACTCACGAATATCCTTATTGACACATGCTTCATTACTTATCCAGGTCTCTTCCGGTAGAATCTTATTCAGTGAAGATATCTTTGTGAAGACGATCCCTAGGCTTTCCTGTTGCCCCCGAAAGGATTACTTTACCCTTCATGTTTCTCCCGACAAGATTACTTGCTGTGTTTCCATCCAGTCATTGGCATGTTGAAGTCCTAGCTATATTTCCCAATTGAATTGATACCATTTTGTCTAGTTAATAAACGGGTCAAATTTTACAACTTTATGCTTTCTAATTGAATCAAAATAGGGTATAACATGTCTTACTATAAGAAGTACTCTTACAATGCTAATTATTGGTATTTTGAAGGTCCAAACCTAATTAATGCATTCCAATTTTCTGAATGGACTCCATTTTTTCTTGGAAGTAATCGGGTCAATTTCCATCATAATTATTCGGGGCACCTTTAGTTCTGAAGTGAAAGGATAGCGTGTTCTCCGCTCTAAATACCTGGGAAATTTCTGTCAATTCGAAACAGAACTGGTTGATTCCAGCTCAGGGGTAATCAACTAAATTATTTGAAAGTTTTGGTTAGCTGTCTACTTGGAGGCAATTGGTTGATTTGTTCTCGGTTCGAACGTGAGCAGTCCGAAATGTTCGGTATTCCAGTTGGCATAATGCTCGAAAAGTGAGAGCGGACAGAGGAAATAGAGCGTGGTTTGCTTGCTATAAAGTCGTTAATTGTTTTCTAAAGTCGTTAAGAGCGGGCTAAAGAGTAATGAACGCATTTCTCCCCACACACACAAGCCGCACCATTGACAACAAGTAAAAAAGCAGCTAAGTTGGCCCGGGCCGAACTTTTATTATCCTTCAACATTTGGAAGAAACTTCAAAAATTTCAAAAAATTCCGAAAATATCGTTTAAATGAATACCTTTATACTGGGGCTATACGAAGACGAGGACCTGTACACGACATTTTCAGGCATAACCTGTAGTACCCATTTTAAACTTCTAATACGAAATTTAAGACCTTTCGGGTCAATGATATACCACCAAAATACCGGATATCGGCAGATACCGTTATATGGGGGCTATACGAAGACGTGGACCTGCATACGACATTTTCAGGCATAGGCTGTAGTACCCATTTTACACTTCTAATACGAAATTTGCAACCTTTCGGCTCAATGATGTCACTTAAATCATCAAAATTTCGGATATCGGCAGGTACCGTTATATGAGGGCTATACGAAGACGTGGTCCTATTAGGAACTTTGAATACGAAATTTGAAATAATTCTGGTGAATAATGTCGCTAAAATCATCCAAATATCGAATAAAGGGAGGTACCGTTTTATGTGGGCCATATTTCGTATTTCAAACTTCGAATACGAAATTTAAAACAATTCGGGTGAATAATTTCGATAAAATCATTAAAATACCAAATAGCGGAAGGTACCGCCATATGGGGACTATACGAAAAAGTTGACCGACATGGCCCATTTACGAACTTAACCTGCTTACTGGCAAAAGACACATGTGTGCACAATTTTAGCCTTCTATCATCATTCGTTCGATAGATATCGTGATTACAACAGGCTGACGGACAGACAGACGGACGGACATCGCTAAATCGTCTTAGAATTTTACGCTGATATAGAATATGTATACTTTGTAGGGTCTACCATGGATATTTCGAGGAGTTACAAACGGAATGACAAAGCCAAAATACCCTCCATAGAATGGTGGAGGGTATAAAAATGTAATCAGAGAATAAACAAATTGCGAGAACATAAGAGAACGGCACTCTACCCAACCCTCACTCAGGGATTTTTCTCAATGTACGGACCTTCCTGATCCAAGAATTCACTCACAGAATTAGTTGCCAAAACTGCAGACTTGGACGGAGGTATAATTTCGGTGATAAAAACTTAAAACAATATGTATCATACCACGAAGTGAATGAGAATTATTTTTCAAAGTGTATGAATTTCAAGTTTTGGACAATTGGAAGAATGTTGTCAAATACCAACATATTCAATAGAGGCCGTATGATGGGGTGGATATAAATGTGTGTGGCAGACCCAGGATACCCGCGACCTTGGTTAATTAAGAGCCTTTAAAGACCCTTAAGGGGCTTAAAATCTTTATATGATTATGGTAAAAAATATGGTTAACATCATCAAAATACCGAATATTGGGAGGTACCGTTATACAGGGACTACATGAAAACGTGGACCGACTTGACCCATTTGATTAACCTTCCTACTGGCAAAATACGTAAAAAAATTTTACAGAATTGTAGCCTTCAATCTTAATGCGTTCAAAAGAAAGAGCGATTACAACAGACAGACAAAAGACGAATGTTGCTAAATCGACTTAGAATTTTATGCTGACCAAGAATATATACACTTTGTTGGGCCTGACATGAGGATTTCGAGGAGGAAAAGAAAATCTTTAAAACTTAGTAAATCCAAAACATTTCGCAGCTGCCCTAAAATTTCCCTTTTTAAATTTTTTCAATACTAGTCTCTCTCTTTATAAAATATTCCGAATGGGCATAGTGGTCTCCTGGTTCGTAAGTAAAGCAGAGATACACTACAACTGACAGCTGTATTTCAAATAATCCAAATTGATTGTGAATAACATTATAGCTAAAGTAATAAAGAATTTAATTATAACCTAAAAGCCCCAAAGGGCATTTTTATTTTACGGCCTTAGCCACACGTATACCTCCATGGAGGAGATTTCTGCCAAAAACAAAATTGAAATATTATAAAAAATATGATTCTAAATTTGAGTGCTACTCTTTTATGGGTGTTGTGTTGTGATCGTGGTCGACCCTGCATAAATAGAATATTTACTTCAAGAAATAAATGTTTCTTGTGACTTTGGACACATATTTCGAGAGGTTGCCTTTCAAGCTATGTTTGAGAACCCAAAAGTCTGCAGTCAAAGTATAGATTAAATTGAAGTCCGGGCCAATTTGTTCTTCCCAAATCATAGATTTAACATGCCACTTATCAGATACGCAGATACATATTCACATTTCACCCGAATTTCCCTTTTGTCGACTGGCATTTGTTGCTTTGGCACTCTCCAGTTGCCTGCTGCAATAATACTTAACATGAATTCTTTAGTAATATTTGACTACAAGTTTAACACAACCACTTGACAATTTGCGCCAAAACAGCTGCAAGCACTTGATAACACAACAAACAAAAACGAAAAGAGAGAACGAAATCCTCCAGCAAATGAAAGATGTGCTATGTGCTTCAACATCGCTCGCCAACAACAAAGTCAATGGCGACGACAGTAACTGGGACGATAAATGCGATGATGGAAATAAAACGCGACTATGTCTAAATCAGCGGTGGAGCAGTGGCAATATCACGAGCAGCAACAGTAGTAACGTTTGTAACTAGTGTAAATGTCGAGTGTGAATGACGTTTGGACTGTCTGTCGGTTGTTCATTCGGTCGCCGAGCAATCGCTGGAAGAAACATCAAAGTCGTCGTCATCGACGTCATCCTCGTCATACTTATGGAATTATTATTGTGGTGATTATTACTACTGTAACGAATGTGAGATGCCACTTCAATCCAACACGAGCCCCACTAGCCAGAAGAGCTGCTGATGTTATTGAAGAGAATTATGACGATGATGATGATGATTACGATGCAGCTGCTCTCGTTTTCTTTTCAGATTTAAAGCTATTTGGAGTATGTGCTTGATTACAAGATAGGGATGCCATTTTGCTGAAATTAAAATCTGGTTCATGTAAAGCAAGATTTGAAAGTGGTAGAGAGGATTTGAGAGAGAGTATGTTTAATTTACGTTTTACTGCAAGTTCATAACTCATACGCAAGGTAAAATGGGATTTCGAAGAAAACATAAGAGAGGGTAATATCATAGAGCAGTTTTTTGGGGAAATTTAAATAAAACTACAAATTTCTATAAAAATTCGCAAGTAACGACTGAACTTTAGCAATTATGTAGCCCCAATTTAAATAATAGAATTAGAATGTTCGAATATGATCAAAACAATTTTGTCACGTTGTTTCGAAAGTCTCTAAAATCCTCTAATTTCTAACTGGAAGATGTTGTAACTGCATTTATAGCATATGTAAATACGGCGGAAATCACATAATATATGTATTGGGTCGCTGAATACGACTGAAGATCAATTATCCCTTTACACAGGATTTGAGAGTAGCTTAACAAAATACCAAAGTCACAAAGAACATTCTCTAGGGCAGGAGAATAACAAATTATGACATTTCTAGTAGTTTTTTCTCTCAACCGAACGAGGGAATGGGATGGCAGTTCTCACATCAAATATTTTTCGATGAATAAAGAAATTGCAGCATTTAGAGGATATTAAATGCAAATTCTGCTGACGGCTAGTGCGCTTAATCCTAGAGAAATTCTTTCAGTCATTATTTAGACCTTTCTGATAGAGGTATTAATATTAAACACGTAAAATGTAAAAAAGTATGATTGACATGTCAGTGCTATTGACACTAAGTAACACCAATTATTCTGCGTGCTTATGACAAAAAGAAGAATGGTGCAATATATATGTTAATACCGAATCTTCACTACTGGTGTGATTTCTTCTCTTTATATTTGAGGATGAAACCTCCAACCTACGGTCGCTGCCAAAATATTCCTTTGGTTCATGAAAAACCTACCTTCCTCTACCATTTGGAATGAATTTCGAGATAAAATCCTTAAAAAATCTGTTAAGATTTTAAAAATACCGAATATAGCCGTTATATTGGTGTCTATACGACGTGGACCTACATAGGCATTGTTGTCATAAGTCATAACCAAATTCACATTCGAAACTTGAAATAAACGGTGAATATTGTAGCCTACAATCTTCAAAATATCGTATATAGGGAGGTACCGTTATATTGGAGCTGTGCGAAGACCTGGACCAGCATAGACAATTTTCTTTCATAGGCTGTATCATCCATTACGAACTTCAAATACGACATTTCAAACAATTTCGGTGGGTAGAAGACCTGGACCTGCATAGACAATTTTCGGTCACAGACTGTAGAATCTATTTCGAACTTAAAATACCAAATTTGAAACCATTCCGGTGAATAATGTCGCTAAAATCATCAAAATACCGAATATTCGGCATATGGGGGCTATATAAAAACGTGGACCTACATGACCCATTTTTCCTGTCTTCTGGAAAAAAAACATGTGTGCAAAATGTTAGCCTTTTATCTCAGTTCGTTTCAAATATAGCGTGATTACAGCACACAGACGGACATGGCTAAATCGACTTAGAATTTTACGCTGATCAAGAATATATAGATATTTTGTTGGGTCTGACATGAGTGTTTCGAGGAGTTACAAACGGAATGACAAAGTTAATATACCCTCCATAGTATGGTGGAGGTATAAAAAAAGTAAAATCTGAAGAAGCGAAATATTCCTATAAGTCTATACATCGAACTTTTTTATAATATTTTTCGACACGAAAATGACTCCGATTACAATCATACAATGTCGTATGAGCATTTGCTAACAAAAGTGCCAGAAAATTTGCGAAGCAAGAGTATTTCTCGTGTCAGTTCTTGGTCATAAAAAAGACGAGTTTGACGAAATACCCAGATCTGGATCCCCTTCAACGATCTCCAGATTTTAAGAACGTTAACATTACTCTTAGCACATTCTACATCGCTGGTGACGTTTTCTTAGCCATAGCGAAAATACTGAATAAGGCTATAATATAAAACTAAACCACTTTTTTTGCTTGAAAATGAAAAGTGGTAGGATTTAGAAAGATTTCTCAACAGAAAATCGTAGATATGGCATCTCTAGCATTTAAAAATAAAACCCCAGTGATTGAGTGATGGAAAACTATTTGCACTATGGCAGCTGGCTACATTATGCCACCTCTTTTGTCCCCTAGAGTATGAAACACAAAAAAATAACTCTCGCCTTTAATAAAAGATCCATTTGTGGGCCAATACAATTCGGCGGGACAAAAAATACTACAAAATTTGGCTAAAAATATTCATATTTCCACCAAAAAAAAAAAAAGGAAAGCAAACAATCAATGAATGGAGCAATTGAACAAAATGCTATTTAGACAAAAGCTAAGGAAACAAAAACTCTTGAGTTGAAGGACATTTTTATTGTTGAAAAGTCCTCGGCGGGTGTTTTTAGATGTTAAATGCCCGCCATACAGACTGACTATTATTGGATTTTCAAGGAGGAGAGTGTTATTGAACGGAAATAGAAAGAAAGAAAGAAACTCTACAAATATTTGTCAACTAATTATAATGGATTTCAAGCCAACAATTGACTGGAAAAAGTCAGAAAAAGAAGCCATCAAAATCTTGTTCCTTCCAATTTCCTGGTGAGAAAGGAAATGCTAATGTAAGTGTGGCCGTATCCTTTAACAGCAAAAAAAAAGTGGAAGAAAGGAGGAGCAAAAGAAATATGGGGTTGTAGATAAACAAAGTCAAAGTTAATTTAATTCCACATATATATTCTTAGACGCCGTACTTCTTCTTCTTCTGCTTCGTTTATTCTGTTGGTATTTGCATTTAATCTTAACCCATATTTGTCTTTTTATTTTTCTCCTTTTACTTCGGGAGCGAGTTGTTTGCTGTGCGTTGTGTTGCTCTCGATGTTTGCTCAAGGTTTTTGACTTAATTTTCATTTGAATTTCCCTGGCAAATGTAATGTGTGAGCAACAGCACACTCCCACCCTGCCTCCCTTCGGTTAGAGTCGGTGTTGTTGTTGTTTTTTTTTTTGGTGTTTTGAATCTGGCAGAGCTGATTGTTATTAAGATAAATTCAAAGTTGAATCAATTTGCTTAATAGCCGCAATTCGTTAAAACTCCTTTTTTGGGGACTTTCCCAAGTTTTGTGGTTCGGTGGGTGGGGGATAGAGTGTATATATATGTGTGTGTGTGTGAGTCTGCCGCCTTGACACTGTATTTGATATTAGCATTTACGTTTGTTGCTCATTTAGAGGATTTCTTGCTAATATTTAAGCAATGTTATCCTTCTTACTCATCCGATTACCCCCACCTCCACCCGCACAAGGCAATGTCTTTCCTAACCACCATTCCGGCGATAGAAAAAGCTAAGCATATTTTGTGACATTTTATTTAACCTTCTCCCCGGTAATGTGTGCCACCAGTAACGGAGGGCATTTGTAGTGCTCCTCTTCATTTCCAACTGGCATTTTATTATTTCGTTTCGTTTTTTTTTCTCCTTTACTGTCCTGTTTTTTATCAGCTCTTAACTATCTAAGGGATAATTTATAAATACGTACGAACGAGTACCAAATAAATTCGTTTGCTAAAAAATTTATTTATTTTTTGTTTTTATTTTTGGCCACGCCGTTTTTCTTAGCCGTTAGCTTAGCTTAGCGAACATTTTCCTTATGGCAAGCTTAAAATTGTTTTTCTGGGAAATACGGCTATCGCGGTGGCTGCTGCTGTTTCCATCGTCATCTCCGTCGTTGTTGTTGTTTATTAAGCCATTATTTCCGTTGATGATTTCGGATAAAACTACGCGTTTTATACAATATTTTTGTGGCAATAAATTTTCTAAGTAAATAAACCGATTTATTAAGAGGACAATTGTCAGGAAAGATTCATGAGACACTAAATTGGAATTCCGATGCTATGCTATGGCAAGCGGTGTAGAATAATATTTTTTATTTTATATATATTATTTTGAAATTTATGACATTTAGCGAATAGTTGGCCATTACTGTGAAATGAAGAGTTTTCTCATGAAATTCGGGAAATCCTAAATAGGTCACAGCAATAATATGTGAAATGGCGCATAATGAGAAAAAATGGGAGTGTTTTCTAGTTGGTAGGTACAAAAAAGAAATTTCGAAATCATTTCAAAATGTAAATTAGGCCAAAAACATCAGAAAAGTAGTCGTTTCTGAGGGGCCCTGACCGACTAAACTACAACCAATTTTCATGCGAGTTTCGCTTTGAAATCTACACCATTGGATCAAGGACAATACCTGTTTCTTTTATCGCTGTGATCGTAGCAAAAGGATTTTTGAAATTTTGGATGATAAGGTAATTTTTGTACCTTACACCATACTATAGAGTTTGTCATTCTCCATAATATGAATGTTTGTTCTTGATCAGCAAAAAATTTTCCTTTTCCGCGGAAATCACTCTCGCTTCCGAAAGTAATGAGATTGTGCTATTAATTCCATTCTTTATTCGATATTTGCACAATTATAGCCTATCTGAGAACACATTTTTTTCTAAGATGGGATTTTGGATTTGAAAACGGTTGCAATCTAATCGCTTCATACAACCGTATATAATTTTCATGTAACATTTTAAATATATCCTATGCTCAATGTTGCCCAATTCTCGTAGCATATGTTAGCTTCAATGCAGTCAACGATAATTCTTGTTCACTTGTTTTTTCAACGTGGATATAGATCAATAGCCAACAGAGTAGGAAAAGACGTGTGGATCACCAACCGTACCGATACTAGTAAGTCACGATTCGATCCAGCTACCAACTCCTAGCTAGCTCGCAGCACTTAGCACGCTCCCAGCTTTTAGCAAGCTGCTGATTTTTTTTGACAAGCTCCCAGTGTTTTGCATGTGCCTAGCTCTTAGCAAGCTCCCAGCTTTTTGATAAGCTCCTAGCACTTAACAATCTCCCAGTTCTCAGCCTGAAGCTCATAACCAGCTCAATGCTCTTAGCCAGCTTCCACTATCCGAAATCTTCCACCACAACAACTCGAATAAATTATGGTTAGTCTCACACCTAGCGACTGTAGATCTGACAGTCACCCACTGCCCCAAACCGACGCTCATACGAGCCGACTGCCATCCGAGTACCACAGGGCAGGGCTGAATCACATTTATAACAACTGATTCGCGGACAGCCATCGGACTGCCACAGGGCCAAGCACACACACGACTACTGCCGCGTACAGAACCCAATCCTAGGTCGTTCATATAGACTTCTGATATTCGTCACATTGTGCAGGAAAATTGTGCATCGGTTTTTTTTTAATTTTCTCTGGAGGTAGGTACTTGCACCCGGATTCCAAATATTTTTTATACTGAAAACATCATTTTACTATGCTGAACATAATCGGCTCTTCCCGATTCAAAGATCACATACCTGGATTCAAAAAGGATAATAACATATTGTAGCATCTTGGAAAGGCTACAGTGACAACTATAATTTGGCATACATTTTGTGGACTTCCAAAAAGGCATCAAAAAAAATGGATCCAAAAAAATCAATAACTTTGATACAACTCCCGACCTACTATCGATTAGTAGGTCCGGGTTTAACTAGTGACTTGGACCCGGACTTTTGGGACAAATATCCCGGTATCCGATTCCGTCCCCCAAGAAAATACTACTTTTCCAGAATTAAGATAAAAATAAATAGCTCTGGAAATAATCAAAAAAAAAATCGAGTGTTTTTATTAAACTAGGATTGTTCCTAGACATATTTCCAAAACATTACAAATGGTAGAGGGGATTATTGCTACAGGAAAGACAGGAGAAATACAGAGATTTGTTCGAGTAGACTATGTCAAATACCACACAAAGGAGACTGTCTCATATCATTTGGTAGGGAGGAAGGAAACTGTTTAGCAGAGATCCAAATTAGATAAGGTCAACTGTGGAATACTCTGCTGTCTGAGTCAACAGAAAAAAAAGATGGATGAAGGAACTAGAAAGGTGTCACCAATGCTTAGTACTGGAAGTGATTCTTGCAAACTGAAATTTAAGGATGAGAAAAAGCCTATTGTTTGGAAGGAAAAATTGTAATAATCTCTAACTGTTGTATGTGGGCTATACGATATCGTGGACCTATATACACATTTCTCTTCTAGAGGGTAAAGTGCTTAGAAAGAACTTCGAGTATGAATTTTAAGACAATTCCATTGAAAAATGTAGCTACAATCATGAAAATACCGATTATTGGGAGGTACATTAATATGGGGGATATACGATATCGTGGATCTACATATATAGACAATACTCTTCCAGGGGGTAAAGTACCCAGAAAAATTTGTGGACTTTTAGATAATATCATTGAAAAATTTGGCCCATACAATATCGTGGAGCGATGTAGACCATCTTCGAACTTGACTTGCCTGCAGACAAAATACTGATCTGTGCCAATTTTTAGCTCCTATCTTTATTCATTTTGACTCTAACGTGATTACAACAGACAGACGGACGAACAGGGCTAAAGCGTCTTCGAATTTTACGCCGATCAAGAGTATATATATTCATAGTTATATCTAAAATTATTATTTCGATGAGTTACATACTATGTATGGTGGGAGGCATAAAAAAACAAATTAAAATGTTCGACATTTCGTATTGCAAGGATTCCAAGGAATTATTTCATCTATTCTAAAATTGAGATAAGTAAAGTTACAACGAATTTAAATACTATTTTTGCTTTTCCTTGAAAATTTAATCTTTCTTTGGGGGAGGCACCTGTAAATACTACGGACACAACTCTCGAGTGTTACCGTGCAGAGAGACCAATAGGCAAGGTTAGATCGACTTTACATCCTCAAAAACGAATATCCTTCAAATAGACTAAACCTGGTCTAAAACTGATGAGGCACAATTTGGCCTTATCAAATTTTTTATACCCTTTGTAGTCATAAGAATGAAGGTATAAAAACGGTGCATTTCTCTTATTTTAGGAATATTGGCCATGATATGGTTTTGAAATTCCTCCTAATGTGATTTGATCGTTTTCATAAAACAGACACCCAACATTTAACTATGTAAATGAAATGAGGTACAACAATGGTTTCAATTATGGTAATAAAGACGCTACAAAAATTTACACAATTCGTCTCCCAAAAGCTATTACACATAACATCAGATATTATGTTATTTTGACCACAAAATCATTCCACTTTTCTGATGGATTTCTTTTCATCAGATATAAATTATCACTATTCGTATTTTCACACACACAGCAACACACAGATTTATATTAATATAAAACTGTTGCTGCATTACTTAGATTCACATACGTTCACTTATCCCTGTGTCCCTGTCTTTATGTCTACATGTGTGTGTGTGCGTGTTTACGTGAAAGAGAAACCAATTCGCCCTATGGGAGTCGGATATAATGTCAATGAAAATGTACGAAATCGAACTCCCAACACAAATGAAGACATCCAAAGTGCTCCATAGCCAAAGACAAGGACGCCAGCAACCAACGACGACGAAGACGACGTCTTGGATGCCAAGGAAACTCACCAAAGAAATTTCACTAAAGTGAAAATGAAATCTTAAACCACAAAGCAATCAATGCGTAAATCGAAATGTATAGAAATCCATTAAGGATGTTGATAGTATTATCTGACTTACATATATAGATGTGCACACACATATCTATAGAAAGACATACAAATGTGTACGTAATGCCACCGCTCCAGCGCAAACTACTAATAAGGCAACAATGCGTTGAATGGATTGGACGACTGGAGGGAGACACAAACTATTATTTGTTCAGCTTGTTTACACGCATATGAAAAAGGGAGGAGAAAATGGTGGCGCAAGGAAAGTTAAGGAAAGGATGAACGGTGGTTTTCGGGGAATTTGTTAGTTCAAAAAAAAGCTTTATTTTGAAGGACGCATGAAAATGTTTTTAGAAATGCGCTCAGTGTAGGAAAAAATCTAAAATAAAGAACAATTCCCAGTGGGAACCGGCATAAAATATTTAATTGTTGCAAAATCTAGAAACCTTGCTCTCTATGTTATAATTTAGTGGTACGAAAATTTTTTTAAATTTTTTAGACAAAGTTATGAATTTATTTTTGCAAGTCACATAATTATTAAAAAATGCACTTCTTAGAATAATTTTGATTCGAAAATCAATCAAGTTGTATGCACTCAAAATTTTATAGGCGACTCCGTAAATTACAGAGGTTACAATTTTCAAGATAATTTATTAAAATATGGCAATTATCAAGATTTAGGTATAGGATCCTTATAATGGTACTTCTAGATTTTTCGTATTTCTGAAGTATCAGCCCCATTTCATATTCTCAGTAGATATTGTAGCTCCTCACAGCACTATTCACTTTTTGCCATACCCTTCACATAACATACCTCTTGGTTTTCGGTTTTTGTGAGAGACTTAGCCCGATTTCTTATAAAATCAGTTGTAATTTTATATTTTGTTTCCTCTATGAGTAGATTAAATCTTCTCCAAAAATATTGATATATCACTGAAATGACGGAACTTTGAAAATTTCAAGGATTTTCTAGTAGCGGATTAGGCTCATACATAGTATGGAAATAATAATTTAAGACATAGCAATATATATATATATATATATATATATATATATATATATATATATATATATATATATATATATATATATATATATATATATATATATATATATATATATATATATATATTCTTGATCAGCGTAAAATTCTTAGACGATTTAGCCCTGTCCTGTTACTGCTGTTACTGCGCTGGTCAGCCTATTATCTGCAGCCAGGTCAAGTTCGAAGATGGACAATATATGATATCGTAAAGCTCTCATACAGGGTGAGATGAAAAAACTGCAACCAACTTCAGACTGCTGTCATTTCTAAGCCACTCGTCCGACAGCTGTTAAAATTATTATGTGGTGAGAATTTTCCAGAAAAAATGTTAGTCGTGATGGAATTCAAGCGTGATAGTGTGATTTTTTTTACATTTGGCTGGAAAACCACAAGTGGATATCGTTAGAATACTCCACTATTTAAATGTGAATAAATATTTTGTGTCTCATACCATAGATCATTACAGTTATACTGGTAGCGTAGCCCGACGTCAAGGAAGTAGACAGAAGTTAACAGCAACATCAGCAGAAATTGCTGGAAACACGCGTCGCAGTTGCCGAAAAATGGCTCGTGAGCTGAATATATCGCAATATTCCATTTGGCAAATACTGAAAAATGAGTTTCGCAAATTCTATTGAGGCATTGAAATTCCAAACAATGCAAGAACTTACACCGCAACAGAAGGAAAATAGACGCAAAAGAGCTAAAGAGTTGCTTCACTTGGCCGAGAGTGGTGAACTGCAGAATTTGGTTTTCTCCGATGGGAAAACATTCGTTGTTCAGCAGTTTATAAAAAAACAAAATGATAATGTTTACTTGCCAAATAGGTCACCTGAAAATGTGCACCTTCGGTTGGCCACCAGAACTCAAGCGCCGGACATAGAGATAGTGTGGGCCGCCATAGCAGCCGATGGTCACTCTCCGCTCGTATTAGTCGACCGTGGCATCAGAATAAATGCCGAATATTATAGCGAAAATATTCTGGAGGGTGTATTAAAGCCTTGGGCACGCAAACATTTTGGCCGCAGACCTTGGACATTCCAACAGGACTCAGCACCATCGCACTCAGCACGCGCCACCCAATAATGGTTACAAAATGAGGTTCCTCGTTTCATTTCCAGTGCACAATGGCCACAAAAATCTCCGGATACCAATCCGTTGGACTATTGTGTCTGGAGTATTTTGGAAAGCAAGGTTGGCACTAAAAAAACCAAAGTGATGATCACCTCAAGCAAGCGTTTCGCCGGGAATGGGCCAAAATACAGCAGAGCAACGTTCGGGCAGCCTGTGATGGTTTCATTGGCCATATTTCGTGCCAAATGTGACCAAATCGAACAAATCCAAACTTATTCTAAAATTTGATGCTATTTCCAATATTGTTTGCTTTCATTCAATAAAATTAAAAAAAAAAAAAAATAAAATAAATAAATAAAAATTATTGCGTTTGACTTTGTTGCAGTTTTTTACCTCACCCTGTATGTTGTACCTTTTTTTGCCACATATCTGATATCTTGGCTATCAGCATCATTGTAACGGTCAGATGCGACCTTTTAACGTATTTGTGGTTTCGCCGGGATGGAAAATATCCGATGACCGTCCTAATTGGTAACCATCTACCCAGACCTACAATCTAACTCCATGCTAAGTCCCGCGTCGGTTTATTGGTGCATAATTGTGGTCTGTAAAGCAACATCAAAATCAAGAAATTTTTCTTTTTTTGGTCCATTTCATCCCCTCAATATTTTGCGATCAACTCCTATGTCGAAGACCAATATTTCAAGGTATTACATAATTTTTGACCCTATCAAACTTATAGCAACCCCAACACATAATGTTGTATAAAAACATTGTATAATTCTCAAAAAAAAAAAAAAATATTTGCTAATTTTGTTTTTGTCGCCTGTTGATGCCTGGATTTAAAATATTTTTTAAATAAAATAAATATTTTATTTATTAATACCAAAATTACTAGAATTTGCCGAAATTAATTTTAAGACATAGCTCAAACGTAAAAAAAACCTTGAAAACGGAATTATCCGTAAAATGGGACTCTTTCAAAAAGTTAACCGGTATGACCCATTTTCTGAACTAAATGTATTTCAAAGATCTCTATAGCCCTCTTTTTGCCACATTTTGTCGCACAATGTCATCCTCATACAAAATTTCTAAGCTAAGTCAATTAGTACTATGAGCGTGTATTTGGTCTGACATGCCGGAATCCCTTTTTGTAGACCATAAAATTAATCACCAGCAAAGCCATATATAAATATGTAATATTGGATCTTCCTAATTGCTTAAAACTTGCGGTACAATATTAAGCAATTTTCAAATTTCAGTTTTTCAATTTTTTATTTTACATCAAGGCCACATCCAAGAAATTATTGATCTTTTAATACAATGCACTACATTTAGCACTTTGTTGTACTACTCGTACAATTTTTGGTACAAAAACTACAAGGCCCTAAAAAGGGGCCTTGATTTGTGTAGAGAAATCTGCAAATAGCCTTTTTTAGGTCATATGATTTGTATAGAGAAATCTGTAAATAGCTCTAAACCAATAGCTAAATATTTAGGAAATAATTTAGTAATTTCCGTACCTCTATAGTACGACTTGTTCGTTTCCAGAAAAATTACATATCTGAATTCTCCCATTTCTTGGTTTCGTGGGGGTTGATCACCAGTCAGTTAATAAGCTATTGTTTGATATATGTATATAGATTTCTTTATGACCCGCTCTCCGATCCGATAGTATCCTGCAAGGATGTATATATATTATTGTTCCTCCCTTATAAAAATATGCCGACTAAATATTATTATACCTCAAATAGGCAATATTACATTGTGGCAATGACTTCTGATATGGTGACATTGCCTGTGGCAGTATCGCCCTCCATTATGGTGAGTGGATATGTACGTACATATATTACCCACATTGATAATAGTGGTTACAGCCAGCCAGAATGCGATGGCATCATCATCAATAGCCTGGACACTACCACATAGCCAGCAAAAGGCATTGTGGGTGGCAGAGAAAAACAGCCATTGTAGTCTCAACTATTAGCCAAAGGCTTATGCGAAGGGAAGGTCTTACATTTCGCTAAGCTAAGCAATTTTTCTATTTGTATAAAAATTTGAAGGATTTATTTAATTTCTATGGAATTCATTTTTCTCTTGTCTTGTGGTTCCTTACAAGCTGAACAAATAGAATGCGAACAAAAAAACAAAAAAATAAAACAGACAGACAGGCACAAATTAAACAAAAGAAAATAGAGAGTGAACAAAACGTTTGAATTCATTGAACAATGAGTGAATGAATGCATCAGAGAATGGCAAGTAATCCAGGAAGAGAAAAAAAGCAAATCAAATCAAATTCTTTAAAATAGTTTGTATTATTTGCAATAACAATAACATCGACGGCCACACACACATACACACACACACCGAAAAAAGGTCAGTTGGTTTAACAAATTGACTATTTTCACAGCCATTAAGTGGCGGCCGCCAATTCTGCGAAATTTGATCCCTTCAAAAGGAAAGTCAAAAAGGGAAGAAAACATAGAATAATGCATTAAAAAGAATCTTGCCACTGGAACTATTTGAAAAACCAAGACAAAAAAAAGAACGCAGTGAAAAGGTTATGAAAAGCTTTTGTAGTCCGTCCAGAGCCATCCACCACCAATCATTCCGTAATGAGCCAATAATTTACGGATACTTTTAATCGAATGAAATAAAAGGAAATAGAGTTTTTTTTTGTATTTCTCTCCCATTCCACGCCATTCCATTCATTTGTGTTAACAATAGATTCAAGTTTTTTTGCTTCTTTATTTTATAGATCTTTTTGAAAATCCTTAAGAATATCCTTTCATTGTTTTGTTTTCATTGGAAAATTATCAAGGAAATTGACGCATTTCATCTTCGTTTATCATTGCCTTACGTGATTTCATTTTGTTACCAACTCTAGCTATCCCATCCATCCATCCATCCATCCATCTTAGACCAACTAACCATGGTCCATTAACACACACTTTAAATTGTGGTAATGGTTGGGTGTGGGAGTTGACATCATTTATTGCGAGAAGAGATTGTATTTTTAAGAGATCAGCTATATTTAGTTTGCGAAAAAATAATATGGTATTGTAATTACAGATTTTAGTTTAATCTGTACTAGGCGTAACCTCTTAAATCGGGCTTCAAGTTTTAATAATCTTGCGGGTCAGAGAATAATTTTTTAATAAAAGTTGTAAAAATGGTAAAAATGTAGATATCATTTGTACGTAGAGAAACAAAGCTATTTACTCATAATTTGCTTGTCATTGAAATCGAATGCGTCAAAAAATTCCAAAATTTAGATCTAGATTTCTTCGAACAGAATACTTTTTCGGTGTTAGAAGTCGGTGTAGCGATGTTTGTATAGAAACATCAGAGCTTAGGCCGAGTTCGGAGGAAGTCAAGTAGAGAAACAGTAGACTATGATAGTAGAGGTAAAAATAGAAGTCACTTGTATCGGCGTTTTGAGAGTTTACATAGCAAAGCAACCGGATCGGAATAAGATTCGCTGGAATCCTTGCTTATATGTATGTATAATGTCTTTAGCTATAGTATTGATAACAATACGAAAATTATTTTGGTTTCAAGCGAATCAGTCTTTTTAGCCTAGTTTCAATATATAGATAAAACCCCCTTTAAAGGGCATCATAGCAGGTCGAAAATGGTGATGAATTGTATACTCAATATTAAAAAATGTCTCAGCAATTGTATATTCTTAATCCAGGACTATTTCCGAATTTGCTGTAAATTTTCTTACAACTTCACTGTCTTATAGCCTGTTTGGGTTGTGGAAAATTCCGTCGGTTTGTAGATCAAGTCCCCGAAAGAGTTTTTGGTACTTAGACAATAGCTGACCAAGAAGGTGTTCCAGCGCAAGCATCCTATTTCTCTCATAATTTTTGTAAAACAACCAACCAAACAATGTCTATACTTTATTCATTTATTGGCCAATTTTATTCATCTTAACATGCTGTTAAGCTGGTTGCAAGACTTTTCTGCCATCATCCGTATGACCACAGAGCGTTATATGATGTGATCAAAACGTGCCTAATCGAAAATAGAGTTTAGACCCTAGGTTTCTTTGGAACAAAACCGTTTCAGGTCATTTGGAGTCGATCTAGAGGCGTCCGTCCGTCTGTATGTCCGTCTTTTACCAACTATAACTCTCGAAGGGAGTATCTGAATTGGTCAAAAGCTCAACATTTTCAAAGAAAATAATTTAATTTATAGAACAAAGTAGGATCATCCATTTTTGTGCAAACTTTAAAGTTCGTAATATTTTTATCAGTGCTAGGTCTCAGATGCGCCCTTCACCAAGTATCGACCCCATCAAGGGTGAGGTAATTATTAATTATAAAATGTGAAATTATAGTCCGATTGTCTTGAAATTTAACAGATATAAATTTTTTTATCTACACATCTATCTCCCGCACAAAGAGGTCAACATTTTGAATCACCAAAACGCTCATAAAATGGGAAATAAGCATCTGAATCTTTTCAAATTCTCTTCAAACATCCCAATCTCTTTCAATATATCCCAATATTTTTATTAACACAAGAATTAGTATGATGTGCTGATATAACGGATCACTTCTTTTGGTACCTTCACCACAAAGGGTCAACATTTTGAATAACCATGAAGCTTATAAAATGTGAAACGAGCATTCGATCACTTTCAAATTTCTACTAACACAAGATCTGGTGTGAAGATAGAATAAATCGGACCACTCTTTCTGGTACCTCCCCACAACGGGTTTGAATTCTGAATATTTATAACTTTCACAAAATGTGAAATAAGCTTTCGATTGTCTTTAAATTTCAAACATCCCAATATTTTTACAAACGAGTCAAGATGATAGATATCGGCGTACCTCTTTCCCACAAAGGGTCATAATTTTCAAAATTGTTATCTCACATAACTTGCGAAACAAATCGGCGATTCTTTACAAGTTCGTATATCTACATATTTTCTTAATCTCAAGATCTGATGTGAAAATGGAATGTATCACTCCAACATTTTCATAACATTATCAGATATTTCATATAGTCCAAATACCCATAAAGGGTCAACAGTTTGAATAATCATGACACAAGTGAAAATATATATTTTAATAAACCACCTTTGGCTGAGGTAACGGACTGTCCCAAAACGGACTTATACTTTTTAACCCCTATTTTTTGAGTTGCACGCCTCGAAATTTTGTTTAATGGCTATTTCCGAATTCACTGCAATTTTTCTTATAACTTCACTGTCCAATAGCCAGCTTGGGCTGTGGGAAATTTCTAATGGTTTGGTTCTTACCCCAATAAAAGTAATTCCCCATTTCAAGTATATTTTATGTTTTGGTCATATTTTCAAATAAAGTTGGTATTTTTATAGATTCAGTTCCTAGTTTAGTTGGATCTTTCCCCACCAAAGGTTTCAGTTTGGAATAATGATATTGCATTAGTAGAACAAGGTCTTCGATTTGGTCCATTTTTTGTGCATCTCATTTTTTTTAAATATTTTTATCGATTTCAGTACTGAATCGTGGATTTTAAATGATATGTTTCAAAGACCTGTCGTTCATTTTTTCTACAGAAAAAAAGATTAAACAAATATCTGTTTTCTATTTCGCTCCATCTGAATCGTAAACATTCATGGAATATTTGGGCAGGTCGTTCTGAACAAAAATTGTGGATTTTTATACCTTTCAGCGTAAGATACGCTTGTCGGATACCCCATTTAGTACACTTATTTGTGTTCAACTGAAATTTTTAAATCCTCGCTTAACAATCCTCACTTTATATAAATTTGAGGCTTCTGCTGTATTTTTTTCTTTTCGGCGTCTCCTTGCAAAAATATTTGCTTTACGTCCACTTTTTAGACTCCTATAACAATACCTTCCGATGTTCAGTTTTTTTTTTTAATTTTCTATTCCATTTCCAACCCAAATCAGCTGTAATTTGTCATAAAAATAATTTGTCCAATTTTTGACAAAGTCAACTGTTATTTGCTATTTCGACCCGGTCGAACTTAATGTCTTTTATACTTGCTCAAAATATTTTTACGAGGAATTCTGTACAAATTGTTGATTTTTAGAAAATCTTTAAAGGGTTGTGGTAAATTAAGGATTTTCTAAAATGAAATTGTGGATTTTCAAAAAATTATTTCTATGACTTTATGACCAAAAATTATAGATTAAGTAATAAAAAAAATTAAGGCAACTTAATCCCCAAAAATGATCGCTCTTGTTAGAACACTTTTTAGAACTTCCAAAGAATCGTGAATCTGATGTTCATTTGTTTGTAACATGCAAAAGGAAACGAGATAGACTCATAGTTTCTTTCGAGGATCTCCATAGAATCACTTTCTGAGTTGATTTATGCATGTCAGTCCGTCCGTCCGTCTGTCTATGTATTTTTTTGTAAACAAAGTTCAGTTCGCATTTATTGCCCGATCCAGATAAAATTTTGCACAAATCATTTGTTTGGCCCTAGGACGAACCCTATTGAAATTGGAGATAATCGATCAAAATTTAGATATAGCTCCCATATATATCTGCGTCCGATTTGCCTTTTATTGTACACCAAAAGTGTAATATCAGCCCGAATAGTATGGAATTTTGCACATACAACCAAGTTAAGCCGGAAAATAATTATGCCAAATTTGATCGAATCGGTTCAGATATAGCTGTAGCTCCCATATATATTGTTCATCCGATTTGTTATTTTTGTCCTCCGCAGCCGTAATATGAACTCTGTAACAACAATATTTGGGGAAATGTATCAAATGCAGCTTAGAAATACCTTTGCCAAATTTTATCGAGATCGGTTCAGATTTGGATATAGCTCCCATATATAACTTCGTCCGATTTACCTTTATTGTGCACCAAACGTCTAATATTTGTCCAAATGGGATGAAATTTGGCACTTACGACCGAATTGAGTCTAGAAGCAAGTATGTCAAATTTGGTGAGGATCATTCCAGATATAGCTATAGCTCCCACATATACTGTTCATCCGATTTGTTATATTTGTTACCCACAGCCACAGTAATATGCACTCCGTTACAACGATATTCAGGGAAATATATCACATATAGCTCAGAAATATCTTTGTCAAATTTGATCGAGATCGGTTCAGATTTGGATATAGCTCCCATATATATCTCTATCCGATTTCAAATGAATTGTGCACCAAATGGGCAATATAAGTCGGAATTTAAAAGATACAAATGCTTCGACATATTTGGTCCATTGAACTTTAAATTCGGCCCCGCCCGACTTTAGGACTTTTTTTACTTTTTTTTTTTTTTTTTTTTTTTTGAACATCTGAATTATTATTTAAAGTTTTGGTCATTTGTGGAAGAGATATCAAAAGGATGACATTGAAAATATTAGCAATATTCGTGGGCATATTAAAAGCATATACCAACGTTGACCATTTGCGCATCTGTCCTGATCCATGCTATTTGTTTCTTACGAACCATTCCTTAAGATCGCACGTAGTAAATATATATGTGTCGGCAATACAACCGATACTTTCTATCTTGTCTATTATTAAATTTAATATAAACTTTGAAATAGTTCGAATGAAAAATATTACCAAATTCCTGTCCATCGACATTCATATATGTATGTGTGTGTGTTCGCACATATTTTTGATTTCCCATTTGTCTGGCATTTACTGCCGCTGCTGTTGCTTCATTTAGTTAATGATTTTATTTTCCACAAATATTTACCGTATCGAAGTGTGGAATAAAGCTTCGGGCCAAAATAATGACAGTAACAACGACCACGACGAAAAATAAATGGAACTGGGGCAATAGAATAAATGAGGGGTGTGTGTATGCGGGCCATTTTAAGAGGATGCGTTTGATGATCCATTTATTGTGACAGTGTGATGGATTTGTGTCACAAATTCGTTTGCTTTTGTTTGGCCTCCTCCCCCCACAAGTCTTGCTGGCCATTTCGGTTTGCTTGTGAGTGTGTGTGTTGTTTTCTTTTTTTATTAACTAAAGTTCTTCTTCTTGATTTTTCTTTTCGGTATTGTTCATTTTTGTCAATTTTTTACAATTTTTCTCTTTAATATTGTTTAGTAGTTTTCCTTCAATTTCGCAGTAAATTACTCAAAATGCTCGTGTGATTTGTTGCTGCTGCTGCTGCTGTAACAGAGCATTGCTGATGGCTATGATGATGTTGATAAGCATGGCAAGAAAGAAAAAAAGTTGGAGAAGAGGAATGCCACATCATTTTCACTAACGCTTTACACTTAATTTATTTCTTTGTGGTCTGTGGCCAGAACAGACAGGCCAACCCACCCCCAGCTTGCTGGGCAAATATTGAATTGGCCTCACATCTTTAACTTTGTACAATGCTACTGGCCACGTGGCCATTATTACTTTATGGGCAGTATAGCTGGCTGGCTGGCTGATCGCATAATGTGACATCGATGGGATGAGATGGAACTGAAATTGATTTTTCTCCTCAACATCATCATCTTTGAGGAGTATATCGAACATTTCGAAGGTTTTTTTTTCCTCGACATTTGTATTGTTTGTAGATAATTTAATAGACTTTCAATTTCATGGCAACAATCAGAGGGATTTCCCATGTTCTCCATTTAAACGGATTTCAAACAATTTTATTGTCATACTTCCACAATGGCCATTCGTCGGGTACAATGTTGCCGCTGCTAAGTGCAGCAGAGAGTTTGTCAATTAAATTAAGCAGAAAATACTGACAAAAATTGATATGTCCACAACATTGGCAACAATTGGCCAGTGGTCGTCGTAATGAAATGGACTATGTTGCGGGAAATTGGTATAATAAACTCATAAACTATTGGATCCCCCCCTGCCTCTTCTTTGGAGCATTGTTGTTTTTGCCCGTTTCGAGTTGAAAAAGAAAGAAATACGATTTTCAAATGAAAAGTCCCGTTTTCATTGAACGGATGTTCATTCAACAGTGAAACCAGACAAAACGACTATTTATTGAGAAGCACACAGCCAGCATTTTCTCACTCTTATCCAACCTGCATAGACTAAACTATGCACTGCTGTGGCAGACACACATGCCCACACCTCCATGATTTAGTCTGTCACCCCCTCCACTCAGATCCAGACATCAAATAAAATTTTTGCTGACTGTGACAGTTTTACTATCTGTATTTATGTAGCTGTGTTTGTCTGTGTGAGTGTGACTGCATTTTGCTTCTTTGGTTTGCTTTGCATTGTACTTTTACCGAGTACCAGCAAAGCTCAGCAATACTGCATCGAAAGGACAAAAAAAGTGAACTGAACTGAACTGGCACAAACGGGGGAATCCGAGCTGCAGGAGGAAAACATAAGCCCTCTTACAATAATTGATTTATCTGCTGACCGACTGCTACAAGTTGAATTGAGCTACCTCATTCTGAATAATACAGCTGGACTGGCTATGGACTACTTCCGTCACTGTTGCACGCGTTCTATGCCTCTCTCACACTATACAGTTCTCTCTCACTCTGTTGCTCGTTGCATAGGACCAAAGCTGTCGAGGCGATGGGTGCCTCGAGCATTCATTTGGGTATTGAATACTGCAGCAATATGCATTTTAAATTTCATCTTTGCAAGCAAACAGCAACAGCATGTTTGTTGAGTGTCCACAAGTGGCATGAATGATGTGTTTATTATGAACGAGGGTAAAGTGCTAATTGCAGTTGGAAGATTTAACGCATTTTTAACCTAACGCATTTTAACCTAACCTGAAGAGGGAACAAAACCAAAAAATGGATTTGAAATATCTACTTCGGAAGATTTTGTACCCCCGAAGAAATCAAAATACAAATTGTCAGCCAAATCGATTGGAATATAAGATCAAGAACTTTGAAACTAATTGAGCCAAAGTGTATCTTGATAGAGCAGTGCTACCCCGACAGGAACTCTCATCGAAAGAGTGAAGAGTATAGAAACCAAATTAAAAGTCGAATCAATTGAAAAACCAGTAAAGAAAGTCTTAACGGCGGGCGGGCCGACTTTATGATACCCTACACCACTTTGCTAATTTAGTAGAGCTCTACATAACAATTAAAAGTTTTTATGGGAGAATTCAATCATACAATCTTTGATTATAATTATAATTTAAAGTTCAAAGGACTAAATATGCCGAAACATTTGTATCTTTTGAATTCGGACTTGTATTGCCCATTTGGTGTACAAATAATTTAAAATCGGATAAAAATGTATATGGGAGCTGTATCCAAATATGAACCGATCTCGATAAAATTAGGCAAAGATATTTCTGAGCTGTATTTGATATATTTCCCTGAATATCGTTGTTACGGAGTGCATATTACGGCTGCGGAGGACAAAAATAACAAATCGGATGAACAATATATATGGGAGCTATAGCTATATCTGAACCGATTTCGATCAAATTTGGCATACTTATTTTAAGGCCTAATTTGGGTGTATATGCAAAATTAAATACTATTCGGGTTGATATTATACGTTTGGTGCACAATAAAAGGCAAATCGGACGAAGATATATATGGGAGCTATATCTTAATTTTGACCGATTATCTCCAATTTCAATAGGGTTCGTCCTTGGGCCAAACAAATGATCTATGCAAAATTTCATCTGGATCGGGCAATAAATGCGACCTGTACTTTGTTTACAAAACAGACGGACGGACGGACATACATAAATCGACTTAGAATGTCATTATATGCAGATCATCAAAAGGAACTATGGGTCTATCTCGTTTCCTTTTGCCTGAAATGCACAAGGACATAATACCCTGACCACCTTGTGGTGTAGGGTATAACAAGTAAGCGTGTGGGGTCGACCATGTGATACCCTACAACACAACAATACATTGGAAAGACTCCATAGGTCCAAACCAATTTTTTTTTCAAATGCCATACAGTCCTGCACAAATGTTACCTTTGGTTTTTGGGCAGGGCATTGGCATATATTTACCCCTCTCGGTCGTGCGGATTGGTATTCAAAACATTTTCACATAATCTGAATCATTGAAATTTGGCACAAAGGTTTACACTATATACATATTATATGCAGGCTATACAGGCTCTCATATAACGGTACCTCCAGATATTCAATATTTTGAGGGTTTTCGAAACAATTTCCAATCAAATTAGCTGAAATTAGGGTTTTCGGCAATCTGGTCTCCGCCTGCAAAAATTATTCGCTACAGGTCCACTTATAGATATAGCCCCCGTGTAACGGCACCTCCAGATTTTCAGTATTTTTTTTTTTTTTTTTTTGAGGTTTTCTGACAAAATTGCTAACCAATTTAGCCGAAACTTAAAATTTAGGCTCTTGATTTGTCTCATCTCTTCCTGCCAAAAATATTCGCTACAGGTCCACTAAGTGGTATAGCGCCCACATAACGGTACCTGCCGATTTTCAGTATTTTGAAGGTTTCTGCCACAATTTCCAACTAAATTAGATGGAACTAGACAATTGCCGTTCTCAATAAGTCTGTTCTCTTTCTGCAAAAAATATTCGCTACAGGTCCACAAATTGTTCATATAACGGTACCTTACGATTTTCGGTGTTTGGAAGGTTTCTGTCATAATTTCCATCAAATTGGATGAAACTTGAAAATTGGGGTACTCGGTAGGTCTGGTCTCTCCTTTAAAAAAATTTTAATTTTAGTTGCACTAATTGGTATATCCCACATGTAACCTCCCGATTTTCGGTACTTTGAAGGTCTCTGTTACAATTTCTAACCAATTTATCCCAATCTTGACAATTGAGTTCTTAGTAGGTTATTCTCTTTCCGTCAAAAATATTCACTACAGGTCCATTAATTGGTATAGCGCCCACATCACGGTACCTTACGATTTTCAGCATTTTGCGGTTTTTACAATTGATAATTAGGGTTCTCGGTAGGTCTTTTCTTCGCTTGCAAAACGAATCCACTGATTAGCTTACTATTTGATGTACTCCCATATAACCATATAACGATATCTCCCGATTTTCTTTATTTTAAAGGTTTCAGATACAATTTCCAAAAGCTAAGAATATTAAGGACCCTTTGTATATTGTCCATATCCTTGACAAAAAAATGAGTTTAGAACCCGATTTACAAATAGGGTTTTGATCTTCAATTTGAATACTATCAAATCTACTTTGTTTCCACACTCCAGATTGTCTACTGTCAGAGTTTAGATTTGCTCTTTTTACCCTGGAGTGAAACTTGTTAACGGGGCTGTTCGGAGAGTACGAGTCGGGTTTTGTATGAAACTTACCACCCATTTGTTTTCTATGGAGCGCTTTCGAGGTACTCTCGAAATAGGGTAGGAGTTTGTTCTAAGAATGAAATCGAGTTGAACTTTTTTTATATTTCGAAGATCTACCTGTTGCACTGTGAAATTTTAAGAAAATGTGTTTCGAATTAGAAAAAAGTTAAATATGTCGGATTCCAAGGAATCTAAATCGTTAAATTATAATATATGTGCAAAGGAGGAAGGGATATTTTGAAACCAATTGAACTCTAACTGAAACTCTAAACAATATTAAAATCTGAATCAAAGTCAGGTCAACCTCTGTATGTATAAATCCTAATTCTTACATTTTATAAAAAGAATCCTTCCACTTCTAAACCAAACCTCTTTCCATGACAGACCTCCGTTCTTTTTTTCCAAAAAATTTTAGGGCCTTGTTCACGAAAATAGTACTCGCAGCAGTTCTACCACATTTTCGGTGTTTCCTCCTATCCAAACAATGTTTTTCAAACCAAAAAAAAAAGACTTTATGCATCTTTGTTTGTTGCTTCAATATCAGCAGCAGCATCATCATCGTCAACTCTTTTCTGTTGTTTTTGTTGTAATTTCTAGCTTTGTCGTTGTTATTGCCAACAAATTGGAACGAAACGGCTACCGAATCAGTTTCAATGCAGAAACAAAATCATGTGAGAGACACAATCCGTTTACCGCAATAACATCGGCAATTTAATTGACCGAAACGAGTAAATCCGATGTTAGTCAATGGGGCGAATAGTGCGGTTTTTAGTTCTGTGTGCTCCAATTGAAGAGGAATGCTGCGGCACCACTAGGCGGCACTGGTCAGGATGTCGCTGCAAATCCCGTTCGGTATGTTGATGCCAATGATGGCGATGATGGTGGTGGTGATGGTGATGATGGCTGGTGATGCTGATGTTGTCGCCGTCATCGTTTTCTAGTCCACATTTGTTTGTACTTTTATTCGCAGCACATACCTCTGGCCGTACGTCCGTCCGTCCGTCCGAATGTGTAGTGGCTGTTCTACTTGTTAACATGGCCATGAAGATATGCAAACAAAGCCAACTAAGTAATTCTATTAGAATATCTCAACTAGAGAAGAAAGCAAAGAAAATCGAAGAAAATAAAATTCACTTCGTTACGATGGGACTGTTGGCACACACACACATACAAATTGAAAGGGGTTCCGTTTCACTGGACAAATAACGGCAACTTTCTATCGTCCTATGATTGAAGTGCAATTCAAATTAAGGTTTTTGTGTTTGACAACAATTGTCGATGGACGGTATTTAATTTGATAGTTGAGAGTTTCTTTTGCAAAAAAGGTTTTTAAGAAATATATACATATTTCAAAGTGGAATTGAAGTGAAATACATATTGTAGAGGCTTCTAGACTCAAAGAATGTGTAATTCAAATGCATATTGGAACTTTGGAGTACATAAAATTCCAAATAGGATAACACAGATATGTATGGTTCCATAATGCAAGACAGGTCTTCTATTTGGCTTACATGTTTGCGTATCTTTGATTTTAACCACTGTGAAACGTTCCTTATTTTAGTGGAAATATTGTCAAAAAACTCCCTGATTTAAAATTGTGACGTACCATTGGACCGAATCTTAAAGTCAGAACACAAAATCGCACCCATTGTATCACCCCAATTTTTGTTGGCCGCGTAATTGACAATTCAGTTTTTGGCAATATGCCGTTGACCGTATGAGGCAAATGATTTTCATTCACTTGGTATTGTTGGTCACATATAATGTTTGGTTGTAGTTTAGATGAGACAGATGCTACTGGGGGCTTGCCAAAGGGTAATTTGTGATTTTCTGAATCATTTTCTATAGTCCGACTAACAGAATTGTACCGAACCATCTAGACATCAGCTGCCTAATATATCTTCAGTGAGCTCCCTAATCTGAATGACCCCGATTCAATTTAGAAAATCAGGATATCTGCTCCCGAACATACCTGAACAACATAAGGCTTCTTGGACATCTTCTCACGAGTGTCTCTATAGTGAACTGCCGTAGCAGTAGTCCCCAACCCGTCCCCGAAGACCTGACCATCAACATCCCAACCACTTGCATTTTAAACCCTTATTATCTCCCACTCCTTAGCTCGATGACCATTCATTGAAGTTCCCGATTACCCCCACGAAAGGAAGACAGCTACGCTTGACGATGGGTACAGTCGAGCTTACCAAGCTTTTCTAAAATCATTGGAATTTCAAAAAAACAAAAACAAGTAAAAAAAACATTAAGTTCGGCCGGAACTTTTAATACCCTCCACCATAGGGTAAAGGAAATATTAGAAGAAATGTGGTAAAAACCATTAAAATGCCAAATATCGGGAGGTACCGTTATATGGGGGTTATAACAAATCGTGGACCTACACATGCAATGTTTCGCCAAAGGAGCTAGAACCTATTATGACCTACAAATACCAATTTTCAGACAAATCCGTGAAAAAATTTGGCAAAAATCATCAAATTACCGAATATCGGGAGGTGCCGTTATATGGGGGCTATACCAAAACGTGGACCTATAATTATAATGACTCGCCACACGAACTGGGACCCATTATGATCTACAACTACCAATTTTCAGAGAAATTCTTGAAAAAGTTATCAAAATACCGAATATTGGGAGGTACCGTTATACGAGGACTATATCAAAACGTGGACCTATACATACAATGTTTCGCCACACGAACTAGGAACCATTATGACCCACAAATACCAGTTTTTAGACAAATCCGTGAAAAAATGTGACAAAAAAAATTAAAATACCGAATATCGGGAGGTACCTTTATATGGGGGCTATACCAGAACGTGGACCGATATATCATTTTCAATACCAACCATCCTAGACACAATACAAATTGCTCTGCTAAATTTTGGCGCTCTACGTCAAATAATGTGGGCTGTATCGTGATTTCAACAGACAGACGGACAGACAGACGGACATCGTTAAATCCACTTAGAATTTTATGCTGATTATGAATATATATACTTTATGGGGTCTACGACGAATATTTAAGGATGTTACAAACGGAATGACAAAGTTAATATACCCTCCTTTCCAAGGTGGATGGTATAAAAATTAAAGAATTTTACGTGAAAATTCATACATCTTTAAAAATTAAAACCGCCAGACAAAACCCTTGATTTTTTTTTTTTTTTTTTTTTTTTTGGAGGCACCTCTGACTTAAATGTTTTTAAGGAAATTTTTTTAATGATCAAACAATAATTTCGTTAGAACTTTGGATTAATAAAAAGTGTGAAGGAAATGTTGGTTTAGAATAGCGGATTTGTTGGAAAATATTTACAAATGCCTTCAAGGACCTCATGTTAAATCTTTCAAAAATAAAAATTAGATAAAAATGTCGGATTTTTTTAAAAAGGACATATTTTTTGTAAGTTTTTAGCAAATTCTTGTAGGGACCAAAAGTCGAGGTTTGTTTTTTGTAAGAACATTTTTTGAAGAACATTTTGCCATAAGAAGAGTTTTCAAGGACGTTGATGTTCTTAGAAGACTATGTTTTATTAAAAATATATAATATATATTTATTGTGAACAAAATGAAGGTCGCATTTATTATCCGATTGAGATGGAATTTTGCAAACAATATTTGTTTAGCCCAAATACGAACCCTATTGAAATTGGTGATAATCGGATCAGATTTAGCTCCCATATACCTTTAAACGGTTTCGGATTAATTGTGCAGCAAATGGCCAATATCTGTCCAAAAGTTTTGAATGGTGATACATCCGACCGAATACAGTCTAGAAGCAAATATATCGAATTCGGAGAAAATCGGTTCAGATATAGCAATAGATCCAATTGCTAAGGATTCCATAGCTAGTGGTTGTTATTAAACATATTTAAAAGTTCAAACTACACCTTACACCTCCATACTTATATCAAAGAGGGTATATATCTGTCTACTAACCGATTGATATTTCTTCAGCAAATGCATTCTTCAACTTGTTGCTTTTGAAATTTTCAATAGCTTTCTTTAAAATAGTAAACACATAGGAACTAAGCACACATACACACACAATGTCTAAACCATTTCGTACAATAGCATTTCAAAACTTTCCATATAAACATATTATAACATTCGGATAAAATGGAATATAATTAAACTAAATATATTTGCCATTTGCATATTGAGTTTGCAGTCGTTAGTTGCAGAGCCACAATTCAGTGAATTTATTCAATATTTGAAGAATTCTTAAATAAAATTCAACGATGAGAGGCGCAGGGAGAGATAGAGAGAGAGCTTGTTGTTTGAAGTGTTGTATGTGTGTATTTGTTTCTGTGATGGCAGAATCACTTAAGAAGACTGGTTATAAAGTATCACAATTAACATAAATATCATTGCATAATTTTAACATGAACATAACGAGACAACAACAGCAGTGTCATTAAGCAGAATAAATTTCAGCTAATTCGACATCACAGTATATATGTACACATACAAACATATAGTCGCAAGACAAGACAACAAGAGAAGAGCAAACAAAATTTTCATATATAAACACACTCAGTTAAGCACACATACACGTACATGCTGTTTATGTGCATACATGCATGTGTGTGTGTGAAAATGACAGTGGAATTCACATAAACAAAAAGGATTCCAAGAAATGGAATTAAAAGTGAATTTATGCCCAAGAAAGATAAGCCAACTTGAATTAATTGTTACAATGATGATGGCGTCAAAGTCATGTCATTTTTTAACCACCTCCCGCTCGATCCTGGCATGGTGGCTGACTGGTTGGCTGACTGGTACTGGTACTGGCTGTTGCCATGGCCCAACAATGAAATCAAAATGAAATTTATTGAATGTCTTAACTAAAATGCTCAACTTCATCTAATTGAATTCAATGAGATGTAAATAATCAGTGACAACATTTAATGCAGCAACAAATGATGAGGATGATAACGACGGCGAACAGCATCCCACCTCACCGTTTACGTCCTTGGGGAGGAGCAGCAGCAGAAGCAACAGCAACACAACAGAACATGGCACAATTTTGAAAAGAGTTGCCTTAGATGGATGATGATGAGCCTGTTGTTGTTTTTGATTATTTTTTGAGAAAAGCAGGGGGTGCAAGGGGTGGATAAAAATCACATCAAATAACTCTTTTTAACTCTTTTGATTAAGTGACTCGGTCGTTCCAGGGACATGCCAACAACAACAACAACACCACCAGCAAACAACTCAAGTGCCAGAACAAAGCCTAGGACTTTCTTAAAGCTCGAACATAAATCGCAAACAATTATAAATGATTTCAAATTACTCATAAGTTTACTCGACATGACAACAGCAACAACAAAAAACAACAACAATAAAAGGGGGTCCACCCTTTTTTGGTTTGTGTTTTTTGTGATAGCAATGGGGAATTTCTGCTCTGTTTTTTTCAGGAAGTTGTAAAGCAACACTGTGCTGTCAAATGTAATTGCTCGCAAGTGAGCAAGCGAGCGAACGCACTCACACACGCACACACTGCCACTAATGCTCAACAATAAGTGTATAAACGTGTTGGTATTATTGTCAGTATTTTTGTAATTTTGTGGAAGGATGGATATTTAATCAGAAGGCACCATCGTCATCGTCATCATCAAGCAACAACCAAAGTATATGGGACAGAACAGCAACTGTCGTATCCGTCAGAGCAACAGCACAGTTAAGCTAATAAATGTACATCCACAGTGCAAGGTGTTTTAAGATCGAAACAATGTTTTAAAAGTTTTAAGAAAATTAAAAATGTTGCTCAACTTCTATATTTCGTTGAATCAGCCGGCCTGATGACATATTATATCCCAAGCATATGACTAGATATTCGTCTTAAACTTCCGATTTCAATGCAAATTGAGTCCAGTCCCAACTGTGTCTCCACGAGGGGTAAAGGAAAGAGTGGACCGACATTTACCACCTGATTGATACAAATGTTGCAAAATGCAAACCTCGGGCTTCGACCCTCGAGGGTCGATTTATGCTATCTTTATACGAATTTTGTAAAAAATTTGGAACTTAAATTCAAAATGTCACTTTTTGGTGTGAGAAACAAAAGGGATGGACCAACATGACATTTTGAAAGTTTTTGCGGGAGGTACAATAGGAGAGGAAATCTTTATGCCGATTTAAATATTGAGATGTGCAAAGTTCAAAGAAAATCGGATACTAATTTATAATATTTTGATCTTGTGTTTGGGGGGGAGGTTCCAGTGAGGAGTAGCAATATATCCCATATTCAGTCTGGACCCATTACTGGTAGAAATACCATAATTCACGAGGTGTGGTAAATATAGTTATATAGCAATTAATATAAGTTATTATTATTCAAAATTATGAACCCTTTGCTCAGCCGTACCAAAAGAAGTGGATCGATGATAAATATTTTCGCATTTAGCCTAAAATAAATTTTCGGATTAGGATCGGATACTCGTTTTGATTTACATAATATATTTTAGTTTTCGAATAATTCGCACTCTAAAGGTTGAAATAAAAAAAACTTCAGACTGCTGTCATTTCTAAGCCACTCGTCCGACAGCTGTTAAAATTATTCCAGTGACAGCTCATTATATTGTTTACAAAAGAAGAAAACAGCAACATCAGCAGAAATGGTTCGAAAAGTAGAGAAGCGACTTGATCGAAACCCATGTCGCAGTGGCTGAAAAATGACTCGTGACCTGAACATATCGCAATATTCCATTCGGCAAATATTGAAAAATGAGCTCGGGGTGAAGCTATTGAAATTCGAAAAAGTGCAAGATCTTACACCCCAACAGAAAGAAAATAGACTCAAAAGAGCTAAAGAGCTGCTTCGCTTGGCCGAAAGTGGTGAATTGCCGAATTTGGTTTTCTCCGTCTCAAATGAGAAAACATTCGTTGTCCAGCAGTTTGTAAACAAACAAAATTATCGTGTTTACTTACCAAGGAGGTCAGCTGAAAATGTGCACCTTCGGTTGGCCACCAGCGCCGGCCATGGTGATGGTGTGGGCCGCCATAGCAGCTGATGGTCGCTCCCCGCTCGTACTAATCGACCATGGCATCAGAATAAATGTCGAACATTATGGCGAAAATATTCTGGAGGGTGAATTAAAGCTTTGGGCACGCAAACGTTTTTGCCGCAGACCTTGGACATTCTAACAGGACTCAGCACCATCGCACTCAGCACGCGCCACCCAAGAATGGTTACAAGATAAGGTTCCAGTGCACAATGACCACCAATTCGTTGGACTATTGTGTCTGGAGTATTTTGGAAAGCAAGGTTGGCACTAAAAAATACCAAAGTGTCGATCTCCTCAAGCAAGCGCTTCGCCGGAAATGGGCCAAAATACCGCAGAGCAACATTCGGCGTGTGACGGTTTCATTGACCGTTTGAATGCCATAATTCCTGACAAAGGTGACCAATTCGAACAAATCTAAACTTATTCGTAAATTTGATCCTATTTTCGAGATGTTTTGCTTTCATTTAATAAAATTTAAAAAGAAAAATGTCAAAATTATGGCGTTTGACTTTGTTGCAGTTTTTTATCTCACCCTGCAAAGTGATAGACAAAACTAAAAACGTATTCGTCTTAGAATTTTATGGTGATCACGAGCATATATATTTTATGGGGTCTCCGGGGAATATTTGGTTGTATTACAAGTAATGACAAATTTAATTTACCCACTAAGGGGTAGAGCAAAAAAATCTATGCAGCTGGAAATAACTTTATTTAACAGCCCAAATCTGTAGACTTTCCGCAATCTTTATTTCGGTGTGATGACTTTCAAAATATCAAAAATTTTCTCATTTGTTATTGTAACAGATGATAACATCTGGGTTCCATTAATGTCTATGTATATACAAACAGGTTGTAATAGCATGCCATTTTCGAGTTTATTTCTTTCTAAGATTTTTCTAATAATTCTGAGTTCGACAAATTTGAATCCACTGTGCAATGTGGTTGAAGCTGAATGCAATGTGTAATGTAAGGTGATTTCTGTTATATCCCAAGATTTTCCATATGAGTGACTGAATGTCTGTCACATTTCAAAAATTTGTATGTCTAAGTGTGTGTGTGTGTGTGGTGGTTGCTGCTTTTAACATTGCTGTATGTATGTGTGTGTGTATGGTGCTTGTAATAACTCGCAACTCTTGACACTTTTAATTACACAAGTTAAATCGGCCCATTAAACGATACAAGCGCAACCAACAAAATCCACCCAAACTTTTGACTTGAAATCATTTTTTGTTTTTGGGATGACTCCTCACTCAAGCAGGGTTGTCCTTTGTAGGCAGTCACTTAAATCAACGTTACAAACACACATACACTCATTACATTCACTTACACAGCCTACAATTTGCCATTAATTTGAAAATAATTAATTACCCAAAAGCATTGGTGCGTATTACATTTTGTCGCTATATGGACGGCGGACGGACGGTTTTAAGAGAAGACATTACTTGGATGTGAAATGTCAAGAAAAATGTATCCAAAGGTAATGTGGTAAATTTTTGGTTTCGTTGTCTTGAAGTAGAAAATGGCTTCATGCTCCGTGGAATAATAATTTTAAATATCACATACCTCCAAAACACCAATTAAAACAAGTTGAAAAGTATCAGTTGGTTTCGCGCCGATAGATGGCAGGCATCAGTCAATGTTCAACTATCTAAATATACTTTGGCTTCTGTTATGATTATTTAAATTGCTGACCCTCCATGACGTAAGTTCCGAATAAATGAGCCGATAATGAATATTTCGTATCGGACTTAAATAAATATGATTTAAATATTGCGAGGTGCCAGGCTTTGACTACTTCCTTCACTTTATATGAGATATGTGATAATTTTTTGAGAATATTAAAATATGCGTGAGGTATCAGATATAGTCGACCGAAGTATTCCATTTTCACATTTCATTTAGTACAGATACAAATATTGGTATGGACAAAATTACAAAAAATCGAACATTTATATCCAATTCGTCTCAGGTTTCTGGTTAAGAGAAATATTTAGATATAGCAAGTTGTAAGGAATCGCTGACTTGTTTCACAAGATAAAAGTATTGAAAATTGTGACCCTTTGTGGGTGAGGTACCAGAAGGATTTCGCAAATACATATCATCTTCACAACAGATTTTGTGTTAGCAAAAATGTTTGTATGTGTGGAATTTGAAGAGGGTTGGATGCTTATTCCGCTTTCTTTGAGCGTTTTGTTTTTCAAAATCTTTAACCCTATATGGGGCAGGTAGAAAAATGAATGGTAACAGATCTTGTGTTGATCGAAATATTGAGATGTAGCAAATCTGAATGGAATCGGATGTTAATTTCGCTTTTTATGAACTTCATGGATATTCAAAATTTTGAGCCTTTGTGGGAGAGGTACCAGAAGGAGTAGATCGATATATCCCATCTTCATAACAGATTTTGTGTTAGTTGAAAAAATGAGATGCGTGAAATATAAGGAGGACTTGATGCTTATTTCGCATTTTATAAACGTTTTAGTTATTCAAAACTTTGAACCTTTGTGGGGAGGTACCAGAAGGAATGATCTGATCTCTACCGTTTTTATAACAGATCCTACGTTAATATAAATATTCAGATTTTCGCGTTTTATAAGCATAATAGATAATAAAATTTTCGACCTTTTGTAAAATTTGAAGACGATCGGACTCTTACATAACATTTTATAAGAGTTGGAATAATTAAAAATGTACCTTTCGTGGGAGAGGCACTTCATGGAGTGGACCGATATTATCCATTTTCGCACCTGACCTAGCACTGACGCAAATATTAGGATTTCTCTTTCTGTGCAGAAAATGTATTCTTTGAAAATTTCGATCTTTTGTGGGGAACCAGAAGAAGTGGACCGATATATTCCATCTTATCCCCAGACCTTTGGTTAATAAAAATATTATGGTGTGTGAAATTTAGAGACAATCGGACACTTAAATCGCATTTTATAAGAGTTGTAATTATTCAAAATTTTGACCCTTTGTGAGGGAGGTACTTAATTGAGTGGACCCATATTGTCAATTTTTGCACCTGACCTAGAACTGACGCAAATATTAGGATTTACAAAGTTGAAGCAAAATCGGATTATCCTTTCTCTTTCTGTGCAGTAAATAATTTTCTTCGGAAATGTTGACATTCTGTGTGGGAGGTACCAAAAGCAATGAATATTGCCCATCTCCGAACTCGATATACGTTTGACAATAATGTTACGATATACCAAGTCCTCGAAAGTCCTCGTGCGCACCATCTTGCCAGACAGACAGACGGACGAACGAACGGACATCGCTAGATCGACTCCAAATGCCTTGAAATGGATTTGGTCCAAAGAGACGTAAGGTCTAAAACCATTTTTTCGACGAGGCCATATGGCTGAGGGTATAAAAATTTGATTGTTTATTTTTTTAGCCTTCTGTGGGGATAGTATCAAAAACAGGGAGCCAATATTGTTTATATCGCATCTAATCACAGTTTAATAAAAATCGGATTTTTCCATTACGAGATAGATAGACAGACGTATAGGGGACATAACCAGATCGATTCCAGCCGCTGTGATGATGAAGGACATTATGGTCATGTTGCGTGGCTAACTTTTCAAGTCATTAGATTAAGGGCTTAGGTTTTAGGGAGATGGAATCAAAAGTCAGTATTTTGGAGCGTTATTCTATGGGTACCCCATTATAGGCGTAAGGGTGGCCAGCTTGCTAGATGTAAATCTCTATGCCCTGAAAGTTAATTCATTCAAAGATACATTTTTGGGTGCGTTTAATAAGTGATTATTTAATGTAGATTTAGAAATGCCTATCTGTGTAAATCACTCTAGCTTTCGGACGAAATGAAGTAGGGGGATAAAACTTTATTCAAATATGTGTGTGGTCTACAGGACTTTTTGTATTAAAAAAATGCTATATAGACCCACGTTTCGGTATAGCCTCCATGTAATTGTAGCGAGAAATTTAAGTTTTTGGGTGTTTTGGGTGCTTAAACCGAATTTGCCGCATATTGGCAGCATGTACCATTATGTAGGAAACATCTTTGCATAGACTGTCAATGTTGGTCTAAGTTATGGTATAGTCCCCACATAACAGAACATCCAGATAATCGGTGTTTTGAGGATTTGTGTCACACGCTTCACCGAAAATGATTCAAATTTGGAATTTCAAGTTTCTATGACAGAATATTTCTCGTATAGCCCCCATATAACGATACCTCCCTATATTCAATATTTTGATAATTTCAGGGACATTATCCATCGGATTTGTTTGAAATTTTGTATTGCAAGTTAGTAACCCTGCACAGAAAATTTCCTATGCAGGTCCAGTCTTTCATATAGGCTCCAATATTACGGTTACTCCCTATATTCCATACTTTTTATGATTTTAGCTGTAGTTTTGAACGATTTTTTTATTTTTCAAATTCCTTCCAAGTGGTGGAGGTTATTCAAACTTAGAACATATAAAATATCAACTTATGTCTTCCTTTTACAATTTAATACCTAGTGATCAAAATACCTAAATATGGAATTAAATACTTACCTTTCCACACCACTCAGCCTTTGATATCCTCTTATTGATCAATTTGCTGACCAATTCTGCACCTCCGTAATGTAATCACAATTTCGTTTTCATGTCACCATATTTCATTTCAGTTCAAAAATATCCCTGCAATCAGAGAACGAAATAAAAATTATTCCTAAGAATTACATTTATCGATGTCATCACGCACCCACGGAATTTCATTAATGACAGTTTTATACAATTTATTATTTTGTTCTGTGCCAATAATCACGTCGAATGGAATGGAATCGAATGGAATGCGTTTAACCAGGTTTCGAATAATTGAAGTCAATTGACAGTTATTGCCTTTACTTATAGAATGTCCTTTGCATAAATAATTAACTTGATAAAATATTGATGAAATTAATTAAATCCTTTTTTGGTTTTTTGTAGTTGTTGTTGTTGTGAGCGATGGTTAATTCAAGGGTCAAATGTAGTGGCATTTCGTAATTGCAGTGCAGTGAGAGTTGTGACTTCCGTGACAGTTGTGATTATATTAACAATTTTGAATTCATTGATGTTGGATTGGAGAAAGAGATGATCGAAACGTATGAGGAAGTTATTTTAATGCAGATAGTGCTTAGGAGATCGAAGTCATTGATATAAAGGGAAAGATGATCAGATCAGGATCTTACAATATCAATTGTTGTGTTTATACGGGGTGAGATAACAAAAAACTGCAACAAAGTCAAACGCCACAATTTTTATTTTTTTTTACATTTTTTTTAATGTAAGCAAAAATTGTCGGAAATAGCATCAAATTTTAGAATAAGTTTAGATTTGTTCAAAGTGGTCAGCTTTGGCACGAATTATGGCCCTCAAACTGCCAATGAAATCGTCACACGCTGCCCCAATGTTGCACTACGGTATTTTGGCCCATTCCCGGCGAAGCGCTTGCTTGAGGTGATCGACACTTTGGTATTTTTTAGTGCTACCCTTGCTTTCCAAAATACTCCAGACACAGTGGTCCAACTGATTGGTATCCGGAGATTTTGGTGGCCATTGTGCGCTGGAAACAAAACGAGGATAATCATTTTGTAACCATTCTTGGTTACGCACCACGTGCTGAGTGCGATGATGCTGAGTCCTGTTGGAATGTCCAAGGTCTGCGGCCAAAATGTTTGCGTACCCAAGGCTTTAATACACCCTCCAGAACATTTTCGCGACAATATTCGGCATTTTTTCTAATGCCACGGTCGATATTTACGAGCGGAGAGCGACCATCGGCAGTTATGGCGGCCCACACCATCACCATGGCCGGCGCTTGAGTTCTGGTGGCCAACCGTTGGTGCACATTTTCAACTGATCTTTTTGGCAAGTAAACACGATCAATTTGTTTGTTTACAAACTGCCGGACAAGGAATGTTTTCTCATCGGAGACGGAGAAAATCAAATTCGGCAGTTCATCACTTTCGGCCAAGCGAAAAAATCTTTAGCTCTTTTAAGTCTAGTTTCTTTCTGTTGCGGTGTAATTTCTTGCACTTTTTGAAATTTCAATGACTTTACCCCGAGCTCATTTTTAAATATTTGCCGAATGGAATATTGCGATATGTTCAGCGATATGTTTTCGGTCACTGCAACGCGGGTTTCGACCAAGTCGCTTCTGTACTTTTCGAACCATTTCTGCTGACGTTGCAGGTTTCTTCCGTCACTTCCATGACGTCGGGCTACGCTACCACTATCACGGTAATGATAGCCACCTGTGGTTTTCCAGCCAAATATAAAGAAATCATACTATCACGCTTGACTTCTATCACAAATAACATTTTTTCTGGAAAATTCGCAAAAATGCTTTTGTAAACAATATAATGAGCTGTCACTGGAATAATTTTAAAAGCTGTCGCACGGGTGGCTTAGATATGACAGCAGTCTGAAGTTGGTTGCAGGTTTTCCATCTCAACCTGTAATCTTATGACCCTTTATAAAAAATAAGGACCTTATTTAATTTTTATAAACATATTCAGTCGAAAATTACTATTTTCAGCAAAATCGGAAGATATGGCCGAGACTCTCATACTAATTAAAAATAGGGGGTATTTTTGATAATGGATGTACCAGAAGGTGGAACAATATTAATACATTTTTGTAAATAGCTTCAAGCCTTTGCATTTTGCGGAAAAACTGGATATCATCACACGGTAGCGCTCAACATTCACAGTTTCGTTACGATTCGCAGTATTTTTGAAGAACTACGCTCTAGCGACGCCACCACCTCGTAAGCCAAACTGTGGCTTCTTTAGATAGCTTTTGGTATGCTTCTAGCCAATTGTCGTCTCAAGAACAGCAATTTTGCGAATTTACATACCCATTGTGCCTAAAATGACATTGTTGCTGATCACAAAAGAACGCGCATTTTGATAATAAAATTTTATGAAGTGCATATGTGGTTCGATTTTTCTTGAATAAATTATTGACCAAACTAAAGTTGTTTGGCTTTGAAGTCGTAAGCTGTTCAAAATTTGTATATTTTCAATTCAATATCGATTTTAGGTCTGTTTTTTTTTAATTACAACCTGTAAACACCAAATTCTGTTACATGTTTGAAAAGTGCCAAGTCAGTCCGATCTCCCATTCCATTTTCCAAAATAACAGCCAATCTTCATACCTCCATAAGTAACAAAACCTCTAATGTATGTAAATAGCTATGACATCAACTTGTCATATATTCATTTGTATGTATTTACGCAAGTATCACATAGCAGTTGAGATTACAAAAAAAAACACAAACAGCCCTTCTTTGGAGAGTGTAATATTTGTTGTAATTATTTTGTTGCTCCAGATAAACTCATTCACCTCTTTCAGCCTTCGGAGATTTCATTTCTTTTTTTTTGTTTTTTTGGTGTTGTCTACTTCGCCTTCTGATTCTTCTTCATGCGTCAGATATTTCCTAAGCAGTGGGGGGAAGGGTTGTTATTGTTTATGTGAAGACTTATGATAATACGCTGTTTGTATTTATTTTCTTATCCGAAAGTTACTTGACATAGACGTTTACACACACACACCAACATCCAGTCATATGCAGCCATACAAATACACCCATATCGACAAAAGTATTCGCCTACATTACCAGCGACGTCTATAAACATGACGAAAAATGAAGATTGTTATTACTTTGTGTTATTAATTTCAACTACACACACGCACACACATATGAACGGGTGTAGGTATGTATGTAAATACTCATCAGACAGAGATCCACAGACGCCCTGCCAACATTTCGGCTCCTCTTGTTATTTTGAAAAATTGTTACAAGACATTTTCGTATTTAGCCAAGTAAATAAACAACAACAACAGTAAAACAATACTCTTAATGTTTTGTAATGCTTGAATTGTGAATGCGAAGAAACATACACATACATACACATCATCTTTGACTTCATTAGCAGGGCCATACCCTACACAGGGCACATCGGAAAGGGTTGAACAACCAAGGAGCTTTGGAATTGATTTTATGGATACAATGGTGCACAGTAGATGGAAGGAATTTCAAAGCGAGACTTTGACAATATTATATAGATTGAACACGCTATAGATGTCTCCAGTAGAAATAAGGCTCCATAAGGGTCCTGTAAAGACGGAATAACTCAAAGGAATTTATTAAAAAGACGATTTCTTGTAAGACTTCTACTTTCAGAATACTAATGAAAAATCTTTTATGAACAGAACACCTTTGAATCGTAAAAGGATAGAAATGGTTTGATAGTTTGTAGGCTTTTTATAGGTAGAAGAAATTTGGAGAATTTTTAGAGATTCTAGGCTTTTAGCGGCTTCTACAGATAGATCTCTTAAAGGTAGACCAACGAAATGAGGGCTACAAAGGACTGAAGGAACTTAACAGATATTCTAAGGATAAAAATTATTTGACAAGTCTTCCGTGTAAAGAACTTCTCCCAGAGATCTTGTGTGGATAGAAATATTTGAGAAAATTAGTATGAATAAAAAAAGAAAGATCTTTGACCAGTCTCCTATATATAGGACTTAAGAAGTTAATCTATATAAGAGAAACTTGGCATGTTGTCCATAGAGAAAATACGAAATAATGGCTCTTTTATACATAGAAGATCCAAGACAGTTCTCCCCCATCTGTCTGTAAAATCATGCTACAGCCCAAACAAGCAGAATGCCAGAAGTGTATTTTTCTGCAGGCAGTTGAAGTTTTCAGATGGACAATATATGTTCATTTCTGGTATATCCCTTGCAACGGCAGGTAAAAACAATCGGGGCATAACAAGTTCGACCGACCAAATTTAACACTTTATTAATTGTTTAAGGTTTTGATAAAAGGAAGCCTGCTAAAATTCATTGGATTTTTTAACAGGTCCTTTATGGTTAGAATATTTTCGGCAGGTCTTCTGCGGACCCAAGAAGAGGTATTTGAAGGTCTTTTATGGATGGATTAAATTTAAAAGTAATTTAGATTAATCTTTAACAGGTGCTCTATGAAAAGAAGACTTTTGACAGGTCTTGATAAAAGAAGTCTGAAGGATTTTTATTTGAAAACATTTTTTATACCCTCCCCCCCCCCCCCCCCCCCCCCCCCCCCCCTTGGAAAGGAAGGTACATTAACTTCAATCATTCCGTTTGTAACATCCATAAATATTCTTCGTTAACCCCATAAAGTTGGTATTGAAAATGATATTTTTGGTCATAATGGGTTCACGTTTTGGTATAGCTCCCGTATAACAGTACCGATATTTGGTATTTTGATGATTTTTGCTACATTTCTTCGTATTTGTGGGTCTTAGTGGGTTCTAGCTCCTTTGGTCCATGCTTTTGTATAGCGCCATATAGCAGTACCTCCCGATATTCGATATTTTGATGATTTTTGCCACATTTTCCACGAATATGTCTAAAAATTGGTTTATGTGGGTCATAATGGATCCTAACGGATAGTGTTTGAAATTTGAAATTCGGAGTTGGAGTCACTATTATTGTGCTGGGTTGAAAATTGGAGGTGGTTTGGAAATACGTAGTATAAAAGTACCAAAAATACTAACCGGTACTAATTGTTTATTTTGGGGAGCTATGCAACTTGAAATTTGGAATGATGGTCTCTGATAATGTGTAGGGTAGACGAACCAAGCAATTTTTGGAAATTCGTACAATAAGTGTACCGAAAGTACTAAACTGGTACCATTTGTAATTATTTGAAAGGGTTGGGGAAAATCTTGAAACTTAGTAGGAAAATCAAGATTGGGAAGTAGAACTCTACGAATGGACGACCCTTACTTGATTTTTGTGTATAAAAGGGTTTGGGAATATTTCAATAGAAAAATGGGCCTCCAAGTTGTAAAAGAAATTGAACTGGTCTTTTACGGAGAGGAGATCTGACACACCTACTATAGATATAAGACCTTTGCCTTAGAAAGATTGAAAAAAAAAATCTCAGATCTGCTCTAAATAGACTACCTATTATTGAAAAACTTTGGACTGGTTGGAAGACCTTTTACAGATCATCTATAAGTTTCAATTGGCAGAACTACTTTTATAGATAAAAGAAATTTGATGGGGTTTCTAGTCGGTCCTTTACACGTAGACTCTTTATGACTTGACAGAATTTGTGTGAATAGAAGAGATTTGAAAGAATACCTATTGGGTCTTCTAGATATCGCATACATTTTTTTACAAATCTCTAGATATTGTCGAAGAAGACCTATCTACTTCTACGGACCTTTTAGTGGGTTTTTGTATGGAGACAACCTCCGGCAGTTTTCTATAGATAAATATGTCGCCAATGGGAAATTTGGGAGGTCCTTCATGGATAAAAAATCTGACGAGTCTGCTATAAAAAAAACATATTTGGAATAGGAAGACTACAGTTCGCAGAACTGCTGTAAATTAAGTACTCTCTATTGTTAGAAAAATTTTAATTCAGGTTCGGCGCCAAAAGACCGAAAAAGAGATGGGCTTTATGTGCAAAAATTCGATTGAAATGTTTTAGGAAATAAACTATTCGAGGGTCAGACAAGTGTTTGATATGACTCATAAAAATTAAGACCTCTGAGAGGTCTTAGGTTTTAGAACTTTTAAAGGAACTTTAAAGATATTCTGGAGAATATTTAATAAATCTTCCATGAACGGAAGACCTGTTTAAGTCAGTTTTGAAGGTACTTTTTCGTTTAGAATTCTTTAGATCCTTAAAATCTCTTCAATCGATAAAATAAGTTTTATTTATAAATTTGCTTTGTATAAACTGGTACTAAAGGTCTTCTGTGGATATAAGAGCCTATAATGCTCATCTACATTTAGGAAAGGTAACTGAGGCTTTTGTTAAAGAAAAAGAAGTTGAGAATTATTTTAAGAGCGCAAGTGTTATGTAGAAAGGAGTCCTTGAAAAGAGGTTTATGGATAGAAGATCTTCTGCAAACCTCTAGAATTAATAAGATCTACTAAAAATATAACACATTCATGATATCTTACAGTTGTCTGATTTTTTACAGGTCTTATGGGAATAAGCTATAAATATGAAATATACCAAGTACTCTATATGAGAACGAATTGAAAATACACATGTGATATGTGTTTTCTTATGACTTTCTCCGATACTTAAATACTTTCTCCTTCAAGTACTACGTTCTGTTTTTTTCTCTCCAGCCGAACACACATATTTTGTCAAATAAACAAAATTTCAATTAAAATGGATTTTATGGCATTGTTGAACGCAATATCACACAGCCACACATGAACAGATGTCTGTCTGTCTGTCTTTCGGTCTGAACTTTTTGTCTATGTGTCTTTTTATTTCTCCACTCCGTCTTTGTGTGTGATGTCACATTTAAAAACAACAACAGAAACCAATTACAAACCTCCTCTACGTATTGTTGAATATCGAAAAAGGCAATGAAGGAGTGCTCACAGAGAAAAGACTGACTACAGACATTCTTGCCTCAAAAAAGAGTTTTTGAAGTGTTAAATGAAAAAAGTTTTTGTATTTTATTTTTCTGCCTCGCCCTCCACCTCCCTACCACCACCCGAAAAAGAAGGAAAGAAATGTTAAACAATAAATAAATATGTAACTATTAGAATGGTGTTCGTTCTTAGAAATTTTGATTGTTTTGCCATAAACTTTGTTAATATTGTCGTAGATTCAACGTGTAGCAGGACTTATTTGAAAATTCTTTGAGACAAAAATTTCTTGCTGTTGAATGTTTTGCAAAAAGATTTAAGTGAATGGGTTTAAAATGAAATAAAACGTTCGTCCTTGGGTGAAAATACACGCACATTTTTAATTTGATATCTTCAATAAAGATTTCAATTTAATGTATGAAGGTTTGAAAAATTTCTTAATCTGGCAAAGCAATATTAAATAATAAGTCCATACACCATAGTCCAGCAGGGTGTAGTATGATACTTCCAAAGGAATTCGCAATTTTTGGTTCTCTGTATATATTTCTTGTGCGATTTTTTATTTGTATGGATACAGAGGGTATGACGAAATAACAATTTAAGGCCCTAGGTCTATTTAGACAAAAAAAATTTCAGAATACTCGGATTCGATTGGTCAGCCCGTCTGTCTGTGTATAGCATAACTATCGAAGGCGGTATTCCAAATTTGACAGAGATGCACAGAGATATGTTTTTGAAACCATTTCTGTTTTAGAAAGAAAATAATGACTGAGTCGGACGGTGGGGAGTAGGACTCAGGAGCACCGGCCGCTGCCTTCGTCCCGAATATATCGTCTCACTTCTTCTGGTACCTCCGCAATTAGGTATGCGATCCTCATCAAACTTTGCACATCATATGTGTAATCGTACAAATCATGGGATATGTCGGTTCACTTCCTCTGGTACCTCTCGCACCAAAGGTCAATATTTTGATACCAAAATTAGTGGCCCAATATTGATACATATTTTACAATGTGTCAAGATTGGACTTTTTTCGAGCACTAACCTATATAAGAGTATGGCGATGAGTGACTGACTCCCTTATCCATAAACCCCGAATCGAAACGGCTGAAGCTAGAGCCTTGAAATTTGGCACGTGGGCCAATTTTGCTGTGTAGGGATGATATAAGACTGCGTTTTTCAAATCAGTGTACTAAAAATACTAAAATATTCTAAAAATTTAATAAAATGTGTTGGCCAAACGGATAGAGCTAGAATTCTTACATTTGGAATGAGAATCGCTGGTATGGTATTGGATCGATGTATCAGAGAACACCAAACTATAAGAGTACTAAATGTACTAACAACACTACATTTTGTGCCATTTCCTATTATGTGAAAGAATAGAGTTAAAATATGGATATTTCGTCTAAGAATTAAGTTTGGGAAGTAGGGTAGCAATGGGGAGGTGATTTTGGAAAGATGCATTAAGTGTAAGAACTGTGTTAAATGGTACTAAATTTGGTTTTGGGTGGATAAATCTGGATATTTGGAATTTTGGTAATGGAATCACTGCTTGTGGCTTGGGTTAAAGCAAAGAGGTGTTTTTGGGAATACGTACTTAAACTATATTAAAGGTATTAATTTTTAGCAATTAGGAATTGGGTGAGCAAATAGTATTGAGATTTGAAATTTGTCATTGGATTAACTGTTTGTGTGTAAGGTTGAATTGATTGGATGTGGTTTGCTACTACTACTAACTTGTACGTAAGTAAGTTGGTATTTGGTATTTGGGAAAGAAATAGACATGGAAATCTGACTGAGGGTCGTTGAAGTGGTGTAGGATAGATGCACCAACAATTTTTTGTTGGAAAAAAGAAAGAAAAGTTCTAAACGTGGTACCATTTGATAATATGTTAAAGGTTGAAGCAAAAATTTTGAAATTTTAAATAAAAATAAGTTTAAAAATTGGGGGCGATAAGAGGAGTGCTTTTTAGTATAAGAACCAAACTAAATATGGTACTAATTGGATTTTGGGTATACGTATCACGATATTTGAAATTTTGGTAATGGTATCACCAAAAATGGTTAAAGTAAAGAAATATTTTTGAAAATGCGTACTTTCGCTGAAAGGTACTAATTCGCACTAATTGGATATTGAGTGAATATATGGTGCTTGAGGTTTGAAATTTTGCATTACGTTCACTGTTTCTGTGTAGGGTAGAAAATTGGAGTTGGTTTGGTTAATACTCCACTCCTACTGGTACCTCCCACACAAAATGTCAACATTTTCAAAGAAAATTATTTACTGCACTGAAAGAGAAGGGGAAATCCGATGCTGTGCTCCAACTTTGCGAATCCTAATATTTGCATCAGAGCTAAGTCAGGTGCGAAAATGGTCCAACATCGGTCCACTCCATCCACTATCCCTCCCATAAAGTTTCAAAATGTTGATTATAACACTTATAGAATGTGATGTAAGTGTTCGATTGTTTTAAAATTGCACACATCACAATATTTTTACTAATCCGAGGTCTGGTGTGAAGATGGAATATATCGGTCGACTCCTTCTGGTACCTCCCACACAATGGGTCAAAATTTTGCATATTTATGAAGCTCATAAAACACGAAATTGACATCTGATTTCATTCAGACTGGGTAGACATGGAAATCTAAACCCAAGATCTGTTATAAATACAGTAGAGATCGGACCATTCCTTTTGGTAACTCCCCACAAAGGGTCAAAGTTTTTATAACCAAACCGATCATATAATCCGAAATAAGCATCCGGTTCTGTTAAAGTTGCACACATCACCATATTTTAATTAACCCAAGGTCTGGTGTGAAATTGAGATATATCAGTCCACTCCTTCTAGCAACTTCTCTACACAGAGTTCAAGATTCTTGCACAAACAAAACGCTCAAAGAGAGTGATATAAGCATCCAACTATCTTCAAATTTCACACATCCGCATATTTTTGCCAGCGCAAGATCTGTTGTAAAGATGATATATATCTGTCAACCCCTTCTGGTACCTCACCCAAAAAGGGTCACAATTTTCAATACTTATATCTGTCATAACTCGTGAAATTAGTCGGCAATTCTTTACAACTTGCCATATCCAAATATTTTTCTTAACTAGAAATCTGATATGAATTTGTATTTATCGATATTTATGATTTCGCATAAAATTGGACATACTTTTTTTCCGTATTAGATGAAGTATGAAAATGGAAGTTCGCTATAGCTATTACCTCACTCATATTTCCAAATATTTTTAAAAATTTGCACGTATCTAATGTAAAGTAGAGGAAGAAATCGATATAGTCCAAATCTGGCATGTTGTAATATTTTTATCAGTCTTAGGTTAGATACGACTTAGTCAATATTGGCCAACTGCTTCGGAACCTCCCCCCATAAAGGGTCAATAGTTTGAATAATCATAACTCAAGGCGGGGGTATATATCTGTCGCCGAAACCTACTATTTTACTTGTTTTCAATACGAAACAACCTGCTAATAATATCAATGTATTTTCGCTATACTATTCGGCATTTATTCTGAATACGATTAACACGAGCGGAGAGCGACCATCGGCTTTTATTGCGGCCCACACCATCACCATGACCGGCGCTTGAGTTCTAGTGGCCAATTGAAGGTGCACATTTTCAGCTGACCTCTTTGGCTAGACAACGAATGTTTTCTCATCGGAGAAAACCAAATTCGGCAGTTCACTACTTTCGGCCAAGCGAAGCAACTCTTTAGCTCTTTTGCGGTGTTCTTGTACTTTTTGGAATTTCAATGGCTTTATTCCAAGCTCATTTTTCAATATTTGCCGAATGGAATATTGCGATATGTTCAGGTCACGATCCATTTTTCAGCCACTGCGACGGGGATTTCGATCAAGTCGCTTCTTTACTTTTCGGACCATTTCTGCTGATGTTGCTATATTCTTCCGTCCACTTCCTTGACATCGGGCTACGCTTGTTTAAATAATTATAGTTAATTATAGTATAGAGTACTAAAATAGCCTTACACGAACTGTTGGACCAAATTTGAAATATTAAGGTGAACTTTTCGCTGAGGAAGTAGCGGACACTTGCAAGTATGAAATATACTTGTATATGTGGTTTTTAGCTGTTCTATGAAAAATATATCTCATTAAAGGATATTTGGAATTCAAAGTTTCTGAACCTTATATGGCCATCAGATCAAAGTAGAAATACTTCCCGAAACAAAGTAAGCTAAACGTCTTGCTTGCATATAAATTTCTATCTACAAATCAGTTCTTTCTATTTTGAAAACAAATGAGAAAATGAATGATTCTAGCTTAAATCAAATGAAATCTAAATAAATTAAAATAATTTAACATTTCGCAAAAGGAAATACTCAAACGAAAATAATAGTATTACGCACCATATAATTAGACGAAAACCACTGCACCATAATAAGTGAATGGCTAAAACAAAAACAACAAAACCACTTTGGAAGCAATGCTCAAGGCCTTTAAGCTGCGAAACCCAAAACTACTAATCAACTTGAAATGCGTAACAAATGCTTCTAAGCTAACGCGACGCACATATGCATGTTTTCAAGTCTGAACACGTTTGTCCTTACGGCGAACAACAGGAACAGCAACTGAGTCGGAGTTGGAGTTGGAGGAAGACAAAAAAAAAAAACAACCATCCGATAAGGTGCGAAAAATGTGCGTGCAAAATATGGGCTTTACCGCGAAATTACTTTTAATCCAACAATTTAAAAATGCATGAAAAAATACCCACACATCCGACCAAATGAATTGAATAGCACAACAACACGTGAGAGATGAGGCAGTAGACACAAGAACAAAAACGCCGAAACACCATGATAGAAGGGCCAAGATAACAATGTGCTACTACGGGGCAAAAATATGTCAGTCAGAGGGGTGCACAAGCAGAGCAGCAGAGCCTATTTGCAAATCAAATCAGATTAAAAACAACAAAAAACTAATAGACAAACGGCGAACAGAATAAGCCAAACTAAAGATATGAGGTGCTAAACAAGGCGGGTCCTTTCATTTATATTTTCTCCTCTGCACGTTTCGGTGTTTCTGTGTGAGGGTTCAGCGGTTTTTCTTTTTGTTTTTATTTTCCAACGGAAAGCTAACCAAAACCTATTCGGAAAACATTAAATGCTTACGCAAAACAAAGCTTAGAAAATGTGGCAGAAATGTTATAAAAAGCCGGAAACCCAAATCATTTATCACTACAACTGACGTTTAAACAGAATAAGAACAACAAAAACAACAAATTCAGTGATTCGTTGTTTTTCCATGCAGCTCAGAAAACGAAAAAAAGGAAGACTTACGCAATTTTGCCGGCAGATAGTTATCAATTTGAAGACCTCCCATATTTGAAAAAAAAACGAAGAATTCAGCATATGGACAATTGTGCGACTTGTAAGTGGATAAATGGGCGAACGCATGGAGAAGCCTTCCCGGCACCTCCTTGTCTAATTTTTTTCTCTTTTGTAATCGTTGTTGTTGCTCTTGTTGTTTTGTGTTACAAGGTATTTTTAGTGGTTTTAAATTGAATTTATGCGCTTTGTTGCACTGATTCGATTGCCGGTTTACACAATCCTTCTTTTCCGCTGAACACACACTTTTTGCTTTGCATACTCGCACAAACACCCACACTCCATAACAAGAGTTCTTCGCACACAATTAGTCCATTGGCCAGACAGAGTGAAGAGTTAGTGACCAAATACAATCTAGTGCAGTGGATATGCGTATTTGATGAAGCACGGTATTTAGAAACCGGTAAAAATAAGTGCAAGTGTTTTCCGCCACACCTTGGAAAACTTTTATTGTACGAGAGACATTCATAATGCCACTACCTGAGTCCTTGCAATATATATAGGGCTAATGCTGAATTGGCATTAAATCCCATTATGTTTACATTCTACTCGATACAAACCACAAAACCAAATTGCAGACCATTCAGTCAAAAAATACTACAAAGACCTTTAGAGTTCATAAAAATAAGGAAGGATTTTACATGGAAAACTTATTTTTTGACCTTTAATTCCATGACTGCGAGTTAGCGTTGTGTAGAAGATTTTCTAAATTACTTATCAACATTTCCGGGTAGTTTATTAAAGAAAATTACGATTACATAGAGTCCCCGAATATAACGGAACCTCGAAGTTTTTGGGGTTTTGAAGGTTTCGACATCAATATCCGAAGAAATCATACGTAATTTGACAATTATGGTTCTCAATGGTTAGTTTAATTCCCCGCACAAAGTAAGGCACACTTTCAGCATTTCCTCCACTCAACGTACCTCAAGGATCCTACTTCAATTTCCAATAAAACCCGATGTAATTTGATATTTTAGTTCTTTGTGAGAACCCGCAAATCTTAGAGATTTGGCCACTAGACAAGTTTTTGAACAAGAATGGACATTCCGAACCTTATGCTGAGTTTAATCCTAAATCGGAGACTTTGACTTTTAACCAGATTTTTGTCGCCCTACATCTCTCAATATCCTCATTGTTCCAATCAAATGTGGGGGCATTTATAGTCCACCACTCATAATACAACGCGTTGCAAGAGGTAAATAAGTTCTCCTTGTCCGCACACCAAGTTCTGCCGGCTGGCGTCTCGAGAAACTTGTACCTTCTTTTTATTTTATCGCGGATAGCTGTCGACGCCTAGGACCTTGGGGTAGTTCGTGGTCGGAATTAGATTTCCCTCGATCACCACGTTCAATTATTTTCTGATCTCCACAGACTTTGTGGTAAAGAGTGTACCCGTTGACTTAGTTGCGGATTTTCGCACATTCCTCGCGAGGAAGTAGGCGACAAGCTTCCAAAGACAGATGTTCAATCTTACACAAATGTCATAAAAAACAGAGCCCAATGCCGTCATCGGCATACGATCTTTATGCCGTCTGGAGGGAGGGGAGTTCCGGAAAGGTAGATTTTAAACAGTTTCCCCCTACTTAGGGAACTCTCAGTTTCACTCTACGGGGTTTAAACTTCTTGTTCCGGAACTGCACGTACGAATGGCGTCCAGACTTGTAGTTAATAACCCAAGGTTTTCAAACTTGGACTAAGGGTAGTTCTCTCTAAATTTTCAAACAGTGAGGCTTGGCTGAATGTATGAAATACCTTGATAGGTCCAGGACTACCAACAATGTTCTATGGCACGACTCATTCTGGTTTAATCCCCGATTGACTGATTTATGGATATGGAGTGCAATGCTGTTTTGGTACCTTGTTGTGGACGGAATCCGTGTTGATGAGTGACGACTGAATAGCTTCCTCCGACGCTGGGGAGGCTTAATGGCTCAAGAGTCTTCACTATTGGCGACAATAGCGAAATTGGTCTGTATGATTCGCCTTTGCTGGCATCCTTGACTGGCTTCAGTACCAGGACTTCGGTAAGGATTACATTTGTAACATCACCTAAAGTAAATTGTGGTGGTGTTTTCTCGGCACGGGAGGTTTGATACGACGTAGTACCCTATAGATCTCGGATCAGTCACCGTTACATCGAAAAAAGTGACTGATCCTTTTTACGGATCGAGGACGATATAACCGCTATTCACAGCATGCTCATATCAGATCCAATGTAACAAAACCTCAGATGGTCTCGCCACTTTTTCCCTTATGTTCCCGTACTCTAGGGTTAGAAATCCTTTGTGCTACCCGAACTTCAGATGCTCTCTGATACTATAGTTGCTGAACTATCTGAACTTTCCCATGGTTAAAAAATGTGCGGCGTCCAGAGTATGAAATGGGGCGATATGCTTTTGGAGACGATTAAGGGAAGATGGTCTGGCCCTAGAGAAATTATGGGTTTCCAGGTCATGTCATTTACCAAAAGGGGTTATGCCCCGTGATACTCTCCTCTTATTCGAATGGGGGCATCTTCCTTAACCGTGCAGAATGTGGAGCAGTCAGTGTGCTCTGCCAGTTATGATCTCCATTGGTCATTACGTAGGACGGAATGCCACAGCTCACTGTTGTTAATATCTGACAAATAACGTGGTTCACAGCCTGATATATACATTAAGTACCTCTCATTAGCAGCCTAGCTGAAGCAAGATAGGTCTGTATTGAACAGAATGGGTTAGCAGAAACGCTAATATTATACCTCCTGAGTTGGAAAATGTGGCGTTAGATGCTGTGTTATAAGTTGCTGTTCGGGATATGGAGGTGGAGTTCTGCACTATGACGACGACGAATATGAGGTTGAAGTTAAGGAAGACGCGCATGACGCGCTGGGAACTACGTTGTTACTGCACAATGCAGAGCATTCCCCTTCGTTGCAGTTTCGCAACCTACTTAATGCGGAACAATTTCTGGAATGCACCCACGTCGCACAGAAACATATCTATGCCTGAAACAGGCATTCCGGGATATGATGTTCCCAAAGCAGAAAAACAAGTAAAAATGAACATGTCCAGGATTTGTTTCTCTTGGTGGTTTGTGTCCTTAGTTTTTAGTATTTGCTTGAAAAAATTAACCATATCTAACACCCTTCGATGTGTCTAAATAGACTACAAAGAACTTACCAAAGATTCCATCCCATAATTTTAGGTCAGACATCAGAAACACCTTCAATCTTTAGTTTTTAAGATCCACAGTGAAAGAGTGAAAATTAGATGTATTTTTATACCCTCAGCCATATGGCTACAGAGGGTATATATCATTTGATACGGCGAAAACGTGCCTAGTCGAAATAAGGGTTTTAGACCCTAGGTCTCTTTGGACCAAATCCGTTTCAGAACATTTGGAGTCGATCTAGCGATGTCCGTCTGTCCGTCCGTCCGTCCGTCTGTCTGTCTGTCTGTCTGTCTGGCTGGCTGGTGCGCACGATAACTCTCGAAGGGAGTATCCGATTTGGTCCAAACTTGGTACATCGTAATATTTTTGTCAAACTTAGATCGAGTTCGGAGATGGGCAATATCGGTCCACTCCTTCTGGTACCTCCCCCACAAAAGTTCGAAATTTTCGAAAAATTTAGTTTTTGCACAGAAAGAGAAACGGTAATCCGATTTTGCTCCAACTTTGCAAATCTTAATATTTGCGTCAGTGCTAGGTCAAGTGTGAAAATGGACAATATCGGTCCACTCCATCAAGTACCTCCCCCACAAATGGTCAAAATTTTGAATAATTACATCTCTTATAAAATGTGATATAAGAGTCCGATTGTCTTCAAATTTCACACATGCCAATATTTATGTTAACCCAAGGTCTGATGTTAAGATGAAATATATCGGTCCATTCCTTCTGGTACCTCCCACACAAATGATCGAGATTTTCAAAAAAATATATATATATATATTTTCTGCACAGAGAGAGAATCGATAATCCGATTATGTTCCAACTTTGCAAATCCTGATATTTACGTCAGTTCTAGATCAGGTGCAAAAATGGATAATATCGGTCCACTCCATCAAGTACCTCCTCCACAAAAGGTCGAAATTTTGAATATCCATCAAGCTCTTAAAACACTAAATTAACATTTAAGAATTAGCACGTCTCAATATTTTTATAAACGCAAGATCTTTTATAAAGATGGTAGAAATCGGACCATTCGTTCTGGTACCTCCCACACAAAGAATGACAGTTTTGAATAATCAAAACGAGGAAAGAATCCGAAATAAACATCCGGTTCTCTTTATATTACACACGTCCCATTATTTCTACTAACTCAAGATCTGGTGTGAAGATGGGATATATCGGTCCACTCCTTCTGGTACCTGCCCAAAAATGATCAAAATGTTGAGTATCCACGAGCTCATAAAACGCAAAATTAACATCCGATTCTATCCAGACTTGGAGCTTCTCAATATTTTCATTAACACAAGACCTGCCAACTTATTATTGTCATAACTTGCGAAACAAGTCGGTGATTCTTAACAACTTGCTATATCTAAATATTTCTCTTAACCAGTATTCTGATATGATTATGTAATTTGTCGGAATTTATGATTTCGCATAAAATTGGATACGAATGTTCAATTTCGTTCAAATTTTACACATACCAATATATTTTATCTGTATTAGATGAAGTATGAAAATGGAATACTTCGGTCCGCTATATCTGTTACCTGACGCATATTTCCGAAAATGTGCACCTATCTCATATAAAGTACAAGAAGTAGCCGATATAGTCCAAATCTGTCACGTTCATAACTCAAGGCTGGGGGTATACATCTGTCGGCAAAACCGACTGATACTATTTTACTTGTTAATCTAAGGTTTGGTGATAAAAGGGTATTGCAAAATATGTCAATTCAAGTTAGAGAATATAGACGTTGAAATATTCTATATTCGCTGAGCTTTATTAACATTTTTGACTAAGCCAATTTATTATCAGAAATTAAAAAAAGAACTAATTTCGCTTCAACTCTTTCACTGTGCACCTGATAAACGGAAGTGTTGCGTTCATGTCTAAAACCATCAGCTTAAAATGTTAAAATTTCCTCTATATTTGCAATTTCGCCCTACAGAATCTAAAATTGAATGGCTTGTTTTAAACGCTCGTCCATCTAAATGGTCGGATGGTTGTTTGGTGTAACACAACAACAACAACAAAAACATAACATTTCAAATTGTACAGAAAAATTAATTTGCATCATTTCTATTCTATTCAACTAATGGACGCACACACACACATGTATGTTGAACAGTATATGCCAGCATGCACCCGCTCACATGCAATTCTCTGGTAATGGAGGTCGTTCGACCACACCAATAAATTGTTGCAACAACACTTCGACGCAACAAAAATGAAAAAAAAACGAAACGAAACGTTTCTAAATAGGAATCAGACACAATTGTTCTGCATAATGTTGTTGCACAAAGGATACACCGACAGGCGGACAGACAGCCATACCTTTGCAATTGCAAATATTGTTCCACACATGGACGATGGTGGTCTTGGCTTTTTACAGTATGTTTGGATGTTTTTGAAAATACCAACAACTTCCGGTTAAATGTTGCATACATTCACACTAATGGCCACTACTTTATAGCCACAAGTAGTTCAATCCGACACAAGGTACACAACACCACACGGCGAGGTGTGTAAATGTGAAGGCCAGAATATCATCATCGTCATCTCAGAGAATGGCAACACACACCCACAAAGATGTACACATATGCTAAGATAAATTGCTATAGATAATTGCTCAAAGTTATTGGTATGTGCAGAAAGCTATTTTGATTCGAATTCACCCTCTCTCTTTCAGCAGTGCGTACCATATGATGGAGAGTCATAAGGACAGACTAACCGATTGCCTGCCTGCCAGCCTGCCATAAGTTACATAGATTTACATTCGTACCATTGAATTAATGGCAATATGCAAATGTTATGCATGTGTGTGTGAGTGAGTAAGTGCGTATGTGTGCCAAATCATTTGTTCCTCTGTCATTTTCAAATGATAGTTTTGTGTGATTTATGATTTTATGGAACATTTTGCTAATTTCGAATCAAACCGAGTATCGCTTTAATATGATAATTATGGAAAGTATGCAGAATTTTAGTTATGATTCATGCGGATTAGAAGACGAGGATTCGGTAATGAAGAGACCTAATGAGGCAAGCATAGATCCTTGATATTTGAGAGGTTGACAATTTTGGATAAGGAAGACGTTAAAATTTCGTTAACAACGGAATCATTAAAAAAAAAAAAACATGAAATCTTAATACTTGTAAACATTTCTTCTATAAGAGGACCACAAACTTTTTTCTAACTGTAATTTTTTTCATCTAAGACATTTTCTTGAGAACACATTAAACTTCGCTCATGGAAACCCTACCGAGTCCCAAGTTGCATTTTTTACAAGCCCGTAATGCCAGATATTTCCACAGACGGGCATGTGTTCTCATAGTCTACTATGTCAAATCCCTCTATACCGGGCCTAGAAGTTTTCGACCAAAGCACAACTATTAAGAGCTTTTGCTATTACTTTCTCATAAAATTCATAAAGATCTATTTTTTCAAGAAGATTTTTTGATTCCTCAAACTATAACAAAAAACTTTCTTTGCGGTTGTACTTCGAGATCTCCTTCTCATGAAATACCTGTTGTCTTCTACGAACAGTGGATCAGAATCCATGTAGAAAAGCTGGAGGCCTTCTTCATACAGAGGGCCTGAAATTCTCTTCATATAAATAAGATCTGCAGGTCTTCTTCATATAAATAAATCTTCTCCATACACAGAAGACTTGGAAGTCTGGGCTCGGAGATCTCCTCCATATAGGTAAGACCGGCAAATCTACTAAATATATATAAGACCTGGAGGTCTCTCTATATACTGGGTGAGATAAAATAACTGCAACAAAGTCAAACGCCATCATTTTAACATTTTTTTATTTAATTGAATGAATGCAAAAAATTTCGAAAATAGCATCCAATTTTAGAATAAGTTTAGATTTTTTCGAATTTGTCACCTTTAGCACGAATTGTGGCCTTCAAACTGCCAATGAAACCGTCACATGCTGCCCGAATGTTGCTCTACGGTATTTTGGCTCATTCCTAGCGAAGCGCTTGCTTGAAGTGATCGACACTTTGGTATTCTTTAGTGCCAACCTTGCTTTCCAAAATACTCCAGACACAATAGTCCAACGAATTAGTATCCGGAGATTTTGGTGGCCATTGTGCACTGGAAATGAAGCAAGGAACCTCATTTTATAACCACTATGGGTGGCGTGTGTTGAGGACGATGTTGCTGAGCCCTGTTGGAATGTTCAAGGTCTGTGGCCAAAATATTTGAGTGCCCAAGGCTTTAATACACCCTCCAGAATATTTTCGCGATCATATCCGCCATTTATTCTAATGCCACGGTCAATTAATACGAGCGGAGAACGACCATCAGCTGTTATGGCGGCCCACACCATCACCATGGCCGGCGCTTGAGTTCTGGTGACCAACCGAATGACCTCTTTGGCAAGTAAACACGATAATTTTGTTTGTTTACAAACTGCTGGACAACGAATGTTTCTCATCGGAGAAAAACAAATTCTGCAGTTCACCACTTTCGGCCAAGCGAAGCAACTCTTTAGCTCTTTTGAGTCTATTTTCATTCGGTTGCGGTGTAAGTTCATGCACTTCTTGGAATTTCAGTGGTTTTACCCCGACCTCTTCTTTCAATTTTTGCCGAATATAATATTGTAATATATTCAGCTCACGAGCCATTTTTCGGCCACTGCGATGCGGGTTTCGATCAAGTCGATTCTTTACTTTTCGAACCATTCCTGCTGATATTGCTGTTTTCTTCCGTCCACATCCTTGACGTCGGGCTACGCTACAAGTATCACGGTAACGAGCAATGGTACGAGACTCAAAAGATTTATTCACATTTGAATGCTGCTGGAGTGGCCACTTGTGGTTTTCCAGCCAAATATAAAGTAATCGCACTATCACGCTTGAATTCCTTCACGAATAATTTTTTTTCCTGGAAAATTCTCACCAAAATGCTTTCTTTATAATGTCTTCTACAAGCAGTAGATCAAGTTCCATATCTTTCCATATGTAGAAGATCTGGAGGCCTTCTCATAGACCATAGAAGACTTTGAAGTCTTCTCCATATATAGAAGACCTGGATGTCTTCTCTATTTATTGAAGACTTGGAGGTCTTCTTCATATAGAGAAGACCAGGAGGTCTTCTCCATATACAAAAGATCTGGAGGTTTTCTCCATTTATTGAAAACTTAGAGGTCTTCTCCATATATAGAAGTATTTCTCCATGTAGTATTTCCTTATATAGAAGACCTGGAGGTCTTTTGCATTTATTGAAGACCTGGAGGTCTTGGCCATGTACAGAAAACCTAGACGTTTTCGTCGTATGGAAGACATAAGTCCTTTGAGTATTGTTCTCATAAAAGACCAAGATGTTTTTTTTGTGGAGGAGCTGAGGTATAATATGAATAGAAGGAATATAATAGAGGGCTTAGAGAACTTCTATATAACTAAAAATTAGTTTTCTCACAAAAGACCAGGCTGCTTTTTGTCTCGAAGAAGGAAATGTGGTATTCTCATTGCGAAGAAAGTCATTGAAGAGACCTCCATAGAATACCTCGGTTTGCATTTCATAGAATATTTAGGGTATTTCTTCTTCCATAAGAGAAACCCTCCAGGCCATCTATTAGAAGTAATATAGATATTCAAAAAGAAGAGAGACTCTTTCATTTATTTAATAGACCTTGGAATCGTCTTCGCATAGAAGACTTCCTTTGCATCGTAGACATTATTTAGAACTTTTGCTTGAAAGTGGGATTCCGAACATTTAAATACAAATTTTGATAAGGCAGAAATAAACTGATAAAAGTCCAAAATATAATTTTTGTGAAAAGACAATCATTTGTTACAAAATTTCAAAATTAATCATATAATTTTTTTTTTAAATTCTAGCCTCAAAATTGCATCGCCTAGAATTAAAATTGGTATTGAACGAAAATATTATTAATTCTTTCAGCACATCTTTAATCTCTTCGATGTCCGAATTTTGATCCCTTCATAACATTTAATTAACTTCAATGTTGTTTCTCAATCTGTTCAATGATGTAACTAATGCCCAGCCTCACATGAACTTCAGCGCAGTTACTTACCCCCTAAAAAAAAGTAAAAGCAAAATAAATTTCTTTTGGACATGTCTTTTGTTGAAATCTACAGATAAAAGTCAATTTCATCTATAGCGGCGACCGAAGTTACAATATCTCACTCCAGAAAGGAAAATACACGATATAGACGTCATAAGCCAATTCTCGTTGTATTTGTTGCTATTGTTGTTGTGCTATTGTAGCTGTTATTTTTAATACAGAACGGTTTGTCAAATTAAATTTATGGCTTTATTTGTTGATATAACATTTTGAAATTGCTGTTGTTTCAATTTTTATATAAATCGCCGAACGTTATCGTTACTGCCTTTTTTCTTTCGTTCTCCGCTTTTGCTCGTGTGCTCGTATGTGTGATATAAATGGTACATAGTGTTCGTCAATAAACCCGCCCGCTTTTCAGCCACTCAGCCATCCAACCAACCAGCCAGGCAGCTAGTCAGTCAGTCAGTCAGCCATTTCATTCCAGCCATTAAGATAATCAAAGGCATGCCATGAACGAACACAGGAGTAGCAATAACAACAACAGTAGCAGGACCATTTATGTCCGTCTCTTTTTGTCGGTCTGCCTGATTGCTTGCCATCACATGGAGGAGTAGCAAAAATTAAAGTTACAATAGCTACCAAAAAAAAACGAGCGATATCTCAAAAAGGGGATAATGTCGCCTTTTACTCCCCCACACCCCAGCGGCCCAAAAAAATATTAGTTCGATAGTAAACAACAGCTACTAAAATGTCTGTGAATATGACCAGAAAACTGCTACATCCGTGGCAATGGTTACACTGGAATAGCTATGACAGTGGCCGTAAAAACACACATCTCACAAGTATTTTATCATTTGTGATGAAACAACATAACTACAAGTCCAAACAATCAATAAAAACAACAGCATCAACAACAACAACACGTAATGTTCACCCAGTCATTGTCGAGTGGAGAAGATAGTGGGGATTGGGGAGATATGTTATGTTAGTACTCTATATTGATAGCAGAAGTGTGGAGAGCTTTAAATCTGCTTACAAATTAAATGATGGATTTTTTTTTTTGGATAAGAAGTGAAAACGGAATTAAAATGAAGTGGAATACGTATAACCTTCATAATAAATAATAAAAAAGTGCTTAGATTTCGAAAATAATGATTTCAGCTGCATATATCCGCATCTGTGGATTCAGATGTGTTTCAAAATGTCACCTTTGCCTTTGGTAGCCCGTACTATCGGGCGATAGAACGATTTGTTGTGGGGATTACGTCCCAGAAAAAAACAAGTCTTAAATTGGGTTTAGTGGCTATATCCGGATTGGTATTTTAAAATCGGATCTTTTTGAAAAACATCTGTAAAAGTCGAAAATGAACCCATTATGGGGTTTAAAGATCTACACACTACTTTGCACCATACTCTCTTGCCTTTCGGATATGATGACATATGTGTTGATATCTCCAGCAGTTCCGAAGATTTTGTTTGATTTGGTTTGTAAAAAAAGGTCATAAACATGAAAAAAATAAAAAAAAAAATCCGAAAACTACCACTTAAATGAAAACCGTTATATGGACGTGGACCTGCTTACGATTTTTTTTTGTCTTAGGCTGTAGTACTCATTACGAACTTTAAATATGAAATTTGAAATAATTCCGGTGAATAATGTCGCCGAAATCATGAAAATACCAAATATCGGGAGGTACCGTCATATGGGGGCTATACGAAGTCGTGGACCTGCATACAAGATTTTTTGCCCTCGGTTGTACCTATTAAAATCTTCCAGTACAAAATTTGAAACGATTCCGGTAAACAATGTCGTGAAAATCATCTAAATACCAAATATCGGGAGGCACCCTTATATGGGAGCTACACAAAGACGTGGATTAATGTTGCTGAAATCATCAAAATTCCGAATTTCGGGAGATATCGTTATATGGGGGCTATACAAAGACGTGGACCGACATGGCCCATTAACGAACTGCCTATTAACAAAATACACATGTTAGCCTTCCATTTTAGCATTTTATCTCATTTCGTTCGAAAGTTAGCGTGATTACAACAGAGAGATAGACGGGCATCGCTAGATCGTCTTAGAATTTTACCAACCAATATATAAGTTTTGTAGGGTCTATAATGAATACATCAAGGAGTTACAAATGGAATGGCAAAGCTAATATAAACTCCATAGAATGATCCTTTATAACGCTATAGATTGGCCTGTGGTTGGCTATACGGCAACGCAATGGAAAAGTATTCAGACCTTTCGGAATGCATCTCCCGTCCAGACGTGTCATGAAGTTCCTGCATAACCTAGAGAAAGAGGTCCAACGATACAAGAGAAAGCCTCTAGATGCAGTCGCCAATGCAGTATGAATGCCACCCTCGGAGTGCCTTGTTCATCCATTGCGGCCGAAAGACGTAGACAGCCCAGATAAACAAGGGTAGTTTTGTCTCAAGTACGTTCAAGATAGTGTAACGCTCTCAAATCGTATTGGACGCGAGGTGATGAAGATGTACATCTGCACATTTTTAATTACCCTGTCAAACCTATCTAACTCATTCCAGAGTGTAAGGCTATAATCCATAAGAGTAGCTGTCTTCCTAAACTTGTACATACATTGAAGCAGAACCAGGCTAGCAGTCCATAAACAACAACGAAATAATTCGTCATTTTTCTCAAACTTCTAAATATATTAGATGCTGATGATATTTCGGTGCAATCATTCTTATGGTACCGCCTACACACATGTTCAACATTTGCAAAAAACGTAAGAGATAACCCAAATTTAGCAAAACGTGGTCTGTTTCAGAACCTGCAAAAATCTACAGCTTTTATTTTTTCGAAATCATAAAAGGAAAATCGGTTATCGTAGTAGAATTTTTTTACATTCCTGCAGTTCTGGACCAAGCCAATAATTATTTTTAAAATTAGGCCAACTGAAAGAGTAAACAATATGGGCCAATACTCTTTCTTATCTTCCGAAAACGCCAAAATTTCATCCCCATAAGAAGTGAAATAAATGCCACATCCAACCTCGCTCAACCCAATATTTCTGCTAATACGAGACAAATTAAAGAAGTAATAATAATATTTAAAATAAACCAGTAAGGAATAGTCAACAGTTGGGCGGGTCCGACTATATGATACCCTACAGCAATATGCATACTTAGTAGAGCTCCCATAACAAAAGAATTTAGATCATACAACCTTTTAACATTTGGCTTTAGAACAGTTATAATTTGGTTTCAGAGGGAACTAATATATGTGAGGCATATCCAAATAGGATTTAGGATATATATGGGAGCTATATCCAAATCTTAGGCGATCTCGATAAAATTTGGCAAATATATTTCCGAGTCCTATGACATATCTGGTACCAAATATAATTGTTGTGAAGTGCATTTTACGGATATGCGAGACTCCAAATCGGATGAAACATATATATGGGAGCTAAAGCTATATCTCAACTGATTTTCACCAAATTTAATATACTTTTTTCTAGACTGAATTCGGTCGGATGTGCCAAAATACAGGCAATTTGGAATGATATTGGCCATTTGGTTCATAAGTAATCCGAAATCGGTTGAAGATATATATGGGGGCTATATCTAAATTTGAGACGATTCTTACCAATTTCAATAAGGTTCATCCTTGAGTCAAAAACATGTTGTTTGGAAAATTTCATCTCAATTGGATAATAAATGCGACCTGAAGAGAGCGATGGACTGACGTATATAAATCGACTCAGAAAGTGATTCTCTGAAGATCCTCAAAAGAAACTATGGGTCTATCACGCTTCCTTTTCCATGTTACAAAGAAATGCACAAAGACATAATACACTTACCACTATGTGGTGTAGGGTATAAAAAGGCATATTCGTTCGTACGATATTCACTCTAATTCTGTATATATAAAGAATTGTCCAAGGCTTTTTCTTTTATTTCATTTCATCTTTACAAAATTATTGTATAAACAGCCAACTTTTTGCTGGGAATGCAAATCTTAAAGAAGATAATGCTATAACAAATCACTTTTTATTGACATTACAGATTGAGGTGTGTGACATTTTTTTTTTTTTTTTTTTTTGAGAAAAAACACAGATATTTCTTACAAAATTATGTGGATATCCCAAAATTGAACAGGGAAAATTAATGCGCAATAAAACCCACCATTTTGGCAATAAAGATAAAGAAATCTAAAATAAAGCCAAGCACAAAAAATGAACCACACAAACTCTCAATATTTATTGTCCCCGGAATGGATGAGGGCCAAAGGTAGAATCTATTGAAATAGATGTAAAAATGTGTCTCCCCTTTTTTTTTTTGAGAAGAGATAAAAATATCTAAATTTTGGTACAGATTCCCAAAACTTGTAAATTTTTCAAGTGATGTCTTCATGTTGTTTGATATTTGATAGAGACTTGAGGCAGAAAAGAACAACAACAACAACAGCAGTAATAAGAACTTTGACATTTCTCCAAGAACTGTCATCCCATATCAAACTGGATGGGGAACAAACCCCTCTCCATGGCTACCATGGCAAGTGTTGGGAAAATGATAAACTCTGTCCGCCAGGGGTCTGGTCAAAACAATGATGAGAATGCTTACAGGTTTGGCCAACTTTCACTTTTCATTTGCAATGCTGCCAGCGACAGATGTGAAGGGGGTACTACATCGCCATCTCCTCCCCCGCTGCCGTTCTTAATAAATGAAACAAACATTAACATTCAATTATTAATGAACTCATCGTAATCTGCCTCTCTCTCTCTGTTGTCGGAGATTACGAAATCGGCTAATTCACTTAAAGTGTTATATTTGAATTTGATAAATCATTGCTAATTTATGTCAAGGGAAGGCTGCTGTCCCTTTGGTCGGTGAGTGGGAAAACTTTTGTTTTTAATCTCAAGCCGAACACAAAAACGAAAGGAAGCCATATATCAAGGAGCGCCACTTTCTTCCTCAAACGGGAGTAATTTTTTAATTAATAATCTACGAAAAATCAAAGTCATATTTTTGGCATGTCATAATCACACACACACACATGCTCACACTTGACATTTGTTGGAAATTATCATGTATGAAAATTGTCCCATTCCCAATAGAATTGGCATGGCCTTCATTCGGGTTGTAAATCTTTAAAAGTCATTAATTTAAATATTCATAATGCTGAGTCATTCCTCTGTTCACTCATTCAGTGAGTCTACATCCCACCCTCCCGATCTCCCCTTTTCCAAAACATGCATGACTACATTTGAATGTAAATTTATTAACTTTCGGTTATATAAATCTATTCGCAATGTAAAGGCCAATCAACATATTAAAATGAATAATTTGTCAAAATGAACGATTCGAAAGCCAAAAATTCATTACATTCAACATTGGATATGTCATCATCATCATCGTCATCAAAGGTTAGTGTGGTTCTATTCATGTGGCTTTCATCAAAAACATGGCCTGATTTCCATTTTTCATTGCCGAGATTTTGTGATGTAATGTGAATGTGGGGTAGTTAAATGGGATTTCATCCTCTTCCTCATTAGACATTTGGAAATATTAAAATGGAGAAGTATCCACTACTCATATATATTTATTTTAATGTTTCAAATTTTCTAATCAGGATTTTTTTTAATTTTAGTAAAATCCAGGCTTCGAAAAATAAAATTTATTAAACATAAAATCATGAGAACTTGACAAGCTGATAGCGGCATAATATAAGAAATATTTTGAGAAATAGTGGACAAATACTGTCCATGCCTGCTCCTGATGTAAGTCTAATGATAGTGTTATCACGTGTCATGCTTAGACTGTAGAAGAGGGAGAGAGGTTCCTTAATATTGGCAAATACTTGCGACAAAATAGGCCTTTTATTTCACTTTCTATGAAAGTTATTATTTTTCAAATTGTTGATCTTTTAGAAGGGAAGTATCAAAAGAATTTGGCAGATATTTCATAGCTTTGATAGAAGTTTGAAGATGATTGCTTTATTGTTTCGCATGTTATGACAGTTACAATGGTTCAACATTTTGACTCTTTGTAGAAGAGGTACCATAAAATATGGATGACTTAAGACTAATTCAAATATTTAGATGTGCAAAATTTGAACGAAATCGGAAAATGGTTTCCCTCCTGCTGCTATGGTTTTGTTGACCTTTAAGAGATCAGAAACAGTGGACTGGTCTTGTCTACCTCCGAACACAATCTAAGTTTATTAGAAATATTATAATGCACCCAATGTGGACGAAGTGGAATACTCCCTTCGAGAGTTATTGGACGGATAGACAAGTGCTTAGGGCTAGGGCGATTGCAAATATCCAAAAGCGGACTTCGCCCAAGAGACCTAGGGTTATTTGCAGCCATATAGCTGGGTGTAAATTTTAAATTGTTTTTTCCCTGTTGTTGCAAAATGGTCAGGCTTAATCCCTTTCTGGTTGTTTTTATAAAAACGTTTGTTTATTAGTGGAGAACGATGGTAATGTTTACCAGCGGGGTAAGCAGGGAATACCTAGGTTTCGGAAAGAGCCACCAATCCTCATCAGTTCCCTTGTTTTTTGTCTGGGATATTCTACCCAGGAGTTACTTTAAAAATAACACCTATGAAAAATAACTTTTTTATCCAAGTAACGAGATCGTAAGCTCAATAGAAATTTGGCGACATTTCAGGAATCTTAAACAGTGGACTGGTCGTGTCTGCCTCCGAACACGATCTAAGTTTATTAGAAATATTTTAATGTAGCAAATATGGATGAAATGGAATACTCCATTCGATATAGCTATGGCAACTTCAAAAATCCAAAAACGGATTTTGCCCAAAGATACCTAGGGTCTTCGGTAGCCATATAGCTGAGTGTTAAATTATAATTGCATTTTCTGTTTGAACTTAAAGTTACTAAATATGCTGTGTCGTGTTACTTAGGGAACGGGTAAAGCTAGAATTGAAGGAATTTAGAATGGGAGGTTGAGTTGATGAATATTCGTTAGATACGTCTGCTCTTTTCGAAATTGAAACTTAGAGAGCGCTAAAAGTTCGATCGAGTCTCAATCTCTAATCGAATTCAAGTGGATGACCTGTGTCCTGTGAGCAGAAAAACTAGAGCAATTATACTCAATTTTTTAACCACTCGAAAAAAATCTAATTTCGTTTGCTTGTTTTAGAGTGGGAGCACGTACTACATGAGCAAATTCTACTCCTTTAGTTTTTAAAATGCCGTTGTTTTTTTTTCAAATATGGTGCAGGGCCCATATTCGACGGACCTTTGGGCCCATTCCAATCGACAAGGCTTGTCCGCAGGCAACATTCTTTGCGTCAATTGAATTTTGTACGGGAACAAATGCAAATCAAAGCGAATAATCCGTTGTAAAGTGGACGGAGCCATGCCCAACTGCTGAGAACGGCGTTTTTGGGATGTTCTTGGGAACCTCTCAACACTGGCTCGTACGGCAGCGATATTCTCGGTCGATCGCCTTGGTCGACTTTTATATGGCCTCTTCGGATTAGAAAGAGCCTTACTAGTCGAACATTTTTCGTATAAACCCTTAATGGTGTTCTTAGAAGGCGTTTTCACAATTGACTTCTTCTGTTGAATGTAAATTTCAACTATTTCAGAGCGCCCGCGTGGCGTGTATTGGTTCATGGTAAAAATCTGCTTGGACTGACGCTTCAAACGCGGTATGTCATTAAGCGATATGACATCTCTGTCAAAAGTTATGGCGTTGCCAGATGGGTCCGCCGAATATGGGCAACCCTGTATTTTTTAAGCTCAGAATTGCAAAGGAAACCAAAAACTGCAGTCTGCTTGCTCCCTGGCAACACATTCGGCTTTTAACCAACAAATACGAGTAATCACGAGTATTTTTCACTCTTGAGTAAAATTGAATAAATCGAAGATCTCCATATGAGAAAAGCAAAAAAAAGTAAACGGTACTAAAATTTTCATACAATATGAATTAAGCTGTCAGGAAGAGCCAGATTTTTTATATGGTTCTGTCTATGATAACGAAAAGATACATGAAATATTTCAATTTTGATCTAGGAGGGTACGAGACGTACAAAATAGTGTATAATTGGCATTTGATGGACAAGTAAAGTATTATTTTGTTTTACCCTCAACCATAGGGCTAAAGAGGGTATTTGATAGGTCAAAACGCGCCTTTTCGAAATAACGGGTTTAGACGCTAGATCTCTCTGAACTAGACCCGATTCAGAATATATGGCGTCGGCCTAGGGGTTTCCGTTTGTCTGGCTGGATTCTGCGCACGGCAACTCTCGAAGGCATTATCCGATTTGGACTAAACTTGGTACATCTAATTTTATTTTCAAATTTAGTTTAAGGTCGGAGATGGGTAACATCGTTTACCTCCTTCTGGTACCTCTCCCACAAAAGGTCAAAATTTTCAAAGACAATAGTTAACCGTTAGGAAAAAAAAAGATCGTTCTATTTTGTGCAAACTTCTAGATGGATAATCGAGAAACTCATGAGACGCGAAATGAGCTTCCGATTCCTCTCAAAATCGGCATATACTTATATTTCTATCAACACAAGATCCGGTGATTAAATGATATATATCGATTCAATCCTCCTTCACGACGGGTCAAAAATTTGAATAACCATGAAGCTCATAAAAAGTGAAATAACCATTCAATTTTCTTCAAATTTCACATATTACATTAATTCTTCTAACGCAAGATCAGATATGAAGATGAAAGAAATCAGTCCACTGCTATTGGTACCTCCCCCCACACACCTTCCATAAATCTTCTAAGTTAAAAATTGAGTAAGTTTTATTTTCAGTGGCCTTTCAGAAAAAATAAAAAATTACTGAAGAAAGTCGAAATTCGTATGATTTTGGGATTATTTTTGTGTTAATTGGCCTGAGTTAAAGACGACCGTATTTTAATCTATCTTTCTACCAAAGGTCAGAATGTTTGAACGGAAGCGTGTAATAGACCCATTCTCGAATTAAAAACAAAGAGAAAATGCGAATATGGAGAATTAATTTCCAAACTTATATGCCTCCTATATACATGTTCTCATTTATTTCTATCAAAAGGTTTTTTTCCTGTTAGGAAAGGATAATTATAGCCTTTACATGAATTTCGACCACTGTATACTTCCCGAAAACATTGTTTTATTTTTCCATTTGTTAATTTTTATCTACGCATTTTCATTTGCAATCGTTTGGATTGCTTTAAAATATATTCACTTCGGCTGGTTGTTGTTCAGACAAAAGTACAATTCATACACACACACACTCATACACCAACCCTGATAGTAATGATGATTTTAACCTTTCAACTTTAACCCACTTCTCCATTACAATTTCAATTTGTCTCATTAAATATTTGTCGAATGTCATTTTTTATCTCATGTCTGTGTTTTTCCATGAAACTGGGATAATGTGCGGAATTTTCATGGAAATTTCTATTTTTGTTAAAATTAATATTTCCGTTTCCTCCGCCAAAGTCAAAGTTGGGATTGTCATCATAGGTCTGTCTGTCGGTCGGGTAGAAAAGTAAACAATAAAGTAATTTAAGAGAAGACAATACAAGTTAAGTGGTGGCAAGGTCATGATACAAAATTAACCAACCATATTCTTGAAGTGTAACCAGTTGCTGTCATTGTCGTCTTTTTATGGTTAAGACAATGGTTGGTTGTTGTTCTTCTTCTTATCTTCTCTTACGGATACCTGTAGTTTATTTTATTTCCCTAATTTCTCGTCCTAAGTAAACTTATTTAAGGATGTCAAATTTACAACGACTGTCACAAGTTGAAATGACTGACAGAATAACCTCATAATGAAACTAAAATATTTGGGAGGATGTGTCTCCAAAAACTATAAAGGCAGATAATGTTAGGACCGTGAATTAGAACGATGGTTGTGAAATTCAAGTACTGTAGTTCGGCATTTAAAAAAAATTCAACAAAAAATCTGAAAATTATTTGGATTTCCCAATCTTATCGTCATCAATTGGACGCCACCTTATAGCAGATATAGACTATTATTTAATCATTTGTAATCTCAAAAATTTCAACATACCCACTTTGTATTATTCTTAGGCTGAGCGAATATAGTTGTGTTTACGCTTGAACAACACTGGGATAGATTGCGATATTGCGACATCCAAAAAGAATCAATGATTAGTTCAGATTTCGGTCCAGATGTATAATTGCGTCATTTTTCTTCGAAAATTATCCAGGTGGTGCCGTTAGGTTATCGGACCCTGTTGAATTTATTTTTATAAAAACTAAAAAGAGGATATTGGCAACATTTGATTTCAACAAGACCGTTCTATGTGGCACACAGCCGAAGCTGCACTCGATGTTTTGCGACCTGTTTTCGAAGATCGCATTATCAGCTACAAAACTGATGTCGGTTGGCTAACTCGAAGCTGCGATTTGACATGGATGGACTATTATTTGTAAGGTGCAGTCATATACAGTGTTACGTCGACAATCCAATGACAATTGACGCTTTAAAACAATATTGACCCCTTTGGTGAAGTACAACGGCACACAATCGATAATGTGCTTACAAATATGTCGAATCGTGCATGGTCAACCGAGGCAGAATGAGATTATTTTCCATTATTAACCAAAGGGTTGCACTTTGAAATAAAAAATAATTTTGAAAAAAGAAGGCAGTTTTTTATAGCATTTTCAAAAAAAAAAAATGTTCTTTGGCGGATCCTGTAGTAAACCCCCCCAAAGGGTTAAAAAATCATAACTCCTATAAAATGTAAAATTAGAGTTCGATTATCTTTAAATTCAACACATCACAATATTTTTACCAACTCTAGATCTGGTGCGAAGATAGAATAGATCGGACCGTTCTTTCCGATTCCGCGACCACAAAGGACACTGATTCTAATTTTAATAGAGGTATTGTAAAGTACTACGTTCTGAGAAGTCGACAACTGATCATTCCAAATTTTTAAACTTCCGCTAATCAATATTTTCTGAATATATTTTCGGTATTATAATTTTTCTCTATCAGACTTATATGAACTTTGAAGGTAGTCACCTTCGGACCATAGCTTTTAAGTTTTTGATACACATATTTACAACTTCTCTGTTCCAGAACCTCCAATAATCTACTAGTATTGCAATTTTTTTCACTGTCATAAAGGAAAAATCAGTTACAATGTGGATTAGTAAAAGGTTTTTATTCTTGCAGTTCTGCAAGAGAAGTTTTTTACAATTGTATAACAGTTATTATTATACCCTCAGCCATATGACTAGAGAGGGTGTATATAATTTTATACGGCCAAAACGTGGCTCATCGAAATAACGATTTTACACCCTAGGTCTCTTTGGACCAAATCCGTTTCAGGGCACTTGGAGTAGATCTAGCTATGGCCGTCCGTCTAGTTGGCTAGGGCGCACGATTACTCTCGAAGGGAATATCAGATTTGGTACAAACTTGGTGCATGGTAATGTTATCATTAAACTTAGATCGAGTTCTGAGACGGGGAAACTTTCTGCTACGTCCCCAATAAAAAGTCGAAATTAAAAAAAATATATACGGAATAGAAGGAGAGTGGATAATCCGATTTTGCTCCAACTTAACATTTTCATCAGTGCTAGCTCAGGTGCGGATCAAGTACCTCCCCCAAAAAGGGTCAACATCAACATAAATTGATGTAAGAGTCTGATTGTCTTCAAATTACACTTATCACAATACCTTTTTTGAAACAAGGTCTGGTATGAAGATGGTAATAACGGTCCACTCCTACTTGATTGCCCGATTGCCTTCAAATTACACACATCACAATAGTTGGTATGACGATTGGCCATATCGCTCTCCTTCTTGTCCCTCACCCAAAAAAGGTGAACATTTTCAAAATAATATATATTTTACTGCACAGAAAGAGGGAGGATAATCCAATTTTGCTCCAACTTTGCATATCCTAACATTTGCACCAGTTCTACTCGGTCCACTCCATCAAATACCTACTCAAAATGGGTCAACAATTGGAATAATTATAACTATTATACAATGTGATGTAAGACTCCGATTGTCTTCAAATTACACACATGACAATACTTTTATTATTCTAAAGTCTGGTATAAAGATGGAATATATCGGTACACTCCTTCTGGTACATCCCTCACAAAGGGTCAACATTTTGAATATTCATTAACCTCATAAAACACGCAATTAACATCCGATTCCATTCAAACTTGGCACATCTCAATATTTCCATCAACACAATATCTGTTATAAAGATGGTAGAGATCGGACCATGCCTTCTGATGCCTCCCCCACAAAGGATCAATGTTTTGAATAACCAAAACAATTATAAAATCCGAAATATGCATCCGGTTCTCTTCGAATTTCACACCACCCCTTATTTCTACTAACACAAAATCTGCTGTGAAGATGTGATATTTCAATCTAGTCCTTCTTGTACCTCCACCCACAAAGGGTCAACATTTTGAATATCCATGAAGCTAGTAAAAAGTGAAATTAACATTCGATTCCGTTCAGACAAGATATGCTATAAAGATGGTAGAGATCGGACCATTTCTTCTGTCACCTCCCCCACATAGTGTTCAAGATTTTGAAAGCAAAACGCTTAAAGAAAGCGAAATAAGCATCCAACTCTCTTCCAAGTTCACAGATATAAATATTTTAGCTGACACAAGATATGTTGTGAAGATGATATATATCTTCGAACCCCTTGTTGTACTTCACCCACAAAGGGTCACCATTTTCCTAACTTGCGAAACAAGTAAGCGATTCTTTACAACTTCTAAATATTTCTCTCAACCAAAAACCCGATATGAATATGGAATTTATCGGAATTTTTAAAGATTTCGCATAAAGTTGGATATGAATGTTCGGTTTTCTTGTAACTTTGCCCATACCAGTATTTTTATCAGTATTAGATGAGAGATAAAGTATGAAGTATAGTCATATTGGTACCTAACGCACATTTTAATATTTTCTAAAAATCTCTTTCATCTCATATAAAGTGAAGGAAGAAACCAATATAGTCCAAACCTGACACGTCGCAATATTTATATCATTTTAATTGAGGTCCGATACAAAATATGCAATATTGACCCATTTCTTCGGAATTTACTCCACAGAGGCTCAACAATTTAAATAATCATAACCCAAGTCGAAATATATTTAAATAATCGAACATTGGCTGAGGGTATACACCTTTCGGCAAAACTGACTGCTACTTTTTGACTTGTTTTTTTTCTGATAATTTGTATTTAAAATTCATAATTCATGATCTGTGCCTGTAAATGTAAACAATAGCATCTTGTAACAAGAAATCTCTCAAAAGTAAAATAAAAATGACAGTAACCTTGCCATACTTTTACATTAAAAGACATAAGTCATCACACCTACACAGCTGCACGTCAAACCCACAATACAGTGTAATATCCCAGCAAACCAAACGGTGAATGTCCAACGATTATTTTTGGATTCCGAACTTCGTTTCGACTTATCCGAGAATCTATTCTTTAATTAATCTAGGTTTCTTTGTCAGGAAGTTGTTCCAAAACTTTAGATGTTTTAATATATATATATTACTTTGTTTGAAAGTATCACTTTAAAATAACCCAACATTGAAAAAAGAAATATTTAAAGAATTTCTCTAATTTCCATAAGCTTTAACATTTCCGACAGCTTTATTTCTTTGCTATTTTCTACAAAAAAAAAAATCCCATCCCAGTTAATTTATAAGAAATCTTATAATTTCACCAACTTTCATACCGACTTCTGTTTGTTGGGTTCACATGGCGGCATTTTAACGAATCAACAATAGTTCCATTACAATACAAAACCTGCATCAGACATCAACCAACAATGGAGCCTGCTTTAAAAAAAGCTACTATATTAGTTATTGTTGTAGCCATGCGGAGAGAAAGCACATCATCATGTTTCTGAAGAACCAAAAGAAAAGGTTAACGAAAATGAAAGACTAGGCATAAAGCAACAGCGGCAACAACAACAACGAAATAATCAACAAAAAACTAAAAACTTTTGGTTTTATTTTTCCCAAGTTAACTCAAACAGGTTGCTTGACATTAACGAGTTCAGTAGTAACACACCTCCACCCCCGCACAAAGTACCGCCATGTAATACTACGACCTAGGCAAAGACTTTGGCAAAAAAGAGAAATATTACAAAGCGCAAAGGAACCGACGAACCGAAAGATGTGTGTGTGTGACGTTTTAAGGTAAATGAGAAAATGGCAAAGTCAAAGGATTCGTTGCTTGACATAGATGAAAAGTGAAGGTACTGTCGCACAAACGCAAAAAAAAGGCAAAGAATTGTCTGTACCTATATGAATGGTGCCTAGATGTCTGCGTTTGCATATGCATGTGCTGAACTTTAGCAGATAGAACATATTTGGAAGACTACTTACTTATTTCCGGTAAAGTCTACTGAATTTAATTCACAAGATTTCGATATTTTGAAATTTAACAATAACACAGAACTTTCAGCTCAGACATAGCATTTAGAAACGTCCTCCTAGGGAAGCATTGTATCAGGATGCAACATCATTTAATTCTCAGCCTTGTGACCACAGACTGTACAGGAGGAGATGAAAAACTGCAACCAAATTCAGACTGCTGTCATTTCTAAGCCACTCATTCGGCAGTTATTAAAATTTTTCCAGTGACAGCTCATTATATTGTTTAAAAGAATTTTAGTGAGAATTTTCCAAAAAAAAAAGTTATTCTGGATGGAATTCAAGCGTGATAGTGTGATTTCTTTATATTTGGCAGGAAAACAAAAAATGGCTATCGTTAGAGCACTCCACCATTTAAATGTGGATAAATCTTTTGTGTCTCGTACCATCGCTCGTTACCGTGATACTGGTAGCGTAGTAGCCCGACGTCAAGGAAGTGGACGGAAGAAAACAGCAACATCAGAAGAAATGGTTCGAAAAGTAAAGAAGCGACTTGATCGAAACCCCCGTCCCAGTGCCCGAAAATGTCTCGTGAGTTGAACATATCGCAATATTCCATTCGGCAAATTTTGAGAAATGAGCTCGGGGTAAAGCCTTGGTGATTGTGTGGGCTGTTATAAGAGCCGATGATCGCTCTCCGCTCGTACTAATTGACCGTGGCATCAGAATAAACGCCGAATATTATCGCCACCCAAGAATGGTTACAAAATGAGGTTCCACGCTTCATTTCCAGCGCACAATGGCCAAAAATCTCCGGATAACAATCCTTTGGACTATTGTGTCTGGAGTATTCTGGAAAGCAAGATTGGCATTAAAAAAATACCAAACCGAACACTCACTTCAAGAGTAATCGTGCGGTCCAGCTGGATAGACAGACGGACACCCTTAAATCAACTCCAAATGTCCTGAAACGGTTTTGGTCCAAAGAGATACTCTTAAGCCATTATTCGGTGAAACACGTTATGGTCGTATCAAATGATATATATCCTATATAGCCAGATGGTATAGTTAAGGTCTCCCTGGACAAAATCGTGCATTTTTTAAATATTTTTCAAGGTATCTGCGAAAGAGACAAGATATTCCGAAACGAAGTTGCGGATTTTTATACCCTTTAACACTATGTGTTGGGGTATTATGAGTTTGATTAGACCAAAAATTATCTAACACCTCGAAACTTTGCTCTTCGTCCATCTTTTGGAGCCAATAATATTTGTATACCCTCCACCATAGTACGGAGGGTATATTAAGTTTGTCATTCCTTTTGTAGCACCTCGAAATATACATTTTTGACCCCACAAAGTATATATATATTCTTGATCAGCATAAAATTCTATGTTGACATAGCAATGTCCGTCCGTCCGTCTGTGGAAATCACTGTAGCTTCCGAACGAAATTAAGTAGATTGATAACATTTTACCCAAATGTGTATTATGTCTGCAGGTCTTTTGGTATTGAAAATGGGTCCACGTCTTCGTATAGCCCCCATATAACGGTACCACCCTATAGTCGGTATTTTGATGATTTTGGAGACATTATTCACCGGAACTATTTCAAATTTGGTTTTTGAAGTTGGTAATGGATACTACAGTCTATGCTAGAAAATCATCTGTGCAGGTCCACGTTTTATAACCCCCATGGTGCCTCCATATATTCGGTATTTTGATGATTTTAGCTACATTATAAACATATTTTTTCAAGTTTCGCATTTGAATATTGTAATAGCTTGTGACAAAAGTTGCCTGTGCACATCCACGTCGTCTTATAGACCCTAATATACGGCTACATTCGTTATTTTTTAGATTTTAACAGAATTTTTAACGGATTTTATTTTTTTGAGAATTGCCAAATTCGTTTCAAATAGTGGAAGGATTTCAAAGTTCGGCCCGTTCGAATTCACAGCTATTTAATTTGATTATATTTGTGAGGGAGGTACCAGAAGGAGGAGAAGGGCTAAGGTCTTCCTGGCTAAAATCGTGCATTTTTTTTGAATATTTTGTTAAGGTTTCTGCGACAGGACAAGGTATTCCGAACAGAAATTGTGATTTATTTATACATTTTTTGGGTGTTCGGCAACTTAATTTTTTTAGAAAGACTTCGGGTAAGTTATTTTTATAATTCACGAGAGATGTTTTTACAAAGTCCTTCTGGACAGAAAATTATGAATTTACACCTTACATACAACTTACAATATACACTTTACATATATCTTATAATATAGTTGGTCAAATTCTATGGGTATATATCTGTCGGCTAATGGAAAGATGCTTTTTATCAATTCAATTTAATTTTGGATGGCATTGAAAAATATAGAGCCATTTTTCTGCAACCCTCTCCTAAAACGGCCTATTAATTCTAAGTTGTTCTAAAAATCCGTTTTTTAATCCTTTCTCGCAATTGGTCACTTTTTGACTTCATCGACGACCGAGTTATATAAAAAGTAAATAACAGGAAATTCACAATAAAGAAATGTCTAATGCAAAATGAATGAAGTATCAAATTTTATCAAATCGTAAATTTTATACTTAACTTAGATATAGTTCACGTTTTAGAAAAAACATCGGTGCATATATATTGAAGTCAATTTTAATAAAATTCACTCTTAGACACATATATGGCTTTAAATACTATTTTACACATACAAACACCCATAAGTATATGCCAGTATATGACAACATTAGAAATAATAATGAACCAAAGTTATGTTTATTTTTAAGCTAAACAACTCGCCTCGTTTTCTCGCTGCTCATCTAACTGTTGATGCTCCTGGCAGTGTGCTGCTGCTCCGTCGTGTTTTTCGCTTTCAAGCTGATGATGCTGACGATGAGCTAAATAAACTTTTGTCAAACTAAACTGGATGAGCAAGCAGTAATATTGTAACTACAACACAGCAACAACAACACCACCACCCACCACTACAACAACAATAACAACAACAGCAATAGCAGCAGCAGTGACAATGACAATGCCAACATTAACATCAAAATCCACATCATCAGTAACCGCCAACCGTCGCTAAACTAGGTTTTCGCCCGAATAAAAGCAAAGGATGTAGGACATGAGAGCAAAACAAGCGTAATGTTAACCGAAAAGTACCGTTATTAGTTAAAGATGCCAGAAAAACAAAGACAACAAAACGCTTTTGTTGATGTTTTTGTGTTTGTGTTGATATTTGAGTTCGTTTCACTGTTTACATTTGAGATGTGCCATCTGTCACACGTTGCGACGCGTCGCCTCGTCTCACCTCACTGTGTGAGACAAAAATGACAGTAGTGTGGCAGCCATTCCATGGCCGTGGAGGTGCCAACTAAAGAAGTAAATTGCTGTGAACGAAAAACTTTTTATTTTCGTGGTATCAACTACACTGGGCTACAGGAATACAAAAAATGCAATACTCGGTATTGAGCCCAAGATAAAATTAAATTATATCCAAGTTGGTTACATTTGTTGCCAAGGATTTCGAAAAATTTTTCGTCTGAAACTATCCCTACCTGGGCGATATATCAACAAAAAAAAGATAAAAAACAAGTAAAAAAGTGTCGGTTGTTTTTGCCGACAGTTGCATACCCTCAGCCAATGTTCGATTATTTAAAAAATATTTTGATTTCTATTATGATTATTCAAACTCTTGACAATATTTAGATATAGCAAGTTGTCAAAAATCGCTGAGCTGTTTCGCAATTTTTGACCGCTAAAAATATTGAAAATTGTGACCCCTTCTGTGTGAGGTACCACAAGGGGTTCGCAGATATATAACATCTCTTGTGTTAGCAAAAATGTTTGAATGTGTGAAAATAGAATAGAATGCTTATTTCGCTTTCTTTGAGCGTTATGTTTTTCAAAATCTTGAACCCAATGTGGAGCAGGTAGCAAAAGAAATGGACCGATCTACAAACTTCATAACAGATCTTGTGTTGGTGGAAACATTGAGATGTACCAAGTCTGGAATGGAATCAGATGTTGATTTCGCTTTTTATGAGCTTCATGGATGTTTCAGCCTTTGTGGGGGAGTTACCAGAAGGAGAGGGCCAATATATTCCATCATCTCAACATATCTTGTGTTAGCAAAAATGTTTGTATGTATGAAATATAAAGAGAACCTGACGCTGATTTCGGATTTTATAAATGTTTTGGTTAATCAATATTTTTGACCCTTTGTGGGGGAGTTACCAGAAGGAATGGTCCTATCTCTACCGTCTTTATAACAGATCCTATGTTGGTAGAAATATTCAGATGTGCCAAGTCTAAATGGAATCGGATGTTAATTTCGCGTTGTAAGAGTTCAATGGATATTCAAAATTTCGACCTTATGTGGGGGAGGTGCCAGAAGGAGTGGACCATTATACTCCATCTTCACACTAGACCTTGGGGTAATTAGATTATTGGGAAGTGTGAAATTTGAAGACAATAGGACTCTTACAACACATTTTATATGAGTTGTAATTATTCAAAATCTTGACCATTTGTGGGGTGGGGTACTTTATAGAGTAGACCGATATTTTCCATTTTCGCATCTGACCTAGCACTGACGCAAATATAAGGATTTGCAAAGTTAGGACAAAATCAGATTATTGTTTCTCTCTTTGTGCAGAAAATAGATTTTTTTTTTGAAAATTTCGACCATATATGGGGGAGGTACCAGAAGGAGTGGACCATCTTAACACCAGACCTTGGGTTAATATAAATATTGGGATGTGTGAAATTTGAAGAGAATCGGAGTCTCACAACACATTTTATATGAGTTGTAATTATTCATAATGTTGACCCTTTGTGGGGGAGGTACCTGATGAAATGGACCGGCCTAGCACTGATGAAAATATTAGGATTCGCAAAGTTGGAGCGATATCGGATTATCCTTTCTCTTTCTGTGCAATAAATTATTTTCTTTGAAAATATCGATTGAATTTTGTACGGGAACATATGCAAATCAATACGAATAATCCGTTGTAAAGTGGACCGAGCCATGCCCAACTGCTGAGAACGGCGTTTTTGGGATGTTCTTGGGGACCTCTCAACACTGGCTCGTACGGCAGCGATATTCTCGGCCGATCGCCGAAAATGGTGTTCTTAGAAGGCGCATTTCTCACATTTTTAATGTTTTAAAAGCACGTTGAGTTTTCACTATTGACTTCTGCTGTTGAATGTAACTATTTCAGAGCGCTCGCGTGGCGTGTATTTGTTCATGGTGAAAATCGTCTTGGACTGACGCTTCAAACGCGGTATGTCATTAAGCGATGTTACATCTCTGTCAAAAGTTATAGCGTTGCCAGATGGGTCCGTCGAATATGGGCAACCCTGTACGAGAACTTATTGAGTTTTTTGGGTCCCAGGACATTACAATAGCTGTCAAACGATCAATAAGCTAGACTACTGCTTCAAAAAATGTTTTATTTAAGAAGCTGACAAAATATGGCGCAAGGAAACCGGTTGCAAGGTATCTAGGTTAATCGGGCCGGCAATTTCGGGGAAAAGTGTAACGTGCTTTTGAAAGTTAATCGGGAATTTATGGTCATCGGTTGTCGACGAGTTGAAGGTTATTAGGAATGAGGCTGGTGCTCCGAGGCTGACGATCAGTCACTCAACCTAAGTCAGAGGACTGAAAATGTATCAGAAAATCAAGCCTGTCTCATCGTAGCCCAAACCGAACACTTTATGTGACCGGCCTTACTAAGTCAATGTAATATCTCTTTCATTTACGTATTTTACAAGAACACAGTTTCAAGCTACTGTAACTAAGAAAGAAATATTTCCGCCCTGAGAAGAGGTAAACAATGGAAGGAGGAAATTTACTAACGTGTTGCATAGTTTGACATTTGGTGGGAGAAGACTTCCTTCGCCCACCATTACCCACGGACTTCTTCTCGTTCTTCATCTTCTTCAACAACCGAAAAGAAGAAAAGTTTGTCATCATATTTTGGGATTTTTATTTCCTTCAAATGTCAGTTGTGATGTCTAAGCCGACATTGATGTCTCACAAAACACTCAAAAAATAGCAAACAAACCCGGTGATGGCCCCAAGGTGAGGGTTGCCCAACGGAGGAGGAGGAAGACAAACGGTAGCAGCTGGAGACACTAGAGCAAAAATAGGGCAATGAACATAAGCAAATGGGTAAATATTGTCTTATGTTCTCTGTTGCGTTGAGCTATGCGTTACGTTTACTCGTTTGCCTGCCTGCCTGGCTGGCTGCTCGATGCCTGTTTGTCTCCAAAGGCAGCTGTAAAGATAAATAAACTTTATTGCTTGTTCTTCTGCTCCAGTCAGCCACTACTTCCAAGAAATGAGCACATACCCCTTCACACACACCAACCACCTGCATGCACGCATACAGACCCACTACCACCCACCCCTCCTGACATTTTTCATACTTAAAAAGTGGCAAACAGTCAAAGGTAATTTAAACATAAACTTTCATATTTTTCATTTACTTTCATTTTTGTCGGTTAAACGCTCTGCCATCAGATATGGATGCTTGCTGTGAAGATGTTTTGTTTGTTCAACAGCGTTCAAGCAGAGCAGCAATAGCAACAGGAGACACATACCACCACTTCCTTATTTTACCTTTTTTCCCCTTTCCAGTTGCCAGGGGAAATGTCCTTGAATGGAGGCGGAAATTGGGGAACGGGAATGGAAGTGGGGGGGATTGTAGTGAAAAATAAGTTTAATTTTCACAATAAACAACTATTATCGCTTGGCTGGTCTTGTTAGAGATAAGTGCAAGACATCATCAGTTGTTGGGGGTGTCAGGTATGTCAGTCAGTCAGCCAACCAGCCCATGTGGTATGTTGTGTTATTTGGGCCTAATTTTTGGAGAAAAGTGTTTAGTTAGTTTACGGATTTATTGTAATTGTTGTTGGTTTTGTTTTACTTCTAAGGTAAACTAAGGAATATTTTCTTTAAGAACGTAGCAAATTTTCTGGCCTCTGTTAATTGCTGTAATGAATCTAATGATGACGACAGGTTGCCTTGTCGCTGCAGAACAATCACTGTGATAACTTGAATTTATAATTTGTATACCTACGTGATATTTTGGTAAATAGTTGCCTTTTGTTTGGCGTCGAATGTGAGCGGTGCGGTACAGTTAGTTAGTTGATGGAATTTTGAAAATGTGTTGACTTTAAGTGCTACGGTTATTGTGTTTCTTGGGGAAAGGGAGGGTTCTACGTTAAAGTTTAAAGGCAGCATTTTATTTTTAGACATTTAAGGATGAAAGAAAGGAAATATATTTAATTAAAAAAGGAGATATTGAAATATTGAATGGAGCAAAACATAATATTACAGTTTATTCGTTTGAAAAAAATCATTGATTCTCTTAGGGCACTTTTAGAAAGAACGTGTCCAACTTTATAAAATTTCAAATTATCTAAATCTGTAACTGGAAATGTGGCTAGGACAAACGAAATACCTAAAAACGTGGAAGACTACTGAAATTTTCATAGAGGAAAATATAAATGTGCGTGAGGTACTAGATATAGTTGACCGAAGAATTCGATTTTCATACTTCATCTAATACAGAAAAAAATATTGGTATGGGCAAAATTACAAGAAAATCGAATATTTATATTCAATTTTATGAGAAATCATATCATCATCATCCGATTGAGAGAAGTCTATGGATATAGCAAGTTGTAATGAATCGCTGAATAGTAGAATAGAAATAATGGGATGTATGAAATATGAAGAGAACTCGATTCTTATTTCTGATTTATAATCGTTTTGGTTATTCAAAACTTTGAGCCTCTGTGGGGGAGGTAACAGAGAAAATGGTCGGATCTTTACCTGTATAACAGATAGAAATATGGAGATGTACCAATTCGGACCCTTTGGGGGAGGTACTTGTTGAAGAGGACCGATATTGCAGCTGTCGTAGCACTGATGCAAATATTAGGTTTTACAAAAGATGAGTGGACCGATATTGATGGAGTGGACCGATATTGTCCATATCCGAACTCGATCTAAGTTTGACTGTAAGAGAGATGGACTGACGGGCAGCCCTAGATCGACTCCAAATATTCTAAAACGGATTTTGTCCGAAGGGATCCAGGGTCTAAAACTGTTGTTCTGATGAGGTATGTTTTTGCCGCATACAATTATATATACAGGATGAGATGAAAAAAACTGCAACCAGCTTCAGACTGCTGTCATTTCTAAGCTACTTGTCCGACAGTTCTTAAAATTATTCCAGTGACAGCTCATTATATTGCTTACAAGCGTACAAAAGCATTTTGGTGAGAATTTTCCAGAAAACAGGTTATTTCTGATGGAATTCAAGTGTGATAATGTGATTTCTTTATATTTGGCTGTAAACCCACTCCTGCATTTAAATGTGGATAAATCGTTTGAGTCTCGTACCGTCGCTCGTTACGGTGATAGTGGTAGCGTAGCCCGAAGGCAAGGACGAAAACAGCATCATCGACATAAATGGTTCGAAAAGTTAAGAAGTGACTTGAATAAAACCCTCATCGCAGTGGCCGACAAATGGCCCGTGAGCTGAATATTGAAAAATGAGCTCGGAGTAAAGCCATTGAAATTTCAAAAAGTGCAAGAACTTACACCGCGACGGAAAGAAAACAGTTGCATCGCTTAGCCGAAAGTGGTGAACTGCCGAACTTGGTTTTCTACGATTAGAAGATATTCGTTGTCCAGCAGTTTGTAACAAAAAAAACTGATCGTGTTTATTTTCCAAAGAGGACAGCTGAAAATGTGCACCTTCTGTTGGCCACCATAACTCAAGCGTCGACAATAACAGCCCATGGTCGCTCTCCGCTCGTATAAATCGACCGTGGATCAGAAAAATTCCGAATATTATTGCGAAACTATTCTGGAGTGTGTGTTAAAGCCTTGGGCACGCAATTATTTTGGCCGCAGATCTTGGACATTCCAACAGAACTCAACACCATCGCACTTAGCACTCGCCACCCAAGTAAGGTTACAAAATGTGGTTCCTCGCTTCATTTCCAGCGCACAATGGCCACCAAAATCTGCTGATACCTATCCGTTGGACTATTGTGTCTGGAGAATATTGGAAAGCAAGGTTGGCATGGATCGTTGAAGCAAGGTTGACATGGATCGCAATATTTAAGATAAATGAACGAAATTTGGAATAGGTGTTTGTAGCACTCCTGAGATGTTTGGTACCGAAAAATAGCCTTTATCGGCCAACATATAAATCTAGACTCTTTATAACGGTATCTTCTGCTTCTCAGTATTTTGAAGGTTTTGATCATTACTTTCAATCAAATCATTTGCAATTTTATACTTCGAGTTCTGTTCTCGGTATTTATCCACAGTTTTCTATATCCCGCATATAAAGCTACCCTCAATATTTGGAATATACCAAATGAGGTTGTTAGAAATTTGATATTTATAACTCCGCTGCAGCAAAAAATGTCCTCCACTTTATAATGTTCTTAAAACTTTAATTGCATTCTTTAAACAATTGCAATGGCATTTGCAGATTTGGGAACTCATTCAAATATAAAATCCCGATATTTTAGTTATAGAGTTTTAAAGGAGTGCCGACAAACATACCTTCTTTTTTTAATTTTAAATTGATGATTTTTTTTATGTCCCGAAATTGTTGGTTTTATGAAAAATTGCCGTTTGCATTAAAATATTTTTTTAGGACTCTAAGTCTTTTGGTACTTTGTAGATATATTGTAATAATTGTAGATAATACGTACCACACCTCTTAATAGTATATGGTATGATCTGACGCATATAAATGAAAATAGGCTGATGGAATATATCTGCTGTCTACAGATATCTTTTTGAAAGACATTTCGAATATCCCTCTAAAAAATCTCTAATTGGCTTTTGAAGGATTTTTTCCTTTATTACCTTTAAATTTCCACAAATTTTCGCCATAAGTCTCGCATTTCAACTTAATATGACATCATGTGTTTCTTCTCTAATCTTGGAACATTATCTCCACCGTAATGGGATGACAATTCAACAAATTGCCATTAGTTGCAATCAAAAATATATGACTGTCAGGCAGCACCACGAAAACAGAAAAAAAGACGACCAGCCTAACCCACGATGTTGAATGATGACCATCGATGGCCATGTGGATAAAACTACGAAAAACACATTTTCAAAAATCAAGTCATTTATTTTGTTAATTCATCTACAATCGCTATTAACTAAATATAAAATGTTGAAACAAATGGCCATCGAACGGGGCCGGTCGGATGCCGGCTGTTAAGGGAGTGTGGGTGTCACGACAAAGGCTAATGGCCATTCGTGCCATCACACCTTCCCACCACACGACACCACACCACACCACACGCCACCCTCCCGGTTCGCAAATATCAAACAAAAGCAAAAACTGTTATCTTTGATTTCCGCACTAATTCCTTAATGTTTTACTTGGCAAATAAATGTTTTCATTAAGTAAAGGTTTCATGTTTTAATGCCACGGCAAAACGCCAAACTAACCGATATTTTTATAAATGTGTGCCGGGGGAGAGGGGAATGGGCCAAGGAATGCAAGCAACCACATTACAATGGGCAGAGATGTGGCAAGGCCGCTCCTTTTTTGATTTCGTCGAGTTTGATTTCATTTTTGGTGGTTTGACTTTGTATTTTTGGTTGGTGTTGTTGCTGTTGTAAACGTAAATCGAAATCCATCAAAATTCATTTCGACGCATTTAAGCGATAGACTCGTACCAGCAAGCGATAGATAGCCGAACACACATCCATGTGTAAGGATCCCCGACATACCCATGCCAATGGACAGTGGATTGAGGATTGGAAATAACTGTATGAAACAGCAAAGAAAAAACATCTTTTGTATTGGAAATATTCTAGAAAGATATGAGGTCTGTAGGTTCTATGGAAACAAGTTAAATGAAATCAGTAGTTATTGCCTCAGCTAATGCTTGTTTATTTAAACATATTTTGATTATTCAAAATGTTGGCCCTTCACAGGAGGATAAATATATTAAAGAGTATCAGATTTGGATTTTATATCGACTCCCCCTTTTTGGGGAAGGTACCTGATAGAGTGGACCGACATTGTCCATTTTCGCACCTGACCTAGCAAGTTGGAGCAAAATCGGATTTATATTTCTGTGCAATCAAATATATTTTTTTTTTTTTGTTGAAAATTTCGACCTTTTGTGAGGGAGGTACCAGAAGAAAGTGGGTCGATGTTGTCCATCTCCGAACTTGATCTAAGTTTGACAAAAATATTACAATGTACCAAGTTTGGACCAAATCAGATACTCCCTTTGAGAGTTATCTTGCGCACCAGCCGGCCAGACAGATAGACAGACGGACGGACATCGCTAAATTGACTCCTAATGTCCTGAAACAGATTTGGTCCATTTGGATTTGGATTTTGTCGCTAAAATACTGCAGAGCAACATTCGGGCATCGTGTGGGGGTTTCATTGGCCGTTTGAAGGCCATAATTCGTGCCAAAGGTGACCAATTCAAACAAATCTAAACGTATTCTAAAATGTGATACTATATCCGACAGTTTTTGCTTTCACTCAATAAAACGAAAAAAAATGTAAAAATTATGGCGTTTGGCTTTGTTTCATTTTTTTATCTCACCCTGTATACCCAGCAAAAACTTTCATTACCAAATAATGGGTTTCCTAAGAGATTTTGGCCTAGGTTAGGTCTTGAATTCACAGTCTTCAGTTTTAAAATTTTCCGACGTTACTCCTTGCTGCCTTGTGCCACTATCAGATGTTTTCTTTGAGATCGGATGGATCAATATATCTGGTATTCAGAAAATATTCTCTACATAATATCTTTGCTTAAAACACTGTCCATCCTGTCCTTTTAAGACCCATATAAATACCTACAGCCATCATTCCATTGTCCTTCCCAATCTGAAAGACACAACAGGAGGTGCGTGTTTTAAGACGCTTCATCGTTTCCATTTTGGCTGGAACAGGAAATAGTGGTGCGTGCTTGAATGTCATCATTTTTACAGAAAACGCACCAGAAGTCTATGGCAAGGCACGGGCACACATACACACACACACAATCTTACTAATGCCTCCACAGGCATTTTTGCCGAATAACAATATTTGAGGCCGGCCAGTCGGTGTTTAAACGGTTATTGAATATGGGTTTGGTCGTTCGGCTGTTGTGGATATATTTTGTTCTTGTTGCTGTTGTAGCTTTCGACTAGAGATAACACCAAATGGAACATAATCAATTGCATTCATTCCGTTTTTGCTTTTGTTGTTGTGCCTGATGGTGCTGTTGCTAATGTTCATGACAAAACGAAATGATTTTGTGCGTGCCATTGGTCATAAGAAACTTGGAATAGTTATTTCTCTTTTTCACACAACAACTTGTGGCTGGCCGTAGAGAAAAATGGAAGGTTGTAAACGTTTATACAACAAATCCGTGGGCGATATTTATGCATAAAAATATGTAGACTATTTTTTATGATCCACATATTCTTATGTCATTTGAATGGCTTACTGTATAATGTTTTGTAAAATATTCGTTGTTTTGAGGAGGTACTGAAATGGGCCAACTACTGTTTTGTACATAAGACTATATATCTATCTGTATTGATAAAAGAGCTGAGTGATTGACTGACTGACTCATCAATGCTGAACATATGAATCTTGAAATTTAGAATAAGGCTCAATTTTGGGCGGAGGAGCGAGATAAAGCAGGATTTTTAGAAAGTTTTAATATTAGTGTACGAAAGGTTTTAGAAAATCTGAGCATCACTCTTGGACGAGATTTTTCAAAAATTCGTACTTTAAGGTTACAAAGTGTATTAAAGGATGGAAAATTTTACAACGGTGCCTGTAAACGTTCTGTCAAATACTGACATAAAACACACTTAAGACGCACGAAAATCCAAATAGTTAAAAAACGGTAATGAAAGTTGAAAATTCATTCGTGTCCGACAATAGGACAACCACACCAGTGTGTATATTTTTTAAAGCTACCCGTAACAAATTAACGTATGTATTGTGATATAGATCATACCAAGTATGAACCTTTTTTGAATGTGTACTATGACTTTAGAACAGTTATAACATTTTGTGAAGGACCTTGTCAGATAATTTCCCATAACCATTGACTGTGCCTTGTTGTTGTTGTTCTCGAAATAAGACAGGTTACGGTAAGGTCAGTGCAACCACAGTCGTTCGATGCATAACAAAGGCAATGCTGCAATGATAATCTAGTTTCAAAAGTGGAAATATCGTGTCCAAAGTACTACGAGGACGAGCTTCGTAAGCCATTCATAAATTCGCGTCCATAGTGATACGAAGACGAGTTTTCGTAAGCAGCGTCCGAAGTGTTGGGTAGTCGAGTTTTCGTAAGTCGTCGTCCATTAAGTGATACGAAGAAGAGTCTAAGGGAAGCAGTCTACGCCAACGCAGAAAAGTTCTAAAACAAGGAGTTTGAAAGTCGTCTACGACGCCGAAGGAAGGAAATACGAGAACAAGCTTTGCAAACCAGCCACAAAAGCCTCCACTTGAGAAGAATTTTCCGTCGAGGAAAAAAGGCCAAGGACTTGTTATCTTCGGGTAGCTTTCCGATCCGCAGGTCTAATTTCAGGATTAGATACAATAGCATTGCAGTGAAGTGGACATCGGATAGTGCAGAACGGTACTAGGCCTTCAAGACAAAGTACCTTATAAGTGTTCAAGTCGGCCGCGCAAGCCACAGCTATCTGCGGTCAACTTAAAAGTGGGAACAAAGTGAGCATGGCGCTAGCCGGCAGCAGTTGGTCTGTAGTTAGCTATGCGGCACCAGTTTGGTCTGCGAATACGAGTGCTATGGAAAAAGTATTTAGACCAGCCTCATGACTCCTGTGGACCACTTACTTTAGGCGGAGAAGATTCTTCCCTTACCTCAGCATTACTATATGCTTTCGTTGCAGTATCTGCTTATTTGTTACCGTGGAAGTCATTCTAACCACATTATATGGTGGACAGGACTCCGCCACCTAGACTTATCAGGAAGGACTTGCATGATCTAGGGATAGTTCCAACGATATAAGATAGAGCCACTAGACCAGGAGGCCTATAAAGCCGGTCTGAATAGCATGTATACTATTGCAGTCACCAAAGTAATTAACCGTTTCAGTATGAATGCCATCCTCGAACTCTACACCCATCCATTGTAGCTGAAGAATGTCAGCTGACTAGGCTAACCAGGGTAGTCTTGGTCCATTTACGTTCAGGAAGGTGCAACTGCAATTCAATTCGTATTTAAAAACGAATTGATGAAGATGTTTGGAACCCACCAAACCTATTCAACTCAGCCCAGCCCAGATTTACTAAACCTTGACATTGAAGCAATACGAGATTAGCATCATATATATAAATAAAAAATTTCTGAAACAGACTATGGCCGCGGTGAGCTTGTCCTGACAAATGGGGGACTTAGTGTCTTTATAATGGGCAATAAACGTGAAATCAGATGAACATAGAGAGTGATATGAAAAAACTGCAACCAACTTCAGACTGCTGTCATTTCTAAGCCACTCGTCCGACAACTGTTGAAATTATTCCAGTGAGAGCTCATTATATTGTTTACAAGCGCTACAAAAGCATTTTGCGAGAATTTTCCGGAAAAAAAGTTATTCGTGAAGGAATTCAAGCGTGATAGTGTGATTTATTTATATTTGCCTGAAAACCAAAAGTGGCTATCGTCAGAGCATTCCAGCATTTAAAAGTGAATAATTTTTTTTGTGTCTCTTACCATCGCTCGTTACCGTGATACTGGTAGCGTAGCCCGACGTCAAATATGTAAAGAAGCGACTTGATCGAAACCCGCGTCGCAGTGGCCGAAAAATGCCTCCTGAGCTGAACATATCGCAATATTCCATTCGGCAAATATTGAAAAATGAGCTCGGAATAAAGCCATTGAAATCCAAGAAGGGTAAGAACCTACACCACAACAGAAAGAAAATAGACTCAAAAGAGCTAAAGAGTTGCTTCGCTTGGCCGAAAGTAGTGAACTGCTGAATTTGTTTTTCTCCGATGAGAAAACATTCGTTGTCCAGCAGTTTGTATACAAAAAAATGATCGTGTTTATTTGCCAAAGAGGTCAGCTGAAAATGTGAACCTTCGGTTGGCCACCAGAACTCAAGCGCCGGCCATGGTGATGGTGTGGGCCGCCATATCAGCAGATGATCGCTCTCCGCTCGCATTAATCGACCGTGGCATCAGAATAAATGCCGAATATTATCGCGAAAATATTCTGGAGGGTGTAATAAAGCCTTGGGAATCCAAATATTTTGGCCGCAGACCTACCTAAGACATTCCAACAGGCTTCAGCACCATCGCACTAAGCACGCGCCACCCAAGAATGGTTACAAAATGAGGTTCTTCGCTTCATTTCCAACGCACAATGGCCATCAAAATCTTCGGATACCAATCCGTTGGACTATTGTGTCTGGAGTATTTTGGAAAGCAAGGTTGGCACTAAAAAATACCAAAGCGTCGATGACATCAAGCAAGCGCTTCGCTTGGAATGGGCCAAAATACCGCAGAGCAATATTCGGGCAACGTGTGACGGAATTATGGCCGATTGAAGGCCATAAGTCGTGTCAAAGGTAACCAATGCTAACACATCTAAACTTATTCAAAGATTTGATGCAATTTCCGACATTTTTTGCTTTCATTTAATAAAATTAAAAAATGTATATAGAAATTATGGCGTTTGACTTTGTTGCAGTTTTTTTATCTCACCCCAATAAATACGACTTGTGCTTTGCTTATAAAAACTAATGGACAGACGAACAGACATGCATTAATCGACTCAGGTATTATGTAAAAAAAATCATAATTCCTTATACCAAAGTGTGGCGTAGGGTCTAAAAACACCAAAAATCCCTCTTTGTGTCTTGTTTGAAGACACAATTTTTCATGAGCGCTGATTGGTATTGGGACTATCTCTTTCGCCAGAAAATTAATTTGCCAATAGTTTCTACACGCTTTTTATCTCCAAAAAATGGTTACACCATAAAAAACAATCATTTATTATTCGACAGACACAGTTGCCTAGTCCATAGAAAAATGTCAAAATTTAAAGTTGGGACATAGTAAGATTCCTGTCTTTTGCGAAGTGTGACTACGAGTCCATAACCATAACAAACTAGATACCTGTATTCAAAATTAAGGCCACTGTAGATTTTTGAAACGATTCTAAGAAATAAATTCCAAATACCCCGTCCCAAAATCGCAATTACTTCAATTTATAAATTACACGTTATTTTTTCTATCTTTTGTGATTTCGAAACCGACAATTGAGTGAAAATCCAACCGCGGCAAGCACCACACAAATGGACAGATATGGCAGTAATTAGCTGTGGAGTACAAAAGCTTAAAACGCATTGTGAAACGCTTATGGCGATAATCATGGCACTGCGCAGATCTGCAGCATAAATAATAACAAAACAGACAGAGTGCTGGTTAATTCGGGATGTGCCATTTCCCTCCTCTGTCCCCCTAAGGTGGTCGTACTGCTGGTGGTAATGGCTGGTCATTGTCATCAATTTTGTTGTTTGTTGCTTCATGATTCTGTGCTCTTGTGTGTGTGTGTGTGGTTGTTGTTGTTATTGTGTTTAAGACCAACGGCCATAATGCGATGCTGACTGGAAATATTTGTTGCTAAAAGTCGCACATTTAAGTGATGGTTATCTCGGTGTATTATTTCGTGTTTGCTTTTTTGTTCTATTGCTGTGGTTTTGTTGCTCTTTTTATTGATATTGTTGGTGTTGTTGTTGGCGTGGATATTGTTGCTGTAAGCCGCAAGCATAAAATGACATTCTAAAATAGCAATCATAATACTAGTAACAACAACAACAACAATGGCGGTGATAATATTGAGACGACACTGCCAGCGATGACAAAAACAATGGAGGATAATAATTGTTGCAGATACGAGGTGGTGGTGGCGGGAGGGTTAGAGGGAGGAGCAGCAGCCACAACAGCAACAAATGATACCAGAATCCTGCCAGTTGTACATTAACCAGAACAATGGTAATAGCATTTGCCCCACTGCACTATGGGTAAAAAGCATGATTTTTTGGCATAAAGTCATTTTTTTTTGGTTTCATATTTTGAAATTTAACTGATTTCCTAAATGTAGATACCCATATCAGAAAAAAAAATGTTTAATATCAATACGGGTGGCAACCCTTTTTTGCTGGCGAGCTTTTAAAGTCAGCTGTTTGAAAGTCACTTTGTTTTGGTACAACTGGCGGTAAAGATCAGCTAAGTTTAAGTGCTTCTGATTTGACAAAATTGAAAAAAATAAAATGTGTAATTATGGAAAACGTTAGTGCAGGTATGTAAAATTAAGACGAGGTGCCCTTTTTGTCATAATTGTCTGTTTTTGTAATACTGTGAATTGTTTCGTTTATGTATAGCTTTATATAAAATCTATAAATTGTAGTTGTGTTCCGTGGAGTGTAACTTGTGAATGGCAAAGCATTGCAAAAAGGTATAAATGCCAAGTTATTAACAAAAGTGTGTTAATTAATGAGTAACTAGCCTTTTTTGTTCTATTTTGTGCCAACACGTGTTTTGCAGATAAACATGTGTTTGTCCATGCAGCGCTTATTGAAATTTGGAGAAGCAACAATCGCTCAGAAGATGCACTTGTGAAATATGTGTTACAGAATATCAATAATATCAGTTTAAATGAAGACCAAATGCGTTTGATATCAAAACAAGTGAAAGATTTTGTTAATTATATAAAAAAGCATTTGCCAAAGTGCATCCGTAAACTAGAGCGATTTAAAACTAAACATTCAAAATGGCTTAGAAAAAGTATAATTATTGTAATGAATGAGCAGTATGTTTCTCCAAATCATCATAGCCGATCGGCCAGATCGGCTATATAGCAGCGACATGAAATAGTGCCCCAAATCATATGAAAATTCGTAGGTCATCTTGGGGGCATAAAAATGAATACAAATCAAATTTCACTTCAACAGCTTCATAAATAAAGAAGTTGGGTCAAATAGGCCAGACCGGCTATATAGCAGCTACATAAGAAATAGTGCCCCAAATCATATGAAAATTCGTAAGTCATCTTGGGGGGGCTTAAAAAATGAATACAAACCAAATTTCACTTCAATAGCTTCATAAACAAAAAAGTTGGGTCAAATCGGCTATATAGCAGCTATATGAAATAGTTTCCCAAATCATATGAAAATTCGTAGGTCATCTTGGGGGCATAAAAAATTAATACAAACCAAATTTCACTTCAATAGCTTCATAAACAAAAAAGTTGGGTCAAATCGGCCAGATCGGCTATATAGCAGCTATATGAAATAGTGCCCCAAATCATATGAAAATTGGTAGGTCATCTTGGAAGCATAAAAAATGCATACAAACCAAATTTCAATTCAATAGCTTTGAAATTAGAGTTTATGCCAAAATAAACGTAAAAAAACCCATAGTGCACTGCCTAACTGGCGACCAACATTGGCTGACAAACTGACTTCATGCCAGCGCAATAAGTGAATAGCTGAACAAATGAATGAATGGATGGATGCCTGAATCTCTTCTAACTGACTGTCGTCTCGCGCTCTCCGGCTGGCTGTCTGTCTCTCTGTTGCTGATGACTTAAAGCTACAAATTGTAAAGATGATTAAAAGTGATGGCGGCATAATTAACGCTTTATCTTCATGTTTTCTGTTCATTTTGTTGCCGTTCATCGGGAGAGGGGGGGCGGGGCGGACCAGTAATGGCCCGCCATTTCAAGGTGAGCGAATTGTTGTAATGATGGTGGATAACAAATGTAGTACCAACACACACACACCCGCACTCACGCACACACACAATGATGCCAGTGAATTAATGTCGACTGATATGCCCGCTGCCGCGGTGTCTACCATCTGACTTTGCCACGGATCACGGTTAATGTCGGTAAAGGGTTCTTCAATTATGCCTTGCAGAGGACGAAGAGGAAAAAAATGATGTATTCACGGTTTAGAGGTGATTTGATTTTAAATCCAAATTGCCAGACATTTACATACATAATGAGCGAGAAAGGCCCTTTGTCTTGTTGGTGATGATGGTAATGCGAGAAGGCTTAGTTTTACGGGGCCATGCTCGTCGACCAGTAATGATGTACTCAGAAAACGTGAGATTATATATTCGCTCGTTAAATACGATAAATTAAGATATAGCATTTCCTTCGTCTCTATCTAATTTCTTACTTGGAAAGTAAACCATTGGAATGGGAGTTTTAGAATTTTTTAAGATTACTTTAATACTTTTCAAGGTAAGTCAAGGGTTGGCGTGTCATAATAGAATGTACGAAAAAGGTCATAGCTGTAGAATAAATAGTGAGCCGAATATTGCTTTCCAATATTATATCGAAATGCCGCTTTACACATCTCATCTAATAAATATATTATTTCCGCCATTTAAATATTCCAAATATGTAAAAACTGTTTTGAAAGGAGGACTGCCAATGAAAAGTCAAAGGATTTTTTGTAAAACTGTGTCAGACATATTTTCAGGTTTTAAAAGTTAAAAGTTAAAAGAAAAATGATTCGACAGTACCATTTTGAAGTTTAAAGTTATGTTATTCGAGCATTAATACCTTCCTGGGATGTTCCTCCAAAATCGTATTGTGCACCCCTGTATTAATACCTCCAATTAAAAACAGGGGTGCACAATACGATTTTGGAGGAACATCCCAGGAAGAAGGCGATATTTTGATAGATAACAAAGATACGAGAACAATGAGCGGAAAAAGCTGTACAAGCACCCTATACCATTCGGCCCCTACCTAAGACTAACATGAGATCTACTAAAGTGACCAAACCAACAGAAGCCGAAATTGATATTGGATATTGATGAAAACCAGCACTTCCTACAACTTCTCCTGAACGAACATCAACCGAACGTTCTTCTATAAGAGAGCAATACATTTGGAAAGAGCGTACCCACGTCGTGCTTCAGGGAGTACAGAGGTTTTTTTCCACGCAAATCTGAGTGTGTTTCGTTCAAATAAAATACGATGAAACTGTTGTTAATTTATATAATTAAATCAGTTTATTTCAGCGAGATTGTCAATTTGAGTGCAGCAGCCTAAGTAGTGTAGAATATAAATTGATGACCAAACATTACGTGCAGGTAGAACTGCATTTTTATATCCTCAGCCATATGGCTACAGAGGGTATATATCATTTGGAACTTTAAAAACGTGCCTAGTCGAAATAACGGGTTTAGACCCTAGGTCTCTTTGGACCAAATCCGTTTCAGGTCACTTGGAGTCGATCTAGCAATGTCCGTCTATCTGTCTGGCAGGCGGGTGCGCGGGATAACTCTTTTTGATCCAAACTTGGTGCCTTGTATTATTATTGCCAAACTTAAATCGAGATCGGAGATGGGCAATATCGGTAAACTCCTTCTGGCACCTCCCCCAAAAAATGTCGACATTTGCAAAGAAAATAACTTACTGCACAGGAAAAGAAAACAATAATCAGATTTTGCTCCATCTTAGAAAATCATAATATTTACATCAGTTCTGGGGCAGGTGCGAAAATTGACAATATCGGTCCACTCCGTCAGACAACTCCCCCACAAAGGGTCAACATTTTGAATATTTATAACTCTTATAAAATGTGTTATAAAATTCCGATTCTCTGCAAATTACACATTTAGCAATATTTTTATTAACCTATGTCTTGGTGTAAAGATGGAATATATCGGTCCACTCGTTCTGGTACCTACTCAAAAAAGGGTGAAAATTTTGAATATCCATGAAGTTCATAAAAAAAACATAAAATCGACATCCGATTTTATTCGGACTTGGCACATTCCAATATTTTTATCAACACAAAATCTGTTAAAAAGATGGTAGAGATCGGGCCATTCCTTCTGGTACATCCCAAATAAAGGGTCAGAGTTTTGAATAAACAAAACGATTATAAAATCCAAACTAAGCATTCGGTTCTCTTAATATTTCATAAATCTGTTGAGATATATCGATCCACTCCTTCTTATACCTCCCCCATTTTGAATATCCATGAAGATCGTACAGCGTGAAATTAACATCCGATTCTATTTAGACTTGGTACATCTCAATATTTCCATCAACACAAGAATATTCCTTCTGGTACCTCATCCACATAGGGTTCAAAAATTAAAAAAAAAATAAAACGCTTACACATTTTTGCTAACAAAGATCTGTTGCGAAGATGATATATATCTGCGAACCCTTCTGGTAACTCATCCACAAAGGGTCACAAAATTCAATTACTTTTATCTGCGATTCTTTATAACTTGCTAAATCTGAATACTTCCCACAGCCAGAGACCTGAGATGAATATGGAATTTATGATTTCGCATAAAATAGGATATAAATATTCGATTTTCTTGTAATTTTGACCATACCAATATTTTTATGTGTATTAGATGAATTATACTTCGGTCGACTATATCTGGTACCTCACGCATATTTTAACATTTTCTAAAACTTATCACATATTTCATATCTCAGGTGTAGGAAGCAACCAATTCAGTGTGAGATAAAAAGACTGCAACGAAGTCAAACTGCATAATTTTTATTTTTTTTTTAATTTCATTGAATGAAAGCAAAAAATGTCGGAAATAGCATCAAATTTTAGAATAAGTTTAGATTTGTTCGAATTGGTCACCTTTGACACGAATTATGGCTTTCAAATGGCCAATGAAACCGCCACACGCTGCCCGAATTTCGCTCTGCTGTATTTTGACCCATTCCAAGCGAAGCGCCTGCTTGAGGTGTTCGACACTTTGGTATTTTTTAGCGCCAATCTTGCTTTACAAAATACTCCAGACACAGTAGTCCAACGGATTGTTATCCGGAGATTTTGGTGGCCATTGTGCGCTGGGGATGAAGCGAGGAACCATCTCATCGGAGAGGGAGAAAACCAAATTCGGCAGTTCACTACGTTTGGCCAAACGAAGCAACTCTTTAGCTCTTTTGAGTCTATTGTTTGGTTTTTTCATCTCACCCTGTATAGTACAAACCTGGCACATCACAATATTTATGTATATAATATTTATTTAGGTCCGATACGAAATGCTCATTATTGGCCCATTCCTTCGAAACCTACATCAAAAGAGGGTCAAGCATCTGAATAATCATAACAGAAGTCAAAATATATTTTATTATTCGAACATTGTCTGAGGGTATACATCCGTCAGCAAAAGCGACTGATACTTTTAAACTTGTAGTAATTGCTTTTGTTAAAAAGACCAAAAGGACCCATTCTGTGACTTGCTTGGAGAATACCATTTCGACCCTAACAATCGGCATATTGTTATCAGTAATATTGCAGTGCAGTAATATTTTTTCCAGCTATTCTTTATTGTATTGCACTTCTGCTGTCGTCGTCCAAGTAAAGAGCATTTGAGTATGGGAGAGGCGGATTTCGGCGGCATACCTAGGACTGAGGCTAACATATGTTGCATTGAAATCCGTCCAAAATAATGCTCTTACAACTGAAGGATTCGATCCGATATCGATGTCTTCATGATGAGGAATGCTTTAGTACTTTGGTAAGACATGTACCATGCGCCATACCTAAAAATTACTTTTAAAAAGGAAGGGATCTAAAAAATCCTTCTTACAAAGTCTAACACCGCAGACCGTTTTCAAAAAGACAATGTTGGATTTTTTCTAAATTCGACTTCCAAAATAATTCGATCACCATGAAAAATGTATTTGATTGATACCTTTTAGCTAATAGGCTGGTTTTGTTGATTGCATAAGAATTTTTAGTTACTAGTAAAGGTTAACGTCTGAAATCTTTGTCGAAAATCATATTTTGAACTCTTGCATACCTTTTATTAGTCCGAACAGTCCCGGTTTAATGTAAATATATTTTTCAAAGAGTTTATATTCAAGTCTGCCTAGACGGTGGCTCATAAATAGAAATGTTTATAAAAACTCGTTGTCAACTTTTTATTTATTTAACTTTCTTTTCAATATTCTAACATCGATGATGTTAAGCTTTTTTAGAATATTTAATTTTTATGACGTTATTTCATTTAAAACTTATATTTTGACACGTCATCACTTAGGTCGCTGAAACCAAGGCAGACTCAAACTCCAGCAACATGTGTCGAATTGTTACCTTTTTGGATATATGTCTAATATTCTCCGTACACACACACACACGCAATACTACATAATGCCCACAAAAAAGTAACAATTGACAATGTTCTAATAACTACCTGTTTTCAAAATTAGAATATTTTTGAACTCCCTGCTAACACACCTTTCAATCACACATTTCACCGACACACCGCCCGAGAAGAGCGGGGGGTTATTAAATTGAAATGACGACATGAAATCTCAACGAAATAAAAAATGCTGTGGCCCGTGTTCTCCAACGTTTGTCATTCGCTTCAAAGCTATTTTAAGAAAAATATCATAAAATTTGACTGTTGCGTTGAATACCAAAACCAAAGCTAACAACTCTCTAAACCAACCAGCCAACCAACTATGGCAGACACTTGCTCGCTGCTACGCACCTGTCAAATGTGTGTGACATGCAACAAGGGTAAGCGTTGCTTTTTCTCGTTTTGCTTTGTCACAAAAGGTTGAGTGAATGTGTGTTTGTGTGTGTAAGCAAAATCAGGATGTGAATATGAACGAAGAAACTGTCATCTCGGGCTGCTCTTTACATTTGTAATTTGAAAATTCCCTTAACTGCCACAAAATTCCAAGCAGAACTTTCCATTTTTACGACACTCAACGGTGGAAAAGATGGAAAATTTTCAATTGACGACTTCAATGCCATGACAAATAAAAATATACAATTCACAGTCGTTCGGTAACAGTAGTGGTGGGTAACATTAGGATGGGAAATATTTTTTGTATATTTCCACCATACTGTGGAGGGTATATTACCTTTGTCATTCCGTTTGTAACTCCTCGAAATACTATTGTCTTGTCAGACAGAACAAATTTTATATATTTTTGATCAGCGTTCTAAGTCGATTAAGCGATGTCCGTCTGTCTGTCCGTCTGCCTATCTTTCGAAATAATTGATATAGAAAGCTTAAATTCTGCACACATGTGTATTTTGCCAATAGACAGGTTGAGTTCGTAATTAGGCCATATAGGTCCACCTTTTCATATAAACCCCATATAACGGTAACCGCCGATATTCGGTATTTTGATGAATTTAACGAAACTATTGACTGGAATTGTTTCAAATTTCGTAGTTGAAGTTCGTAATGGGTACATCAAATATGACAAAAAAGTGTCTGTGTAGGTCCACGTCTTTCTATAGCCCCCATATAACGTTATCTCCCAATATTCGGTATTTTGATGATTTTAGCGACATTTTGTTACCAGAATTGTTTCAAATTTTGTATTCTAAGTTCTACAGCCTATAACAAGAAATCTACTACAACCTATAACAAAAAATCGCGTATGCAGGTCCTTGTCTTCGTATAGCCCCTATATAACGATACCTCCCTATATTCGGTATTTTGATGATTTTAGCGGCATTATTCACCAGAAATGTTGCAAATTTCGTAAGTGAGGTTCGTACCAAGCCTATGACAAAAAGTTACTTATGATGGAACACATCTTCGTATAGCCCCCTACAAGGGTTATAATTTCAGAGACATTTTTTACCTATTTTTGACATTTTTCAACATTCGAAATGTTGGAGGGTATTAAAAGTTCGGCACGGCCGAATCTAGGTGAGTGTAAATCAGCTATTTGTGATCTGGCAGGGAAGACATATCCTTTTGATATAGTATCCAAAAAATCACCGCCCGATTTTAGGCATTAAATATTAAATACCAGAGCTGTTTCGCAGAGATTATCTGATTTCCTTGAAATTTCCGACATGCATCAGGCGCTCCGAATGTCGACCTAAGGATCCTCAAACCAAAAGCTCAAAAGAATAATGGGTGCGGAAAGTGGATTGGATATGGTGAACAGGTATTTGTTACTGTCTCATTGACAATGAGGAAGTTGTTTCCTGCTCGACGGTAATCGGGTTGATAGTATGGGTCTGAACTGGGGGCTGTCATGTTGATTCGATAAGAATCATGTCACAAGTGATTAGAAGACTTGTTCGATTCCGAGGCGTTCGAACGCTGTCGACTCGGGCGTGGTCAGTAATAGAGTTTGGTTCTATGTTATTCGGTGGCAATCGGCTGGGTGTCACAGGGTGTTTGAAACGGTATGTGCGCCTCGGTGGTCGTTGTGGTCGACTTGGGATAATCAGGCTATAGGCTGTTGTCGAGTGTGACTCTACACTACTCGGGTTTTTGTAGGCTATGCAGTAGTCGGGTGTGTGAATCTTGTATTCGCGTTGCTGCGGAAAGAGATCGATTAGGGGGGCTGTCTAAGAACATTGAGCTGGCTGTGAGCCTGAGCTTGTGCTGCCTAATAGTTAGAAGCTTAATAAGAGCTGGTTGTTTGCTTAACGCTAGGAGCTTGCTAAGAACTGGAGGCTTGCTAAGCGTTGGTAGCTTGCTAGGCGCTTGATTGATTCGACCCTATACAGAATAGTGGAGTGCGGACGAACCACAGGTTTATTCGAACTTTGTCGGCTGTTAATCGACTTCTTCGGTTAATCGACTTCTTCGTTGAATGCGTTGAAGCTAACATGTGCTATATGGACAATATTGACGTTTGATACTGAGGGTGTAACAGAATCCTCAAGGTTTTTAGCATTAATTCAAGTCGAAAGGAATATAAGGATTGAAAGAAACGGTTACATTACAGGTGGCCCACTTCTTCGGTAACACTTTCCCACAAAATGTTCAATTAACCTTACACTTCTGATATGTGAAACAATTGTCCGATATTTTGAAATGCCTAGGAATTTCAAGAGTCCTCTGCTAAAATAAAAGACTTTCTAAGTTTCGTATTTGAAGAAACTCATAGAACATCTCAAACTTTATTTCCTTTCTATGAATGAAAATGTCATAATATTCCCCCCGGATACTGTATTTCCACGGCACACACTGCCTCCCCGTCACACTTAACCTTATTGATGTGAACGAAGGTATATCCAGCAAAGAAAGGATAATGGTAACATAAGTAACGTTACCAACAACAATTGTCGCAGACGATAACGATGACTAAGAATTCAATCGACAACAGCATATTCGACGTGCAGAGGCGAAAGACATACGCACACACACTCACACTCATGTCCTTATTTAAATGCAAACACACTCTCGACTAGTAACTCGGCATGTCAACTCCTCAAAGTTGACATATTTACCAGGAATGGAAAGCAACGCAATGTGTTTGCACGCACACACACAACGTCTCAACGACACGAGGTACGTATATGCAAGTAAACCACGTCGTGTCTTACTATTCCTTATAAATCCGACGCGCGTGTGTGTATGTGTGGATGGATAAAAAAGGATGTCTTTAGTTAAAAAATTAGTATGTGAATTCAATAGAATTCAGGATTATATCCTTCTCTTCGACATCTAACTTTATTTCCTGAATATGTCGTGGGGTAGAGTTGCTTTGGGCAACCCCCTTCCTTTCCCCCGTCCGCACTCCTTTTGCCAGACTGTCGCTTTCAGTCTGTCATTTTGCATCTGTCAATTCAACATGTTGATTTACCTTTTTTTATTTTAAGGATACGTTTTTCTTTTTCCTTTATTAAATATCAGTTGGATATCCTTTTTACCGAGACGATTGAAATGTTTGCAATTTTTATTAGGATCTAATGTCGGAAAGATGATGTGTGAAATCAAATCGAGTGGGAATGATTAGGAAATGGATTATTATTAAATTATTGCCAAGGAAGAATTGTATAATATTTCAATTTAGATAATAACAGCGGTAAAGGAATTGAGCTCATATTTAAAGTGAAGAGGATATTTTTTGGTTTTTAGAAGATTCAAAAGGAGTTTTATTAAAAAAATGGCGAACATCCTCAAACCCTAACAACAGAGTTGGAAATTATCGAAATATCTGGTGTGAGAAGGATATTGTTTTATTTTTAGAAGATTTAAAAGCAGTTTTTATAAAACAAATGACGAACATCCCTAATCCTTAAAAACAAAATTGGAAATCATGGACATATCTGGTTCTACATCCTATTTAAATTAATTTGTGATATAATTTCATACCTTATTATTTTCCGAATTTTTTATTTATTTTTTTGTTTTCAGGTTTTCCATCTGTAGCATTTCTACCAATATGGAATTTATACTTTACATTTTTAATTATAGACGAGTTTATGGAGAATATATGACATTTGTGATTCCGTTTGTGGGTCCTCGAAATGTTCATTTTAAATCCCAAAAATTATATATTTTTTATCAGCATAAAACTCTATTTCAATTCTATTCTCGTGTATTTAGTTTCACACAGAATAACTTTACTCAATTACTGAATTTTTTTGTTATTGAAAATAGATTAAATATCACCATAAAACAATAGCCCTAGATTTAAGGAATTTGGGGGTGCTAGTCCCGTAGGGCTTTTAGTCCTTGTCCATAAATGGAATATATCGGTACCTCTCGTAAATCGGTATTTGGATGATTTTAGCTACATTTTTTAACTAAATTGCTCAACATTTATCATTAGAGGTTTTTAAAAGTAGAAATAACTTGTACCGCTTGATTAATGGACCTAATATCTGAGACATATTTTCGAGAGTATTACATTTCAACAAGTGGAGGTTATTTATATATAAAAATATTCCTTCAAAATCTACGATTTTTTTTGGAAAAAGTCTCTTAAAAATCAATGTCTTTTTTTGGTTAGAATGTCCTTTAAAAGAAGTCACAATTTTCGCTCCTAAATCTGACTATATTTCTAATAAATCCACAATTTTGGTTAGAAAAGACTTTATAAAACATATTTTTATAAGAAAATCATTATTATTGGCAAGAAAGTCTTTGAAGAATATTTCTAAAACGAAATCAATTTTGAAGCAAAACGTCCTTTATAAAATCAAAAATGTTGAAGAGGAAGCCCAGGTGTTTCCCAATATTTCCCCTAAAAAAACTTGGAATAAATTATTGGAATTTGCGAAATTAGGAAAATTTGGAGAATAACTTTAATTCTGATATTTTTTTCAAAGAGTGTTCATGTAGATCACATTCTCGAGATAGCAAAGATTGGCAAAAATATTGTGATATGTACCTTTTCAAAAAAAAAAAAAAAAAAAAAAAAAAAAAAAAAACAGGCACAAAAGTCCACCTTTAGTCCACTTTTACATTAGAAAATCCATTGAAGGCGTTCTAGCCACAGGGCCTCTAAAATTACTTCCAGTTATAGCAGGCTTGAAGAAGATCTTCTAGCCATAAATAACTGTGAAGGGTCTGCAAGCGATAAAGTACTTGTGTCTACTACCTATAGAAGTAATATAAAATCTTTAAAAAGTTCTCAAGCAACAGAAGACCTGTAATAGTTTTCCCAGCCATTGAAGACGATTATAAGGTTTTGAAAAAGACCTTCCAGCAATAAAAGAGCTGCGGAATGTCTGCAAGTCATAGAAGACTTGAAGAAGATCTTCTTGCCATAGATGAAAAATAGAAGACCTTCTAGCCATAGAAAAATCTTTGAAAGATCCACTAGGCATAAAAAACCTTTTGAAGGTCTTCATACATTAGATTTATAAAAGGTTATTAGCCACAGAATACCTGTACGAGTTTTTCTAGTCATGTATGCCCTGGTTTAGGTCTTCCAGGCATAGAACTGTAAATGTAAATGTTCTACTTGCGGTAAAAGAAGTGAAGAAGGTCTTCTAGCCATAGAAAACTTTTGGAAGTCATTATTGTCATTGAAGAAGTCTGGAAGGTCTTCTAGACATCTCAAGGTAAAACAGCCTAAAAAGCATAAGTTTGATTTTTTGACAGGTTTATACCCTTTGCCAATGTCCGTTTATTTAAATATATTTTGACTTACCTTTATGGAGGAGACAATATTTTCAATAAATTATTTTATCAGCGTTTTGTTATTCGAAAGTTTGACGCTTTTGGGGGAGTACCCTTCTTCAATCTGCTATAGGATATAGTGCAATTTGAACAGAATCGGATGTTTATTTCGCATTTTATTAAAGACAACTACTGTCAAAAAAAATACTCGTTATGGGGGAGGTACCAAAAGGAGTGGTCCGATACACCTTATCTTCACACAAGACTATGTGTTGATGTATGGGAATGGGCCGAGTTCTAATGGAATCGGATGCTCATTATGCGTTTTATGAGCTTCACGGTTATCCAAATTTTGTATATATTGTAGGGAAGTAGTGGTCCCTTCCATTCGTTCTTCATACCAGATCTTGTGTGTTATATATATTCTGATATTCGGAAATGTTAAGACAATCGGACACTTATTTCATATTTTATAAGAGTTAAAATTATTCAAAATTTTGTCCCTTTGTGGGTGAGGTATGGAGGGGTCAATATTGCCCATCTTCGCACCTGATTTTGGACTGGAAAGGATTGGATGATCCTCTCGATTTCTATGAGGTAAATTATTTTTTGTGAACATTTTGAGATTTTGTGACGGATGTATCAAAATGAGTGAAAGGATATAGCCAATTTTCGAACTCGATCAAAGATTGATAATAATATTACGATATAACAAGGTTGAACCAAATCGGATACTGCTTTCGAGAGTTATCCTGCGCACTAGCTAGACGGACGGACACACCTAATGTTCTGAAACGGATTTGGTCCCAAGAGTCCTAGGGTCTAAAACCGTTATTTTTATGAGGCACGTTTTGAACATATCAAATGATTTATACCGTATGTAGCCACATGGCTGAGGGTTTCAAATTGTGGTTTCAAAAAAGTATCTTATAGTTCGGATCATCAATTTACATAGAAAATTTAACAAATTGAAAACCAAAAAATTCCATTATTTGTCATTGGAAATTTTCGATTTTTTGCACTTAAGCTAATTTTTCCAAATACCGTTCCGTTCAACATTTTCTGTGACATAACTACTTTTCATACGAGTTTTCAGCATTTCCGCCAATATTAGCCATACACAAATGTTAAGTCAGTCACAAATTCCTGGGTATTTTAGCTATAGCCTTATGGGATCGGAAGAAGAAATATCCCACCAATTTGTGAATCCCTCATATTTTAAGTCTATTCAGCACATTTAAACCGCGAATTTTCAATCTGGAAGTGTTCTGCTCTTTTTTCCACCATTAACTTGACTTAATCACTCCAAATTATCCGCCATCTCCATAATTATAATGGCAAAGCTATTTTGGACTATCATCCGACGGTATTTAGCCATTCAAGCGTGTGATGATGACAATTATCTGCCAGTCTGTCACAGCAGTTGAAATTAATAATTTTTGCTGCTTTATTAAAAGTTGCTAATGGAATTTCGTGTGCTGGCGGTAAGTTTTCAATTGTTACAATGACAACAATAACAACAGCAAAAATAACACAGCACACCATCACTAACGGCGACGATAGCGGCAACAAAAACAGAAACAAGAACAGGGACACATCACGTACTTATGCACAATTTCCACATAATTTCAACCGCACATATTCACATCTGTACAGAACACATACACATTCACGCTCATTACACATACATACACCTGGAACCAACGCATCCAAATTCATTAAACCGAGTTGGAGAATGGAGGACCAGTTCAGCAGCAGTGATTAGCAATTAAATGCTGTTAAAAAGTTGTCACACCATTCGCAATTCCAGTTTATTCGCACTTGCTTCACTTGATTGAGGTAATAATCTAAGGTTGTTGGGAGAGAACGCTTACGACGACGGCGACAGATAGTTGGTGTGAGAGACAAGTTGTGACAGAGTGAACGCCAATACACATTCGTAGTACATGTAATTATTGTAGTTAGGTGTTATCTTTGAACGGGTTATTTGGGTTTGTAATGTATGTATGTGTATGTGTATGAATGGGTGTGTGGGTATGCATGGTTTGTTGTTGTTTGTTGAAACGTTGGCGAAAGGATGTGAAAATATTTTTGGCAATAAATTCAGTTTTCATAAGTTTTGTGATTTCTTATTAGACTGAGTTTTAGCCTGACTGTAGTATCCTGTCATTCGATGAGCTGCACAGTGGGGTGTTTTTGGAGAAGTAGAAGATTGTTGAAAAATATCATAGATTTCTATGCCAATGTATCCGATGGAAACCAGTAAAAAAGATCAATTTTTTAAAATTCATATATTTTAGATTGAATGATAAATATTGAGCGACAGGTATCTCTGAAAAAATTAAACGCTGGGGAGTCTTTAATGGGGGACTCTTGGCTTGTATAACGGACTTAACATGATGATGTCCGGTACTTTGATTTGGTCAGGAAAAAATTCGAGGTCATCATAAATCCCGTCCAACTTAAATTCTAATTAACTAGTACTAATTAGGACAAGAGCCATGAAAATAGTTAAGGGTGATCCCAACTGCAAACGAGCTTGTACGGTTTAGCAGCAAACAGAAAAATCACCTTTTTTCATTATTTGTGCTGAAAGGAGAGACATTTAAAAGTTCCTTATGACTCTGAGCTGTAGAAGTAATATCGAGGATCAGACAAGAACTGATAACACCTTATTCTGGCAAGAAGTACCTTGGGGGAAAATCGGGGACTTTTTACTACAAATAATATATTGACTGCTTAATTTTACAGATTTTTTGCCGAGTAGAAGTTACTTGGAAATAAAAAGATCCTGCGTAAGTAAGCCAGTGTGCCGAGCTATTCTAATCTCTGGAGTAATTATAATCACACATTTTATATATCATGGAATAACGTTGTCTTTTTAGCAAGCACTCGTCTGTTTCCTTATCTACAGCAGTACCTTGCAGAGTAGCCTCGACTTGAGGTGTATCTCCTCTATTAAATTTAATTAATTTAAACGATGTCGGAAATAGAATCAAATTTCAGAATAAGTTTAGATTTATTCGAATTGGTCATCTTTGGCACGAATTATGGCCTTCAAACGGCCAATGAAACCGACACACGCTGCTCAAATGTTGCTCTGTGGTATTTTGGTCCATTCTCGGCGAAGCGCTTCCTTGAGGTGATCGACACTTTGGTATTTGTTAGTGTCAACCTTGCTTTCCAAAATACTCCAAAATACTAATTTTGTAACCATTCTTGGGTGGCGCGTGCTGAGTGCGATGATGCTGAATCCTCTTAAAATGTCCAAGGTCTGCGGCCAAAATGTTTGCGTGCCCAAGACTTTAATACACCCTCCAGAAAATTTTCGCGATGATATTTAGCATATATTCTGATGCCACGCTCGATTAGTAGGAGCGGAGAGCCTCCATCGGCGCTTGAGTTCTGGTGGCCATCCGCAGGTACACATTTTTAGCTGACCTCTTTGGCAGGTAAACACAATCATTTTGTTTGTTTACAAACTGCTGGACAACGAATGTTTTCTCATCGGAGAAAACCAAATTCGGCAGTTCACAACTTTCGGCCAAGCAAAGGAACTCCTTAGCTCTTTTCAGTCTATGTTCTTTCTGTTGCGGTGTAAGTTCTTGCGCTTTTTGGAATTTCAATGGCTTAACCCCCGGCTCATTTATCAATATTTGCCGAATTAAATATTTCGATATGTTCAGCTTACGAGCCATTTTATGGCCACTGCGACGCGGGTTTCGATCAAATCGCTTCTGTACTTTTACGAACCATTTCTGCTGATGTTGTTGTTTTCTTCCGTCCACTTCCTTGACGTCGGACTACGCTACCAGTATCACGGTAACGAGCGATGGTACAGAACACAAAAGGTTTATTCACATTTAAATGCTGGAATGCTCTAACGATAACCACTTTTGGTTTTCCAGTCAAATATAAAGAAATCACACTATCACGCTTGAATTTCATCACGAATAACTTTTATTCTGAAAAATTCTCACCAAAATGCTTTTGTAGGCTTGTAGACAATATAATGAGTTGTGACTGGAATAATTTTAACAGCTGTCGGACGAGTGGCTTAGAAATGACAGCAGTCTGAAGTTGGTTATAGTTTTTTTTTATCTCACCCTGCATATGGATGTGCAAAGTTTAAAGAAAATCAGACATATCGTTTTTGCGAATAATTGTTAATCATAATTCTAACTTTTTATGGGGGAGGTGCGAGAAGAAACGGACCGATTAATTCCATTTTCGCATCAGATATTTAGTTCATAGAAATAACTAAATATGCCAAGTTTAAATAGAATCGCTGGCGGACATCCCTAAATCGGCTCCAAATGTACTTAAACAGGTTTGGTATAAAGGGACCTCTGGTCTGAAACCTTTATTCCGACTAGGCACATTTTGGCCGTAGACTATACAACTTTCTTTAACGGAAAATTGTGTATAAAATTGAATATTGTCGTTTAGATTTTTTGTGCACTCCAGGCAGATAGAGAGATAGAAGCTACACTTCAAATTTCCAGAAACAGATTTCGTCCAACGAGACATAGGATCTAAAATTTTATACCCTCTATAGTCATAGGCTAAGGAGAAAATTAAACGAAGAGCTTTATGTACTTTTTAATTAATTTTTCCCTAAAGTTATACTAAAATATAAATTTATTAATCCATTCATTCAATGACATCTCCTTTTAACATCACTCCCCATTGTGCACAAACGGTCTTCTCGAATCTCCGATATATGTATGATGAAGAATAACTTTATTAAAACTTTTACCTTTATGTCGCCTTGCCTGAGTGTCTGCAACTACAACACTGTCTGCTTCCGCACGTAAAAGTGGCAGCAGAAGCAGAAGTGGAGGTAGTGACGATGGTGGCATTTGAGAAAACTTTATATCCGTCGTTTGGATTGTACAGCAAAATCTTAATTAAATTTAATTGTTAATTGTTTCTCTATGGTTATTGTCGTACGTTTTGTACGGCAGTAGTAACCGGTTCATGGTGTGTCGTCGTCTGCAATGGCAGAGGAGTCTGGTTTGGTCGCTTTTGCAAACTTTATAAAATATTTCATTTAATCAATAGTTTTGTGATTGTAGTTATAGTCGGAGTGTGTGTGTGTTTGTAATAATCGAAATGTAACGAATCTCTTTTTCTCATGAATTCATTACCTGTCTGTCCCCCCTTTACCAAACAGTTGTCACCTCTAGTCGTTGCTTTGAAATGTACGTGGCTAATATTTGTCATTGGCAATTGCTTTGGAAGAACGATACCAAAAATTGTACATTTTATCTTCTCATGGAATTAAAAGTTTGATCGTTAAGTTACTGCATCGAAAATTGGCGATGTAATGCAGAGATAATGGAAATTGCCAAAAGGTCAGATTCCCGGAAAATTTATATTTAATATTGAATTCGAAGAACTACTAATGCAGATATGGAAATCTGTTCTAAGGGTGAAGATTTTGCATTAAAATGTGGCGGAATAATTAACCGCGAAAAATTCGTTGAAACACTAAATTTTAGAAAAACATATTTTGTTGTTGCAAAAGGGTCAGGCTTAATGCCTTTATTGTTGTTTTTATAAAAACAACGTTTGTTTTATAGTGGAAACAAGCCAACAATGTTCCAAAAAATATTTTCTAAAACTTTTAGTGGACCTCTTTTTCCCTTGCAATATCAATATAATATTCTTAACTAAGCCATAATAATTTCTAGTTGTGTGTTGATTAAAATTGCATTGTAGCTGAAGAGCAAAAAAGACTTATTTAAAATTCTGCGAACGAGTTTCGTATTGAAAACTATTTGCAATATTATCTTTGCTGGCAAATCTTGCATTTAGAACAAATAATTAGCTTACCTGTATCTTAGAGCGTACATCTCAGTCACACATTTTTTAATTGCCAAAAGTCTCTGAAAGAAATAATTGGAAATACAGACAATTTAATTACAATCAAAATAATAAACGAAAATAACTCTTAATTAATTTTTCATAGCAATAATCTCAGATAAAGCTATTGTGGTGACTATAAAACTATTAATTCTGTACGGAAGTCAGTTCCATCGTAAAAGACATAATATATTGGTAAAGGGGATGATGTGAATTTAAATAAAAATCCATAAATAAATCGAACAAATGTTTATACACATATTCTTGAAAATAAAGTTACAGATACAACTCGATGTGAAAATTCTGGTACTAATCGGATACTCAAATTAACATTTCTATAGACTTTTATTGCGACAGAAATGGATAAATCAAAAGAACACATTCTGAAATGGATTAAAGGATATGAGCTATTAATTTCTATAAAACATATTATTGGTCCAGGCATACATCTGCGAACCCATTTTTAGTTGGTCAAAAGTATAATGGAATGCAAAGCTTTTGTAGCGATTCTAACGTTGATGATCATTTAAACCGAACCCGAAGGAAGAATACAATTTGATCAAACCTTAGCGTATCCTAATATTTTGTCATACTGAGGGCGAGTTCGAAGATGAGTAATATTTGACTACTTCTTTCCCATCTGATACCCATACAAAAATGATCAGGCTTCTGGTACATCTCTCATAAAAGGTCGAAAATCTGAATAAATATAAATATTAAACCGCTATCCGTCAAACTTGGTGTGAGTCCAATATCTAGCGTCAAACTGGAGTATTGGCCTCTTGTAAAATGTGAAATTATTTACACATTAAGGTTTTTCTGACAGCTATGTATTTAGAGTATCTACTGTTACTTTACCCAAAAAGTCCTAATTTTGGAGAAGAAAAAAAAAATACAGACGAATAAATCCACCAGCTGTGCCGGCAGATGTATACCTTCAGCCTTGTGTTATGATTATTCAGAGTTTTTTTTGCAATTTTGAAGTAGTTATCGAAAATTGTCCATTTCGTATCTGAACTCATATGAATATTACAACGTGCCACATTAGGACTATATCGACTACCTCCTTTACATTTTGTGAGATATGTGATAATTTTGTAAAATATTAAAACATGCGTGAGATACCATACGTATGTTCAAAATTTAAAGGAAATCGAACCTTTATTTCAAATTTTATACGAATAATCAAATTGTTAAACTTTTGTGGGGGAGGTATGAAAAGGACTCTGTCGCACCTGGCAAAGCACTGATAAAAAAATTGAGAGTTACAAAGTTTTAACAAAATTGGATGATCCTTTCTTGGTTCATTAGGTAAAGTATTTTCTTAAAATTTTTGACATTTTGTGGAGGAGTCGACCGATGTTGCCCATCCTCGAACTAAATCTAAGTTTTACAATAATATTACAATGTACACAGTTTGAACTAAATCGAATATTTCTTCCGAGAGTTATCGTTCGCATCAGCCAGGCATATGGATGGATAGACATCGCTAAATTTACCCTAAATTTCCTGAAACGGATTTGTTCCAGAGAGACGTAAGGTCTGAAAGTGTTATTCTGATGAGTCATGTTTTAGCCGTATTAAATGATATATACCCTCTCTAGCCATATGGCTGGGGGTAAAAAAACAAGATGGCTTCAGGTCTTTGGAATAATATTGGAACCCTCTGGAGCTTCTAGCATACTACAATTGCCTTCACAATTTACAATTTCAAAAATTCGTCTTCAGCAAAATGTCTTTTTGTACACTTAAGTCTAAAATGGAAAATATATTAAATATGCCATGCCATCGGCAGCTCATCAAAATATTTTTCCTGAAATTCAATGCCTACTTTGTCACATCAGTCCATGTGTCTGTACGTCTATTTAAATTAAGAAATCGGTCCCCGTTTTAATATGTAATTTTGCATTGGGGCATTTTGTAATTGTCCATACTTGGGACAGACCCTGATTTTCGGCATATGGGGTGTTTTTACCCAATTTAGATGTTCTTTGATATTTCGGGTTCTTTTTGGTAAATTTTTATCAAAATATATCTAATATGCGTATAGCCCTGGTTATAATGTGTCCAGTGTCCAGTATGTAGTGAGAGTTTCGACTTTCTACTTCTGATAGGGACACGACTTGGCCGAAATATTGCATATCATAATATTTTTGTCCAAACCTTGCTCTTGGTAAATTTGAATCAAACTCAAGTTAGCTGGAAAAATGAAATTTCGATAAATATTCCAATAAAGGAAAAATGTCCATAATTTAAAAAAAAATGTTCACAAATGGCCAGAGTGTGTGTGAATCCTACATAAAGTGTGTTGGAGGATAATAATATTTATCAAATTTGTCTTAAGTTCAAAATGTGTAGCCTATGATCTGTAATCTTGAATATATTTCAAAAGGATTTATCTTCTCCACAAGTAAAAATGCAAGAAAATGTGAGGGAACTTCATAACATGTTCATTAAAGAATTTCGAAATTTGATGCTGAAGTAAAAGTTTCCTTTAGTGGTGTATAGACCTAATTATTTCATTCCTCATAGTTATTTGGAATCGGGTATTACCCTAAGACTTGGGGCTTATAGCGTTCAGGTAACACAAGAACTCAATCAGGTCGATTATCAGCAAAATCGATATGTCCTGATTAGGTCCTTGAAATGTATGAAAATGATCCGGAATTCCATCGAAAAATTATCTTGACTAAAAAGGGACTTGGAGGGTTTAAGAGTAATTGTTGAAACACCCTCGATCCTCAACAATTTTAGGTAGATCAACCTAAAGAAGTGGACCAATCTATTCAATCTTCCCATCACATCTTGCTCTTTTCTCGATTTATGAGCTTCATGGTTATTCAACCGACCCGTTGTGAGTCGGCGGTATATTCCTGCCTTCACACCTGATATTGTATTAGTAGAAATATTGGGATGGGTACAATTTGAATGAAATTGAAGGCATTGCGTTTTATGGTTTGGTTTTTTTAGGGTGAATGGATTGGACTATCGGGTGAATGGATTGGTATAGTATTGATATTATTATGATCTTGATTGACAAGGATTACTTCCAACAAGACGGCACCGCATTCTACACAGGCAAAAACCTACACCGGACCGTGTTATCCTTCGAAGAGGTGATCAATATTGATCACCGAGATCTTATAATCTAAAATCTTGCGAGTTCTTCATTTGGAATCACGTGAAAGATAGGCCTACACCAACAACTCTGCGCCTATTTGAGACCTAAAAGAGGAAATTTTTGAAGGATATGGTGAAAGTGGACGAGAAGGATATTGGGCTGATATTGTTTTCATTTGTAACGGCATATATTCTTCTTCATTGTAAAATGAACACCCATTCATTTATTAAAAAAAATACCCTTTTTGCAATTTTGTTAAAATTCTTCCATGTTTCGCTTTTGCGTGTCTTAGAAAATCGTAATTTTTTAACAATATCTGTAAAAAAAAAAATTTAATTTTTAATTTTTTTTAGAAAAATATTCAGCCGTGGATTTTTTTAAACAATACTTTAAAGACATAAACCAAAAAACTAGATTTCTTTAAGACAAAAAAATGAAGAATTTCATAGGGATTTTTCTAGTATTTAATGTCTAACAATTTTGCAAATTTCAATTTGTATACCCTCCACCATAGTATGGAGGGTATATTAAGTTTGTCATTCCGTTTTTAACACGTCGAAATATACATTTTAGACCCCACAACGAGTATATATTCTTGATCAGCATAAAATTCTATGTCGATTTAGCAATGTCCGTCCGTCTATCCGTCTGTGGAAATCACTCTAGCTTCCGAACTAAATAAAGTAAGTTGATAAAAATTTACTCAAATTTGTATTATGTCTGCAGCACTTTTGGTATTGAAAATGGGCCATGTAGGTCCACGTCTTCGTATAGCCCCTTTATAACGGTACCCCCCGATATTCGGTATTTTGATGATTTTAGCGACATTATTTACCGGAATTGTTTCAAATTTAGTATTTGAAGTTCGTAATATATGCTACAGCCTATGACAGAAAATTGTCTGTGTAGGTTATGATTTTAGCAGCATTTTTATCGGATTTTATTTTTTTGGAAATAACTAAATTTGTATCAAATGGTGGAGGGTATTCAAAGTTCGGCACGGCCGAACTTACAGCTTTTTTACTTGTTTTACTATTAGCTCCATAACAACCTCTACAAGTTTTTACTACAGAACTATATGCTTGCGAAGGCGAAACTAATTTTCTCAATTATAAATATATATTCATTCATTGAGTCTATCAAATGCAAGATGGCCACAGGACTCATTATTTATCTACTTCTCTTATTCCGCAGCTACCATGATGTTATTGTTGTAATTGAGTTTTTTTTTTTTTGTAATGTTGGATGTTGTCTCTACACAATCGTATTGAACAGTTGTATGTTTGCCACATCCTGTTCCTGTTGAGGTAAACCACAAAAATCCATTGCAATGACATGCTTTTCGATTTCATCTTACAATAGTTACTCTATGTTGGAGAACTCCTCTCGATTGTTTGGTTGTCTTCAACATTCTATGACGTTTTTTTAAACATGTTTTATGGTGAAGTTGCAAAGGTTGTATTGTGAATAGTAGTTACTCCCATCTTGAGTAGACATTTCTGTGGTTTTGTATGATTTGTATTTTTTCATTGAAGATGAGAGTGATGTACAACATTCTTCAGCTGGGAGAGGGGTTTTAGTAAATTGACATCTTTAAGTTCTGCTCATAGTCATGCTTTGTACATCTTGCAAGAAGACATATTTTCCATAGTTGTTGTCTGCATCTATCTTCGTCCTTACCATAACAACAAAAAAGGCATAACGTTGTAATCATTAAAATGTTGCTTCATTGCATTCTAAGAACATTGTACTACTCAAAGTTGCTTACATTTGCAAATTTTGAAACAAACTTCTTAAAATTACCCACTCACACACACACACACACGCACCCACCTAAACAACCTTACCCGAGTATGTATGTATATGTGAACATCGTAATAAGTATCGTCCGTTGTTGCGAGAGTTTTCATGAGGAAAACATTGAAAACATTTGTCTTAAGACTCTCGATGCAACCAAAGTAAGTTGCAACAATCCATTGATGATGTCCTAACAAAGTAATACTCGAGCTTTAACAAAAACATGCAGAAGAAGTGTTGTTCGTTGTAGAACAAGATAATTTGTGGTCGAGGAGTGGAAACAATAAAAATGTATGAAAATTTAAATAAATAATTGAAGTATTTAAAATAACATTTTAAGCCCAAATATAGCAAATTTGAATTTAGATCTATTAAAGATAGAAAATAGGCATTTTCAATAAAAAAGATTAAATTGGAAAATATGAGAGTGGGCCAATATTGTCCGCTTCGCATCTAACCTAACTTTCTTATAAATATTACGATGTTTATGAGGTAAGGGTGTATTTTTTATATCCTCCACCAATCTAAAAAGAGTATTATTAGCTTTGTCATTCTTTGTCATTTGTAACTCCTATAAATCATAATAAACCCTACAAGTATATAAGTATATATGTATTCTGGATCAGAGTAAAATTCTAAGTCCATGTCCGTCTGTAATCACACTATCTTTGTGTTGTAATCACACAATCATTCAAGGAATTGAAACAGAAGTTTACAATTTTGCACGCGTGTGTATTGTACTAGTAGGCAGGTTAAGTTCGTAAATGGGCCATGTCGGTCATCGTTATCGTATAGCCTCCCATATAACGGTACTTTCCGATATTCGGTATTTTCATGATTATAACGACATAATTCACCGGAATTGTATCAAATTTCGTATACAAAGTTTGTAATGGGTACTATAGCCTTTGGCAAATAATTTCGTATGCAGGTTCACGTCTTCGTATATCCCTCATATAGCAGTTTTCATTTAAGCGGTATTTTTCGTAATTCCGAAAAAAAATTTCTTCGAATTGGCATAGCAACTATTTTACTTGTTTTTTTTTTTAATTTTAAACTTTTGTTGGGAAGGTACTAGAAAAAGTGGACCAACATTTCCCATATTTAAATTGGATGTACGCTTTATAGAAACATATTGCTGGCTTGTATCGCATGAAGTTTATAAATATTTTTAGGGGACCAATAAATCCCATATTAACATCAGATCTTCTCTTGGAAGAAATATGGGAATATGCGAAGTTGGAAAAAAATCGGAAGCCCATTTTTAAATTTTATGAGGGTTATAATAACTTAAAATATTGACCCATTATGGGGGAGGTTATAGGGAGAGTAGTCTGATCTATGATCAGTCTGATATGGTCATGTTCATACAAGTCCTAGAATTGTCATAAATTTTTGAGATATGCGAAATTTTAAGACAATCGGACTGTTTTTCTAGTTTATGATTATTCGAAATTTTGACCCTTTCTGGGAGAAGTGCGAGATTTATGCCATCTTCACACCATGTTTTGGTTTTGTACAAATATTGGGATGTGCCGAGTTTGAAAGGATCGGGAAGCTTATTTGTTCGTTTTATGAGATTCAAGTTCAATCACAATTTCGGACCCGTAGTGGGGGAGGTACCAGAAGAAGGAGTCCGTTCTATTCAATCTTTATACCAGATCCAAAGTTGGCAGAAACATTGGGTTGTGCTTTGAAGACAATGATTCACTTATTTAAACTTTATATAAGAGTTATAATTATTCAACATTTTGTCCCGTTGTGCGGGAGGTAGTAGAAAAAGTGGACTCCTATTGTGAATTTTTGCAGAGAAAAATATTACGGTTTGAAAAGTTTCCACAATATTAGATTATGTTCTATTTTCCTATAAGGTCAATTATTTTCTGGGAGAACTTTTAAGTTTTGTGGGGGAGCTACCGGAAGAAGTCCATCTCCGAAGTCGATCTACGTTTGATAAAAATATTACTATGTTCTAAATATGGGCGCAATTGGGTACTTCCTTCGAGAGTTATACGTAAGTCAAGCAGACAGACAGATAGGAGGGTGAACACCCTTAGATTGACTCCAAATATCCTGAAACGGATTTCGTCCAAAGAGACCTAGGGTCTAAAACCGTTATTTGGATTTGGCACGTTTTGACCTTATCAAATGATATATATTCCCTCTATAGCCATACAGCTGAGTGTATAAATGTCGGATTTTCATTTTGAATTTTATGAGGGTTATGGGAACACAATTTTGACATTTACATTTGGGGAATTTTATCCAAAGAGATTTATATAATTGGCTGAGAATTAAAAAACTTAACGATGGTTATCCTGGGACATGCTGGAAATATATAGGACCTTCGAAATCCACTATTTATAAATCCTTGAAGATATTTATAATAAATCCTTGATTTATAAATGCACGAATCTTGTTCAAAAGTTTCTTGAGAAATATTTTTGTTTTCAATCGACGATTTTTGCTCTAAAAGTCCACCTAAAACATTTTTAAAAATCCAAGATTTCTTTCGAAAAACATATGTCCTGTGCAAAAAGTCCTTACTAATTTCTGAGCCGAAAGTCCTTGAAAATATTTTTAAAAACTCCACGATCTCTTGGCCGAAGTCGCCAGAAAATATTTTTTTGTTAATCCACGATTATTCCAGGAAAATATTTTTTTAAATCCAAAATTATTGGCAAGAAGGTTTTCGTTTTGATTAACTCTGCGATTCAAAGCCAAAATAAGGAAAGGAAAATCATTGATCAAGAAAGTTCTTGGACAACTATTTGTAAAAAGTTTACCCTGAGGTTTTCAAACCGTTTAAAATAGTCAAATTTTGTACCAAATCATGCACCAATTTTGTATTATATGATGCTTTGATTTTTAAAAAGTCTGTAATTACGTAGGGGATATACCGGAAGAGATGGGTGAGGGTTTCTTCTTAACATCCAAAAAGACTTGAAACCAGGCTTTATGTAAATATTATGTTAACCAACGTTTCATTGATCTTATTTGTCGTTATCATTGAAACTTTGATGGTCATAACGTTTATATAAAGCTTGGGTTCAGTTCTGTTTGGATAGAAAGGAGAAACCCTGATCCATCTCTTTCGGTGCATCCCCAACATTATTAAAAACTTTTTAAAATTCAAATCAAAATAATCAAAACTCAAAATATTTCAAAATGTGGGGTTATTCAAAATTTTAGCTATTTTAGGACCCGGTATTTTTTACTTTCTCACCTTACTTACGTTTGATCAAATATTGCGAGAGTTCCATCAATATTTCAATTTTTCGTTTTAATAATTTCGTTCCTTAAGACTGCCTTAAGATGCCTGTCTTTACTAACGTGTTACAGCTTAAGTTTTACACAAACCCTTCTGATGTACCTCCATCCTGAATCAAGTCGATTCACAATCAAGTCATAAATGTTTCCATTTTCCGTTAAATGTTTCAATGTCAACAGCAGCAGTGATAAGAAACAGCCATGAAGTTAAAGAATTTTTGCGACCTAGAACGCCACTCCTCACGCTAAAGAAGAAGTGGACAGCACTTTTGCCATTCGTGTTGTCGTACTAAGCGCAACAAACAAACAGCCGAACACACTCATTCGCACAAACGCCAAAATGCTACACCTTGACGGAAAACTCTTTTGTCGTCATCATCAGCTTTATTACAGAATAAATTGTTTGTGTTCTACAACACACTTTGTTCATATTAACAATTTTTCATTTTTTCGTTTCGTTGCGAGAAAAAAAGAGGAACAAACGACAGCAACAATAACCAGAAATAAAGACTTGAATGAAGTGAGGGAGTGAATAAGGGAAAATACAAAAAAAAAACAGAATTCACAAAACACGACAGCAAATACGCTAACAAAGGACTTTAAAAAAAACATGTTCAAGTGTTGTGCAGTCCCACTCTCCATCGCTTGTCCTTTCGCAGGGTCCGTTTATTTACCGGTGTGCTACTCAACGCCGAATCCTTGCCATCGGTATTGGTCGCTGCCAACAACAATGAAAATATCATGTATGTGTCATAGGTTGTAATGTTTAGGGGATTTTTCATAAAATATTTGAGGCAAACATTAATTTTAAGACAATTGCCGTAAAGTACGCGTTTATTTTTTACAGTAAAGAATGACACGGAAAATTTAAGTCATTTTTGATATATGAATTTGTAAAGTAAAAATACTGTAAGTTCGGCCGGGCAGAACTTTGAATACACTTCACCATTTGGAACGAATTTGGCAATATTCAAGAAAAAAAAATTGTTAAAAATTCTGTTAAAATCTCAAAAATACCAAATGTAGACCTTATATTAGGGTCTATACGACTACGTGGACCTGCATAGGCAACATTTTTCATAAGCCATTAAAATATTCAAATGCGAAACTTGAAAATAAAAATTCGGTGAATAATGTAGCTAAAATCATCAAAATACCAAATATAGGGAGGTGCCGTTATATGGGTGGCTATACGGAGATGCGGACCTGCACAGACAATGTTCTGTCATAGGCTGCAATATCCATAACTAACTTCAAATACCAAATTCGAAACAATTCCGGTGAATAATGTAGCTAAAATCATCAATATACCGAATATCGGGAGGTGCCGTTATATGGGGGATATACGAAGGCGTGGACCTGCACGGACGGTAGCATCCATTACGAACTAAAAATACCAAATTTGAAGTTCGTAACGGATATTACAGGTGAATAATGTGGCTTAAATCACCAAAATACCGAAAATAGGGGCTACGTGGACCTATATGGCCCATTTTACATACCATGCAGACATAATATACATTTGTGTAAAATTTTATGAACCTACTTCATTTCGTCCGGAAGTTAGAGCAATTTTCACAGACGGACGGATATCGCTAAATCGACATTTTATGCTGATCAAGAATATATATACTTTGGAGGGTCGAACATTTATATTTCGAGACCATACAAACGGAATAATAAACTTAATTTACCCTGCTACTAAGGTGGAGGGTATAAAAAGGCCAAAAAAAAAAAACAGATTTCCTGTCTGTCCCGAATAACTGGCAAAAAAATCCATCCGAGCTTTTGAGAACTCTGTTTCAAAAGTGAGACAAATTTTCGGCTTTGACATTTGACATTTTTCATAATTTTGATGAGGCAGATGTGGAGAGGACATAACATGATTTTTGGCTTTAACTATGATGCACCATTGCACAGGGGTCACAAAACAATGCACCGGACAGAGGGTAGCTCTCGACAGAGTTTAGCACAATTCCTCAGGTACCAATTCCAATGTTCTACCCTTGATTTGGTTGTAAATCACAACTAACATTCTCAGGCTACATCGAGTAATCTAGGGGCTCCTGACACCTGCGATACGAGGAGAGCCTAGGACAGGTACAACGCAATCCCCACGTTTACATGGACATAGGTTTCTCACCGCGAAAAGCGAGGTATATACACCTCATCCAATCTAACACTGGTGAACGGCAACCTATTTAATTTGAAAGTGCCTCCAAAAACCCTGAATGATCTACAATTGTGGGCCAGAGATTGGAGATTACTTGTGTGTCCCCACCACCTGCTGTTCCAGAAAAAAGACCTCTGCTCAGATCTCGAAACTGAGTTACTTCCAGTTTCAGCTTCATGTGACAGGGTACTGGTAACCTCATGAGGCTATGATACTCATCTAGGCCAAAACAACTTAAAAATGCGCCGTAAACCACGCAGAGCAGACACATTCAGAAGAAACCATTCACACCAGTGCCCAACAATGGGTGAAAACGCGAGTAGTAAACTCCACAAGGCTAGAACGATAGTAGAGCTAGTAGAGAGGACACGGCTAACATGCTATTGGCCCTCAGCATTGTAACTAGATCCCAGAAGCGAGGGGTGCCCCACACGTATATATTTCAGTGCCTTCTATACATAAATGTTTTTAGAGAACCGACCAGTCGGCAGATGCCCCAAATGAGTTGTGAGGAGTTGTGAACGGAATTCAAATCTTTGTCAACTTTCCATCTTATAGGCGTAAAACTCCGACGAAAGTATCCTCTGCTTTACAGGAGACCTTGATTAGTACCCCCGTATGGTAGGTTTCGTGAAAGACATGCTAATTACCGAGCAACCCAGAACCAAGAGCCAGAAAAATTAATGGTACCATCCACACAGGATTACCAAACGGAATTCATTATTTATGAACTATTCAGAGACGTACGCATACTGGCTTCCAACGGCGAAGGCCATAAGTAATTTGTTGTCATAGACTGCAGTAGAGTTTCCGAACCTCAAATACGAAATTTGAAGCAATTCCGGTAAAAATGTCGCTAAAATTATCAAAATACCGGAAGGTACCGTTGTATTGGGGATATACGAAAACCTGAACCGGCATGGTATCCTCTGCTTTGCAGGAGACCTTGTTAAGTATGTATGGTAGCTTTCGTAGAAGACATGCTAATTTCCGAGCAACGCAGAACCAAGAGCCTTTTAAATCTATGGTAACTTCTGACTTACGGACACCACGCAGGATTTCCCAACGGAATCAAGTATTATTTATGAACTCTTCAGAGATGTTCGCATAGTGTCCTCCAACGGCGAAGTCCATAAGTAATTTGTTGTCATAGACTGCCATAGCGATTCCGAACTTCAAATACGAAATTTGAAGTATATATACTTTGTTGGGTTTAGCATGATTATTTCGAGGAGTTTCAAAGGGAATGACAAAGTTTATATACCACTATAATATTGTGGAGGGTATGAAAAGCGTTAAGTTCGAACGAGATCCATTTTTAACTGCAACTGCTAGGAATATTTCAAAATTCTGATTACAACAGGCCAACAGAACATAGCTTAGCTAAGAATTTATTAAAACCAAGATACGTTGGTCGTATGATTTATTTTAATGATCCATGTTGGCAGTACGTATACGCCACTGATATAAAAATACGCTGAAGAATCTCTAAGTTAAATTCTCTGGAGTTTTAAATTAACACATTACACCCCAATATCTATCTGTACATGTTTCCGTGTTAAATTATCTATGTTATATGTAAGTGTGTGTATGTATTTAAAAGGATAACATGATGCAACACCTCTTTGGCGCATGCTTTTCTATTTTTCTTCAGTGCTACCGTATTCAGCGGTAGCGGCTATACAAAACACAACAAAAACACGAAATTCTGAGTGTTCTTAACATTGTCAAGTGTCCGACAAGCAATACAAATGTCAGTAACAATAACACCGTCTCCCAAGTTACTGGCAACTGCAACCAGTTACAGCAGCAACAGCAACACCAATACCATCGTTTGTGAGCGAAACCTTAACGAGTTGTTTCTGAAAGCGGTGCTGTTGTTCTTGTTGTACGTAGGTACCTTTTCGTGATACCGTTTGTCACCCAAAAGAGATGTCGACATGAATGATGATGCACAAATAGTCCAAAAAATACAAGGAGAAAAAAACGAACTACTTTGCTAAAAATGAGGAAAGAAGAAAACGAGAAAACGAAAAAAGTCTGAATGCAAGAAACATGTTTCCGGTTCGTTTAATATGTTGCGTTTTACAAGAAAAGCAAAAATCCAACAGCAGCAACAACAACAACGACATCAAAATGAAAACAAGCCTTTCAGAAATGAAAAATAAAAGAAACTAGACTTAAAGAAAGTGGCATCCACAGAGAGAAGAGAGTACACCCACCTGAAGTTAGCAACACCCATCCAACTGCCAGGTTTGAGTGCCAAGGAATTAAGTGTTCCTTCTACGTCTCAACATTTGTAGATTTTATTTAACATCAGCTACAGAAGCAGTAGCAGCAGCAGTTCCGAGTGACAACTTACACAGCGGGACTCGGAGTCAGTTAGACCAAATGCAAACTAAAGGTAGCTCGGGACGACGACAAAAAAAAAGTCACACAGAGAGAGATGAAACACTTAGCTGATGAATGTAAGATGATTGTAAAGATAAGAAGTGGCAAAGGCTTGTAATAGAAAGTAGCAGAAAAAGAAGAAAAAAACAACACCCGAACCAAGGATGCAGAAAATGGTCTGTTATAAGTGAGGGATGGTATGAAAAGTTAGAAAATACAAATAAAAATATTGAAAACTAGTTAAAGACACCAACGATGTATTTTTGATTTATTGAGGAAGTAAAACAATCCATATTATGATTGATCTTGCTCTCAGGTTCCGAAAATCACCAATAGCTGGAAGGGTCAACCATGAATCTTGAATCCAAAGTTGATCCTTAATATACAATACATATTTTGAGAGAATATCCTGATACTAAAACAAAGGTCCTAGGAACACCTGAAGAAGTTTGTGCAGAATTGCTTTATTAAATGAAGGATAAGTTAAGTGGAAAAGGGGGGAGAGCTTGAGTAGCCACAAGTCCTAATGGACAATTATATAAACCTGAAGTTCGGCCTGTTGTGCACTCTCCTGGTATGAAAGTGAAAAGAAAGCATGCTATTTATATTCATCACGTGTCCCGGATCAGGAAGTGCACCTCTCCCTTAGTACTGTTTCGTAAAGTTTGTAAAATCTGAGAAGTGGCAAAGAAAATGATTCGAAGTTTCATATCCTTCCCCTCATGCCCTGCAAGTATAAGAGTTCGTTTGTAAATCTGCTTACAAACCCAAATATCCTATAATTACACTCATCAGCTTCCTCGTTTCAGCTTTACTTAATGTTATTATGACATTTGTCTGGTTCCGCACATGACAGAAATGTATGGGCATTCTCGCCAAATTAATCTAAAATCTAGTCATACAGCATCTAATGGTTTCTAGAAGTACGTCCCTAAAAAGTTGGCAAATTTGGCCAGTTTTTCGTTAAATTTAATCCTTTGTGACATTTGTGATGAGTACTGATCACAGTTGAGAATAGCTGTTGAACGCCGTTATGTAGTTCATTATCGTTCTTAACATGATTGTATTGGCTGATATTGCTTTAATGGCGAGTGTACTGTCCTTTAGGATATTTATGGTAGTTGGTTTCGTCTTAGTACTTAACCATTTCAGATCATCTGTTATTGCTGAGATTTCTGCCTGGAGAACTATAGTGTAGTTCGGTAGGCGAAGACATATTTCGGTCTCCAGGTCTTCTAAAACGAGGACTCTCCCCTAACTCTGAGTCTTTCCTGACTCACGCAATTTGCGGATGGCATAAACGTTAGGTATCCTTTGTTCGACGAGCCCCTAACCAGTATTAGTGTTTCACATAGTGCAACTAAATTTTTTTCTGGTACTCCATCAGAAATTGTCTCCTCTATTGAGTCTCCCATAGTGACCTGTATACATTTTTGATGGCATGTTGTGTGACCTGTCCACTCTTCCATTACTGCGAGGGCTGTCTTATACCTAATCCGATTTTCTATTGGTGTAATAAATCCCTTATTAATGCCCCGCTGATACCTGGGCAAAACATTTTTTAGACTTTTTGGAAGATTTTTATATTGCACTTTTTATTCGTTGCTGCCCTCCAGATTAATGACGGATATGTATGATTAGGTCTGATCACGCTTTTGTGTAGCCAATGCGTCTTTTTTTATGTAATCCCCATCTTAAACATATTGCCCTTACAGATTGACCTGAATATGTAAGCTTTATTTCCTCTTTCGCTAATGCGGTATTTCCTCTTAAACTTTTTATCCAGGATTACTCGTAGGTATTTGACTTTACTAGAGGTACTAATTGTCTGGTTCATCTAGGTGACCAATTTTAGTATTCCTAGTTAAAAGACATAGTTCAGTTATTTCAGTGTTTACATTTAGTACCGTTTTTTTTTTTTTTTTTGGCCTAGATATAAACAACCTTCAGGTCCGATTCGGCCGGAAGACAGTAATTTTGAAATATTATTACATCCTCTTAATAACAGAAATTTCAAATCCATTCTTCGTAAGGACCCTTAAAAGACTGTTTATCTTGATTACTTACAAGAATAGGGACCATGGTCACCCTTGTGGCGTCCCTTAAAAAACTTAGTTCCTAAAAATTACGTCATGTAGCCTGCAGCATATACATCAATTTCTTAACACGTCTAAATCATGTAACTGAAGATATAATCGACACTTTCGGAGTTTTGTATCCACCGTGTCGTATGATTACTATAAACGTCTGAACAACACCCATACGCACGACTGTTCACATACAGAAGCAAACCAATAATAAATTTGCATTCCATCGTTATTTGGTTGTTTTTCAGTTACACTAGAAGTTATTATCTGATTCTGGTTCAAACTAATGGGTTAAAGTCAGTCAAGATGTTGATCTGTCTGATGTTCACCAGCCATCCGTCTGGCTGGCTGGTACGCACGATAACTCTCGAAGGGAGTATCCGATTTGGTCCAAACTTGGTACATCGTAATATTTTTACCAAACTTAAATCGAGTTAGGAGATGGATAATACCGGTCCACTACTTCTGTTACATCGCCCACAAAAGTTCAAAAATGTAACTCAAAATAACTTACTCCACAGAAGAAAAAAGTATTAACCGAATTTGTTCAAACTTTGCAAATTCTTATATTTGTTTTTGTGCAAAATCAGGTGGAAAAAGGAGAATATCGGACCACTCTATCTAGTATATCCCCCACAAAGGGTCAAATTTTTGAAAAAAAAATATGACTCTTATAAAATGTGAAATCAGAGCACATCTCAATATTTTTTAACAATATAAGATCTGGTATGAAAAACCGATAGAGCAAACAACTCCTTCTGCTACTTCCCTCACAAAGGGTCAAAATTCTAAAAGTCATCAAGCCTATAAAACGCGAACTCAGCATCCAATTATTTTCAAACTCAGCATATACCAGTTTTTCTATTTACACAAGATAAGGTGTAAGATGGAATATGTCGGACCACTCCTACTGGTACTTCAACCCCAACGGGTCAAAATGTTGAATATCAATAACTGTCATATAATGCAAAATAAGTACCCTAGTATCTTCAAATATTCCAATATTCACACAAGATATGGTGTGATAATGGAATATATCGACCCACTGCTTTTGGTAACTCCACCACAAAGGAGTCAAAATTTTGAATGAGCAAAATACTCATAAAATGCGAAAAAAGCATTTGATTCTTTCTAAACTCCACACGTTGCAATATTTCTACTAACTGATTCTCAGCATCTTAATATTTCTACTAAAACAATATCTGGTGGGAAGATGAAATACGTAGAACAACTCTTTGTGGTACCTGCCCCTCAAAGGGTGAAAATTTATAATAATTATGTCTCTCATAACATGGTTCTGGTAAAACTTTTGAGGGACAATTATTCCTTATAAATGTTCAATTTTCTTTAAATGTGCACATCCCAATATTTTTATCAGTATTAGATGAAGTGTAATATATCGGTCCACTGTATCTGGTATATGACATTTGAACTTTCTCCAAAAATGATATCGATATTGCCAAATCTGGCACCGCGTAATATTTATATCAGACTTATAGCCGATACATCGTCCCTTCAAGAAGGATCAAAAAGACTTCTTTACACAGAAATACACAGAATTTCAGAAATCTGAATCCGAATATTCCCAAATGGGTGGGATACAATTTTTGTTTTCTTTTCTTAGCTCTATTTTCATAATCTTTTGGATTTTTTACCTAATTATTTTTTGTGTTGCATAGTGTTATTTTTATACATACTATTCGGAGGTTGACATCTATCCCTTAATATTTTGATTTACTCGAGTAGGAGATTCACAAAAACGGCTGATCATTTCGAAATATTAACACAAGCAAAGGAAGTAAATTTTTGGAGACTTCTATATGCATTTAATGCATTTAGACCTTTCGAAAAAGAATTCAATTTCCCCACCTAGTCTCCCCGTCTCTCGTTACGTCACACTCCAACGAATTTCAATGCGTCAGAAAAAAACACGATATCATGTAAAACGTATAAAGACAACACGTAGGCGTTGACAACAGCATTTTGTCATTTTATTCAATGGCAGCTTCTTTGTCGCTTGTTAACTGACTACACACACACACACAGCGTGCAGAAGAATACGCCGAGTACATTACTTGTCGTGTAAATGCATAAGAAGAAGGAGAGCGTAAACGTAAATGACACATGAATGCATGAACATTGGCATAGCCCTACTGCCAAACACACATACACATACACCCTCACACCCCTGTGTGCACACATATGCATCTTACAAAGCATGCAGCGAAGGAAGCCTGCAGGTAGATGATGGGTTATAGGAAAAAAAAAGTTTCTTATAAAATTGTCTACAACACTCCTGCATAGCCTGACAAACAAGGCAGATAGACGGACAGACAGACAGTTACCAGAACAAACATAGTCATTGTTAAATGGGTACATTTATTATAATGTGTCCGTTGATTCACTCACTCACCGAGAGTCTAGCTCAAATAAATAAGAAAGGGAAACACGTTTCATCATGTACCAACTTGCGATTACAACGGTGTTTGCTTTTTTTAGCAGCACTACCTGCAACGAATTCCAAATAGGCGGAAAGTTTTCAAGGCCTTTGTTTTTTTTTCAACACAAAAAATAAAGGGTTAAGGAACAACAAATTCTTCAGATTTTAAATGGAAGTTTTATTCTAATATTGGAAACGCAGATTGCAGCTTCCAATTTTCAAATTTCGAAAATTTTACCAGTCCAAAAGAGAAATACTCTGACAACTCAATGTTAGCCAAGTGGCTCCATTTCATCACCTATATGTGGAGCCGAAGGTATCTGCTGTGACTTGATTCATCCAAATGGTGCTTGATTTTAAATAAATTATATACTTTTAGAAATCGGAACGACTATCCCCTGAAGTCTACCAAATCGTAATATTTTTATTGGAATTAGGTCATGTGCGGAAATGGGAAGTATCGGTAATCTCCTTCTGAAACCTCTTTAACAAATGATCAAAATTTTAAAAAGCCAAGAGTTTTTTTTATCAAACTTCGCACAGACAGAGTACCAAATGGGTTGTTCACTGTTTCTGGTAAGTTCCTCTCCCACATTCACACACATATGGACAATGTAGATGCGTAGGCGTGTGATAAGGCTGGTTCTTGGAAATTTGTACTAATTATAATGTACTAAAAATGGAATACCGTGTTTTGGAAAAACGGAATGAGATAGAACTCTGAAATTTGCAATGGGAGTCACTGATGGAGTGCAGGATAGATATAGCAAAGAGTTTTGAGAAATTCGAACTATAAGGTTGGGAAAAGTTTTAAAATGTTACTAAACCATTTGTTAAATACTTGAAGTTTGATATGAAAATTAAGGTTGGTAAGTAAGTCTGATATATGAAGATGGTACTGCAAATGTGTACTAAATGTTCAAACTGTACTAAATTTGAAACAGTTTGGTTTAAGACGAACGGATGAAGCTGAACTTTTTAAAATTTTTATTGGGATCTCTGTTTGTGGTTGGTTTGTGATAAGGAGGTGGTTATGTATACAGGTACTAAAAATGCACCAAAAGTAATAAATGGTACTATATTGGGTACTATTTGTATTGGGCGAATATATAGTGAAATATAAATTTTGGTACTGGACATATGGAGGTAGTTTCGGAAATGCGTTCTAAAAATGTACGAACAGTACTGGATCGCACTATATTTGGTATTGGGGGTAGACAGTGGTTTGGAAATGTGTTCGATATTTGTACGAAAAGTACGAAGTGGCACCATATTTGGTATTGGGCGAAAAAATGGAGCTGAAATCTTGAAAATTGATATTAAGGACACTCTTGATATCTGTAACTGAGATATGAAGCTGGAAATGTGTACTATAATTGTACGAAAAGTATTAAATAGTATTCAATTTGGTATTGGGCGAAGGGATAGAGCTGAAAGCCTGAAATTCGATATGAATGTCACTGTTGGTGTTTGTAGTTGAGAAAAGGAGATGGTGTTGGATATGCATCCCATATTTGTACGAAAAGTACTAAGTGGTACTATATTTGGTACTGGGTGAATAAATGGGGATGAAATCCTGAAATTCGATACGAAGGACACAGTTGATATCTGTAACTGAGATATGAAGCTGGAAATGTGTACTATAATTGTACGAAAAATACTAAATTGTATTAAATTTGGTATTGGGTAAAGGAATAGAGCTGTAATCCTGACATTCCATATGGATGTCACTGTTGGTGTCTGTAGTTGAGAAAAGGAGGAGTTGGTTTTGGAGCGTACTGCATTGGTACTAAATGGTACTAAATGTTGTAAAGGAGCGAATTACAGAACTGAATTCCTGAAATTTTATATTAAGGACACTGTTGGTATCTGTAATTGAGATACCGAGGTGGTTTTCGAAATGTATACTATAATTGTACAAAAGGTACTAAATAGAACTAACTTTGGTATTGGGTGAGGGAATAGATCTGAAGTCCTGAAATTTGATAAAGTATCTGGGTTGGAGAGAAGAAGGTGGGGTTAAACATGTGCAGCATGACTGCACGAAAAGTATGGTAATAAATTTGAGATTGGGTCTTGGGATAGAGCTGGAATTTTGAAATTTGGTATCGAGGTCATTGTTGGTTTCTAGGGTTTACATATAGCGTGAGATAAAAAAAACTGCAAGAATGTCAAACGCCAATAGAATGGCTCTACCCTGAGCCCTTTTTTCAATATTTGCGAATGGAATATTGCGAAATGTTCAGCTCACGAGCCATTTTTCCCCAAAATGTTTTTTTACGCTTTTAAATAATATACTGAGCTGTCACTAGAATAATTTTAACAGCTGTCGGACGAGTGGCTTAGAAATTATAGCAGTCTGAAGATGGTTGCAGTTTTTGCATCTCACCCTGTATGAATTTTGAGTATTAAAAAAGACCTAACACGAGCTGTAGGAACGAATCTAAAATTTTAAGGTGGACTTGTCACTGACGAAGTAGCTGACACTTGCTACTGTCCTATAAAATAGGCGCCTTTGACCTCTAGTCTGCCCTGTTGAAACACTTTCCTAACATTTTCATACAGTTAACCGCCTACATTGTTCTTGATGCAACATTGAAGGTTGTCACTCTCGGTGGTATTCATTCATAAAAAGAACTCATTCCCTATCAGATATGCTGCATCCCAAGAAAAAAAGGTAGGGGAGGCAAACGCTAGTGGGATGCACTTTCAGCCACATTTTTATTTAAAAAAATGTGTTTTCCTCAAAATCAAGACAGTCTTCTGCATAGCAATGACATCGTTTCAAGACTCACGCTCTAACACAAATTATATGCCACGCATAATATTTAGGCGTGAATGATACTAATTTTGTGAAGCATAAAACAACAACAAGTACAAACCTGAACAGAAGCAACAACAACAAAGACATGCCTATGTTAAAAAATATTGAAAACACAAAAGAAAACGGCCAAGGAAAATGGGGGAAGACATGACATTATGTTTCCAGAAATGCATGTGCACATTATCATATATTTATGTATGTGCATGTATGCACACATATGTTTGTGCGTGTGTGTGTTTCTTTTTGAAAGGAAATGAAACAATCAACAAAGATGAAAGGAAGGAAATTAACATGGATGCACAAGGAGATGTTATTCATTTCAATGCATCTGCTTATGTGTGTGCGCGTGCGTGTGTCTTAATAATGAATGGTAATTGAAATCAGGCGGCAAATAGCAAAAAAAAAATGCAGACGACATTCGTATTATCTTCTAAGTTGTGCATTGAAAAGAAAACGTTACGTTCAGGTAGGGTCTTAACTTTTATGCGCACCTTAAAGTTTTCTCAACTACCTAGGCTATTTAAAGCATTTAAATTAGAATTTAATGGGATATATGAAATGTGATAGATGAAGACATATTTTTATGCATTCCGAAACACCAAATTCATTGACTACGAATAATTTTTCTTAATTTAAGCCATATATGGTACTTTTTAATTGTCTTGAGTCCAAGCTTAATTTTAATCCTAGATGTACCAACCGAACAACAAAATAGATTTGAAGAAATTGATCATTCAGTAACAATTATGGAAACCTTTTTTATATATTCCCCAAATTTCATGTACCACAAAATTTTGAGAATCGGTACCTAAAATATGATCTTTTTAGTTTGGCGATAGAAAATACTCTAAATGACAAATAAATTCGTTGATGTTGTGTTGACCATATATTTACTCTAGCTATTGAAACTTTTAATGATTTTTTGCTAACTTATGGAATGAAGAAGTTATATGTTTATTTAAGTATTCATATTTGCGTTATGGCTCCCTCCAAAAAGTATGTATCCCCGTACTTCCATATAAACTATACATTTCGAGGAGTTCTCAAATTTTAGCTGCTACGACTGGGTACAACTCGCTTTTAAGCATTTTTAGATTATTGCCTACAACATTAAGAAACTAAGAGGGATATCTCGGGACGAAAAAAATCCATTATTGGTAATAGTTTGACATGGCCCCGTTAGTCGGGATTTGGCATTTGGAATAAAAGTTCTGTATATCTCAAATCAATCTTGGTCCAATCTGAACATGAAAGTCGTCTTGAAATGCTTCTGAAATTCATTTGGAAATCACGACGTTTTGAAGCATGAAGATACAAGAGCTTCAGCGGGAATGAGCCAAAATACCGCTGAGCAACATTCGGGCAGCGTGTGACGGTTTCATTGAAGGCCATAATTCGTGCCAAAGGTGATACATTGGAACAAATCTAAACTTGTTCTATAATTTGATGCCATTTCCAATATTTTTTTCTTTCATTCAACAAAATTAAAAAAAAATAAAAATATGGCGTTTGACTTTGTTGTACTTATTTATCTCACCCTGTAAAGTTGTGTTGTCTTTTTGAAATTAATTTAAAAATCCATGCCTAAAGTTGCCTTGAAATGCTTCCGAAATTCATTAAAAATTCGAACACTAGAAGACTAGCCCTGAAATCATCTTAAAATGATTCTGGATTTTATTTAAAAATGTATGCCTAATGTTGCCATGAAATGCTTCTGAAATTCAGCCTAAAGGCGCCTCTCCTTGTCTTGAAATCCTTCTGAGACTCATTTATCCCGCCTCCTGAAATAATTCTGAACTTAATTTAAAAATCCCGACCGTTAATAGCCTTGAAAATCATTTAAAAATCACGATTTTTAGTAGCCTTGATATTGTCTTGAAATGCTTCTAAAATTCATTTAAAAAATAACGCCTAAAAACCTACGCCTTGTCATGAAATAAATCTGAAATGAATGAAAAATCCAGCCTTAATTAGCCTTGAAATGATTCTTAAAGTGCCGTCTTGAAGTGCTTCTGAAATTCATTTGGAAATCACGACGTTTAGTAGCCTTGAAATGATTCTGAAATTCATTTAAAAATCCCGGACTTTAGCCCTGAAGTCGTATTGAAATGATTGTAAAATTCATTTAAAAATTTACACTTAGATTTGTCTTAAAATGCTTCTAAAATTCCATTCAAAATCGACGCCTATGTATAACCTAAGTCTGATAAAAATATGACTACGTGTCAGAATTGGACTATATCCACTTCACACTTAAGTTTATATGGGATATATATTCTCTTTATTTTTTTATTTTATTTATTTATTTATTTAATAAAAACAATTATTTGAGCTTGAGGTCAAACTTTTTGGTTTTTTAATTATTTATTTTTCTTTTTCCAAAGAAAAATAAACAATTAAAAAAACCAAAAAGTTTGACCTCAAGCTCAAATAATTGTTTTTATTAACTATCCAAAAGGTCGAAAAACCAGAGAAAATATTTATATTTATTTATTTATTTATTTTTTTGAAAATGTCGTGCTTTTGTGTTGGATGAATCAGTAATACTGGACCGAATAATCCACTATCACACTTTCTTTGATATATTAAGATGTTCATAGTTCAAAGAAAATCAAACACTTATTTTAATTTTTTGCAAATAATTGTTAATCAAAATTTTAACTTTTTTTGAGATCGCCAGAAAGTTCATTCCGACATGACATAAATATTTAGATACACCACGTTTATAGAATAGAATCGCTGACTTGTTTCCCATGTTATGAGAAATATATTTAGGAGTGTTACGATAATAATATTACAATGTAAAAATATGGACCAAGTTAGACGGTCTCTCTCTCTCATAGGTTTATTTTGCAAGATATCAGACTCCCAAAATATTTCCATTGGACCTGATGATTCCAAATTTTGAAGGCAAGAATGTTGATGAATTGCTGAAACAACGGCGAAACGTGTTTTTCATCGGTGCACTAAAAAATGTGAAATTAGTTCCCTATTTCATTTAGAATTCCCTATTTCATTTAGAATTTTTCCAGTAGTTTTCAAAAAAAAGAAAAAATCGGTTTAAAAAATATAAAATACATATAAGCTGAAGACAAGATTTAGTCCTCATTTTCCTCATTGCAATATTATATACATATATTATGGTCTTGTGTAGGGGGCATATACCTGTCGACAAACCAACTGATAATTTCTTACTCCTGTAAAATCTCCAAACTGGTATTGAAAACACAAAAATTCTCATTGGATTTGTTCAGTTCCATAATTGAAGCACAACCATTAGAAGAGGAGAAAGAGGCGGAAAATTAAATAATGAAATAATAAAAGCTTGTAATACGTTGTTTGTTTGCGTTATGCAGCAGAGCTCTTGCAACAAACTGAAATGAGTAGAATGAGTTTACGAATGGGCATTGACATGGAACTATGGATATGGTTTGTGGGACGATGGTATTTGTTTTATTGTTTGCTTGGATAATACATTTTAAACAATCACATATACACGCACACACTAACTCTCAATTGCACACACACACACTCACATATACTTTTTGCCTAACAAACAATCAGCCAACCGACCGACCAACCAACCAAAAAAAAGATGACCAGGTGTTTTGGTTATTGTGGGTGTTGCGTTGAGAGTCATGCTACCTATTGCCAGGATGTGTGTATTCACATTGGTATTGGTGTCATGAATATGACCAGCTGTAGGACTCGTGGTTTGTTTGCCTGGCAATTTTGTCTGTCGCTATGCTTGTTTGTTGGCCGAACAATTGTTTATGTCTGTAGACGAGTATGTGTAGGTGGTGGTGGCGGTGATGGCGATGGCATTTATCCTGCATGTTGTCCGGTCGGTGTTCCACTATTTGTCGTTGTGTTAAGTTACCAACCGGGACAATTGTTTGTTCGTCCGTCTGTCTGTTCAGACATTTGCTTTTCTATCGGCGTGTTTATACAATTTTGTGGCTATTTTGTCGCGTTGCAACTGCCTAATTTGTTTAATGTTGCCATGACCGTTATGTTTCAATGCAGGTTGTTTGTAGGAAGAGTTTTGGAGGGGTGGGGAGGATGTTGAAGGTCCTTCCTGGCGTTGGTATTTTCCCTCTCCTGCAAGCATTTATGAATGTTGGCTGAATGTAAAACGTTGCAAGAGTTTTGTGTTTTATACATGTAGGAATTGCAATGATCAGTTTGTTACACCCACAACAAGTTATAATATGATCTGGTATTAAGAATTTTTTCGGGATAAAAATGTTTAAAGTTCGATCATGGCGTTTTCTTTGAGAAGAAGTAGAATATTCTATTTAAAAATGGCACGGAATTAATATTTTAACAATTTTTAAGCTATATGCCGAATCGAATTAAATGACAAATAAATATAAAATAGACACTAAATTTACAATTTATGAAACCTCGTTTTAATTCAAATGTTGAATTTTTAAGAAGGGCTGTACCTATATTGACCTGGACTAAATCTATAGAATATTTGATAGTTCTGAAAATTTGAAACATGTGTGGAGGCGGTACCGGAGATCCGAATCTGTATACCTGATATTTATACAAAATATAAATTGAGCAAAAATATTGACATATATGAATTCAGAAAATAATTGCGCATTTCTGATACATGTTCCATTTTCGCATTTTAATCCTCAGTCCTATGTAACCAGATACTCATTTCACATATTATAATTATAATATTATAGTGTGTATAACTTTAATAAAAGCGGAGATTGGCATTTTGTGAGAGTTATGATTATTCAAATGTTGATCCTTTTTGGAAAGGTACCGGAAAGACTGGACTCATGTGGTCGATTGTCATTCCTCAACAAAATTTGAAATAGTTCGAGTTCTACAAGCTAATTCATTTTTATAGCGCTCAAAACCAAACTTCCTAACTAAATCAGCTGAAACTTTACAATTGGAACATTGAAAATTTTTATTTGTTTTGTTTTTTGTTTTTTTCTTTTGGGTCAAAAGGAGTGGATCGAATTGTCTTTTGTTTGAACTCGACCTTAGCTTGACAAGATAAATAGGCTGCGTTGCTGAGGGCCTTAGATGTCTAAATACGGTTACTGCGATAATACATGAAACAATGCATAGAAGTGATGGCTTAGAGATATGGCTTGTATTATAAGAATTCTACAGAAGAGGTTGGAACCTCTAATAAGCAAAATAAACTGCTCCTATTAAAACATTAAAAAATGGTGTTCTGCTCGCAGATTTATACACTCAGCATGCCTATCTTTTTGTGACGTACCATTAAGGTTGGACCTACCAAAAATAAAAAATTGAATAAAATGAGAGGTAGCAGAATGTGAGACGCTTTCTACACCATTTTAATGTCAGATTTAGTAATGGTTATAATACTGAGATATCTGAAATTTAAAGAAAATCGAAAATTTATTTCGAATTTTTAAGGGATTTAATTATTCAAAATGTGTCCTGTTTGTGGGACAGGTATTACAACGAGTAGGCCGATATTGTGGAGGAGGAAACAGAAGCAGTCGGCCGATATTGTCCATCTCTGAACTCGATTTATGTTTGATAAAAATAATTCGACGTGCCAAGTTTTGAGGAAATTGGATAATCCCTTTGAGAGGTAAAGTTCGCACCTGCGAGGCACACTGACCAAACGACGCATGGACACCGCCAAATCGAATCCTAATATCTTGGAACGGACTTTTATCCACATCACTTGGTTTAATACCCTTTGTAGCTCAGGATATTGAAAGTCATCGAAATACTTAAAATTGGGAAGTGCGTATACATAGGCCAGTTCTAGGTCGTTGTAAAACATTTCGTACCTCTAGATATGTTAAGCAGTGATTTTTTAGCTTTTTGGCGACACTGGTATAAACAGCTCACGCACGCTTCGTGTTATGTTTCACTGTCAAATATCTTCAGTTTGATCTAAAATATAAACATGGGTCGTCTTACAAACGAACAACTTACAAGTCAGAAATAAATAAGCCAAACTGTCGATTTTGGAGTGATATTGAGCCAGAAGCATTGCATCATCCACAAAAATTTACAGGTTGGTGTGGTTTATGGACTGGTGACACCATTAGACCATACTTCTTCAAAGCTACTGCAAATCGTAATGTCACTTGAATAGTGAGCGCAGCATTAAAATATCCACTTTTATTCGTGAAATAAAGGTCGAAATACGGGAAAGGGTATGCCAAAATTGGACAGAGCAGATGGACCATTTGAGGCGCAATCGCGGTCATAGTTTTTATGAAATAATATTCAAATATAAAATTATATTGACTCAACTCAAATAAAATTTGCATTAATTGTATAGGTGTATGTTTTTATACCCTCCACCACACTATGGAGGGTATATTAACTTTGTCATTCCGTTTGTAACTCCTCGAAATACTCATGTCAGACCCAACAAAGTATATATATTTTTGATCAGCGTAAAATTCTAAGTCGATTTAGCGATGCCCGTTTGTCTGTCTGTTTGTCCGTCTGTCTGTTGTAATTTCGAATGAATTGAGATAGATGGCTAAAATTTTGCACACATGTTTATTTTTCCAGTAGGCAGGTTAAGTTCGTAAGTGGGCCATGTAGGTCCACGTTTGGGTATTTTGATGATTTTAGCGACATTATTAACGGGAATTGTTTCAAATTTGGTACTTGAAGTTCAAAGTGGATACTACACCCTAAGACAGAAAATTGTCTGTGCAGGTTCACGTCTTCGTAAAGCCCCCATATAACGGTAGCTCCCTATATTCGGTATTTTGACGATTTTAGCGACATTATTCACCGGAATTGTTTCAAAATTGGTATTTGAAGTTCGTTATGGGAAATAGAGTCTGTGACTGAAAATTGTCTGTGCGGGTCCAGGTCTTCGTATAGGCTCAATATATCAGTACCTCCCTATATTCGGTATTTTGACGATTTTAGGTACAATATTCACCGAAATTGTTTGAAATGTGGTATTAAAAGTTCGTAATAGATGCCACAGCCTGTGAAAGAAAATTGTCTATACAGGTCCAGGTCTTCGCACAGCTCCGATATAACGGTACCTCCCTATATACGATATTTTGATTATTTTAGCTACATTATTCACCGTTTGTTTCAAGTTTCGAATTTGAATATGGTAATGGCGTATGACAAACAATGCCTATGTATGTCCACGTCGTATAGACCCCAATATAACGGCTATATTCGGTATTTTTTTAAATTTTAACAGATTTTTTAAGGATTTTATTTTTTGAAAATTTCTAAATTCGTTGCAAATAGTGGAGGGTATTCAAAGTTCGGCCCGGCCGAACTTACTGCTTTTTAACTTTTTAATTTAACCCTTTCTGCGGTAAACAAAGATTGTATTAAAAGTATCCAAGTTCTGAAATCAGTATCTCTTATTTTACAGGAGCTTTTCATTGTTGGTCCACAGGACTTAAGGCTCAATCGACAAATAGTTCGATTTTTAAGGATTTTATTTTTTGAAAATTTCTAAATTCGTTGCAAATAGTGGAGGGTATTCAAAGTTCGGCCCGGCCGAACTTACTGCTTTTTAACTTTTTTAATTTAACCCTTTCTGCGGTAAACAAAGATTGTATTAAAAGTATCCAAGTTCTGAAATCAGTATCTCTTATTTTACAGGAGCTTTTCATTGTTGGTCCACAGGACTTAAGGCTCAATCGACAAATAGTTCGATTATATTCTATAAGAGTTTATGTGGTTGTGGTTCTGTACTGGCCCCAGTTGAGTAGAAAATCACTGCAAGATGGAAACAAGTTTTATTTCCTTTTAATTTTCACAATTTGATTAAAAAACATAATTTGTTCGAGTGTTATTTAATAGATTTACCCGCTCACTTGGCCAGCAAGCGGCAAAGGGGATAAAATAATTCCCAACTCCTCCTCCTCCCCTCCCCCTAATTTTTATGCATTGTTGGAAAAAGCGAGAAAATATGAATGCAAAACATTGCTTTGGCATTTAAACGAAATTGTTGGCAAATATTTTCATTTTCCCACCCCAAACTGCAACTGCACACAGCTGCTTGCTGCTGGTCAGCGTTCGCTACCAACCAACCACTGGCTCTTGTGATGGCTGCTTTGTCTGTTTTGCAGTGGTCGTGGTCATTGCTGTTGCGCTGGTATTTGTTGTCGGCCAAAACTCAAATATTGACTAAATAAAAAAGGACTTCAGACCACTGAAACAGACTGGGCCGGCGGTGGTAGCTGGACCATGCAAGATTTTTCCATCGGCATCAACACAGACAAACAAAAGTTGCAATTTTCATACAATGTCCCTGGTATTGGTGTTGTTGTTGTCGTTGTTGCTGTTTGTTGGTATTGTTGGCGTTGCTGTCATTGTGGTATCGGAGGTGGTTGCAAATGAGTTTGTATTTCAGTGGAGCTGTCTGTGTGTGTGTGCGAATTGAGACCTGAATAGGTATCAGCGAGTGTGTTTATGTATGTGTGTGTATAAGTATGTGTGCATAAAACTGTGTTATTTACATTGTGGCAATTCCTGTATTGCCACAACGGAAGCTTTTGTGGATTATAGACAGAGCCAAGCCAAGCCAAGCCAAGTCAAACCGTAGTCGAAAACGTTTCCACGTTTAAAATTCCCTTCCCGCTTTTTGTTTTCTATCCAAAAATAAATACAAAGATTCACACTTACACACGGAGAAACACACACACACACACAGATACATAAATGCACTCACAATCTCCCATAAACAATCACTTCTTCCTTTACAAGGAAGCGTGCAGCCAGAAAAATATGCAAATTTTTATGATGCAGTTATATCGAACAAGCAGACAGACGGGCGGACAGACAGACAGACGGATGGCTGCATGAATGAAAAATATGGATTGGATAGGTAGACATACCAATAGACAATACGGATACCCCCCATGGATGTTTAAGTGGACATAAAATAGACCACGGACAGCGTTCCCAGAGAAAGGAAGGCCGAGACCGAATAGTTGTCTGTTATTTTCCAACAATCGTTGACAGTGGTATGTCTCAGGATATTTGGGTTGATATTTTCTTTCAAAATAGGATAAATACCAGATAAAAAATAAATACCTTGTCACCCACTAATGTCCACAAAATTGTATTCCACTATATCGGTATTCACCTTGCCTCTATAAACCCCTGTGCAAAAACGCTCCGACTGCTTTTGGCACAACATGACACAACGCATTTTGCGGTCAGGTATTACGTCGTTCTTTACTTCCGTGGCGCAGTGGTAGACCGGCTTTGTTGTTGCCCACCCTCTCCGCCAACGGACAGTTTGCATATTTTAACTGCATATCGGCAGTGGTAGTACCTTGTCCTGTTATGTTGTAGCATGTCCTGTTCATAAAATACGCTCTTATATGCATATGACTGCTCCGTTGTTGTTGCTTTTTTTTGGTTTCCATAAAATGTTTTCAATTAAATTTTCAATGCGCCTCCGTCGCAGGCAAAAGATAAGCAAACACTTGCCTTTGCTGGAATCTGTAGCTTTTATTTTATTTTTACGCCAAAAATGGAGGCACTTAAATTTCTCGAGGTTAAAGCAATTGCCATTTAAAACCCAGAGTTTACATTATTATGCTGCAATCCTTGGCGGCCGATGGCTGCCAGCCGTTGCCTTAAACCATCCATCGATGGATGCCCGCCAATGCCATCAAAAAAGCACTTTTAATTAATGGTTACAAAAGGGTGAAATGCTCGGATGCGGTTACCTGTTGTTCAGGGTTTCGTTTTTTAACGCTGCCATTGCTGCTGCCCTTAACTCCAAACACTTGTGGCATTAATTGACGTTGATGCAACAGATCGGTCAGAGCTCATACATAAAACACCACAGCCCAGCAATCCGCCAGCATGGCGATGGGCCACAGCACGGCAACAGTGTCGTCGTACAACGTCCGTAATATAAATTAAAAAATTTAATTATTCACCAAAATGGATAAAGCACCCACCATGCCGCAGCGCACCACCATCCCAACCACCAATACCACACCACGACAATGTGCGCGTTGCTGTCATAAAAAAGGAGTAATGCAATCAGTATCGGCAATGTCACACGGAAAATAGGGTGAAATCAATTTTCCATGAAGGATGACGATTTAAAAAAGTGGAGGAAGATTCTTCCGTTAAAAGTGAAAAAATATATTCTTGGCGAAGATTGTATAAAGACATTTTTAGAGGAAATTTGTTGCGTTCTACATATTTTATGGACTAATTTGACTTCACAGTTTTACCACATTCATGAGTTTTTATACCCTTAGCGTTTTAGACACAAGGGGTATAGATGTAAAGTGTGCCTAATTAAAAAAAATTATATTATATTTTTCCTGAAAAAATATATATCCGATCTGGTGCATATTATGTACATGGTAATATTCCGTTGAACCTAGATCGAGTTCCGCGATTAGCGAGTTAGTGAGATGAAAAAACTGCAACCAACTTCAGACTGCCGTCATTTTTAAGCCCCTCGTCCGACAGCTGTTAAAATTATTCCAGTGACAGCTCATAATATTGTTTACAAGCGTGTAAAAGCATTTTGGTGAGAATTTTCCAGAAAAAAAAAGTTATTTGTGATGCAATTCAAGCGTGATAGTGTGATTTCTTTATATTTGGCTAGAAAATCAAAAGTGGCTATCGCTAGGACACTCCAGAATTTAAATGTGAATAAATCTTTTGTGTCTCGTATAATCGCTCGTTACCGTGATACTGGTAGCGTAGCACGACGTCAAGGAAGTGGATGGAAGAAAACAGCAACATCTGCAGACACGGTTCGAAAAGTAAAGAAGCGACTTGATCGAAAACCGCGTTGCAGTGGCTGAAAAATGGCTCTTGAGCTGAACATATCGCAATATTCCATTCGGCAAATATTGAAAAATGAGGTTACACCGAGCTGAGCCTTTGAAATTCCAAAAAGTGCAAGAACTTACACCGCAACAGAAAGAAAATAGACTCAAAAAAGCTAAAGAGTTGCTTCGCTTAGCCGGAAGTGGTGAACTGCCGAATTTGGTTTTCTCCGTCTCCGATGAGAAAACATTCCTTGTCCAGCGGTTTGTAAACAAACATAATGATCGTGTTTACTTGCCAAAGATGTTAGCTGAAAATGTGCACCTTCGGTTGGCCACCAGAAATCAGGCGCCGGCCATGGTGATGGTGTGGGCCGCCATAACCGCCCGCTTGTATTAATCGACCGTGGCATCAGAATAAATTGCCGAATATTATCGCGAAAATATTATGGAGGATATATTAAAGCCTTGGCCACGCAAACATTTTGGACATTCAAACAGGACCTTGGACATTCAAACAGGACTCAGAACCGCAGACCTTGGACATTCCAACAGGACTCAGCACCATCGCCCTCAGCACGCGCCACCCAAGAATGATTACAAAATGAGGTTCCTCGTTTCATTTCCAGCGCATAATGGCCACCAAAATCTCTGGATACCAATCCCTTGGACAATTGTGTCTGGAGTGTTTTCAAAAGCAAGGTTGGCACTAAAAAATTACCAAAGTGTTGATCACCGCAAGCAAGCGCTTTGCAGGGAATGGGCCAAAATACCTCAGAGATACATTCGAGCAGCGTGTGACGGTTTCATTGGCCGTTTGAAGGCCATAATTCGTGCCAAAGATGACCAATTCAACAATTTCAAATTAAAAAACAAAAATTGAAAATTATGGCATTTGACTTTGTTGCATTTTTTTATCTCAGCCTGTATATGGGAGCCGAGTTTCACCGAATTCGATTAAATGTGCAAAATTTCACTCCATTTGGACTGATGTTAATCATTAGGTGCTCAATAAACGTGAAATCGGATAGAGGGATATATGGGAGATATATCCAAATCTAAACCGATCTTGATAAAATTTGGCATATTAAATTGGTTCAAACATATATATGGGAGCTATATCTGAACCGATTTTGACCGAATTTGAAGTATTTGCTTGTAAGCTGAGTTCGGTTGAATGTGCCGAAAGGCATCTTATTTGGAGAAATATTGCACATATGGCGCAGATTAAAATTGAAATCGGAAGAATAAATATATGGGAACTATAACTAAATTTGAACCGATTTTCACCAATTTCAATAGGGTTCTTGGGTCCTTGGGCCAAATAAATTATAAATATCAAAACATCAAATTCAGAAACGAAAATGAGACACAAAAGACAGCTTTTGCTGAGCATTGCAGGAGAAATAACCACACACCAAACTTTGAGAATATTAAAATACTACAAACGGAGAGTAACTACAACAGGAGATTGACTTTAGAAATGTTACATATTAATAACCTATCAACAACAAAGAGAATAAACTATAAGAGCGACACCGACAACGCAGCATATTGCTCCCGCCATCTCACACAGAAAAATAGATCGTGCAATATGTAAAACAACTCAGTGCAATATTTACCACAGACGATGATAGTGAAATTCTATCGTAGGTTTAAGTAAAACTTGACTCTTTTATAGATGTTTTACATGTAAGCAATATATTTATTTTCTGTGTATTTTTTTCTGTTTGTCTTTTATTGTTTTGTTAAATAATTTAATACTGTGATAACATGAAATATAAATAACAAAATGTATTTATGTCGATCTCCCTGAAGATGCAATGTAACCCATTGCGAAATATCGGATTTTAATAAAGAAAAAAACCCAGACCTAAAGCTCAAAGAAATATTTATTTATTGAACATACATTGGAAAAGGTCGATTAAAAAACAAACTTGAATTATAATTATAAATTATAATGCATAAATCTACTTAGAATCGTATTTTATGAAGATCATTGAAAGGAACCATGGGTCTATTTCGTTTACTTTTAGATGTTACAAACAAATGCACATAGACATCATACCCCGTATCACATGAGTCGCAGGATATAAAAATTCGGCTGCCTATATTGTCATTATAAAACGATGTTACAACCAAATCGGATATTCCGATTTTTTTTTTTTAATTGTTAGACAGTTTTTCGCTATAAATTGGGGGATAATTTCCCATCTTATGAGGGTTATGATTATTCAAAATCGTCATCTTTTTGGGAGAGATTCCCGAAGAATCCATTTTCTATTTTCGCACCAGACTCAAGCGTAATATGAATATTATGAAGTTCCAAGGTTCATCCAAATCGTGTATTCTCTTCGCTTTCTGTGAGTTGTATGATGAGGCGACTATGAGAAGGAAGAAATAATAAATGTTTCATTACTTTTGGAGCACCCCGAAATGTTCTTCAGATATGCAACAAATAGAATATTTATTTTTTTCTCTACAGGGTTTAAATTATTATAAGGAATATGTATAAAGGATGGAGCTCCGAAAATGGATGTTTGGTGTTGAAAATGATATATAATATTTGGCAATAGTCTCCATATAACAGTACCACCTGTAGTTGAATTGTGTAATAGTTTTTGCTAATACCGCCAAAAATAGATATCTTTCAAAAGGTCTTTAAGTTCCTCCACCATTTTTATCAAAGTAAAATTAAATAATAACAATTAATAAAAAATTAATTTTGGACGGGCCGAAATTTTAACACACTCCACCATTGCACAGTGGTCGAGATCGTAAGGGAACAGCGGCCAAATATGCTTTCAGTGCAGATATTAATATGATTCTTTGGTTATGGTACCGTGATGGAATAAAAATTAAAAATGTGACAAAATGGATATGGTCGATGCATGTTTTGACATGGTCCCCTTATAACGTACCTCCCGAATAAGGGTTATTTGCCCAATTTTTGTCACATTTTACACTAGATTGTTCTGTTATTTGATATTTTACGTTCTAAAGAGCTAAAAAATAGTCTTACTAAAAAATTATTTGGAACGGCACGCCTTCAGGTAGAGTCCCTCTGTAAAGGTACCTCGAAAAATAGAAGTATTTTTTATACAAATCCCAGGTTGCCCACATTCGACGGACCATTCCAATCGACGAGGCTTGTTCGCAGGCAACATTCTTTGCGTCAATTGAATTTTGTACGGGAACAAATGCAAATCAATGCGAATAATCCGTTGTAAAGTGGACCGAGCCATGCCCAACTACTGAGAACGGGGTTTTTGGGATGTTCTTGGGGACCTCTCAACACTGGCTCATACGGCAGCGATATTCTCGGCCGATCGTCTTGGTCGACTTTTATATGGCTCTGCTTGGACTAACGCTTCAAACGCTGTATGTCATTAAGCGATGTGACATCTCTGTCAAAAGTTATGGCGTTGCCAGATGGGTCCGTCGAATATGGGCAACCCTGTATTAAAATTTTATTAGCTGTGGGTGAAAGATAGTGCCATGGATATCTATTTGTTAACACGTTAGCCGTTTCCAGTGCAAAGGCCTTAAATTTTTGGACATTAATATTATACCCAGAAGACAATGCAAGCAACATTATTGAACACCCCTCAATTATATCCTTATCAATCCCAAACAACAAAAACATATTCTATGTCACTAGCACCATAGAACTGGCAAAATTGGAGCGAAGTCACTTTAGTATATTGGGCATAACATACAAATCTGACAAAATCTGAAAGTTAAATTAGCACTTCTTGAATCTTAGGACCATTACTAATGGCGTGAAAAAAATCACATTGGAGGATTCAGGGGGAAAACAATTAAAACTTTAACTGAAATCCAATTTTATTTTCAAAATTAATCTTAAAGGCAACTTAGAACACTCACATAATTTTGCCAAGAATTGTCATTTTAAAATGTATTTAATTTTGTAATACAGATCTATTTTTATTATTTTTTTACTGATTCCACTGAAAAAAGCAACTAACTACATTTTCTCTTTTTTGATGTTATTTTCGAAGTGTCCCGTTAGAATGAAGCCAAGATTATTATGTTTTCTAAAAAGCTTAACCTCTTAAGAGTTCATGTGTACACATTTGACAATAAATATCTGGGTAAGTGTGACTAGGATGACTCGGACCAACATGGACAATATTTTGACGCCGGTTGTAGAACCCATTATGAAGTACAAGTGCCAACTTTCACACAAATCTATTAGAAAATGTGGCTATAATCTTCAAAAAGTCTAAGAAAGTGTGGTCCCAGATATTCAATGTTCTGCCACCGGAACTAGAACCCATTACAAAATACGAATACCAATTTTTATACAAATCCGTAGAGAAATGTGGGTAAACCCATCAAAATACCGAATATCTTGAGGTACAGTTATACGGTATGTACAAGGTTCTCCAACGGAGCTAGAACCCATTATGAACTAAAAGTAACATTTTTTAGAAAAATCCGTTGAAAAATGTGGCAAAAATAATCGAACTACCGAATATCGGGAGGTACCCTTATATAGGAGCTACACGAAAACGTGGACCTATTTATACAATGTTCCGCCATCGGAGCTAGAACCCATAACGAATTACAAATACCAATTTTTAGACAAATCCGTGGAAAATGTAAATGAAAAAACAAATACCATTTATTACATAAACCCGTGGAAAACTGTGACAAAATCATCAGAATACCGAATATCGGAATAATAAATTTATAAAGAGGAATTATATGTTAACAGGATTCTTATCAATCTGTAGGTCTTTGCAACGTTTACTTATCGACAAGTTTTGTTTATTAACCAAAAAAATATAATGCACTGACCAACTGTGGTTGATCAGTGGTTAGGTAGAGTTATTGATTTCCTGTATTTTTTGTCCCAACTTCAAAAAAAAAAATTGTTGAAAGTTGACAGTTCGAATATACAGTGGATAACTAACCCCTCGAAAAATCATTCAATTTAGGTTCTGTGTTTGATACATGCCCCATTCCCCAGTAATATTCAGTTGTAGATTTTCTGTTTTACATTGCTTCCTAAAATGGAGCTCTTGAACTAGAAACATCATCATGTTCTAATTGCTTTCAGAGCATAATAATTGGCTCGTGGAAATTGGCTGTTGGAATTGGTCTTTTTGCACATAATTTACCTTCTTCTTGAAGCTAAAAAAATAGTTTTCTTTGGTTTTCAACTGTTTTCAAGACTAAGGAATCTTTAAAAAAAAATTATTATGTTCGCATCCCCTTTATGCTATGGAAATTCAATTTCTGTTATCTCCTTCTGTTAAAAATAAAATAAACCAAAAATATCAAAACAACATTTTATCACAAATTTCCAAACCGCATCCAGCCTTTCGAAAAAATCAATTACATTTAAAGGCTTCTGGGTTAATCCTCTCAACGACTTTGTTATGTTCAATGCGTCTTAAGATATTTTTATTAATCGGCTCAATGGCCACCGCCACCCCCTTTTGACATTTCAAGCTCGGCATCAACAACTTAATTTGAAGGAATGTCACAAGCACTTGTCATAAACTAACGCCATAACCGAATATGGAAATAAAAATACAATTCATAAAATCCTCAAATATTTATGTTTTTATAAATAAACAAAAACAACAACAAGGAATATAAACCTTTTGATTGTGAAATCAACAATTGCGGGCGGGCAATGGCAACTATGACACTCAAATATATTTTTTTAGATCGAAATGGGCAAAGTTGAAAATGTTATTGCCAACAAACTTAGCCAGCGAGAAAATGAGGCGAGATTGCAAAACAAGTTATTGGAGTATTTACGAGCAGCATGGTGCAATAAAAAGGTCGTCAGAGCACACAAACACACACAACTGCAAACGTTTATAAGTCAAAACACATTCACATGTCATTTTACCCCTGCCAATAAGGCAATAACCAGCAATCAGTAGCAGCAGCAGGTATCGGCCAAATACCAACATCATCACCACCACCATAAGCGTCATCACTACCAATGCCAATGTTGTTGCTGCTACTGTTGTTGTTAAATCCAATTCAAGCCAATTCACTTGGTGGATGAGAAATTTAAGTATTTTTTAGTGATTTCTTGTTTTGACATTCCAAATGTGTGAAACGTGTGTTTGTGTGTGCGTGCATGCGTTTGGATGCCAGTGAATGTGTAAGTCATAAAATGTCCACATGTGTGTATGACTTTTCATTGATGGAAGAGGGGGATAAGAAAAAGGACCCTTCACTCTGTCTGTCTGTCTGTTCGTTCGTTTTGCTGTTAACACCGTCGTCCACCAATAAACCAATCCGATATTTAGCTATAAAAATTTCACAAAATCTATGTGTTACACACACATACATTCACATATACACAATCATGCTTACGTATGTGTGAATGTGTTATTAAAGGATGTGATAGTGATGTTGTAGCAATTTATTGTTGAATGAGAGAATGAGTGTTGAATGGCAAAGTGCATGGCTGTACAGTGAGGGTCATAATTTGGGACACCTTAGAACTGTCACCATACATAAAACTATGACTAAAGACTTTAGAGAATGGTATTTATTTTTCCAAAATTGGTATATTGCTTTTACTTTCAACATTTTTAAAATTGGGAGGTGCGTTTTTTTGTAATATCTGTGCAATTAAGAATCAGATTTAACATTTGCTGTAGATATGTAATATGGATTTCAGAATTCGAAAATTATGATATGAAGAACATTTCATGTATCAAACATCATGTGTTTCTTACTTTTTTTACTCAACCCATAACCATCATTCAATCTCGTTCAGTTTTATAGTTTCCATTGAATATTTTACTGAAGTAATTCTCAATAAAATCGTCGAAGGGTCCGACAATGTTTTTCACTGCTTTTAAATTTGAACACTGCCATCTGCTTAGTGTGAGTGATAAACAAATAAAAAAGCGCCTGAGCTAGGCCGGTCCGAAATTTTGATACCCTTCACAATTTGGAACACACTTGAAGAAATTAAAAAAAATCGTAGAAAAATTTCGTTTAAGAGAAACCCGTTATATGGTGGCCACACGTAGACGAGAACCTGCATAAGTAATTTCTTTCAAAGGCTATAGTACCGATTCCGAACTTCAAATACAAAATGTAAAACAATTCGAATTATTCGGCGAATAATGTCGCTGAAATCATGAAAATACCGAATATTGGGAGGTACCGTTATATGTCAGCTACAAACGAAAACGTGGACCGACGAACTTAACCTGCCTACTGGTGAAATACACATGTGCGCAAAATGTTTGATCTCTATCTCAATTCGTTTAAAATGGAATGACAAAGTTAATATACCTTTCATACTATGGTGGAGGGTATAAGAAGTTTGGCTTGACAGACTACTACAGTATTAGCAAGTCAAGTTTTCGATTTTGCGCATAAAACTGTAACACCATAATTTCCGTTGTTTCCTGAGACATAGCAGTGGGGTCAAGATGCGTTACTGAATTTTGCTCATATGATTGACCTGAGTAGAGAGAGTAGCTTTGCTTATGGTTTTGAGAGAGATGCCCTGGTTTAGAAAATATATTCTTCCTATCCTAGTTCGGCACTTCGATAAGGATGTGATGTTGGCTACCAGCGGCTTAGGCAGCTAGCTGATTGAAACCGCTAAGGTCGTAGAAAGAACTCTGAAAATGTGGGATACTCGGTTTTCCATGGCTGTCGGACTCAGGGGAGTTGACTTTTTGGGTTGTCCAGGCTACAGAGTGGCTTTCCTTAACTCACTCCTTCTGGGTTTCAACTTAGCCGCTAAGAAACCAGGATGTCTTCAACCAATGGAGACACGATGTGTGAGTGACTTGCAGGGCTCCCTCTCGATTATCAGTAGTCATCTCGTTTTCCAAACTTTACCTGTCTTACAACATCCATCTCAATAGGAATCCGAATACTTCCGAACCAAGAGAAGCCCAACCGACTATATCCAAGCTAGTCGATGGCTATGGAATGTATACGAAAAGAGAGCAAAACACCCGATTTCCTCTAAGCCGACAGCTATCCAAAACATTCGAGGAGAGGAAAGCTGTTTATTAACTTCCATTCGAACTAACCCTAACAGCTCATCAAAGCACTTCACATCCATCATACATTTTTTGTATCCTAAATCCCAGTAAACATCCGCGGATTATTTAAGTTAGTAGGGAATGCGTATATAAATCCTGGTAGCGACTGATAGCACTCTTCATAAGCTTTTTGTGAATTCCCGACAGAATTGTCGTCTTTCCTGAATACCGTCAGAAAGTTAGGATGTTAACGAGTTATAAAATACATATTCTTCAGTTCTATAATTTCATATGGCCTATCAATTCTACAGCTAGTTTTATACTCTCAGCCGTGTAGCAACACAGGATATATGTGTTTCACTACCTGTACCCTATCAAAATTTTATATGCAATGCCGCTTTTGATGATATCCAAACCGACTTAGTCCACACTTGGTACATCATGATACTTTCACCAAACTTAGATCGATTTCGGAATGAACCATATCAGTTCACTCCTTTTGGTACCTCCCTTGCAAATTCAAGTCAACATTTTGAATAATTATAAATCTCATAACAAGCGAAAAAAGCAATGGTTTTCTCCAAACTCTGCGTTTCTCAATATTTCTATCAACAAAATATCCAATGTAAATACGAGATATGGTAAATTTGGTACTACGTGGATTTGTGTGACATGGATTAGGTCTGGAATCCTGAAATTAAGAATTAGGATTACTGTTGAAGCGTAAAATTGAGTTATTTTATAATTTGTAAAGAAAAAAAGAGCTAGAATTGTGCATTTTGGTGTTAAGATCACTTTGAAATATATTGAGTATAATCATAATTTAGAAAGATCCGCATACGAAGTATCGGACTTTTGTTGGTATTTTAAAAGGACATAGGCTAAGAGTATACTTCAATGGGCAAAACGGACTGATATATTTAACTTTTTTTTCCTTAATCAATTTTTTTATACCCTCCACCACACTATGGAGTAACCCCTCGAAATACTCATGTCAGACCCAACAAAGTATATATATTTTTGATCAGCGTAAAATTCTAAGACGATTTAGCCATGTCCGTCTGTCTGTCTGTTGTAATCAGACTTTCTTTCGACCAAATTGAGATAGAAGGCTAATATTTTGCACACGTCCATATTTTGCCAGTAGGCAGGTTAAGTTCGTAAATGGGCCATGTAGGTCCACGTTTTCATATAGCTCCCATATAACGGTACCTCCCGATATTCGGTATTTTGATGATTTTAGCGACATTATTCACCGGAATTGTTTCAAATTTGGCATTTGAAGTTCGTAATGGATACTACAGCCTAAGACAGAAAATTATCTGTGCAGGTCCACGTCTTCGTATAGCCCCCATATAACGGTACCCCCCAATATTCGGTATTTTGATGATATTAGCTACATTATAAATGGATTTTTCAAGTTTCGCATTTAAATATTGTAATAACTTATGACAAAAGTTGCCTATGCAGGTCAACGTCGTCGTATAGGCATTCGGAATTTTTAAGATTTTAACAGAATTTTTAACGGATTTTATTTATTTATTTATTTATTTTTTTTTTTTTTGGAAATTGTCAAGTTTGTACCGTATGGTGGAGGGTATTAAAAGTTTGGCCCGACCGAATAGTCATTTTTCGAAAACTCAAATTGCGGAGACTCAACCTCAACCAACCCCGCAAAGGGTAAAAATTTTGATTTTGATGCAAGATTCCGATTGTCTTTAAATTACACACATCACAATAATCTGTTGTGAATATGGAATATATCGGTCCACTCTTTCTGGTACCTCCTCCCCAAAGGGTCAACATTTTGAATATCCTTGAAGCTCATAAAGGACGAAATTAACATACGCTTCCATTTAGACTTGGCATATCTCAATATTTCCATCAACACAAGATCTGTTGTAAAGATAGTAGAGATCGGACTAGTCCTTCTGATACCATCGTCACAAAGGGTCAAAGTTTTGAATATCCAAAATAATCATAAAATCCGAAGAAAGCATCCAAATCTCTTAAATTTTCACATATACAAACAAAATAATTCGGTAGACTATATCTAGAAACTCTCGCACATTCTAACATTTTCTAAACATTTTCACATATCCCATACAAAGTGAAGGAAGTAGTCGGTATAATCCAAACCTGACACGTCGCAATATTTATATCATATTTAAATAGTTCCGATATAGACAATATTGGCCCATCTTGCAAAAACTATTACTAATAATCGTTACAGATGTCGAAATATATTTAAATGATCGAACATTGGCTGAGGGTATACATCTGTCGGCTAAACCGACTGATGCGTTTTAACTTCTTCCATTTGATAATTGAGAGCAACTTTGTTGTTAATGTCAACCTGTTTTTTAAATAGTACACATTTTCGACACCCACTGTAGGTAAAACTTGTTGGCATAAACTTCATACTAAATAGTTAAGTCATTTTCCTGAATATAAATTTGTTTGTTTGCTACCACAGAAAGTGTGGTCCATTTATAAAAAACAGAAATACACACACACCCATACACAACACAAAAACCGTATAAAACTATGACAATCACATGCATGATTGTGCCCATGTGTGTGTGTATGTACGTTTGTGCCAAGGTATGGATATCTGTCAGTATGTGGTAAAAAAATTTGTTAACGTAAAAATTCTCCAAACTACTCACCACAATGACGAGGTACATATATATGCATACATATGTGTGTGTGTGAGTGCGAACGGTCTAGCGAGCAGTTGCTTGCTTGATGGTATTATGGTACCATTCATTTTTTATGCAATGCTTAAGTCCGTCTCTCGCTTGATATGCGAATACAAGAACAAGCTGTGTGCTCCGGCCAACGGACCAAACGTGGGCCATGCCGAGCTGAATTATACTCTGAAAGTTTTACGAGGCGTCAATTTAATATTTTATCTGCTTTTTGCACACATGCATACTGTATAAATTTCCACCCATTCCACCATGGTATGCTGTTGTCTATATCATATACATATGTATGTATGTTTCTGTGTGTGTGCACAGGAGGAACTCCAAATATGAATGGTGTACTCTGAAATTTAGCTTACTTTCGTCACAAATACTCTGCTTCATATTCACTCATATTTTGATGTTTGGACTTATGGTTGTACGCTATGACACACTAATACATTTCTGTCTTGTGCACATGTGTGTGTGTGTGTATGTATGAACTGGTTTTAATATTAAACTGAACGAGTTATGCCATAATTTTATGCTAAGTGCTAGTCATACACAGATAAACATACGTACACACATAAACACAGAAGCGAAATCACTGCTCTCCTTTGGGGAGGGTGGAGGGAGGTAAGAGGGCAGGAACAAACAAATAAGTGGCCTTACTAAGAAGGGGGAATTAGGGTGGTATATATTACCACTGACAGCAGAACTATTATAACTGGAAAACTGGAATCTGGTCGGGGTAGCCAATGCTGAGCTTCTGTGCCACTGGTACTAATAAGTAAAAATTTCATCACAGCATGAGTATATGTGTGTGTGTGTGTGTTTGTGTTCGTGGCACATTTGTTGAGCATTTCTTTACGGGGTTTAATCTAAGGAAATCTCAAATTGTTGATGTCTTAGTTGGATCAATGATGCTGCTGTTGTTGTTCGTTTTGTGTGGTGCTTCTGGGTAAGGGTGGCTAAGGCGACCATCATATTTTTATTTATTTTCTCCATCATATTCGGATCGTAAAGTAAGAATTCTATGTTGTCGAAAACCATAAATGTCATAAACGTATAAAATTTATGAATGCCTTTTTGGAATTCGAAGCCAGTTAAATCTCAGCAAATATATGTAGGAGATGTTTTCTTTCTCTGCTTTTAAAGTGCTGGTCAAAGTTTAAGATGTTACAATTTAGCATTTGACCTTTGAATGGGATAATTTTTATTCGTTGACAATTCAATTGCTTTCGTAAAAAGGGGATATTTCAAAGGAATGATTGAAAAACGACGATTACACCATAAGGAAATGCGTAAAATTGGGTGATATTAATTTGAAGGCTTATGAGAAAAAATTATTTCTTATATGACCTTAAAAAATAAAGAAGTTCCTGCTTCTGGAAAATACGCTTGCAGCAAGTATTTTCTTCTGCTTCATATACTTATGAGTGTATATATCTTCTGATGCAACCAAACATGACTCATAGAAATAAACTTTTAAGACCTTTCTTTCGACAAAATCCGTTTCAGGAGTCGATCTATGGGTGTCCGTCCGTCAGGCGTCCTGTCTCGCTGGTGCGCATGATAACACTTGAAGGAAGCATCCGATTTAATCCAAACTCGGTACATCGTAATATTATAATCAAACTTAGATCCAAATCGGTGATAGGCAATATCGGTCCACTTTTTCTGGTAACTCCCACACAAACGGTCAACATTTTAAATAATTATCTTATAGACCGTAAAATAAAATTTCCAATATTTCCACCACCACAAGATTTGGTATGAAGAACTGATCATGCCTCCTGATAACTCCCTCACAACGTGTGAAAAAATTGAATAATAATGCATCTCATAAAATGCAAAATAAGAACCCGATTCTATTCAAACTGGACACATGCCAATGCTTCCGCACCCTTTCCACACCGAAGTAGCCAGGCGTGTTAGGCGCCCGGCCCCTTACCCCGGAAATAGTACATTTTCAGATATTTTTAGGAAATTTTGGTTCTAAAACTAACTTTTGTCGGTTGATCCCTCTAATTCTTCTCCTACAAGGACACATTGCATTCGAAAGAAGTCGGCGATTTGCTTCAAACTTCGTGTAATGCAAAATTCATATCAATCATACATATTCGACGCCCATTCCAATCGACGAGGCTTGTCCGCAGGCAACATTCTTTGCGTCAATTGAATTTTGTACGGGAACAAATGCAAATCAATGCGAATAATCCGTTGTAAAGTGGACCGAGCCATGCCCAACTGCTGAGAACGGCGTTTTTGGGATGTTCTTGGGGACCTCTCAACACTGGCTCGTACGGCAGCGATATTCTCTGCCGATCGCCTTGGTCGACTTTTGGTTGGTTTTTGTGCAATTCAGCATTTTCCATGCACTTTCCTTACCGCCAACCAATCCAAATTTCAAACTTTTTTATAAAAAAGTTGGCTACAGTCATCAGAATTCCGAATATCGGGAGGAAAGGCTAATACAGAAATTATTCTATATAAGCAGAAGAAGCAATTACGAAATCCAAATACTAAATCTGAAGTGACTCCGTTAGAAAGTAGGCCTACAATAGTCAAAATACCGAATATAGAGAAATACTTTAATATGGTGCAATAGGGGAACGTGGACCTTTATAGACAATATCCGATCGACCACATGAAGTAGAAACCGTTGTAAACTCAAAATACTGAATTTAAAAATATTCCATTAGAAAATGTGGTTAAAATCGTCTAAATTGCGAATATGAACAAAATTCTGCCACAAAATATAGAATCTCTTATGAACTTTAAATACCGAATTTTAAAATAATCAAAATAGCGAATATGAGAAGGTTCAATTATATGGAGGATATATAAAAATGTTGTCCAAAATAGTTAATCTTTAAACTTGACAAAACAAAAAAACAAAGTAAAAACTGTAAGTACGGATACCCTCCATCATTTGGAACGAATTTGGAAATGTTTATAAAAATAAAATCCGTTAAAAATACTTAAAAATATCGAATTGCCAATTTATTGGATCCATACGAAAATGTTGACCAGCATAGGCAAATTTTTATATTCAAATATGAAAATTGAAAAAAAAAATATGGTGAATCATGTATCTAAAAACATTAGGTATCGGGGCTATACGAAGACTTGGACCTGTATAGAGAATTTTCTGGGACATGCTGTACTACTTATTAGGAATTACAAATACGAAATTTCAAACAATTTCGGTGAATATTGCAGCTAAAATCCTCAAAATACCGAATAAAGAGAGGTACTGATATATGGGGCCTATAAGAAGACCTGGACCTATATAGACAATTTTCTGGCATAGACTCTTAATATGAAACTCTTAGTATGAAATTCGAAACAACTCAGGTGAATAATGTAGCTAAAATCTATATAGCAATACTCCTACACCTATAAAGACAATACTCTTCCTGGGGTAAAGTACTCAGAAGGAACTCTTTTGTGGATTTTCAGAAAATTTCGTTGAAAATTTTTGCTACAATGATTAAAATACCATATATCTGGGGGTACCATTATATGGGGGCTATACGATATCGTGGACCGATATTGCTTATCTTCAAACTTGACCTGCCTGCAGACAAAAGACTGAGCTGTGCTAAATTTTAGCTCCCTATCTTAATTCGTTTTGACTCTAGCGTGATTACAACAGACGGACGGACATGCTAAATCTTCTTAGAATTTTATGTTGATCAAGAAGATATATACTTTGTTATGTCTAAAGTTTTATTTCGGTAAGTTACAGAATCTGAGTTACGGAATGACGGACTTAGTATACCCTTCTTACTTAGACAAAAACAACTCTATTTTACCTTTCTATCACATGCCGTTTGAAGTCTAGCGTGATTACAACAGATATACAGCCGTACATGTCTGAATCGACTTAGAATTGTACACTGATGAAGAATATATATACTTTGTTGAGTCTAAAAGGTTAAATTGATGAGTTACAATCGGAATGGCAAACTTAATATATGTATGTGTAGGGTATATAAAAATGCGTAATTTTTTCCATTTATCAAATATCTACGGAATACTATTCAAGGAGGAATAGCTCGATAGCACATGATCCAAGTTAGCTACAAATATTGCGATATACAAAGTCGGGAATTACATTTGGACTCCATTTTTTTTTTTTTTTTTTTTTTGTATTTTATGGCTAGAGTTACCAGTGGTCCCATATATTATTCTATCTACATATTCCCACTAAAATACAGAAATTATAAATTATTTTTGCAGAAGTACGATTCTTATAGAGGGATTCTCTAACGCGTTTTTTGGGTCATCGACAAATATCGGTAAAATTTAAACACAAAATTATAAATGAAAAGTCGAAATTAAAATTAACAACACTGTTGCTATCAGTAGGACTTACTTACGAATATTTCATATTGGTCGGTTTGATGAAAAATATCGTTAATAACCGAAATTATCACCATTTTAATTTTTACCGATTTTTGTCGGTAATTCAAAAATGTGTTAGAGAATCGCACTACTGATGCGATTTAAATATAAAAAAATATTATTTTCACTCAGAAAAAAAAAACGAAACTCACAAGGAAAATTAATGTGTATTTATGCCTGGTATCGCCAAATTAATTTCTTTGTTTGTAAATTCTCAACAACTGTTGAATTTTATTTCTATATGTATTTATTCCAAACTTTGTACATATCCTTTTCCTTTTACTCATCCTATGCGTCCATTTTTATTGTAGCCATCAAAAGCGTCAACCAGCAAACAAAATTAAAATTAACGACAACATATGTATGCACCCACACATACAAACACATTGCCTTGTCACATTAAGATGCGCTGATATGAAGGCCCCGGCAATATTCTATCAATGGTAATAAAAACGAAAACTTTTTAACATACCAACAAAAATTGCTGCAATAAAAGAAAAACTTTTTTTATTCATGCCCTGGATTTTCCAGTTTTTCTCCCTCATCAGATAGGCCATAAAAATTGACAATAATCTCAACTATAACGACGTTCCGACTTTATGGGCCAAAGAAAAAGGGAATGGGCCCATATTTATTGGCAGACAAATGATGTGATATCGAAGAACATCATCCCCCCAATACAAATTCCAAAAACCAAAACTAAATTTTGAGACATGAAATGTTTTGTCACTCACTGACAATGTTTCTGTTTAAATGTGGCCATGTTGAAAATATGGGATTTTACGAAATTTTACAGCATTTTTTCCATTTTTTAAAAAGGGGTTCCGAAAAGGTTGTTCTTATCTTGTTTTAAGTTGTCTTTGTGCTCTGGAATTGTGTCACAATTATTATTGTTTGTTACCTTTAATAGCTCTGGAGATTATTTTCGTTGTGGTATTGTTCTTCTGTGACAGGTCATTTAGAAGTTGTTAAGGGTTTAAACGAAAAAAAAAAGACTGCGTGGGATTTTTTATTTGTTTCTACTTGTCCCAGATTGATATCTTGTTTCGGAGTTGAGCAGTTAAGTGGCCGTAGTGTTTACCGCTTATCCAAATTTACTTGGGATTTTTTTTTTTTTTTTTTTTTTGAGGTGAAATATTATAGAGAGAAATTTGTTAATATTGTAATGTGTATTTGGATAATAAACAATCGATACATAAAATTTTGAAATAAAAATACACAATTTTATGTCGATCTCATTACATCCAATATAAGTTTTTCGAGCATAAAAAATAAGTTCTTTTGTTAAAAATGTGACACAAAAATTAAAATCAAGTTTAGAGACGGAGTTAAATTCCGCAAAAGAAAAGGAATTTATAAACCGTTCCATTCTTATAAAACTACCAAGTATTGGAATTCAATAGGCTAGTAGTAATGAGAGCAAACAACTCTTCAGCATCTGGTTTCCCAATTTTATTTTTTTAAAAATTAAAAAGTTTAAAAACCCAGAATTTGTTTATAATTATACCCTACAACACTATGTCCCCCAACACACAATGCCAAGTCTGAATGGAATTTGTTGCTAATTTTGCGTTTTATGAGTATCCACGAAATTCAAAATTTAGACCCTTTGAGTGGGAAGAACCAGAGGAAGTGGACCGATATATCCCATCTTCACAACAGATTTTGTTTTAGCGGAAATAATGGGATGTATGAAGCATGAAGACAACCAGATCCTTATTTCGGATTTATAATCGAAATAACTTTGACTCTTTGTGCGTGAAATGTCAAATAAAAAGGTCCGATCCCATCCCATCTTTATGACAAATTTTGTGTTGATAGAAATATTGATGGGATCGGATGATAATATTGCGTTTTATGCGCTTCATGGGTATTCAAAATTTTGACCGTTTGTGGGGGAGGTACAAGAGGGAATATACCGATATATTCCATATTCACAGCAGATTTTATATGAGTAAAAATAAAGGCATGTGAGAAATATGAAGAGAAGCGGATTCTTATTATCGTTTTGCATATTTAAAGCTTTGACCCTTTGTGGGGGATGTACCATCATTATAACTGCGGTATTTTGGCCCATTCCCGGCGAAGCGCACAATAGTCCAACGGATTGGTATCCGGAGATTTTTGTGGCCATTGTGCGCTGGAAATGAAGCGAGGAACCTCATTTTGTAACCATTCTTTGGTGCCGCGTGCTGAGTGCGATGGTGCTGAGTCCTGTTGGAATGTCCAAGGTCTGCGGCCAAAATGTTTGCGTGCCCAAGGCTTTAATACACCCTCCGGAATATTTTCGTGATAATATTCGGCATTTATTCTGATGCCTCGGTCGATTAATTCGAGCGAAGAGCGACCATCGGCTTTTATGGAGGCCCACATAATCACCATGGCCGGCGCTTGAGTTCTGATGGCCAACCGAAGGTACATAATTTTAGCTGACCTCTTTGGTAAGTAAACACGATCATTTTGTTTGTTTAAAAACTGCTGAAAAACGAATGTTTTCTCATCGGAGAAAACCAAATTCGACTTTACCCCGAGCTCATTTTTCAATATTTGCCGAATGGAACATTGCGATATGTTCACCTCACAAGCCATTTTCACGAATAACTTCTTTCTGGAAAATTCTCACCGAAATGGTTTTGTACGCTTGTAAACAATATAATGAGATATCACTGAAATAATTTTAACAGCTGTCGGACGAGTGTCTTAGAAATGACAGCAGTCTGAAATTGGTTGCAGTTTTTCCATCACACCCTGTATGTGTCCGTCCGTATGTCCATCTTAATTTGTAATTACGCTACCGGTCGAACTTGTGAGCCGATCTTTACAATAATTAGCACTTGTGGGCCGATTTTGCAGTTGCTTTACAGCTCACAATTTTAGACAAATCGAACTTTACATGGGATAAGAGCTTAGGACATGGCAGAAGCCTCCCAATTTGGATGGTCATTGGATAATATTTAGCGGGTTTTTGTATAAAACACACCAAATTTTCCATTAAACCGCAAATATTTTTAATATCAGCGAAATCACAAATACACGACTAAGGTAAATTCTGACCATTACAAAGATACTGATAGCCAAGATATCGGATATATATAGAAATATGTAGAATCTATATGTGTATGTGTAAAAGAAAGTGATATTAGTTATTGTTTCAAATTTCGTATTTGAAGTTGCCAATAGTCTTTGCATGGAATTGTCGGTGCAGGTACAGGCCTTCGTATAGCCCCCATATATCAGTAGCTCCCTATATTCGGTATTTTGAGGATTTTAGCTACATTTTCCAATGGCATTGCCTGAAAATCCCCACAAGAAGTTCTTTCTAAGTACCTTACCTACTGAAAGTGAATTTTCTATATAGGTTCACAATATCGTATAGCCCTCATACAACGGTACCCCCAGAGATTTATTTTTTATGATTTTAGGAACATTATTAACCGGAATTGTTTCAAATTTCGTATTTTGAGTTCGAAATGGGTATTATGACAAAAATTGTTATGTAGGTGTAGGTCTTCGTATAGCCCCCATTTATCGGTACCTCCTTATATTCCGTATTTTGATGATTTTAGCGACATTTTTCTCCGGAATTGTTTGGAGTTCATAATGTGTACAGCCTGTAACAGAAAATTGCCTATGCAGGTCCAGGTCTTCAAATAGACCCCATATAAAGGTACCTCCCCACATTCGGTATTTTGCTGATTTCAGCCACATTATTAATCGGAATTTTTTAAAATTTTGTATTTGAAGAATCTAATAAGTAATACGGTCTGTGACAGAAAATTTCCAATGCAGGTTCATGTCTTCCTAGAGAGACCAAAATAAAAGTAACTCCCTGTTTTCATATTTTTAAGATTTTAACAAAATTCTTAACGGATTCTTGTTTTTGTTTTCTCTTTCGCGACGAGCTTAATGATCTGAAATTTGCAGTGAAAAGGAAAGCCAGATAGACACTATCACACACTCACCACTATGCGAAGCATTTCGCCGTTGGTTAAGCGGCTCATCAGGCATATTTGGTGTGGATGATGGCTTACAAGGGCCGTTCTCTGGAAAGTAGTATATATTTCGAACTTATTGCAAATTAGCATATGCGAATTATACACTAGAAACTCTCCAGGTTCGACTCAAGTTCTATTGGCAGATCTTTTTCACAGCAAAGTTTTGTTTTTGTAGTGATGGATTTTTTGTCCACAACAACTACATTGCTTCCAATGCATACACTTGTTTTAGTGCTGCTTTAGGAAGACGGGTTAATGGCTCTGAACGTAGAGACGGCAACTTCTAGTTGGCTGCACACCGAGGTCCGCGGTTCAAATTCTTGTTTTTTAGAAATTTCCAAATTTGTTCCAAATGGTGAAGGGTATTCAAAGGCCGAACATACTGCTCACTTTACCTTGTTTTTTTTTTTTAATTTTCGTGTTATTTCCAAATGGTGCAGGGTAGGCCAACTATTTGATTTCAACATGAATTGTACATTTTGTAAAATTGCTAACACCCTACAATACTGTGAGACTATTTTATATAGATCGCAATTATCGTCCCATCCTCACAAAACTTTTGTTTAGGTTCAGATTAGAAGCCTTTTGTTTTTGAAGATTTTCTTTGGAATAGGTGTTGGAATAGGCAAAAGCTGAAGAATTTTCTTGATTTTGCAGTTGCTTATGACATTAATCACAATTTTTGCCTTCTTGATTCTACCACGAATAACAAAAAATCGGATGTCTAGCTCTTTTCAATCTCTCTTAATGAATCGTATGATATTTAGTGTTTTTATCTCTTTTCTTTTCATACCGCATTTAAGGTTTCGGGATCGTTTCCAAAATATCTTATTTTCATACCACTTTAGGATGATTTTTCCAAATACTTTTCAGAGCATCGTCTTGTTTGTACGCATAGTAGGATATTTTGTAATTGTTGGCTCCCTATAGTTGCAGTTTTTCAAAATCCCGTCTTATCACCGAAGGTGACCCTAATACAAAATTACTTGATTCTAATTTCATCCATTTTTCAAATTTTTATTTTTAATTCATTCTCAAAAATATCTGTAATTCCAAATAGTACCTTGAAAATTGAATCTTTCGCGATGATATTTGTTTATTATTCAGAATAAATCTATTGAACAAAAAGACCTCTTTTTGGTTTAATTGCTTTACCAAAGACACGCTTTTTATGATAGTAAAAAACAAAGCCTATATCTGTTAAAAAAACCCAAAGTAATATCCACGAACTGTGAAAAGGTTCTTAAGGATGCCATTTGACGGCCATCAAAGATAAACACATACAAAAAAGTGGGAACACCCCCATGCACACTATCGTCTTACAACGAGTCTCGTTTTTACACCTCAAATCTTTTTCTCATTTAATATCCTTAAGGATATGAATGAATACCGGACCGCAAAGCAAATTGGTAGCTACTAGACTTATTTTGCTTCACTTATCTGTTCTTTTTTCATGTTTTTCTTACAGTTCAGCCTTCTTTTCATATTGGCCTAGGTTTTTCGTTTTTGCTTTCTGGAAGGAGTAATAAAAAATCCTTTTGTTTATCTTTTTTTCCAACTCCTTCTTTAATTCAAGTGAGCTGGTGTTTTTACCAGCCGCACTTACTTCTTAAATCCAAACGCGGGGTGTTACTTGCCGCACCTTTTTAAGCATTTAATTGCCATTTCCGGTCACCTTTTGTTGGTAATAAGACATTTGCCTTTGAGCTTTTTTCATAGCCACAGACAAAACGGCGGACAGATGGAAAAACAAGTAAGTAGACAACAAACAAGTACTACTGCTACCAAGGATTTGTAAAAACATTATGTTTTCAAATAACCACAGGTTTATTAGGATAGCACAGCCACTCCCCCTTCTCCTTTCCCCTCCTCACCCTAGCCAAAAACAAAAAGCTTATCAATAAACATAGACAAAACCAGAAATCACTTTTGGTCCTTTGTCTGGCTGGTTTTGAATTGAATCAAAGAAAAACATTTGATTTGAATAAAGACAACAAAAACAACAATGGCGGGTGTCATCGAAGAACTCATTGTTTTACCCTTTTGCACAGAAGCTGGGCAACCAACCTAGGTCTGGCAGTAAATTTTATGTTAATGTCGAGTGTTAATCTGAAAGTAATTTGCTCATCTCACCTTTGTGGTTGGTGCTGAGTTGGGGTTGCGTTGTTCCTATCTTTTGTTTCCACTCCGGCAAGTGTCTTTAATTTGAATAATTTTCGTTCAGGCCAAAGTGAAAATGACCAAGAAAGCGAAAAGTTTTCTTAAATTCTTTTGAAAGTATCTCTGCTGCAGAAAATTATTTTACAAAGTTGACACTGACAAGCATTTGAGTGGAATGAAAACAATGAAGGGGTTTGGGTATACTTTTTGATCTTTTTTAAGGGGGGTTAGGTTGTTCACTGGCGACTGGAATCCATGTCAATGAAGTGATTTCTTCTTTGGTTTTCTATGTCCTGGGTACCAAAAAAAGGTCTCAAGAGTACGAATAGAGAATTTTCATGTTATCCTTTCTATGAGAACATCGTATGTTCAGATATATTCTGCAAATATTTTAGCAAGAATTTCAAAGTACGATGGTATAAATCTTAGTTTGAAAAATATATTTGTTTATTTGTTCGTCTCAATATGTTGTCACATAGCAATTCAAAAATCGGGTTTCCTAGTCATTAATTATAATATTCCCTAATTTTTAGTTATGAATAGAACCAGCACAGGTTCTCTTTCTGTTAACTGATTTAGCACTTCCCCCAAACAAAAGAAACAATGAAGTACGTTCCTCACAAAATTACCAAAAAATACCAACACTTTAAGTATTATCTCTTTTTTTAATGATTTTAAAGTCAGAACCTCGTCGAAGATTTTTGAAAGGTTTCTGCCCAAGAATCGTGGATTTTTTAAATAGCCATGAATCTTAGATTGTTTAAAGTACTTTTCAAGGGCCTGTTTGCTAAAAATTGTGGATGTTTTAAAATCAATTTTTCTAAAACATCCAGCACATGAATCGTGCTTTATTTCAGAATGCTTTTCATTGGTAGTGGGTTAGTTGAGAGAAATGTTTTAAAGATCACTTAAAGAAAATTTACACGCAACTTCTTCTAAGCAACACCGTGGATTTTAGGGATTCTTTTTAGCCTCCGGATCAAAACTGTTTTTCAAATTCGACATTTACTTATCAGAAGACTCCTTAAAATTTGCGTTTTAAAATCAATGGTTTTCGGAAGAAAAAAATGTTTGAGTAACTCCTGAGCAAAAATTGAGATTTCCCTTTAAAAATTCTTAAAAAACTGCGAATTTTGATTAGTAATAAAAAACCGTTGGTTTGTATACACAAAATTTTCAGAGGCCTCCTGATAAAAAATTGTGAAATTCCAAAAATTTTGTTGTAGGAGTTTAAAATTTGTGTTGACCAAAACTTGTTAATTTTTGAGAAACTTTTTTCAAATACCTACGGCAAAAAATCTGATTTCTAAGAACATATTGAAAGACATCAACACAAAAAATGTTAGGTATTTATGAAAAAAAAAAAAAAATAATGATCTGTTTATGAAAAATCATGTATTTTACATTTTAATAACAAATAATCGCGGATTTGTAGCCTTAATTCTTCAAAAGACACCTGACTTAAAACCGTGAAGATTTGAAGAAAAAGATTGTAAAAGACATCCTAACAAATACCGTCAATATTTTATAGAAAACGTTTTAAAAATCTCAATTCTTTGAGAGAAATCTCAATTTTTGTCAAGAACTTCTTCTTCCTGGGCATTATTTACTAAAATCTACAAAGTTTTGCCTTGGATGTTCCTTTAAACCCACTATTTCTGGTCAGAGGGCCCATGCAATTTGTTTCAATATATCAGCGATTTTGCAATGACCTCTGGTTCTGAATTTTAAGAAAAAGTACCTCCTGACCAAGGATTGTTGTCAGGAGGTACTAAAAAGATCTCCTCTCCTAAGGATCTCCGACAAAAGGAAACATGGATTTATTGGAATATTTTTCCGTATTTATCTGACTACAAATCGTGCATTATAATAGTCATCATTAAAAATTCATTTCATTTTTTGGAGAGAAATCCCAATTTTTGTTAGAATGTCCATGAAATTATTATACTGAAATCTTGACCAAATATTTAGATTCCCCTGGAAAACATTCTTTAAAATTCCCGATTTTTGATCAGGAGTTAATTGAAAATGAATTCTTTGAAAAGCCGTTGATATGTAAACACAATTTTCTTCTGACAAAAAATTGTGAAATTTCAAAAATTTTGTTTAAGGTATTCAAAATATTGTTGACCAAAAATCTTTTATTTTTGAAAAACTTTTTTCAAGGACCTCCCCAAAAAAATTGTGGATTTCTAAGAACTTTTTGAAGGATATCCTAAACAAATATGTTGGATTTTTATGAAAAAAAAATCAAGGACCTCCTTATCAAAAATCCTGTATTTTTAAATTTAAACCTGACTAAAAATCGTAGATTTATCAAGAAAATTATTTTCAAAATCATCCTAATATATACGCTTAATATTTTACAAAAAAAAAATCTGAAAATCATTCTGACGAAAAATAGCGTATTTAATTTTTTGGACAGAAATCTCAATTATTATTAAATTTTTGCTATGGATTTCTTTTTAATCCCACTGTTTATTGGAAGGTCCTTAAAATTTGTTTTAACATATAAAAAATTTTGAAAGGAGCTCTGGCCCTGATTTCTAAGGATATGAAGCTCCTGGCCAAAGATTGCAGTTTATTTAAAAGATTTTTTAAGTGTATTCTGACAAAAGAAATCATGGATTTATTGAAATATTTTAGCAAATATACCTTACTTCAAATCGTGTAGTTTTAAGAGTCATCCTAAAACTCAGTATTTTACCAAACATTTTCTAAAAGTCCTCCTGTCCAAAAAAAACCCGCAATTCATTTTTTCGAGAGAAAACTTAAATTTTTGTTTAAGGGGTCCTTGAATTTCTTTTTTATTGAAATTCAAAAACTTTAAGTATAGATATCCTTTAAAACTCAAGATTTCGTGTTACAAGAACCTTGAAATTTTTTCAACAACAATTTTTCTTGAAAAACGTTTTTCAGGGACCACTACGCCAATTAATTAAAAAAGTTACTAATTTTATCAAAATTGGTTGGAAATTGTTACAGAAACCTCAAAAATACCCAAAATCAGAAAATACCTTTCGAGAACCCCAAATATCAAGTTCCAGCTGATTTGGTTGGAAATTGTTGCAGAAACCTTCACAATACCGAAAATCTGTAGGTACACTTATAAGGGAGTTACACAAATTAGTGGATCTGTAGCGAATATTTTTTGGGTGGGGAGAAAATACCTACCGAGAATTCCAATTGTGATGTTTCATTAAATTTGGTTGGAAATTTTGGCAAAAACCTTGAAAATACCGAAAATCGGGAGGTACCATTATATGAGGACTTTACCTAAAAGTGGGCCAATATAGCCCATTTTCAATACGAATCAGTCGGTAAATTAGATTAAATGGTGTAGATTAAATATTAGATTAAATAATGTGGAGTCTGTCGTGATTTCATCAGGCAGACGGACATCGCTAAATCACCTTATAATTTTATTCAGATCAAGAATATATATGTCTACGGCGAATATTTTTAGGTGTTGCAAACGGAATTTAATATAGACTCTATTGTATGGTGGAGGTCATACAATTAACTGAAAATAAAGAAATAATCATGGAATTAAAAAATCTTCTGAACAAAAATTGTGATTTTTTTAAGGACATTTTAAGGATCTTTCGAATAGAAATCGCGGACCCCGACCATAAATGCTGTATTTTTAGGAAATGGTGGATTTTTTAAAAACCAATCACTTAGGACCTCCAAACCAAAAATGGTGAATTTTTTACGGAAACCCTGATCAACAATCATAAGCTTTTCTTAAATTTTTCTTCCGGTATTCGATAGACGGATTTTTGTATCCTCAGTCCTATGGATAAAAATGGTATATATCATTTGATAAGGCTAAAACGTGCCTAGGTCTCTTTGGGCAAAAATCCGTTTCAGGCCATCTGGAGTCGATCTAAGGATGTCCGTTCGTCTGTCTGGCTGTCGCTCACGATAACTCTCAAAGGGAATATCCTATTTGATCAAAACAAGGTAAATGTTTATATTATTTTCAAACTTAAATCGAGTTCGGAGATGGGCAATATTGGTCATTCCTTCTGGTGTCTTGCCCACAAAAGGTCAACATTTTCATAGAAAATAATTTATTTCATAAAACAAGAAAAGGTCATTTAAAATTGTTAACCTTTTCAAGTATATCCCAACAAAGGGTCAAGATTTTGAAAAAATTGTCCAATCGTCTTCAAATTTCGCACATTTGTCGATAACTCAAAATATGAGGTCTCTGTAAAACTGACTTTGGATTTACCCATTGAATAAAAGAACAATATGCTTATCGAAACTAACATCTCATTAGATACAGTTTAAAATCACGCCTCATTTGTCCAAATTTCATATTGTCTATTTCCCAAATATCAAAAATTATTTTGCAATACCAAAGTATTGCGCAGCACTTTAACGCAAATCAATGACAACATCATTTTCCACAAATTACATTCCAATGGACATTTTGAAGAGCCATTAAAATAAATTTGTAACGACAGTTTTTACACAAATCGCTTAATTTTCAGTTACCCGCCATACGAATTTAATTTCACACAACGAAAACCCTAGGCAAATGCAACAGCTCTAGCTCGTTGTCTGTCAATGGCACATTTCCGAAACGATTTATCCAACAAAACAAGAAGAAGAAAAAACAAAATATGGAAAACACTGGAAATTAATGTCATCAACGATAACATGAACGCCATGCCTCTGATGCCGTCATTCTTCTTCTTTTGCTTCTGCTTCGTGAAATACTTTTGGAAAAGTTCTTAAATTACTTTTATTATCATTATCATCATCGTCGTCGTATTCTTCGTCCTCGTCAGCAGCATCATCAGCGTCATATTCGACATCTTTGGGAGTTTGTTTTTAGACATTTAATAGTATTTAACTTTTATGCAAAATACGGCAGCAACAACACCAACAATAACACTGCAACAAAATCACAGCTTACGTCTATCCTCCAAAGAAAAGTTAAAATTTTCAAGAAGCAGAAGAAGAAGAAGCGCAAGAAACAAAAGCCATAGATTTTTACTTGGAAAATGGATGAATAGTCAAATAGTCCCTTGGCTGAATGCTTGGCTGACTTTGTTGCAGACAAGCCGATCCCGACCCTCAAAACGTCTTCCACCACCCACTCCAACTCCCCCTTTTTGGGCGTTCGAGTATTAACGTAAAAGTCAATTCGTTTCCAAAGCCCAAAGTCAATTGAAATATTCCGACGAAGTTTTTGGAAAATTGATTTTAATTATTGAACGCCATGACAAAATGCTTTGTCGTCAATGATTGCCATAAACTTGGGCTACAATTTAAAATTCAAAACAATTCAGAGTAACTGCTCAGATGTAATTCCATTCGTTTAGATGAAATTAATATAAAATCTCTCAATCTTTTTCTGCGGAATTAAGATGTCTTAAAATGAAGAGAAAAGGAGTTGGAGAGTGGATGCTAATGCGGTAGGGCTTATCCAAAAAAAAAATATATATATTTTGTTAAGACAAGATTTATAGCAGTTCCATTAGGGCGCCTAAGAAATATATACAGAATTTTAAATTGTCAAAATTATTTTTGAAATCCAATGAATATCATAGGCGCAGTATAATTGAAGTTGTTACTTGAAGTTGTTATTGTTACGGAGTGCATATTACGGCTGTGGGTAACAAATATTACAAATCGGATGAACAATATATATGGGAGCTATAGCTATATCAGAACCGATTTCGATCAAATTTGGCATACTTATTTTCAGGTCCAATCTGATCGTACGTGCAAAATTCCAAAATTCGAAATGAGTATCTGATTCTCTTCATCATATCTGCCGGCAAAACCGACTAATACGTTTTAACTTGATCGATTTTTTTTAATATTTTTCTTCAAAACTTGAATTAGCGCAATATCCTTTATTTATCGAACTAAGAGTTTTTAACAAAAACTAGTTTGTATTTACAGATATAAAAATGTTGAGCATCATATGTTCTACAACTTTTGGCCAAATCCTTTTTCTGTTTTTTTTTTTTCTAATTTGTGTTTACCTGTAATATTTCTGAAAGCATTTTCAAAAACATGTCGTAACTAAAAACAAAATTAAATTTAAAATCTTACACTGGTTTCTGAAACTTACAAAAACCAAAAGAAAATATGCAAATCGCAACAAAGACCAAACGTAGCTAATGACAAGAATATTATTACACAAAACTATAAAAAGTAACTGGCAATTGGTGCCACTTGACAAAAATGGAGGAACAATTAAACTAACAACAACAGTTACGCAAGCAGCAACAACAATGATGACGACAAGCATGAATGGCAACATCAATGGCCAAAGAAAATAAATTTATTTGCCAGCAACACGCATTGCAACTGACAATGGGGTGTTGCCGCAAAATGGAAACAAACAGCGAAACTCAAAACACAACCACACAGACACATACACATACACATACAGAACAACAATAACGACAACGAAATTACCAACGAAAAAATAACTAAATGCAGAACAAATATCCGTTGAATACAGCAATGCAACGCCTCTTTCCTGTACAGACTCCTACACGCTGATTTTTTTCATCCTTGCACAAACCAAACACACTCACTTGGCAGTATGGTCCTGCAAATACCCCCTTTTAAACGCCAGGAATTGGAAAAACACTTGAAAGCAGTGAAACCAAATCCTTGGATAAGGATTTTATTAAGATTAGCCTCGAAATTACAGGGAACCAGTGTTGTTTAGTTGAAGGTGTCGGCAAACAAAAAAAGTTTAATGTTTTAATTACCACCAGAAAAGACTTTCAACCAAGGCTTCGAATCGGTAGCGCATTTTGTAACAAAAAAAGGAAATAATTAGCATAACATAAATATTTTAAACGCCCCAATGACCTTACGGCAATCTTAGGGAACATTTGTCTCTATTTGATAGCAAAGCCAGGGCAAAAAGGTTTGTTTGCTCATGGCGGCACCACAGACACATATAAACTATAAATGGAGAGCACAAATATTTAAAATTATTTCCTCATCACCTTAATGCAAAAAAAAATCTTTACTTTTGCATAGGTAATCTCTAAAATTTAAACTGATGTTTAACTTTAAGCCATTAATGAGAAGACTGAGCACTTGAATTTACAATAGCTCAAGGTTTTTTATAACCAACTATATGTTTAATGACCGGCACTAAGTCAACACTTTATTGGCTTGTTTAATGTTTTCCTCCTTTGTGGTAGCAGCCACAGTTCCTAAATTTCCTTGAGCCGTGGTAACTAAATCGCTGATGGTAAAGTTTAAAGTTTTATGCGAACATTAGTCATTTATTACACTTTCAATTAATTCACTCATTTGCGGTTGCGGCGAATATAGGCAAACAAATGTACACGGAGTTCATTTTGAGAAGGCAATTTAAAGCTGGCATTGATCAGATTTTAATATACCAAATTATTTTTGATATATTTAAATCTTATCAAAAATATGTACATAATATAGGTAGAAACAAGTAAAAAACCTCCCCTTCACCATTTGAAACGAATTTGGCAATTTTCAAAATAAATAAAACCGATTAAAATTCTGTTAAAATATTAAAAACACCGAATGTAGGCGTTATATTACGGTCAAAATCATCAAAATACCGAATATAGAGAGGTACCGATATATGGAGGCTATACGAAGACGAGGACCTGCACAAACAATTTTTTGCCCTAACTTATTGTATTCATTACGAACTTCAAATACAAAATTTAAAACAATTCCGGTAAATAATGTTTCTAAAATCATTAAAATACCGAATATGGGGGGTGCCGTTATATGGGGGCTATACGAAGGCGTGGACCTGCACAGACAATTTTCTGTCATAGGCTGTAGTATCCCTTACGAACTTAAAATGCCAAATTTGAAACATTTCCGGTGAATAATGTTGCTAAACCCATCAAAATACCGAATATCGGGAGGTACCGTATGGGGGTTATACGAAGATGTGGATCTGCACAGACAATTTTCAGTCATAGGTTGTAGCATCCATTACGAACTTCAAATAGCAAATTTGAAATAGTTCCGGTAAATAATGTTTTTTTTTTATTTTTTATGCTGATCAAGAAAATATACACTTTGTGGGGTCTTAAAAGTATATTTCGAGGTGTTACAAAAGGAATGAAATTATAATATAATATAATATAAAAACTCCACCATAGTATGGAGGGTATAAAAACTGCAACAAAGTCAAACTCCATAATTTTTATATATTTTTTTAAATTTTATTGAAATGTCGGAAACAGCATCAAATTTTAGAATAAGTTTAGATTTGTTCGAATTGGTCACCTTTGGCACGAACTATGGCCTTCAAAGGCCAATAGAACCGTCACACGCTGCCCGAATGTTGCTCTGCGGTATTTTGGCCCATTCCCGGCGAAACGCTTGCTTGAGGTGATCGACACTTTGGAATATTTTAGTGCCAGCCTTGCTTTCCAAAATGCTCCAGACACAATAGTCCAACGGATTGGTATCCGGAGATTTTTGTGGCCATTATGTGCTGGAAATGAAGCGAGGAACCTCATTTTGTAACCATTCCTGGATGCTGAGTGCGATGGTGCTGAGTCCTGTTGAAATGTCCAAGGTCTGCGACCAAAATGTTTGCGTGCCAAATTCGGCATTTATTCTGATGCCACGGCCGATTAACACGACGGCTGTTATGGCGGCCTGGTGCCCAAACGAATGTGCACATTTTCGGCTGACCTCTTTGGCAAGTAAGCGCGATCATTTTGTTGATATACAAACAGCTGGACAACGAATGTTTTCTCATCGGAGAAAACCAAATTCGGCAGTTCACCACTTTCGGCCAACCGAAGCCACTCTTTAGCTCTTTTGAGTCTATTTTCTTGCTATTGCGATGTATGTTCTTACACTCTTTGGAATTTTAATGGCTTTACCCCGAGCTCATTTTTTTTAATATTTGCCGAATGGAATTCAGCTCACGAGTCATTTTTAGGTCACTGCGACGCGGTTTTCGATCAAGTCGCTTTTTTAATTTTCGAACCATCTCTGCTGATGTTGCTGCTTTCTTCCATTCACTTCCTTGACGCCGGGCTACGCTACCTATTTAAAATGCTGGAGTGCTCTAACGATAGCCACTTGTGATTTTCCAGCCAAATATAAATAAAGAAATGCCACTATCACGCTTGAATTCCATCACGAATAACTTTCTCACCAAATGCTTTTGTACGCTTGTATACAACATAATGAGCTGTCACTGGAATAATTTTAACATGTCGGACCTATATATAATCGTATCGTGGTCCTACATATAATTCTAATTCAGGGGCTAAAGTACTCACAATGAACTCCTTGTGTGGATTTTCAAACCATGCCATTGGAAAATGTGGATAAAATTCTCAGTATACGGAATATCGGGAGGTACCGTTATATGGGGGATATACTATATCGTTATTCTCTTCCAAGTTATAAAGTACCCACAAGGAACTCCTTGTGTGGATTTTTAGGGAATTCCGTTAAAAAATGTGGCTAAAATCGTCAAAATACCGAATATCTGGGGGTACCGTTATATAGGGGGTATACAATATCGTTGACCTTTATACCCAATCCACTTTCAGGGGGTAAAGTACTCACAAAGAACTCCTTGTGTGGAATTTCAGACAATTCCATTGGAAAATGTGGCTAAAATCATCAAAATACCAAATATCGGGGGCTGAGCGTTAAATGGGGCCTATACGTTATTATGGATTTATATAGTCCATGTTCGAACTTGATCTGCCTGCAGACAAAAGACTGATCTGTGAAAAATTTTAGCTTCCTATCTTTATTCGTTTTGACTGTAGCGTGATTACAACGGACGGACGGACATTGCTAAATCGTCTTAAATCGAACCTAATATACCCTCCATACTATGTATGGTGGAGGGTATAAAAATACATACTGCATACAAAAACTGTCCATATTTATCTGTCTAACAAACTATTTTTACCACATAACATCTTATTTCCAACTTTTAGTGCGTATACTTAATGATCTCCAAAAAAAAATCAAATTCAATTTATTACCCATACGCCACACAGCCTCCCTGTTATCACCAGACTGTGGCGCTCAAGTCTAATTAAGAGCATACAAATAATATTCCATTATCATTTACTCGCCTCCATTTATTCTTTCTTGCACATTCAACAATTTTTTGAAATTTACTTTTTTAATTAATGAGATTTCCAGTAGCCAAAATCTCCCCCCTCATTGTCGACAACAAATGGATAGCCGCCGAAGAAAAATAGAAACAAAACAAAACTGTGAGAGAAAGAAAAAAATCTAAAAATTACCATCTCTTAATGCTTAAAATCTTGAAGCGTTAATCTTTTGCATTAAATCACTTCCAACTTCATTATAAATAATGCTTACATTTTTTCCCGCTCAGAGGCCCTTGGCCGAGAATGGGACGCGAATAGGCAACGGAAAATTCACACCAAATACCCTCGTCGTCTACGCTGCCGTTACGCTTTGAAATGTAATCATGTTGGAATGATGCTACGTGGCAGAAATTGAAACGGTAGCTGTTGCTATTACTTCTTCGTCTTCCTGTTCTTCCGTCTTTTTTGTTGTTCTGTGTGGTTGTTGTCTTTCTTGGCATGCACGATGCGATGCGGTGTGGTATGGTGCGGCACGAAAAAAAACTCAAAGAAAATATACGGAAATACACTTAATTTGCTTTTGTAAATTAAAAATCCTAAATTAGACCAATTAAATCGAATGACAAGCGGGGAATGGTGTTGTTATTTGCTGAGCTGGTGGTGTTGATATCCTTGTTGTTTGGCATCATCACTGATGGCTACTTAGCGCTGGATATTGTGTGGTGGGGTGGCAGTGTTGAGGGAGAGAAAGAGAGCCTGCGGCTGCGATTATTTGCAGTCACAGTGTTTGGTTTCAATTGAAGGAAATCTAAAACGTCAGTATCGAAATAAAAGTGGCTTAAAATATTAAAGGACATTTCCAGAATGTTGGCTATACTTATTATTGCGCTGTTATTTAATAATTTAACAATTATTTTTAATTTGTTATTATATGTGTTGCTTTTTTTGGTAAATATCCGCCCAGGAACACTGTCAGTTATGACAAATACCTAAGCCAGCTTTAAAGAAATAATGAAGACAATTCTATGAATTATATTTTTCATAGTTTTTATATCCTCCACAATAACATGGTGGTTATATTAAGTTTGTCATTCCGTTTTTAACACCTCGAAATATATATTTTAGACCCCACAAAGTATATATATTCTTGATCAGCATAAAATTCTATGTCGATTTCGTCCATTCGTCTATCCGTCTATGGAAATCACTCTAGCCTCCGAACGAAATGAAGTAGGTTGATAAAATTTTACTCAAATATGTATTATGTCCGCAGGACTTTTGTTATTGAAAATGGGTCATGTAGGTCCACGTTTTGGTGTAGCCCCCATAAAATGGTACCTCCCTTTTTCGGTATTTTGATGATTTTAGCTACATTATTAACCGGAAATGTTTCAAATTTTGTATTTGAAGTTCGTAATGGGTACTACAGCATATGACAGAAAATTGTCCCCCCACTTCGAATAGCCCCCATATAACGGTACATCCCGATATTCGGTATTTTCATGATTTTAGCTACATTATTCACCGGAATCGATTCAAATTTGGCATTTGAAGTTCGAAATTTACACTACACCCTAAGACAGAAAATTGTCTGTGCAGGCCCATGTCTTCGTATAGTCCCCATGTAACGGTACCTTCCAATATTTGGTATTTTGATGATTTTAGCGTCATTATTCACCAGAATTGTTTCAAATTACGTATTTATAGTTCGTTATGAGAACTACAGTCTGTGACAGAAAATTGTCTATGCAGGTCCAGGTCCTCGTATAGGCCCTATATATCAGTACCTCCCAATATTCGGTATTTTCACTATTTTAGGTACAATATTTACCGAAATTGTTTGAAATGTGGTATTTGAAGTTCGTACTGGAGGCTACAGCCTGTGAAAGAAAATTGTCTATGAAGGTCCAGGGCTTTGCACAGCTCCGATATAACGGTACCTCCCTATATACGATATTTGATGATTATAGCTACATTATTCATCGTTTATTTCAAGTTTCGAATTCGAATATGGTAATGGCTTATGACAAACAATACCAATGTAGGTCCATGTCGTATAGGCCCCAATATAACGGCTATATTTGATATTTTTGAAATTTTAACAGAATTTTTTAATGATTTTATTTTTTGAAAATTTTCAAAGTCGATCCAAATGGTGGAGGGTATTCAAAGTTCGGCCTGCTGAACTTACTGTTTTTTTTTTTTTTTTTTTTTTTTTTTTTTTTTGAAAATTGCCATATTCTTTCGAAATGGTGGAGGGTATTCAAAGATCGGCCCGGCCGAACTTACAGCTTTTTTACTTGTTTTTTTCTTTTTGTCTTAATACCAGAAACAGTAAAAATATATTGACATTATGCCATAAGCAAAATTAGGATGGTTGTCTCCCAAAAAGTTTTTTTTTCTGCAGTAATTGGCTTGAGTAAAAAGCTGTTGCTTTTCAAAGAAGGGCATGAAGGCATTCAAGAATAGACCAAAAACAAAATATCAACTAATTATGGTACTTTACTTAAACAATTTTCCTCTGAACAGCAAAGACTAGTTTTCTTTTGCTTCAAATTCGTTTTTTTGTGGCATTGCAGCAGTGAAGGTGTGAAAGTGTGGAAACTAAGTTCGAGTTGATGAGGGCCACAGCCATTGAAAGTTAAGCAACAACAACTAAAAACGAACGAAGAGAAAACATTCTTTGAAATAACCTCGGGACAAATGTAAATTCTAGTTGTTGAGAGAACAGATGAAAGCATAGACATCCAATCTATGGAAAGAAGGCTAAACCGAACCTGCCTAATGGGTTGGCCAAGCAACAGCAGAAACAATATACAGAAGAGGCACAGAAACAAATACCAACAACAAACCAAGAAAAATTTAGACCAAAATGAGCTTCCCTGTGATGAGGAGTCATTTCTAAGTGCTAATAAAAAGCAACAACATCAACACTTGCAGCAACAAAAACAAGCAAACAAACTAGGTACAAAGAAAATAGTTAGAATGCGGGGGTGGGTGTGTGGAGGGTCTTCAAAAGTATATCTACGCACAAAGAATGTACAGTGGAACACACTGACTCACAGTCTACAGGCAAATGGTTTTTCGTACATTTTGACACTATACGAGATTTGCTCAAAATATTACAAGTTGCAACAATTTATGAGTTTTTATAGCCAGCATCTCTAAATGGGAAGAGCATAATGTATGGATTTTGTCCAACAATCGAAAAGCGGTGCGGGAATACACATTTTTTCCATAATAAAAGGAAAATTCTAACAGATTTCGAAAGTGTAGCTAACAATAGAATACATGTGTGTCGTCGTTTTGAAAGTCCCACTTTTCTATATCTTTAAATAATTTTCCTTGGAATCTGTACATTTTAGATACATATTATCTTCGACAATGTTACTGATCATGAAATGAGGATTATTTCGGTGGAATAATTCAACTATCAAGGGAGTAGCCAAAGGTGTACTTTTGGTTCTTTTTCGAAATATTGCGAAAAACTCCTCTTAAACGGCCCATTCCAATCGACGAGGCTTGTCCACAGGCAACATTCTTTGCGTCAATTGAATTTTGTACGGGAACAAATGCAAATCAATGCGAATAATCCATTGTAAAGTGGACCGAGCCATGCCCAACTGCTGAGAACGGCGTTTTTGGGATGTTCTTGGGACCTCTCAACACTGGCTCGTACGGCAGCGATATTCTCGGCCGATCGCCTTGGTCGACTTTTGTATGGCCCCTTCGGATTAGAAAGAGCCTTACCAGTCGAAAATTTTTCGTATAAACGCTTAATGGTGTTCTTAGAAGGCGCACTTCTCACATTTTTTAATGTTTTAAAAGCACATTGAGTTTTCACAATTGACTTCTTCTGTTGAATGTAAATTTCAACTATTTCAGAGCGCTCGCGTGGCGTTCATGGTAAAAATCTGCTTGGACTGACGCTTCAAACGCGGTATGTCATTAAGCGATGTGACATCTCTGTCAAAAGTTATGGCGTTGCCAGATGGGTCCGTCGAATATTGGCAACCCTGTATAAGAAATGTCTAAGTCTTACCAAAATGCCAAGAATTCATAAAAAATAAAAACACATTTAAGGGTTAAAACTGTTCTTCAAGGCAGTTTTTGCAAAATTATCAGCAGGATGACTGATAACAAATATTCTACATAAAATTTAATTATAATTCATTAAAGAAAACCAATCTCTCTTTCCATTATACAGGTTGAGATGAAACGAGTAAAAAAAACGTTAAACCCTTCACCTTATAGTAAAGGAAACATTAGAGCACATTATGACCCACATATACCAATTTTAAGACATATTCATGGGAAAATGTTTGCCAAAAATCATCAAAATAACGAATATCGGAAAATATGGGGCTATACAGAAACATGGGCCTATGCATACAGCGTTTCAGCAAAAGAGCTAGGACCCATTAAGACCAACAAATACCAATTTCTAGACAAATCCGCCATAAAATGTGGCAAAAACCATCAAAATGCCGAATATCTGGAGGTTCCGTTGTAGGGAGGCTATACCAAATCGTGGACCTATACATGCAATGTTTCCCCAAAGGAGCGAGAACCCATTATGACCAATTTTCAGAGAAATCCGTGAGAAAATGTGTCAAAAATCATCAAAATACAGAATATCGGGAGGTACCGTTATGTGGAGACTATACCAAAACGTGAACCTATACATACAATGTTTCGCCACACGAATTAGGACCTATTATGACCGACAAATACCAATTTTTACAAAAATCCGTGCAAAAATGTGGCAAAAATAATCCAAATACCGAATATTGGGAGATATCGTTATATGGGGACTATACCAAAACCAACAATCCTAGACACAATACAAACTGCTCTGATAAATTTTGGCTCTCTACGTCAAATAATGCGGCTTGTATCGTGATTTCAACAGACAGACGGACAGACAGATAGGCCGAAAGTGGTGAACTGCCGAATTTGGATTTCTCCGATGGGAAACATTTGTTGTCCAGCAGTTTGTAAACAAACAAAATGATCGTGTTTACTTGCCAAAAAGGACAACTGATAATGTGCACCTTCGGTTGGCCACCAGAACTCAAGCGCCGGCCATGGTGATGGTGTGGGCCGCCATAACAGCCGATGGTCGCTCTTCGTTCGTATTAATCGACCGCGACATCAGAATAAATACCGACTGTTGTCGCGAAAATATTCTGGAGGGTGTATTAAAGCCTTGGGTACGCAAACATTTTGGCCGCAGACCTTGGACATTCCAACAGGACACAGCACCATCGCACTCAGCACGCGCCACCCAAGAATGCTTATAAAATGAGGTTCCTCGCTTTTTAAGAGCACAATGGCCACCAAAATCTCCGGATACCAATCCGTTAGACTATTGTGTCTGGAGTATTTTGAAAAGAAAGGTTGTCACTGAAAAATGCCAAGGTGTCGATCACCTCAAGCAAGCGCTTCGTCGGGAATGGGCCAAAATACCGCAGAGCAACATTCGGGCAGCGTGTGACGGTTTTATTGGCCGTTAGTAAGCCATAATTCGTGCCAAAGGTGACCAAATCGAACAAATCTAAACTAATTATAATTTGATGCTATTTCCGACTTTTTTGCTTTAATTTAATAAACTTTAAAAAATGTAAAAATTATGGCGTTTGACTGTGTTGCAGTTTTTTTTTTTTTTTATCTCATCCTGTATACCCTCTGTAGCATATGGCTTCACAATACATAACCAAGAAGTCTTTAGCACATTTAAATAAATAAGCAAAGGTCGTGTGTGCGGGGCCGTGCGATACCCTACAACAGTGTAAACTTTTCGAAAAACCCCATTTTAGTAAATTTTCATACAATCCTGCAGAGTGTTACCTTTCGTTTTTTTACCGTTGGCATTTGTCCTATTTGTAGACCCATTGTCGTGTGGATAGGTATTCAACAAATTTGTATACAAAAATTGTGGTCCATTATGGCTTAATATTATCCGTTGACCATCCAAAATACTATGCTTCTGCCCTGTCCTAAACTCTAACCTCATGTAAAATTCCGCGTCGATTGGTATTTAATTGTGAACATAGAGCGACCGCAAAATCTGGAAAATTGTTAGTTTTTAGCCCAACGAACATCTTCAAAAACAGTAGGCAGTTATTCTGAACCTAAACAAACCCCATGAACAATTCCGTGACGATCGGACACACATTCAGTTCCTTGAATTTATATCACAAAGTTATGCAAAGCATATTCCACATTAACACACATTTGCCCCACTGTACAATTGGGAGACAAATTTTGTAAGAAAACAAGAACAACAAAAAGACAAAGAATTGTGAAAACAAAACTCCAGCTAAAAAACAATTTCTTTTGATTACCCTTGAAAGACATCGTTTACTTGTTGTCTGCCTAAACTCAATACAAAATAGACGCTAACAAAACCGTCATTACGTCTTGTGAATGGGTGTCTGCAAGCAGACCCTCTGTATACCCACACACACACACTTACTCTAACAAATAGATATTTTTATATTTGTAAATACGGCTAAAGGCGTTACGCATAAAAAGACATTATTGAAGTAGCAACGAGCAACAACGACGGCGGCGGCGAGTCATACAAACTGCTACCAAACAAGAGCAGAACATGTTCGAGACAACAATAATCGCACTAACATTGAAACAGCTCACACCGACATTGATGCGTTTTTATTTTTTTATTTTCCTCCATTCACTTGTACTGCTCTTGTTGCTTACAATGCTGTTATTGTCAGAATGGTGTTGTTGTTGCTGTTATGCTTTCTCAGAATTTTAGTATCCAACCAAAATAGTGTAAAAGTAATTTTCTATGGTCGGTTGGGCAAATACCGCCGCAGGCCTATTTGCTGCGTATCCTTCTTAAAGACTTTGTTTACGCCTTCCTTTTTGTATTTTTCATGACTAAACTAAAACAAAAAGCGAGTGGACTGAACATGAAATGGTGCACTGCGAATGGATGGAGAAGCGGAGCCTTAAAGAAGTGAATGAAATTTTTTGTATTTAAAAGAAAATATTTGAAGTATTTTTTAAAATCCAGAAACAGATAAATTTACCTCAATATGAAATATTAAACAGATTTTTTTGAAACTCAAAATAAAATATTGCAAAACCAGCAAAGAAAGGTCTAAGTCGGCCAAGGCCGAATTTATGATACTTTATACTACTTTGTATATGTAGCTCTACTATATATTCAAAGTGGTATAGGGTATCATAAATTAACAAATAAAAATTTATGGGGAATTTGTGTAAACTAAATCACACCAATTATGATTATAGTTATAATTTAAAGTCCAAAGGAACTAAAATACAGGGTGAGATAAAAAAAACTGCAACAAAGTCAAACGCCATAATTTTTATATTTTTTTATATTTTATTGAGTGAAAGCAAAAAATGTCGGAAATAGCATCAAATCTTAGAAACGGCCAATGAAACCGTCACAAGCTGCCCGAATGTTGCTCTGCGGTATTTTGGCCCATTCCCGCAAAGCGCTTGCTTGAGGTGATCGACACTTTAGTATTTTTTAGTGCCAACCTTGCTTTCCAAAATACTCCAGGCACAATAGTCCAACAATCTGGAAATTTTGGTGGGAATATGAAGCTAGGAACCTAATTTTGTAACCATTCTTGGATGGCGCGTACTGAATACGACGGTGCTGTTGGAATGTCCAAGGTCTGCGGCCAAAATGTTTGCGTGCCCAAGGCTTTAATACACCCTCCAGAATATTTTCTCGATAATATTCGGCATTTATCTTTGTGCCACGGTCGATTAATACGTGCGGAGAGAGACAATCGGCTGTTATGGCGGCAAACATCATCACCATGGCCGGCGCTTGAGTTCTGGTGGCCAACCGAAGGTACACATTTTCGGCTGACCTCTTTGGCAAGTAAAAACGATCATTTTGTTTGTTTACAAACTGCTGGACAACGAATGTTTTCTCATCGTGGACGGAGAAAACCAAATTCGGCAGTTCACCACTTTCGGCCAAGGGAAGCAAGTCTTTAGCACTATTGAGTCTATTTTCTTTCGGTTGCGGTGTAAGATCTTGCACTTTTTGGAATTTCCATCACTTTACACTGAGCTCATTTTTCAATATTTGCCGAATGGAATATTGCGATATGTTCAGCTCACGAGCCATTTTTCTGCTACTGTGACGGGGGTTTCGATCAAGTCGCATCTTTAATTTTCGAAACATTTCAGTTGATGTTGATGTTTTCTTCCGTCCACTTTCTTGATGTTGAACTACGCTACCAGTACCACAGTATCTAGCGATGGTACGAGACACAAAAGATCTATTCACATTTAAATTATGGAGTGCTCTAACGATAGCCACTTGTGGTTTTCCAGCCAAAGATAAAGAAATCTCACTATCACGCTTGAATTCCATTACGAATAACTTTTTTTCTGGAAAAATCTCACCAAAATTTTTTTGTACGCTTTGTAAACAATATAATGAGCTATCACTGGAATAATTTTAATAGCTGTCGGACGAGTGGCATAGATATGACAGCAGTCTGAAGTTGGTTGCAGTATGCAGTTGCATCTCTCCCTGTATATGGGAGCTATATCCAAATCTGAACCCATCTCGATAAAATTTGACAAAGGTATTTCTGAGCTGTATATATATATATATATATATATATATATATATATATATATATATATATATTCAATAGTATTTGGCTTTGGACCAAACAAATGTTTTTTCATCGGACAATAAATGCGATTTGTACTTCGTTTAGAAAAATTAATGGACAGACGGTACAAAGGCAAATAGCCTGACCACAGTGTAGGCTATAGTTATCAGAAGAACGGAACATTCCCAAGATATATTTTAAAATATCTTACCTTGGGCCTGTTACAAACATTAAATATTTCTTAATCACAAAAAAAATCTATAACAATCATGAAGAGCGTTTTATGAAATGAACCGCAAGGTGAAATAATTAAAATTAATTAAACACATGTGAAACGTGACGCCCTGATGGACAACAGAAAAAAAAAATCACTTATTTATTTTTGTTCACCTTTTTATGGCCACAACACTTACGGCCGGCATAAACACAACTTGATAAAAATTGATAAATTTCATTAATTTTATTGATATTTGAATTAAACAATTTTAATATTTTTTTGTTGGTGTTGCTTTTGCTGTCGGGCGATTTTTTTTTAATTTATTGTGGCCACAACATTTAAATGAAAGTAAACAACACACACTTTGAGGCCAGTACATTTACAATTATACGCAGGCACACAAACACAGACAGCGTCAACTGGGCTACACAACATCAAAACGTTGCGAAGAGAGGGAAAGAGCGACAGAGACAAACAGCCAGTAACAAAGTGGCAAATATTCAATTCGACGACATCCAGCAAATAGTATTACAAACAGTTTTTAATGATAGACTGACGAATGTGACTGTGACCGAACTGCAACATGTCGGCCACATCTGGTGGCCTCAACTCTCCATGGAACGATGGCCGTCTGTCTGCCTTCCCTCCTGCCTGCCTGCCTGCCACTGGCTGATTGGGTTTCTGATTGTGATTGGAAATGCAGGTGATATCGTTGCATGTTAAGTGCCAATTAATGAGCCATTGTCCTGTTTTTATTCTCCTCGATAGTCGGATAGATCCTCTTCTGTTTTGTTCAATCGCATGGACAATCATCAACACCAGCAATACCAATCAGCAGCGTCAGACGCAGGCTGGTCGGGCCGGGCAATAAACATCCACATCCAAACAGAAAGTCAATAACAGCAAATGTGGCCGCCAGCCATGAATTCAATGCCTTTCAAAAATGACGCAGTAATGTTCAAATTGGAATTGGAATTAAGTCCATCATCATCCGGGGAGTACTTTGGACGTCAGGAGCCATGAAATGAATGTTCGTTCCATAAAACAATTGGATTTAATCAAATTTGTCAATTGTGAACATTTTAATTATTTAGAGACAATCATTTGCGGTTTATGTTTCACAAACACACGCACATACACCCATAAAGTGTGTGTTTGTTTGTCTGTGTGTGTGGAATTGTGTGACTCGGAAACAATGATAGAAAAGATAAGCAGGAAACTACACTAGATTACAGATTTGGGCGGTAATTATAGCCGTTTATCATAAAAGTAGTATTGTGTTTGATGTCAGAATATTGGAGATACTTTTAGCAATGACGTCATATGTAGTTGACACATTTTTATGATCAATGAATAAACATTGCTTTTATAACAGCGCAAGTTCAAAAATATATGTCGGGTTTGTCGACTGTAGTTATCTACATCCTATTTCCGATTTGTATATCCTACAAAACTTGTTGGGGTTATTATAATTTTAATTGGGCCAACATGTTGGTTACACCTCGAAATATTTGTTGTTGTCTAAGTGTTATTATTAGTCTTCCTATTTCTCCCAGCTGGATTTGTAATCACGCTGCAGGTAGCATTTATGGCCCGACCCTCACAAACATTTTCATGAAGTTAGGAATAGGGCCATAATAGAAGCCTATTGTTAGGGGAGATGATAGAAAAATATTTAGGGGTTGAAATGGACCAAAAACAGATTTTTCTTTAGATTTGTCTTTTTTGATAGGCAATAATTATAGACAAAACCACGCGGAATTTTGCATGGGGTCAGATTTAAAGACAAGGCAAAATCTATGAATTTGGATGGTCCTTGGATAATGTTTAGAGGGTGCAATGGACGATAACTTTAGTGTGAACTTCTTTTGAACACTAATCAACTCGACAGAAAGCATATAGATCACATACCGCCGGACAAAAATCAGAGGCTTTACAGGACTGTATGGCATTATATCAAAAATATATGTTATAGTTAGTTATAGTGTTTTAGGGTATCACATGTTTAAGTATATTCTGAATTATTATGATGCGATTATTCAAAATGTTAATACTATGTATATGGGAGATGTACCGAAGGAGTACGTCAATATTGTCAATTCATCTAAGTCTCTTATTGAAATTACGATGCATAAAATGTAAACTATATCGACTACCTCCTTTTTCAAGAGATATATGCTAATTATAATTATACCCTCCAACATATATGTTATGGAGAGTATATTAAGTTCGTCATTCCTTTTGTAACTCCACGAAATAATAATTTTAGACCCAAAAAAGTACATACAGGGTCAGATAAAAAACTGCATCAAAGTCAAATGCCATAATTTTTACATTTTATTGAATGAAAGCAAACAATGTCGCGTCATACCCCAAATAAAGCCCCATAGAAATGTCTGCCTCAGACCAATCGCCCATTAACAATATTGTACAATTTTACAATTTATTTTTCATATTTTTAATAATCCTGATTTACAATTTGGTAAAATTATGTATTATCTCACCCAAGGGTACCCCAGGCAAAATTTCAAAGTTAAAGCTCATTTATCTTTAGTACTTTCCCTTAATGTAGGAAATATGATAGACAAAATTAAAATGATCTAGTTCTTATCGATTGCTTAATAAACATTTTGTACCATTTGGTTCCTAATAGTACTTTTCCTAACCACAATGCTCGAAATTCAGCTATATTTGTTAGTACGCTTATCCAACTCTTATGTATAATTTAAAGTTTAAGCTTCAGCCTTTTCACCTGATAGATCAGACACACAGTTATTTCGGACATAAGTCACTCAATTAACTTATTATTTTATATATATATAAGGGTAATGCCAAAGTAGCCTTTATTATTTTTTTTTTTTTTTTAATTTCTCAATATTTTTTTTTTTTCAAAACTAGAATCTCATTACTCATGCTGTAAACGAGTGTTGTTTCTTTTTTTTTCCACCATTCAAACCCGCAAACTGCAATGCCGATGGTTGAAATTGAATATCCATAATGCAGCAATGCATTCAACAAAACAACAACAATAATAACAAGAACGACAACAACAACAACAGCAGCAGCATTGCTACACAAATGCCACCATCACAATTTATCTCTTTAGCTCTGCAATTTTGAACGCAAACTCATTTAACGCCGTTAAATGGTTATAATAAAAAATAACATCAATATCAACTTTATTAACACACAAACATTTGCTCACCCACACACCGATGCACACACGCACACGTCACACAGACGGATGGAAGGACGGACGGACATCCACATAAACAGACAGTGGCATTATTGATGTTTACATGTTGCTGCTGGTGTCCATAAAATTACTCTGTTGATGAGAATTTTTGCATTGCTGCAGTTCGACAGCGTGCAGAGATGTGTGTGTGTTTGTTTGTGTTCTCTAAATGAGTCCTTGTAATCGACCATTTAGGAAACAAAGCGAGGGAATTTTTGAAGTCAGCAATGGGCGACTTAATTCGAGCCTACACAAAAAATATTATAACACAATGTGTAATTTTTAAGTAAACAATTATTAACCACATTTTGATGACCAAAATAGAGTCTCTAATAGAAAAATTTGACGTTATTGACAAAAACGGCGAGGAATGTGTCGCCTTTTTTCTTTTTTAGTTTTTATTCTAAAGAATAAAGATTATTTCAGATTTGGTATTAACAGTTTTTTTTTTTTTTTTTTTTTTTTTGTTAAATTCGTGGTTTTTCTTAAACTTAAATTTTTTTCTTCATATTGCTCTTGAAATGTACATACAACATCCAAAACGTGGTCGTCCTCAATATTATCTTTCTATATAAATGTTTGTTCTATCTAAATATTTAATTGTTCAATAAAACCCTCAGTCCAATGGGTATTTTTGAGGTCAATATGTGCGGATATTGATGCAATATTCACAATGATGCTAAATCAAATTGTTTGATTCCCTTCTAGCTTGAAACATATACGACCAATATTGAATCAGGTATGATGATGGGATATGTGGGACCTTTCATTTCGGAACCACCCACACAGACGTTGAGATTCTCAAAATATTCTCAAATGTAATTTTACAGAGGGTATATTGCATGGTGGTGCGACCTGACTATCTCTACAACTCTCGAGGGAGTATCCAGAGTCAAATCTTAGAAGAGTTCAAAGATGTGTAGTAGGCGATTTCACAGAAAGACAGTGAAGAATCCGATTTCGCTCAAATATGCCACCAAATAATAATTCAAATAAAAAATGGCAAAAAAAAACAAAAACAAGTAAAAATCGCCATTCTGAAGGAACTTGAAAATTTAAAAAAAAATCGTAGAAAAATACCTCTCAAATGAAACCCCTTATATGGCGGCTATACGAAGACGTGTTTCTTCATAAGTAAATGTTTGTCATAGGCTGTAGTACAGGATGAGACAAAAAAATGCGACTAACTTCATACTGCTGTCACTTCTAAGCCACTCGTCCGACAGTAAAATTATTCCAGTCACAGCTCATTATATTGTGAACACGCATACAAAAACATATTGGTTAGAATTTTCCAGAAAAGAAGTTATTCGTGATGGAATTCAAGCGTGATAGCGTGACTGGAAAACCACAAGTGGCTATCGTTAAATGTGAATAAATCTTTTGTGTCTCGTACCATCCCTCGTTACCGTGATACTGGTAGCGTAGCCCAACGTCATGAAAATGGACGGAAGAAAACAGCAACATCAGCAGAAATAGTTCGAAAAGTAAAGAAGCGACTTGATCGAAAGCCGCGTCGCAGTGGCCGAAAAATGGCTCATGAGCTGAACATATCGCAATATTCCATTCGGCAAATATTGAAGAATGAGCTTGGGGTAAAGCCATTGAAATTCCAAAAAGTGCAAGAACTTACACCGTAACAGGAAGAAAATAGATTAAAACGAGCTAGAGAGTTGCTTCGTTTGGCCGAATTTGGTATTCTCCGATGAGAAAACAGTTTGTAAACAACGAAAATTATCGTATTTACTTGCCAACGAGGTCAGCTGAAAATGTGCACTTTCGGTTGGCCACCGGAACTTAAGCACCGGCCATGATGATGGTGTGGGCCGCTATAACAGCCGATGGTCGCTCTCCGCTCGTATTAATCGACCGTGCAATCAGAATAAATGCCCTATATTATCGCGAAAATATTCTGGAGGGTGTATTAAAGCCTTGGGTACGCAAACATTTTGGCCGCATTTCAACCGGACTCAGCAGCATAGCATTCAGCACGCGCCTCCCAAGAATGGTTACAAAATGAGGTTCCTCGCTTCATTTCCAGCACACAATGACCACTAAAATCTCCGGATACAAATCCGTTGGACTACTGTCTGGAGTGTTTTGGAAAACAAGGTTGGCACTTAAAAAAATACCAAAGTGCCGATCACCTCAATCATGCGCTTCGCCGGAAATGAGCCAAAACACCGCAGAGCATTATTCGGGCAGCGTGTGACGGTTTCATTGACCGTTTGCAGGCCATAATTCGCGCCAAAGATGACCAATTCCACAAATCTAAACTTATTTTATAATTTGATGCTATATCCGACAGTTTTTTCTTTCATTCAATAAAATGTAAAAAAATTAAAAATTATAACGTTTGACTTTGTTGCAGTTCTTTTGTCTCACCCTGTATAGAAGGCACTGCAAATCTCAAACACAGATACCAACAGTTATCTAAGCATTTCAGAATTATATCTCTATCCTTTCATTCAATACCAAATATAGTACCATGAAATATTTTTCGTAGATATGTAGTACATATTTCCGAAAATACCTCCATATGTCCAAGCTACCCATGAACAGCGACTCTTATACCAAATTTTGGATATCAAGCACTGTCCGTTTACTCAACACAACAATGGTACTAAATATACTAATATTTAGTATTTTTCGTAAACTTGTAGTACAGATTTCACAAACCTGCCACCAACGGGGACTCCAACACAAAATTTCATTATCCCAGCTTCTTCTGTTCACAATATACCAAACAGTTCCAAATGTGGTACCATTTAGTGCAATTCGCATCCTTAGTACATATTTCCCAAACCATCTTCATATATTTTTTGTAGCCTCAAAATTCGAATTTTAAAATAGCCTTTGGCACATCGTATCCTCTTAGTACGAATTTCTCATACAAAATATCAAGATTCTAGCTTCAGCCATTTCGTCTGGGCGTTGATTCTCAGTCAGTCCGCTCAATCAATTTCTTCAAATACTTCCATAGGGCCCTCTTTCGAAGCCCCGAAGTCTTTTTAAATTCTAAATAATCCCTTAATGACTTCCATTCAGAATAAGTGTTATCCCTTCCTTTCATCCCCAAAGACTCTTCTCCATTCTCGCTATGTGTGAAAATTTCCCATCAATTCTGTAGCCGTCGATGCAACCTACCACTTCATCTGAACAAATTTACATACTACACTGATTATATTGACAATTTACGTTATGGCCGGTCTAGCAATTTTACAATGTACCGAACTTTACAATAACAATGGGTAAAAATATATTACAACATTGTTTGTTGTGTTAACTGAAAAACAATAACTTCAATTTTCATTGCAACAGCATTACGACACTCATCCGACAGCATTGAAGCCACACACAGACAGACACACATTTACACACACATACATACACGCAACCATTTCCATTGAATTATATTCCAATAAATTAATTTCTGCTCAACAAGAACAACGTCGATTGTCTATAAAAAAGCGGGCATTATTCAAACTGAAATGCATTCAGAATTATTTTCCAAACTGCAGCCGCGGCTACAGCAGCAGCCACAAATGGCAGAGCCATGAATAACTTCATCATCCTTGGCATTATCGTCGTCATAATCATCATCGGCTGCAGCAGCAGAATTCGTGCCATTATTACCACCATTCATGGTCATCATTACAACAACAATGGCTGCCGTTTCAAGTTGAAACAGGTGTTGATGGATCGAGGAGGAGAAGGAGTGCATTCTTCTCAATTTTTTTGCTCACATTTTCCACTGCTGCTGCTGTTGTTGTTGCTCTGTTAAATGTAGAAAATTGCGTTTTTGTTCGTCGGTATTTAGGCGTATCATCGTTTACAATTTGCGTAAACATGAATAACCATGCAATTTTCTAATGTTCTGCGCGATGAATGGTCGGGTGCAACCCCCCATTATGTTGAATATAATTCAATTAGGTTTCGGTTTGGTTAGTTTTATCACCGCTGCAAGTAATTGCACTGAAGGACAATGCGTAGTCCTTGAACAATACACAATGAAAATAACTTAGAAAATAAATTGTATAAATTCGAAATATTTGAATGATATGCAAAATTCAAAATAGGATTGAGATAATATCACAGTTATTTCTCACTTGGTTATCTATATAGTATGGCTGTGATAAATTCGAAGTAGAAGAATATGGAATAGACAACAAGATATAACGTATTGTTTCAATGTTATCACAAGATCGGTAAGGGCTAGAAAACGGAATTTTTATATTCTAAAGATTAATGTTTTATAGGTTATTGTGAACTATGCAAATTTTTGATAGGTCTGAAAATAAAGCACAAATGCATTATAAACTGCACAACAAATGTTTCTGTCCAATCAAAAAATTTTTCATAGTTCATTTGTTTGACAGAAGGACCATCTCTTGTGAATTTATTGATAGTCAGTTCAGATTAAGATGTAGATACCATACATAATTTTAGCCGTTTTGCAATTATAAAGACATATACCGAAATGACAAATATGTAACAAAAGGAGTCCAAATAACGCTAGAAATTCGTCTGTAAAATTTAATTCAGGTGCAGAAATAAAAGCCTTAAGAAACCCCAAAAATATACACTCATAAAAATGATATTCGGTATAGTACAAAACATTCTGCTGGAGACAAATAATTTTCTCCGATTTGATAATAATAATGTTCCATTGATCCAACTAAGCTGAATTTCGAATTTTTAGTTTAGACTTGAAAAATGAACGTTAAATTTGAACCAAGCCACCTTGGACATAAGAATAGGTCCGATATATAATATTCTTCCCATTTCATGTTTAGGGTCTTCAAACGCTGTAATATGTCAGGATACAGGATATAGTATACCTCTACATATGTAATGAAGATCTCACGTTTCAGATCTAAATACCATGTTCCGATTTGATGTAAAAGATTCGCCAACTATGTGCTATGATTATATACAGATCATTCAAAGAAGTTCGAACAGAAAAAATTAAAATCGGCCAAGTATGGACCGAATAGCTTACATATAATTATAGTAAGGTGAGATAAAAAAATGCAACAAAGTCAATCGCCATAATTTTTACTTTTTTTTAAATTTAAGTGAATGGATGCAAACACTGTCGGAAATAGCATCAAATTTTCGATTTGGTCACCTTGTATTTAGTCAGGGCCAGTCATGTCTGGTAAAAAATTGTCTATATAGGTCCACGTGCCCCTCTTATATGTACCTTTCGAAACTCGGTATTTCAATGATTTCAGACCGATTTTTCAATGGATTATGATGTCGTATAACCCCCGCATAAATGAACCCTCAAATATTCGGTATATTCATTTTGAAAGTCATTATGGAATAGTTTGGAATTCAATATTTGAATTCACAAGGGACAGCCATCTCCGGTTAAAAATTTTCTATTTAGGACCATGTTTTTGTATAACCCCCATTAATGGTACCTACTAAAATTCGATATTTTAATGATTTCGGTCCGATTTTTGTAATTCGAAAGTTTTTTGAAAGTTGGCAATTTAAGTTTTCTCTCAAACAGAGTGATGTCCATGTAGGCCTACACATTTCTTATAGACCTTATATAACGGTATCTCCCGATATGCGGTATTTTTAGGATTTTATCGGCACCGGCAACTTTATGGGATGTTGAAGTTTTTAACTATATTTCAATATAATTTGAGATTTTAGATAAGAATTGTTTGAATATTAAATATATAAAAGGTAGACTTTTAGTCTCATAAACTTAAAAAAGCACCCATCCTTGATTGGTAAAATTTATTGGTTATATACACATAAAAATGCTTCACTTGAAAAACATTTCCTATTTATTCCAAATAATTTTGTGTACTCTAATATAATTTATTTTTCATGCCCTCTAAATGTTCCACCTTTATATAATTTTATTGACGACTGCAATATTTAGACGATAATTGATGTCAATTTAAATATAAAGGTAGAGAGCATAGTTGTTGCAGTTGTTGCTGCTTTTATTTTCGAAAATAATTTTACGCTAAATTTTACATTTCAATTAACTTCGCAACATATGATTAATAGTAATTGCATTTTTATTGAAATCTGCATGGGTACCAGATACAGGTTGAACTAAAATTAATTCATTTTGTAGTTCGGAAAATGAATGGCCAGCAGGGCTAACAAAATAATATAAGTTGAGCACTACTGGCAAATAAAATGCCTGGCCATTGTCAATATTAATGGAATTCAAAATGCTAAAATGTGTTTCATTAAACAATTGACTGAATATTTTACGATAAATTAAATAGTCGAATGTTGAAATATTTTCATTGTTTATTTAATTATATGTGTGTTTGGTGAAGGTATTTAACAAATACAAACTAAGCATCGGCAAAAGATTGGTGGCAGTTTTTAGGCGTTACCGGTTTTCGAGTAGGTGATCGATTTTTGGAAGATTTAGTGTTAGAAAATGTATCACAGAATTAGGTGCATGTATGCCTACCCCTTTCTTATAGCCCTCATATAACGGTATCTCCCGATATTCGGTATTTCGATGATTTTATCGGTACCGGAAACTTTATGGGATTTTGAAGTATTTAGTAAAGAGTAAAATAATTGTCTGACTGACTGACTTAATGATTCATAAACGCCCAGACAAAATGGCGGAATCTAGAATCTTGACATTTTGGGTGAGGGTCACTCTTGGTCCGAAGGCTGGGTTTTTGGAAAATCGTACTAGAACGGAACGAAAATTTATTAAAAGATTCCAAATATGGTATCCTTTGCATTCGAAGAAGCAGTAGAGGTAGAACTCTTAAATTTGGAATGAGGGTCACTGATGGAGTGTATGATAGAGGTACCAACGGATATTTTGGAAATTCGCACTATAAGTGTACGAAAATTACTAAAATGTACTACATTTGGTAATATTTTGTATATTTTCGTAACGGTTACAGCTAAAAACTTGAATTTCGGAATTTGAATCAAGGTTGAGGAGTAGAGTCGATGTAAGAAGTTAGTTTAGGAAGTGTCTACTTACGTCCACGAAATGTACTAAACGGTACCAAATTTAGTACAATTTGGAATTGGAGGAACGGTTGGAGCTGGAATCCTGCAATTTGAAACTTATATTACTGACATAGTGTAGGATTGGGATATGTACGAAAAGTATTAAAAATTACTTAATATGGTACCATTTGTATTTGAAGAAGCAGTAGAGCTAGAACTCTTAAATTTGGAATTAGGGTCACTGATGGAGTGTATGATAGATGTACCAAAGGGTATTTTGGAAATTCGTGCTATAAGTATACAAAAAGTACTAAAATGTCCTACATGTGATACCATATCGTATGATATGAAAGGCTATAACCAAAAACTCAAAATTTAGAAAGGGAATCAAGGTAGTTTTGAAAGTGTGGACTAATGTACAAGAAAAGTGGTAAACGGAACAAAGTACAATTTGGAATTGGAGGAAAGGATGGAGCTGAGATCCTGAAATTTGAAATTAAGACAACTGTTACTTGTACTTATGTGCATAAAAAGCACTAAATGGTACTAAATTTGGTACAATTTCGAATTGGCTGAACCAATAGAGTTGGAATCCTGTAATTTGGAAAAAAAGATTACTATTGTTTTGTAGGATGAGGTATGTAAGTAGTGTGTAATTAGTACTAATGTGTACTAAATGGTACTAAATTTGGTACAATTTAAGTTTTAGGTGAACCGAAAGATTTGGAATTTTGAAAATTAGAAAATAATTTACTACTGTAATGTAGGGCAAGAGTAGTTTTGGAAATTCGTACTAATGTGTACTAAATGGTACTAAATTTGCTACAATTTAATTTTTGGGTGAACCAGTAGAATTGGAATCCTGAAATTTTAAAAAAAGATTTCTTTTGGACTGTTTGGTGTAGGTAGTTATAAAAATTAGTACTTAGAGCTGGTATCCTGTAAATTGGAAATAAGATTACTGTCGGAGTGTATGGTTGGGATATGTAGGTAGTTTTGGACATTTGTTCTTATGGGTACTAAATTTGGTACAAATTAAACTCTTTCAGAACCGGTAGAAATTTGGAATTACGATTTTTATTGGATTGTACGATGTTGGTCGATATGGAAATTTGTATTTATGTGTACTAAATGGTACTAAATTTGATACAATTCGAATTTGGGTGAACCTATTGGCTGACATCCTGAAAGTTGAAAAGTTGACGCTGTTGGCATTCGTGGTTAACATATGGAAGTGGTATTGGAAATTTGTACAATTATTGTGCGAAAAATATTGAATGGCACTTTACTTGACATTGGGTAAAAGGATAGAACTGGAATCACGGAATTTGACATTCAGGTCTCTGTTGAATCTGGGATTGAGATATAGAGGTGGTTTTAAAAATATGTTTTATAATTGTACGAAAAACACTGAACGGCACCATATTTGGTATTGGGTGAAGGAATAGAGATACAATTCTGAAATTTGATCTTTAGTTACTGAAATTTATCTTTTAGTTTGAAAATATGTCCTATATTTGTACGAAAAGTACTAAATGGTACTAAAAGTTGGTATTATATGAAGGGATCGAGCTAGAATCCTGAAATTTGATATTCAGTTCTCTGTTGTATCTCTGATTGAGATATAGAAGTGGTTTTAGAAATGTGCAGTACAATTGTACGAAAAGCACTAAATACATAGTACCATATTTGGTATTGGGAGAAGGAATAGATCCTAAATTTGATATTCAGGTCTCTCTTGGCATCAGGGATTGAGATATGAAGATTGTTTTGCAAACGCCTGCTTCAACTGTACGAAAATAACTAAATGATACTAAATTTGGTATTGGATGAAGGAATAAAGCTGAAATCTGGAAATTTGATACGGATCTCCCTATTGGTGTCTTGGGTGGAGAAAAGTGCACTGTAATTATACGATAAGTGCAAAATACCACAAAATGTGCCATTTGGGTGTTGGAATCGGGATAGAATTCTGAAATTTGGTATCGAGGTTTCTAGGGTGGAGAGAAGGAAATGATTTTGGACATGCGTAATATAACTGTACGAATAGTGTGGTAATGAATTTAGCATCGGGTCTTAGGACATAGCTGAATATGGAGGCCTCAGATGATATATTGATTTAAAAGAAGGACATGGATGTAGAAATGCGTACTACGATTATTTGAAAAATAAAAAAGGGTACTACATTTTCTGTTGAGTGATTAGAGCTTAAATCATGAAATTTGGGGTTGTGGTCACTGTTAGTTTCATGGATTTAGGAGGCCAATTTTTATTATTAACAAGTAAAAAACAGCTAAATTCGGCAGGGTGCAACTTTTAATACACTCCACCATTTGAAGGGAACTAAAAAATTTTCAAAAAAAAAAAAAAAAAAAAAATCCGAAACCTACCACTAAAATGAAAATTGTTAAATGGGGCTAATACGAAAACGTGGACGTGCATACGAAATTTTTTGTCATAGGCTGTAGTACTCATTACGAACTTTACATACGCAATTTGTTACAATTACGGTGAATAATCTCGCAAAAATCATGGGAATACCGAGTATCGGGAGGTATCGTCATACGATTTTTTTTTTGCCATAGGTTGTAGTACCCATTAAGATCTTCCAATGAAATCAAGAAAATACCGTTATATGGAGCTATATGAAAACGTGGACCGACGTGGCCATTTACGAACGTAATCAGCTTAGTGATAATTTATGTATGTATGCAAAATTTTAGCCTTCTATCTCAATTCGTTCGAAATATAGCGTGATTACAACATACAGGCGGAGAGAGAGAGACAACAGCCATCGCTAGATCATCTTAGAATTTTACACTGATCCAGAATATATATACTTTGTATGGTCTAGTATGAATATTTCGAGGAGTTACAAACGGAATGACAAAGCTAATATACCCTCAATAAAATGGTGGAGGGCACCAAAAGGAACTGGTGGAGCGAATCTCATATTAAAAGGTGGACTTCTCGCTGACGAAGTAGCGGGGCTTACTAGTTACCCAATAATATGCTCAAAAACCAGCTTTCACATCGGCTTCCGAGATATTAAAGGTTACAAAGCCTAACTCTGACAGATATACAAGTATAAGCATAAAGAGTACAAAAATGTAATATCTGAAGGAAAGGATCAATTTCTAATTAAGTTTGGTAGATCGTTCGTTTACTAGGTATACAGCCAAGACTAAGGTCGAACTTGGGATTCACATATATACCTTATAAAATGAATGATGATATTTTTTCGCAATTCGGAGTCAATCATAAAAATCTAAAGTATATTTTAATAAATTTTCAATGTAATATGGATTAAGATAAATTTTCTTGCCTTTTTTAATCTAAATAATTGTCTGTTTCTTTAAAATATAAGCCCTTAAAATTGAATCTGCCACCAGCACATAAATGTCCGACTCATAATATGAACATGGTTAAATATGTTTACATGATGTCTACACCAAAAAAACATATCACTTCATTGCTGATACCCTATTAACACGTCCTACATTTAAGCCAATACATAGGAATTTATGAAACCACCAAATAGCTAGACACAAATATTCACACAACAACAGCACCGGCAATGGCCAAAACAGCAACAACAACAGCAACACGAGGAGAGTAAAACAAATTTTATATTTTCGAAATTGTTAAATATTTAACCGCCATTTAAAGGTAAATGGGCTGCCATTCGAACCGGGCAGCCATTTAACAAATTTCAATGATGACGATGATTTCATTATTTTTATTAGTTTTTCATTTCGTGCCGGCAATTTTAGACATCAATTTGCTGGTGCTGTTGCTTTAGCCATTTGCATGTATGTTGGCATGTTCTGGCATGCCATGCAATGTAAATGTAAATTTTTGCAATTTAATAAAATTAAAACAATGCAGTTGTCTAAATTTATAAAATACACAGAAACCAAATTTCGCACAGAAAATAAAACGGCATTCAAAATTTTTAATCGACATGAATGTGATGTGAATCGGGATGAGGATCTGGATGTAATTGAGAATTGTTGCAACTACCCGCCTGGAGTAACTTTAGACTGATAAGCACAATTATAATATGCGGGTGTGTTTGTGTGTGAGCCACACATCCATTTCAATAATCAACTCCGTCAATTGGCAACAGCATCACCCCCGCAAGGATTTGTAACAACAACCACTTCCTCGAATGGGAGAGAGTTTTGAAATGATTGAAAGTTTTCACATGAGTGGAATTTTTGTGACATCCATCCCTCGGTGGGAAAATGTTAATTTTTGTGATGTCTGATGTGTTGTTGCTGCTGTTGTTTTTGTGCTGTTTGATGTAGCCGTTTGCCATAATTGGATGCAACAATTGCTCGAACAAATTAAATGATTGCCCAGTCATTTTTGAAAAATTAGATTTTCAATTAAAATTGTTATGTTTCACTGGCGTCGAATAAATAATAATGTTGTATCGGCATCGATATGCCGATATGGTGTGAAAATCACATCAGGCAACAAATTGAAAATTGAGGAAAATAAAAAAAATATTTGATAAGATTATTCATTGATTGAGGGGTATAAAGGGTGACATAAAAAACTGCAAACACGCTATCTTTCGAACGAATTGAGATAAAAGGCTAAAATTTTACACATATATTTATTTTTCCAGAAGGCGGGTTAAGTACGTAAATGGACCATGTACTTTCATATAGCCCCCATATAATGGAACCTCCCGATATTCGATATTTTGACGATTTTAGCGACATTATTCACCGGAATTGTTTCTAATTTGGGATTTGAAGTTCGAAATGGATACCTGAGACAGAAAATTGTCTGCGCAGGTCCACGTCTTCGTATAGCCCCCATATAACGGTGCCTCCCTATATTCGGTATTTTGATGATTTTAGCGTCATTATTCACCGGAATTGTTTCAAATTATGTATTTAGAGTTCGTGATTTGAACTACAGTCTGTGACAGAAAATTGTCCATGCAGGTCCAGGTCTTCGCATAGGCCCCATATATCAGTACCTACTTATATTCGGTTTGTTGATGAGTTTAAGTACAATATCCACCAAATTGTTTAGGATGTCGTATTTGAAGTTCGAATTGGATGCCTGTGACAGAAAATTGTCTATGCAGGTTCAATATAACGGCTATATTCGGTATTTTTAAAAATTGAACAGAATTTTTTAGGTATTTTATTTTTTGAAAATTTCCAAATTCGTTCCGAATGGTGGAGAGTATTCAAAATTCGGCCCGGCCGATCTTACAGCTTTTTAACTTGTTGGAATTGCAATGGCTTTACCCCAAGCTCATTAAAATTGAATATTTGCCGAATGGAATATTGCGATATATTCAGCTCACGAGCTATTTTTCGGTCACTGCGACGCGGGTTTCGATCAAGTCGCTGATGTTGCTGTTTTCTTCCGTCCACTTTCTTGGCGTCGGGCTACGCTACCAGTATCACGGTAGTGAGCGATGGTGCGAGACACAAAAGATGTATTCACATTTAAATGCTGGAGTGCTCTAACGATAGCCACTTGTGGTTTTCCAGCCAAATGTAAAGAAATCACGCTTGAATTCCATCACGAATTACTTTTTTCTGGAAAATACTCACCAAAAGGCTTTTGTACGCTTTGTAAACAATATAATGAGCTGTCACTGAAATAATTTTAACAGATGCCGGACGAGTGGCTTAGAAATAACAGCAGTATGAATTTGGTTGCGGAATGAATGGTTTATCAATGCCCAGGCTAAGCGGTCGTACATTTTTGGTATTTTGAAAAAAAAATGGTTTTGGTTGCACGGATTGATCCGGAAATTTAAAATGGTAGTGTTGGGGCTCTCTGCTGGTAGGTAGAGTTAAAATAAAGATATGTGTTTAAAATGCATTCAGAAAGGAACTAAATGGTATTAAATTTCGTATAAACCAGGATTTCTCTCAAAACAGTACATAAAGTTTCTCTCCTTACTGATGTCACTGACACAAAACTAATTTCTGTTATACATCTTGCACACCGCGAACATAACGTTATAAATTAGGGTTTGTAACTGCAACAGGAAATTGTCTATATAAGTGTAAATTTTCCAATAGAAAGGTACCCAAAGTATTCGACACTTTCATGATTTTTCAACGAAATTGTTGCTAATTCGGTATTTAAAACTAACAATAGGTGACAACCCCTGTAGGGGATAGGTTCAGGTTTTGGAAGTCATGGAAAGCATTACCAAGATCAGGCTTTAGTTTTAAACGATATTTTGTTCTTACTAAGATATACATTTTTCTTATATAATTAATTTACTTAAACAAATTTTCATCTCACGTCCACTCCAGTTTTTTAAGTCATTAAGCACTTAACGTCCCGGTCGTTTATTAAATTCCATCAATATAAAAATTTTTGCATTTCTTTCAGAACTCCCACATTCAAATAAAAAACACCAAACATCAAAATGGCAACATGAGAGAAATCATCAATTCTTAACTGAACCCTGGCCCGAAACAAAAAAACACATCCCAAGTAATGGGAATATATATGGACAAATATGTATGAAATGTACACCGAAGTGTCACAAAAGTCATATATCATGACCTCGAAGTGCTTTTGGTCTATGAGCAAGACAAGTCAAGAACGTTCTTCTTTTTTTGCGCTCTCGCCTGTAACAAATTTTAGAACAGAAAATAAAACAAATTATTAGAAAATGTGAAATCTGAAACAGGGCAAATGAAAACTCTCATTAAAATGTGATATTGCAACAGGAGGAAACCCCATAACGAGAACGAAGAAAACGAACGGCAGCAACACCAAAAATTTACAAAATAGGAACACAAACAACGCCTGAACAGAAGTGTGGTGGATGCAAACATACATAACAAAATCATAAACTTCGAATGTGTTACAAAATCAGAAAATAAAATGAGTTGAGTTTACGAGGGTGCTGTGAGAATTGAAAGAAAAATGTTGTGATAACGCATTGCAGGGTAGGATAAAAAACTTTACATTTCACTTTTTTTTAATTTTATTGAATGATAGCAAAAAGTCGAAAATAGCATCAAATTTTAGAATAAGTTTAGATTTGTTCAAATTGGTCACCTTTGGCACAAACTATGGCCTTCAAAGGACCAATGAAACCACCACACGCTGCCCGAATGTTGCTTTGCGCTATTTTGGTCAATTCCCGGCGATGCGCTTGCTTGAGTTGATCGACGCTTTTGTATTTTTTAGTGCAAACCTTGCTTTCCAGAGTACTCCAGACACAATAGTCCAACGGATTGGTATCCGGAGATTTTGGTGGCCATTGTGCGCTGGAAATTAAGCGAGGAATCTCATTTTGTAACCATTCTTTGGTGGCGCGTGCTGAATGCGATGGTACTAAGTTATGTTGGAATGTTTGCGTGCCCAAGGCTTTAATACACCCTCCAGAATATTTTCGCGATAATATTCGGCATTTATTCTGATGCCACGGTCGATTAATACGAGCGGAGAGCAACCATCGGCTCTAATGGCGGCCCACACCATCAACATAGGCGGCGCTTGAATTCTTGAGGCCAACCGAAAGCGCATATTTTCAGCTAACCTCTTTGGCAAGTAAACACGATCATTTTGTTTGTTTACAAACCGCTCGACAACGAATGTTTTCTCTTCGGAGAAAACCAAATTCGGAAGTTCACAACTTTCGGCGAAGCGAAGCAACTCTTTAGCTCTTTTGAGTCTATTTTCTTTCCGTTGCGGTGTAAGTTCTTGCACTTTTTGGAATTTCAATGGCTTTACTCCGAGCTCATTTTTCAATATTTTCCGACTGGAATATTGCGATATGTTCAGTTTACGAGCCATTTTCCGGCCACTGCGACGCAGGTTTCGATCAAGTCGCTTCTTTACTTTTCCAACCTTTTCTGTTGATGTTGCTGCTTTTTTCCGTCCACTTCCTTGACGTCGGGCTACGCTACCAATAATGAGCGATGGTACGAGACACCAAAGATTTATTCACATTTAAATGCTGGAGTACTCTAACGATAGCCACTTGTGGTTTTCCAGCCAAATTTAAAGAAATCACACTATCACGCTTGAATTCCATCACGAATAACTTTTTTCTAGCAAATTCTCACCAAAATGCTTTTGTTCTCTTGTAAACAATATAATGAGCTGTCACTGGAATAATTTTAACAGCAGTCGGACAAGTGGCTTAGAAATGGCAATCTAAAGTTGGTTCCTGTTTTTTCATCTCAACCTGTATTGGGAGATATATGCTCACATTTCGGTTTATATTTTTAAATTGACTGATTTCTGATATATGAATTGTGGCGCCCAATATGAGAGGGACTCGAAAGCCCTAAAAAACATCTCTGCATTTTCTGTGATTTACCTTCTCAAATTTTACTGCATAGAAAACAGTTTCCCATCTCTGAGTTGCGTATGTACAAATAATTCACATTTTGACAAATGAATTATTTTTAAATAATTTTAAACATATGATTGCATGACTTTACCTCATTAATTCTACTATGCCTTCAGACGACTTATGGAGAAAAAGGTAGCCAATAAGTATAATTTGGTACGAGCTATTAATGACTTAAAACTATCATTTTAAATGTACAACTGAAAAATGAAATGATAACTTTCCACAAATTTCTGATTTAAAATTATTGAAGAATACGTTCCTGTATTTCTGGAAGAAAATAAAATTGAGCCAATTACAACAATTTTGTAGCTACCTGGAATTTTCCCACCAACCCTCCTTCTAAGACTTGAACCAATCATCAAACAAACTATTTCGAAACGAAACTGTGTGTTGTGGCAAAGCACTGTAGCAATGTGTAGTGTGATATGATGTGAAAGGGGCCAAAAGTGGCAAAGTGTTCCCAAAGGTCTTATTACCAGACATGGTGGTGGTTAAAAAAAAAAATTGGAAACTACAAAACAGCAACAGCAACACAAACGAACATGCGAAATATTTAGTTTGGATGACTTTTTTCCTGGCTTACACTACTCCACTTATAAATGTCCTGCTAGAAATAAAACAAAAAAAAAACGGAACACAACTAAATATAAACGCACTCACTCACAACAAATGACCCTTTTCCTTTTTGGCCGGGATTCTCACTTCTCTCAGTTGCTTCGGTTTTTTTTGTGAATTCATTCCGTTCGTTTGTGTCGCCTCGTTAATGTGAGTTGCTTGCAAAATAAAACATGCAACATGCTGCTTGCAACTGTTGTTAGTATTTACTGGCTGGCGCTGCACAACAGCACAACTGGTGGCGCTAGGTTTCCGGTTCCCCTTTTTGTTTTTCTGAGCATTCAACATTCGACATAGAAACCATTTCTTAGTTATGACAGCATTTGTTGTCGTCCACGTGAAGGGTGTTGACAATCGGTATGATTAATGGGTTTGCGGCTTATCAAAAAAATGATGTTAATTGATTTGACATAAACACGAATTGCATTTCAAGGATTTAATTACAGGGTGAGAGAGAGAGAGAAAGAGTGCATGCAAAGAAATCCGACAAATATGACAAATGCGTCAACAAATCTTGTTTTTCTATTTTAATTTGAAAACAAAACAGCAAGTTGTGAAAAGGGCGGAAAAAATATTGAATATGAAATTGTGAGGTGGGATAAAATCAAGGGTCCCAAATTACATTTTCTCTTTTTTTCAATGCTAACAAAATAAAGCTACATATTCATATGTTCCGTGTTCTCAATTAGCTGAAAATAAAAGTCTAGCTCTAATTTTAGAGTAAAGCCAAAATACATCAAACCCGGTTGGGATATTTGCCGTCGATTGTATCTTCATGACTACTTTGGGAGTAGTAGGGAGTCTCAGAAATGTTGGCTCTAATTAGAAAAGAGGGTAAAACTTGCAAGAATGCTCGTTCTCGAGTAAGAGAAAAATTCTAGTCTGGCCAAATAGTCATTTATTCAGGTGTTAAATAAAATAAATGATAGTGAAGTGGCTTTTGTTGTATTCCGACAATAAGTCCCCAGGCGCCAAGCTATTTTTCTCTTTTTAATCTTTGCTCACAATCCCCACAGCTGCATAATCGTTTACTGCTAAACACACAAGCTTGAACAGACAATTGCTGATTTATGATTGTTACTCTTAGAGTAACTTTTACTCTATTTCGAGCATTTTCACTCCCGTCACTCACGTCCCATATAGTTGAGAGTTAACTTCCTATAAAACTCGCTCTCGGAAGCAAGAGTAAAAACGAGCAAATCTAACCTCTGATTATACATGATTATATTTCTACTAAAATAAGAGCCAGGGCAAAGATAGGGTATTATCCTTAGGGTATCTTCCCAAATAAGAGCAACATACTATTTGTTGTCACTATTGGCCTACTTCTTCGGCCACACAAAGGGAATGCATTTACGTTCCCATTGCAGTATCCAATCCCAGTATTTCTTAATTCTTCTGGATCCCATAGAGAAAGCTAGCATAGGGAAAGTCAGCATAGGGAAAGTCAGCATCCGTGATAATCTGAAATCCCCAAATCAATCTCCACCATACATAGTATGGAGGGCGTATTAATTTCGTCATTCCGAAATAATAAAGTCAGAACCAGCAAAATATATATTATTTATCAGCGTAAAATTCTAAGACGACTTAAAAGCTTCCATTGTAATCGCGCTAGAGTCAAAAGGAATAAAGATAGGAAGTTACAATTTTGCACAGATATTTTATCTGCAGGCAGATCAAGTTCGAAGAAGGGCTATATTGGGGCACGATATCGTATAACCCCATATAACTTTACCCCCCCCGATATTCAATATTTTTGACGATTTTTTGGGACATAATTTTTTTTTACTTGTTAATGATTAATGAACCCTGAGTGTTAGGGAAGTAAGACTTCTCCTCTAGCAACCTTGTTCCATTTACAATTTCAAAGTTATTACATGCTCGAAATTTCTGGTTTTAAAAATTATTAAATAGGAACAAGTAAAAAAGCATTAAGTTCGACTGGTTTGAACTTGGAATACCCTCGATCATTTGGAGGGAATTTGCAAATTTTCAAAAAAAAGTCCGTTGAAAAATACTGCTATAATTAAAAAATACCGAATATTGGGTGTTGCTGTTATATTGGAGTCTATACGAAGACGAGGACTTGCATAGACTATTTTTTTCGTAGGCCATTAAAAAATTCTGGACCGCATAAGCAGCTTATTGTTACAGGCTGTAGTACCTATTAGGAACTTCAAATACCAAATTTAAAACAATTCCAATTATACGAAGACCTGGATCTGCATTTTGAGATTTCTGCTACATTTTCGTACATTTCGAGTTCTGAAAATAAAAGTCCATGCTGGCTCCAATTTTATCAATATTAAAGTGAAACCAAAAAACACCAAACTCGGTGGGAATATTTACCGACAGTCGATTGTACGTCCATGATTACTGTTGCAGTAGATTTCAAATGAAGCCTTTTTTCACACTTCCGAAATGGTAGCTCGAATTCAAGTAGCGGTTGAAACTCGTACGAATGCTCGTTCTCGAGTGAAAGTAAAATTGAATAAAATTCTACTCTGCCCGAGAATTTGTAATATTTGTGTAGGTGTTATGCCTGTTTAAATATACCATCAAATTTATGGAGGAGGATAGAAAAGGAAAGTCCCTCAAAATAAATTATTCCTTGGTCACAAATAAGTAGTTATTCTTCAGTCTTTACAAAAAAATAAATATTTATATGTCGACTAATTGTTGGTCATGGACTAACTACTTATTACGACCAACTTGCCCTCATTGAAATATTGGGATAGTGAAACGATTTGAAATAAGTGGTTTATTCTTCAGAGGCAGTTACTCATTCGGTTAAATAATAAAAATAACCTTTTGTTGGCATACTAAAACATTACACTCTTCAGATTTTCAACCAAAACGAAAATTTAAACCAGAACCTTATGTTACATTTAAAATATTGATTTTGTTAGAAAGAAGAGTGCTATGTACTGCGTGTTTCTTTACCCTCACAATTTTATTATTCGTTTGCAACAATTTGCTCCCACTGCAACGCAAGCACTCAGCTTGCTACCGATTTTGTTTCTGTCAGTTTTTGTTTTTGGGTAACACACTTGCAACACACAATACAAGTGTGCGTTGCTGCTTGCAGAACTCTGGGTTGTTTTAATGTTGACACAAAATGCAATTTATTCAACAATTTTGTTTACGCACTTTTGTGTTTTTGTTTTTACACTAAAAGCTCTACCTTCATACCAAGCACCCCCGCACCCTATTTCGTTAAAGAAGAAGAAGCTAGTGTTTCTCTAGTTTATATGGCTGTTTGTAGCGGAGCATACTGTGAATACATTACAAAATATGTAATGAGATACTAAACAATATGGTTAGGGGCGTATATGCCAGCTCAAGATAATGTGTGTATGAATATTACCCGATTTAGTGATAGTGTGAGAAGTTTAAGTGATATAAGTGTTCTGCTTAAAAATTTCATTAGTTTTGAGTGTTAGTTTCGTTTTATTTAGACTAACTGCAACTTTAAGATAATTTTTTGAGATTGAGAAAAAAAGCGACATTTTAAAAAACGTATATCTATAAGTATAAAGCTTCAGATTTCTTTTATAGTGAGAATAACAATTTTATATGTAATGTGTTTTTTTAAACAAATATCAAATTACTTCATAAAAATTAAATTTATTTGACATCAGTGTATCCCCACCCCCTTGAGAATCATCTACATTAAAAATGTTTCACTTGAATACATGCGTTTCATTCTAGTTTGGTAAAAGTGCGTATGAGATTATTGTTACTTGGTTGTATTTATCATTATAAAAAATAATGTAATTACTTACTTGTCCTTCAGCCCATTCCAATATCTTTGGTACCAGTGCGTCATTCTGTAATAAAAATATAACAAATAAATTAGAAATTACCTACAACATATGTATTGAGTTTACATTAGTTTTGACACAGATAGCCATAAGTCAGTCACAATTATTGCATTTTAAAAAATATCAGAAATTCCTAAATGATCTTTGGCTGAGTATCATTCAAATTTTAGTATGTCTCGTGTGACGTATGAGCCTCTGAAATTCATATCAATTACGTATACGTGGGGATGCACCAAATAACTACCATACTATGTAGGGTTTATTAATTTTGTCATTCCGTTTGTACCTCCTCGAAATACTCATGTGAGACCCAACAAAGTATATATATTCTTTATCAGCGTTAAATTCTAAGACGATTTAGCCATGTCCGTCTGTCTGTCTGTGTGTCTGTCTGTCTGTCTGTTGTAATCACGCTATCTTTCGCACAAATTTAGAAGGCTAAAATTTTGCGCACATCTATATTTTGCCAGTAGACAGGTTAAGTTCGGAAATGGGCCATACGCCGTACCCCCTCGATATTTGGTAATTTGATGATTTTAGCAACATTATTTACCGGAATTGTTTCAAATTTCGCATGTGAAGTTAGTAATGGATACTTCAGCCCATGTCAGAAAATTGTCTGTGCAGGTCCACGTCTTCGTATAGCCCCCATATAAATGTACTCCCTATATTCGGTATTTTGATGATTTTAGCTCCATAATAAACAGATTTTTCTTCAAGTTTCGCATTTAAATATTTAATAAGTTATGACAAAAGTTGCCTATGCAGGTCCACGTCGTCGTAGAGGCATTCGGTATTTTCAATATTTTAACAGAATTTTTAGCGGATTTTATTTTATTTTTTGGAACAGTGTGGCTTGTTTGTTCGGGATACCGTAGTATTTTGTTGTTGCAAAATGGTCAGGCTTTATCCCTTTATTGTTGTTTTTATTTTTTTATTTTATTTATTTATTTTTTTGAAATTGCCAAATTTGTACCAAATGTTGGAGGATATTAAAAGTTCGGCCCGGCCGAACTTACAGTTTTTTAAGAATTTTTTGAACAAAATGGTTAAACCAACCTGTTTGTATGACGGATCATTTGACAATATTGTAACTTTGAGATCGTTTTAAAAACGTAAAAGACTCCTCGTATTCGCCCATCACAAACCCTTTATTACAGGTCACAGAAACTTCTTTTAGTCAATCATAAGGGCACCTTGTGGCCGTTCATAAAGGCAACTCGTAGTCTCCTGTAAAGACTCCTTGAAGTCGGCTATAGAAATCACCTGGTATTTGGCAACAGACGTCGGGTTGTCGATGGCTATAGAGGCTCCCTGTAATCACCTAGAGTGTTTCTTCAATGCAACAAAGGTCGACTACAGAGGTCACGTTGTCGTTGCCAACGGAGGTTCCAGCTAATTGATTACAGAGGTTCCCTCTAGTTGCCAATATTTGTTCTTTGTAGTCGCCCATAAAGGATTCGTATAGTCAACTTCAAAAGTTCATTGAAGTTGCTCGCAAAAAGCTCCTTTACTTGTCTACAAAACTTTCTTTTGGTTACATACATAGGCTACTGTTACCTACGGAAAATTATCCTTGTACTCCTCTACAAAGGCTGCTTGAATTCGCATACGAAGATTCCAGCTAGTCGCTTGTAAAAGCATCAGCTAGTCGCCTATATAGGTTTCAACTAACCGCCTGTGAAGTCTCCAGCTAGGTCCTTATAAATGCTCCAGCAAGCTGGCTAGAAAAGCTTAAGCTAGCAGCATATAAAGACTTCAGGTAGCAGCCTTTAAAGGCTCCAGGTAGTCGCCTATGAAGTCCATAGTTAGCCACCTAAAAAGGCTCCAGTTAGCCGCATAGAAAAGCTAGCTTCAGCTAGCAGCTTATAAAGGCTGCAGCTACTCGCCTGTAAAGGCTCCAGTTGGGCGCCTAGAAAAACTACAGCTAGTCCACTAGAAAAATCCTCTATAAAGGCTCTAGCTGGTCGCCTAGAAAGGAACAAGCCATTCGCATTGAAATGCTCCAGCTAGTCGCCTTGAAAGGCTCCATCTAGTCGCCTTGAAAGGCTCCATCTAGTCGCCTTCAAAGGCTCCTAGAAAAGTCCTCTACAAAGGCTCCAGCTAGTCGCCTAGAAAGACTACAGCTAGTCCCCTAGAAAAGTCCTCTATAAATTCTCTAGCTAGTCGCCTAGAAAGGAACAAGCCATTCACATTGAAAGGCTCCAGCTAGTCGCCTAGAAAGGCTCCATCTAGTCGCCATGAAAGGCTCCATCTAGTCGCCTTGAAAGGCTCCTTCTAGTCGCCTTGAAAGGCTCTTCGACTAGACAGACTACATCCTATATAGGCTTCCACTACTAGCCTGTAAAGGCTGTACCTCTTCGCGTAGAAAGGTGATAGCAAGCTGCATAGAAAGACTTAAGCTAGCAGTCTGTAGAGGTTCTAGCTAGTCGCTACAAAAGCTCAAGCTACTCGCCTGTTAAGGCCCAGCTATTCGCCTATAAAGGCTCCAGCTTTTTCGTCTGTGAAAGGTACAGCTTTTCACATATAAAGGCTCATCTATTCGCCTGTAAAGGCTCCAGCTTTTCGCCTGTAAAGGCACCAGCTTTTCGTCTGTAAAGGCTCATCTATTTGCTTGTAGAGGCTCCAGCTAATCGCCTAGAAAGGCTTCAGTCAGCTATCTAGTCTTTTTAGGTTAATCTTCTATAAGAGTTCCAGCGAGTCGCCTTGGAAGGCTCCCACTGATCGCCTGTTAGTCATCTATAAAAGCTCGTTTTTGCCACCAAAATGGGCTTTTTCTAACCTCAAAGCATCAACAAAAGGTATGTTGCACAAAAATATGGATTGCATTTGATTGTATGGAATTTATCTCGGAACCTTCCCCCCGCCACTCTGGAAGTTGGAGGAGGAACAAATCTCCAGAAAAGCCAAATGCTACAACGCCAAAGTAAAAGAAAGAGAGCTCACCGTCAATGACAGGCTTTAAACAAACGAGGTCAATTTCCACGCAAACGCGTTGTACCAAGAACGCTTCGGCAGAGGACTCTTAATCGAAAGATATGATATGATATGAGATATGACTTCGAGCTGTTCCTCACTTTATAATAATTCCCAATAGGATTTTTTCTTATTTATTTTCCAATTTTGAAAATATCGAAATCTAACTTTGCTCAATTTAAGCACTTACTCCTTTGGTCCACCACTTAATTTCATTTTGGTTTATTTGTCTTGCTATTTTCAATTGAGAAACGGATCAAATTTTTATTTTTATATTGGCTAAAAAGTCCCTTGAGTGTTTTTTTCCGAAACACCAGGCACTCACATTCATGCGTGTAACAAATTGTTTGTAGCTGATGGACGTCGTATTAAGCAGCCTGTTGGGGGGAAATATTGGAATGGTCAGACAGACCCTTCATTATTATCAGCTCATACGACAAGTCAGAGGGGGGAGTAGGAGATTGTTATTGTTGTCGAAACTGTTTCCATGTTATTGTTGTTTGTATACATATATCCTGTACCGTTATTTTGGTCTTTAATGTAACAACTCGCTACTGCTCTCTTTCTCCGTTTGTAAAGCATGTGATGCGAAGTTATTATACGCGCGTTAAAATCCTTCCACAAAAGGTTCGTGGCAATGTCGTTGTCGCACTGTTCACCTCCTCCTCCCGTTCAGCTGGAGTGCGTTCAGACGAAGCAGCCAGCTATGTGACAAGGTTGATGATGATGATGGTGGATGGTGCTTTTGTTGTCCAACTGATTACTTGTTCCAATTTTCAGTGTATATATGTATTGTATTGCTGTTGTCGTTGTTGCAATTTCATATCGAAAACTCCACGTCCTAGAGCACAAATTCAGTTCAGGGTTAGTTGCTTCAAAGTTCAGGGGTTCTCGTTTTTTAACGTTTCTTTTCGACTTTTTTCTCAGTTGTAACAATTGCCAGAAATAATAATTGCAATTTCGTTTTCGTTATTTGTTTTGGCAATTGAAGGATTTGGTGTATGTGACAGATGGAATACCAAGTAAAAGTTGACGACACAAAAAAAAAGAGGAAAATTGTTTTAGTTCATCCTTTCTGCTTTGCCATATCACATTATTCGAGTTGTCTCTTGTAGTTGAGCAGATTGAGTTAATTGATGTTTCTTTTGGTGATTTATTCGAAGGACATGCAATTGCTGTGTGCGCCATTTAGGGGGTGCTCTTTAATCCAACGATCGATTTCATGTTGAAAATTTAAATTGAAGTCGGTATCATTTAAAACATAAATATTAAAATATTTTAATGAGTATTTTCAAATATTCTATACATGCAACATAAAAGACAAGGTACATATATTCTCTCAGTATTGTAAAAAATTGTAAGGTCTTTGAATTTGTACAGGTTGAAAAAATAGCATCTAATTTTAGAATAAGTTTAGATTTGTTTGAATTGATCACCTTTGGCACGAATTATGACCTTCAAACGGCCAATATGTTGCTCTGCGGTATTTTGGCCCATTCCCGGTGAAGGTGATCGACACTTTGGTATTTTTTAGTGCCAATTTTGATTTCCAAAATACTCCAGACACAATAGTCCAACGGATTGGTATCCAGAGATTTTGGTGAGCATTGTGAGCTGGAAATGAAGCGAGGAACCTCATTCTGTAACTATTCTTGGGTTGCGCGTGCTGAGTAATTTTTGAATGTCCAAAGTCTGCGGCCAAAATGTTTGCGTGCCCAAGGCTTAAATACACATTACATGAATTTTGCGCTACAATATTCGGCATTGCGATGCCACGGTCGATTAATACGAGCGGAGAGTGACCATCGGCTGTTATGGCTGCCCACACTATCACCATGGCCGGCGATTAAATTCCGGTGGCCAACCGAAGGTGCATATTTTCAGCTGACCTCTTTCGTTGCTGGACAACGAATGTTTTTCATCGGAGAAAAACAAATTCGGCAGTTTAACACTTTCGGCCAAGAGAAGCAACTCTTTAGCTCTTTTGGGTCTATTTTCTTCCTGTTGCGGTGTAAGTTCTTGCAATTTTTAGAATTTCAATGACTTTAACCCGAGCTCATTTTTCAATATTTGCCGAATGGAATATTGCGATATGTTCAGGTCACGAGCCATATTTCGGCCATTGCGATGCGGGTTTCTTTACTTATCGAACCATTTCTGCTGATGTTGCTATTTCCGTGCGTTCTTCTGTCCACTTCCTTGATGTCGGACTACGCTACCAGTCACGGCAATGAACAATGGTACGAGACACCAAAGATTTATTCACATTTCAAGTGCTCTTACGATAACCACTTGTGGTTTTTCAGCCAAATATAAAGAAATCACACTATCACGCTTGAATTCCATTTCGAATAATTTTTTTTTCTGGAAAATTCTCACCAAAATGCTTTTGTACGCTTGTGAACAATATAATGAGTTGTGAGTGGAATAATTTTAAGATCTGTCAGACTAGTGGCTTAGAAATGAGTGCAGTCTGAAATTGTTGACATTTTTTTGTCTCCATATTCCATACAAGCAATCATATTCTTCCTTTATTGTTAAAATTTCAGAATCTCTTTAAATTTCTAAGATAACATTTAATAAATATAAAAAGGAAAATATTATTAAAAGTATTCTTCCAGGGACCTATGACAAAAATTCATACATTTATTATAAATATGATGCCCTCATTTCCACAACTGTTGCATAATTCATGGAAAATTCCCTAGGGAAACAAAACGAAAAATAAATTTAATTAAACTTTCTATTTTAGGAAATTTCGCAGTGGGGAGGAATTTTAAAACTGCCTATGGATTATGTATAGGTAATAATTCATATTCACTTAATTGGCGAAATAAACTCGATTTACATACAAACAAACGTATTTTAATATATTGTATATTTACATATTAATCTATGTTCTTGTATGAATCGTCGGCATGAGGAGGGATCAGACAAATCTTTCATATTCAAAAAATTCCCAGAAAACTTTTTATAACGACATGTATCAAATTGTTTTCTGTTGTCACAACGAGGCAGGTTGTCATTATTTCCCTTGCGCCCAGCGCAACGTCTTTAAATTGGTGTCATATGTATACATATATGTATGTATGCCCGTATGTGTACATGTGCCTGCCATTAGTGGATCGTTGGATGATAAATATTCATACTTCTTAGTTCGTGTGCGAATTAATCTTGTTGCATTAGGAGCAAAAGCCGAAAGAAACCATTTATTCTGACTTTTTTTTGTTTATTTGTTTGTTTTTGGTGTGTTGTACTCGCGTTAAGAGGTTCAACATGTTACTGTTGGATAAAGTCTGGCGCTGCACTCGTTAGGCAATGAAAAAACGAGGAGTTTATGAAATTTCTCGAAAAATATTCCCTCATACGCAGTATTAATAAAAGAGGCTGAACGCATGTTCTAAATAGGTAGATGAAATGAATAAAAAACCAGTAACCAGGAGCTTACTTTATAATAACCAAATCGGGAGAAGATATATACGGGTATAGCTCCCAACATATCAATCCAAATCTGAACCGATCAAGAGAAAATTAAGCAAAGATATTTCTAAGTTGTATTTGATACATTTTCCAAATATCCTTGATACAGAGTGCATATTACGGTTGCAGAGGACAAAAATAACAAATCGGATGAACAATATATATGGGAGTTATAGCTATATCTAAACCGATTGCGATAAAATTTGGATTACTTATTTTCAGGCCTAATCTGGTCGTATGTGCAAAATTCTATACTATTTGGCTGATAATACACGTTTGGGGCTCAATAAAAGGCAAATCGGACGAAGATATATATGGGAGCTATATCTAAATTTTGACCGATTATCTCCAGTTTCGGTAGGGTTCGTCCTTGGGTCAAATAAAATTGCATCTAAATCGGGCAGTAAATGCGACCTGTACTTTGTTTACAAAAATACATGGATAGTCGGACGGACGGACATGCATAAATCGACTCAGAATGTGATTCTATACAGATCATCAAAAGGAACTGTGGGTATATCTCGCTTCCTTTTGACTGTTACAAATAAATGCACAAAAACATAATACCCTAACCACCTTGTGGTGTAGGGTATAGATGGATTAGAGCTCATGGTTCTTGTAAGACTCTAGACAGGCGGGATAACACTTATGTTTATATAATACCCTTATGGCGAAAAAAAAACACAGAAGGCTTTCTTCGAACCTTCCTTTCCACTTCATTGGAAGGTCGATTAGAAGCAAATTTCTTGGAAAAAAAGCGATGCCAAAGTAGAAAAATTAGAACTCTCTGTCACCCAAACTTCGAACAAACGATACCAATTTCCACCCAAAGAACTGTAGAATGATTCGGCAGCAGACGGCAAATTGAATTTAAAACATTAATAATTGAATAAATAATTAATAAATGAATAAATTATAATTTTATATTTCCGGCCCTTAGTCGAAAAATGTTCGAAATTAAACACATTGAAGGTAAACGCGAATTCTGATAACATAGACCAAGGCTTTGTAGCACACTGACGGAATAAAATGTTATATAAACATATAAATTTTAATGGATGTTCATTGAAATTAAAAAAATATATACCTTGAGAGTAAAACTGTACTCAGCGTATTAGTTATATCATCGTTAGGTCGGGTACAAAAATATACTGTATCGCACACAATTCCTAGTTCCTTCCCAACATGAGGTGAAAAATTTGAATATTTCCCAGTTTTGCAAATTATACTATAGGTTCGCTACTTATGATACCTTCCCAACAAAAAATAAGCATTTTGAATAATTACTCTCAAAAATATGTGCCAAGGCTTTAGAGTTCGGGGCCGACCATGTGTTCCTTACAACACTATAGTGTGTTGAAAGCCCCCTTAGGCCCAAACCCATATTGGTTCTTTCGTTTAAAAAAAAAAAAAAAACTATATAGAAATGTTACCTTCGATTTTCGATCGGTGGCATTTGTCCCACATCTACATCCTCTGTCGTACTAATCGGTATTCACAAAATTTCAAAATTATCGTGTTTACTTGCCAAAGAGGTCAGCTGAAAATGTGCACCTTCGGTTGGCCACCATTCCCCGGCCATGGTGATGATGTGTGCCGCCATAACAGCCGATGGTCACTCTCCGCTCGTATTAATCGACCGTGGTATAAGAATAAATGCAGAATATGAGGTTCCTCGCTTATTTTCCAGCGCACAATAGCCACCAAAATCACCGGATACCAATCCGTTGGACTATTGTGAGCAAGTATTTTGGAAATACCAAATTGTCGATCACCTCAAGAAAGAGCTTTCGGGGAATGGGCCAAAATATCGCAAAGCAACATTCGAGCAGCGTGAGACGGTTTCATTGGTCGTTTGAAGGACATAATTCGTGCCAAAGGTGGTCAATTCGAACAAATCTAAACTTATTCTAAAATTTGATGCTATTTCTGACACTTTTTGCTTTCATTCAATTAAATTAAACAAAAAAATGTAAAAATTATGGGATTTGAATTTGTCGCAGTTTTTTTATCTCACCCTGTATGTCTCAAAAGTCTGCCCGATTTCCATCAACCTTTGCAAATACATATACAAAATCAAATCTGAAAATATGATATATCGATGTGATCCAAGTTACGTACGATATCGATCAGTTCCTTCTCTCAATTGGTTTCCGATATCCAAAAAACTTCGCCCATCTTAAAATTTTTACTGTGAAAATGGAATTTATTCAATACTTTTAGAATCTCTCCGACAAAAACACACACAAAATTTTAAAATTTATACGAAATATAAGTTGTGTTCCAGAACTTGCAAATTAGTACTAATTAGCACTAATTCTGCTACAACGCGTTTCCGTACTCCAAAAACTAGCAAAACTTGCAGCTCTCTCGAGAAAAAAATGGCGCTGAGTGGTGCACATTTCTGCTTGTTTTAGCTACATGAATTTGGCCGAGCAGAAATGTGCAAATTGTGAATTTGACATTTAATTGGCAGGGCTAACAAGGTTGAAAAATGTATTGATACATTTCAATAAAGAAAATGATCAACTTGAAAACTAAAGGAAAAATCAATATTTGTCGTGCAAAAAACAAAAAGAGAAAATATGGAGCAACTGATGTATTCACTTTTGGATGATTCCAGTAGTGAAGGGGACTGGCTGAATGAGGAATCATTTTTTTAAATGTTGGCGCTCTTTTCAGTAAGGTTTCACCAGTCCGATTTAGGCTGTTTACTTTTGGAATTTTGAATTTTGACATTTTATCGCATTTCTGCTAATTTTCCGTTCCCTTATTTTTTGAGCAAACCTAAATGAGAATGACATTTCGAACTGTTCTCTCTTCTGCTAGTTTTACTACTAAAAAAGTACTGGAACACAACTATAATTAATTGCCAATACGCTGAGGTTATAAAGGTGTCGACATACAGCGGGTGCCCCCTCACTGGCTTACTTTTAACCAAAACAAGTAAAAGGTATCAGTCGGCTTACGGACGAATGTATATTTATGTACCATAAAAACTGGACACTTCAAACATGACATTGTGTTGGTAGAATCGTTGGGATGTGCCAAGTTTACTAAAAGTCGCATGTCTATTTCACATTTTAAGAGTTTTATGGAGATACTATATTTTCCGATATTGTCCATTTTCGCATCTGACCTAGCACTTATATAAATATAAGGATTTGCAAAGTTTGAATTGAATCAGATGATCTTTTCTCTTTTCTTAAAACGTTTAGCGTTTTTTGGAAGAGGTAAGGAGTGGTTCGGTATCGCCCACCTCGAATTTGATCTAAGTTATTACGATGTGCCAAAGGAGGATAAAATCGGATACACCTTTCCTAAAAATGCAATTATCCGAATGTAAAGGTACGAAGGTAACAATATAAATGGATGTGCAAAATGTCAGATTTCTTTCTTTAACAGTACGGGCTCGATCGTGAATGGATGGTACTATGGTACTTTATACCGGTACTTTATATTACCGATAAATATTTCAAGGTATGTAAATTAAATGATAATTTTTTTATGATAAAATTTGTAAAGATTACAAAATTTGCAATTTTACACAAACATTTATAACGTAAATAGCTTCTTCAATAGCTTAACTATTTTTGCAGTTGCACTCAAGTCAGTTGCATCTCGCCCTCATTCACCTGTCCAATCGCACCTCGATTCCTTAAAACCAAAAAATAGTGATCGTTTTTCAAAGTTGACGCCATCTAGGCGTCAATGAGAGATAGGGTTACCACTAACCACCTCTCAACCTATGAGTCTTACAACATAACTTGAAACATTTGTTGTTGATGCTTTAAATATTGCATGTTTGCTGTTGCTTCAAAAACAACAAAATCAATTCAACGTTTCGCACTCTTGGCCATGTTGGATAAGACACTGATACATGCACACTTAAAGAATTCAAATGAAATACATACATATTTATGTATGTGAAGCGATACAAATTTTGGGATGAGAACTGACTGCTTTTTGCAGGACAACATTGTTGCTGTTGATGTTACTGCACGAAATTGATGTTGATTCTCTGGTTGGATGTTGCTGCTGCTGTTGCTGTTGTTATTCTTTAACAAGACACCAATTAATCTATTTCATTCATTTCGAAAAGAAAACAGCTACACGAACAGACACTCTGACACAACATACTAGTATATGTGTGTGTGTGTCTGTGTACATGAAAACATTCGTCTTCTTCAATATATGATAGATGAATGCAAGATAGAGTCGCTCAAACGACATATTCTTGGGCGTATGTGTGAGTATCTGTTATTTACCCCAGAAGTAAGTGGATCTGTGCGTGTTAGTGCCTGCCATCGTACTGGTGAATTTGTTGTTAAAACATTTTGTTGAAACAGCAGAAAAAACAACGACATCAACAACAACAAGTGAAAGATAGAAAGAAAGAAATCCTTGTAACACCCTCTTCAAATTTGAATGTACGTGCGTCACTAATTAAGCCCTGGCAAAACAAGCAACACTGCTTTTGGAGAATGGCAAGCAGCATCAAGAACCCAACATCAGATATTCTCACCCTCACCCACACGTCAATTCACCCAAAGCAGCAGCAGGTAGAGTCAGCGCCATCAAGTCGCCAGCAACAACCTTTGCCAAGTGGGTGGGTGAGTGAGTGACTGACTGGCTGACAGTGAGAGGAATGATTTCACATTTGCCACATCTTGCCGAACCGTATTTGCAATCAACAGATTGCAAGCAGATTGCTTTTGACAAATGTTTGGCATGAACGTTTCTCATTTTATCTGTTTTGGTTTTCCTTGGTTTTGGTTTTCTCCATTTGTTATCGATGATTTGGTCTACTTCTTCGCATTCTAATCGGAGGAGAGGTTGCTGATTCTCACGTAACTCTACTCTAACCGATTAAAACAAACAAATCTTTAATTAGAACACAAATGTTCAGCTTGTAAAGATTGTCAAGTTGTTGCCGGTGAATTGTAAATCTGACTTCCGCTGTGGATGAAAAATGCTGCAAAAAAAAGAGCGGCAGGGGTGCCACTCTTCAAAATGGGAACTTGTCAAGTGTTTTCTCTTGTTCTTGTTCATGTTGTTGCTGTTGTTTGAATGTAACGAAGTTTCAAGTGGTTGCAGGTGATTTGTTTGGCCAGGAATGAGGAAGCAAATCATCAGCTATGGCGTCAGCAAACTTCCTCGCTCGCAACTTGCCTAACAACCGAATGCATTGCAGTAAGTTTTAATGCTTTCGATGCAAATCTATTGAAACGAACGAATGCACGAAACCGATGCGTAAAGTGTTCAATTAGTAAATATGTCATTTCCATAAAAAACAAATGTTCAATTGGAAAAATGCATGACGTAGTAATTGATTTAAAAAAAGGAAATAATTATTGCAAGCGATGAATGCAGATCGATTGAATGCGGTTTGGGATAAAATTTTTATTTTTTATAGAGAGATAAGAAAAGAAGTTAAAAAAATATCGGTCGGTTTTGCCGACAGATGTATACCCTCAGCATATACCAATTTATTCGACTTGCTTAATGTTTATTCAAAATTTGAACCCCTTAAGGAGGAGATACCGAGGGAGTGGATCAATATTATCCATTTCTCACTCTGAACCTGATATAAATTTTACAACGAGCTCGATGGTCGACTACTTCTTTCACTTTAAATGACATACGCGATAATTTTTGCAAAAAGTTGATTCACTCTTCATCTAATACTGATATAACAAGTAAAATAGCCTTGATTTATGATTATTCAAACTGTTGACCGTTTATGGAGGGTTTCTGACCTAAGACTGATATAAATATTACAACGTGCCAACGACTACTTCCTATACTTTATATAAGATATGTAGAATTTTTTGGAAAATGTAAAAATTTGCGTGAGGTAACAGATATAGCGGACCGAGAATTTTCGATTACATGTTCATATCAGATTTCCGGTAGAGGGAAATATGTAGATATAGCAAGTTGTAAAGAATCGCTGACTTGTTTCGCAAGTTATAATAAATATATGTATTAGAATTTGTGACACTTTGTGGGTGAGGTACCAGAAGGGGTTCGCAGTTACCCTTTCACAACAGATCTTGTGTTAGCAAAAATGTTGACATGCGTGAAATTTGAAAGAGAGTTGGATACTATTTTGACTTTCTTGGAGCGTTTTATTTTTTTCAAAATCGTTAACCCTATGTGGCGGAGGTACTAGAAGAAATGGCCCGATCCCTACCATCTTTATACCGGATATAAAATATTAAGATGTACCAAGTCTGAATGGAATCGGTTGGGTTTTATAAGCTTCATGGATATTCAAAATGTTTGAACTTTATAAGAGTCATTTTGAACCTTTGTGGGGGAGGTACTTTATGGATTGGACCGATATTGTCCATTTTTGAACCGGACCTAGCACAAGTGGAAATATTAGGATTTGCAAAAAAGGATTATCCTTTCTCTTTTTGTGCAGTAAATTATTTTCATTAAAAATGTTGACATTTTGTAAGTGAGGTACTGGAAGTAGTGAACCGAAATTGCCCATCTCCGAACACGATCTAAGTTTATCAATAATATTTCGATGTACCAAGTTTGGATCAAATTGGATACTCCATTCGAGAGTTATCGTGCTCACTAGCCAGATAGATAGAACGGACGAACATAGCTTGATCGACTCCAAATGTTCTGAAATGTTTTTGGTCCAAAGAGGCCTAGGGTCTAAAACCGTTATTTCGAGGAGGCACATTCAGGCCGTATCAAATGATATATACCCTCTTTAGCTATATGGGTGAAGGTATATTAATCGTGCAATAGATATTAATAATTGGGTTAGTTTTATGCAGAGGTATAAAGAATATAAGCAGTGAAGTTCCTCGATTTCTGCGCTGACCTGGATAAGTCCAGGTCACGACCTGTGGTCGTCTAAAGAGTCCTAGCTATGTAATCCTACGGAAGGATTGGTTCTCGTGGCAGACCAATGAATCTCGGGTTTTTAACAACTCAAGGGGTTAAGTAGCAAAGAACCGGAGGGGTTAAGCATCTCAAAGGGGTTTAATTCCGCAGATCTAAAGGGAAGGGATTACGAAGTATCCAAGGGCTTAAACTCCTCAAGGGGTTAATTCCGGAGAACGCTGGGGCTTCTGACACCTAAAGTAACTGTATTACGAAGAACCCAAACGCTTAGACTTCTCTAAGGGTGAAATAGCGAAGAACTTAAATTCTTTAAACCACAAGAATTTTAATAGCGGAGAGCCGAAGTTTTTAAGGACCTCAAGGTGTAAAATGGCGAAGAAACCCGAGAATTGAACACCTCAAAAAAATCTCAATGGCTTTCGAAGAACCCGAAGGTCATAACGTCGCAAAGACGAAACGATTTTTGGAAGGGCTCTCAACACCTATATGAGTCTATTATTTAATCCATCACTTCAGGATCACTCATAAACTGACTGTATTTCCAATAGGATTTTTTCCTTTTATAGCGGAATGTTGCGTGATCTCAAATTCTGTCTGTGTAGAAGCCTTTTTGGTTGTTAGACGTATAATGGAAATATGATCTAAGGTTTTGAAACATTTCTGTCAAACTTCGAGTAAATGATAAAGTTTTAAGGACTTTCTGGATAAGAATTAATGCAATATTTAAAGAAACTTGCCAATGAAAATTTCCTGATTAAAAGAAATAAATATTTCTTCTTTGACAAAAAATCGTTTTGTTTAAGGACATCCCGACTTCATAATTTGGATTCCGTTATAGGTTTTTCTGCTTACATTGAATAGGTTATAGATTTTTCTCTTACATTTATAAAAGTCAACGGTTTTTTGTAGACAAATCCTCCCAGTATTCGATAGTTTGATGATTGTTGTCACCTTTTTTACAGAATTGTTTGAAATTTCGATTGGATGCTCCTAATGACAGAAGTGACGCATGCCCCTGGTATACTGGAATTTCGACCTTTTCAGACATATTTCTACGTGATTTACCATCCAAATTGTGGAGGTCGGCCTGGCCGATCTTAACTGCTTCTTTACTTTATATATTGCCATTTCTTAGGACGTAATATAATGTTTACTTCATTTTCATAGTATTTTATCCTTTTCTTTAAATTGATCCAATTCATTTAAGGAAAAATATTTCAAAGTGCGGCAACGTATTGCAGAGCAAACTTTTCAAATACCAGATTCTTTTTCAATTTATTTTTTAGTTTATCCAATAATTTTTTAACTGTGCATTTCGTAACCACACTGCATTTCACCTCGTAACTAATGTATGTCAACATGTCATGTTTATTAAAAAAAATAATTCAAATGCATATAAAAATGCTGTCATTTAAATAATTATTTTTTGCATCATCTGCCTATTTCTTACATTTTTTTATTCGTAATTTTTTAACTTTATAATTGATTCAATTGTGTGTCGTTGTAATTGCTGATCGACATAATAAGATTATTACAGCAAACCTTTTCTCTTTTTTTATTTGAAAAACAGGAAAAAAATACAAAGTTTATAATACCAGAAAAATAATTGTTATCAAGTGGAAAATAAATAACATTTTGTACAATTGTGAAATAATTTTGGTTGTTTTTTTTTTTTTTTTTCAACAATATGCTGAGATGAAAAAAAGAAGTAAATGTCGCCCTGTAGGAAAAATGATAAAGGGTATGGAACTAAGTTTTTGATTTCCCTATAATTGACCACGTCTTAAGAGGAAAAGAACGGTTATTTGTAATCTCTAAACGAGTCGGCGACTAAAGAATGCGATATCTTAGACAAGATATTCGAGACTATTATGACTCACGTCCCAAGAAGACCTTCAATGCCAGAAATCCTTTAAGCCATCAAGCTACATTGGATATAATCTTTGTTTTGGTGTTAACCCCAGGATCTGAAATAAGTCAGTTTGATATAAAACACAAGAATTCCTCATGACAAAAGAGAGAGGCCATTTTTAATCAAACTTTGACTACAGCCCAATTTTTGCACGACATAAACCCGGGAGTCGATTCCAAAAACCAGGGCAAAAATTGGAGTAAAATTTTCATTAATATTCCTATCCTACTAACAGAGGTCAATTAAAATGTAGACTATAGAAAAATATTTATACTCGGCTATTCGAAAAACCTACTGAAACCCTGCCTCAGTAAAATTGCAAATTATCGGTAGAAAATCAGATATAGCTCGCATAACTAACCTCCACCGGTTTCATGTTTACTATGTACCAAACGGCTAAATAAGATGGACTTTCACACATAAGGTCATGTTTAATAAAATCGCCCCCAATATATATGTTTCAGTTTCAATATGCTCCTGATATCTATGATTTTTATTGCAAGGCATTATATATCTGCCAAGAAATTGAAAAAAAAACCGTTCAGATTTAACTGTAGCAACCTTAAGTCATTTCTTGATAGCATCGCCAGAAGAGAGGTGATGCCCAAAAATAAATTGGTATATTTCAAATTTTATTTTATGTTCATGCTGTTATTTCGAAGCCACTCGTCCGACAGCTGTTAAAATTATTCCAGTGACAGCTCATTGTATTGTGTGCACGCGTTCAAAAGCATTTTGGTGAAATTTTTCCAGAAAAAAGTTATTCGTAATGGAATTCAAGCGTGATAGAGGGATTTCTTTTTATTTGGCTGGAAAACCACAAGTTGTTATCGTTAGAGCACTCCAGCATTTAAATGTGAATACATCTTTTGTGCCTCGTACCATCGCTCGTTACTGTGGTACTGGTAGCGTAGCCCGACGTCAGGGAAGTGGACGGAAGAAAACAGAACCATCAGCAGAAATGGTTCGAAAAGAAAAAAAGCGGCTTGATCGAAATACGCGCCGCAGAGGCCGAAAAATGGCTCGTGAGCTGAACATATCGCAATATTCCATTCGTCAAATATTGAAAAATGAACTCGGGGTAAAGCCATTGATATTCCAAAAAGTGCAAGAACTTACACCGCAACAGAAAGAATATAGACTCAAAAGAGCTAAAGAGTTGCTCCGCTTGGCCGAAAGTGGTGAACTGCCGAATTTGAGTTTCTCCAATGAGAAAATATTTGTTGTCTAGCAGTTTCTAAACAAACAAAATGATCGGGTTTACTAGGCAAAGAGGTCAGCTGAGGTTAGCACCTTCGGTTGGCCACCAGAACACAAACGCCGGCCATGGTGGTGATGTGGGCAGCCATAACAGCCGATGGTCGCTCTCCGCTAGTATTGATCGACGGTGGCATCAGAATAAATGCCGAATATTATCGCCAAAATATTCTGAGGGTGTATTGAAGTCTTGGGCACGCAAACATTTTGGCCGCCAAGAATGGTTACAAAATGAGGTTCCTTATTTCATTTCCAGCACCTAATGACCAGCAAAATCTACGGATACCATTCCGTTGGACTATTGTCTAGAGTATTTTGGAATGCAAGACTGGCACTAAAAAATACCAAAGTGTCGATCACCTTAAGCAAGCGCTTCTCCGGGAGTGGGCCAAAATAACGCAGAGCAACTTTCGGGCAAGGCGTAAAGGTTTCATTGGCCGTTTGAAGGCCATAATTCGTGTCAAAGGTGACCAATTCGAACAAATTTAAATTTTATCTAATATTTGATGCTATTTCCGACATTTTTTGCTGTCATTCAATAAAATTAAAAAAAAAAAAATTAAAAATTAACGTATTTGAATTTGTTGCAGTTTTTTACCTTACCCTCTATATGTGTATGGTAAGAGGGTTTCTATCTATTTTCAATAGATTCTAGCCATTCATGGAGGGTCTACATGACTTCTGTGTTATATTGAATGTGTGGATGGCTCCTATATGTCTATAAGTAATCCATAAGTTTATGAATGCATTAAACTATTATGATTGTTCACCTGAAGGAGTTGTTTCTGTCTATAGGAGGACAGAATGGATATAATATGTTTTTCTATAGATTTTAAGGCCAGGACTTCAATATAGGTCAATAAGAGTTTTTCATAAAATTTATAGCGATCCTTAGTAGTGACTTCATTAGAGAGACAGACGGACCGAAGGCATAGCTAAATCTTCATGGAATTTTTCGCTAACCATGAAAGTATATATATTTTATGGGGTCTCAGACAAATGTTTAGAATTATTATTTATCAAATGGCAATTCTTATATACCCTCTATTTTATGGTGGTTGTTATAAAAATTCACCAAACTGAACTTTGGCCACAAGGATATTCGCAACAAATGAAACAGTATTTGTTGTCGAATCTATATTAAGTTTTAGCCAATACAAATACTCGAGGACTGGAACAATGGACCAGATGATAGGACACAGGGTGACACATAAATGTATTTTCAAACACAAATTAATAAAAAAAAATATCGCCATGTGCTATTTAATGGTAAATAAAATCAACAAAAGTCGCCACATCCGGCAAAATAAAAAAATATTTATTTTTTTAGTTTTTTATAAATTATTGATTTATTATAATGTCAAATCTTTGATTTCCAATAAAATTGGGTTTCTCTCGTCGATCTACATTTGCATAACCCTGTCGGTAAAGACAACAATGGTCTCGCCTAGAGTGGCAGATTTTACTAACCAACCAATGAACCATTCATATAATCTAACAAATGACATACAGTTGCACAGACACACAAACATATCCTTCCCAATTTTTATATTCGTATTATATTTGTGACTGTGTGTGTGTGTGTGTTTGTTTGTTGGTATATGTTTCAAATCCAAAATTTTTCGATAACGATGAAGAAGAAGAGCTTGGACCAAAAAAAAATATAATAGTAATAGTGGTTAAGGCAAGATATATTCGAGAACAACAACCCAGCAACAGAAATAAACAAAGCGGGTGGTAGGGTACAACAGGGGAGGACAAATGAAATGAAGTAAAAAATGGAATAACGTAAAATAACAACCAAACAATTCATGGTCTTTTTGAGTTAACAAAGCCATCCAAAAGCATCAACAAATCCAATTACTTTTCATTCCAGCGAAGGACATAAAACTAATAACAATTGAAAACCTAACAAACTCAGACGCTAGCTGGTACAATTGCACACACACACACATGTTCATACTACACATATATAAATTCTTATTCGTATCAATACAAAAATCATATTGGTGTGTGTGTGTTAAAATAAACACACCGATACATATACATGTGTACATGTATGTTGTCGAGTGTTTAGTTACATCTCTGAGCCAGTTAACAAAAACATTGCCATTATTTCGGTAAAGTAAAGTCCATCGCCGTATATTGTTAAGTGAATGTAATTGTGTGTATGTGAGCATGTGAGTGTGTGTGTGTAGAATTTTTGTTATATAAGTTTGTTTTTATTTTGTTTAAATTCACGTATTATTCCCCTGGTTGACTTGCTGAAGATTTTATTGTTGTTCCAATAAATGTTGTAGTCATAGTCGTCGTTGTTGTTGTTTTTAACATAGCTTCTATATTTGTTATTGTTTTGGATAAACATAGTTTACGATTTGTCGTCATCGCTGGGTTTTTTTCCAACACCCACTCTAGGTTTAAATAAAACGAAAGTAGAGATGGGTTTTGTGTGCTAACATTTTTTTTTTTTTTTTTTTTTTTTTTTTTGTAAATCGAATCTATTTCATTTAGCGACTTAGCCACAGCCACAAATCGCGTTATCATGTATATAAAGTTACAGAAAAAATAAATGAAGACACATGATTAGAAATATGGAACAAAATTCAACAAAAAAGTATAAAAACAAGCAGAATAGTATCATTCAGTTTTGCAGACCGATTTATACCCCCAGCTTTGTGTTATGATTATTCACACTGTTGACTCTTTATTGGGGAGGTTCTGAAGCAGTTGGCCTATATTGACTAATTCGTATCTGACCTGAGACTGATAAAAATATTACAACGTGCCAAATTTGGCATATATCGAGTACTCTCCATACTTTAAATGAGATATGTGCAAATTTTTAGAAAATGTGGAAATATGCGTGATGTACCAGATATAACGGACCGAAGTATACCATTTTCATACTTCAAATAATACAGATAAATATATATGTATATGCAAAATCTGAAGGAAATAGAATATTTATATACAATTTTAAGCGTAATCATAAATTTCGATAAATTAAATATTCATATCAGATTTCCGGTAAAGAAATAGCAAGCTGTAAAGGATCGCCTATTTGTTTAGCAAGTTATGACAGATATAAGTAATGGAAAATGAAGGGAAGTACCAGAAGGGTTTATCTGCCATTATCTTTGAAATTTGAAGAGAGTTGGATGCTTATTTCCCTTTCCTTGACCGTATTACTTTTCAAAAATTTGGGGGAGGTACCAGAGGAAATGGTCCAATCTCTACCATCTTTACAATAGATTTTGTGTTCATAGAAATATTGATCTATGCCAAGTCTGAATGGAATCGGATGTTAATGTCGCATTTTATGAGCTTCATGGGTACTCAAAATGATGACCCTTTGTGGGGGAGGTACCAGAAGAAGTGGACCGATGTATCCCGATTTCACACCATTCCTTGGCTTAATTAAAAAATATTATGATAAGTACAATTTGAAGAGGGCCGAATGCTTATTTCGGATTTTATGATTGTTTTGGTTATTCAAAACTTTAACCCTTTTTGGGGGAGGTACCAGAAGGAATGTTCCGATCTCAACCATCTTTATAACAGACCTTGTGTTTATGGAAATATTGAAATGTGTCAAGTCTGAATGAAATCGGATGTTAATTTCGTGTTTTATGAGCTTCATGGATACTCAAAATTTTGACCCTTGGTGAGAGAGGTACCAGAAGGAGTTGACCGATATTTTCTATCTTCTTACCAAACCTTGAAATAATAAAAATATTGTGATGTGTATAATTTGAAGACAGTCGGACACTTATATCAAATTTTATAAGAGTTATAATTATTCAAAATTTTGATCCTTTGTGGAGGAGTGCACCGATATTGTCCATTTTCCCACCTGACCACCACTACCATGATCCGCAAAGTTGGAGTCAAATCGGACTATTCTTTCTCTTTCTGTGCGGTAAATTACTTTCTTAGAAAATTTTGACATTTTGTGTGAGATATACAAGAAGGAGTGGACCCATATTGCCCATCGTCCTAATCGAACTAAGTTTGACAATAATGTTACAATGAACCAAGCTTGAAGCAAATCGGATACTACCGTCGAGAGTTATAGAGCTCAACAGCCAGACAGAGGGACGGACATCGATAGATCGACTCCAAATGTCCTGTAATGGATTTAGTCCAAAGACACCTAGGGTCTAAAACCGTAATTTCGATGAGGCACCTTTTGGCCGTATCAAATGATATATACCCTCTGTAGTCATATGACTGAGTGTATAATAAGTAAAAAAGCAGTAAGTCCGGCCGGGCCGAATTTTTAATACACTCCACCATTTAGAACAAATTTGGAAATTTTCAAAAAGGTAACATTCGCCAAAAATTCTGTTAACATCTTAAAAATTGTACCTAAAATCGTCAAAATACCGAATATAAGGAGGTACTGATATATAGGATCTATAGGAAGACCTGGACCTGCATAAACAATTTTCTGTCACAGACTGTAGACGCTAAAATCATCACAATATCGAATATTGGGAGGTACAGTTATATGGGGGCTAAACGAAGACGTGAACCTGCATAGACAGACCTGCAGCCTTAGGCTGTAGTATTCATTACAAACTTCAAACAACAATTTTAAAACAATTCCGGTGAATAATGTTGCTAAAATCATCAAAATACCGAATATTGGGAGGTACCGTTCTATGGGGGCTATATGGAAACGTGGACCTACATGGCCCACTTACGAACTGCCTACTGGCAAAATAAACATGTGTGCATAATTTTAGGCTTCTATCTCAATTCGTTCAAATGTGATTACAACAGACAGACGGTCATGGCTAAATCGTCTTAAAATTTTACGCTATAAATATACTATATACGCTATATATATACTATATATATACTTTGTTAGGTCTGACATGAGTATTTCGAGGAGTTACAAACGGAATGACAAAATTAACTACTATGATTCGTTAAGATTTTAACATTTCAACTTTCTATTTTCTTTTCAGCACTCCATACAATTGTTGTCACCAAATTTCAGCCGTAGTAATTCTAGGTCAATAGAAGTGGGCAAAGGCCATGGAAATTGGTTAGTTATCGACCATCTCCGCTTATCCAAAATATAGAAGAAAACCAAAAAAAAATTAAAGGCAACAGTCGAGTACAGCAGCAAGGCCAGCAAAACATCGACATCAGCAACAGCAACAACAATGACAACAGTAATCATGAACAACAACAACAGTAAACAAACATTGTTGGCAGTTATAATCAAAAATAATGGTCATAAATATTACTCAAGGATCGTCGATTGGCATACACAAACATATTTGTATGCTTACGCATACATACAGAGACAGTATTGGCTTAGCATGAGTACCCATCGATGTACTGTAGATCCTTAGAAGACGGTACATAAGTGGGTATCCTCATTGGGTAAACAAATGTACGTGTATCTTGAAGTATGTATAGGAGTGTGTGTGTGGGTGTGTGTATGTCATGTATATTATAAGAGTTTACTCTTTGGATGACATTGTCGTTTAAAAATGTTCAAACAAAATTACATTAACTTTTATCCATACTTAACATTATTTTAAGTATGTATGTGTGTGTGTATACGCTACACGTATGTGTATTTGTTTATAAACAAGCAAATCCAATATGATAGAATAAGAAGTCATGCATGTGTGTTGTTCCATCCAAGAAGTTTCTATACTCCACACATGCACACACTCACACACATACTTACACCCACATCAAATATTGTCAACATTACTAGCAAAATATTGGCTTAAGAATCGAAAAGCATCCCTATTTCGCCAAGGACACATTAAGGACCAATCACTTAAGTTTCACGAAATGGCTGAAGTTGAATTTTGCCATCTCTATATGAATTACATTTCCAAAGAAATTATGCACGAAATAAGTAAAAGCTTAAATTATAATATTATGTCGGACATCAAGACAATGTACCAAATACCTCTAGTTTCGAAAGTACATGTATTTAGGTTCGTTAAAAGAGTGTGCATGATTGATGCGACAAATTCTCTAAACTGTGCATAAAGATCTTAAACTCTACATTTATTCTCTGCCACGAGTAGTGGTCCTATTACATTAAAATCTGTTGGAAAGAACCTTCAGTATAGGGCTAGAGCTGCATAGTATTTGTCAAAGGAAATCAGTCGCAAACAGTTATATGGGACCTACTCTAAATAGTAAAAGATAATTTTCTAATGGGATGGTTTAAATTATTCAACTAATATCTAATTTTTGTAGAAAAAACTATCTGAAACATTAAAAATATATAAAATGGATATGTGGCTTCGATCTAAAATTACATCATAAAATCGTCTTATATTAAGAAGTTTTTGCGGAAATATTACCTTAGATTTTAAGGCCGATCCAATGTTTATGATTTTTCGCCTAAAAAAAGCCAGATTAAAGGACCAATTTTGGATTTTTTATATTTTAGAATTAATCTTGTCGTAGGAGTAAAAAGGGCTTCAAAGATACAAAAAGCTGTGTGTTGGAACTAAACGTACCTCACAGCTTAAATATTGAAATTATGGCCTCGGAAAGTAACATTAGATGATGTGAAAGTTTGGAGAAAATCGTAAAAGAAAGTGAAAAAGTCAACTTAAAATGTCTTGAGAAATGTGAATGCTAAACTAAATGGTAAAAATAATTAAACTCTGCATCATTCGAGTTCCATAGAAAAATAGAGTATAGGGTGAGATAAAAATCCTGCAACAAAGTCAAACGCCATAATTTTTAAATTTTTTTCTATTTTTTTTTTTTTTTTTTTTTTTTGTCAAAGAAAGTCAAACGCCCTAATTTTACCATTTTCTTTTTTAAATTTTATTGAATGAAAGCAAAAAATATCGGGAATGAATCAAATTTTAAATAAAGTTTAGATTTGTTCGAATTGGTCACCTTTGGCACGAATTATGACCTTCAAAGAGCCAATGAAACAGACACAAGCTGCCGTAGCGCTTGCCGCCGAAGCGCTTGCTTGAGGTGATCGGCACTTTGGTATTTTTTAGTGCCTACATTGCTTTCCAAAATACTCCAGACACAATAGTCCAACGGATTGGTATTCGGGGATTTTGGTGGCCATTGTGCGCTGGAAATGAAGCGAGGAATCTCATTTTGTAACCATTCTTTGTTGGCGCGTGCTGAGTGTGATGGTACTGAGTCCTGTTGGAATGTCCAAGGTCTGCGGCCAAAATGTTTGTGTGCCCAAGGCTTTAATGCACCCTCCAGAATATTTTCGCGATAATATTCGTCATTTATTCTGATGCCACGGTCGATTAATACGAGCGGAGAGCGACCATCGGTTTTTGTGGCGGCGGCAGCCCACACCATCACCATGGCCGGCGCTTGAGTTCTGGTGGCCAACCGAAGGTGCACATTTTCATCTGACCACTTTGGCAAGTAAACACGATAATTTTGTTTCTTTATAAACTGCCGGACAACGAATGTTTTCTCATCGGAGGAAACCAAAATCGGCAGTTACTCTTTACCTCTTTTGAGTCTATTTTCTGTTATGCTGCAGTGTAAGTTCTTGCACTTTTTGGAATTTTCATGGCTTTACTCCGAGCTCTTTTTTCAATATTTGCCGAATGGAATATTGCGATATGTTCAGCTCTCAAGTCATTTTTTGGCCATTGTGACGCGGGTTTCGATCAAGTCGCTTCTTTACTTTTCGAAACATTTCAGCTGATGTTGTTGTTTTCTTCCTTCCACTTCCTTGACGTCGGTCTACGCTACCAGTATCACGGTTACGAGCGATGGTACGAGACACAAAAGATTTATTCACATTTAAATGCTGAAGTGCTCTGACGATAGCCACTTGTGGTTTTCCAGCCAATTTCCAATAAATCACACTATCACGCTTAAATTCCGCCACGTATAACTTTTTTTCTGGAAAATTCTCAACAAAATGCTTTTGTACGCTTGTAAACAATATAATGAGCTGTCACTGGAATAATTTTAACAGCTGTCGGATGAGTGACTTAGAAATGACAGCCATCTGAAGTTTGTTGCAGTTTTTTCATCTCACCTTGTATATGCATAAATTGGTGTGTGGAACACTTAAGCAAGACACAGAAGATTGTCCAGTTCTTAGTATGTAGAGCCTTTCTTTTCCAGTATTTAGTATAAGCACCAAAGTGACATATTCAGAACTGACTTTTTGAAATCTTTTCTGGGTTCTAACTGGCAAAAACAGACATTCAATGTTAAATTTAAGAGAAATCTTTGAATACTGGCTATTTCGGAGTTAGCAGAGCCCACTGAAACCTCATATAATGGTACATTTGAGGTATTTCGAATGATTTAGACGTATCAACATTTTCAATGTGAATCTAATATTTGGTATAGCATCCTTATAGTATATCCTGGTTTTGAATTTTGCAATTTCCATTTTTAGAACTGGCTACAGTTTTGCAAAATAAATTATCTAGCAAAAAATTGAGGCCTAAAGACTTTTATCCTCATATTTTAGACAAGGACAAGCGATTTAGTAAATGTACATCTATTAAGCATTTGGGATCTGCTAAGGAAAATTTCATTTTCAATGGTTTATTTTCATTTAATATAGGAGTCTTGCTCAGTATTCATGAATATTCCGAGCTTTATTTCGACGTCAATAGATGAACTTGTCAGAATGAAAAGGGAAGATTCATAAAGTTAATAAAAAAGTTCACTATCAAACAATTTCTCATCTAAGATGCATCATAAGTGAATGACCATTTGGAGAACTATTCTTGATTGAGCGAACAGGTGTGAGATTAGATCATTTAAAAACTAACGAGAGGAGCAACAGCAACGGAATGCCATCAGTTGCCGTAAAGCTAAGAAGGAGAAAAAAATAACAGCAGCAACAACACGGTGGTAGTGCATAGCTTGGGGCGCTGATGATACTGATGACGGGAGAAGGTTTGCTATTTGGTAATTGTCGTTACAACAACAACAGCAACAACGCTGCAACAATAACAATGCCAATGACTGCAACCGAGGATGCAGAGTAAGAAGAAGAAAAACAAGAATCAACTTCAGCTATGGCAAACGCAACAATAACAGCGATTTTGATTGCCGGAAGAGACATGAATGAATAACTGACTGACTGGCTGGCTGGTTGGTTGGCAGGCTGAATGGTCGTTTGTAGAATATGAGATGAACAAAAGCAACAAGAACAACAACATCACAGAAGCAATGAACGGATGAATAACAGTTGAAATGGGGATAACAAGAGCAACAGAAGAAAACGCAGCAAAAAAAAAAACATGCATTCACCCATCCATACGCATCAGAGTGGCATGAGTGGCTACAACAAGTGGGTGTGAGTCTGGGTGTTGAGCCACTTCAAGCTGTTCATGAGTGAGCAGATCCACACATTCAAGAGTTGCCACTTACCAATACACATTGACACTCCAACACAACATTTGCCTTTGCTGGTGCTGATGCTGTTGCTGCTGCTGCCTCTTCTTGTTGTTCCTGTTCTGCACTTATTCATTCATATGTCCGGGCATTCATTGTTGCATTCATGAATTCATTGATGAGGACACTGACGATGATGACGGTGGTGACAATGATGGCCGTTGTCCTCCGACAATGTGCCAGTAAGTGAGAATGACTGAGCAAGGATGTCGTTGATGAGCTTAGAACGCTTAAAAAGCACGTTTGTCTGTGTTCAAGAGCGTTTTGTGGTATTCATTCATTGAACAGTCTTAAGTTGGGGAATTGAGAAGGAAATCTGGAACGAGATCTGGTGTAAAGACCCACCTCTTCTGGTACCTCCCCAACAAGGGTCAGAATTTAAAAAATTAATATCTCTCATAAATTCCGAAACAAGTCAACGATTCTTTTCAAAATTGGAATGTCTTAGTACTTTTCTCAACCAGAGATCGGATGTAAATAAGAAATTTATTGGCCTACCCCCTTTTGGCACCTCCCCTGCAAAAGTTCAAAATTTTGATTATTCGGATAGTCCGATACGAACTGGACAATATTGGCTCACTCCTTCAGAACCTTCCCAAAGGGTCAACAGTTTGAAAAAATGTAAAGCAAGGCTGAGGTATTCATCTGTAGGTTTTTTTGGTCACAACCCTCAAAATAACGTGGCGATTATATCCGTTTTGGAAGCAGACGAAAATTCCCCAGAAAGTTTTGACTTGAAATTTTAAAATACCTACATGTGAGGTATTTTATTTTTTTTTTTCGTGGGGAAAATACCCGGCTATTTGACCCCAAAATTCGCAAAATCCGGGCGTTATGCGGTTCAACAAAACTGATATGAATTGGTATTATTTGAAAGCTTATGGAAAAACTTATCCAAGAAGGGGTCACATGATATAATATGGTTGTTTGAATCGGTTCCGGAGCAATACAAGAAAGTTGGTATTTTTGTACCGGAACTTTTTGAAAAGCCCGTAAAAAATAGAAAATGGACCCATTATAGGGTATTAAGATCTGCATACTACATTATAGCCTAAGCTCTTGCCTTTCCAAAATAATGTCATATGTGTTGATATCTCTTGAACTTCCGAAGATATTGACCTTAATTTTATAGAATCGGATAAAACCCGGATTTTGTATCCGAACTTTCGGATTGAATAACCGGGCCACGAAAAAATGGCTTTGCCGAAATCAGTTTAAAGAACTGATTTCCGGGCATCTCTACCACGAAAAAATGGCTTTGCCGAAATCAGTTTAAAGAACTGATTTCCGGGCATCTCTGCCACGAAAAAATGGCATTGCCGAAATCAGTTTAAAGAAACTACCCAAAATGGAGTTTCTGACCACAACCGATTTTATGGGGGATATGACTGATTAAGGTACCTTGTCATAATCCCCACGGACATAATCCTCATTACAATTGTGGGGATTATGACCCTCCTCGCAATTGTAATGGAGATTCTTTACGCGTGGGCCATATCAATCGATGTATACGCTCTGTAGACATAAAAGCCATTATGAGATTCTAGAAATTTCCAAATTCAAAGAATTTTAAATCGATCTTTGAACTCAATCTAAGTTTAAGCAATTATCCATAATTTTAATGACATCGAGTTCCCTATGGTTGTGTGATCTCCTAACCAAACATTGTTCAATATAGGTTCAGGTTTTGATATCTTGTGTTCTATTCATATTTTTCTGAATTGTGCTCAAAAGAGTTAAGAGATATTTCAAGGTCCCAAGCACAGTAAACCTTCACTATTATAATTTGAAATTATTCACAAGTCCCATTTCAATGTACTTCCCAAATGCTGTTCAGGAACATATTCACTTCTTTAGAAAAGAATTCCCCTCCCGTGTGTTTTAATCGGGAACAATGGAAACAAATGTAACAGCAACAGGAACATTTTGAATTTGTTGTTTGCTACGATGTTTCCTGTTACTCCCGAACGCGGGGGAGGACACATTCCTAGCAACAAATGCAAAAGCAACAATGACTACTGCTACTTCAATTTTATTTTACAATAACTACGCATTTATGAGCCAGAACTTTTGTTTCTAACCAGAAATCATAGAACTGAAGTATGGGAGATGTTGGTGGCCACATAGCACAGGAAGTGTCGTCATAGTCAGTGTTGTTGTTCTTGTTATTTTTTGCTATGGAGTAGCATCAATGTGCCGAGCATGTTGCTTTTAGCTAGCCTACCAGAAAAAGAAAGAAAAGCCAAAAGGGGTTGTTGCCAAGAGTTTGTCACAATTTAAGTGCATTCTTCAATTTTCATTCATACATCCACGTACTCGTCATCTTCAGCAGCGCTCAACAACACTGGCTCTCATACTCGTTGGTGAGCATCCATTCACCAGACACCCACTACAAACCAACCAACCAACCGGCCCTGCCAACCCAACGACCAGCACTCACAACACGTTCCGACACCCACTCACTCAGCTGATTGTTGTTCACATGACAACGCGTCAGGTGATGTTAATATCAAACAACGCGTCAGAGTCATCATTCCCATCATCATCATCATCATCTCCATCATCGAAGGCATCAGCGGCGGCAGCAGCAACAATATAACCACCATCGGCATCCCAGGAGAGTGGACTCTAAAAACTCGCTTTTGAGACCAAGAAATAAAAAGGGGTTATGCATGTGAATGTGTTGGGGTTACTTTTTTTCGAAAATGTGTATGTATATGAGTGATGTTTTAATGCAACGTAATGTTATCCTGTTGAGTGTGAGACAGTGGTATGGAAGAGGTATGATAACTCAATACAGGAGTTGGATTCACAGAAATATACTCATATAATTAAAGTATCACCAATAAATATACGGGTTTCTCTCGTGTATATCACGAAGTATGCCCATAACTTTGTAGTGAAATGGCAATCTTGAGGGGTCGTCAAAAAGTTACGTCAAAATATAAATTTAAAGTATTGGCGACCTTTACATGACTAAATTTTTCAGAGTATTTTTGGAGGGCTATCAGAACTGTAATTGTGAAATATATCTTTAGGGTTTCTAGTTAAATTCATATTTTTACAAAAATAAGACTATGCTGCTACGGTGCTAGATTAGTATCCACAACTTGAACACATATTATTATTGTTACATTATTATTAGTCTTAATTTTGTTTATTGAAAAAGTTAAAAAATAAACTGAGCAAGGGTCAATCTGGGGGTTGGAAATTCCATGTGGAGGTGACAATATTCGGTTAGTAAATCAAAATGCTTAGTCATACACAAATATTTTGGTCAATACTACGCAAAATTTAAGATAGATATTTGATAAAGACCAATGGGTTATATGTAGAATCATTTTTACAATATATAGGCCATGTAATTCCTCGTTTTGGTTTAGCCCCTTACAAGGACTACACCCTGGTTATTATATTATTTACAATTTAGATATATTTGTATACCCTCCACCAAACCATGGAGTATACATTAAATTTGTAATAACGTTTGCAACACTTCGAAGTATTCTTCGGAGACCTCAAAATGTATATACAGGGTGAGATAAAAAAACGGCAATAAAGTCAAACGCCACATTTTTTTAATTTTTTTTTAATTTTATTGAATGAAAACAAAAAAATGTCGGAAATTTTAGAATGAGTTTAGATTTGTCCGAATTTGCCACCTTTGCCACGAATTATGGCCTTCAAACGGCCAATGAAACTGTCACACGCTGCCCGAATGTTGAACAGCGGTATTTTGGTCCATTCCCGGCGAAGCGCTTGCTTGAGGTGCTTTCCGAAATACTTCGGACCATGGTGGCAATTGTGCGATGGAAATAAAGCGAGGAACTTCATTTTGTAACCATTCTTGTGTGGTGCGTACTTAGTCCTGTTCGAATGTCGCAGGTCTGCGGCAAAAATGTTGGCGTGCCCAAGGCTTTAATACAGCCACCAGGATATTTTCGCAGTAATATTCGGCATTTATTCTGATACCACGGTCGATTAATACGAGCGGAGAGCGACCATCGGCTGTTATGGTGGCCCACACCATCACGATTGCCGGCGCTTGAATTCTGGTGGCCAATCGAAGGTGCACATTTTCAGCTGACCTCTTTGGTCATTTGGTTTGTTTACAAACTGCTGGACAACGAATGTTTCTCATCGGAGAAAACCAAATTCGGTAGGTAACCACTTTCGGCCAAGCGAAGCAACTCTTTAGCTCCTTTGAGTCTATTTTCTTTCTGTTGCGGTGTAAGTTCTTGCACTTTTTGGAATTTTAATGGATTTACCCCGAGCTCATTTTTCAATATTTGCCGAATGGAATATTGCAACATGTACAGCTCATGATCCATTTTTCGACCACTGTGACGCGGGTTTCGATCAAGTCGCTTCTTTACTTTTCGAACTTCTTTGCCCAGTATCACGGTAACGAGAGATGGTACAATATACAAAAGATTTATTCACATTTAAATGGTGGAGTACTCTAACGATAGCCACTTGCGGTTTCCCAGCCAAATATAAAGAAATCACACTATCACGCTTGAATTCCATAACGAATAACTTTTTTTTGGAAAATTCTCACCAAACTGCTCTTGTACGCTTGTAAACAATGTAATGAGCTGCCACTGGAATAATTTTAACAACTGTCGGACAAGTGGCTTAGAAATGACAGCAGTCTGAAGATGGTTGCAGTTTTTTCATCTCACCCTGTACATTTTTGATCAGCGGAAAATTTTAAGATGAATTAGAGGTGTCCGTCTATCTAAAATCCCGATACAGTCCACATTATTTAATATAGAGCTTAGAAATTTGGCACAAAGCTTTATATAATATGCAGGCGGGTTGGTATTGAAAATGGGCTACCATTGGTTCACGTTTAGATATAGCCCTCAATATAACCGTACCCCCAGATTTTTGGTATTTTGAAGGTTTCTGCCACATTTTCCACCCAAATTAGATAAAACTTGACAACTAGGCTACTTGAAAGGTCTGTTCTCTCCTTCCAAAAATTGTTTGATTCAGGTTCACTAATAAGTAACGGTGCCTTCAGATTTTCGGTATTTTAAAGAAGAATTGGAGACTTGGCGTAATTTAAATAAAATTAGTGATTTGTTGATGTTGACTGTCGACGGAGGTGTAAATGATGAACACGGGATATAAAATAGGCAGATATACTGAGGCTTAAAAATCTCAAGCTTGTCTGAAGCAGGAATGAGCAGACATTGCAAATTTCAAAATCTTCCTTTAAAAAATATATTTTGTTTTGAAAATGCCACAATTAGTACCTTTTAGTACTTTTCGAACACTTCATGTTAGAATTTCATCCAAAACCCTATGATACAGCTTATTGCATTCGCCCAAAACAAATGGTACCATTTTTAGTAATTTTCGTACTATTCTGGAACGAATTTCCAAAAACCCAACCTCTTCTCACACATCTCATGGTCGATCTTCGCACACAATTTCAAGATTGTATCACTCCATTACCCAACCCAAACTCTCTACCAAATATCAGATTTCAAGATCTATCTGTTCACTTATTGAATGCATTTCCAAAACCGACTCATTTTCTCGTCCCTTCCCACCAGCAGTGACCCCAATTCCCGCTACACCTTTTTACCCAAAATCAAATTGTACCAAATTTAGTACGATTTAGGATAGTTCTAACAATAAGTAAACATTTCAAGCCTGCTAGCAAACTTGATTCTCTTACCAAATTTCAAAGACCCGCATTCCAAATTTCCAGCTTTACACTGTCCACAAATACCATTTAGTACTTTCATTACTTATTTCCTACGTATTTTCACATCCATCTCCATATATTAACACCACCAAAAACGGATCCTAATACCAAATTTAGTAGTTCCAACTCTATTGCTTCCACAAATATAAATAGCACGTATTTCCGAAACCTCTCCAAATCACAATCATACACACCTACATTGTCCCTGATGCCAAATTTCAGCATTCAAGCTCTAGCCTTTCGCCAAATATCAAGTTTAGTACCATTAAGTACTTTTCGTGCATTTTCAAAACAACCTCATATTTTAACCCACCACCAGTAACCCCATTACTATAATTTCAAATTTCCTTCTCCAAATAGTTCCCATTTCACGTAATACCAAATGGTACCAAATTTAGCGCTTTTTCAAAAACAAAACCTTTGGTACATCTATCATAGATACCATTGGCGACCTCCGTTGCAAATTTCTGAATTCTAGATCTATATGTTTACCTAATGCAATGAATCCAGCTTCTAGTACTTTTTAGTGCCTTTGTAGTTCGAATTTCACGAAAACCATCCTTATTTCACCCAAGCACAAGAACATTGATATTTTCCCCTTGGCATTGGTGAAGCAATTGTCAAAACTTTACATATTTTGCAATACCTGAAGCAAAATATTAGGAATCCTTCGGTTATCTATAAATTAGAACAAAACAGATCGTCTTGAGAACCCAAAACCCTCTTGGTTTGCTCCACTTAATACAATCACCCAAACTCGGGATTTTCCACATTCATATAAAAATCCAATGACAACATTGGTTTAAATTTTAACCCTTTTGAAGTGGAGGCCTTCACTACCACTGTCCAAGTATCATTTCATAAATAAATACACTGAGGGAAAAATCCCGTTGCGAAATCAAGCACGTATGTTGTCATTTTCGCAACGACCCGTTGTTATATTTTTCAACAACGGCTGTTGGTGAATTGTGCACGAACGTGCTCAAATTGACACCGAGACGTGGTCAACTTTCGGTACCAACAACAGCCGTGCTTAATTTGTCCATTTGTAATATTGGTAATTGCAGCCGATTACACACGAGTAAAAAATGACAACGGTGGTGCATGATTCACACACGGTCGTTGTCAATATGACACCGGTCGTGTATGAATTATGCACCACCACCTGCATAATGATGCACCACCGTTGTTACTTTGTACACCGACGTGCATGAATCGTACACGATCGTTGCCATTTTAGCAACTACCGTGTATGAATCATGCACCACCGTTGTCATTTTTTTTACTCGTGTGCAATCGGCTGCATATTTACCATTTTTTCCGTGTTATTGAAAGAGAAAGGACGCATTGTGCAAAAAATTTATTGAAAATGAATAATAATTCGCAAGATCCTCAAAATATCATTGGTGAGTTGTTAGAAATCGATGGCAATATTGTTGTGGTTCGCGATACAAACCATTGCAGCAGTCAAGATGCGGAAAACAATGAGGACGATTATATGTTAAGGGAGTTCTTAAAAGGAATAAATATGGAGTCGCTTTTTGAACAATTAAAAGGTAAGTAAATAAAAATGAATTTTTCAGTTAATCAGTGTAATTAACAAAGAATTTTCTTTTTTGTTCTTTTAGCATCACATGTAACATTTCGCAGCTTGCAGTACTTGAAAAAAGAAGATTTAAAGGAAGCAGTGCCACCATTGGGACTGCGTGTTGAATTCAGAGAAAAGCTCTTTGCTTGGAAAAAACGAAAGGTACGTATTATTTGTTTTACAGAGTTGAACTCAGTATTAATATTGTCATAACAATAGCTCGGGATTGATGACGAAACTATGTCAGTTCCATCTAAAATAGGTGAATGGTGGAAACGCAACGAGACACCTGCAAGTACTCCTGGTACTCCCGACACTACAGGTTCGAACTGCTCAAAAGCCAAAGGAATTTTGTCAGAGGTAAGGTAAGAGTAATATTTGTGTAAGCATAGTTAATGTAGTTTTTTTATTTAATATAGGATCTAACGGAATTGTTAACACATACCTCGAAGGGGAAACTAGCGCTTGAATGTAGTAGCGTTAATAAGAAATTAAGTGACGAGCAAAGAGATGATATAATTAATATAATTATTGAAGATATTTTAACCAACAATGTTACTCTTTACACTCAAGACTATATGCGCATATTGGATGAAATTTGTTCCGTTTTTCCTCTTGAAAACGAAATGAGGGTAAGATTAACAATATAAACAACGTATCTGATTATGTAGTTTCTTAACTTATAATATGTCTTTATTTTTAGGATTATTATTACATTTCAAGAAAAGGAAAGAACAACGCAAGCGGAAAACTTTATGCCAAGTATAGAAACAAGAAGTCCAAAAGAATAAAGCTTTTGATTTCCGAGCCTAGCACAAGCAAAGCAGCAACTCACACATCTCCTAATTTTTGTAACAAAGATGTTCCCGAAATTGATGAATCAGTTGAAAATTCATTGAAAGCTTCCTTACTAAGAGAATGTAATGATTGGGGATCGATCTGCGAAAAATGGAAAAGATCTTTTAACATCAAATATGTATTTATATTGAATTTATGTAATTGGTTTCGTTCAATAAAATACTTTTCAAAAAATGTCGTTTCTTCTACTAAGGGTATAAAATGGAAAAGGAACGGATATCAAAAAATGACCACCATTGATTTCAATCTGACAACGGGCGTTGACAATCCGACAACGGAGCGTTGACAATCTGACAACGAAGCGTTGACGATCTGACAACGAAGCGTTGACAATCTGACAACGGGGCGTGCTCGAAATGACCACGTATGTGCTCATTTCATGCACATCTGTTGTTGAAATCGTTGCCAAAATCTCGGTGTCAAAATGACAACAGCGTGCTCATTTTGACACCAAACGTGGTTGATACACTATCATACACGGATGTGGTCATTTCATACACGGATGTTGTCATTTTTTCTCTGGGTGTACAATTTGCTTACCCCCAATTTGTTGCACTGGTTTAGAAAGTCTGCACTCAAAGTCAGCCATCCTTGGGGGAAAAGCGTCAAACTGTCTGGCTTGGATCAGGGTTTTTTTCATTCCCGTTCTCCTTTATTGTTGGATGATGCCGTTGTGTTTTAATGAAGATCAAGTGGGGTATGAGTTGCAATGGAAAATAATAAAAAAAAACAGAGGGAAAAAAAGAAACAAACTCTCGGAAGGAAGGGAAGTCAGACAAGCCTGTCCGTTGCCTTGTTGATGGAGTGGGCCATAACAAAAAGGGTTATAACTGGAGTAGATTTTTTAGACTTTATTTTTTGTCATCATAGCCCATTCTTTTTTATTGCAGGCCCATTTACATCCCATACCGATGGCAGTCGGCCAGCAGCTATTCATTCATTCATTTATTCAGTCAGTCAGCATTTTGTCTCTGCCTCTTCTCCGATTGCGCACAGAACAGAGCCTGTTCTGTCTATTTGTGTTGTCTTTATTTCCTCTTCCTGTCGTGTTGCCATACAAATTCAAATTGTATTTTTCCGGCTTGAGTAGCTCAAGTTGAATTGTTTGCTGAATGCTGTAAACCAACGCTCGCTTGCTGGCTGGGCAGCGCACATTGCATTGTTGCTGATGGCAATGAATGCTGGAGCTGGTTGTGGCTGAGTGGCTGGTGCGAATAACTGGGCGATGAGTGCATGTTGCGCGTGTCTCGCTGGAAGTCAACTTCCTTTCATTTATGTGAATCAACAACAACCAGCATTGCTACAAGTTATTGTTTAGACATGGCAGCAGCATCTTAAGAATTTCTGTAAAAAGAGTTGTGCAAGAAATCCACGCTACGTTGTTGCCAGCGAAATTAAACAATAGCGTGTGGACAGTCTTACTAGTCTAAGTTGTCAGGATAAAACTGATTTAAAGTTGTTTTGGATTTTTAGCGGCACTCTATTGGATTTTTTTCAACAAAAAAATTTGTCTAAAACATTAGGTGCCACTGGCTGAAGATTTAATAACACTTTCATAAAAGAATCACAATTGCTTAAAAATTGAAATGCTCAGTTAAAAATAACAAAATTTCGAAAAAAAAACTAAGAAGTTCCTTCTGCTTATTCAGTGCTGCAATTAGTCTTAAATTTCACCTTATTCGGAAAACATGAAATATCTTCCCAGTACCCCATATATAACAAGGTAGATACAACAAAATTGAAAAAGATATTTGGAAGGTATGTGGTATGACTGCTATAAAAAAATTTAAGCTACAAATTCGGGCAAAGCAAACGACTCCAACTTCCTAATATCAAGGAATCGCTGCTACTCCTTTCTGGAACATCCTTCAATCATAGTTATTATAACCTCCACCTTGGAAAGGTGGCCTAATAAAGTACACATAGGCCTAATAAAGTGTACATATTCATGATCAGTATAAAATTCTAAGTCGATTAAAGGATGTCCGTCGGTCTGTCTGATGAAATCACGATACAGCCCACATTATGTCACATAGAGCTTTAAAATTTATCAGAACAGTTTGTATTGTATCTAGCATGGTTGGTATTGAGATATATGGGTTTTGGTATAGTCGCCATAGAACGGTGCCTCCCGATATTCGGTATCCTCATGATTTTTACCACACTTTTTCACGGATTTTTCTAAAAATTGGTGTTTGTCATAATGAGTTCTAGCTCCATAGGTAAAACATTGCATACATATATATTGTATAGTATATTAAAAAATACTTTTTACCAAAAATCCTCATTTTTGTAAAAGCTTCTTAAGGACCCCTTAGCCAAATAATAAATTTTAACAACAATTTTGGTTAGGATGTCCTTGAACAAAAATACAGAATTTTGTTAGAAAGATCGATTACAAAATTATTTTTGAGAAGTTTCTTAAAGTAATTCGCAGAATTAACTCTTGACCTAAGGTTATATTATATTAACAAGTAAAAAAGTATCGGTCGGTATTGCCGACAGATGTATACCCTTAGCCAATGTTCGATTATTTAAAAATATTTTGACTTCTGTTATGATTATTCAAATGTTTAACCCCTTATGCAGTAGGTTCCGAAAGAATGGGCCAATATTGGCCATTTCGTGTCGGACCTAAATAAATATGATATAAATATTGCAACGTACTAAGTTTGGACTGTGTTGTATTGATGAAAATATTGGGATGTACCAAGTATGGAATGGAATCGGATTTTAATTTCACATTTTATGAGCTTCGTGGATATTCCAAATTTTGAGCCTTTGCGGGGGAGGTACCAGAAGTAGTAGACCGATACATATCATCTTCCCAACAGATCTTGTGTTAGTAGAAATAATGGGATGCTTGAAATATAAGGAGAACCTGATGCCTCTTTCGGATTTTATAAACGTTTTAGTCATTCAAAACTTTGACCCTTTGTGGGGGAGGTACTAGAAGGAATGGTCCTATCTCCACCATTTTTTAACAGATCCCGTGTTCATAGAAATATTTAGATATGCCAAGGTTAAATGGAATAGGATGTTAATTTCGCATTTTATGAGCATTATAGTTGTTCAAAATTTCGAACTTTTGTAGGGGAGGTACCAGAAGGAGTGGACCGATATATTCCATCTAAACACCAGATCTTAGGTTTATAAAAATATTCGGATGTCTGAAATTTGAAGACAATAGGACGCTTAAATCAAATTTTATAAGAGTTGTAAATATTGAAAATGTTGACCGTTTGTGGGGAAGGTACTTAATGAAGTGGAGCGATATTATCCATTTTTGCCCCGGACTTAGAACTGACGTAAATATTAGGATTTGCAAAATTGAACCAAAATCGGATTATTGCTTTTCTTTTGGTTTTTAAAATTTCGACCTTTTGTAGGGGAGGTACAAGAAAGAGTGGACCGATGTATTCCACCTTTACACCAGAGTTACATAAGAGTTGTAATTATTCAAAATTTTGACCCTTTGTGGGGAGGTACTTATATTCGCACCTGACCTAGCACTGACACAAATACTAGGATTTGCAAAGTTGAATCAAAATCGGATTATCATTTCATCCAATTTATTATTTTTGTTCTCCATAGTCATAGTATGCTCTTTATAACAACGATATTCGAGGAAATATGTCAAATAAACCTCAGAAATACCTTTGCCATGTTTTATCGAGATCGATTCAGATTTGGATATAACTCCCATGTATATCTTCGTCCGATTTGCTTTGATTCTGCTCCAATCGTATAATAATAGCCCAAATAGGATGTAATTTGGCACTTACGACTTAATTGAGCCCAGAAACAGGTATGTCAACTTTGGTGAAGATCGGTTCAGATATAGCTATAGGTCCCATAAATATTGTTCATATGATTCGACAATTTTTTTCTCCACAGGGAGAAATATATCACATATTGCTCAGAAATACTTTTGCAAATTTTATCAAGATCGGTTCAAATTTGGATATAGCTCTCATATATATCTTTATCCGATTTCATGTTAATTGTGCACCAAATGGGTAATATAAGACCGAATTGAAAAGGCATAAATGCCCCGGCAAATTTAGTAGAAATCGATGCAGAGAAAGATATTCCTCTCATATTTCCTTTGGAATTTAAATTATAACTATAATCATAGGGTGTCATAAAGTCGGCCCGCTCGACTTTCTTTACTAGTTTTTACTAAGATCTATTGTAGATCTATGTTTTACGATCTATAACGTGTACAAAAGAAAATCTACATTAACTCATTTAAAAGAGGTAGTTATTAAAAGTTCCCTTTAAAATTGTCCATAGGTTAGAGGAAAGAAAGGCGCTTAAGTGTCAACCTAACAAGACAAACCTATATTTAACTTCAAGAAAATTAACTAATTTAATTTTGGAAGAGAACATCTTAAAACAGGCTCAGTTGATATGCTGCAATCCATCGTACCTCTTACCTTCCCTCTAATTGTCCAAAGTAACGCATTGTCTTTGGAAACTTTGTGTAAACTGTTAAACATCTTTTTTCCCTCAAATACAATGACACGTAGCCGAATTTAAACGTTGGACAATAAACTGCATACCAAAACGAAAGAAAGCGATTCAAGCGTAACGTAGCAAAACTTTTTGTTCTTCACGTTCACGTGGTAAACTTCAAAATAACACTGCAACAGCTAAATGCCACAAACGCTCAACTGCTTGCTGCTTATGCTTTTGTAATTTTCCTAAAAAAAATAAAGACAAAAAAATAAACCCCTGCCATACAAATGCAAAACACTGGACGTAGAAAAATGCTTAACTTTTAGCCAACACCTAACCACAAAGACAAAGCCTCAGAAACTATGCCCGCAGAGCAGTGGGCATAATAAAAAGGATAACGGCAAGGCAAGGCAAGACACGACACGCCACGGCACAATGCTCAAAATCCAACGGCATAAAGTTGGGAAGATTGCCAGTGGCAATGGCAATCCTACGCAACGCAAACGCATTTCAAATGCACCACGCGTAGCAATGTGTTGTGTGTTTTGTTGCCAAAGGAGCAGAAGAAACACATCCTCCACCAACAACAACAACAACAGCCACGGAATTTTTCAAAACAAAAACCCCGCCAGAAAACTTCAAATAATACACAATGCAACCGAGCGACCGACCAAAGGACCGAGCCACGGTTACACTTAAACATTCTGATTGAGTTGCAGCAGCGGAAGCTAAAGTGGAACTATGAAACAATTTACCAAAGTTGCAGCAGCAGCAACATGGCCAGGAAACTTTTCCACTTTTGTTATTTTCCTTACACGAATTTTGTTGTAAAATAACAACAAAAACACGCACACACTTACCTACATCACTAGCAAGGTAAGCTATGCGAAAGGGTGACTTCATGAAGTAGGAAGCAAAAACAACGTCCATCCCAAGATGCTCACCGGAGACGATTTTAAAATGCAAAATTATTGTGGCACTCACTTGGCGTGCGTGTTTCCTTTACGGCCAAGCCAACATCAGGGCAACGGTTTTCAAGTTTCCACCTAGGTTGTGTAGGGAATTTGGGATTCAATTTAATTTTTTATGGAAATGTGAAAGAGTGTGCACCCTTTTTTCTAGGATGCAAATGTAGGCGAAACAATGTCATAGACTCTGGTTCGAAAGGCACACAATTTTTTAATGTCATGTAAGTACCCTACAGTAGAACGTTTAGTAACACCGATTGGGTGAAACAACAGCATTCCGGCAATAACGCTCATTGCCATAAATAAAATGGGCACCTAGTGTCATAGTTCCATGTCATAGAACAGTGTTATCACATCTTTAATCACGCCACACTGTTCGAGGACTTCAAAGGTAGAAGTAGTGCCTGTAGAGTCCTCCGCCGAGACGTAGAGACGTTGAATTATTAATCATGTTTTTTTACGTCTGTCATATATGGAATTCCGAAATAAGAAGACCAAGTCCCATGTGTAAAATAATAATATCCACAAGGCATGGTCATATATGCGGGACTAATTACTCTCTACTCTTCTGAATTATACCACGAAATATGGAGTCCCATGTATTTCAATGCCTCAGGGCTGCATTAAGAGCTTGAGAGATTTTTTTTTGAAAGAAAAAACACGTCTTTTGGGATTTTGATCTTCATAACGAGTAATACTCGGTATGTATCATATCAGCTAACACATTAAGTATAGACATATATTTTGTTCAGAGACTCACAATGAAATTTAACGTACAATATTTCTTCCCAATATAATATATATATATATATATATATATATATATATATATATATATATATATATATATATAGTTTATTTTGAAATTTATAGGAAAATCTATATATAAATATTACTAAATATGCCTTTAACAAAATTGTATGTTACTTTCATGCATCAACTCCAAAAATGCCGGGGAAAATTGATAGAAAATCCTTTTTTTACAATATTGATGCAAATATTTTCCTGAAATTTAATAGCAACAGAGATTCTTTCTCGTCGGAGACTTATATTGAAATGTATGACGGTTATGCTTGTCTTTGACAACATCTTTCTTAAATCATGCCTTGTAGGAGAATTTAGCATTAACATAAATCAGGCAGATTTTAACGACTTTCTAAGTATTTAGGAGTTCCTGGCATTTAGGTAAATTTTGAAATTTTAATGTATTCTGGGACCTTTAGTGGAATTTTATTAGAAATAATTTTGTAAAATATTTTGACTTGCTACGAAACCGCTTAAAAGGTGGTTTTTAGCAATATTTTGAAAAATGGACCAATAAGACCCCTTTGGTGACTCGCGGAAGGGTTAAAATTTTCGACCTACATTATCCTGGCATTGTTATCAGTAATATAGCCTAGAAAAACTATATTCCAAAAATTCAAAGATTCCAAGGATTCGTATTCCGAAAATATCAAAAACATTGCCTAGAGTTGTAAACGAATCATTGAGTTGTAGATTGGCATCGAAAAAAAAAATGTTCGAACTATAACTTTACACTGCTGGTATCAAATGCTTTGTAGCAATGGAGCCATATAGCTTACAAATGTAAGGACCATCCTATCGGTCCCAAAAAAATCAAAACTTCCATTTCCCTTGGTGGTCTTGGAAAGTCTAATAAGTATTTCAATATTACTTAAATGACGGATAATATTTGATATAATAGAATGACATCTGTAATTTTGTAAGGATTTATCTCGCTGAAGGGTGTCGCATGTTCGGCCCTGGCAACAATATTTTTTTAACTTGTTCTGATAGTGCAGCAGTATTTTTTTAAAAAAAAGTTATCCTTTCCCTGTTTGGGGACTCACGCACTTGCCTGTTGTTTCAACTTGTTTTTTTACTAGCAAGCTAGCTGGCTGGCTGGTTGGTTGGCTGGCTGTTGCTGGTGGCCATGAAGTTCACAGCTCGTTTGTCGTAGTCATCGTCGTCGTGTTGAGAAGGTCATCTTCATTTGAACTTTTTCAACAAATTGCAATTATGTGACTGTGCCATGGGAGAATTGTTATATGACTCGGCGAACTATAAAAACTCATAAAAATATAAAGGATAATAAAGCACCACCAACGGCAGCAACATAAGCAAACACCACAAGCATTAACAACAAAAACGACGACGAGTGCAACCAAAAAACACGGAAACTTTCAATGTATCTGCAATAACATGTACAACTTGCAACACCAATGGCAAATGTTGTCTCTGTTCTCTGTGTGTGGCCTTGCCACATAGGAGAAGGATACCGAGTTTCTTTTAAGCATTTGAACGGAAGACAAATGGTAATAACTATTTCCTCAATAATTTCTGCAACTTTCTCTCTCCCACCCTCTGTTTCACTCTCTCTCTCTCTCTCTCTCTACAGCGTTGTGGCACTTTCTTGGTCTACCAAACCTCAAAATTATGTTGCATCTGAGTTTTGAAGGAAACTACTAATTTTCCATGAAAACTAATGCCCGTTCGTCTTTTCTTTGTTTTTGTTTCTGTAGCAACTTGAAATATATTCTTGAGAGAATTCTTGTCACGCTGAGATTCAATCAAGTTGTCATCTGGTTGCACTTTTGGCAAATTTTCAAAAAACAAAAAAAAGGAGAGTCGAGATATTTTTCGTTTATTAAAAAAGCGAAATGCTGTGATTAATTAAATTTTGATAAATGGTTATATTTAAGAGCCTTGAGTAAATGAAGAAAATAATGGTTTTTGGATTAACTTAGAAAAATATATTGTTTTTTTTTTTTATGAGAAACAAATTTATTTGAGTCCAGTTGTGCCAATCTAGTTCAATACGATCAAGCAGGTCGGTTTAGTAATAAATCTGCGTATGAGTAATATGAAATATATGAAATCACCCATACGTTTAATAATAGGTGTACTATGAACTATACAGGGTGATTAAATTTTATTCATTGAAAGCAAAAAATGTCAGAAACAGCATCACATTTTAGAATAAGTTTAGATTTGTTTAGATTTGGCACGAATTATGGCCTTCATACGGCCAATGAAACCGTCACACGCTGCCCAAATGTTGCTCTGCGGTATTTTGGCCCATTCCTGGCGAAACGCTTCCTTGAGGTGATCGATAGTTTGGTATTTTTTAGTGCCATCCTTGCTTTCAATAATACTCCAGACACAATTGTCCAACTGATTGGTATCCGGAGATTTTGGTTGCCATTGTGTACTGGAAATGAAGCGAGGAACCTCATTTTGCAGACATTCTTGGGTTGCGCGTGCTGAGTGCGATGATGCTGAGTCCTGTTGGAATGTCCAAGGTCTGAGGCCAAATGTTTGCGTGCCCAACGCTTCAATACACCCTCCAGAATATTTCGCGATAATATTCGGCATTTATTCTGATGCCAAGGTCGATTAATACAAGCGGAGAGCGACCATCGGCTGTTATGGCGGCCCGCACCATCACCATGGCCGGAGCTTGAGTTCTGGTTGCCAATCGAAGGTTCACATTATCAGCTGACCTCTTTGGCAAGTAGATACGATCATTTTGTTTGTTTACAAATGCTGGACAACGAATATTTTCTCATCGGAGATGGAGAAAACAAAATTCGGCACTTCACCACCCCCGGCCAAGCGAAGCAACTCTTTAGCCCTTTTGATTATTTTTTCCCTCCGTTGCGGTGTAAGTTATTGCACTTTTTGTAATTTCAATGGCTTTAACCCGAGCTCATTTTCCAATATTTGCCGAATGGAATATTGCTATATGTTCAGCTCATGAGCCATTTTCCGGCCACTCTGACGCGGGTGTCTATCAAGTCGCTTCTTTATATTTCGAAACATTTCTGCTGATGTTGCTGTTTTCTTCCGTCCACATCCTTGACATCGGGCTACGCTACCAGTATCGCGATTACGAGCGATGGTACGAGACACAAAAGATTTATTCACATTTAAATGCTGGAGTGCTTTAACGATAGCCACTAGTGGTTTTTCAGCCAAATATAAAGAAATTACACTATCACGCTTGAATTCCATCACGAATAACTTTTTTTCTGGAAAATTCTCACTAAAATGCTTTTGTACACTTGTAAACAATATAATGAGCTGTCACTGGAATAATTTTAACTGCTTGCGGGCGAGTGGCTCAGAAATGACAACAGTCTGAAGTTGGTTGCAGTTTTTTCATCTCACCCTATATTGACACAACTCTGTACTGGACCTTGCCACATATGCCCATTGTAAATGTGGCTTCCCTATATAATTCTCTTTGAGCCTACCTATCCCTTGGGGAAAAATCCCATATCCCATATAATATTCAGAACAAACAAATATTCATTTTAACTTTTTTAAACATTTTTTTTCTTCCAATTTCATGCTACTTAAGAACGTTTTTCAAAAAGTATCACACACAAAATATTGCTTTCATTAGTTGGTTTCTTTGCATTTCGATTACCAGAGTGTGATAAGCCTTTGAGGCCTTGGGAGAAAAATGCTAAAGCACACAAAAGCCCCGACGATTTAGAAATATTTATTTTTCAAATTCTCTTTAAACATCCTTAAAGCATTTCGTAAGCAACAATTGACATAAATGGCCAGTGTTTTTCATTCCATTTCTTTTTTTTCTGTTGCTTTCGGTACGTTTAACTTCAAGTATTTACGCATGTTGATATTTCAGACAAAATGTATGTATGTGTGAGGAGTGTATGCGTATGTGTGTGTCTGTGAATTGGTCAGTTAGTTGAAAAAAATAATTGAAGCATGTGATGAAAAATCAACAATACTAACAGCAATTACAAATTCACTTGAACACATATATACGCATACAGATATACACAGGCATGCCAAGCCTCATTTGTTTATATTTACAAAATATGTTTGTTTCTATGAATGTGTATGCATCTTATGCTGAGGACCATTCCAAGAAACAAATGACCATAAACTCATATTGGATAGATACTCTACATTTGAAAATTAGGGCCTAGTTGGTCATTCTGCCCATGTGTAATCTAAACATTTGAGCCTGACTTCAAATTCAGGTCGTTATCATGATATAATATAGTCGACATCGAAATTTGATGTAAGACTAAGAAGGCAACACTTCCAAATGCTTAGCGGATATACAGGGCGAGATGAAAAAACTGCAACCAAATTCAGACTGCTGTCATTTCTACGCCAATCGTCTGACAGCTGTTAAAATGATTCCAGTGACAGCTCATTATATTGTTTACAAGCGTAAAATAGCATTTTGGTGAGAATTTTCCATAAAAAAAATTTTCGTGATGGAATTCAAGCGTGATAGTGTGATTTCTTTATATTTGGCTGGAAAACCTCAAGTGGCTATCGTTAGAGCACTTAAGCATTTAAATGTGAATAAATCTTTTGTGTCTTGTACCATCGCCCGTTACCTTCATACTGGGAGCGTAGCCTGACGTCAAGGAAGTGGACGGAAGAAAACAGCAACATCAGCAGATATGGTTCGAAAGTAAAGAAGCGACTTTATCGAAACCCGCCTCGCGTAGTGGCCGAAAAATGGCTCTAGAGCTAAACATATCGTAATTTTCCATTCGGCAAATATCGAAAAATTAGCTCGAAAAGTGCAAGAACTTACACTGCAACAGAAAGTAAAGATACTCAAAAGAGCTAAAAAGTAGTTTCGCTTGACCGAAAGTGGTGAACTGCAGAATTGGGTTTTCTCCGATGAGTAAACAAACAAAATGATCGTGTTTACTTGCCAAAGAGGTCAGCTGAAAATGTGCACCTTCGGTTGGCCACCAGAACTCAAGCGCCGGCCATGGTAACGGTGTGGGCTGCCATAACAGCCGATGGTCACTCTTGTCCCACCGCTCGTATTTATCAACCGTGGCATCAGAAGAAATGCCGAATATTATCGCGAAAATATTCTGGAGGATGTATTTAAGATTCGGGCACGCAAATATTTTGGCCGCAGACCTAGCACATTCAAACAGGACTCAGCACCATCGCACACAGCACGCGCCAAAATGAGGTTCCTCGCTTCATTTCCAGCGCACAATGACCACCAAAATCTCCGGATACCAATCCGTTATACTATTGTGTCTGGAGTATTGTTGAAAGCAAGGTTGGCACTGAAAACTACCATAGTGTCGATCACCTCAAGCCAGCGCTTCGCCGAGAATGGACCAAAATACCGCAGAGCAACATTCGGCCAGCATGAAATGTGAAAATTATGGCGTTTGACTTTGTTGCAGTTTTTTTTTATCTCACCCTGTAAACATTTTTGCGGGAAGAGTGGACCGATGTATTCCATCTTCACAACAATTCTTGTATTAGTAGAAATATTGGTATATATAAATTTGAAGACAATCAGATTCATAATTCGCATTTTTAGAGAGTTTTGATATTGAAAATATTGACCCCTTTTTTGGAGAGTTACCATAAGGGGTTGACTGATACGATTTATGTTCAGACCTGATCTTATGTTGCCAAGTTTGAAAGCGATCGGATACTCATTTCTTGGCTTATGAGCTCCATGGTTATGAGTAAGGTAAAAGAAGGAGTGGTCCCTTCTATCCGTTCTTCTTACCAGATCTTGTATTGGTGGAAATATTGAGATGTGCGAAATTCGAAGACAATATTTTATTTCACATTTCATAACAGTTATAATCATTCAAAATGTTGACCTTTTGTGGGGGAGGTACTTGATGGAATGGGCCGATATTTTCGCACCTGACCTTGTACTGATAAAAATATTCGGATTCGCTTTTGTTTTTTAAGTAAATAATTTTCCATGAGAATGTTGGCCTTTTGTGAGGGATTTACCCCAATTTGATTTAAGTTTAATAATAATATTACGATCTACGAAGTTTGAACCAAATCAAATACTTTTTTCGATAGGTATCGTGCGCGCCAGACAGAGAAGGGCAACCGATTTCGTGTAAAGAGACCTAGAGTCTATAACCGTTGTTTCGATGAGACACGTTACGGTAACAGCTTCGGTAAATTGCCTTCTTGTTCAGATACGCACAAAACCCCGTAATATTTAAAATAAAAAATTGTCACATCTACAACCTCAAATATTTTAACTTATTTCGTTCATATTTAGTTTCAAAATGTATTCTTCTGAATAAAAATCGGTGATAGTAACGAAGGGACTCACGAAAATGAATTCTCGATCTCATTGCATTGTACTAAGACCAAATGCCCTGTGTTTCGTAGGTGATTACCTTGTGGATTTTATTCAATGTATGGATGTAAAAAATGTAGGATACAATGTTTAAATTATATACTGACATTACTAAAGTATATAAATTTGTTCGGTGTAGGGTGACATATGTATGTATGTTTAATTACAATCAATTTTTCTCATGTTAAAAAATTGGTAGTCTTGGGTTTTCTTTAAATTCAAACTGATATGCAGACTGAAAGTATAGTTTTCAAAAAACGGCATGTGACAAATGTTTAAACTAAATATTTTCCTTGTATTTCTTGCTTAATTTAGTTTAACAAACAACATTGGTGTTGCTTTCTATGTTCACTTTTTCAATGGCATGACAAGTCTACCAGTTAGCTAGTCATAGAGATGGCAGCACATGAGCTGCAAACTATAATAAAATCAATGGATTTTTTGAGGATCAATGGGGATGAATGTTCAATATTAAAATAATTTTTTATTCAGCAACGTATTGAAGTATATTCAAATCAGCCCAAGTATATTATTGAAAGATAATTTTGAAAGTTTTCAAATTCTCTTGAAATTAAATTTCAATGTTAAAGCTTTTTTGGAGAGCAAATTTCTGCGGAAAAATCTTAGTAAGCTTAAGAACTTAATATTGTAAAAAAATCCATGCTACTAATATTCCGCGAAAAAGTAGTCTTGCGATCTTTACCTCTTTCACCACTGTAGCGTATACTTTATTCTCTTGATATAAGGTGGCAACACGTATACGACACCCATGCGTCGTAATGTATGTTCCATACAAGTTTGTTTATGATTTTTTCACAATCCGATTTACTTCCTACAAATAAATATAGTACATTTTTAGTTTACTCCTTAAAAATTAGATTTAAATGGCAATTGAAAAATTTCTAAAGGATAAATGCGTATTTCACTTTATTTTTTGGCATCTCTTATACCACATGTCTTTGTCCGTTCTCTGTTCTTCAATGACGACAATTCTTTTGAATGACACCCCAAGAAAAAAGATGAAGTCCATTTTACTAAAAACATTCTTCAATGTACCCCAAAGGATATTAAGGGACTTGGTCAAGTCAATTTAGAGACTTGCTGCATGTCCTGCCTGGCATTTCTTGTGAAAATTTAACAAACTCCGGCATTATTTTTATGATTTATGCTCTTCTCTTTTGAAATTGAAATTTTTGTGTCCATCCTTAAGAACATATTTTCACATGAAAGAAGGTCTTGACAATTTTTGTTATAGGAAAAAAAGGGGGAAAATTTTTCAGGGATATCATTCCATGAAATGCTTCAAAATGGTCTTTTGTGCTGTTGCGCTACATACGTACGTACTAACACATAAGTGTATTGACTTTTGAGTTCATATAGAATCATCATCTTCATCTTGTTGTTATTTTTCACATAGTGTTAGTTGTTGTTGTTTTCGTTGTGGAAAAAGAATCTGATTACTTAATGCCGTATAAATACTCCAACACAAACAAAAAGAGTATCAATGACCGGCTAGTTGCCGGCCTCATCAAACGTCAGGCTATTTTCCCACAATTATGCAGAAAGAAAGAAAGAAAGAAAGGTATATGAGATGTATCATTAAATGCATGTGAGAGGAGGGTAGTGTGGTAAGTCAGGAAAACGAACGAAAAATTCGAACTCAAAATGCCATAATTTGCCTATGTTTGCCAAAATTAAATGGAAAACATCATTACCAGGATACTATTCCAAAAAATTACCCGATGTAACCCATTTTCAGTACCAATGATTCTGGAAGTTATCAAAATTCTCTATCAAATTTCAAAGCCTTTTCCTAAATATTGTAAAATATATCGGAAACTATAGGGGTCCCTTTTTTATATGGTCACAACTATATAAGAACTTTAAAAACATTTGACCTAAGAACACAGAACTTCCTCGGGGTTTTGATTTCAAAATAACTAATATCAAGACTGCTTTGGATTTTTTCGCATCTCAGACTAGCAATTGTTTAGTTAAATTATAAACGAGAATTACAGCGAATTGGGAAAAAGTGCTATATTGTTCAGAAATAATCAAGGTTTTTACTAACAAAAATGTATGCTATTTCTATCGAACATATTAGGTATTCAAATTTTATTTATTCAGGGACTCACAACGAAATTCGATCTAGAATAATTCTCACTTTGACACATTCCCCAAAAAATGAAATATAAAAAGGAGATTTGAAGAGAGTTGGATGCTTATTTCGATTTCTTTGATCGTTTTCGCTTTTTCAAAATCCTGAATCCTATGTAAGGGAGGTACCAGAGGAATGGTCCGATCTGTACCATCTTTATATCCAATCTCGTGTTGATGGAAATATTGAGCTGCACCAAGTCTGAATGGAATCGGATGTTAATTCCGCGTTTTATGAGCTTCATGGCTATTAAAAATGTTGATGCGTTGTGGGGGAGGTACCAGAAGTGGTGCACCGATATTTTCACTGCAGATCTTGTGTTAGCAAAGATAACCGCATGTGTGAAAATTAAAGAGAATGAGAAGCTTATTTTGGTTTTTTAAAATCATTTTGGTCATTCAAAATGTTGACCCTTTGTGGGGGAGATACCAGAAGGAATGATATGATTTTTACCATCTTTATAACAGTTCTTGTGTTGATGGAAAAATGGAGATGTATCAAGTTTGAATGAAATCTGATGTTAATTTCGCGATTTATGAGCTTCAGGGATATTCAAAATGTTGACTCTTTGTGGGTGATGTACCAGAAGGTGTGGACAGATATGTATCATCTACCCACCAGACCTTGGGTTAATCAAAATTTTGGAATGTGTGAAATTTGAAGTCAATCGGACTCTTACATCACATTTTATAAGAGTTACAATTATTCAAAATTTTGACCCTTTGTGGAGGAGGTACTTGATGGAGTGGGCAGAAATTGTTCATTTTCGCACCTGACCTAGCACTGATGTAAATACTAGAATTTGCAAAGTTGGAGTAAAATTGGTCTATCCTTTCTCTTTCTGTGCAGTATCTTTTTTTGAAAAATCCGACCTTTTGTGGCGGAGGTACTAGAAGGACCGATATATTTCATCTTCCCACCAGACCTTGGGTTAATAAAAGTATTATGATATGTGTAATTTGAAGACAATCGGACACTCACATCACATTTTATAAGAGTTAAAATTATTCCAAATTTTAACAATTTGTGGGGGAGGCACTTGAAGGAGTGGATCGATATTTTCCATTTTCGCACTTGACCTAACACTGATGCTTATATTAGGATATGCCAAGTTGGAGCAAAATCGGATCATCCTTTCTCTTTCTCTTTCTGTGTAGTAAACTATTTTCTTTGAAAATGTTGATATTTTGTGGGGGAGGTAACAGAAGGAGTGAACCGATATTGCCCATCTCCGAACTAAGTTTTATAACAATATTACGTTGCCCCATATCTGGATCAAATCGGCTCCCCTCAAGAGTTATCTTGCGCACCAGCCAGCCAGACAGACGGACGAACGGACATCGCTAGAACGACTCCAAATGTCCTGAAACGGATTTGGTCCAATGAGACCTAGGGTCTAATACCGTTATTTCGAATAGGCACGTTTTGATATGGTAAATGATATATACCCTCTCTAGCTATATCTATACCCTACACCACATAGTGGTAAGGGTATGTCACTGTGCATTTGTTTGTAACAGTCAGTCCGTCCGTCTGTCCATGTATTTTTATGAACAAAATGCCGGCCGCGTTTATTATCCGTTTATTATCCGGCTCAAATTTAGATATAGCTCTCATATATATCGTCAACCGATTTGAGGATAATTGTGCAGGAAATATCCTAAATTCAGTAAATTTGGACTGATTTGGCTATTTGGAGAACAATTAACCTCAAATTGGTTGAAGATTCGACCGAATTCTAGAAGCAAGTACACCAAATTTGAAGAAAATCGGTTCATATATACCTAAAGTTCCCTTATATATGTTTCATCCGATTTGGGGTTGAAGATCCGACCGAATTCTAGAAGCAAGTACATCAAATTTGGAGAAAATCGGTTCAGATATAGCTATAGCTCCCATATATATGTTTCATCCGATTGGGGTTTTAAGTCCCCCACATTCGTTATATGCATTTCACAGCAATTATATTTGATACCGGATATCACATACAGCTCGAAAATACCTCCGCCAAATTTTATCGGGATTGTTTAAGATATTTATATATCTATATATGGTCTACTTCGCATAAATTCCCAATATAATTTTTTGTTACGGCAGCTCTATTAAATACGCATAGTGATGTAGGGTATCATATAATAGGCCCCGCCCGACTTTTGACCTTTCCTTTTTTAACTACAATATTGCGTAAAACACGGATCTCGAGGAATCTTGAGAAAATGTCTAAAAGTATGCAAGAGGGGATACTTTCCCTCATCTATTTTGGTTACTTTTCGATGTAAACTTTCAACACTCATATACACGTGTCTTCTTTTTTACCTCTTCTTATTGAAATTAATTATTGAAAAAATTGAATTTTTTTTCGCACAGTGGATTGCCCCTTCTATAATTTTATAATTACGTCTTTTGAATGTTCAAATTATTTCACCTGCAACAATATCGTGACTGGATGTGTTTGCGCCCAACAGAAGTCTGACACGGACCAAGTTTGGACTACATCGAAAATGATTTGTCTTATATCATATACGCTCAGGGGTTTCAAAGTTCTTGAGTTTTCGTGGTAGAGGTATCAGCAATGAGCGGACCAATATTTCCCATTTTCACACATGACCTTAATCATATATTAATATTACGATGTGTCAAATTTTTACTATAAGGGGTACTCCCTTCGCCTATTGTGAGCCATTCTTTGGGGGATGTAGTGGACAAAATTGAACCAAAACAGATACTCCCTTCGATTGCACACGGATAGACAAAAGGACGATATGACTAGATCTACTCCAATTGTCCTGAAACTAAATTCGTCCAAAGAGACTTACAAATACAGCGTCAACGTTAAGCACGATTCTGTGTTTTCAATTCTTTCAAAATACTTAATATAGAATATTACTCGGGATCTCTTTAATAAGATTCTCAATGTCTACAATTTTATCTCAATTATCACACTCTCCCTCCCCCATTATGACTCCACAACATTTTTTCAGGTTATTTATTTGAGAGAGTATAGTTTTACCATTTAATGCATGTCATGATGTACTTACCCCCCGCACCTGACCACTAGCCTCTGGCCTCGCGCCCAGCTGTCTGCCCGAAGACCCTTATAAACTCAGCCAAGTGAAAAGTTTTCCTCTGTTCTCATGTTTAATGCTAATGTCTGAAACCTTTGGCAACTTGTTGGTCCTGATACTCGTTTTTTTTTTTGTGAGGGGGCTAGCCAAAGTGATGTTGATGTTGTTGAGATGTTCTCCTGGAAAAAAAAAGTGTGCTGCATGGTCATTGCTGGCTGCTTCTTGATTCTGGGTGTTGGTGGGCCGTTTGCCTATGCTCCTGCTGCTACTGCTACTCCTGTTGTGTGTGGCATTGATGTTTTATGGTCAGCTTTCTGTGTATTTTCGTGTGGTTGACCAACTTTAAAAGGAGCCCCTCAGGCAAAAAACACCACCACCAAACAGCTGCTCAATTCCAGAAGACTATTCAACTATTTGCTGTGGATGTTGATGTTCGTTCATACCTTCTGTGGACCAACATTCTTTGTCCAAAAAGATATCATGGCCATGGACTCCAATAAGTGTATAGACATACATGGCTGCCTAGATGGGCATCGACCACACATGTTCGGCCAGCCAGCTAGCCAGCCAGCAGGGGGGGGTGAGATGCAGAAAAAAACTTTCTACAATATTCATGTTGCCAAAGGAATGTCCAAGTGGCCAACACTGGTGCGGGTGTGTTTTTCTCAGGGTAGGTGTAAAGTAATTTCATCATGGGGCATTCAACAACTGAAGGCAATTTTTGTGGCATCATCATGTAACCAGCAACAGCAACAACAACAATACTGCTGGAGTAAACTCCAAATCAGCAGCAACTACAACAAGAACAAGAGGAGTAAAATATGTATATTTTCGAGGTTTTAAAGTTTATATTAAATTCATTTGTTGGACAGGTTGAAATGCTTCATAAATATCTCTTTAATATGACACTAGTAATTTTGTTTTAGATGGGTGGCAAGGAATTTGCTGTTGTGGCAAAAGCATGTCGAACAGTATTGCCATGGAAAGCATTAAGTATATTCTAAACACACATACAAATTTAAAGGGTATATTTTAAATTTTACTTTTTCTATATTAAGCTACACTTAAAGAATGGTTATTTCTGACATTAAAAAAAAATACAAAATATACCTTCGAACTAAACTTGATATTTATACCATCCATCATACTATGGAAGGTATATTAATTTTGTCATTCCGTTTGTAACTTCTCGAAATACCCATGTCAGACCCAACAAAGTATATATATTCTTGATCAGCGTAAAATTCTAAGGCGATTTAGCCATGTCTGTCTGTGTGTCTGTCTGTCTGTCTGTTGTAATCACGCTATCTTTCGTACAAATTGAGATAGAAGGCTAAAATTTTGCACACATGTATATTTTGCCAGTAGGCAGGTTAAGTTCGTAAATGGGCCATGTAGATCCAAGTTATCATATAGCCCCCATATAACTGTACCTCCCGATATTCAGTATTTTGATGATTTTAGCGACATTATTCACCGGAATTGTTTCAAATTTGGCATTTGAAGTTCGTAATGGATACTACAGCCTAAGACAGAAAATAATCTGTGTAGGTCCACGTCTTCGTATAGCCCCTATATAACGGTACCCCCCGATATTCGGTATTTTGATGACTTTAGCGACATTATTTAACGCAATCGTTCCAAATTTGGTATTTGAAGTTCGTAATAGATACTGTAGCATAAAACAGAAAATGGGCCATGTAGGTCCATGTCTTCGTATAGCCCCCATATACCATACCCCCGATATTCGGTACTTTGATGATTTTAGCGACATTATTTACCGGAATCGTTTCAAAGTTGGCATTTGAAGTTCGTAATAGATGCTGTAGCATAAAACAGAAAATGGGCCATGTAGGTCCACGTCTTCGTATAGCCCCAATATACCGTACCCCCCGATATTCGGTATTTTGATGATTTTAGCGACATTATTTACAGGGATTGTTTCAAATTTCACATGTGAAGTTCGTAATGGATACTTCAGCCCATGCCAGAAAATTGTCTGTGCAGGTCTTCGTATAGCCCCCATATAATGGTACCCCCTATATTCGGTGATTTGATGATTTTAGCTATATTATAAACAGATTTTTCTTCAAGTTTCGCATTAAAGTATTGTAATAACTTATGACAAAAGTTGCCTATGCAAATTGGTGGAGAGTATTAAAAGTTCGGCCCGGCCGAACTTACAGCTTTTTTACTTGTTTAACATGGAGGAGGAATTATTACTTTTAAAGATATTCATAGAATAACTTTTTGAGTCGATTTATACATGTCAATCCGTCCATGTATTATGAACAAAATGCAGGTCGCATTTACTTAAAATTCCATTAGGATGAAATTTTCCAAACAATATTTGATAAGCCGAAGGACGAATGAACCTTATCCAAATTGGTGGGAATCGGTTCAAATTTTAATATATATATATATATATATATATATATATATATATATATATATATATATATATATATATATATATATATATATTTTAATATATATATATATATATATATATATATATATATATATATATATATATATATATCTTCAACCGATTTCGGGTTAATTGTGCACCAAATGACCAATATTAGTCTAAATTACTTAAATTTTGGCACATCCGATCGAATTCAGTCTAGAAGCAAGTATTCACATTTGATGGAAATTGGTTCAGATAGAGCTATAGCTCCCACATATATGCTTCATCCGATTTGATGTTTGAGTCCCTCACATTCGTAATATAAACTCCAAAAGAAAGATATTTGGTACAAGATATCAGATACAGCCTGGAAATATCTCTGCCAAATTTGATCAAGGTCGGTTGAGATTTGGAAATAGCACCCATATATACCTTTATCCGATTTCACGTTTACAACAATTATCTTAGGTACTAGATATCAGATACAGCTCAGAAATAAGTGCCTTAAATTCTGCTAAGATCGGTTCAGATTTCGATAAAGCTGCCATACATATTTTTATCCGATTTCAGGTTTATTGTACCTTCGAAATATGAAAATGAAATATGAGTGAAAAAACTACAACCAACTTCAGACCGCTGTCATTTCTAAGCCACTCGTCCGACAGCTGTTAAAATTATTCCAGTGACAGCTCATTATATTGTTTACAAGCTTACGAATGCATTTTGGTGAGAATTTTTCAGAAAAAAAGTTATTCGTAGTGGAATTCAAGCGTGATAGTCTGATTTTGCCGGAAAACTAAAAGTGGCTATCGTTAGAGCACTCCAGGACTTTAATGTGAATAAATCTTTTGTGTCTCGTACTATCGCTCCTTACCGTGATACAGGTAGCGTAGATCGACGTCAAGGAAGTGGATGGAAGAAAGCACGAACATCAGCAGAAATGGTTCGAAAAGTAAAGAAGCGACTTGATCGAAACCCGCGTCGCAGTGGCCGAAAAATCGCTCGTGAGCTGAACATATCGCAAAATTCCATTCGGCAAATATTGAAAGTTGAGCTCGGGGTAAAGCCATTGAAATTCCAAAAAGTGCAAGAACTTACACCGCAACGGAAAGAAAATAGTCTGAAAAGAGCTAAAGAGTTGCTTCGTTTGGCTGAAAGTGGTGAACTGCCAAATTTGGTTTTCTCCGTCTGCGATGAGAAAACATTCGTTGTCCAGCACTTTGTAAACAAACAAAATGATCATTTTTACTTGCCTAGGAGGTTAGCTGAATATGTTCACCTTCGGTTGGCCACCAGAACACAAGCGCCGGCCATGGTGATGGTGTGGACCGCCATAACAGCCGATTGTCGCTCTCCGCTCGTGTGAATCGACCGTGGCATCTGAACACATGCGGATTATTATGCCAAAAATATTCTGAAGGGTGTATTAAAGGCCTTGGTATTCAAACATTTTGGCCGCAGATCTTGGAAATTCCAAAATACCGCAAAGCAACATTTGGGCAGTGTGCGACGGTTTTATTGACAGTTTGAAGGCCATAATTCATGCCAAAAGTGACCAATCTGAACAAATCTAAACTTATTCTAAAATGTGATGCTATTTGCAACATTTTTTGCTTTTATTCAATAAAATTTAAAAAAAAAATGTAAAAATTATGGCGTTTGACTTAGTTGCAGTTTTTTATACATATTGCCTATTTTAAAATGCACATAACTCCTTTAATATTGACATTTCGCGGTTTTTAGCATCGTTTTGATTGAAGCTTCTTAAAGAGAAAAAATAGCCTATTTTAAAATGCTTATAACTCCGAAACTGTTGAACAATTGAATAAAAATGACCGTAGTAAAATGTTAAATCAGATTCCAATTTTCCTCAAATCCCGTATGCACACTGGACAGCTTTATATCTCACATGAATATAAAAAATGTTATCTTCAAATTCCGCCACATTGCACTGCATTTACTAAAATTTGACCTACACATTCTAAAGTGTATACATAAACAAGTGGTCGAATTTTGAGTGTTTTTATATCTGTCGGAACACCGAATAACTTGTTACAGTAGTTGGTAAGTAATCCGATTTGTAATCAGCTTTTTTATTTGCTGGGCTTATAGAATAAACTCCCCCCCAGACATCACTTTCCATACAAGTCTTGAAATCGCATCAATTACCTGTCAATCATGCAGAAACTGTATTTCTTTTTTTTAAAAAATCATCCTCTGAATCGATTGAATGTGAAATATATTTCAATCCCTTTAGAATTTATGTAAAAACAAAATAAAGTCAAGCTCATGTCAGTAATAGAATTTACACAATTTTATCACACATCGCAGTGATGACCGAAACAAATTTGATTGAATTAGCAACCCAAATTTTTCAATCATCCTTTTTCCCAGTTGTTGTTGTTCTTGTGCTCCACACATTCAAATGGATTTTCCGTAACGAAACATCCCATGGAACAATTTCATTCATGTGAATAGTATCAGGTTACCGACGACCACTTATTTTCGAAGACAAACCGAAATTAAGTTCTTCACACAATTTGTTGATTTCCTTGCTGCGACGGCCGAAGAGGGGTAGTAAAAAGGGGGTCTGGACACATCTATTCAACCTAAACGGATTCCTTTTGTTCATTTATCCAAACAATATTTGTACATATGGTCTTCCACACTTTTGGCCAACACTTTCCCTAACAAGTTATTACACATTTTAGTCCTTGTTGTCGTTGTTATTATGTGATACCCCCAAAATATCCGACTTTTCACAACCGTTTGTCCAAGATTGTTGTTTAAGATGATGATGGCATTATTGCCATTTTTCGTTAGCAATGGAGTTCACACAAATTTACGCTTCATTTATGACACACAGAAAGGGAGTAGCAAAAGAAGAAAATGAAAACCTAAGGAGAACTGGAACGAACAGAGAGCAGATAAACTTAGCTGTCCCAAAAATTATGATATGGGTAGCCTGCTTTTTACCAATGAAAACACACACACACGCTCTTGCCTACGTCTCTTCCCAAGAACGTAAGCGAGAATATTATAAATGTGCTCCTTGGAATCAAGACAACATCCAAAGGATGCTGCAGTGTTAAAGGTACATGTCCAGCAACAAATACAATGGCCATTACAATGGCATTTAAAATCGGACAAGACAACAGGAATGCCTTGCCACCAGCAATAATAAAAACAACATTCCAACAACAACAAAATATCTGAGATTCAACACCATTGACATTATTGTTGTTGTTGTTTTGTAATAAACTCAGATGAGAAATGTTGTTTACTTCGTTTACGACCAAGACCAGTTTACGCACAAAAGCCATAACGGACTCGGCCACTAAAACTCAGAGAAATTTGAGAGTGTGTGTGAGTGCGTGCTCAAACCGGACATGGCTTACGTTGAGGTTGCAACATTAAAAATTGACAAACTAAGCCGCTTTTGCCTGGACCAAAATATAACAGTGGATTTAAGGATAATACCAAATAGGGGAAGTGGCCCCAAAAATAAGTGAACGATTGAACACAGACAATTTTTGAATATACCTCAACCCAATTGCTGTGATGACAGCAAATGGTTCCGCTTTCAGTCATGTGAATTGTCATTGAAGGAATCAGGAGATAATAAATGTTTAAAAAAAAACTAAAACAAATGTCTCCGCAACGAATGAGAGTTAATTAACACGATCCCACCAGAAAGCTGGATTATTTGAGAAACATAAAGTCGTCAATTTCCAAGATCAGTTAAACCACACACTCCCTAAATCGAGATAATTGTTATTCCATTTCGCTCTGGTTTAGAAAAGAGAATTTTTGATATGTGGGAAAATCACAGCCGATGGAATCAGTTGAAAACTCATACAATGGAATGGAATTAGAAGAACATTTATATAACGAGGAGTATAGCCTCCAGGTGTTATAAAACAAGTAAAAAAGCAGATAAGTCGGACCGGGCCGAACTTTAAATACCCTCCAACATAAGGAAGGAACAGGAAAAACTTTAAACAAATTTCTATTAAATTTGTATGCCCTAGATTTATTGCTACAAAGAATATACAGGGTGAGCTAAAAAAAGTGCAACAACGTCAAACGCTATAATTTTTACGTTTTTTTATATTTATTTATTTTTTATTTTTTTTATTTTTATTTTATGTATTTAAATTTATTTATAATTTTTTTTTGAATGAAAGCAAAAAATGTCGGAAATAGCATCAAATTTTAGAATAAGTTTAAATTTGTTCGAATTGGTCACCTTTGGCATGAATTATGGCCTTCGAACGGCCAATGAAACCGTCACAAGCTGCCCGAATGTTGTTCTGCCGTATTTTGACCCATTCACGGCGAAGCGCTTGCTTGAGGTGATCGACACTTTGGTGTTTTTTAGTACCAATCTTGCTTTCCAAAATACTCCAGACTCAATAGTCCAATGGATTGATGTCCGCAGATTTTGGTGGCCATTTTGCGCTGGAAATGAAGCTTGAATGAACCTCATTTTTTAACCATTCTTGGGTACCGCGTGTTGAGTGCGATGGTGCTGAGTCCTGTTGGGATGTCTAAGGTCTGCGGCCAAAATGTTTGCGTGCCCAAGGCTTTAATACATCCTCCAGAATATCTTCGCGATAATATTCGGTATTTATTATAATGCCACGGTCGATTAATACGAGCAGAGACCGACCATCGGCTGTTATGGCGGCTCACACGATCACCATGACCGGCGCTTGAGTTCTGGTGGCCAACCGAAGGTGCACATTTTCAGCTGACCTCTTTGGCAAGTAAAAACGATCCTTTTGTTTGTTTACAAACTGCTGGACAACGAATGTTTTCTCATCGGAGAAAACGAAATTCGGCAGTTCACCACATTTGGTTCGGTGTTGTGTGTCGTCGATATTACTTATGGTAGCACTTATGATTCAGCTCTGCAGCTTGGTTGAGTTATCGAGTTCCCTAGTAAATGTTGTAGATCAAAGTTATCGAATTTACATTTTTTAAAGTCAGCTCGGTATAGCCATCTAAGGAATAAATGTTATGGTTCTTTATATCGACCCACTCCTTCTGGTACCTCTCCCACAAAAGGTCAAAATTTTCAAAACAATATTTTATTGCGCAGAAAGGTAAAGTATAATCCGATTTTGCTCCAACTTTGCAAATCCTAATATTTACATCATTGTTAGGTCAGGTACGAAAATAGACAATATCGGTTAGTACCTCCCCCACAAAGGGTCAACGTTTTGAATAATTGTCCCTCTTTTAAAATATGATATAAGAGTCCGATTGTCTTCAAATCACACATATCGCAATATTTCAATTATATATCTGCGAACCCTTTCTGGCACCACCCACAAAGGGTCTAAATTTTCAATACTTTTATCTTTCATAACTTGCGAAACACGTCAGCGATTCTTTACAATTTGTTATATCTAAATATTTCTCTCAAATAGAAACCTGAGATGAATGTGGAATTTGTGATTTCGCATAAATTGGCTATAACCGTTCGATTTTCTTGTATTTTTTACCATACCAATATTTTATATCTTTATTAGACGAAGTATGAAATTGGAATACTTCGACCGACTGATACTTTAAACTTGTTCGAAAATTAAATATGTGAAGAACTTTGAGGAATAATTATTATTAGATAATATATGTATATTGTATACTACAACTCACGTTGTCTTTAAAACTTAATATGTCAATAGCATCGCTAAAAAAATGCCTAAAAATATAGGCGAACAAGGAAAAGAAATATGACGACTAAAAAATACAAAGGCGTTCACTGTAAGAGAAGAAGGCAAACAAAGCATAAAACGTCCGCTGCCGTCATAAACAACAAACAAAAAAATAAATTTAATTTTGCTTCGTTACATTTTTTTATACCCTCCACCATACTATGGAGGGTATATTAATTTTGTCATTCCGTTTGTAACTCCTCGAAATACTCATGTCAGACCCAACAAAGTATATATATTCTTGATCAGCGTAAAATTCTAAGACGATTTAGCCATGTCCGTCTGTCTGTCTGTGTGTCTGTCTGTCTGTCTGTCTGTCCGTCTGTCTGTCTGTCTGTCTGTCTGTCTGTTGTAATCACGCTATCTTTCGAACAAATTGAGATAGAAAGCTAAAATTTTGCACACATGTATATTTTGCCAGTAGGCAGGTTAAGTTCGTAAATGGGCCATGTAGGTCCAAGTTATCATATAGCCCCCATATAACTGTACCTCCCGATATTCAGTATTTTTATGATTTTAGCGACATTATTCGCCGGAATTGTTTCAAATTTGGCATTTGAAGTTCGTATTGAATACTACAGCCTAAAACAGAAAATTATCTGTGCAGGTCCATGTCTTCGTGTAGCCCCCATATAACGGTACCCCCCGATATTCGGTATTTTGATGATTTTTGCGACATTGTTTACCGGAATCGTTTCAAATTTGGTATTTGAACTTCGTAATGGATACTACATCCTAAGTCAAAAAATGAGCCATGTAGGTCCACTTCTTCATATAGCCCCCATATAACGGTACCCCCCTATATTCGGTATTTTGATGATTTTAGCGAAATTATTCAGCGAAATCGTTCCAAATTTGGTGCTTGAAGTTCGTAATAGATACTGCAGCATAAAACAGAAAATGGGCCATATAGGTCCACGTCTTCATATAGCCCCCATATACCGTACCCCCCGATATTCGGTATTTTGATGATTTTAGCGACATTATTTACCGGGATTGTTTCAAATTTCGCATGTGAATTTCGGAATGGATACTTCAGCCCATGCCAGAAAATTGTCTGTGCAGGTCCATGTCTTCGTATAGCCCCCATATAACGGTACCTTCCGATATTCGGTATTTTAATGATATTAGCTAGATTATAAACATATTTTTATACCCTCCACCATGGGTAGGAGGGTATATTAACTTTGTCATTCCGTTTGTAACACCTCTAAATATTCGTCGTAGACCCCATAAAGTATATATATTCATAATCAGCATAAAATTCTAAGACGATTTAGCGATGTCCGTCTGTCTGTCTGTCTGTCCGTCTGTCTGTCTGTTGAAATCACGATAGAGCACACATTATTTGACGTAGACCTTTGAAATTTGGCACAAGTGTGTGTATTGTCCCTAGGATGGTTGGTATTGAAAATGAGATATATCGGTCCACGTTCTGGTATAGTCCCCATATAACGGTACCTCCCGATATTCGGTATTTTGATGATTTATGCCACATTTTTTCACGGATTTATCTGAAAATTGGTATTTGTAGGTCATGACGGGTCCCTGAGCGTGTGGCAAAACATTGCATGTATAGGTCCACGTTTTGGTATAGCCCCCATGTAACGGTACCTACCGATATTCGGTATTTTGATGATTTATGCCACATTTTTTCACGGATTTGTCTGAAAATTGGTATTTGTAGGTCACGACGGGTCCCTGAGCGTGTGGCAAAACATTGCATGTATAGGTCCACGTTTTGGTATAGCCCCCATATAATGGTACCTACCGATATTCGGTATTTTGATGATTTATGCCACATTTTTTCACGGATTTGTCTGAAAATTGGTATTTGTAGGTCACAACGGGTCCCTATGCGTGTAGCAAAACATTGCATGTATAGGTCCACGTTCTGGTATAGTCCCCATATAACGGTACCTCCCGATATTCGGTATTTTGATGATTTATGCCATATTTTTTCACTGATTTGTGTAAAAGTTGGTATTTGTGGGTCATAATGGGTCCTAGGTCGTGTGGCGAAACATTGTAATTATAGGTGCACGTGTTGGTGTAGCCCCCTTTTTAACGGTACCTCCCGATATTCGCATTTTAATGTTTTTTGCCACATTTTTTCTAATGTTCTTTTACCCTAGGGTGGAGGGTATTAAAAGTTTGGCCCGGCCGAACTTAATGTTTTTTTACTTGTTTTCTTCAAGTTTCGCATTTAAATAGTGTAATAACTTATGACAAAAGTTGCCTATGCTGGCCCACGTCGTCGTATAAGCATTCGGTATTCTTAAGATTTTAACAGAATTTTTAACGGATTTTATTTATTAGAAAATGCCAAATTTGTACCAAATGGTGGAGGGTATTAAAAGTTCGGCCCGGCCGAACTTACAGCTTTTTTACTTGTTATTTTTCAAGGAGGACATTTAATTCGTTTTTGGTCATATTGAATCTGCCTAAATAAGAAAAAGCAACAACTCAAACAGTGGCGAACGTAAACCAACCATGGTCCAAAAGATAGGTCTGAAATCTTCCCTCCCACCCATAGAGTGTGACCTTTTTCTTTGTTTTGCGTCTTGCATGGCTGAAGTGAAACCGGTCGATGGAGTGAGAGTGCTTCTGTTTTGTGTTTCTCCTGTTTTTTTTTTTTTTTTTTTTTTGTATTATTCAATGAGCAACAATTGGCATGCAACACGTGTCCCAAATCAGTAAAACCGTAACATCATATCAATGCTAATCCCATCCAGGAGGAAAATGTTGCAAAACAAAAACATCAATACTTCCCCGCACCCACACCAGGCTCACGACATTCTAAACAGTAGCGGCGGCTGCAGCAGCAACAATAATAACAAGGACAACAATTGAATTGCCCAGACAAGCCGGGGAGAAGGAGAGCTCAACAAAACTGAGTTTAGTCGCTGACTGTCTCAAGAAAAAAACAGAAGGAAAACTTGTGATGTTTTCCTTGTCGTCATCGTTTTTTGTCGTTCGTTTTCTTGGTTTTTTTTTATTTCGGTTATTGCTGTTTGTAGTTCAGTTACCGTTTCCTGTCACGTGATAACATTTTTATGATGCCATCTTTTCCTCGCACACTCTGTCACACGTTTTTGTTGTTGTTTGTTTATGGATCTGGAGGTGGCGTTGTTGTTGTTGCCTTTTTGCAGTTTTGCATGACATAAAACAGCTACAGGACCCGTTCCTGGTAACAGTGGTGGCAGTAACAATCACAGGAGCAACATTGGCAAAAACTGCGATGATATGAATATGATTTGCATGAATTTAAAATGTTACAAAAACAATACAAGTATCAGAGCAGAGTAGTTCGACCACCAAACTATATACAGCGAGTCGAGATTGTGGTTACATGTCAAAGTTTTTCATGGTTAAACGGCAACTTTATTGCCACATAAACCACATACTGACCCGGTAAGTGCGGAATAGTTACTGGGAGAGTAGCTAATATTCCAATGAAGGGTAATAAATCGAACGTTGAAGGAATTATTAGTTTCTAGAGATCGAGTCTTTAAGATGGTGTGATCTCTGAGAGAACTTCTCTTGTACCCTCCACCATAGTATATTAAATTTGTTATTCCGTTTGTAACATCTCGAAAAATACATTTTGGACACAACAACTAAAAAAGCTGTAAATTCGGCCGGGACGAACTTTGAATACCCTCCACCATTTGGAACGAATTTGACAATTTTCAAAAAAAATCAGTTAAAAATTCCATTAAAAATACCGAATGTAGCCGTTATATTAAGGTCTATACGACGACGAGGACCTGCATATGCAACTTTTGTCATAAGCCATTAAAATATTCAAATGCGAAACTTGAATAAAATCAGTGAATAATGTCGCTAAATTCATCAAAATGCCGAATATCGGGAGGTACCATTATATGGAGGCTACACTAAAACAAGGATCTGCACAGGCAATTTTCTGTCATAGGATGTAGTATTCATTACGAATTTCAAAGACCAAATTTGAAATATTTCCGGTGAATATTGTCGCTAAAATCACCAAAATACCGAAAATAGGGAGGTACCATTACATGGGAACTATACCAAAACGTGGATCCGTATGCCCTATTTTCAATACCAATAGACTTGCATACATAATATACATATGCATACAATTTTATCAACCTACTTCATTTCGTTCGAAAGCTACAGAGATTTGAGTGGACAGACGGACGGATTTAGCGATGTCCGACACAGAATTTTATGCTGATTTTTGTGGGGTCTAAAATACCATTCGTTGTCTTGCATTTGCAATCAAACAAAATGATCGTAACAGCCGATGGTCGCTCTGCGCTCGTATTAATCGATGAAATCGAGAAAATATTCTGGAGGGTATATTAAAACCTTGGGCACGCAAACATTTGGCCGCAGACCTTGGGCATTCCAACAGGACTCAGCACCATCTCACTCAGCACGCGCCACCCAAAAACGGTTACAAAATGAGGTTCCTCGCTTCATTTCCAGGGTACAATTGCCACCAAAATCTCCGGATACCAATCCGTTGGACTATTTGGAAAGCAAGGTTTGCACCAAAAATACCAAAGTGTCGATCATCTCAAGCAAGTGGGGATGGGCCAAAACACCACAGAGCAACATTCGGGCAGAGTGTGACGTTTCGTTGGCCGTTTGAAGGCTATAATTCGTGCCAAAGGTGACCAATTCGAAAAAATCCAAACTTATTCTAAAATTTGACGCTTTTCCGACATTTTTTGCTTTCATTTAATAAAATTTAAAAAAAAAATAAAATTATGGCGTTTGCCTTTTTTGCAGTTTTTTTATATCACCCTGTATAAGAAATTAGGAAAAATATTACCTTTTGTAAAGTGGTTTTCTCGTCGGCTGGTGTAAGCTCAGTCGCAGTCAGGATTTCCACAAGGACCCACTAAACCTCATGAAATGAAAAGAGTAGTGTTAAATCACTCAAATGATTTTTTAATATTATTTAAATTTGATTTGTTGCTCAAAGAGCATTTTTGAAAACATAACATTATTTAAATTAATTATTTTCATTAATTAATATTTTATCGCTACAAAAGCCACCTTAATGTTTTTTCTGTTTTCCCTTTTTTGTTATTTACTTTGAATTTGCCCTAAAGAGAATCCATCATTACTAGCATTGTTATTGTAAATATGGATGAGCCGTCAGACGATCAAGTGATAGGCAGATAACGTACATACGTACAAACATACATACATACGTTGAGTGCATCATCTCTGTTTATGTTATTGCTCTGCCTCTGCTGATCGCTCTGCTGCTATTCAATGTAAAAAATATTGTCCCGCTATTCTTTTGGTTGTTAAACCAGAATAGAAAAACAATAAAACATTCTTATTTGAAACAACTAAAGAGTGAAGAAGTGTTTTAATTTGGTGACGGGCTAGAGGCAAACAAAAAAGTAAATATTACCCAACACAGTGGTTGAGTAAAAATTGCAAATTAATTTTGGAGAAAATTGCATAAAAATTAAGCTAAAAGTGGAACAAAAGGAAGGCGAGAATTTTTGGCGTGTCTCAACAGAGAAACAACATATTTGGACAAATTGCTCTTCCAGGAGAAAGAACTACGCTTGCTCAGGGAATTCTACTTGCTGTTGGATAACCGTGGTCAGATTAAAGGTGGAGAGGTGTATTAAAACACTTTTGTCGTAAGTGGCCCTATAGACAACACAATTGCCCAGAGTAAGTCAATTTACATACTCAAGTCGAACCCTTGAGTTAGGAGTGTGTTTAATTACATATGAAACATATTCCGGGGTTGTCAAAATAGGCAATCCTCAAACATTGGCGACCGTGACAGGACACTTGTGTCTTTTTAACCTACAATTTTTGCTCCATTTTACCCAAGTGCATTTGGATTTTGTTTGCCCGCCTTTTTACTGTCAGCCATTACTCCGTCATTTTGCGAAAGAATCGAAGCCATTTTTATAAGCGATAAGGAATATTGCTGAATTGAAAATTTAGAGTGAGACAGCATTCTCGCCTACTTTTCATCTAATTTTTTGGTGCCATTTTTAAAACTATCGTTGCTCAAGTGGCTGAAGCTGAAAATTAAACTGAGACGGCATTCTCATAAACCGGCTTCTCTTTCTTGCGAAACATAATCCTATCATCGGTAAACAACGGAAAACATTTTTACACAAATTTATAAAAAATTATAATTCCAAATGACCGATGAACAAGTCCAGGGTTCCCAAAGGGACACAACCATTGAGGAATTGAAACAACAACGTGGCTCGTCAAAGGGGAGTATGACCCGAATTAAAAATATAATTGAATCCAACACTTCATTGTCTCATACAGAACTTGAGTGTCGGTTGGGAATTGTAGAATTCCACTACAAGCAAGCTTCTTACTACCAAAGTCAGATAGAAAGATTGTCTCCCAGAGATAATGGAAGAGCCGAAATTGAGGAACTATATGTTTCAATTAAAACAAAAATTCTTACTCAAATTGGGCAAGATAGACGTCCTAGTGTAACTGATCAATCTTTTGTGTTGCCTCATGTCCCATCTAATAGATTACCCAGCTTAAAATTACCGAAGTTTGACGGGAAATATCTGGAATATAAGAACTTTATAAATACGTTTAACAATTTGGTCCACAATGACCCAAATATTTCTACTTCGGAAAAATTCAACCACTTACTCTCGTGTCTTAGTGGGGAAGCGCTTGCAACCATAAAGGCATTCCAAGTCACAGATGAAAATTATTCTAGTGCCCTTAAAAGATTGAAGGAGCGGTACGATAATGACACACTAATCTTTCTTGAAAATGTGACATCAATGTTTGAACTTCCGAAGTCCAATAAACCTGTTCCAAAGCAATTGAGAAATATTGTGGATACAATTTCTGCTCTCTATAGCTCTTTGAAATCCCTTGGCTCCTTTGAACAAATTTGTGATGCCTTCATAATTCATCTCGCAATGAGCAAGGTTGATTCTGAAACCAAACAACGATGGGATGAATACATCGATTACTCTAAATTACCCTCTTGGACTGAATGTTGCTCCATGTTGGACAAGCGTTGTCAGCAATTGGACGCACAATGCCGACGGTCTTCAAAACAGCATAACCCTACCATAACAACAAATTACTCACATAGTAATAATCAAAAACAACATTCATTCGTAACAAAAAATGTGGCTCAAGATTTTGTGTGCAGTCATTGCTCCAAATCGGGTCATATGATATCAACTTGTCAGCGGTTCATCGTTCTTACTCCTAATCAACGAATTGAACAAGCTAAACAACAAAAACTTTGCCTCAACTGTTTATCAAAAGGGCATGGTTACATACAATGCCCCTCAAAATATTCATGCAGATTTTGTAAACAACGTCATCACTCGCTTCTTCATAAGCAATCAGAACCAACCTGTCTCCGGGAAGAAGAAGAACCGTCATCATCATCTGCTACCACCCATAGCACCTTTCAAACCAAACCCAGTCCCCAAGTGAGTACTGTAATTCTTGCTACTGCATTAGTATTGGTTCGTGACTCAGAGGGAAAATATCAACTGGGCCGTGCTCTGCTTGACTCTTGCTCTCAAGTTAATTTCATAAGTGAGACATTATGCAAATCTCTTAATCTCAAGAAATGCACAAATTCAACAGATGTCTCTGGAGTTGGTTCTTCTAAGTTGAGAGTTACTCATAAAACACAAACGACAATAAGATCTCGTCTTAATAACTTCAATATGTCATTAGAGTTCCTGGTTTCTCGCAATATAACTGGTTATCATCCTGATGAAAATCTTTCCGCTAATAATTTCAATTTGCCCTCCAACATAGAGCTAGCTGATCCAGAATTTCATCGTCGACGAGGAATCGATATTTTACTCGGAGCAGAATCATTCTTTTCGCTCTTATCCGTTGGTCAAATTAAACTTGGAGAAAATTTGCCCACTTTACAAAAAACTCTCTTGGGATGGATTGTCTCTGGAAAGTATACAAGTCAAACGGCAATATCATCACAAAGGTCTACTTACTCCATTGTACAACACAAAGATATTTTCCAAGAGATAAATAAAAATATTGAAATGCTATGGAAAATTGACGTCGTTGAAAGTAAATGCCAAAATATGTCCCGAGAACAAAAAGTATGTGAAGACCATTTTGTGAAAAATGTATCAGTTCAATCGGATGGACGCTTAATGGTGAGATTACCCTTTAAAGGTGACCCAAATGTGCTTGGCGATTCACGAGACATTGCCCTGCGTCGTTTCTTTTCCATAGAGAGAAAATTGAACAAAAACCCTGAATTAAAAGAGGATTACTCACAATTTCTTAAAGAATATGAGGAATTGGGCCATATGTCTCAGGTGGACGACACTAATATTTCAGTTCCCAACTATTACATACCACATCACTGTGTTCTTCGCCCCAGCAGTGTGTCGACCAAGTTGCGTGTTGTTTTCGACGCATCATGTCGAACCTCTTCACAAACATCCCTGAATGAAATTATGATGGTGGGTCCAACAATCCAGAACAATTTATTAATTACTCTGCTTCGTTTCAGATGTCATCGTTACGGAATGACAGCTGATATCGTCAAAATGTATCGTCAGGTTTTGGTTCACCCTGAGGATAGACAACTTCAGCTTATACTGTGGAGAGATGACTCCACCAAACCGATAAAAACATTTGCCCTCAACACCGTTACATACGGGACAGCTTCGGCACCATATCTCGCAATTCGAAGCCTACATTATGCCGCAGAACGTTTTCCCAACCCATACGAAGTAGGAAAAGGCATAATCATGAATGATTTTTATGTCGACGATATGGTTACTGGAGCGGATGACCTTGTATCTTTAAAACGCATTAAGAACGAAGTCACCGAAATTTTATCTTACTCGAAATTTTCACTCTCAAAATGGCATAGCAATTACCCAGGTTATGTCTCAAGTGAAGATGAAGTAAAAGAAATGAAGCTAAATGATGACGTCACAAGTACTTTGGGTATGACATGGAACTCAGATAATGACACATTCCATTTTGAGTTTCGCCCATCCAAAACGTATGCACATAATACGAAAAGAAACATTCTTTCCCTGACGTCGACGCTCTTTGACCCAATGGGTTTAATAAGCCCTCTCATCATCAGGTCAAAAATATTGCTCCAACATCTTTGGATCATAAAATGTGATTGGGATGAATCAGTTCCTCAAGAAATTGAATCAGCTTGGGAATCCATCATGACTGATTACAATAATTTGTCTCAAGTAAAGATTCCTCGATACATTCGACTACCAAATTCAACTAACATAGAGGTCCATGGATTTGGAGATGCTTCAATAAAGGCATATGGTTGCTGTTTATATCTTCGCTGTGAAGATTCTTTGGGAAACATAGCAGTAAATTTAATCGCATCAAAGTCAAGAGTTGCGCCTTTGAAAACGAGAACATTGCCTCGATTAGAGTTGTGTGCTGCTCATTTACTCGCAACCTTCTGGAGCCAATTAAAGCAATATTTTAACTTCCCGATTTCTCAAATCTACTTCTGGTCGGATTCTCAGATTACTCTTCATTGGATTAATTCCCACTCTTCAACCTTGTCTACTTTTGTGGGTAACAGAGTAGCTGAGATTCAAGAAACTTGCCCTGATGTCCTATGGCAATATGTTCCTACTGAACACAATCCCGCTGATTTAGTATCCAGAGGTTGTTCTGTCTCCGATATATTGGTTTCGCCTTGGTTCGTAGGCCCTTCCTTCCTTATGGGTCCATTTTTCAATTGGCCAAATTATTCTGGCCCAAGTCTAAGCGAAGCGGACATGCATCTTGAAAGACGAAAAATTACATTGATAACAAAAAAGGAGGACTTACCCTATATCCTAAAAGCAGTCCATAAATTCAGTAACTATTTAAAATGTCTCAGAATATTCTCATATATATTTCGAATTCGTTCAAGGAAATCGCTCCACTTGCCCTCTATATCTCCAGATGAGTTGACACATTCTCTCCATAGGATAGTCTGGTGCATTCAACAACATTATTTTTCGGAGGAATTCCTTGAAATATCAAAGCATGGATTTGTCTCTGGTCAGCTTTCATCATTGGCTCCATTTATAGAAGATGTCTCTGGAGTGCAATTAATAAGAGTTGGCGGCCGATTATTAAATGCCGAGCTTACACCAGAGATGAAGTTTCCTTTGCTCCTGCCCAAAACCGATCCCTTCGTAAAAATCATGGTGATCTACATTCATCGCTCTAATTACCATGCTGGTCCAAGAGCCTTAGTATCTTTGGTTCAGCAGCAATTTTGGATTGTCAATTGTCGGTCTTTGGCCCGAAAGGTGGTTCATCAGTGCATACATTGCACAAGATACAAACCGAAATTACTCACTCAGGTAATGGGCAACTTACCCAAGGATCGAGTTACCGGTTTCCGCCCATTTGATGTTGTTGGAGTTGATTTTGCTGGTCCCATACCAACGTATCTCAGGATTCGAGGGAAAGCTCCATCAAAATCCTACATTGCTGTCTTCGTTTGTTTCGCATCAAAGGCAGTACACCTAGAAGCGGTATCCGACTTGTCCAGCGAGGCCTTCATAGCAGCATTAAAGCGGTTTGCTGGCCGCAGAGGTGTACCGTCAAGAATTTATTGCGATAACGCTACCAATTTTGTTGGAGCAGAGAGGAAATTGAGTGATTTTCATAAATTTTTCCACCTCGACAAAAATAAGGAAGCAATTGCTCATTATTCATCTGCGAAGTTCATAGAATTTTCCTTCATTCCTCCCAGAGCTCCTCATTTTGGTGGACTATGGGAAGCTGCTGTGAAATCAGCTAAAGGCCACTTGCTCAGAACGCTCCCCAGTGCTCGTCTTACATTTGAAGAACTATGCACAGCCCTTGTTGAAATAGAGGCAATTTTAAATTCCCGTCCTATCTGCCAGATATCCACAGATCCCAACGACTTAGAAGCGCTTACTCCAGGGCATTTACTCATTGGTTGCCCGTTGCAGTGTATTCCAGAGAAGATAAAATATGACTCTGACATTTCTCATCTACAACAGTGGCAACGAATCTCAGCCATAAAGTCTCATTTCTGGAGCAGGTGGCACACAGAATACTTGGCTCAGTTACAAAATCGTTATCGCTGGAAAAACCCACAACAAAATCTTCAAGTCAACGATATGGTGCTCATACACGAAGACAATGTTCCCCCCATGAAATGGGCCATCGGTCGTGTTACCAAACTTATTCCAGGAGCAGACGGTTTTGTTCGAGTGGCAGAAGTCAAGACATCACAAACTACATTAAAGCGTCCTGTGGCAAAGTTAGCCGTACTTCCAAAAGAATAAAGTTTGATTGAAACCAGGGTTTCAATGGGGCCCGGGATGTTAAATCACTCAAATGATTTTTTAATATTATTTAAATTTGATTTGTTGCTCAAAGAGCATTTTTGAAAACATAACATTATTTAAATTAATTATTTTCATTAATTAATATTTTATCGCTACAAAAGCCACCTTAATGTTTTTTCTGTTTTCCCTTTTTTGTTATTTACTTTGAATTTGCCCTAAAGAGAATCCATCATTACTAGCATTGTTATTGTAAATATGGATGAGCCGTCAGACGATCAAGTGATAGGCAGATAACGTACATACGTACAAACATACATACATACGTTGAGTGCATCATCTCTGTTTATGTTATTGCTCTGCCTCTGCTGATCGCTCTGCTGCTATTCAATGTAAAAAATATTGTCCCGCTATTCTTTTGGTTGTTAAACCAGAATAGAAAAACAATAAAACATTCTTATTTGAAACAACTAAAGAGTGAAGAAGTGTTTTAATTTGGTGACGGGCTAGAGGCAAACAAAAAAGTAAATATTACCCAACACAGTGGTTGAGTAAAAATTGCAAATTAATTTTGGAGAAAATTGCATAAAAATTAAGCTAAAAGTGGAACAAAAGGAAGGCGAGAATTTTTGGCGTGTCTCAACAGAGAAACAACATATTTGGACAAATTGCTCTTCCAGGAGAAAGAACTACGCTTGCTCAGGGAATTCTACTTGCTGTTGGATAACCGTGGTCAGATTAAAGGTGGAGAGGTGTATTAAAACACTTTTGTCGTAAGTGGCCCTATAGACAACACAATTGCCCAGAGTAAGTCAATTTACATACTCAAGTCGAACCCTTGAGTTAGGAGTGTGTTTAATTACATATGAAACATATTCCGGGGTTGTCAAAATAGGCAATCCTCAAACAAGTAGAATTGTCCCTTTCCTGTTTTTCCTCGGGTGCTTTATTGATTTTAATTTTGGATTACAACCTACTCGTGTAGTAAATGGGATACTATGGATTTAATAGGTATTTTTGCGAATTGACTTCAGAGATGCTCGGAAATTCAATATACAGCTGTCAAGGTGCAATTGATAATTGCATTGATGATGACTTCGGTGTTTGGAAGGTCTGGGGTATTAATGTTGAGATTAGGTTTCTTGTTAATTTGTAGATAAAGGGGTACTATGATCAAGGGTTTTCAGCTTGTCGACGATATGAGGGTATTCGGGTATCACGATGTTGATACTCGGGTTGTAGTCGAAGTTTAAGTGATCGGGGATACCGTTCGAGTCGTTGTATGTTGACGAGTTGTGGCTGATGTAGACGATTTGTTGGAGGATTACTATGTACGGGTTGTAAATGATTTGAAGGTAAGCTATAACTCTGATGAATGGACGTCGGGAGTCCAAGGATTGCGATGGTGTTGTAGACGATTTGAAGATAATCGGGAATTCTGATGAATGGTCGGTCGGTATCACAATACACCGAAACTCTGCGAAATGGCCGTCGGGAACCACGGTAATGACGATCGGGTTGCAGATGATTTCGCTGTTGTAGGCGATTTCGCTACTTGTGTTATAATCGGAAACTTTGGCGAAACGAACCACAGATCTTCGGATCCTGAGCTATGCTACTGTCTACGATTAACTTGTTCGGGTCGTTCTATGTTGACGAGTTGTGCTTGATGTAAACATTTTGTTCGAGGATTACTATGTACGGGTTGTAAACGATTTGAAGGTAAGCTGAAACTTTGATGAATGGACATCGGGAGTCCAAGGATTGCAATGATGTTCTCCGGGTTGTAGACGATTGGAAGATAATTGGGAATTCTGATGAATGGTCGCCCAGTATCACGATGTACGGCTTACAGATGATCCGAGGATAATCGGGAACTCTGGTAAACGGTCGCCGAGGACCGCGATGATGATGTTCGGGAACTCTGATGAATGAATGTCGGTTGTTTGGGGATTACGATAATGACCTTCGAGTTATAGACGGTTGGAAGATAATCCGAAACTCTGGTGAATAGTCGTCGGAAACCATGGTAATGACGTTCGAGTTGTAGATGATTTTGCTATTTGGGTTGTAGGCGATTTCGCTACTCGAGTTATAATCGGAAACTCTGGCGAAACGGCTCACAGCTGTTCGGATCCTGGGCTATGCTACGGTCTATGATTACCTCTACGTTACTAATCTAGAGATATATAGGTCTGGGGTGCGAGTCCGAAGATCCTGTGGGACAGTGAGGCAGAAGATTCTGTGGGACAGCAGGTCCGTAGCTCCGGTGGGACAGCGAGCACTGGAATCATATGGACAAGTGAACCTGAAGCTCTAGGGACAGTGACGCCGAAATTCCTGTGTCAATGTATTATTGGCCACTGAAGTTATTGAGAGCCAGCCTTAAAATATATTCACAGCAAATGATTCCTCTTTTTCGGTGATTTTTAAACTCAAACCGTACCATTTAGTCAAGCCCCTGCAGCAGCGAGCCTCATCTGTCAGCCGAAACGAAAACTCTATATCTCACCACCATATCCAAGTGAATGAGAATTATTTCTCATGTGTTGTTATGATGATGATAAATGTGTGGCTATTCCACTATAAGTGGTGTAAGCATTAGTGGTTGATTTTTTCGTCGGTTTATAAAGTTGCTTTATTTGTATGTGTTGTAATGAGCTATGTGTTTTTAGTGGAATTTTGAATGCCAGTGATTGTTATTGGTAATTACCGCCTAGGGTTAGCGTACTATTTTTTTCTATGTGCGTGAATGATTTTGTCACGTTATACAATTACTAAATACGATTTTAAATATTTTAAATATCTTAGTCACATTTTGTCAATGCATGTAGCTAAAGCCCTCCATGGCATGGTCTCAAGCATGTTCAACATGGGTCTGGTTTTTAGATCGGCCTATATTGCTAAACGAGTACCTCCTGATTTGAGTGGTTTTAAAAGTTTTTTTTTAAACTGTTTCCAATGGAATAGCCTGTAATTGAACATTTAAGGTTTATAAGCCAATGACATTTTTTGGTGTCTGGTAGACAGCTGACTATATTGGCCAAAGCAAAATTTTAGAGAAGTATCCACAAATTTTTAAAGTACAATAATAAAGAGTATTGAAGAATATCATAACTTCAATTTTCCACCTCGGTGTTTTTTTTTTCCATTTTAACTCTAAGACATTTTTTATCCCCAGTCTCCTTCATATTTCACCTTGGAGTGAGAAGAAAAAACAACACCAAACACTTCTGTTGAGGGGATGGCAATTTATGCTGATATTAATTTTGATTTCTGCTTAAGTTGTTCCACTTTAAATAAAACGTTCGAGGTAAAGGTAGAGGTATTCGCAACGGCAACACCATCATCCTTCGACTCCACGGAACTGTGGCGAAGGAACAACTATGCCACTAAATAAATATTACTCCCAGTGGGGGAGCGAAGAAAGCAACATCGCCCGTGCCCGCCGTAAAGCGGTGAAAATTACAATTTATGCATCAATTTCAATGTTCGCATATTCCGTTGTTTTCGTTTTCTTTTACCTTTTTTTCTTCATTTTCTTCGTTGGCATGTTTTATTTCTGTTTTCTTTTTGGCACAAAGTTGAAGTTTCTGTTTCATTAAGTTTCTTAACTTTTCCATATTCCCTGTATTTTAATGTTGTTCACGCTGATTTTGCCATCTTTGGGCGCTGGCGGATGACTCGCAACGTTCTAAGTAAGTGTTCGAGTGGGTTTCCTTTTATCGCTTTTCCTACAAGTTTTCATATTTTCCAGTTGTAGCTTCCCTTCCGGAGTATTTCGATGATGATGATGCTGCTCCTGTTGTCTTTAGTGCCCGACCCCCCGACCACCCCGCTGCATATTATTTGAGCGGTTACCTTTTAGTTTTATAAACTTCTTCTGATAATTGCCTTCGTTAAGTACTTTTTGATGATGGTGCATATTTACTTACCTTGCGGGGGGTGATTGAGCGCGGATGAGTGTGCGGTAGTAACTGAGTGCAGGCCACATGCAACAGCCATCTGCACCACCACCAATTTTGCCATGATGATGTTACTTGCCTGTCTGCCTTTTAACCAGCTAATGAAGAGTTGGTTTGCTGGTCTTTGCCCTTCTTCTTCCTCCCCGATCCAAAATTATTTATGGCAAGTTTAAGTGGAAAAAGGGTTGTGTTGTTCTTTTGTTGCATTTTGGGAAAATAATCTCTTGGCGATATATTGAAAAGTTCGCAATTTTTGTTGATTATTCAGTAGTTTCGATAAGTGACTGTTATAATTAACATTGAGTTAGTGGTACTGCAATATTTTTGCGGTTTATTAACGTAGTAATGGATGGTAATGGAATGTTGTTCAATGTCAAGTAGTTGAAGTAATGTTTTGGGACGAAAGAAAAAGTGAATGAGAGCAATTCAAGGGGAAATTGGAAAATATCCAATAAATCGATTTTGAGGTACTACTGTTGAGTTGTCTGTAGTTAATGGAAATAAGTTAAGGACCACCAATATTGTTCCAAACTCACAGTAACAAATTGCTCAAAATATCACGCTTATTGATCAGCTATCTTAAAATTTCAAAGATTTTTGCTTTACAATATCTTAAAACATGTTCTTAAATAATCCACAATAAGTCCCTGGCAAATACTCTAAAATCTCAAAAATTAAATATATTATTTAAAAAAACACATTCACGGCTACAAAAGTCCTCAACAAATATTTTTAAAACTTCGCGCTTATTGTTCGAAAAGTTTTTTAGAAACTCTTAAAATATGCATAATTTTTCACAAAATCCCTCTAAAACAATTTGCACGTATTGTTCAATTAGAAAAAAAATCCACTATATTTATTTTTATATTTAAAAGTATTCCCAGAAAATCCAAATCCAATCCAAAGTTCTTTTAAAAAATATTCTAAAAAATCCAAGATTTTTAATTCAAAGTTCAGTTAAAAAACATTCTTAGAAAATCTAAAATATTTCATACAAAGGTCATTGGTCCTTGAAAAAATATTCTTAAAATATCCACGATCATTGCTTCAGAGGTCCTTGAAAAAATATTTTAAAAATATCCACGTCTTTTTGCTCCAGAGGTCATTTAGAAAATATTCTTAAAAAATCCACGCCTATTGTTCCAGAGGTCCTTGGAAAATATGTTTAAAAAATCCAGGCCTGTTGCTCCAGAGGTCCTTAACAATATTTTCTTAAAAAATACAAGCATATTGCTACCGATGCCCTTAAAAAAATAATCTTCAAAAATCCACGCCTTTTGCTCCAGAAGTTCTTGAAGAGGCCCTTGAAATAATTTTCTTAAAAATTCTACGCATATTGCTCCAGAGGTCCTTGAAAAAATATTCTTAAAAAATTCACGCAGAGGTCATGAAAAATTTTCTTAAAATATCAAGGCCCATTGCTCCAGAGGTTCTTGAAAAAATATTCTTAAAATATTCACGTCTATTGCTCCAGAGGTCCTACAAATACTCTTAAAATATAAAAGTCTATTGCTCCAGAGGTCCTTGAAAAAATATTCTTAAAATATCCAGGCCTATTGTTCCAGACGTCTTTGAATAAAAGATTCTTAAAACATCCACTCCCATTGTTCTAGAGGTCCATGAAAAAATATTCTTAAAAAATCACGCATATTGCTCCAAAGGTTCTTGAAATAATATTCTTAAAAAATCAACGTCTCTTGGTCCAGTAGTCATTGTAAAAAATATAAAAATTGCTCCAAAAATCATAAACAATTGTTTGTAAAAATGTCTCAAAGTTTTTGAAAACAAACTCTAAAAAACGCTTTCTGCTACAACAAAACAATTGCGGAATATATTTTCCAAAATCTTCCAATTTGTATTTTTTCACAATAAAGGGATTAAGCCTGACAATTTTGCAACAAAAAATTTCCCTTAAAAAGATTAAAAAAAAATTACGACTCATAAATGTCTTTCAAAAATCCAACATGATAGCTCCTATGGTCCTTTAGAAAATGGATTACAAAATCAACGCTTAAAGCCTGCCCTGTCCTGGTCCTTCGAAGAAGACAAATACAATCATCAGAATATGAATTTAAAGTCATCGATTATTGCCACGGCGATACTGCGGAATTGTCCTTAAATACATGTTTCCGTAATTATATCCCTTAACTCCGTCAATCCACGATTATAATTCTTCATGAGAAAATTCCCATAACAGTCTAATATTATACTTCTTATCGCCCTTTAGAAAATTTACGAACATTTCAATATTATATCTGCTGCCGTCCTACATATGGTGTTCTTAGAAACTCATGATTAATGTCTTTGAAAATAACCCTAAATATGTTTTTAAAGTAGAAAAAATTTGTTTAGAAACGTGTTTTAAATCCGGTATAATAAGTAATACTAATTTAGGAAGTAGCCTAATTCAGAGGTGTCCTTTGGAAATTAATTAGAAAATCTAGGGTTTTAGCTCCTATGATTCTCCAGAAAATATCCTTTAAATCCACTATTAAAACTCACATAACTATTTTCCGTATGGGACTTGCTACATATCTCTGCAGTTCTTCATAAAATGTTTTTGAAAAAAATTCACAACTAAAGCTGGTGTTTCCCTTCGGATATATATGTCCCTAATATATGTCCCTTAATATATGTACTTAAAAATCGAAGATTAGATCTGCTACGTTACTCAAAAAATAAAATATCGGTCCTTGTAGCTCATATTACTCCTCAGATAATATCCTGGATAATTGTTAGTGACTATGGTCTTCTATAAAATGTCGTAGAAAATCCATGATTATTATTCCTATGGCCTTTAAGAAACTCCTTCATTACAGACGTGTTATAAGCTTAAAATTGGTTCCTTAAATGCCGCGATTAACGCTTTTAAAGTCTTCAAAAGATTTCCTTAGAATCTACGATTAAAGCTGCTATAATCATTCGAAACATCATCTTCAACAAACCGACCTGTTCCTTCATAAAAGTCCTCAAATAAACCACTATGGTCTACGATAATTCTTCAAAAACTGTTCGTAGAATTTCCCAATTATTGTCTGTGTATTCCCTCTTAAATGTAAACGAATATAGCAGCTATTGTCCTCTAAAATCCAATATTATAGTACATCTACACATTTTTAAAAATCCTCAATCAAAGGTTCTTAAGAAAATGTCCTTAAAAGTGAGCTAAATGTCTAAAAGCTAGAAAAATGTCCCCTAAAATCCAGGATCATTGAACCCATGGTCCTAAAAAAAATGACTTTCATCGATTAAAGGTTTTTAAGAAAATTTCCTTAAAAATCAGCAAATATAGGACCTTAGAAAAAAGTCCGTTAAATTCCAGGATCATAGTGCCTATTGATCTTAAAAAATGGCTTTTAAAAAAGTTCAATTCTATTTCCTAGGCTGACTTGAAAATGCTGAAGCAATTTTCTCTTTTTATGTAACATTATCGCGTGATCCTTAAAATAATTCGGTTTCAACAGATTCTTTGGCTTATTGTCATACCATCGATCCAACATCCTTTTTCAGCCTATTGTCTTTCGTTTCTTCAGTTGCCCCATTAAGTGGTTATAAAGATAAAGCAATTGACATTTCTTTTGAGGTTGTTTTTCATTGTTAATATAGGATGATTTGCTGCCTGTCTGTTTTGTTGTTGTTTTTTTTTTTTTTTTTTTCTTTCAACCTCCATTTCTATATTAATAATAATTTCTTTCTCTCAGACTAGTAGGTTTTCTTTTTTAGTGATTTGTGTTTTTAGTTAAAATTTATTTTATGCCACACACAAAAAAAGACATTTACCACCATTAGAAAAGCCATTCCGTTGGCTGGGCATTTTTTCTCATTTCGGCAGTAACCGATTCCAATTTCGGCATTATTTATTTTTTGTTCATTTTTTTCGGGGTTTTTTGTTATTTTTTATGACTTTCAATAAAACAATAATTCACTTAAAATAGAAGACATTAAATCATGCGACGGAATGTGAATGCGAATGTATGGCATAAAGATGGCGTCATATTCATTACCGTTAATGGCTAACAACAGGGCTATCAATTTCTATGCTCTACTCATAACTCGTCCATATATAGAAAAGGTCTGTTTTGGGGGGTGGGGGAAAGCGAAAGAGTGTTGCAAGATTTCGTTGGGACATAACTTGATGTCCCTCTCTCCCCCACCAACACTGCTCCAGCTGATGACACTTGCCCTATCCCGTTTCGGCCTCGACAAGAGGAAGTAAATGACATTCAAGGATAACAGCGAACGAACGAAAAAAAAATGTTGATATCAAACCAAAAAAAAAAAAAAAATGAAAGGATGTTGAAATTACATTGACATTGTCTCCATAATGTGCGTTACCACCAAATGTTTCCCCGAAAAAAGCTTATGGCCATCTTACTGCCAGCCACTGTTTCATTGATGGTTTCATCGCTTTCATTGTCGTCGCTGTCATTGTCTCCGTTGTTTATTTTGTTAATGTCACAATGTCCCTTTTTATCGTAAACAGCCTTGTGACTGTGAACATATGTCATGTTTTGAATATTTTTCTCTTTATTTTTTTGGTATTCGAAAAATTACTTTAAATTTAAGTGATTTATGGAGTTAATTTTATGGTCAAAATAAATGGGATTGAGAGGGGTGGTGGGTGGTGTGTAATTGCTATTATTTTCAGAGTGGGAAATCTATTGAAAAAAAACTCCCCAAATTTTGTAACAAAATTGTGCACATTTTTGATTAATTTTAGGGTTGAAAAGGATATTTTTAATTGATAAATACTTAATAATTTTAAAACAATTATCTGTTGGTTTTGTTTGCATGTCGAAACCGCAAGAGTTAAGAACAATCATATTAACAATATGGCAGTAAAATGTTATTAACCTACATATGTTGGTACCGCCCGATTTCAAGGGGGTTAGAGGTTCTAAATATATTTTATATACAACAAGTAAAAACGCTGTAAGTTCGGCCGGCCGATCTTTGAATACCCTCCACCATTTGGCAATTTTCAAAAAAAATAAAATATGTTAAAATTTCTGTTAAAATCTTAACAATACCAAATATAGCCGTTATATTAGGGACTATACGACGACGTGGACCTGCATAGACAACTTTTTTCATAAACCATTACAATATTCAAATGTGAAACTTGAATAAAAAATGTGGTGAATAATGTAGCTAAAATGATCAAAATACAGAATATCGGGAGGTACCATTATATGGTGGCTATACGAAAACGGCTCCAGTATCCATTACGAACTTCAAATACCAAATTTGAAACAATTCCGATGAATAATGTCGCTAAAATTATCAAAATACCAAATATAGGGATGTACCGTTATATGGGGGCTATACAAAAACGTGGACCTGCACGGACAATTTTCTGTCATAGGCTGTAGTACCCATTACAAACTTCAAATACCAAATTTTAAATATTTCCGGTGAATAATGTCGCTTAAATCACCAAAATACCGAAAAAAGGGAGGTACCATTATATGGAGGCTATACCAAAACGTGGACCTACATCACCCATTTTCAATACCAAAAGTCCTGCAGACATAATACACATTTGAGTAAAATTTTACCGACCTACTTCATTTCTTCATTAAGGAAGCTAGAGTGATTTCCACAGACGGACGGACATCACTAAATCGACATAAAGTTTTATGCTGATCAAAAATTTATACAATTTGTGGGGTCTAAAATTTATATTTCGAGGTATTACAAACGGAATGCAAACTTAATATGCTCTCCATAATATGGTGGAGGGTATAAAACTCAAAAAAAATATAATTTGAATGAATGAAAAATATCTATAAAACGAAACCACGATAATAGGTCATATTGACCTTCAGAAAAATCTACAGCTACAAATCTACAATTACAAAATATAACCATAAAGTATCGCCGTGATATTTTCTATAGTCCTACAGAATGATCTCAAATGCAAATGATTTTGGCATAGTCTTCACATTTTTTGTACTCTAGGTCAGCATAAAGGCCTAAGTCGACTTATATGTGTGAATATCTGTTCAAATCATGATACAATAGGTATAAAAAACGGGCTATATGATCCGCATTAAAGTATGGTCCCATCATAACTCCCGCTCGAATTTATGTAGAGAGTCACAATCGCACGAATTTCGGGGGTACTCTTTCAGCCACATTTCGCAATTATATGTTATATGTTCATATTGGATTAGTTATTATCTCTACGAAAAATTTATGTCGGAAGACGATTTGGTAGAAGAACCACAGATCGCTTGCATACCCTCCTAGATATATCAACATTTTGGAGTGGTACTTTTAAGGATATTTTTCAACTAATGAGCAGTTATTCGTTGTTGTCAGATTCCTTATGATGGAAGGGGGTCAAAAGTTAGGGAAGGATTTGCCCGATCTTGAACTTTTTCTCACCTGCCTTAAGCGTGATAGAAACATTACGATGTACGACGATTGGTCTATGTCGGATATTCACTTCTCCTTCTGTAAAGTTCATGATATTTGAAAATGATCAATCTTAGTGGGAGAGGTACGAGAGGAAGTCGGCCGATATATCCCATATTCAAATATATTCCGTCAAGTTTGAGATTTATTGTTCCACAAAATGCTCTTGAAATATAATAATTTGAAACGATTGAGATAAAAACGAGGAGTTCTTTTGTATTTAATATTTAAACCTAAATCCGATACAAATAATGCAGTCTACAGGTTGAGATAAAAAAACTGCAACAAAGTCAAACGACATATTTTTTACATTTTTTTTTTTAAATTTTATTGAATGTCGGAAAAAGCATCAAATTTTAGAATAAGTTTAGATTTCTTCGAATTTGTCACCTTTGGCACAAATTACGGCCTTCAAACGGCCAATGAAACCGTCAAACGCTGTCCGAATGTTGCTCTGCGGTATTTTTGCCCATTCCCGGCGAAGCGATTGCTTGAGGTGATCGACACTTTGGTATTTTTTAGTGTCAACCTTGCTTTCCAAAATACTCCAGACACAATAGTCCAACGGGCTGGTATCCGGAGATTTTTGTGCAATGGAAATGAAGCGAGGAACCTCATTTTGTAACCATTCTTGGGTGGCGCGTCCTGAGTGCTATGGTGCTGAGTCCTGTTGGAATGTCCAAGGTCTGCGCCCAAATGTTTGCATGCGCAAGGCTTTAATACACCCTCCAGAATATTATCGCGATAATATTCGGCATTTATTCTGATGCCACGGTCGATTAATACGAGCGGAGAGCGACCATCGGCAGCCCACACCATCAACATGGCCGGCGCTTGAGTTCTGGTAGCCAAACGAAGCTGCACATTTTCAGCTGACCTCTTTGGCAAGTAAGCGCGATCATTTTGTTTGTTTACAAACTGCTGGACAACGAAAGTTTTTCTGATTGGAGAAAACCAAATTCGACAGTTCACAACTTTCGGCCAAGCGAAGCAACTCTTTTGAGTCCATTTTCTTTCTGTTGCGGTGTAAATTCTTGCAATTTTTTGGAATTTCAATGGTTTTACCCTGAGCTCATTTTTTAATTTTTGCCGAATGGAATACTGCGATATGTTCAGCTCACGAGTCATTTTTCAGGCACTGCGACGCGGGTTTCGATCAAGCCCCTTCTTTATTTTTCGAACCTTTTTTGCTGATGTTACTGCTTTCTTCCGGCAGCTTCCTTGACGTCGGGCTACGCTAACAGTATCACGGTAACGAGCGATGGTACGAGACACAAAAGATGTATTCACATTTAAATGCTGGAGTGCTCTAACGATAGACACATGTAGTTTTCCAGCCAAATAAAAAGAAATCACGCTTGAATTCCATCGCGAATAACTTTTTTTCTGGAAAATTCTCACCGAAATGCTATTGTACGCTTGTAAGCGATATAATGAGCTGTCACTGGAATAATTTTAACAACTGTCGTACGAGTGGCTTAGAAATGACAACAGTCTGAAGTTGGTTGCAGTTTTTTATCTCACCCTGTAGTGGGCCATATTATCCATAATGAGACAAATATTATTTCCATAGGTGTCATTAAAACAATTATATGACGGATGATCCGCCCAGACGCACCTGGAAGAATCTACATGAGTCTGCTTTTAATATTGTCCTTTACAATTACTATTTTTGTTTTAATTATTTCAATTCCATTTTTTGTAATGTCAGTTTAAAAATTTAAATATATTCATTTAAGTCTTCCAGAATCATAGGAGTCATCGTAATTTCTCTCGAAAATGACTCAAATTAACGAATTTAATTCATGATTGAACCATTTTGAATTACAATTTTGCAACATTATAAATTATCGATCTTTCCATTATAGTTAAGACCTCATTCTCGTGCCGGCTTACCCCACTCTCTCTCTCTCTCTCTCTCTCTCTCTCTCTCTTCCCCCATAAAATAAAAACAATGAACAATTGTTGCTTGTTTTTTCCCCATTGTTGTCTTTATTTTTACATTTGCGTTGCGTTGCGTTTGAAAGCCATTGCGCCATTGAAAATTCATTATGACCAGGGTCATAATAAACAAAACATTGTTGTTCGTGCCGCCTCGTTCTGCCAATGGCTAAAACAAAAAAGGCCATAAATTTTCGTGTTGTCGTTGATGTCCTCTGACTGTTGCTGCAGGCATTACGAATAAAACGCAATTTTACAACAGCATTCGACATCATTTGGGGTTGCAGAGTCATAATTTCTCTATGGATGTCCTCTTTTGTTTTGGGAGGCCAAAGAACTGTTGCTGCTGCTGCTGCTGTAATGTCTGGTGGCAGTTTTTTTTCAGTTTCTGTGTGTGAGTGTGTTGCTTTTTTTGTTACGCATCCGCACCATGGCCGCCAAGGGCATCATCAACTTTAGCCTCATCAGCATTATCCATTACACATCAACGTGGCATTGGCATTGATGGCCAACAACAGCAGCAGCAGCAACAGCGTCCAAACATCATCAGTATTATGGTCCTCATCATTTAACGATCAAATACAAATCTTTTATCATTCGCCACTGCTGACGACTGAGTTTTTTTGTTGTTTTTTTTTCGCTTTTGTGTCGACTTAAAGTCATCACATGATAGCCGCATGCCGGGCTGACTAACGAACTGGCTAACTGTGTGGAATGAGTCAAATCATTTATTTATGACCATTTATGCCATGGCCAACTCAAAATAGAAGTAGCAACTGGTGCTGATTTTTGATGGACCTGCTTAAAGCTTTAAAATGAGAAAAGTTTTTTCTTCTTCATTGTATATGTGCAAACGCACACACACACAATCAACACTGTCTCCTAAATCCATTCTTTGGGTTATTTGTTTTGTTTTTATGCCATGCATTGGGATACAAGATTTAATAATGTATTTGTTCGTTTGCAGCTGTCTGTGTATGTATGTGTATACTAAATGCAATGTTGACAACACATTTCATTTTCATTCGCCTCTGTCATTTATACACACATACATGCATATACACACAGTCATTCACATGTATAATAAAGCCATAAAAATCATTGAATTTACTGTTGCTTCGTTAAAATTTATTTGCGTTTGCCTTCGAAATGCGTTTGCGGGACAAAGTGTAGGCATGAGTGTCTACTTTTGATTGTTTAACTTTATGTTTGGTCAGCCATTTGTTCGTAATGAAAAAAAGAAAACTGTTGCTCTAAGATTAGTGAGCTGAACTGAAAAGGGGAATGGACCAAGTTAAAGTTGCTCTACATTGGAAAGTTAAAGCTCCAGATATTTATATTCCATTTGGAGGCCTTAATTTGGAAATCGGTGTTATTTATCCACGTATCTGTATGTATATGTATTTTTTTCAAGAACTGGTCGTGCAGGTCAAAATGTGGGATTTACCCTAATATGCATATACCTCCTGATTTAAGACGTTTCGAAGAAGTTAGCGTCAGTTAGCTAATCGATATTGTTGGAGAAATTCGATTTGGTACATGTACTAACTTTTTGTAAAGAAAAATAGCTTCTCATTTCAACGATCTTTTGTTAATAATACTTCAGCTATATGGCTACAGAAGGTATATAACATTTGATACGCCCAAAACGGTTCTAATTGACACGACGATTCTAGACCCTGGGTCTCTTTCGACCAAATTTGATGCAGGATATTTGGAGATGGCTGGCTTGTTAGCACGATTACCTTCGAAAGGTGTATTCGATTTGATCCACACTTGTTACAAGGTAATATTATTGTAAAACTTAAATCAAGTGTGGAGATTGGAAATATCGGTGCACTCCTTCTGGTATCTCCACATATAAGGCCACCATTTTCACTGAATATAATTTACCGTATAGAACACTAAATGATCATCCAATGTTGTGCAAACTTTGCAAATCCCAAGAATTGTATCAGGAATCTGGGTCAGGTGCAAAAATGGACGACACCGGTTAACTCCATCATGTACCTCCCACACAAAGACTCGAAATTTTGAATAATTATAATTATCTTTTACAATTATAACTCTATAAAATGTAAAAGAATCATCGGATTCTCTTCAAACTTCGCACATCAACTTCCACTAATACAAGATCTGGTGCAAAGATGGGATACAGTAGCCACTCCTTCTGGTCGTCCCCACAAATGGGTCAAAATTTTGAATAACAAAACGTCTAAAATTCGAATTGGTTATCCGATTATTTTTAAATTAGATACATTGCAATATTACTACCAACACACGGCTAGATGTGAAGATGGAATATGTCGGACCACTTTTTCTGATACCTCCCCCCCAACACCAGATTAAAATTTTCAATATTGATGACTTTTATAAAATGGGAAATAAGCATCAGATTCTCTCCAAATTTCACACATTCGAACATTTTTGATGACACACGATCTGGTGTGAAGATTGAATATATCGGTCCACTCTTCCGTGTACCTCCCCTACAAAGGGATCTACATATTGAATTATAAAACGTTCATAAAATTCTAAATAAGCATCTGATTCTCTTCCAATTGCAGACATCTCCACATTTATTTTAACACAATATATGGCACAAAGATGATAGGTACCTGCCTACTCTTCCTGGTACCACCCCCAAAAATGGTAACAATTTTCAATATTTACATTTCTCATAACGTGTGAAACAATTTACCGATTATATTCAAACTTGGTATATCGAAATATTTTTCTCAATCAGAGATGTGCATATGGAATTTTCTGCCCACTTCTACGGGTACCTTCCACACAAAAAGTTAAAATTTTGATTTACAATTATTTTTTTTTTTTTTGCATTTCGCAAATTTCAGTATTTTTGTTTTTTTTTACGTTTACTCTCACTCTCTATATCTCTATCCCTTTTTCTCTCTTTTTAACCCTTTCTGAAAAATTCCAGAATTTTTAGTTTTTCCTGTATGGTTAGGTATATGCCTTTGCTAGACCTATTCTCCCTACTATTTTATCGAACAGTTGTTCCTCAAGGCGATATTCGATTTGACCAAATCATTGTACCTTTTCCATTCAGTTTGTAACTCATCGAAATTATCATTTAAGACCCAACAAAGTATGTATATTCTTGATCGGAGAAAGTCAATTTAGCCATGTCCATCCGTCTGTTGTAATTACGCCAGAGTCCAAACGGCATGATATAGGAAGCTATAATTTCCCATAGATTTGTCTTTTGTCTGCATTTATGTTCAAGTTCCAAGATGGGTATAACCTCCATATAATTGGTCCTTCGCATAGTCCGTGTCCTTATTTACCAATTGTCAAGAGAACCTCTAAGTACTCAAATACAGTAAATGTAGGCTGAAAACTTAGCTCAGTGTGGTTCGTAGTGGAGTCATTTTTTGGAAATTGGTTACCATTTTCAGGGACAATTGCTGGGAAGGAATTATTATTTCCAATTTCTCCACTTTTAATTTTATTTTACCATGTCGCGTGATTCACAGCGAGCAACGAGTTAATTCATTTAGTTGTTTGTTTTTTACTTTTACCAAAAACATCGCTTATTTCTGTGACATTTTGTTGCTGTTATTGTTTAATTTATGGCCATAAAAGTTGACATTTTGTATGTGTCGAATAACATTTAGAGACGGCCTCGCAAAAACAAAAAACATTTGTCTCTTTCAAATAACATCCTTTTTATTGTAAATAATTGTTGCTGCTGCTGCTGTTGATGCCACGGCTGTCATTGTTCTTGATGTCATTGTCTGCGTGTGTGTGTGTGTGTGTGTTCTGATGTACTACTGTTGTTGTTATTTGTAACAATGTGTTGTTGTCGTTGTCCTGGTACAAAAGTGAACGATAAAGTTGATACAAAACAATAATAACAAAAAACACTACGACAACAACAACAACACTGAAATATGAAAAATAAACAAAACATGTCCAGTCATCCAGTCGTCCGACCGACCGACCAAACAACCAACCATTCATGTTGTCATATTCATGGCGATGACAACTTTAACAACCGCAAAACAAAACTACAGCCAAGCGGCATTGAAATGTGCAATAATAGTTCATCATGAAAATCCCTAAAAACAAAAACAATAAATACCAAACAAATGACTGACCATATAAATATTGCAAAAAACAACAACCATAACAATATCCAAAAAAAAAAAAAACATTCATCTATTCAGCAGAACATTTACCAAAAACATTGCAATATTCAATGTTAGGTGGAAATAAAGTCCAAATCACATTTTTAGAACCAAAACAAATAGATTTATCTTGGATATGAAATAATCTGTTTTCTTTTTTTTAATTTTTGCAAATCTAAATGCATTAACCAAACTTTTACCATATTTTGTAACGAAAACGCAATTTATAAAGAAAATTTTAAACGTGAGGAGCTATTTATATTCCCTCCACAACGAAACAAACCACTTTTCAACTCCTCATCCGTCTGCGGAAATTAATTTAGCTTCCGAACGAAGTGAAGTAGTTACATATAATATATCTCAAATATATTTCAGGTCTATAAAATAATTGATATTGAAAATGGGTCATCATATTGGTCCACTTTTTGATATAGCTCCATGTAACATTATCTCCCACAAAATAGTGATTTAACCATATTTTTAACTAAATTGGGTTATGTCGACAGTTTTTGTCTCCAGTAGATTTTACCCACATTTTCAACGGGATTATTTATAAAAAGTGTATCTGGAGTTTGGGATGGGTGCTACTTTCATTGACAGAAAATTGTTTATACAGGAGCAGCTTTTCGTAAACTCCGTCAAGATAAATTTAAGTATAACTAGGAAGGACATAAACCACACGAATTTAATAAAGAGAGAAAGAGTAAACAGTAACAAAATTTAAGGTATAACAAATATCACAAAAGAGGAACATAAACTATAAATCAACAAAAAAAAAATTGACGAATGAAAAACATATAAAATATCTTGAAAAAGTTTGTCCATAACAGTTTTCTTTAAGGTCCTTGCATCCTCTATCTAAAAACGTTTCTTGGCCCAAAAAAGTTTGAAGTTGAAGAACTTTTATTTTAGAGGCCGAGCCAATTTATTATATTTTGTATATGTACTGTATTATTTTGCTTTGGGAGCATTATATCCCGGATTACCTGCTCCGAATTCCTTCAGTCCGTGACGGGATTAAAGAAAACTACGAATCATGATTCCATGCGATTTGGGAAAATATCATTCATCGGATGAGAATGGGCGCATATTTTTAATTGTTCCATTTTGGTAATAACCAGAAGGGATCAGCGTTGCCAGAAGAGATTGGCTGCTCCACATTTTTACGGTATATGAGGATGCCATCCACCGAATAAGAGGAGAGTGTCACAGTTGGCCAGATTTAACCATGATGGCTCCCCGTCTGATAAATGACGTATTTTGGCAACCCCTTATTTCTCTTGGTTCTCCTGATAATCGTCCCTATAAGTAGATCGCCCGATTTCATAACCTCTGAACGCCGCACTTTCAATAAAACCTTTCTGATGTTAGGAAAACAGAGAGGACATACTTAAATCTGCAGCCACTCGCTATATACAGGGTGAGAGGAAAAAACTGCAACCAACTTCAGACTGCTATCATTTCCAAGCCACTCGTCTGAGAGCTGTTAAAATTATTCCAGTGACAACTAAAATTATATATTGTTTACAAGCGTACAAAAGCATTTTGGTGAGAATTTTCCAGAAAAAAGTCATTCGTGATGGAATTCAAGCGTGATAGTGTGATTTCTTTATATTTGGCTGGAAAACCACAAGTGGCTGTCGTTAGAGCACTCCAGCATTTAAATGTGAATAAATCTTTTGTGCGTCGTACCATCGTTCATTTCCGTGATACTGGTAGCGTAGCCCGACGTCAAGGAAGTGGATGGAAAAGAAGGCAACAGCACGCGCCACCTGAATGGTTAGAAATTTAGGTGCCTCGCTTCATTTCCAGCGCACAATAGCCACCAAAATCTCCGGATACCAATTCATTGGACTTTTGTGTCTGTAGCATTTTGGAAAGCAAAGTAGGCACTAAAAAATACCAACGTTTCGATCATCTCAAGCAAGCGCTTCGCCAGGAATGGGCCAAAATATCGCAGACCACCATTCGTGCAGCTTGTGATGGTTTCAATGGTCGTGCTAAAGATGACCAATTCGAACAAATCTAAACTTATTCTAAAATTTGATGCTATTTGCGACATTTTTTGCTTTCATTCAATAAAATTTAAAAAAAAAATTAAAAATTATTGCGTTGGACGTTGTTGTAGTTTTTTTTCTCACCCTGTAAATATCTATTAAACTAGAATTTTATTTAAGGGAACATTTTTATTACAATCTGTTTTTCCCGAACAATTTCAAACTTTGAAAATCTATTTAAATGTTGCTAACTCATTTTATAAGTTTTGCGGATGGATGTTTGGAGTAGGACACTAATATTTCAAAGGGGTACAAAATATTCTCAATAACTGCAATTATAACAAATCAAAAATTCAAACACTTTTATTCCGAATATTTTAATTAGCATTTAATTTAGTTTTCAAATTTTATCACACATTAGCACAAAACGGACACACACAAATGCAACGAATATTTGTATTCTAATCTTTGCGAACAATCATAATAGGTGTTCCGATTGGAAACCAAAGCCACTAGACCAGCCGATCCACAGACCACCTCTCAATTGCCACAATGCCGTAAAATGTTAACACTTTTATTTGAATTGTATTTTTAATTTTGATATCCTAATTATCGTTTATTTGCTTAAAAATTTACCGGCATTGACCGCATGTGAACAACAAAAATGGGTTTGGTATGGCGCGGGTTTGATAGGTGCTGAGGCCTTATCACCGCCGCCCATTACCAATGGTTAAATCCTAGGAAAAACTGGCAGCCCGAAAGGCGTTTAAAGCGATGCATTGGTGCTAATGTGCGTATCGGATGAAATTCGAAACGAAATTTTTAAATGGTGTTGCCAGGCAATTGATTGTATGGCATTTTGTGTGAAATAAGCTAAACTAACAACAAATATGCATAGATTTGAATATCGAGAGGTTAGGGTGGAACGAATTTTAATTTTTTCTTTTTTTTTTTGTAAAAAATTTAGATTTTGGGCATTATTTTTGAAGTCAAAAATTTTATGTTCCAAAATATTTATTTCTTTTCAAAAATTTAAATTTCAAAATATTGTTTTCCTTTTCCATCCCTTATTTCCATAATTTATATTATATGATATTTATATGGACGTGTGTATATTCCCGGGTATATGTGTCTAAAACAAACATTGTCATAGCAATCAGAAAATGCAGACATGCAAAAGGATGGACAGACAAACTGACAGGCGGGCGGACAGACGCACAGACGCCCAGACGGACGGGCAACACACAAAGACTAATGAAAGTTCATCGAAACATGTCTGAAATCTAGCATTTTGTACAACAAGTCACAAATGACAGCCATGTGTGTATGTGGCACCACTTGCACACACATACACATACACATGCACTTACTCACTTGGTCAATCCATATGTCTGTTGTTGTCAATCAGCCAGGATATGTATGCAAAATATTTGCATATGTGGCTAAAATTCAAATGCCACACAATGTCAATCAAAAGGAAATCCTTTCTATAAACTCACACACACAACTAAACAAAACCCGCTCTTGCTTCCTCCATCCTAAGAGAATCCCTTCGACTCTACCCTACCCCACCCTGGGGGTTTTTTAACTCTTATCAAAGGATAATACGTTCAATCGAAACTAAACTCTTGCTGTTGTACAAAAACGACAACCACAGCAACAACAAATAACATTCATTCGCATATTTATTTCACACATCATTCGACAGAATAAACATGCAAAGAGTGCAGTGCAGCACCAGCAAAAGCAACAGGATATCTACTCATATTACACATGAAAGGATATGTTTGAGTTATAAGTGTGATAAAATTCGCTTAGATGTGTTTGACGCTGTCCCTGTGAGTGTGTGTCTGTGTGTGTGTGTGTGCGTGTGTCCATTTCTCTCTATGCTACAACGCTTACATATTAACAACTTGTTTGCTTTAAGGATCCAAGGGAACATTCATGGACGTTGTTTTTTTTTAAACAAATTTCAAATGCGAAAACAAAAAAGGGGTAGAATATTTTACGAATTGCCAGACATTTGGACAAATATCCTCACACTTACACATGACCAGTTCAGTCATTCAAATGTCCAGTGGTACAATTGGACAGTGGTCGCAAGGATGGACAGCAATTTGGAAAGCATTTTTTTTAAAGAAATTAAATAGATAGTAAGTTGACAGAGCCGAGTTGTTTTTAACAAAAATGTAGTGAAATAACTGAGATCCGACGCCCTGGCGAAACGGCTGGAGCTAGAATCTTGAAATTTCCACGGCGGTCAGTATTGGTGTGTAGGCATTTGATAAGGCTGGGTTCTTGATTCTTCTTCTAAAAGGGTACAAAAAGTATTAAAACAAGTTAGAAAGTATAAGTCGGTTTCGAGTTTTGCCTTGTTAAGGCGAAGATCATATGTTTTATGATTTAAGTGTTTGTTTTCTCTTTCGAGAGGAGCTTAATGATCTGAAATTTGCAGTGAAAAGGAAAGCCAGATAGACCCTATCACACACTCACCACTATGCGACGCGTTTCGCCGTTGGTTAAGCGGCTCATCAGGCATATTTGGTGTGGATGATGGCTTACAAGGGCCGTTCTCTGGAAAGTAGTATATATTTCGAACTTATTGCAAATTAGCGGTTTCGCCGATTTAAATATATTTTGACCTCTATTATGATTATTTAAGTTGTTGCCCCTCTGACCGAAGGAATGAACCAATGTTGTCCATTTCGTATCGGATCTAAAAAAATAGATAGATATATTGCGAAGTGGTAGTATTGGACTATATTGGTTACTTTCTTCACTTTAGATGAGATATGACATAGTTTTTAGAAATAGTTAAAATGTGAGTGAGGCACCAGATATAGTTGACCGAAGTATTCCATTTTCATAATTCATCTAATACAGATAAAAAATAGCATGGGCAAATCATAAATGTATATTTATCTCAGCTTTCTGGCTGAGAGAAATATTTAGATGTAGGTTCACAGATATATATCATCTTTACAACAGATCTTGTGTTAGAAAAATGTTTGCATCTGTGCAATTTGAAGAGAGTTGGATGCGAATTTCGCTTTCTTTGAGCATTTTGTTTTTTCGACTTATTTTGGGGGTGGTACCAAAAGGAATGGATCGATGTATTCCATTCAAGATATTGTGATGTGTAATTTGAAGACAACCGGACTTTTACATTACATACATTTGTGGGAGAGGTACTTCATACAGTGGACCGATATTGTCTATTTTCGCACATGACCTAAATATTAGGATTCGATTCGCAAAATTGGAGCAAAATCGGATAATTTTTTCTCTTCCTGTGCAGTAAATTATTTTCTTTGAAAATGTTGTCATTTTGTGTGGGAGATACCAGAAGGAGTGGACCGACATTGTACATCTCCGAACTCGATCTAAGTTTGACAATAATATTACGATGCACCAAATTTGGATCAAATCGAATACTTCCTTCGAGATTTATCGAGCGCACCAGCCAGCCAGATGTACGAACGGATATCGGTAGATCAACTCTAAATTTTCTGAGACGGATTTGGTACAGAGAGACCTAGTGTCTAAAACCGTTATTGGGATAAGGTTCGTTTTGGCCGTATCAAATGATATACAGTGGCCGTCGCAGTGACCGAAAAATGGTTCGTGAGCTGAACATATCGCAATATTCCATTCGACAAATATTGAAAAATGAGCTCGGTCTAAAGCCATTGAAATTCGAAACAGTGCAAGAACTTACACCGCAACAGAAAGAAAATAGACTCAAAAGAGCTAAAAAGTTTCCTCGCTTAGTCGAAAGTGGTGAACTGCCGAATTTGGTTTTCTCCGTTGAGACAACATTCGTTGTCCAGCAGTTTGTTAACCAAAGAGGTCAGCTGAAAATGTGCACCTTCGGTTGGCCAACAAAACTCAAGCGCCGGCCATGGCGATGGTGTGGGCCGCCATAACAGCCGATGGTCGTTCTCCGCTGGTATTAATCGACCGTGGCATCAGAATGAATGCCGAATATTATCGCGAAAATATTCTGGAGGATGTATTAAAGCCTTGGGCAAGCAAACATTTTGGCCGCAGACCTTGGACATTCCAAGGTTCCTCGCTTCATTTCCAGCGCACAATGTCCACCAAAATCTCCGGATACCAATCCGTTGGACTATTGTTGCAAGGTTGGCACTAAAAAATATCAAAGTGTCGAAAACCTCAAGCCAGCGCTTCGTCGGAAATGGACCAAAATATCGCAGAGCAACTTTCAGGCAGCGTGTAATGGTTTCATTGACCGTTTGGGGGCCATAATTTGTGCCTAGGGTGACCAATTCGAACAAATCTAAACTTTTTCTAAAATTTGATGCTATTTCCGACATTTTTAGCTTTCATTCAAAAAAATTAAAAAAAAAAATGTAAAAATTATGGCGTTTGACTTTGTTGCAGTTTTTTTATCTCACCCTGTATACCCTGACTAGTCATATGGCTGAAGGTATAAAAATTTGTCAAACTGAACAAATCGTGCATTTTGAGTACTAAAAAGGCCTTACACGAACTGTTTGAACGAACCCAAAATTTTAAGCACTCGACTTGCTTTATGATTTCTCAAAATGTCGACCCTCTTTTAATATGGTAACGAGAAGTCGTCCAATATTTTCCATTTCACATCTGACCAATATTTCAGGGCTTTTAGTAGAATTTAATGACAAAAAATTTTGTAGAATATTTTAACTTGCTATATTTTTGAAAAAGACCCGGAAGACCGCTTTGGTCACCCGTTTGATTGTTAAAATTTCCGACTGAAATAATCTTCGTCTTGTTATCAGAAATATTGCCGAAGACACTATATACCTAAAATTAACGTATTCCAAGGAATCTTATGCCGAAAATTTCAAAAAATGTGGAAAAGTTGGGAACTTTTCCCCTCTATGTTGGTGACTTCACGATACAAACATTCAAAACGTCAATAGTAATGTCTCCTTCAAAATCTATTGGATTTCTTCTTATAATTATTTTTTGTGTTGCACAGCATTATTGAAGTCGCCGACCACTGTGTATGTCTGGATTTCTGCTTCAATGGTCACTATGGCAATACCAAATAAACAATTCAAAAATACACAAACACATAAATCCATACATTAACATTTCTGGACATCACACATCTATATATATATGGCTCTTCATCTCTGCCTGTCTCTGTATGTGTGTGTGTGTTTGAGTAAACATTTGTAATTTAAATTTTGTAGCTAATGTCTGTATATTTTTACTCTCCCTTTTTATTTCCTGCTTGGACGAACTTCAAAGTGAAATTATGACAGAATTATACTGGCTATCCCTTTACAACAACATCGAAAAGCCAGAACAACAACAACATCGACGAAAAAGGCGAATCGACATTCATATTTTGAAATATTTTTAATAAGCAAATTGCAAATTCATCAGCAATACGTATTTGCAATTTCAAACCTGGCTGATCAAAAATTCCATTTCACTAATTTCGAAGGCATTTCGGCACATGTCCTATTACGACGACGAGGACGACGATGATGGAGACGACAAACATTTCTAGGAAAATTTACGTATGTGTGCATGAATGTTTGTAAATTAATAGTTTTGCTGAGATAGACAGCATTTCGATGATGTCGATGATGGCGAATTTGTGGCAAATATTTAATAGGAAAAATGTAAAACGAACTAAAAATATTTCCACTGTTAATCACATAAATTTAATTATATTTCAATTGAGATATATTAAGAAAAATATATTAGTGTTTGACAAAAACAAAGCATTGGTGGTTATAAATTGAAATATGGAAATTATTTTATTAAAAAAGTCAGGCTTATAAATTGCCGATAAAAATGAAACTAAATCGAATGGAAATGTGTGTAAGACTTTTGAATGCTATATGACGCTACGTCAATGGTGGATACAATTGACAATGAATATGAATGTTGCTTAAATTTACCAAATTTTGAAAAATCTACTTTACATATTGCAAAATTTGTCATAAAATATGAAGTCACCTTAGACTTTGGATGGATTCCATCACAGAACACGATATGTTAGTTCTTTTTTTTTTGTGGGCTAATAGAGCGACACATTTCAAAACTATTTTGGGGAAAGAGAACTACGATTTTTTTTTTCAATGTAAAAAACGTCGAAAAGAAGCCGGAGCCGGCCCGGGGCGCGGTCCTACGTTCTGTGGACATCCACGAAGCGATACATTTTATTACTATGCAAGATCTAACATTAGCCAGCATATTAAGATGTACGATGTTTGAAAAAAAAAAAAAAAACGATGAATAATTTCTCATTTTAGAATTGATTCTGTACCCTTGTTGGGGGAGGTCCCAGAAAGAATGACCTTTTTTTAATGTTATTATGTGCAAAGTTTCAACCAAAGCAGATATGTATTTTAACTTCTATAAGAGATATGCCAACTTCGAACTCGATCTACATTTGATAAAATTGTGTCAAGTTTGAATCAAATTCCCTTCAAGTTTTACAAGTTTGGTTAGATTATTTCAAGAAGGTACACTTTGGCTGTTCAAATGATTTAAGTGTTCTGTAGGCATAAGGGTGAAAGTTTGAAAATGATGATGTGTGAGGTTGGGACTACATCCGATACTCAATTTGTTTTAATTTTTAAACTTATGTACGAGGTGATACTTTTTGAATAATTTCAGGGAAAATCCAGAAAATTATGGAAATAGAAAATAAAAGAAAAGACACGTGTATCGGCGTTTTAAAAGTTAACATCACACAGTAACCTAAATAGAGAAGAAAAGGTGCCTCCTCCTCCAATTTTCTTTTTTTAATTTTTCAGATTAAGATACCTTGGAATCCCCATATTTGCAAACAACTTCAGACTGGTGTCATTTCTAAGCCACTCGTCTGAAAGCTGTTACAATTATTCCAGTGAGAGCTCATTATATTGTTTACAAGCGTACCAAAGCATTTTGGTGAGAATTTTCCAGAAAAAAAGTTATTCGTGATGGAATTCAAGCGAGATAGTCTGATTTCTTTATATTTGGCTGGAAAACCACAAGTGGCTATCGTTAGAGCAATACAGCATTCAAATGTAAATAAATCTTTTGTGTCTCGTGCTATCGCTCGTTACAGTGACACTGGTAGCGTAGCCCGACGTCAAGGAAGTGGACGGAAGAAAACAGCAATGGTTCGAAAAGTAAAGAAGCAACTTGATCGGAACCCGCGTCGCAATATTCCATTCGGCAAAATATAGAAAAATGAACTCGGGGTAAAGCCATTGAAATTCCAAAAAGTGCAAAAATTTACACCGCAACAGAAAGAAAATAGACTCAGTTTCGCTTGGCCGAAAGTGGTGAAATGCCGAATTTGGTTTTCACCGATGAGAAAACATTCGTTCTCCAGCAGTTGGTAAACAAACAAAATTATCCTGTTTACTTGCCAAAGAGGTCAGATTAATATGTGCATCTTCGGTTGGCCATCAGAACTCAAGCTCCGGCCATGGTGATGGTATGGGCCGCCATAACAGCCGATGGTCGTTCTCCGCTCGTATTAATCGACCGTGGCAGAATAAATGCCGAATATTATCGCCAAAATATTCTAGAGGGTGTATTAAAACCTTGGGCACGCAAACATTTTACATGCCCAAGACCTTTGGCATTCCAACAGAACTCAGTACCATGGCACTCAGCACGCGCCACCCAAGAATGGTTACAAAATGAGGTCCCTCGCTTCATTTCCAGCGCACCAAAATCTCCGGATACCAAACCGTTGCACTATTGTGTCTGGAGTATTTTGGAAAGAAAGGTTGGCATTAAAAAATACCAAAGTGTCGTTTCGCCGGGAATGGGCCAAACTACCGCAGAGCAACATTCGGGCAGCGTGTGACAGTTTCATTGGCCGTTTGAAGACCGTTATTCGTGCCAAAGATGACCAATTCGAACAAATCTAAACTTATTCTAAAATTTGATGCTATTTCCGACTTTTTTGCTTTCATTCGATTAAATTAAAAAAATGTAAAAATTATGGCGTTTGACTTTGTTGCAGTTTTTTTGTCTCACACTGTAGAGCTTGGAAAATGAACTTTGAATTACTTCAATAATCATTGTTTGATCAAATGGGTCATGTCGGTTCATTTGTTTCCATTGAGGTAAAAAATGCAGCCTGTAGGGCTATAACTTAAAACACAAAGACCTCATACAAGTTTGAACCCATTATGAACTACGAATACAGATTTTGAAACAAATCCTATGGAAACTGTAGCCGAAATACCGAATATCAGGAGGTACCTTTATGGGGGCTATAGGAAAACGTTAAGCTATGTACCCAACTTCCTCTTTGGTATGGAGACTATATGAAAACGTGACATGAGGTACCAACTATCCTAGACACAATACGAACTATTGTGCCACAATTTCAAAGCTCTATGTCAAAAAAATGGACCGTATCGTGATTTCAACAGGCAAACTGAAGGACGTAGTTTAATCGCCTTGGAATTTTATGCTGATCATGAGTATATACATTGTTATACCCTCGATCATTCTATGGAGAGTATATTAACTTTGTCATTCCGTTTGTAACTCCTCATATTCATAATAGACCCTACAAAGTATATATATTCTGGATCAGCCTAAAATTCTCAGACGATCTGCGATGTCCGTCGGTCTGTTGTAATCACGCTATCTTTCGAACGAATTGAGATAGAAGGCTAAATTTTTTACCAGTAGGCAGGTTAAGTTCGTAAATGGGCCATGTCGGTTCACGTTTTCGTATAGCCCCCATATAACGTTACCTTTCGATATTCGGTATTTTCGTGATTTTAGCGACATTATTTACCGGAATTATTTAAAATGTCGTATTTGAAGTTCGTAATGGGTACTACAACCTATGACAAAAATATTTGTATGCAGGTCCAAGTCTTCGTATAGCCCCCATATAACGATACCTCCGATAGTCGGTATTTTTACGATTTCAGCAACATTATTCACCGGAATCGTTTCAAATTTCGTATTATTGGTACTACAACTTATGACAAAAAATTCTTATGCAGGTCCCCATCTTCGTATAGCCTCCATATGACGGTACCCCCGTTACTCCGTATTTTCATGATTTTTGCGACATTATTCACTGTAATTGTAACAAACTTCGTATTTGACGTTCGTAATGAGCACTACAGTCTATGACAAAAAATTTCGTTGCAGCCCCCCCCAGCCCCACCGTATAGCCCCCATATCACGGTTTTCATTTGAGTGATAGTTTTCGGAATTTTTTTTTTTTTTTTGAAAATTTTCAATTTCCTTTGAATGGTGAAGTGTATTAAAAGTTCGGCCCGGCCGAACTTAGCTGCTTTTTTATTTGTTTATATTTAGTGGTGTTATACACCTTCAAAAATGAGTTTAGAGGGAATACAAATACTAATCTTTTTCTGGAACAGGCCAATAAAGTCTGCATGTATGTTTTTTTTTTTACAACTTATTAAAACTTTTGAACTCTGACCTCGAGTAGAACTTTAAAAACATTTAATTAACTCCTAGAAAAATATTCAATAATTTGGATTTCAAATTACTCTGCAAAAATGACAAAGCTCATATAATTCAATTCGCCTCATACATGGATGTTTAAATTATCACAAATTTATTCAATTTCCACAAAACTCCATTTTACTTTGTCGTTGTTACTGTTGTGTCACAGTGAACACAAAGAAGTTAAGTAGAATTTCGGTTCCATTGTGGATATGCAGCAAAAACGGAAGTACAGCTTAAATCCATCAACTGTGTAGGGGTGTGGGTGCGCGCCTCTTGGAATGCATTTGAAGATTTGCCATGTCTGCCATAGTTTTTTCTCTTTTTTTTCGTTTTTATGTCAAGTTGTTGGTTGGGTTTTTGTTTAAGTATAAATCTACTTAAGCAGGTTCTTGCTTGGTGTTCACTTTGTTCCTTGTCTGTGCCTTTTTTTTCGGTGGCCACTTTCTTTTACTGCTCGGATACTACTATTTTTCAGCAACAGCTGCCATTTTGTCGTTGGTCTTTATTCAAAGTCATTGTGGTAGATTTCAGTTTCTTTTCTTCAGTTTGCAAGCCATTCTTCTCTGGGAGTTTTAACACTTTGCTGGGGCATCATCGTCATCGCCGTTCTCCTTCTCGTAATAGTTCATCTCCAATATTGTCAATAATAAACGAACGCCAGCAGTGAGAGGATATCTTTTTTCTTTGCCTTTCTTTCCTTTGCTTATTTTTCACTTACTTTGACGAAATTTCCAAACGGGCCCTTGTAACGTCTATCTACGAAATACATTTCCTTTATTCCGCCAGTATTTTCCACACTATCAGCAACAATTGAATGCTTCACATTTTTTCCATCATTGCTTTATTGATGCCAATGCTAATCTGGGTTACGTCGGGATACTCCTTTGTTGTAAATTTCTTTTTTCAGCTGTCTCCTTATGGTTGCTTTCTGTTTTACCATTGCTGTTTTTTTTTTTTTTTTTTTGATTATGGTAAAAAATATAAATAAGATAAAGGTACTTAAACTCAGATAATATTCTATTTCATCATAAAAATGGCAAAAATGGTGAGGCAGCGAAAAAAACACGAACGAAAAACACAAACAATGCTAAAACATAAGCTAAAGTTTTATCTCTTCCGTAGACGGGCTCATTATGGGGCACTTATTTCTCCCAATATTCTGATTCGTTTTTTTTTTTTCTTCCACAAAGGAAGAAAAAATGATACCGAATAGCAGCATCATTCGTAGTTAAATTTCCAAAAAAAAAATCAAACTGTCAGGTTCGCTTTCCATCTTATTACGTTTTATTTGTGATAATCTAAACGCCTTAGAAGACCAATAAGAGATAAACGATACTTTGGTAAAGGGATTTCATGTCATACCACTTCAAAATCTGAAAGAAGAGGGTTACAGCATCTAGGCTTGTGAGTTGTGACAGTTTGAGATAACTTACAACTAAATCTCTAATACATGCTAGAGATTTTTTAGGCCCAAAGCATCGTAGAAAAGCCAAGGGATGGTCCTGTGGCACACTGATCTGAAATCTTAGTTTAAAAACCAACCTGAGATCCAGGCAAATAAAGGTTTATTTGAACGTAGGTCAAATTATGTAGTGGACCCTTGACACCAAGGACTGAAGAAATAATAAAAAAAACACCAGCCGACTTTTAAGTGGAACATTGGTCCAAAGGTCTGGTCACACATTCACCAAAAAGTTATGACACACTAACTTATACTTCTCATGGGACATTGATGGGAAGGAGTAGGAAAGCAACAAGCCAAAGCTCCTGGGTAATATTGACATGACTTAATAAATCAATAACATGAACTATTAAAACAACAAACTAAACCTCTTTTAGAGCTTCGAGAAGGAGAGCTGCTGAACTGAAGCTCGTAGAGGTTCGACAAGAAGATGCAAGAGCTCTTGCGAAATTCCGAAATGGGACTTTGTCCAAGAGGTTTGTGAAATCGATTGCAAGGGGTACAATAAGCTAAATCTCATTTGGGACTTCAAGACAGAAGGACTGCAAAGATAACGAGCTGATGCTCATATGGCTTCGATGCGAGGATTCTAAAGCTCCTGAGAAATTTCGAAGTGAAAGTACGAACAGAACCACCTTAGAAAAGGTTAAGTGGAAAGTTGACCAAATGGTCCAAGCAAATGGTCGAGCAAAAGATTTAATAGAACTTAGATTAAAATCTCTTATGGAACTCTGAACTAAATGCCAAAGAAACCTTGGCTGATGGAGTATTGAGATAACCAACAGGTCTACAAAATATTGCCATCAACAGGTAGTGTAACAAGACTATGAAGTCCCTTGGAAACATCAATATGAAAATCTATTCGAGGAATAAAGTAAAGCTTCAAAGCGAAAAAAGAAGGTACAACGGGCTAATTTAGGGAAGAATACATAAAAATGCAGCTAACTTCGACAGGGCCGAAGGAACTTAAAAAATTTAAACAATTACGTTTAAAATTCCGCTATAATTTTGAAAATTCCGTTAAGTTACATGGGGCTATACCAAAACTTGGACCTCTACATCCAATTTTCTGCCAGAGAATAAACTCCAAATACCAAGTTTAGAATAACGCTATTGAAAAAATATCATAAAAATACCGAATAGAGGGAGGTAGAGTTACATAAGGCCTATACGAAGACGTTAATTTGTATACGTCATTTTCTGCCATATGACCCATTGCGAACTCCAAATTCCGAATTTGCAATAATTCCGTTAAAAAGTTTCTCTAAAATCGTAAAAATACCGAATATTAGGAGGTAGTGTTACATGGGGCCTATACGAAGATGCGGTCCTGTATAGGCAATTTTCTGTCATATGAGGTAGTATCCATTACGAACTCCAAATATCAAATTTTAAATAAAAAACGTTACACAAAAACGTGGTCCCACATGAGAAAAATCCTGCAGGAATAGAAAAGATCTGAGTAAAATTTGATCAACTAACTTCATTTCGTTCGGAAGCCAGATTGATTTTACAGACGGACGGACATCGCTTTATCGAAATAGAATTTTATGCTGATCGTACTTTGTTGGGTTTAAAATTTATACTTCGAGGTGCTACAAGCGGACTGACAAAAAGATCATTCTACGGATTTTTGTTCACATTGGCCATTAAGGCATCCTGGAACACTATTGACACATAATCTCAACGGAACATAAGACTTAAAGCCTCATAAAATATTAATGATAAGACCTTCTAGAATATTTTCAGACTATGGTAAACATGAATCGGTAGGAAAATACGTATATAACTGCCTATTGGATGACATCGTCATTTAGGCTAAAAATACCTTTTTTTAAAAAGGAGGTTTTCTACAATACACGACTGAAAGATCTGAGGTAAACCAAACAATATATCCTTATTGCCATTTTTTAAGGTGATCAAATTTCATGCAATTTTTAGGGGGATATGTCAAAATGTGTTCAATATAGTACAACCTCCAACTTGACCTACCGGCCAACGAAAAATATGTAAGTGTTTCAAATGTTAGTCCCATAAACATGGCTTTGGATTTTAAGCTGATGAACATGTACTAAAATGATTATTATAAGAAGATATAAAGAAAGTGACAACATACCCCCAACGGTGGAAGACTTCGTCCTGTCATAATGCCCCTGGCCACTTGCCGTAGCCACCATTTAACATTGTTGTATATTTGTAGCATATTTGATACAATACCGCCCTCGAGTCATACTTGTCTTAAGTAAACGTTTTGCCATGTTTTCTTGTGTGATATGTATCCGCACTGGATCCGTGTATATCCGTCCTCTTCATCGTGTTTTCCTTTCGTTGTGTGGCAGCAGCCGGCGGAGGCGGCAGGCAGCAAGGCAGATATCAGTGACAATGTTCTTTAAATGTTAATCTATATGTATCTATGTATGTATCGGCATGTAGCACGAACACGAACAAACACACGCACCCATGCCTTAGCTCCCTTCGCTCTCTCCAGCCGACGCCAACATTTAAGCTGATAAGAAGGATAACATTACAAACGCCCAGGTAACAGATGAACGTGTTGCGGAACGACGCAACGTTGGCTGACTCTCATAATGGAGCAACGTGTATCATTCATGTCGACGTTGGCGATGAATGCCACCAGATGAATATTAAACACTCACTCACTCGCTGGCTGGCTGTGGAAGCTAAAGATTTGCTAGTTATTTCTGGTTATTGGCAACTAAAATTGAAATATTTCCGGAGGCTGTTGAATGTTGCTTCAACTTTGCATAGCTAAACTGAACTGAATGGAACGGAACATTCTCAAGACAAGCAGCAAGAAAAAACGGAACACTATTTAAAATTGCCCAAAGCAGAGACCTGTTTAATTTCGTATAATGACACTGCGAGTGTTGTATGGAATAGTAATTCGGAGAATTTGATTAAATGATTGGGGGTGAAACGATATGTTGGTAATATAGGTTTAACAGAATGCCTTTCAATTTTAAAGTAAGATTTTCGGAAGGGAGAAGTATGAATACAATATTAACAAATCAGGGAATACTGAGAATGAATGAATGAATGATGAAAAAATGCAAAATTAAAAAAAAAAAGTATTTTGGTTGTAGAATTTTTAAAGGATTATTATTGAAATGAATCGGTATTTTTTCTTAAAAAATAAAGAAATTAATTATTTAAAAAAATGCTTTAACTTACCTTTAAACCCTTTACATGCTATAGAAGCATGGCTTGGCGACTGGGGAGCTTCAATAATGTAGACCAAGCAACATCTAACAATCTTGGCCATTCCTAAACAAAGAAAGAAATAAAAATGTTATCTGGGTTTTTACACATTTTGTAGCCTTTCTATTTAAGGTAAGCTAAAAAATAGATCATAAAATGCAGTTTTGAAATTATTTTAAAATTAAAAAAAAAAAAAACATCTGCACATGTGCATTCTCATACACTGAGAGCAAGAATTAAAGGGAAATATGGATGCAGGACTAAATTCGACCAAGTTCAGTTTCTTTATATACCATGGCAAAAATATAGGTGAGACGAAAAAACTGCAACCAACTTCAGACTGCTCTAAGCCACTCGTCCGACAGTTGTTAAAATTATTCCATTTACATTTTCGTGAGAATTTTCTAAAAAAAAAAAGTTATTCGTGATGGAATTCAAGCGTGATAGTGTGATTTCTTTATATTTGGCTGGAAAACCACAAGTGGCTATTGCTAGAGCACTCCAACATTTAAATGTGAATAAATCGTTTGTGTCTCGTACCATCGCTCGTTACCGGGATACTGGTAGCGTAGCCCGACGTCATGGAAGTGGACGGAAGAAAACAGCAACATCAGCTGAAATGGTTTCAAAAGTAAAGAAACGACTTGATTGAAACCCGCATCGCAGTGGCCGAAAAATGGCTCGTGAGCTGAACATATCGCAATATTCCATTCGGGAAATATTGAAAAATGAGCTCGGGGTAAAGCCATTGAAATTCCAAAAAGTACAAGAACTTACACCGCAACAGAAAGAAAATAGTCTCAAAAGAGCTAAAGAGTTGCTTCGCTTGGCCGAAAGTGGTGAACTGCCGAATTTGGTTTTCTCCGATGAGCAAACATTCGTTATCCAGCAGTTTGTAAACAAACAAAATGATGGTGTTTACTTGCCAAAGAGGTCAGCTGAAAATGTGCACCTTCGATCGGCCACCAGAACTCAAGCGCCGGCCATGGTGATGGTATGGGCCGCCATAACAGCCGATGGTCGCTATCCGCTCGTATAAATCGACCATGGCATCAGAATAAATGCCGAATATTATGTCGAAAATATTCTGGTGGGTGTATTAAAGCCTTGGGCAGAAATCAGCACGGGCCACCCAAGAATGGTTACAAAATGATGTTCCCCGCTTCAATTCCAGCACACAATGGCCACCAAAATCTCCGGATACCAATCCGTTGGACTATTGTGTCTGGAGTATTTTGGAAAGCAAGGTTGGCATAAAAAATACCAAAGTGTCGATCACCTCAAGCAAGCGCTTCGCCGGGAATGCCCAAAATACCGGGGCAGCGTGAGACGTTTTTATTGGCTGTTTGAAGGCCATAATTCATGCCAAAGGTGACCAATTCGAACAAATCTAAACTTATTCTAAAATTGGATGCTATTTCCAATTTTTTTTGCTTTCATTCAAAAAAAAATGTAAAAATTACGGCGTTTGACTTTGTTGCAGTTTTTTTATCTCACCCTGTATTCCTCATTAGAATAAAATTATAAGGCGATTTAGTGATATCCGTCCATTCTTCGACCGTCCGTCCGTCCGTCCGCCTGTCTGTCTGCTGAAGTCGAGTACAAATTATTTAATCTAGAGCTTCGCTCTACTGGTCCACATTTAGACATAGCCCCCATATAACGGTACCTCCGGATTTTCGGGTTTTTTAAGGGTTCTCCCACGATTTCCAAACAAATCAGCTTGAACTTGACAATTGGTGTTATCTGTTCTCTACTTACAAAAAATGTTAGAATCTGGTCCACTAATTGGTATAGCCCGAAATAAAACGGTTCCTCCCGATTTTCGGCATTTTGTAGATTTCTGCCACAATTTCCAACCAAATTTGATAATAGGATGGGTTTCCCTATTTGGGTTATTTTTTATTTTAATTGAAACGGATTGATTGTCTGAGTTAACATATTGAACCCTTTTTATTATTTATTTTACGTTGATAAGCATAGTGGTGGAGGGTATAAAAAGTTTGGACCGCCTTGTATGTACTTGATTTTTCTTTAAAAATTTAGACTTTTGAAATGGTATTCTTAGAATATTCTTGAACTATTTACCATTTTGATAGGGGGTCCTTCAAAAAATTGCCTCTAAAAATTAAAAAAAAAATATCTTAAAAATCTAAGATGTTGGTCCAAGAAAGTCTCGAAAAATAGTCATACCGAAAAATACCCCTTTATAGAAAGTTCTTGGCCTGAAAGTCTATTAAAATATTTTAAAAATATACAAAAAACCATAACCAAAACATTACGGCTTCTGACCACATCACAATACTTTGAATGCCCACAATCTCTTGACATGAAGTCCCTGAAGAAAAATTCTTAAAAAAAATCAGATTTTTAGCTAAGCAGTTTTAACAAAAAAATATTTTTATACAATTCAAAATTTTTGACCAGAAATTCCCAGTAGTAAAAAAATTAGGTTAGGAGGTCCTCAAAACTTTTTTCTCTCAAAGATCCAAGATTTTTTTCCAGAACGATCTGGTAAAAAGTATTCTTAACAAATCAGGAATTCTCCAGGCTGCCAGTACCATTTTTTGAAAGTTTATGATTTTAAGCCTTAAAATCATTTAAGAAATACAAGATCTTACCCAGAAAAAAAATCCACGGTTCTTGACCAGAAATACCTTTTAAATAGTTTTAAAAATATACACCGGAATTTTTAAAGAAAGGATTTTTTTGGCATAAAGTCCTTGAAAAAAAATCTTGAAAAAATTCACGTTTTTGCTAAAGAGACCTTTAAAAGTAATCTTTAAAAATCCATGGCCTTGATTAAGAAGTCCTAAAATCCCTTCGAAGAAAATACACCCCGTTGTATGTTTAGTTTTTTAAAAATTTGGGTCAGTAAAATCGAAGTCTAAAACTCTATGCAACTTAGAATACATAATGCAATTTACCTCTTCTAATCAATTATGCCCGCACCCTAATCCAGCACAAATAATAGTTATCCACACATTTTTCTTTAACTAATTCAGGGTATTTCATTCAAATCCCCATGGTTCCTGATACAAATGTGTATAAAACCACTTTTTTAGAAATAGTTTCATACCTACATAAAAATGTAAAAAATGTGTTTTATTTCATATCTCCTAAGATTGCAAGATGTGTCTGTATATTAGCATAAATCACTACTGAGGATTTAAGAATATTCGTGACAACCAAATTAACTGGATTCGAGTCCTCTTCCACACGTGTTCAAATATTTTATCTTAAGCAGAAAATACCTTCCCACACATAGCAGTGTTAAATATGAAAAATATTACAAATTATTCCCTTTTTTACTTTTTTTTTGCTCATTTCAATCCAATTTATTTCGAAACAAACTTACTTTCTGCCCGGTGTCCTTGTGCGAATATAAATCATAATATATGGCATTGCTATTGCCACTGCCACGCTATTTGCACTTATCACAAGTGTACACCTAACAGTTAAATCGTTACAAATTGATTTGTGCCCTCTACCCTGCTCGGAGACTCCGGCTGCTGGTGCTGCTGCTGTCGTGGAGGGCTCCGGAGCTTGGGTTCCATTCCATGGCATTTCATAATGCAAATATGAAAAAGAAATTGTTTTGTAAATTGAGTGAACAACACTAATCCGTAGCAATCGTCATAGATGGGTACAGCACCAAATTGGACCGGAGGGCAAGGCAAGGCAATCGGTCAGGGAAATATACATGGGAGCTGTAATGCAACCAGTTTGCAAGTGGTCAGCAGAACATTAACATATCAACAACACGGACAGTAAATGTACATATCATGATATTTGTATGTCTGTCTGCCAGTCTAAACTGTCCTTGTGCCCAGCTCCTATCCACAACCACCACTACCACAGCGAGTGTCCTTTTTGTGTCCACATGAAATCCGCCAGAAAAAAGGTCTCCCTGGCGGACGGTAAGTGTGTGTGACTTGAAAATTGAATTTTGTACGTGAACAATGCACTGGAAGAGAATCATTTATGTAAATAGAAATGAAAATGTTGCCAAAATGTTCTGGTACTTTTACCAGAAAATCCATATTATATTTACAACAAAACAAAAAAAAAAAAACATATACATATTATACCGATAAACGCCTATTTTGCATATGTATCAGATGGGTAGTTCCATGTGAATTTTGGGCATATGGGAACGACATAGTACAATATTCGCTTATTTAAAAAATATAAAAAATATTTCCATTAAAATTATGGTTTTTTTCAAAACCGCCTTACCCAAAGTCTGAGAATTTTTTTATTGAACAAAACTCTGAGGAAATTTTTAGTTTAAAAAAGACTTCGTGAGCGCAACAGAAATTTTTTCTGTAAAAAATATAAAATATAAAAAAACTTTCGCTGGCCGGGTTTTTTTTTTTAATCCAACAAGGCATTCCTCAGGACCTTGGTAGATATTCCCTAAAAATCGTGCTTCGTGACATCTCTCTATAAATAGAGACACCCCCCCGATCAGTAGAGATGAAATTATGTAGAAAAGAAGTATCTATGGAAAAATGTCTTTCTAAGGCCGGAATAAAAAACATGTACTCAGGGCCCTAAGGAAGACAGTTTTCTATCGACAAGTCGTTCCACAGGGCAGGGAAGATGTTTTTCTATAGAAAATTTTCGTACTCAGGCCCTGAGGAGATGTTTCTCTATAGAAAAATTTCTTGCTCAGGGTTTGAGGAAATGTTTTTTATAGAAAAATTTCGTCCTCAGGATCTGAAGAGATGTGTTTTATAGAAAAATGTCGTCCTCAGAGCTTGAGGAGATGTTTTTCCTTAGAAAAATATCCACCTCAGAGCCTTAAGAGATGCTCTTCTACTGAAATATGTCATCTTCAGGGCCTGAGGTGATGTTTTTCCATAGAAAAATGTCTTCCTCAGGGCCTGAGGAGATGTTTTTCCATAGAAAAATGACTTCTTTAGGGCCTGAGGAGATGTTTTTCCATAGAAAAATGTCTTCCTCAGGGCCGGAGGAGATGTTTTTCTATAGAAAAATTTCATCCTCAGCGCCTGAGGATATGTTTTTCTATAGAAAAATTTCATCCTCAGCGTCTGAGGATATGTTTTTCTATAGAAAAATTTCATCCTCAGCGCCTGAGGATATGTTTTTCTATAGAAAAATTTCATCCTCAGCGCCTGAGGATATGTTTTTCTATAGAAAAATTTCATCCTCAGCGTCTTCCTCAGGGTCTGAGGAGATGTTTTTCTATAGAAAAATGTCTTCCTCAGGGTCTGAGGAGATGTTTTTCTATGGAAAGATGTCTTCCTCAGCGTCTGAGGAGATGTTTTTCTATAAAAAAATGTCTTCCTCAGGGTCTGAGGAGATGTTTTTCTATAGAAACATGTCTTCCTCAGGGTCTGAGGAGAAGTTTTTCTACAGAAAAATGTCTTCCTCAGGGTCTGAGGAGAAGTTTTTCTACAGAAAAATGTCTTCCTCAGGGTCTGAGGAGATGTTTTTCTATAGAAAAATGTCTTCCTCAGGGTCTGAGGAGATGTTTTTCTATAGAAAAATGTCTTCCTCAGGGTCTGAGGAGATGTTTTTCTATAGAAAAATGTCTTCCTCAGGGTCTGAGGAGATGTTTTTCTATAGAAAAATGTCTTCCTCAGGGTCTGAGGAGATGTTTTTCTATAGAAAAATGTCTTCCTCAGGGTCTGAGGAGAAGTTTTTCTATAGAAAAATGTCTTCCTCAGGGTCTGAGGAGAAGTTTTTCTACAGAAAAATGTCTTCCTCAGGGTCTGAGGAGATGTTTTTCTATAGAAAAATGTCTTCCTCAGGGTCTGAGGAGATGTTTTTCTATAGAAAAATGTCTTCCTCAGGGTCTGAGGAGATGTTTTTCTATAGAAAAATGTCTTCCTCAGGGTCTGAGGAGATGTTTTTCTATAGAAAAATGTCTTCCTCAGGGTCTGAGGAGATGTTTTTCTATAGAAAAATGTCTTCCTCAGGGTCTGAGGAGATGTTTTTCTATAGAAAAATGTCTTCCTCAGAGTCTGAGGAGATGTTTTTCTATAGAAAAATGTCTTCCTCAGAGTCTGAGGAGATGTTTTTCTATAGAAAAATGTCTTCCTCAGGGTCTGAGGAGATGTTTTTCTATAGAAAAATGTCTTCCTCAGGGTCTGAGGAGATGTTTTTCTATAGAAAAATGTCTTCCTCAGGGTCTGAGGAGATGTTTTTCTATAGAAAAATGTCCTCCTCAGGGTCTGAGGAGATGTTTTTCTATAGAAAAATGTCTTCCTCAGGGTCTGAGGAGATGTTTTTCTATAGAAAAATGTCTTCCTCAGGGTCTGAGGAGATGTTTTTCTATAGAAAAATGTCTTCCTCAGGGTCTGAGGAGATGTTTCTCCTTGGCCCCTTTTTTACAGTTCGATCGGATTGACTAAATTATGGCATATTGTATAAAATTAAGCTTATCTCATTTATTTTGGAGAGAAGAGCCCCCAATTCCATGTTGTTAAGATATTCACGTATCGTCCCATATGTAAATTATGTCCCTTTTTTTTTTGGTCGACATGATAAAATGACCACAACCAAAATTCTGTTGTTGGTTTTTATAATTTTTGTAAATAACTGTTTTAAATTGTTTGCTGTTGGACATGGTCGTACTACAACAAATGCAACAACGCCCATTCATGAACATCCTTTTTGGTCCTTGTGTTTTTTCGGCTAACTGGCTAGCAGCTACGTTTGGCTCATCTAAGCGGAAAGGACGCGACAAAAAATTAAAAAAAAATCTTGTTCTCAATGGATTAGTGAAGTGAAGGGGCATAAGGGAGTGCATATGATAACTGTGCGCTATCTTGAAAAATATATAATTTTTAGAATTTTCATATTTAAAAAGGAGATACTTATAATTTTAAATTTATTCCTTTAAAAAATAAGAGTGTAAGATTTCCTAATAGATCGCCATAGACACTTCCACAGCAATTGTTTTTAATATGTAACTGATAAGTGCAGTTATCTCAATTATAGCAAACAACGGTCACCCCGCGATGACCATTTTTTACATTCCTTCAAAAAAAATTGTTACAAAAAAATCCTTTCCCATAAATTGTCAAAACTTAACCATAAACTGTCTACCTTTTCGACCAACAACGACCCACAATATTATTCGTTTGGCTCTGTGCTACACAGTTTGAAAAAAAGAAACGTGTTATTGGATTCTGCGAACGAAACATGTCATCCGGTCTGAATGAATGCACTGCTCTCCGACGTGTGCCGGCGGTTTGGCTTCCTTGGCAAAATTATTTAAATCAACCTGACAACAACAAAATGACAACCGGTAAAATAACGACCATAACTCTAACCATGAAAAAGGTAAACAGGACGCAATAGTGGGTAACTTAGTTTGCTGCTATGCGTTGGGACAGTTGATGGCGAAAACATCACCATCACCGCCACCACCAGCGTAGCCGCCAACATGAAAATTAAATTGCAAATCTTTTTATGGAGTTGCAAACAGAGGCAACCCTTTGTGCAAACTGCCATATATTATGTATATGTATATGTGTGTGTTGTTTTCATACAAGCATGCAATATCAAGTACCGGAAAAAGGAAATAGAGTGGTTTTACTGGCAATATGCACAATCCTTTTTTTTTGGCAGACCGAAAAAATAAGACTAATTTTTGATAATATTTACATATGGATAAAGTAAATGTCTACAAAGGACAAACACGGAATGTCCTTCTCACACTTTTAGGTGAAATTGTTGCTTTTTTACGCAAAGTAAAATTTGAATTGTAAATTTCTGAATTTCAAATGAAATCTCATGCCGGTTTGAATTTGAAGCGGTACGTGAAATTTAAACAAACCACCTAAATAATATTTTTCAAAATGATTGAATCCATTGAAATTCCAAAAAGTGCAAGAACTTACACCGCAACAGAAAGAAAATAAACTCAAAAAAGGTAAAGTGTTGCTTCGCTTGGCCGAAAGTGGTAAACTGCCGAATTTGGTTTTATCGGATGAGAAAACATTCGTTGTCCAGTAGTTTGTAAACAAACAAAATGATCGTGTTTACTTGCCAAAGAGGTCAGCTGAAAATGTACACCTTCGGTTGGCCACTAGAAGTCAAGCGCCGGACATGGTGATGGTGTGGGCTGCCGTAACACCTGATGCTCGCTTTCCGCTCGTATCGTGGCATCGTTTTGACCTTGGACATTCCAAAAAGGACTCAGCACTTCGGAAATGGGCCAAAATACCGCAGAACGACATTCGGGCAGCATGTGAATGTTTCATTGGCCGTTTGAAGGCCATAATTCGTGCCAAAGGTGACCAATTCGAACATTTCTAAACTTATTTTAAAATTTAATGATATTTCCGAAATTTTTTGCTTTCGTTAAATATAAATAAAAAACAATTAAAAATTATGGCGTTTGACTTTGTAGTGGTTTTTTATTTCACCCGAAAAAAATACTTAAAATATACTTGGATTTTGCCTGGAAGACATTTTAAAACTGCTCTTTAAAAAAATCCAAGATTTATATAGCAATGCAGCCAGTAAATATTACTTTTAGAAATCCATGCTTTTTAACAGAAATTCCATAGATATTCTAAAAAGTGCACGATTGGCACTAAGGACGCCTTAAAACAATCTTCTTTACAAAATTAATTTCATTTAAATCCCAGGAATTATATGAATTCCTTAAAACATTTTTTTTTTTTTGTTTTTTGTAAAAACTTACCAATTTTGTCCAAAATTATTTTCCTAACAAATTCATAATTTTGATAAATATTTTAAAAATCCACTTTTTTCTTGGCCACGAATTACTTGAAAAATGTCCTTAAAAATTTTAGAACATGCCGAAAAAACAGCCCGAATTTCCAAAAAAAAATCCATCAAAAATACCTCTCAATTTATAGCGGCTTTAATTTTTAATTATTACGAACTTTAGATACGAAATTTAAAACTATTCAGGTAAAAAATTGGTAATATCATCAACATACCAAATAAAAGAAGGTTACGTCGTATGTGGACTACATAGGCAATTTTCCGTCATAGGTTGTAGTACCTATTACGAGCTTCAAATACTTACTTTGAATAATATCCCTACCGTATGAGGAGTATACGATATCGTGGGCCTATATAAAAAATTCTCCTCCAAGGGGAAAAGGAGAAGGAACTCCTTGTGTTAATTCTCAGACAATTACATTGAAACATTTGGCTACAATCATCAAAATACCGACTATCAGGTGGTACCGTTATATGGAGGTTATGCGATATTGTAGACACTCGTATATAGACAATTCTCTTTCATTGTATAAAATATTTACAAAGAACTCCCTGTGTAGAATTTCACACAATTCCATTGAAAAATGTGACTAAAATCATTAAAATACCGAATATCGGGGGTTACCGTTTTATGGGGGTTATACGATATCGTGGACCAATATAGTTCATCTTCGAACTTGAACTGCCTATAGACAAAAGACTGATCTGTGCAAAAATTTCAACAGACGGACAGACTTATTTGGAGAGATATGCTCCGATTCAGAACGTTCAAGAATATACTACTTGTTATCCTTTTGCAAATTTTTACTATGAAATGGTCCCGAAGGACGTCCTCTTTGAAAACATATTTTTAGAATATTTTAAAAAAACATTATTTTCATTTTTCGAAATTTTCATGAAAACGATTACTGCTTTTAGCAGATGTGCCTAAAAGTATGCTACGTTATTTGTTTTAATCGTATTAAGAAGCATTGCAACAACTAAGATAAATAAAAACAAAGACCTAAAATTGTAGAGTAGACAAAATGTATTATGGAAAAATAGTGTGAAAAATATGTAAAAGCGCTGCCCGCTGCAGAGGAATGTTAGCATAGAAAAAACACAATTACAGAGCAGTTTTACGAATATAATTTTTTGTAATCCAAAAAAATTGGGCTCAAAATTGTATTCTATTGACGTTTTGAATTAATTAAAAATTAAATTTGCTGTTATATCCACTTAATATTTTTGATTATGATGTCATGATATCGTAACAACAGAGGTAAATCCCCCTGATGCGAAAATTTGGACTCCGACTTGTCCTATCTTTATATTTCCATGTCATTGATAAAAATGTCAAAAATGTTACGAGATTCATATTAAATGGAATATGTAATCGACGTAATAAAAAAAGGGTTCATATAGCTTACACCACTATGTGTGCATGGAAATTTGCTTTTGTTGTCTTTTACTGATTTAACATAATTAATCAATAGTGTAACATCTATTGTTCCCCTTGTCTGTTTGTCTCATATACCCCCACGTTTTTTGTTGTTATATGATTCATTGGAGTGTAGTTAAAATATTTTTATTTTATTATTTAAAAGAACAAAACTAAAAAATGTTGTTTTTAATATTTTCAAAACTCAAATTTTTAGAGATGACGCTTCAGTGTTTTGCTCAAATTTAGTCTACTTCCTAACAAAAACTTAATACTGTTAAAAGCGTTGGACGTACCATTCATTTTTCGCTATATTGCTTTTTACTTTTTGATAATATTGTTAAATTTATAAATATGAAGTTATTTTGCATTATTGACCATAATGATGTCTGAAAAATAGGAACAAAAGATTTCTAATTATTTATTGTTTTATACTATTTAGCTATTTTTTATGATATTCGCTTTTCGTGTTTTTATTTAATTAATTAATACTCTGATTTATTTTCGCTATAAATTTATTTTTATTTTTAATTCCTTCTTAATGTATAATTATTTTTATATATTTTGTAAAGTAGAAATACTTTGTTATTGTGTTAATTTATAAATATAAAGTTTAGTTAAAAATTTATGTTATTAAGTTACTCAAATATTTTTTAATTATTAAATCATTTTTGTTGACAATTTTATTTCAGTAAATAAATTCAGATAATGAATTCTCTGTCCCTAACAAAACATGCAATTTTTTGCTTTAATTTCTCTCTGTGTGGCCATTTTGTGGCGCATTTAAACAACCCTGCTTTTCAACCGGCAAATGACATTCTCTTTGTATGTGTGCTCTCTGTGTTTTTCTCTTATCCACTCTCAAATACACTGAGTTTATCTCTCTTCATTTACCATATGTTTGACAGTCGTGCAACAAATGTCATTCAGTTGTTATTTTGCCAAACAAAACAAAGGAAGAATGAAGTGAAAAGTTAAGAAATAAGAAAACATCAAAATATTAACAAAATTATTGCATAAATTTTCGCTTAACGTTGAAGGAATTAAAGAAAGTTATTGTTAAAATATTTCGGTGTTGCTATTTCGTCGAATGAGTGCTTTGTTGGTGTTTTGCTGACCAATCAAAAAGTGTGCTTTTGTGTTTCGCATTGTTTGTTTTTTTTTTGCGGTCGTTTGCTTCAAAATTTTTGTTGATTTGTTTGTAACATTCGCTGTGGACGCTACTCTAAACAAAAATATTAAAAAAGACTAAAAATATTGACGCGGTAGCTATGAACGCCAAGGATATTTTAATAAAAGCTGTCCAGTGTGACAAAGATGGTCGCATTCTGGAGGCCCAAGATCTCTACCAAGATGGTATACAAATTCTAATGGAAGTTGTTGGTGGTAGGTTAAATTCGCTTCCAGAGTGTGATTTGTTTATATTGTTATGAGACCAAATATGTTACTTCTCGTTAGATGAAAAGGACTCGAACAAAAAGAAGGTCTACTTGGAACGCATTAAAGAATATATCGACCGGGCTGAACAGATAAAACTGCGAGTTCAACGTCATATGGAAAGTGGTGAGATTGTTGCCAACATTCCCATCGATGAGAATTCAACAGGTCACAGCTATAAAAGTCTTTTCGGGAAATATATGAACGCCGATGTAAAGGAGATTTTAATAGATGAGCCATATATTGCGGAGAGATATCAGGTAAGATAGAATGAAATTATTGGAATCATTTTTTTAGCAAAACATGTCAGAACATTTTACCAAAAGTTAAGAGTTTTATTCTGATTTAAATAGTGTATTTTTAAAATGCGATTTTAACAAAAATATCGAACATGAATTCGGAAAAGAGCCATTGTGGGAGGATCTTACATTAAGTGTCAAAGTTTGTACTTGGGACAAAGAACATTTATTGTAAAATAAGCACCATCTTGGAAATGAAAAGAGTGTTAGCTATCTATGACATCTATTTCTTCGCGCCAAATTGGGAACCTTTTTTTTTCGACTTTTGATTATTTTTTTAGTTCTGTCAAAATACCCCTCCTGTCTTTGTAACGCCAAAACAATTAATAAACTCTAATATGACTTTTTGTGAATATGAAATACCCTACTGTACACCATATTTTATAGAAGCAAATATATTTTGAATTTTGTCCCAAAACTTTAAAGGTTTTATCTCAAAAACGCGCATTTCGGTAAAAATGTATAATATCGGTATAATTATAATGAATGTTTCTATATATAGCAAGAATAAAAAATCAGTAAAGTCCCCAAAAAATTTGAAGTCAATTCTGCATAGCAAAATCACTTTTTATTTTGTTTTTATCGCTGGCAGAGAGATAGCAAAATTAACAACGCTTATCTGTGTTAAAAGCAAAAGTTTTCAAAAGCATAACCACTCAGGGCTACTGAACTATAAAAAAGATGTCAAAAATGCGCAATTGGTGTTCAGAAAGATCAATAAGCAATGGCAATAAAGACCAACAACCCGAGAATGGTAGTTCCTAGCGTTATGACGTCACATTCAGTGAAACTAGGCGGTAACCCCAAAAAGACAGATTTTATCGAAGGTTAGGATTTATGAACTTTTGGGAAAACGAAAGCAAAGAAAATAAACGAGGTATATATTTTTAAGTCTTCGATTTGGAACTGATTTACTTGGAGTAACTGGATTGGTCGCAAAGAGCTGAATAATGTGTGGAATGACCTAAGATTCTAGGGGTCATATTCGACAGCATGTTCAAATCGTCCGCGCAAGCCACAGCTATCTGCGAAAGATGAAAAGTAGGGACAAGGTCTCCCAGGCGCCTGCCGGCAGCACTTGGGTTGCGGACAAGGAAACCTTGTTGGCCTCTTATAACGCTACACAGTGAAAGCACATCCAGACCTGCCTGAATGCAGTATCTGCTTGGGTGTTACCGTGAGGGTCATCCCAGCCGTCAACAATTCCCCCACCCAGGCATGTCAGGAAGGACATACACGATCTAGAGAGGGAGGTCCAACGCTATAAGAGAGAACCTCTAGATCAAGAGGCAGGTCTGAGTGGCATTCATGGCGATTCAGTCGCAGATGCTATCAACAATTGCAGGATGAATGCTGTTCTCGAAGTCATCCCCCCGTCCATTGCAGCTGAAGAACGCCAGCTGCCTAGTCTAACCAGGGTAGTTTTTGGCGCCATTACGTTCAGAATGGTGCAGTCGTCTCAATTCGTATTAGGCACGAATTGACAAAGATGTGCATAAAGTCTGCCCGGATTGTGATACAGGCCCGCACAGTACGCTGCACCTTTTTAATTGCACAACCAAACCTACCCAACTCACCCCAGAAGATCACTGGTCACAGCCCGTTAAATTGGACGAATTTTTCAACCTTGAGCTTGAACTAGATTAGGATTAACAAGCATCCATATGTACAATAACAACAAATAAATTAGCTTTTCGCGAATCTAGTAAATCGACTTGTTTGTTGTTGTATTTAATTTATTTTGTTTTGAATTTAAAAATGTTATTTAGAGCTACCTGATAATTTCCTTGATCTTGAGGCTCTATCTTGTAGCGTTGGATCTCCCTCCCTAGATAATGTATGTCACACGGATCATGTGTGCCTGACACGGTTGGTTGCAGGTTTCAGTTTTATTCACCAAAACAATATATATTTGGATTACCCATTATAACATCCAAACAGGTACTGCAACGGAGGCATGTGGTTATGCCGACGTATGGAAAGAACCACTGTCCGGGTTTACCATGATATTTGGTATTTTAGGGTTTTGGCCAATTGCTTCATGAAGATAACACTCGATATAAGTGATTTTAAAGGTCTTAGCTACATTATTTTAACGAATATGGGATTCAGGATTCTCTGCTTGTAGCATAAAAATCTGCCAAGGACTTTAACTTCTGCTCAAAATCTTTCACTTCCTTCCCCAACTTTTACTGCCATATAAATGAACACAGTTTATAAATTAATTATAAAAATTAAAAAAAAATATTTCTTTATATTATTTCTTTTACTTTTTTAGTTCCAAAATTTCGTTGTTTTATTAGAACTGGCAGCTAAGCAGTGCAAAAATCTGAAATATGTAAGACTGGTTACCAAACCCGATCCCAAAAATACAGCCGAACAGAATTCAATATTGAATTTGATTAAAACCGATTTGCAAGGAAGGAATATTACACTGTCCATAAAATACGAGACAACATTGCATGATCGTAAAATTATGTAAGTTTCTTTTTTCAGAGGGAGCTACTTTTTATAATTAATACATTTTTATTTATTTATTTTTTCAGTTTAAGTAATGGTTACATAATCAAAATTGGACGTGGTCTGCACTTCTTTAAGGCAACCAATCCGCGTTACTCATTGGGACTGTGCGATTACGATTTTCGTAATTGTCTGCAAACGGATGTGGATATATGTCGCACTAAAACATTTTCGTAATGTTGACTTATTCTTTTTTTATAAGTTTAAGTATGTTTTATAAGAAATTAAGAATTCTATTTGATATGGTTGCGATGATGTTTATAAGGTAATAATTATGTTCCATCCGATTAAAATTGCTAAAGTATTACGTTTTATAAACAAACAAAAAAATATTTTTTTTATAAAAAAAAAATGTGTAGAAGTTATTTGGAGTTGGAAATTGAAGGTAAGTGTCACACATACCAAACACAATTAGCGCATACTTAAGAACATTTCCCAGATTCAGATATGATGGACATTTTTTTTAATTTGTATTAATGTGAGTATAAAACCCATATTATAATTGTTTTATCGGTTATTGGCCAATTGCTGTTTTCATTTGCGATAATTTGAAATATCCATTAAAAAGGTGAAAGAGGAAATCCTGTCAACAACCAGCCATGCTCCTCTTACCAATTTTGTAAAGTGATTACGTTATTTTTCTTTTTGTTTACAGCAATTTTCCAAATAACACAATAGTTTGTTTTTATTTTTTTGCCCACTACCCATGTACATACATTCATACAATCACTTCCATTACCATTTGTATTTATTTTTATTGATAGTTGCTCTGTTTTCGTCCTGGAGTGCTACATTATTTTAACAACAATTGTGCTGACATTTTCATATTTTATTATTTGTATTTTCAGTTTTTGCTTTCGCTTTAATGGATGATGGGTACGAGTGATGTGGATTCGTGTTTGCTGTTTGTGTATATATATTTGTGCGTGTACGAACGTATTTTAAAACGCTAAAAACTTACTATCCTCCGTAAAAACGCATACAATTATTTGGCTCCTTTGTGTGTGTTTTCAAAATTGTCCTCAACGAAAGTTGTAAGTGTCCCTATCGGAGACATTAATTGATGACTGCTCAAGTCATCAACATTCATCAGTCTGTTCCGGTTTTCCGAGTGCTAATGTTTATTTATATATTTTGCAGACACTCAGTCATATTGCTACAGAGGGTATATGTCATTTAATATGGCTATAATGTGCCTCATCGAAAAAAAAACTGTCTTAGGTCCTAGGTTTCTTTGGACGAAATTCGTTTTAGGACATTTGGAGTCGATCTATTGGTATTGTATGTTAACTCTCTACGGGAGTATCCGACGTCATCGAAACTTAGTACATCGTAATACTGGGTGAGATGAAAAACTGCAACCAAATTCAGACTGCTGTCATTTTTAAGGCACTCGTCCGACAGCTTTTAAAATTATTCCAGTGACAGCCTATTATATTGTTCACAAGGGTACAAAAGCATTTTGGTGAGAATTTTAAAGAAGAAAATTATTCGTGATGGAATTCAAGCGTGATAGTGTGATTTCTTTATATTTGGCTAGAAAACCAGAAGTGGCTATCGTAGGAGCACTCCAGCATTTAAATGTGAATAAATCGTTTGTGTCTCGTACCATCGCTCGTTACCGTGATACTGGTAGCGTAGCCCGATGTCAAGGAAGTGGACGGAAGAAAACAGCAACATTAGCAGAAATGGTTCGAAAAGTAAGGAAGCGACTTGATCGAAACCCTCAATATTTGCCATTGAAATTACAAAAAGTGCAAGAACTTATACCGCAACATAAAGAAAATAGACTGAAAAGAGTTAAAGAGTCGCTTGGCCGAAAGTGGTGAACTGCCGAATTTAGTTTTCTCCGTCTCCGATGAGAAAACATTCGTTGTTCAGCAGTTTGTAAACAAACAAAATAATCGTGTTTACTTGCCAAAGAGGTCAGCTGAAATGTGCACCTTCGGTTGGCCACTAGAACTCAAACGCCGGCCATGGTGATGGCGTGGGCCGCCATAACAGCCAATGATCTCTCTCCGCTCGTATTAATCCATCAGAATAAATGGCGAAAATTATCACGAAAAAATTATGGAGGATGTATTAAAGCCTTGGACACGCAAACATTTTGGCCGCAGACCTTGGACATTCCAACAGGACTCAGCACCATCGGACTCAGCACGCGCCACCCAAAAATGGTTACAAAATGAGGTTCCTCGCTCCATTTCTAGCTCACAATGGCCACCAATATCTCCGGATACCAATCCGTTAGACTATTGTGTCTGGAGTCTTTTGGAAAGCAAGCAAGCAATGTCGATCACCTAAAGCAAGCGTTTCGCCGTGAATGGGCCAAAATACCGCAGAGCATCATTCGGGCATCGTGCGACACCACGAAATACACATTTTAGACCCCACAAAGTACATATATTCTTAATCAGCATAAAATTTTATGTCGATTTAGGATGTCCGTCCGTCTGTTGAAATCACTCTAGCTTTCGAGCGAATTGAAGTAGATTGATAAAATTTTACTCAAATGTATCTTATGTCTGCAGGACTTTTGGTATTGAAAATGGGCAGCCCTGATATAACGGTACCTCCCGATATTCGGTATTTTGATGATATTAGCGAAATTTTTCACCGGAATTGTTTCAAATTTGGTATTTTAAGTTCGTAGTGGATACTACAGCCTATGACAGAAAATTGTCTATGCAGGTCCACGTCTTCGTATAGCCCCCATATGACCTCCATATCTTCGGTATTTTGTTGATTTGAGCGATATTATTCACCGGAATTATTTCATATTTCGTGTTTGAATTTCCTAATAGGTACTACAGTCTATGACAGAAAATCGTCTATGCAGTCTTCGTATAGCCCCTAAATATCGGTACTTCCCGATATTCGGTATTTTGACGATTTTAGCGACGTTATTCACCGGGATTGTTTCAAATTTGGTATTTTAAGTTCGTAATGGATACTACAGCCTATGACTGAAAATCGTCTGTTTAGGTCCACGTTTTGGTACCTTCCTATATTCGGTGTTTTGATGATTTTTAGCTACATTATTCAACGATTTTTTCAAGTTTCGCATTTGAATATTGTAATGGCCTAAGACAAAAGTTGGGTATGCAGGTCCACGTCGTCGTATAGACCCTAAGAAACGGCTACATTCTGTATTTTTAAGATTTTCACAGAATTTTTAACGGATTTTATCTTTTTTTTGAAAATTTTCAAATTCGTTCCAAATGGTGGAGGGTATTGTTGTTGTAGCAGTAGTACATGCAAATGTTTGCGTTTTGCTAATCTGGTTCCAGCTCCAGTTTTAGAAATTCGGCTACTTGAATGGGCTGTAGCCAGGGATCTTCTGGAGTGAGTTGGGTAGGTTTGGCTGTGCAATTAAAGAGGTGGTGGCCGGTATTCAAAGTTCTGGGTGTTTTTCAAAGATTTGGGTGTGTTTTATTTTATTGTTTCCCAATATCTCTTAAAAATTGCTGCGAGTATATTTCTGTTGGAAAACCAACTGATGCTTTTTACCTTTTTTTATTTGGTTTTGACAGTTTTTCAACACTTTAAGGACCCTTTGATGTAAAAAATAATAGTATTTTACTTATTATTGTTGGTTTGCCTCATCAAATCATCATCCTAGCTAAAATGAGTGGTGGCCTTTTGTTATGATCCAAATAAGCAAATGGCATATAACTGTATACTATGCAGCTGCCATTGGTAAATGGTCCATTCAGAGAAAAAACATTTTGCTTGGTTTTGCTGTCATCCATCCATCTTTTCAGCATTTATCCCGACTGTCCGTTTTGTTTGTCAGTCAACATTTATTGCACTTGATGAGGTCATAATTTATAATCGGCTGAGTTTTATTGCATGTTAGGATGATTGTCTTTTGGACAATTAACAATAATTTTGGTAGAAGAGGAGGACGTATCTCGTTTAAGTGGTGTGTCGCCTCAAATTTTAGAATTTTACGATGGCCACTAACCGTAAATGGTTGATTGTTATTTTCGTCATTTTTCGGTTGGTTGTTTATTGTACGAAAAAAGGCAAATTGTTGCATTTAATTGCAAATTTTTATTAAATGGGGGTTAAGGAGTAACTCCATCGCCAGGCTCGTTAAAGAAATATAAAAAAGGGAAGGCAACATCCACACTTGAACTCAATAATGGGAAAAGTGAGGGTAGATCGACAAATTCCTAGTGTTTTTTAAATAGGAAAGTGGTGACAGTATCAAGGGATAAAACTAATTTTCCCTTGTTTTTTAAAAAATTCCTGAATACACTACCTCTAAGCATATGTAAGTATTAAATATCACAAAAGCATGCCAGAGCCGGATTTGCCACATTTAAACATTACTTTTATCCCTCCTCCAAGAGCCAACAAAAAAAAACCAAGCATTTGGTTCTAAAACAAGAAGAGAGAATGAAATCCTTGATACCACAAAATAAATGTGTTATTTAAAGTTGCAAAACTTATATCTCCACCTGCAGTTGCATAAATTGTACCTGCATATTTTTGCAGTCTTTGTCCTCCAGCCACCTCCACCTTCAGCATCGCCGAACCACGTAACCTCTGCTACATACCGAAAAAAGGACATCCAAATGTCCTTAAAAACACAACTTATGGCCATTTAAAGTTTGTCCTCACTCTCACACCCACACTCACTCACACACACACACACTATTCTTTGGTAGTTTTCCTATTGTGGCATGCATTATTCGCATCGAATTCAAACCAGGTTCCAGCTATCAGCTTGGAGTGCACCTTCAACACAATATATTCGAGTGTCTAGTGGTGATACTTGTGCGGTTCAAGTGGCGGACACCATAAAAAACCCTAGATTGTGGCATAGATGTTTTTATTGTTGCTGCAACATTTCATGTTGGAACTTTGAAATGCAATGCGTTTCAATATGTATTTGATATGGCAGCGCACACCACCTAAATACCTTCACCCACAGCCTTAGTAAATACTCTGCCCGGCCTTGTCAGGGGCCAGAGAAAAGGGGTTCCGACTGCATTTGAAAAGTGTATCATGTGACATTTGAAAAGCGGACAATTTTCATGGTGGCATAGATGGAACACCTCCAAATACGAAGTGATGCTGCTGATGCTGTTGCCATACTTGAGGGCCACTCGACAATTTTTCGGTTGAGGTGATGCTCATTATTGCTGTTGGCGGCCAGAGTACCAGCCAACCAACCAGCCAATGTTTTGGTAGTTCGTTTCAAACGTCCTTGCTTTCCGGCATCTTTGCCTTCCTTCAATTCTTGAAAACGTAAAACGTGCGCATACATAACGAATGTTGCCACCTTTAAGTTGTATGGCATTGCAACGCCAAGAAAGAATACCAGCTCTACGGAATAACTGAAGCGTAGCAAATCCAAGCAGGGACAACAACACCAACCAACCAGCCAGCCAGCTATCCATCGCACCCTATGGCGGTGCCAAGTGCTGGAATCGAACGTTGGAGAAAATAAAAAGGTATCGGTAAAGAAATTGCAAACTAGTGCCAAGTGTACTACAAAAGCCATAAATCTCTGACAGAAGTCGAATATGTTGTACAGCCTCCCTTCGGTTCAATTGCAGAAGCGACAATTGTAGCTGCGGCGGCCTCTCTGTCTCATCTCAAAACCGAAAGGAACTGGCGCAGCAGTCAACCGAATTGCAGCATTCATTCAGTTAGTCAGTCAGCCGGTCGGTAAGTATGGGCTGCTTATGTTGCACTGTGGTTACCATAAGCAACGGTTTGAAGCGGATTTTAATTTACAAGAAATTTCGAAAAAAAAAAAACAAATTTATTATGTTTAACTATTTAAGAGAAGAGATCCCAATGCCCAGGCTGTATATATAATCTTGAAATTGTGAATGTGACTCAATGTTTGGGTGTAGGGGTTAGCTAAGACTGGGTTTCTGGAAATTCGGCATATAAATGTCCTAAAAGGTACTAAGAACGAGTTAAGAAGTATCAGTTGATTTTGGCGCCAGATGTATACCTTAGCCAATGCTCGATTATATAAATATATTCTGACTTCTATCATGATTATTCAATTTGCTGACCCTCTATGGAGTAGGTGTGGGCAAAATTGCAAGAAAATCTAACATTTATATCCAAATTTTTTGCGAAATCGTAAATTCAATGTTCATCTCAGGTTTCCCGTTAAGAGAAATATAGGGTGAGATGAAAAACCCGCAATCAACTTCAGACTGCTGTCATTTCTAAGCCAGTCGTCCGACAGCTGTTAAAATTATTCCAGTGACAGCTCATTATATTGTTTACAAGCGTAAAAAAGCATTTTGGTGAGAATTTTCCAGAAAAAAGGTCATTCGTGATGGAATTCAAGCGTGAAAGTGTGATTTCTTTCGATTTGGCTGGAAAACCACAAGTAGCAATCGTTAGAGCACTCCAGCATTTAAATGTGAATAAATCTTTTGTGTCCCGTACCATGATACTGGTAGCTTAGCCCGACGTCAAGGAAGTGGACGGAAGAAAACAGCAACATCAGCAGAAATGGTTCGAAAAGTAAAGAAGCGACTTGATCGAAACCCGCGTAGCAGTGGCCGAAAAATGGCTCGTGAGCTGAACATATCGCAATATTCCATTCGGCAAATATTGAAAAATGAGCTCGACGTAAAGCCATTGAAATTTCAATAAGTGCAAGAATTTACACCGCAACATAAAGAAAAAAATATACTTAAAAGTGGTAAAGAGTTGCTTCGCTTGGCCGAAAATGGTGAACGGCCGAATTTGGTTTTCTCCGATGAGAAAACATTCGTTGTCCAGCAGTTTGTAAACAAACAAAATTATCGTGTTTGCTTGCCAAAGAGGTCAGCTAAAATGTGCACCTTCGGTTGGCCACCAGAACTCAAGCGCCGGCCATGGAGATTGTGTGGGGCGCCATAACAGCCAATGATCTCTCTCCGCTCGTATTAATCGACCGTGGCATCAGAATAAATGCCGAAAATTATCACGAAAATATTCTGGAGGGTGTATTAAAGCCTTGGACACTCAAACATATTTGGCCGCAGACCTTGGACTCAGCACGCGCCACCCAAAAATGGTTACAAAATGAGGTTCCTCGCTTCGTTCCCAGCGCACAATGGCCACCAAAATCTCCGGATACCAATCCCTTGGACTATTGTGTCTGGAGTATTCTGGAAAGCAAGGTTGGTACTAAAAAATGTCAGATTGTCGATCACCTAAAGCAAGCGCTTCGCCGGGAATGGGCCAAAATACCACAGAGCAACATTCGGGCAGTGTGTGATGGTTTCATTGGCCGTTTCAAGGCAATAATTCGTGCCAAAGGTGGCGAAATCGAACAAATCTAAACTTATTCTAAAATTTGATGCTATTTCTGACATTTTTTGCTTTCATTCAATATAATTTAAAAATTGTGGTGTTTGACTTTGTTGCAGTTTTTTTATCTCACCCTGTATATATATGGAGCTTAAGCTATATATAAACCGATTTTCACTTATTTTGATGTACTAAAATCGGGCGAATGTACCAAAATTCAGGCAATTTGTACTGATTTACAAGTGTACAATTGTTCCGAAATCGGTGGAAGATATATACGGGAGCTATATCCAAATCTCAACCGATCTTGATAAAATTTAGAAGATGTATTTCTGGGCTGTATCTGATATCTTGTACCAAATATCATTGTTGTCGAATGCATATTACGCATGTAGGGGACTGAAAGACCAAATCGGATGAAACATATATATGGGAGCTAAAGCTATATCTAAACCGATTTTCATCAAATTTGATGTACTTGCTTCTAGGTTGAATTCAGTCAGCTGTGTGAAAATTCAGGTCATTTGGACTGATATTGGCCATTTGGTGCACAATTATCCGAAATGGGGTGAAGATGTATATGGGAGCTATATCTAAATTTGAACCGTTTCTGACCAATTTCAATAGGGTTCGTCCATGGACCAATCAAATATTTTCATCTCAATCGGATAATAAATGCGACCTGCATTTTGTTTACGGGGACAAGCGGGCTGACATTCATAAATCGACTCAGAAAGTGATTCTATGAAGATCCTCAAAAGTAACTATAGGTCTATCTCGCTTCCTTCTCCATGTTACAAACAAATGCACAAAGTCATAATACCCTTGCCACTATGTGTTGTAGGGTATAATGAAACATTCAGGGCAAGGAAGTCTTTAAAAAAATATTAACAAAACCAAAGTCTCGGTCGGAAAGACTTTTGAAAAAAAAAAAAAAAACAGAAATCTTAAAAATATTCGTAATAAATTTCACTATTTGTGTTATTATTAGTCAAGGGGTCCTTGAGAAATTGTCCTCAAAAATCCTCGAATTTTGGTTAAATATTCTTGAAAAAATTGTATTTAAATCCTGTTTTTTCGCAGGAAGGGTTTATAAAAATACTGTAAAACTTCGATCAATTTTAAAGAATTAAAGTACTTGGAATATGATAAAAAAAATCCCCGGTAATCGTGATTGAGATAGGTCAAAATAAACTTTTTGACTAGAAATTTCTTAAAAAATACCTACAATTTTAGGCCAGGAAATCTTTGAAAAAATGTTTTATTTTAAATTGCCTTGTGTTTTCTCAAGGTTTGATAGACATATGTAGATGTGCAAACGAAATTGCAGAATGTCGAAATTTCGCAGAAGAATTGGCCCAATAACTTCATTTCACCACTGTAAACTGGTACATTTCCAAATGCTGATATGTGTACGAATGCGTTCGTAAGTGTGTACGTATGTATTGAAGAAAGGTTTTATTGAAATGCAATAGCATTGGTAAAATCACTGCAGTATATTTGGTTTCTCCCACGCTGTGACTGAAACTATAAAGATCTCTCAGCGGTGGAAAACCAAACCCCAAAAAACGATTGCAACAACCAGCCCAAACTCTGCGGGATGCCACCATGGAGCAGGCAGTCTTCATGCGACTGCCATTGGTGGTGATGATAAGCATTGCACTTACACACTCGCACACACACATTCATATAAACAAAATATACACACTTACAACGGTGTTAAGCTTTATATGGATTAAAAACATTAATTTTCCATTTTTTTCTTTTCATTTCATTTCGCTTTGAGTTTTTTTTTTGTTTGGTGGGTAACCCGAGCCAAAAATTCGCATAAAAATTGTCACCAACACAAATTTATTTTCAATTTTCGTTAATTCAAGTAATCGAGTGTTATTCAACGATTCTGGGCAATGAAACAACAAAAAATAATATATATTGAGCAATGCTCACACAAACAAACATAGATAGCTGGGCTGGCGGGTTGGCGTTATACCTTTATTTGGCAAAAGATTGTGCGAACATTGCACAAAGTGTGGCCCAACTTGGCTATGTGTTGTGCTATTTTCCAAACACCCACCCAAGCACGGGCCATTTCCCAGGAATACAACAGCGCGAAAACAGAAATCTGGAAGAATTGCAACAATTTAATCCTGTGCAAACTGTAAAGCTGGATTGGCTGGCAGTGGCAATATTACTGGCTACCATCAATTGCTGTGCAGCCGAAGCGTTTCAATTATTCCTTTTGTCGCTGAGACTGGCGTTGTCATTGTCGCCATGCCATATAAAATAAAAATTAATGACTTCAGTCGAATCAGGCGGGCATCAGGCGAGATGGCATAAGGAAAAAATACAAGGAGCAAAACGAAACCAAAGACCAAAGAAGTCTAGCAAACGCCATCCGTGGTTGGCGAGAAGGAAGTTGCGGCTGCTGTTAAAAAGTGGTAACCACCCGCAGATTTGTGACCACCCGCAATGTGTGATATTTACGGCCGCAATGATCATTGTCACTTATCGCCCGCTAGCACACACATACTCACACACACGCACTCAAACACATACATACATGATACAATACCAACAACAAAACGCATTCACGTGCCGTTACGAAGTAGGCCCGCAATTAAGCAAATACGAGTATGTCTGTGGGGAAAGAGGATGCAATCATTGAGGGCGTTACAGGACATCGTGGATGACTTAATTTTCTTTTACTGCAACAGATAAACGATTTAATTGGCATTGTGGCATAAGCAATTTAATGTAGGGGAAACAAGGACGTCTGGTTACAATGGGGGTGTGAGAAACAGTTAAGAGGGTAAAGGATCAAGTCGAATTGAAGCCAGTATAGAAAGGTCAAAAGTCGGGCGGGTCCGACAATATGATACCCTGAACCACTATGCGTATATTTAGTAGAGCTCCCGTAACAAAAATTTCGCCCAACAGGATAATAAATGCGACCTGCATTTTGTTCATAAAAATACATGGACAGGCGGGCAGAGAGACGGACTGACGGATCGACTCAGAAAGTGATTCTATGAAGATCATCAAAAGGAACTATGGGTATATCTCGCTTCCTTCTCCATGTTACAAATAAATGTACAAATACATAATACCCTCACCACTATTTGGTGTAGGGTGAAAATACGGGAAGGGGATACCCCTGCCTTATGAATTTTGACAATCGCATAATCTTTTATGGAAGTTCTCTTAAAGACATTGTATCTAAAAAAGACTTCTAGATTATATTCGAGGGTTGGTTGTCCTTTTTGAATAGAAGAATAGAATAACTTAATGCGCCGTGGGGTTAATATATGGAATTGGATTTGACAATACGTACCAAAAAAGGACGAAAAGTACTAAATGATATTTAATTTTGTATTTGGGGAAGAGATAGAGCTGGAATCAGCAATTTAGAATGCGACTCATTGATATAAGAATCCGGCTTAGGAAAGGTATACTAAATGTTAGAGCTTAGCACAGCCTGTACTTTGGTACAATTTAGTTTTGGCTAAATGGAGAAATTTAGTACTAATAGGTTGTTCTGAAAAGGCGTACAAAAAGTACACGAAAAGTACTAAATAGTCAGGTATACGGCAAGGAAGATATTGAAAATATCTTGAAAAATTCATTTTTGCAAAAAAATTAAAAAAAATATGATTTTAGGCTGTACTTTCGAAATTTTTTGAATTTTTTTCCAGAGTTAGGTATTTGTACCCTGTTTCCTGTAATTGACATATCCGGAGGAGAATAACTCAAGCCCCGCCCGAAGGCCATCTATTTAAAATATTATCAAATTTAGGTATCTTTGTTCCGCGATGCCGGTGTGGACATATACAGAGAAGAAAATCTCAAAACCCGGCCGTAGGCGATGGAAGCCTACATGAAAAAGTATCAAATTTAAAAACATCATTCGATATACGTAAAAGAATCGGGTTGTCGTGTTCAAAGCCCATATCTCTGGATACAGGAAATATATTGACGAATATCTCTGGATTCCGAAAAGGTAATTGCACATATTGTTGCTTTTAAGACAAGTTAGAGTGTAAGCTATAATTTGCTATATATTTTATGATCTTTTTCCACTTTTGGTGGATTGTTGTGGATATGATTCCCGAATCGTTTTAAATTACCCCATGATAAATAGGTATTTTCATTAGATTTCAAATGACAAGTATATTGTCTGTATCTCTTTAGTAGAACCGCGTCTATTCGGGAAGAGAAAGTCCACCTTAAAATTTTGGATTCGTTCCAACAGTTCGTATTAGGCATTTTCAGTATTAAATTTAATAACATTTAGTATTCATAACCAAAACTTTCCCTCTTTCCTCTTTCTCATCTTTCCCTCCCCAACCTAGAGATCAAAAGTGATTCAAAATTAGTACCAATCATTAGTTTTCAAACTTTTATTTTAGGCATTTCCAAACCACCGCCAGATACTAACAAATACCTGAATATCAAATTTTGGGATTTAAGCCCTTCCCCTAGCCAAATTTAGTACTTTTTGAACAATTATAGTACACATTTCCAAAACCATATCCATGTGTCAATCCCAGACAATAACATACACCTCAATATCAAACTTGAGGATTTCACCAATATCCCTTTAAGAATAAATTTGGTACGCATATTCAAAACAATGAACATCTCTCTCTAAATTTCTAGTTCTAGTTCTATCCGTTCAAATAATACATAATCGTACCATTTTGGAAGTTAAGTGCGATTTTTGAACTTTTCGTAACTTTATAGTTCGAATTTCCAAAAAGGCATTCCATCAGTGACTCTCATTGCAATTTTCAGAATTCTACCTCATTCCGTTTGTCTTTGTGTGGAAAGGTACCAAATGGAGTAAACTCATATACGCGGCTGATCTAAACCTGGTAAAAATGCTGATATATGTACAGTTCGATTTATTTTAGGACAACTCTGGTAGATTCACTTAAGATTTCATTTTGAATGAAAACCGCAGAGAATTGTCTATGTATAAAAGGCATGTAAAAGGACATGCGATATAAGCCTACAAGGGAAGTTTTCTATATATTATCCCTAGAATATATTTTTGTTAGTCCACATATGTATAAAACTAAAAGACGTCTAAATTGTTTACAAGAAAGACCTCTGGGGCTCTTCTGAGTATCGAAGTAATGCAGAACCTTCTTTTCATAGAAACTTAAGAATTTATTCCATAAATGGGAGACATTAAGAATCAATAACATGCATGGAATCCTTTCTATAGAGAACTTTCATATTATGATATTTTGGAACCTTCATTTTATGATATTTTGAAAATTTTAAGTGTTTTATTGACCGGAAACAGAGCACCTTCACTTAAAGTTTTCTAATAGTTTATCATAAAAATTATATCATTCAATTTCACGATCCCTTAACCTGACATAACTGAAACCCATAAAAATGTTTCCCAATTTCCATCAAATAATTGACTACGTTCCTGTAATTAAGCAATTTTCTTAACTGCCAATAACCTTTTACTCCTCTGGCTGGGGCTGGCATAAAAAAATCACAAATTAAAAATGAAAAAAGCCAACAAAAACGCCAAATAAATATATTGCCCAAAATGCATTCTCACACAAACATACACCCACACACACATATCTACATATATTTACTCTCAACACACAAAATTGCACCGCATTGACTGTCATGCAGCGGAAGTCAGTTAATTTGCAGTGGTGCCACCCTCACAAAAAATCAAAAAAAAAAACAAAATGGCAACAACAAAATTGTGGAGAGGAAAACAAAAATTACCGCAACTAAAACAAAAGGAGCAAAAAAATAATAACATAAATGACAGGAGCCCAACTTATTTGCCAGTCAGCACGACTACAGCTCACGGAAAACAGCTGAAAAAATGAAAATCTTCCAACTGCAACAAGCAGGGCAAAGGAAGCTTATTTTGTAACCGCGTTGAAAACGACCCAGATAAGTAAATTAAAGTGAAGCAAAAAACAAAATCGCGGAGCATTGCACATTGTTGTCGATGCAATGAATTTATTGTTGAAATATAAAATAAAATAAAACACCAACAATAGCAAATCACAGCAACAACAATTAAACCGGCGACAGCATCGTGGGTATTGTTTAAATTAAATTTCTCACGTTTTTTTCCCAAAAAAATATTTTTAGCCTAAAAATTTGGTTGGGTTTGGAGAATTTGGTTATGGTCAAAACATAACCCTATCACATACACCAGTTTTTTTACAAATATTCTATGAGAAGATCTGCCGATCTTCAATGAGAAGATCTACTGATCTTCTATGAGGAGATCTACAGATCTTCTATGAGAATATCTACAGATCTTCCATTAGAAGATCTACGAATCTTCTATGAGAAGATCTACAGATTTTCTATGAGAAGATCTACAGATCTTCCATGAGAAGATCTACAGATCTTCTATGGGAAGATCTGCAGATCTTCTATGAGAAGATCTACAGATCTTCCGTGAGAAGATGTACAGATCTTCCATGAGAAGATCTACAGATCTTTGAGAAGATCTACATATCTTCTCCGAGAAGATCTACATATCTTCTCCGAGAAGATCTACAGATCTTCTTTGAGAAGATCTACAGATCTTCTATGAGAAGATCTACAGATCTTCTATGAGAAGATCTACAGATCTTCTATGAGAAGATCTACAGATCTTCTACGAGATCTACCGATCTTCTATAATAATGAAATTAATATAACTTCTACGAAAAATTTACCAATCTTCTATGAGGAGATTCACTGATCTTCTATGAGAAGGTCTTTAGAGAAGGACTATAGATCTTCTGTAAGAAGATCAGTAGATCTTCTGTAAGAAGATCAATAGATCTTCTGTAAGTAGATCAAAAGATCTTCTGTAAGAAGATCAATAGATCTTCTGTAAGAAGATCAATAGATCTTCTGTAAGAAGATCAATAGATCTTCTATGAGAAGAGAAGAAGATCTACAGATGAGAACATCTACAGATCTTCTGGGAGAAGATCTACAGACCTTCTCCGAGAAGATCTACAGACCTTCTCCGAGAAGATCTACAGATCTTCTAGCAGAAGATCTACAGAAGTTCTAGAAGTAGATCTACAGAAGTTCTAGAAGTAGATCTAAAAATCTTCTTTGAGAAAACCATCAGATCTTCTATCAGAATATCTACAGCTTTTTTATGAGGATGTCTACTGAAATTTATTGAAAAGAGTTAAAGACTCTCTATAAGAGGATATTAAGAATTTCGGAGGTATTTTTCAACTTTATGGGCAATCTTTCTGGTTTTTCCACAAATGTATCAGCTTGGCAACAATTTCTCATCATTACAGGGTGCTAAATTTTCGGCCCTGTGACCAAAACATTTTTTTGCGTTTTTATGAAATTTATTTATTTTGCAATTTTTTGTGTGAGCCGTCAATACGACCTTTGCTGGCCAATTCTGGCGGTAAACGCCTCCTGTCGTTCGGTTGGTGTTTAATTTAAAAATTGGCTGCCGCATTATATATGGCACAATAAATATATTGCCACGAGCGTTTTTTGCTTCGTGTTGATAATGATGAGAGAAAGCACTTAACTACATGCACAAACAGAAGCCGCACAGCGAAATTCCAACACATGCACAATTCACAACATTGTTCACCTAATAGAATATTGCATACTTTCGGGGATGTATGCATTTATTCGTTCTGCCAAAAAAAAAATATTGTATGCGAAGAATTTTGTTGTTTCACTTAAATTTATGTGGTAATTTAAATAAGAAAAAAAGAGAAAAAATTATATAGAGGCCACTTTTTCATGCCTAGCCCACCATGTACCTGGCAGAATTTGTTTTCTTCTGTTTTAAACTGTTGCTGGTGATTTTGTTCGGCCGTTCGCATTGCCTTTATCACGTCCTTTGTGGTAAACTTTGTACAGACGTTGTTCTTACCACACAACCCCCCGCGACCACTCCGAATTTCCATGTGCCGTGGAACAAAGTTTTTCTCTTTTTTGCATATTTTAGCTGGTTTTGTAATTTTATTCTTTGTTTTTTTTTTTGTTTGTTGTTATTGCATTGTTTTATGGCAAAAGCTTGTGCTTGGTTTCGTTGCTTGGTTGCCCCCCAAAACTGCAATTGTGCATTTATTTTGCAACAGCTTTGCTCCTTCTGTCTGCCGTACGTTGGTCAGACCCCAATGCAAGTCCTTCATTTACTCCACTCATTAAAACAACAAAACAAACTTAATTTCCGTGTACCGAAAATTGCTATAATTCAGGTGTAAAACTATTTTACGCTTATAAATCAAATACTTGCCACTACGAATGGCGATGCACCTTAAATGTTGCAGCAAAAAATGTGCAGGGGGAAAACCCGGGAAACTAATTAAGTGTCCATACAGTCTGGCTGGTAAATTGCATTGAAGTCTACGAAATGCAGTTTGAAGTGGGGAGAAATCTTTTGGGAACTCCTGCAGAAAATGCTGTTAGAAGTAGGGGAGAATCTTTTGGGGACTTCTGCGGAAAATCTTAAATATATTTATTTTACCTTAAAAAATTTATTGAAACTTGGGTCACAGCGAACTTATTGTATCCTGGAATAATATATGTCGTAACGCCTCTTTCTTATCGATACTTTCCATCAGTTGATTTGATTTTATAACTCAATATACGAGAAAGGTGTTAAAAGCCAATATAACAATGATCCTAGACAAAAGTATAAAATTTCATTTTGGATATTTTGAGGCCGATTTTAAGCCGGATTATCTGTATTTGAAATGTGAAATTAAACAAGTAAAGTGTCTCCCATATTTTTCCAAAAGCAGTAAAAAACTCTCAGCATTAGGGATGCAATATTAATGGTTTATACTTTTCAAGGTCTACAGAGTACATTTTATGACGCTATAATTCTAAAGTTTGTACTATTCCATTTTGTGCTTTCTGGGTTCTCATACCTAATTAGCCCGATATTTTTTGTTCAAAGACTAAATGTGGACAAAACACGAAATAAATTTATTGCGAGGTATGTCATTGCAAAATGAATTTCTAGTGAACATTTCTTGTCCATTTCAGAAACAAAAAGAGAGGCCTTGGAAGGAATTATTTTATAATCCACGACTTTTTGTAAAAAAGGGCTTGACTAACATCACACTCAGGATCAGAGCACAGACTTGCTCGTTTTCGTTCTAGAAAGAAACTTACTCGTGTGCGAGAGGAGTTAAATTTGTAAGTGGATTTTACTCTTCACTCTTTTGCTTGAAAAATTAGAGTGGGAGTAGAATCGCTCGGAATAGAATAAAAGTAAGCAAGAGTAAAATCGAGTGGTTATAACTACTTTGTTTGTTGATTTGTATGTGTGTGTAACAGCGAACCGATTTCCCTATCACATGCTTCACAGATTGCCGACATAGTTCTACAACGTCTTTAGTTTTATTTCCTATGTCTTTTTTACTCCCGCTCGAATTCGGATAACGAGTAAAACTCGTTTCAATTTTGTGTTTGTCGGAGTCTGCATACGTTTCTTTAGAAGAAGGAAGTCCAAAAAAATATATACAGAATCCATAAGTATTGGACATGAAGTCCTTAATATTCTTGAGATATTCATTATACAGGTTGAGATGAAAAAACTGCAACCAACTTCAGACTGCTGTCATTTCTATGTCACTCGTCCGAAAGCTGTTAAAATTATTCCAGTGACAGCTCATTATATTGTTTACAAGCGTTCAAAAGTATTTTGGTGAAAATTTTCCAAAATAAAAGTTATTCGTGATGGAATTAAAGCGTGATAGTGTGATTTCTTTATATTTAGCTGAAAAACCACAAGTGCCTACAGTGGGAGCACTCTACCATTTAAATGTGAATAAATCTATTGTGTCTCGTACCATCGCTCGTTACCGTGATTCTGGTAGCGTACTCCGACGTCAAGGAAGTAGACGGAAGCAACATCAGCAGAAATGGTTCGAAAAGTAAAGAAGCGACTTGATCGAAACCCCCGTCGCAATGGCCGAAAAATGGCTCATGAGCTGAACATATCGCAATATTCCATTAAAAAATATTGAAAAATGAGCTCGGGGTAAAGCCATTGAAATCAACAGAAAGAAAATAGACTCAAAAGAGCTAGAGTTGCTTCGCATGGCCGAAAGTTGTGAACTATCGAATTTGATTTTCTCCGATGAGAAAACATTCCTTATCCAGCAGTGTGTAAAAAAACAAAATTATCGCGTTTACTTGCCAAAGAGGTCAGCTGAAATTGTGCAACTTCGGTTGGCCACCAGAACTCAAGCGCCGGCCATGGAGATGGTGTGGGCCGCCATAACAGCCAATGGTGGCTCTCCGCTCGTATTAATCGACCGTGGCATCAGAATAAATGCGGAATATTATCGCGAAAATATTCTGAAGGATGTATTAAAGCATTGGTCACGCACACATTTTGGCCGCAGACCTTGGACATTCCAACAGGACTCAGTACCATTGCTACCCAAGAATGATTGCAAAATGAGGTTCCTCGCTTCATTTCTAGCGCACAATGGCCACCAAACTCTCCGGATACCAATCCGTTGGACAATTGTGTCTGGAGTATTTTGGAAAGCAAGGTTGGCACTAAAAAAGACCAAAATGTCGATCACAAAATGTCGAGCGCTTTGTCGGGAATGGGCCAAAATACCGCAGAGCAACATTCGGGCAGCGTGTGACGGTTTCATTGGCCGTTTGAAAGCCATAATTCGTGCCAAAGGGGCCAATTCGAACAAATATAAACATATTCCAAAATTTGATGCTATTTCCGAAATTTTTTACTTTCATTCAATAAAATTAAAAAAAAAGTAGAAATTATGGCGTTTGACATTGTTGCAGATTTATTTTTATCTCAACCTGGATTTCATATAAAGTGGAGGAAGTAAGCAATATAGTGCAAACCTGGCACGTCGCAATATTTATATCATATTTATCTAGGTCCTAAACAAAATGGATAATATTGTCCCCTTTCTTCGGAACTTACTCCATGTAGGGTCAACAATTTGAATAATCATAAGAGAAGTCGGCAAATAGACTGAAACTTTTTACTTTTTTATTACAGTCACATTTTTAATGGATTTACCTGGAATTCTGTTTGAATTTGAGCATTTCAAAAATACCTCCCAAAAATTAAACTCTTTCCATTTACGTTTGATGGACTCTCAATTTTATTATACTCCCCGATAAGATATGAATTTACACACAATACAAAATTTACACCACATTAGATTTATTTATTTCTCACAATCGCACAGCAAATGTTTTACAGCATTCATGTGGCGGGTCGAGAACAAAGACCGGTTTCTTGTTCTCATCGACATAGTCTTTGTAGTACACGGTATTTATGCATTCCCAGCCCAGGCGTTCACACATCTTGGCAGAATAATAACTCGTGCAGTCTGCTGTTAACAGTTCATATCCCAATTGTTTTCCCAGCACCTTCAATTCACTCATTAACCGCCCTCCAATATTTTTGCCTCGTACCTTGGTGTCAACACCAATAACATGGGCATGTAGAACTTTTTGTACCCCAAAACGTTGGCACACATTGGCATCACGTTCAACACAGGCTAAGAATTTCAAAATAGTTCCCCATTTCGAGGAACCCTCCACGGCGGCTTCTTCAAATAGGTGGTCAGCCTCTTCGGGTCCTTTGGGACCAGCCAACAGCACTCCAACAATTGTTTCGCTCTGCGCATCGGTGGCCATTAAACAGGTTCCATGATCTATGTTCGATATGTTAAAGTCTTCATCGGCCTGATCTTGTTGTTTGGGTTCTGTGCCAATGGTCAAAGGTTCTTCACGGTAGTAATGGATACGGAGGAAATCTAAAACAAGCTGCCGTTGCTGCGATTGTATAACACATATCCGAATATCATCTCCAGTGTTGTTGCTCATATTTCCTCCAGTTACTTGACGCTTGACCAGCTGTTTGTTGAATTTATGACGTCTTTGTTGTGGTCGCTTCCAGTTGCTTTGTTGTTGTCGTCGTGCAAACAACAGCTGATAATGAAATCGAATGCGTGAAATGAGAACGTTATGCTGCGATGTGATCGCGTGTACGACTGATTGCTGGCGCAGCAGTGGGGCGATGAGTGGCCACATATGAGAGGATTGAAGAGAACAAGATTTGTTATCGAAACCAATGTTTTGAAAACAAATAATTTATTTTGAAAGAGAATTGAAAATATGAAATTAAGAGAAAATATTTCCATCAGCTGTTTTTGACTTGATTTGGTATGCAACAGAAATAGTAGTTGGTTAAGTGTTCAAATATGAGGGATTCAAATATAATTCGTTAAATTGTGTCATGCAACTTTTTTGTAATTTCAGTAGCAGGGGTAGGTGCGTAGAATTATATTTTTCTTATTCTTCTACTTTCTTATCTGTATAAACTGGAATATCCAGAAAATGTCCCTTTACCTTTTTAATGGTGAAACTAGAAAAAAAAGTAGTTCGGAAGGCATAGGAAACCAACTTCCAACTGCTGTCATTTCCAAACCACTCCTCCGACAGCTGTTAAAATTATTCCAGTGGCAGATCATTATATAAAAAATTCATTCTGATAAAATTTTCCAGAAAAAAAGTTATTCGTGATGGAATTCAAGCGTGATAGTGTGATTTCTTTATATTTGGCTGCAAAACCACAAGTGGCTATCGTTAGAGCACTCCAGCATTTAAATGTGAATAAATCTTTTGTGTCTCGTACCATCGCCCGTTACCGTGATACTAGTGGCGTAGCTGAACATATCGCATTATTCCATTCCCCATAGCCCTTGAAATTCCAAAAAGTGTATGAACTTACACCGCAACAGAAAGGAAATAGACTCAAAAGAGCTAAAGAGTTGTTTCGCTTGGCCGAAAGTGGTGAACTGCCGAATTTGGTTTTCTCCGACGAGAAAACATTCATTGTCCAGCAGTTTGTAAGTAAACCAAATGATCGTGTTTACTTGCCAAAGAGGTCAGCTGAAAATGTGCAGCTTCGGTTGGCCACCTTCGGTGGCCACCGGAGCCTCAAGCGCCGGCCATGCTGATGGTGTGGGCTGCCATAAGTGTCTCTGCTCATACTAATCGACCGTGGCATCAGAATAAATGCCAAATATTATCGCTAAAATATTGTGAAGGGTGTATTCAACATTCCAACAGGACTCAGCAAGCGCCACTCAACAATGGTTACAAAATGAGGTTCCTCGCTTCGTTCCAGCGCACAATGGCCACCAAAATCTCCGGATACCAATCCGTTGGACTATTGTGACTGGAGTATTTTAAAAAGCAAGGTTGGCACTAAAAATACCAAAGTGTCGATACCCTCAAGAAAATGATTCGCCGGTAATGGGCCAAAAAACCGCAGAGCAAAATTTGGGCAGCGTGGGACGGTTTCATTGGCCGTTTGAAGACCATAATTCGTGGCAAAGGTGACCAATTCGAACAAATCTTAACTTATTCTAAAATCTGATGCTATTTCCGACATTTTTTTGCTTTCATTCAATGATATTTAAAAAAAATTTAAAAATGATGGCGTTTGTCTTTGCTGCAGTTTTTTTATCTCACCCTGTATTATGGGTCCTGAAATATTAAATCAACAAAAACTATTGACCAACATTGTTGGGGGGCATAGAAAACTTCCTATAGTTCAGTTTGGTTTTTATTGAGAGAAGAGTTTCCATAGGAAGAACTTCTGTAGTTTTTCTATATATTGTAGGCCTTCCATAGGCCTCCAAAGGTTAAGGCGTTTTATATATCTTCTGTTGGCAGAGATGTTGATGTAGGTCCTTTGAATATATTATTTTTGGGTCCCTTTGTTCTTTGTAATGAAGGCTTTCTTGAGGCCTGATGCTACATGGTAAAGTATAGCGGCCCTGTGTAGATTGAATAACTTTTATATATTTTTTTGTTGATAATTTTTTTTTCAATTTCAATTTATTTTCATCAATATCCTTAGACAATTTTTGAATACCTTACGACTAACAATATTTCCTTAATTTATACTTGACATAAATATTTTTCTAAGTTTATCTATATTTTGTTGATAAAAGATCTTCTACAGGTCTTCCCTAGATTGAAAATCGCCTAGAAGTCTTCTCAGACCGATAACCTCCCTTAATTTTTTTTTAGATCGGAAACCTTATGCATTTTCTTGCACATCACTTCCGGAAGCGAAAGACCTTCTATTTGTCTTCTACAAAAAAACCTATTATCCGACTCTAAAGTTGGTAGCTTTTATAAAACTGATCATATATGTGTGTGTGTGCAACACAAAAGACCAGTGGCCTTCTACGACAATGACAGACGACTGAATGACAGCAGCAGCAATGCAGTCTATAAACTGATTATATAAATAAACCATTATTTGGCACCAAATCACACAAACCTACACCCACACACACATTGGAAAATCAAAATAAACCACAGACGAATCCTTTCTCTCTCTGTGTTTTAACGCATACACACATGTGTGTGTGTGCCTTTACATTGTGACGTATACTACACGTTATATTGATTGAAGAACGTGCTGCATTCACAGATGGATTCATTCGTGGCGTGCGTGGAATATTTTAATAATACCGAATGCCAACGACGACGACAAGAAGCCAATGATAGAGCGATAGAGGGTGACAGATTCTTGACAAGACTGCAAAATGAACTTGCGAAAAAATTGTGTAGAGGTGGAGGGAGGAGAGGAGCGGCAGAAGGAAAACCTACCAAATTGCTGAGGATTTTTGTAAAATTAACTGTGATTCAACGTGAGTGGGCAATGCTTTGTACGAGATTTTTCACTGGAGATTTTTTTTGTTTTTGGGTTTAAGAACACATTGAAGGTTTTAAGCAGCGGAAGCAACTCGGTGATGGAAGGTTGGAAATGCGTTTAGGTTGGGCCAGGATAATGATTCAAGATTTTAAGTTAAATTTCTCTTTATTTCAATAAATTCTAGAAGTATCTTCGAGTTGGGCGCCATTTTAGAGGATCCAGTCCACAATTAAACAAGATGTGATGCAGATATCTTATAGATGTCGGAAAAGAGAGAGAGAGAGTTACAGTTAAATTCAGCACGATTTAAGTTGACGTATTTTATGCCAAAAAGCTGCGTTTTGGTCGCTTCAGTTACTAGAGTATGTCCCCTTTCTAGACAGCTACTGTTCCAACATTGTTTTATGCTCTCCCCCATACTATGGAGTGTATACTAACTTCGTCACTCCGTTTGTAAATCCTCAAAAAACTTATGTCAGACACATCAAAGTATTTATATTCTTGATCAGCATAAAATTCTAAGTAGATTTAGCGATTTCCGTCTTTTTGTCTATTGGAATTACACTATCTTTCGAACGGTTGTTGGAATATTATCGCTTTTGTTAGTATTTTCAGGCAAAATTTTTGGTCCACATCTCGTGAATAAGGGTCCAATTTTTTGAATTATTCGTGTGAATGAGAACCTTATCCCCTAGAAGAGAATGTCTATATAGGTCCACAATATCGTATACCCCAATATTTTAGCCAAATGTTTCAATGAAATTGTCTTAAAATCCACCCAAGGGGCTCTTTCCGAGAACTTTACACCCTAGAGGAGAATTGTCTACATAGGTCCACGTTTTAGTATGGCGCCCATATAATGGTACCCCCAGATATTCGGTATTTTCATGATTTTTTGGGACATTATTCACCGGGATTGTTTCAAATTGTGTATATAAAGGTCGGAACCATTCCTACAGCCTATGGCACAAATTACTTATTCAGAACCACATCTTCGTATATCCCCCATATAACCTGTTTCATTTTAGCGGTATTTTTGACGGATTTTTATACCCTACACCACAAGGTGGTCAGGGTATTATGTCTTTGTGCATTTGTTTGTAACAGGCAAAAGCAAACGAGATAGACCCATAGTTCCTTTTGATGATCTGCATACAATCACATTCTGAGTCGATTTATGCATGCCCGTCCGTCTGTCTGTTCGTCCGTCCGTCTGTCCACGTATTTTTGTAAACAAAGTACAGTTCGCATTTATTGCCCTATCCAGATGAAATTTTGCACAAATCATTTGTTTGGCCCGAGGACAAACCCTATTGAAATTGGAGATAATCGGTCAACATTTAGATATAGCTCCCATATATATCTTCGTCCGATTTGCCTTTATTGTGCACCAAACGTGTAATATCAGTCCGAATAGTATGGAATGCACGTTCGATCAGATTGGACCTCAAAATAAGTATGCCAAATTTGATCGAAATCGGTTCAGTTATAGCTATAGCTCCCATATATATTGTTCATCCGATTTGTTATTTTTGTCCTCCGCAGCCGTAATATGCACTCCGTAACAACGATATTCAGGGAAATATATCAAATACAGCTCAGAAATACATTTGTTGGTTCAGATTTGGATATAGCTCCCATATATAACTTCGCCCGATTTACCTTGGATTGTGCACAAAACGTCTAATATTTTCACAAATTGGATGAAATTTGGCACTTGCGGCCGAATTGAGTCTAGAAGTTAGTATGTCAAATTAAAATTATAATTATAATCATAGCGTGTATGATTGAATTCTCCCATAAAAACTTTTAATTGTTATGAGCAGCTCTACTAAATTAGCAAGGCCCCGCCCGACTATAAGACTTTCTTTACTGTTTTTTCAAATTTTTATGTTTTTTCCAAATGTTGGAGGGTATAAAAAGTTTGGCTCGGCCGAACTTAGCTGCTGTTTTACTTGTTAATATTTATATTTTCCATATTTTTCTCAACCAGAGATCTGATGTGAAAAAGGTTCAAATTTGGATTAACAAATTGCATATAATTGGAAATAATTGTTCGATTTTCTTAAAATATTGCACATCCCAATATTATTATCAGTATTATAGGAATTTAATAAATCGGTCTACTATATCTTGAACCCCAAGAATATTTCTACATTTTATAAAAATTATATAAAAATTTTACAAAGGAAATAGCCGACATAATCCAAACCGACATAATATTAATATCTGACTTAGGTCAGATACGAAATTGAAAATATTGGCCCATTTCTTCGGTACCATCCCAATATAGGGTCAACATTGTAAAGAATCAAAACACAAGTCAAAATTTATTTTTATAAACAGACATTGGCGGAGATTTTACATCTGTAGGCAAAACCAACTGATACATTCTAACTTGTGGTAATATTTGGTAATAATATTTCTTTGGTTTATCGAAAATTCAAATATTAATAAATATTAGTCATGCTAGGAAACCCGGTTTTATTGAACCCTTATTATATTATGTAGGAATAAATTTCTTATGGCAGAAAATGGCAAATAACAGCTAATAAAAAACATTCCTTTTAGGTATTAAAGCCCTGGAAGGACAGAATCGCCATAGTCCTAACTTCGTAATTAGGGCGTTGTAAAATTTCCCCAATGCTTCCCCAATGGCCACAAATTTTTGCTGCTTTAGAAAACATTTTGGTTACTTGCTTGAATTATGAGCCCCAAATAATTTTTAGCAATCACAGCTACATTCGTTTAGTGCGATATGCCCTTAACGGATTAGTAACCCGATTTCTTATAAGTATTTTTACTGGGTGCATCACGACTCTAATTTTTTCTTGGACGCTGAATCTCCAACTCGCAACACTTCTTCCTCATTGCAGGGTAATGGGTATATTCCGTGAAAAATTCACTTTCTGCATGGATATTCTTTTGATCAACAAGAAAATGCTACGGAAATCAATAGCAACTGTGAAAATCGATTGTCAGATCACCTTAGATTGGCCCCTTATTTAAACAGCTTAACATTTGCCTTATTTCAAACGGTGTTACGCAGACAGTTCTTCACAATTTGTTATTCATATCACGTATGTTAGACTATAATGTACGGTAAAAAATATGAACATTTGTACAAACAAATCTAATAGAACCATTTCGTATGTGGTTCTGTTGATTAAAAAACACACGTGCTATAAAAACAAAAAAAAAAAAAAACACTTTAAAGACGCACTGTTTACAAATAATGGCAAATATTACCATTTTTAGTTGGACTCTTATCATGGCATGCTTTTTTTCTAATAATATCGATACGATGTTTAGTAGACGATAAGATCGTTTTTCCACACGACTTTTTAATATAAATGGCGTAGATAGCAATTCTTCGTTTTATTTTGTTTTAGGAGAAATATTTAATTATATTTTTTAATTGTATTTTTTTTTTTTTAAATCGCTACCATATTTCAATTTATTAATTTTTAAAACAGATTTATTTATTTTTATTTTATTTTAGATTTTTTCACATCATAAAAAAACTATAGCTACTTATTTACACTAATATATTTTGCACAAGCACACATAACAAAATTATGTTTATTTTAATTTTCAATTAACATCTTCACAATCTCAAAGCGTACGATTTACAGCTATCGTGTGGAGGTGGTGGATTAAACACCGGTTGGTTGTTTGCATCCAAAAAGTCTTTGTAAACAATTGTGTTAATGCAGTCCCAGCCAAGACGCTCCTTGATTTTGGCTGAATAGAAACTGGTACAATCGGCCCTCAACAGCTGATAGCCCTTCTCTTTGCCCAAATCCCGGACAGCATTATACAGACGGGAACCAAGATTTTTACCACGCATCGAACTATCCACACAGGTTAGCCAACGTTATGGAGTACAAAAGATTCTCTAATCTTTTGTACTCCATAACGTTGGCTAACCTTTGCGTCACGTTCAATGCAGGCCAACATTCTCAAAATCTTTCCCCATTTTGTGTCACCCTCCTTGGCAGCCTCCTCAAATAAGTGATCAGCCTCATCTACACCCTGAGGTCCGGCCATACAGACACCCACAATTTTATTTGTGGGCTTGTACACCGCCATAACACAGACGCCATATTTGATGTTGTCCAGAACGTATTCCTCCTCCGATACAGAGGCCACTCCCTTGGGTTCTGTGTAACCCGTCAGCGGTTCATCGGTGAAAAAATAGCTTCTCAAAATTCCTCTGATTTCTTCACGATTCTCCTCTTGCACGACTTTAATTTCAACATCATCTTCGTAGCTCATTTTAGTGTTAGAATTTGAGACGGTGGTGTTGATTAGGCGACGTTAATTGAGCGACTGAATGCTTGTTAATGTGAAAGCGAAGACATCTGTCGCTGTCACTACTTGCCGCTACTATCTGCCATGAACAATGTTTCCATTTCGTTCTAATCACAAACTGTAAAGAGAGGTAGCGATAAGAAGAGCGTGTGTTCTGTTTGAAAATCTTCCACAGTGTTTTTCTAGCACTTACAAATGGATCTTCCAATGACTTGGCACTTTTTTCGTGAATTTTGATAATTTGTTGTGTATTTCAGTTAGCAATGAATCGGAAGTATCAAATGTCTAGCTTCTCTCAATTCTAGTCTAATGTCGACTTTGGTGATAGTTTCGCTTTCGTGAAACTATTTTTAGTTTAATGTTTGTAGATTTCATAAGTCCGACAATGGAACGACAAGGTCATCATAATTTAAATTAAAGGCCTGTTAGGCAATTTAAGATTTACTACATGGCATCCCAGCAAAACAATTGATGAAAATTACTCACTTTTCAAAAATTTCTCCAAGCAGACCCTATAGTCGTAACTTACAAGTAATAAATTAACATGGAGGGAGCTTAGGATACGGAGAGTGTGATAATTGAATTTTTATATAGCAATTAGCCAGTGCCCGCCCGCTACTTCTCAGCGAAATGTCTACCTTAAAATTTTAGATCCGTTCGTGTAAGTCCTTTTTATCCCCTCCACCACACATAGTATGGAGGGTATATTGAGTTCGTCATACCGTTTGTATATATATTCTTGATCAGACGATTTAGCCCTGTTCGTTCCTCCGTCCGCCTGTCCGTCTATTGTGATCATGCTAGAGTTAAAACGAATTAAGATTGAAATCTAAAATTTTGCACAGATCAGTCTTTTGTCTGCAGGCATATATAGCCCCATATAACGGTTCCCCCGATATTCGGGATTTTGATGATCTTAGCCACATTTTTTCAATTAAATTATCTTTCAATTCATGCAAGTACTTTACCTTCTGAAAAAATTGTCTATATAGGTCTGCGATATTCCCTATATAACGGAAAGGAGCCCCATGCAACGGTACCCCTGGATATTCGGTATTTTGATGATTTTAGAGGCATTATACACCGGAACTCTTTAAAATTTCGTATTTGATGATCAGAATCTGTGCTACAGTGTATGGCAAAAATTAACATAGGTCCAAAAAGTTGTGTAGGTCCACGTCTGCATGCAACGGTTTTCACCTAAGCGGTATTTTTTGAAGGAATTTTTTGGAAATCTTTAAAGTTCTTTCCAAATTGTGAATTTTATTAAAAGTTCGGCACGGCAGAACTTAGCTGCTTTTTTACTTGTTAGTTCTCAAAATGCACAATTTGTTCAATTTGGCAACATTTTTCAATCACTAACTATATGTAAACTCACTATATGTAAACTTAGAAACCAGCCATATTGCTTCACCCAATATCAGATTTAGTACTATTTAGTACTTTTCGTACATTTATAGTACACATTTTCAATGCCACATCCATATCTCAAGTCCCAATACCAAGAGAGACCTCATTAACAAATTTTTTAGGATTCCTCCTTCTCTCAATTATAAATTTAGTACAATTTGGTACTTTTCGTACGCATTTCAAAACCTCCGCCAATTCCCAAACATAAATAATATCAGTAATCCAAATATCAAAATTCATATAACCATTTAGTACTTTTCGTACAATTATAGTATACATTTGCAAAACCACCTTCATATCTCAATTCCTGATACCAACATAAGCCTCAAAATCGAACTTGATGATTCCAGCCCTGCCCTATCTCATCACCCAATGCCAAATTAAGTACAATTTAGTACTTTTTGGACAAATATTGGACACATTTCCAAACCACAGCCAAATCTCAAACATAGACACAATCGGTAATCTAAATATAAAATTTCAGAATTATTTATATTCCTTTGCCCAATACCAAATATAGTACCATTCAGTACTTTTCGTACAATTATAGAACACATTTGCGAAACCACATCCATATGTCTAGGCTAGTACTTTTCGAACGTTTGTATTACGCAGTTGCACAACCACCATCAGATACCAACAGGACAAATTTTGGATTCCAGGCCCTTCCCTTGACCCAATACCAATTTTAGTACTTTTCGTACAATTGTAGTACACATTTTCTAAAATCACCTCCATATCTCAATTTCTGATAACAACAGAGAACTCCCTTCACCCAATACCAAATTTAGAAAAATTTAGTACGCATATCTAAAACATATCCCATCCCTCCATTCTAGACCCAAATAGTGATACAAAATTAGTACCGTTTACTACAGTTCGCACACTTAGTATACGTTTCTAAAATCAACACCATATTTTAAACTTAATGTCCTAACTTGATTATTTCTAAACCATTTTAAAACTTTTCGTAGCCTTATAATTCGAATTTCCAAAAATTCTTTGGTACATCTATCCTGCCTTCCATCACTGACTCTAATTGCAAATTTCAGTATTCCTGCTCATTCCGTTTGTCCAATTCAATAAATTAGTACTTTTCGTACCCTTTTAGTACAAGACTTACATGACTACACACCAAGATGGACCTTAGTATTTAATAAAAGTATTTAATTTTTAGTACTTTTCGTACCCTTTCAGTACGAGTTTTTCAAAAACTCAGCTTAATCTCACGCTTACGCACCAAGACTAACCTCTGTGAAAAATTTCAAGATTCTAGCTTTAACCGATTCGTCTGAACGTTCGTAATGACATTTCCCGCCGGGTTACTGCGTCTTGACGCGTAATCCTGTGAATAAAACCTGATCTCTCCCAACGTTACTTTTTTAGATTATGGTCTGTGAGAAAGGCTTTTCGCACAAAATATGAAGGAAAATCTAGCGAAAATGTCTAAACTACGTGGCAATCCTCTTAAATCGACACATCAGCCAATCAATATACATTTTTAAGCAATTTCGTTAGAAAATATGGTTAAAGTCATTAAAATACCGGTTATCGGAAAGATTGTGGTATTGCAGGTTTTGGAACACAACTAATTATTATAAAAATTATATTTTTTTTCACAAACCCGCTCCAAATTCAAAATATTTTGGGTCAGCAAAATACAATTCCGATCTACTGTGCGCTATTCTTTGCTCTGTGATTTATTCAATATTCCGTTTCATTGGCTGTTATTTTGTTTCGCTATGACCTGTGGCAAAAAATGTAAATCTAAAGAAGGGCTCGATCGTCTGAAAAGACGTCATCAATTTGTAGTCCAGACCACTTGCTATAAATATGCCTATGTTAGAGTTCATTAGCATAATGTTACTCTTTCTATTTTGGCTAATTTATGCAAATCGAAATAAACTATTCGCTATAATAATAAAATAGAATTCGGCACTTAATTATTTTTTTTTCTTTCTGTAATAAATATTCAATTTGTCATGAATTGCTAAATAATTGCGCTCTTGAAAATGATAGTGTTTGGATTTTTTATTACAATTTTGTTTATTTTTATATCCCACCGGGACTTACATTAAAGATCACATGTGCTATTAAAAAAGACTTCACTGTTCTGTTCGTTGTGGCACATTTTGTCTTTAAACCCAAACAGAGATAAACATTGACTTTGTCATTAAAGGCATTTAACGAGAATCCATCCTCGTCAATCGTTGATATCAACTATTACAAAAAAATATTATGCGAATAAATACAAGAGTTTATTGGACTCATAAAACAATGTGTGTCAGCACGGAAAAAGCTCTTGATAAGAATGTCCCATGTAAAGCGATCATTTTGCACTCGCTTGCAATTTACAACGATAGTTGCAGCAGCAGTGCATGCTAAACAAAACTGGCCGGTCGGATAAATTGATTTACAAATTAGTTAATATTGAATTCGAATATTAAAAAAATGGAATCGAATATTAAAATATGTTGCATAACTCAAACGGATGGCCCGAGGGTCTACGATTTCTTGAAATCATATTTTTTCCCAGACGAGCCATTGTCGACATGTCATCGACCAGACGAGAAGCGGGGATTCGGAGAAGAGGTTCTAAGTTCCTTAATTGAAAGCGGCCTTTGTTTAAAGGCAATTGTGGAGGAAACCCAAGAATTGGTTGGAGTGGTTCTAAACGATGCCGAGGATCCTCTAAAGGAGGAGGAAGAAGAGCTTTGCAATGATGAAGTCACAACACATGACACAACGGGAGATAAAATTCATAAATTCCTAACCAAAATACAACGTGAGGCTGATCTGTTCAAACGCTACAACATTCAAAAATTATTACACCTCATTATTGTAACGGTGAAAAGTGAGTGGAGAGGGAGGGGTATTGCATCTCGCCTCAGTAAAGCAGTCATGGATTTGGGCAAAGAAAAGGGATTTGAATTAATTACAGCCGAGTGCACAAGTTTCTACACAGCAAAAATGTTTCAGCATATGGGTTGGGATATAGTCCACAGTGTCAGATATAAGGATTATTTGGATGGAAATGGACAACCAGTATTTCAACCACTAGCACCACATGATGCTTGCAGAGTATATGCTACTCGGCTGTAGAATTGGAATTAAATTTGTTTAAGTGGAAATTAATAAAAAGTTTTTATAGAAATACCAGCACTGAAAATTGAAAAATATCAAATTTCTTAACATGTGCCCATAAATATATGTTGCTTTAAATACCTTAACGGAATTATGTAAAAGTGTGACAATCCATTAAAATATTGACTTGTTCGAATTTAAATATATTTCAAAAAAGTCAACAAAATATTATTAGAAACTTACCTTGTTGAGAACAAATGTTTTGTAAGGTGCACCATATCTGCCGAATTATCTGAAAGACAAAACAAAAATATTTAGAAACTACAAAATAAAATCGCAAAATTTTAAAAATAAAAATGGTTTGTTGTCGTTTATGAAAAAAATGTAGAACTTCCTTATGTTGCATGACAGTGTTTCTTTTCAAGAATATCCTTTAAGGCCTTAAAGACCATTCGTCGTGAATTTTTTAAGACAATTTTTGAAGGGCTTATATTGAACTAACAACTATCCGCTGCTTCGTCAGCGTTCAAGTCTAACAAAAAATGTGATATTCGTTCCACCAATTTATTTTAGTGCACAGGATGTACATTTTCTTCATTATTTCTTGTTCTTTTCTTTTCTTGTTCATCGAAAATGACAATCGAAAAATGATAATTTTTTGCACTAAAAAGTCTTGAAAATATTTTGTTTTGAAGGTTACAGAAGAGCATATTAGGGGAACCTTGCAAAGTGGTTCCACATCCAATTTTTAGTCAAAATTATATCACCGTTTTTAATACCCTCCACCATATATAGTATAGAGGGTATATAGGTACACGATATTGTATAGCCCCCATATAACGGCACCTCCGATATTCGGTATTTCAATGATTTCAGCCACATTTTTCAATGGAATTGTCTCAAAATCCATACAAGGTGTTCCTTCTGAGTACTTTTCAACCTGGAGGTGCATTGTCGACATAGGCCCACGATATTTGTATTTTGATTTTAACGACATTTTTACCGGAATTGTTTTAAATTTGGTATTTAAAGTTTGAAGTTCGTAATGAGTGTTACAATCTATGTCGGAATGTTATCTTTGCAGGTCACGTCTTCGTAAAGCCCATATATACCGTACCTTCTTTATTGGTTATTTTGATGATATAAGCGACGTTGTTCAATTAAATTTCGTATTTAAAGTTCAGAATCGGTACTACAGCATATGACTAAAAACTACTTATATAGGTCGATGTCTTCGTATAGACCTTATATAATTGTTTTCATTTAACGGAATTTTCTTAAATTCTTCAAGATCCTTCGAAATGGTGAAGGGTATTAAGAGTTCGGCCCTGTCGAACTTAGCTGCTTTTTTTGGCCACCACTATTCTAGCTCTATCCTAAGACCCAATCCCAAATATGTTACCATAACGTTCGTACAATTATACTACGTATATCCAAACCCACCTCCTTTCAGAATTATATCTCTATCCCAACAACCAACGGCACATTTTCAAAGAAATCTCTATATTTCAACTTCAATGACCTTAACATTAAATTTCAGGATTTCAGCTCTTAAATTTTCCTCATTAACTAATTTAGTACAGTTATAGTACGCATATCCAAAATCAGCTCCTATTCTTAACCACAGTGACGTCCATATGAAATTTGAGGATTCCAGCCCTATCTTTTCACCCAATACCAATAATAGTACCATTTAGTACTTTTCGTACAAATATAGGATTAATTTCCAGAACACATTACCGAAACCACGACTATATGTCCAGGCTACACATAGACAGCGATCCGAATACCAAATTTAGGATTTCAAGACCATCCAATGCCAAAATTTCCCTTATGTAGTACTGTTTAGTAGATTTCGTACAATTACACCCAATACCAAATTGTATCAAATTTAGTACAACTTGGTCATTTTTGTGCACAGAGACACCAGTACAAAATTTTAGCTTTAATTTTAAATTAAATTTTTAGGACCGATTAGTACTCATCGTACTCTTCTAGTAAGACTTTCCAAAAATCTCACGCCTACGCACCAAACTAACCCTCGTGCAAAATATCAAGAGTATAGCTTCCGCCGTTTGTTCTGGGCGTTGATTCTCGGCCAGTCAGTTATCTCACTACTCTTTTAAATATATACATGGTGAGATAAAAAAAAAAAAAACAAAGTCAAACGGCATAATTTTTAAATTTTTTTGTTAAATTTTATTGAGAGAAAGCAAAAAATTTCGGAAATAGCATCAAATTCTAGAATACGTTTAGATTTGTTCGAATTGGTCAGCTTTGGCACGAGTTATGGCCCTCAAACGGCCAATGAAACCGTCACACGCTGCCCGAATGTTGCTCTGCGGTATTTTGGCCCATTACCGGCGAAGCGTTTGCTTGAGGGTATCGACACTTTGGTATTTTTTAGTGCCATGCCACAAATGTATTTTCATTGGAGAAAACCAAATTCGGCAGTTCACCACTTTCGGTCAAGCGAAGCAACTCTTTAGCACTTTTGAGTCTATTTTCTTTCGGTTGCGGTGTAAATTCTTGCACTTTTTGGAATTTGAATGGCTTTACCCCGAGCTCATTTTTCAATATTTGCCGAATGGAATATTACGATGCGTTCAGCTCACGAGCCATTTTTCAGCCACTGCAGCGCGGGTTTCGATCAAGTCACTTCTTTGCTTTTCGAACCATTTCTGCTGATGTTACTGTTTTCTTCCGTTTCCGGACCGATTCCCAGCAATTTCAATAGTCCAAATAAATGATGGGCCAAGAAAATGATTTGGCCAAGAAATGTTCATCTCAATCGTACAATAAATGTGACCCGTACTTTGTTTACAAAAATACATGGACATGCATATATCGACTAAGAATATGAAGATCATCAAAAGGAACTATGGGTCTATTTCGCTTCCTTCTACATGTTACAAATGCACAAAGACATAATACCCTGTATCAAAGTGTGGCGTGGGGTGTAAAAAGTAATGATGACGGATCTCTTTGGAATGTTACTTAGACAAGGAGATATTAAGAATATTTTTAAGGACCATTGTTGCAATAATGGTTTTTTAGGACCAGGAATATAGGAACAATGGCTATTGGAACCATTGATAAAAGGGGCTTTAAAAGAATATCGACCTTATAAGAATAAACATAACCTGTATTTCAGTAATTGTTATACCCTCCACCCTACTATGGAGGGTATATTAACTTTGTCATTCCGTTTGTAACTCCTCGAGATACTCAGGTCAGAGCCAACAAAGTATATATATTCTTGATCAGCGTAAAATTCTAAGTCGATTTAGCGATGTCCGTCTGTCTGTCTGTACCCTATCTTAAGAACGAATTGAGATAGAAGGCTAAAATTCTGCACACATGTTTATTTTCCCAGTAGACAGGTTGAGTTCGTAAATGGGCCATGTAGTTCCACGTTTTCATATAGCCCCCATGTAACGGTACCTCCGATATTCGGTATTTTGATGATTTTACCGACTTTATTCACCGAAGTAGTTTCAAATTACGTATTTAGAGTTCGTAATGGGAACTACAGTCTGTGACCCAAAATTGTCTATGCAGGTCCAGGTCTTCGTATAGGCCCCATATATCAGTACCTCCCAATATTCGGTATTTTGACGATTTTAGGTATAATACTCACCGAAATTGTTTGAGATGTCGTATTTGAAGTTCGTAATGGATGCTACAGCCTGTGCCAGAAAATTGTCTATACAGGTCCAGATCTTCGTATAGCTCCGATATAACCTAACTCCCTATATACGGCATTTTGATACTTTTAGCTACATTATTCACCGTCTATTTCAAGTTTCCAATTTGAATATGGTAATGGCTTATGACAAACAAAGCCTATGTAGGTCCACGCCGTGTAGACCCCAATATAATGGCTATATTCGGTATTTTTAAGATAGTTTTTAACGGAATTATTTTTTTGAAAATTTCCAAATTCGTTCCAAATGGTGGAGGGTATTCTTACTTACTTACTTCTTTTTTACTTGTTTTGGAATCACTTTCATAAAGCCTTAATAGTTACATATTTTATGATTATTATTAAATTAGTGGTTATTATAGCGCGTGGATTTCTTTACTTTTCATTATTCCACGCCAACTGCAGAAATTTTGCTATAAAGTTTTTTAAGTACGTTTGTACTTTGCATTTTATTTTGGTTGATATTAGAGAGGGCATGTATGATTAGAGGGCTTAATGATTAAGCAAATTCACTTATGCGAGTAGAAAAAATAATAATTAAATATGCTCCGTGTCTACAACTATTCTTATCAAAATATCAGTCCAAAAGTTAATGGAATTCTTAGAAAATTGGTAGACATCCCAAAGTTTGGTATCAGCAACTAGCGAAATAATCAACCAACTGTGGGTGTTAAGATGGCAGATAAACCGATTTCTATGTACAGTCTACCTAGATAATATATGATTTTGGAAGACTACACTACAACATATTCTAGTGTTCCATGGTGATTTTATTCAATTTTCCAAAATGTCGAGCCCCAACATTTCGGTTATTGTGTGACGATACAAATAAATATCAGTCGTTCGTTCTAAGTTTTTTAGTCATTTTGTTGCCGAAGCGATAACAGTTCTAAATCTTTCTATTTTAATGGTCATATAAACTACATTGTCGAAGCGTTTTTTCAGTGCAGTTCGTTCCGGCCTTTAATCGATACGCGGTGGCATTGTTCCGCATTCTAGTTCTATCGAATAGTCTCTGCTTATCAGTTATTCAATAGCTAAAATAAATTGAAAAAATAAAATAACAATGGCAACTCAATATCCCCATGTCGAAGATGGCATTGAAATCCGTGTGGCCACGGAGGAAGATCGCGAAGGAGTTTGGAATCTGCTGTGCAAATATTTCTTCCGCGACGAACCTCTGACCAATGGAAGTGAACCCAAAGAAGAAACGAATTTTGGCAAGGAATTTCTGTTGTCCAACATTGCACACGGCACCTGCTTCTTGGCAGTCGTTAAAGATACCAATGAATTGGTGGGTGTGACCGTGGCCGGTCCCAAGGGTCCTGAGGAGCCGGAACATTTGGCGAAAGCAGCTGCCGAAGAGGGCAACACAAAATGGGGTAGAATTTTGAAATTTTTGGAAAAAGTTGAAAGAGATGCCGATGTCTATAAACGCTACAATGTGACAAAGGTTTTGCACGTCATTGCCACTTGCGTTGAGGAGAAAATGCGTGGCAAAAATATTGGTGCTCGCCTCTATAATGCTGTGAATGATATTGGCAAGCAAATGGGCTTTGAGTTGCAGACTGCCGATTGTACAAGTTTCTATTCGGCCCGCATTAAGGATCGTCTGGGATGGGAGTGCGTTAATGTGGCCTATTACAAGGATTATTTTGATGCCGATGGCAAACAGGTCTTCCGTCCCGACCCACCACATGAATGCTGCAAAACTTTTGCTATTCGTTTGTAAGAATTTCGAGAGAGTGTGTAATGTGTAATTCTGTTTTTATTAAAATAATATTTTAGAGGCTTAGTTAATTTAATGAGAAGTGTTTTTTATTGTAATTTTGTAAATAAGAATTTATTGAAATAAATGTAGAAAAATAATTGAAACCGTATTGATAAAATGGTGGTGAATTTGTGTTTTCTTTAAGATTCTCATGCAGTTTTAAATAAACCAACCTTATAAAAAAGGTCTGGTGAACATTGATTATTAACGATGTGAAATAAATAGGCACAATGATGTATTTCTTATTCAGACAACCAAGATGAAACTAGCTCTAAATTCCGATTGTCTGCTTCTCGAAGATGTGAATCAAGATTATAAAGGCGACGGAGTAGATCGATAAACTGTTGCCAATAAAAACGACTGCTTGAAAAATTTGATTTGGACCCTCAAAAAAAAAAAAAAAATTAATAATAATAATAATAACAATAATAATAATAATAATAATAATAATAATAATAATAATAATAATAATAATAATAATAATAATAATAATAATAATAATAATAATAATAATAATAATAATAATAATAATATAATAATAATAATAATAATAATAATAATAATAATAATAATAATAATAATATAATAATAATAATAATAATAATAATAATAATAATAATAATAATAATACTAATAATAATACTAATAATAATAATAATAATAATAATAATAATAATAATAATAATAATAATAATAATAATAATAATAATAATAATAATAATAATAATAATAATAATAATAATAATAATAATAATAATAATAATAATAATAATAATAATAATAATAATAATAATAATAATAATAATAATAATAATAATAATAATAATAATAATAATAATAATAATAATAATTAATAAATAATAATAATAATAATAATAATAATAATAATAATAATAATAATAATAATAATAATAATAATAATAATAATAATAATAATAATAATAATAATAATAATAATAATAATAATAATAATAATAATAATAATAATAATAATAATAATAATAATAATATAATAATAATAATATAATAATAATAATAATAATAATAATAATAATAATAATAATAATAATAATAATAATAATAATAATAAAATAATAATAATAATAATAATAATAATAATAATAATAATAATATAATAATAATAATAATAATAATAATAATAATAATAATAATAATAATAATAATAATAATAATAATAATAATAATAATAATAATAATAATAATAATAATAATAATAATATAATAATAATAATAATAATAATAATAATAATAATAATAATAATAATAATAATAATAATAATAATAATAATAATAATAATAATAAACCCAGAGAAAATTAAAACGTTGAAAATTTTTGCAAAATTAATAGACCTAAACTTATAGTCTCCACTTGCAATGCCTAAATTTCGAATGTAATCTTAACAAGTAAAAAAGAATCAAAGTTCGGCCGGGCCGAACTTTTAATACCCTTCACCTCTTGAAAGGGACTTGAAAAACTTTAAAAACATTTCGTCAAAATATGATAATGAAAACCGTTATGTGGGGGCTATACGAAGACAAGGACCTGCATGCGACATGTTTTGTACCCTTTAGGACCTTCAAATACGAAATTTAAAACAATTCCGTTGAATGATGTTGCTAAATACCGAATTTCGGAAGGTACCGTGTTATTAAAGGATAGCGTAATTACAACAGAGAAATGGGCATGGCTAAATCGATTTAAAATTTTACGCTGATCAAGAATGTACATACTTTGTTGGTTCTGACATAAGTATATCGAGAAGTTAGAAACGGAATGACAAAGTAAATTTAAGATCCATAGTATGGTGAAGGCTATCAAAAAATGTGACATATTTTCGCGTTTCTTGACAATATTTATAAAAATATTTCGGATTTTATAATATTTTTGGCTTTTCAAACCTTTGACACTTTGTGGGGGAGGTACCAGAAGAAATGGCCCGATCCCTCCCATCTTTGTAATAGATCTTGTATTGATGGAAATATTGAGATGTACCAAGTCTAAATGGAACAGGACGTTAATTTCCCGTTGTATGTGCTTCAAGGATTTTCAAAAATTTGACCCTTGTGGGGGAGGTGCCAGATGGAGTGGACCGATATATTCCATCTTCACATCAGACCTTGGGACACAATCGGACTTTTATGTCACATTTTATAAGAGTTATAATTATTCAAACTTTTTGACCCATTGCGGGTTTAGATATTTAATGGAGTGGACCGGTATTGGTATTTTTTGTCCCTAACGTAGCACTGATGCAAATATTAGGATGTGGAAAGTTGGAGCAAAATCGGATTATCCCTTTTCTTTCTTCTTTTTTTTTTTTTTTTTTTTTTTTGAAAACGTCAACTTTTTATGTAGACTGTACCAGAAGAATCCACGTTTAGTAATGATATTATGATGTACCAAATTTTGGGCCAAATCGGATACTCCCTTCGAGTGTTATCGTACGCACCAGCCAGACAGGCGGACGGACGGACATCGCTAGATCGACTCCAAATGTCCTGAAACGGATTTGGTCGCAAGAGACCTAGGGTCTAAAACCGTTATTTCGATGAGACACGTTTTGGCAGTATCAAATGATATGTACCCTCTCTAGCCAAATGGCTGAAAGTATTATAATAGGCCCATTCAAGCAACCTTCTGTCACAAAGGATAGAACCCATTACAAATTCTACTGAATTTTTAAAAATTTGGAAAATGTCTGAAAAATTTGGCTAAAATCATCAGACTTCAAATATCGTGAGGAACAGTTATATTGGAGCTATAGGAAGATGTGAACCTATACAGACGACAATCTGCTTCAAAAGGACTTTTGAACAATTCCGGCTTAAATCATCATTATGTCGAATACATAAATAGATAATGTTCTGCTGCATTACGTAAAACTCGTCATATACTCTAAGTTCCGAATTCTAAACAATTCCTTTGGAATCTTACAAATACCGAATATCGAGATGAACAGTCGTACGGGCGCTATACGAAAATGTAGAACGACGTGACCCATTTATAAACTTAGCACACCTACTGAAAAAATACACATGTGCACAAAATTGTAGCCTTTTATCACAATTCGTTCGAAAGATAGCGTGATTACTACAGACAGACATCGCTAAATTTTAAAAATACTTTGTAGGGTCTAGCACGAGTATTTCGAGGATGGTGGGGGGTATAAAAATTATTTTTTTTTCGCTTTTATGTGTGGTGACATGTGTTTTCGTGGACTGGGCGATATCATATACAACGTCCTAAAGAGGGGCAAAACAGCAAAATTTTATTGCATATGCTTTGTTGTTACAGATTGGCTACAAAGCTCTTGAACGTATTTGTTTTTGTTTCGTTACCAAATAAAATAACGGCATTACAAAAACTAAAAGAGGATACGACAAGAGTAAAGCGAAATGTTACTCTCAATCAAAAAAAAAGAGGAGTATCTGAGTGACAAAAAGAGTATTCTCTATTCCTTTATTTTACTCGCAAGAGCACTCTTCAAATCGAATATAGAGTAAACTTTGGGAAACTTAAAGTGAAATTTGATATAGTTTGTCTTTGACGTCATCCTGTTAAAATGAATTTTGGTAGGAGAACTTTTCCTATATTCATATAGAGTACGACTTTAAACCTAAGACGTATTTTTTATGTTTATTACTTACTAGCATTTATACAAGGCTTAAAACTTTCTGGGACCTATAGTACAATGTTATGAAAAATAATTGTGTGGAGTTTTTTCGACTTGATGTGATTCCGTTTAAATGGAGTTTTTAACACTTTCGGAAAAGGGGACTAAAAATATTCTTCTGGTGGCTAGTAGATGGGTAAGAATTGTTGACCAAAATAATCCTATTATGGTTATCAGTAATGCTGCTTAAGACACTATGAATTTAAAACTCAAGAATTCCAAGGAATCTTTATCCGAAAATATCACAAAACGTGGAAGAGTGGGAAATTGCTCCCTCCATTTAGTTTAAATTGAGATTTAAACTTTCGTACGCGGATGCACATGCCTTCCTTTTTAGCTCTACTTTCATAATCTACTGAGGCTTCCCGGCAATTTTGACAAAAAATAACTCTATTTCACAGCTCTCTCCATAGTTTGTCCATTGATTGCCATAAATTGTCTAGGTATTGTCGAAAGATCTTTGATAAATTATAAATATACCATTCATGGTCTCAAAATATTGATATAAAGTAGCTCTTATTAATGCATGCAATCTATCTAAAACATATTCCAAATCATTGGAAACACAACTTGAACTTTATAGCAACTTCCTTATTTACTGACAATTTTATAATTTCAAATTTGTCATATCTGCTATCAATTGAATTTATAAACCAACGGTAATCTGCAGACAGATATTGAAATGAAATTTATACTGCTAGGACTTTTCCATTAAAAATCCCATAAACTATAAATATATTTTTCGAAATGATTCCAAATTTTCGATTTCACGTTTTAACACTTCAAAATTTTCCTATTTGAAGTGGTAAAGTGTGGTGTGGTCTGATATTCATATTTGCTCAACAAAATTACACTGATAAGTAAATTTTCAAGTGATTGATAGCCAATAAAATGGCAAACAATTAAATGGTTAAGAAACTCATTGCCTTTTGTGGACACAATTCACAGGCGAACAGAATTTGTGGAAGCTATATAGCAGAATTGGTTATCGGAAAGTAAAATATTTACTCGTTTTCGAAAAGGGGCAGACACTAAAGAAGAACGCGTGTTTATTTATTGATAATATTAACCTGACCACTGTGGAAATAGTCTGCACACATGTTTGTTATGTTAGACTTGTCAGTGTGTATGAATTGTTTGCTTTTTACTTTTTAAATATTGATAATAAAGATTTCCCAGCATAACATTTTAGAGAAAGTGTACAATAAAGAAGTAAAAAAGCAGTAAGTTCGGCCGGGCCGAATTTTAAACACCCTCCAACATTTGGAACAATTTTGAAAATTTTCAAAAAAAAATAAATAAAATAATTAAATAAATAAATAAAATCCGTTAAAACCCTGTTAAAATCTTCAAAATAACGAATATAGCCGTTATATTGGGGTCTATACGAAGGCGTGGTCCTGCATAGGCAGCATTTGTCATAAGGCATTACGATAATCAAATACGAAACTTGAAAAGAAATTCCGGTGAATAATGCAGCTAAAATCGTCAAAATACGGAATATAGGGAGGGAGGTTTATCAGAGCTATAAGAAGGCCTGGACCTGCATAGACAATTTTCTGTCACATACTGTAGTTCCTATTAGGAACTTCAAATACGAAATTTCAAACAATTTCGGTGAATATTGTACCTAAAATCATCCAAATACCGAATATTGGAAGGTACTAATATATACACTGAGGGAAAAATCCCGTTGCGAAATCAAGCACGTATGTTGTCATTTTCGCAACGACCCGTTGTTATATTTTTCAACAACGGCTGTTGGTGAATTGTGCACGAACGTGCTCAAATTGACACCGAGACGTGGTCAACTTTCGGTACCAACAACAGCCGTGCTTAATTTGTCCATTTGTAATATTGGTAATTGCAGCCGATTACACACGAGTAAAAAATGACAACGGTGGTGCATGATTCACACACGGTCGTTGTCAATATGACACCGGTCGTGTATGAATTATGCACCACCACCTGCATAATGATGCACCACCGTTGTTACTTTGTACACCGACGTGCATGAATCGTACACGATCGTTGCCATTTTAGCAACTACCGTGTATGAATCATGCACCACCGTTGTCATTTTTTTTACTCGTGTGCAATCGGCTGCATATTTACCATTTTTTCCGTGTTATTGAAAGAGAAAGGACGCATTGTGCAAAAAATTTATTGAAAATGAATAATAATTCGCAAGATCCTCAAAATATCATTGGTGAGTTGTTAGAAATCGATGGCAATATTGTTGTGGTTCGCGATACAAACCATTGCAGCAGTCAAGATGCGGAAAACAATGAGGACGATTATATGTTAAGGGAGTTCTTAAAAGGAATAAATATGGAGTCGCTTTTTGAACAATTAAAAGGTAAGTAAATAAAAATGAATTTTTCAGTTAATCAGTGTAATTAACAAAGAATTTTCTTTTTTGTTCTTTTAGCATCACATGTAACATTTCGCAGCTTGCAGTACTTGAAAAAAGAAGATTTAAAGGAAGCAGTGCCACCATTGGGACTGCGTGTTGAATTCAGAGAAAAGCTCTTTGCTTGGAAAAAACGAAAGGTACGTATTATTTGTTTTACAGAGTTGAACTCAGTATTAATATTGTCATAACAATAGCTCGGGATTGATGACGAAACTATGTCAGTTCCATCTAAAATAGGTGAATGGTGGAAACGCAACGAGACACCTGCAAGTACTCCTGGTACTCCCGACACTACAGGTTCGAACTGCTCAAAAGCCAAAGGAATTTTGTCAGAGGTAAGGTAAGAGTAATATTTGTGTAAGCATAGTTAATGTAGTTTTTTTATTTAATATAGGATCTAACGGAATTGTTAACACATACCTCGAAGGGGAAACTAGCGCTTGAATGTAGTAGCGTTAATAAGAAATTAAGTGACGAGCAAAGAGATGATATAATTAATATAATTATTGAAGATATTTTAACCAACAATGTTACTCTTTACACTCAAGACTATATGCGCATATTGGATGAAATTTGTTCCGTTTTTCCTCTTGAAAACGAAATGAGGGTAAGATTAACAATATAAACAACGTATCTGATTATGTAGTTTCTTAACTTATAATATGTCTTTATTTTTAGGATTATTATTACATTTCAAGAAAAGGAAAGAACAACGCAAGCGGAAAACTTTATGCCAAGTATAGAAACAAGAAGTCCAAAAGAATAAAGCTTTTGATTTCCGAGCCTAGCACAAGCAAAGCAGCAACTCACACATCTCCTAATTTTTGTAACAAAGATGTTCCCGAAATTGATGAATCAGTTGAAAATTCATTGAAAGCTTCCTTACTAAGAGAATGTAATGATTGGGGATCGATCTGCGAAAAATTTGTTAAATCAAATATGTATTTATATTGAATTTATGTAATTGGTTTCGTTCAATAAAATACTTTTCAAAAAATGTCGTTTCTTCTACTAAGGGTATAAAATGGAAAAGGAACGGATATCAAAAAATGACCACCATTGATTTCAATCTGACAACGGGCGTTGACAATCCGACAACGGAGCGTTGACAATCTGACAACGAAGCGTTGACGATCTGACAACGAAGCGTTGACAATCTGACAACGGGGCGTGCTCGAAATGACCACGTATGTGCTCATTTCATGCACATCTGTTGTTGAAATCGTTGCCAAAATCTCGGTGTCAAAATGACAACAGCGTGCTCATTTTGACACCAAACGTGGTTGATACACTATCATACACGGATGTGGTCATTTCATACACGGATGTTGTCATTTTTTCTCTGGGTGTAGGGCCTATACGAATACCTGGACCAATATAGACAATTTTCTGGCATAGATTTTAGTTCCCATACGATCTCTAAATACGAAATTTGAAACAACTTCGGTGAATAATGTCGCTAAAATCATCAAAATACCGAATATTGGGATGTGCCGATATATGGAGGCTATATGAAAGCATGGGCCTGCTTACGCAACTTTTTTGTCATAGGATTTAGTATATATTACGAATTCTAAATACGAAATTTGAAATAACTCCGGTGAATAATGTCTTAAATCGTCAAAATGTCGAATATGTATGTGGGCTATACGATATCATGGACCTATATAGACATACTATATATGGTGGAGGGTATAAAAATATCTGCAGTTTTAAATAACACATGACAATTTATGATTTTTAGGGGAGTTACCAAAAGGAGTGGACCTAACAAATCCATATTCACGTCAGATTTTTGACGGAGAGAAATGTTTAGATGTGTCACGTTGGAAAATAACCGCTGACTTGTTCTACGAGCTATGAGGGACATAAGTATTGAATATCTTGACCCTTAGTGGGTCAAGATATTCAATACTTATGTATTGAGGTGTGGGTCGTATCTATCACCTTCATATCTTCTTTAGCGTTACTAAAAAATATTAGGATGTGTGAAATCGGAATAGCGTTTTACGAATCGAAATTTTGACCCCTTTTTGGTACAACAGTAATGGGCCACATCCCATTTTCACAGCAGATCTTGAGTTAGTAGAAATATTCAAATGTGCCGATTTTGAAAGTAATCGAATGGAAATGTTAACCCGTTGTGGAAGAGCTACAAAAAGGAGTGAACCAATATAACGTCATGCAAGATCTTGTGTTGGTAGAAATATTAGGATGTGTCAAGTTTGATTTTGAATCTGATGCTTATTTAGTATATTATGAGCTTTGTGAAGAAGGTACCTAAAGCAATGGTCCGATCCTTCCCATCGTCATATGAGTGAAAAGATGAAGATGATCGGATTCTTCTTTTATAAACGTTGTGATTATTCGAAATTTTGGCCGCTGGTGGGGGAGGTTCAAGAAGAATTGATAGAAAAATGACAAATTTAGCACCAGACCTAGCAATGATAAAATTATGATGATATAGGATGATCTTTCCTTGCCCTATAAGATAAATTATTTTCTGTGAAAATATTGACTACGTGTGGGTGAGGTACCATAAGAAGTAGGACAATATCGTCCATCTTCGAATTCCATTAAAGTTTGATAATAATATTAGCATGTACCTAGTTTGGGGCAAATGGGATACTCCCTTCGAGGGATATTGTGAGCAACTGACAGAAAGACGGACGAACACCCTTAGATCGACTCCCAATGTCCTGAAATGGATTTTGTCCAAAGACACCTAGATTCTAAAACCGTTATTTCGATGAGGCACGTTTTGGATGAATCAAATACCCTCTCTAGCCTTTGGCTGAGGGTATACAAATCTAGCATTTCTTTAAGGATATTCTTCAAGGACACTAGGACCAAAATATCCTGTACCTTAAAAGACAACGTATTCCTGGCAAAGGATCGATAGACTAATATAACTGAGCAACCGCTCGGTGTAGATTTAAAAAATATATATTTTTAATTATATACTTCATTTTCTAATTTTTAGTGCCATTTTTACTTAAAATAATACAGAATATATATTCAATTACTCATGGAAGATGTGGTATATCTCAACCACAAAAAGAATATGTATAATTAAAAAAAAGCTGTGCACACATTCAAAAAAAAAAAAATTTATTTCCATTTAAAACAGTTTATTTTTGTAATAGTATTTTGTAATACTAAATCCTCATAATATCCTTAAAGAGACTCCACCATTTCCCAAGCAATTGAAACAATTCACCTAAATGTCCTTAAACTCTTATCCGTCGTAAGAATGTCAATTCAGCACAAAACCAAAAACCTTAAAGTTTTATTTACAAAATATCTTAGCATTTAAGAATGGATGGGTATTAGGTTACACCACAGCATTCTCCAGGCAAATGTTCTGCAAGTGTGTGTGTATGCGTGTGTGCGTTTCTGTAAATACACTTCAATTTAAAAGGATATAATTTACAATATGATAATCAGTTTTAATAGAATTTCCATGAATTGTTTCAAAAATGTCTGGTTATGATGCAAAGTAAAGTTATTTATTTTATATCCTTATGTGTACGTGTGTGCTCATTCTCAAAACAACACTTACATGCAGCCGGGTGTGTTTGTCTCTGTATCTGTATTTGTGCTTGTGGACTGCTATTTGTCTGTATGCAAATATGATGTTGTTGATGAACAAATGAGACTTATTTACTTAATTTGTTAAATGTAAAATCCTTTTCTCAATTTAACTTAAGGTCAAAAACAGATTTGTTTATGTCTGATTTTCATTTTCCTTTTGGCTGACAGTAAGCAGACAAGGAACTTCCTCAATAACCCGGCATCCCGTTCGTCTGTCTTCCTGCATCTCACTCTCTCACACACACAATGTTAAATGAATTTTCAACATTTCAATTTTTGATGTAGAACTCAGATGTTTAGCTGCTTCTTTTGAAATGGAAATGTATTGCACACACACAGCCACAGAGATATATACATACACACAACCATCCATTCAAATGCCGAAAATCCCACCAACAGAGGAAATGTTAACAGATATCTTTGAAATGTTCTTTCTTAGATTTTAAGGTTGGATTTGAGGTTGAATTTAATCATTTAACAAAATTTCAATTTGCTTATATCACAATATTTGTTGTAGTTTTGCTGTCGTTCACATTTTCCTTGTTAAGAATTTAGTGTACCATCCTGCTTATTTATTCGTAGTGTAGTGCATACATATGTTAGAGGAAGTGTGTGTGGGTGGGTGTCTGTGAAGGAACATTGTAGTGCAACGCTACGAAATTTTGGCCGCTTGTCCATCTATTTTAGCAAACAGCAACAGTTATCCTCCTCCGTTCCGTGCTTAATATGGATCTTAACGAGACATGTAGGAAATGGCGCCAAAGCCGAGGTAGGCAACCTTTATACTTTTACTGACACGTCGAAGTCCATATTGATATTAAGAAAACCTATGTGCACATAACATTCGCTGTTTGTGTTTCGATTTAAATGATTCTGTTCTTGGGGAGGTTCTTTGCCGACAGATGTATATCCTCAGCCATTTTTTTGACTTGTGTTATGATTTTTCAAATTGTTGACCCTCAACGGCGTAGGTTCCAAAGGAATGGGCCCATATTGTCCATTTCGTATTGTCCGTTTCGATTGGTTCCGATCTCTACCATCTTTATAACAGATCTTGTGTTGATGGAAATATTGAGATGTACCAGGTCTGAATGGAATTTCTATTTTCGCGTTTTATGAGCTTCAAGTATATTAAAAATGTTGACCCTTTGTGGGGAAGGTACCAGAAGGAATAGACCGATATACCCCATTTTCACAACAGATCTTTTGTAAGTAGAAATAATAGGATGTGTGCAATATAAAAAGAACCGGATGCTTATTTCTGATTTCATAATAATTTTGGTTATTCAAAACTTCGACCCTTTGTGGGGGAGGTGCCAGAAGCAATTGGGCGATCTCTACTATCTTTATGACAAATCTTGAGTTGACGGAAATTTAAATGTGCCAAATCTGAATGGAATCGGATCTTAATTTCACGTTTTATGAGCTTAATGGAAATTTAATGTTTTGGTTATTCAAAATTTTGACAGTTTGTTGGGGAGGTACTTGATGGAGTGGACCAATATTGTCCATTTCCTCCCCTGACCTAGAACTTACAAATGTATGAGAATTTGCAAAAAAATGTGGAAAAATATTTTCTGTAAAAATTTCGAAGGAGTGGACCGATATTGTCCATCTCGGAACTTGATTTAAGATTGATAACTTATAACAGCCAGACAGTCACCCTTAGATCGACCTCAAATGTCCTGCAACGTATTTGATTCAAAGAGACCTAGGGTCTAAAACCGTTTAAATTAAATGCTTCGGTCGACTATTTCACTGTATTATTGTAGACAAATTGAAGTATTTCGTATTTTATTTCACGAAAAGTTTGCCCATCTCTGACTCTTAATATTAGACTTGACATAAAACCTGGTAATGGTTGTTGTTAGCATTACCCAGTTAAACTGTTTCACATACAGCTCTCTCTCCCCCACCACCCACATGGGAAAAATCCTACAACCTCCAACACTACCAGTGCATCACACGACGACGACGACGGCTCAACGAGAGAGGGAAAGAGAAACAGAGACGAAATTTAATTTCCTTTATTGTAATGCCATCATGTCCATCATGGAATGTTGTTTTGCATTTTGATAATCTGTCGCATTGGGATGTAATTTCAGATAATGCACCAAGAGCAACATGTATGCCCTGTGTTTGGGCTGACATTGCCATTGCTAAGGCATGAGGCCATACACATGCATGCATACATGTATGTTTGTACGCTTAGATAAAGCTCGAAATGTTTACCCCATGATGACTGACTCACTCACTGGTCGTTCAGTACCACCAACCAATTGCCCATCTCATCGCTCCCACTGTGGATGGGGAAATAACTGAATATATATGGATGTAAGTAAGAATTTGCATTTATACTTTCGTGGAAAATGACAGTATCGACGAAATGAATTGGTATTCATCTATTTTGAAAATAATTATAACTGGTTTAAATTTTTGGGCATCCATAATAATTCTCTACTGGTTGTTTGGGGAAGGTGCGACTTGGCCACCCATAAACGACTCAAATAGTATGAAAAATTATTCGTCTGGTTACATTTAGAGATAAATCTACCTTCTGGTATTATGTCGTGCCATTCGAAATTGATTGAAATATTCGTCAGAGACCCCGTTAATGATTTCAAGTCGTAATTTGACATTGCAATCGCAAAAATGTTTCAATTTAGGTTGTCAATTTGGTATAGACACAGTAACCTCCTATTTGAAGTATCTTATAAGTTTCGGAAGCATTTTCCAACCAAATTTGTTGTAATTTGTAGATTTACATTTTCAGTGGACAAACGCCTCTCTAATCTCTGAAATATCTCCATAGTTATGTCCTGGTATTTGGTATTTTAAATTGACTGTACTTTGGTGTTTAAGAACTTTATTAGATATTCTTCCTTCCGACATTTAAGGGAGTTTTAAGGTCCTGATCACATTTCTAGTCATAATGTCTATAGTTTGGAAATATGATTAGGTAGAAAAAAGGAAAAACAGTATGTTCCGCCGGACCGGACTTTGAATACCCTCCACCATTTGGAACGTTATATGCAGGCTATGTTAAGACGTGGGCATGCGTACGGAATTTTTTATCATAGGCTGAGTACCCAAACGAATTCTAAATACGAAATTTGAAACATCTCCGGTGAATAATGTCCCTAAAATTGTCAAAATATCGGGGAATATCGTTGTATGTGGGCTCTACGATATCGTGGACATGGTATATATAGACATTCCTCTAAAGTGGTTAAAAAGAACTCCTTCTGTGGATGTTTGGACGATTTCACTGAAAAAGTTGGTTACAATCATCGAACTACCGAATATCGGGGGTACTGTTATATGTTGGCTATACGATATCGTGGATCGATATAGCACATCTTCGAACTTGACCTTCCTGCAGACAAAATACTGATCTGTGCAAAATTGTATTTAGATTCCTATCTTTATTCGTTTTGACCTAGGGTGATTACACCAGATGGACAGAAGACTTATATATTTCGCAGGCAGGTCAAGTTCGCAGATGGGCTACATCTGTCCATAATATCGTATAGACCCCATAAAACGATACTTCCTGATGTTCGGCATTTTGATGATTTTTAGAACATTATTTTCCGGAATTGTCTTAAATTTCGTATTTGAAGTTCGGAATCGGTAGTACAGCCTATGCCACAAAATTATTTATGCAAGCTGTTGTCTTCGTATAGACCCTTAATACTCAATTATGAAGTCCTTGGCGGTCCTTGAACATATATTCTGTTTGTCTATTAGGGCCCCTTAGGCTTCTTTTCTGTGACTTGTGACACTTGATTCCCTAAAAGGCTTCGTTCTTGCTCTCGATAAATATCCCCTTCTTGATCCTAAAAATATCCATTTCTGGTCATATTTTAGATTAATTAAAAGTTTGTCCCTTAGAGATCTGTAAGTTCTGACTAAAAAAGTTTGTCCCAGTTACATAAAACATATTTTTTAACTGATAAAAAATCAGTAAACTTTATGAAGGTCACTTTCTAGTCATAATAACGACTAACTAAGAATAGTTGATACACCACAAAATGCGAAATAAGCATCCAATTATCTTAAATTTCATACATCCTAATATATTTGTTTGGTGTAAAGCAGCTGGTTACAATTTTAAATACTTATATCTCTCATAGCTTGCGAAACAAGCCAAATATTCTATTCAAACTTGGTATGTCTTAATATTTCTCTCAATCAGAGAATATGGAATTTATCGGCTCACCCTTTTCTGGTACCCCCAATTGAGGGCAAAAATTTTGATTAACAATTATTCACATAAAATTGAAAATAAATCTCATTAAATTTGGCATATCCCAAAATTTTTGTTAGGTAGAATACTTCGGCCACCATATCTGGTACTATACACATATTTAAAAATTATCACATCTCTCATATAAATTGAAGAATGTTGACGATATAGTCCAAATTTGGCACGTTGTAATATTAATTTCAGACTTAGGTCACTTCTTCGACACCTCCGCTAGTGATGATTGTCATATAGTGGTTTACTAAAATTTAATTTTGGTCGACTATATAGACAGCTTTATGATAATATACTGTTTTTGACCATCTGTTAAACTTCGCCTCTGATCCTCCATAAATAAACCATAGCTTTCTATAAATAACCAAAGATTCTATACAGATCCTCAAAAAATTCCGTTCTAATCGCTAACAAAGACTTCCTTCTGATTCATCTTCTTCTGCCGAATATAGACTATAATTAAGATCTCAAACAAGAATCTCTTTTGTTTCAGTCTATATAAAAATTCACACTGATTATCTATAAGTTATCCCTTCTAATCGCTCATAATAATTTCTTCTTGGTTTTCTCTAATAACTTAATTTTGGTCTTCTAAACCTCTTCCTCTTTAAAAACGGTCTTTTGGTACTTTGAAAGTATGTTAAAGCTTCCTTCTGGCCATCCCCTTGATCGGCCGTAATTACACCCATCATAGGTACGTTTGGAAATATATTTAATTTTGATATTAGATAATATTTACGTAGAGTCATTATCCAAATCTCCATATCCCATACTTCACTGGTGTGCCTGTACTGTAAGCCCAGCAAACAATATCAACAGGGGTATGAGTTGAATGCCTGAGAAATAAAACTTGTATGTTGTGTCGTAAATTTAACAAACACAATGCAAAACAGTTACAAGGGCATTGGGCAACAACCAAAAAACACAATAACAAAAACAACAACAACACCATCAGCAGCAATGCCATCAACATCAGTATCAGCAACAGCCTCAGCATCAGCTCAGCATCAACAAACCCAGCATCAAGATGATGTTGAGTTTCAATGTGAAGCCACGCAAGGACATCGAGACAAAACAACATGTATTGCGTTGCAACGTATGTGCATGTGTGTGTGAGTGAGTAGTGGGAGGGAGGTTGTGTGTGTGTGTATGTCGTGCATCAGTATGCGTATGCCAGTAAAAGCTTACATATTTCGCTCAGAATATCTCGACATATACAAGGATTGTTGCATCTCTCGTTCCTGATGATGTTAATGTTAAAAGCAAACAAAATAAATTGCTTGCAATTACAATCAAACTCATCCCTTGTGAGGGTTTTCGTGTATGCTATGTATACATGTATATGTGTGTGAGTAGATGTAGTTGTTGTTGGCTGTTGTGTTCTTTTCCATTTCCATTGTTTGGCTACATTCCTTTCTGTCACAGAGTCTCTCGCTGTGATCTCAATATAAATTACATTAAAGAAAACAATTTATGTTATGGAGTTGGTTAAAAAAAGTGTTATGTTTTTTTTTGTTCGTTGCTGTTGTTGTTGTTGTTATGCTTGAATTATTAAAAAACAACAAAGTTCTGACACAGCTTAAAGAATTTTGACTTTTTTGTTGTTTGATTGTGTGGTTTTAGGTCATTGTGTTTATTTTTCTATTATTATTTTATTCGATATTTCGATACTTTTAGTTATCATCTTCAATAATATATTTGAAGTTTGTATGGTCATTTTTTATTTCAATATCAAACTGTAATGTCACAACGCCCCGATCATATGGTGATAGTCTAATAATAGTTCAATCTTATCGTATATCAGCCTTTCGGTCGTCTTATCGTATATCAGCCTTTCGGTCTGGTCGCTAATAAAGACTTCATTCTGGCTATTAAGACTTAATTATGGACATATATGCTTTTTGTCATTTTTAAAGACTCCTTATGATCGTGTACACAACCTCTCTTCTGGTCGCCAATTGGGACTACCTTCTGGATCTTTAAATACCACATTTCGATAATCTATAAAGATCTCCTTAAAGAGACCTTCTTCTGGTTGTCTAAATTCACCGTTCTTGTCAACCTCAAAGTTTCTTTTAGTCAACTCTGAAGACCCCTTCATTATCATCTTTAAAAACTACCTTCCCGTCTATAAAGACTCTTTATTCGTTGGGTCATATCTACAAATCATGTTTAGGACATCGTTAAAACCGATTTTGGTTATATCTAAAGAACGCTCTCTGTCGTTTTAATAATTCCTCCAATTGTATGAAGACCCCTTTCTGTTCTTCTATAAATAATCCCTTCGGAACCTCTTTAAACAAATTCTTCCAATTTTTTTTTTTCAATAGGCCTTCTATAACTTCTTCTCTCTGAAAGTCTGTAATGCTGAATCCCTTTCTGCTAATCTAAAAAAATCTTCCTTTTGCTGCTAGGCTCCCTTCGACTTGTCTATAAAGACTCTTCTACAGAGAGAAAGAGAGACTCTCTTCTGCTCGTCTTCAGAGAGAGAGAGATACTCTCTTCTGCTCGTCTACAGCTCGTCTATAGAGGGACTCCCTTCAGCTCGTCTATTGAGAGACTCCCTTCAGCTCGTCTATTGAGAGACTCCCTTCAGCTCGTCTATTGAGAGACTCCCTTCAGCTCGTCTATTGAGAGACTCTCTTCAGCTCGTAGGTAGGAACAAAGTCCTCAAGTCTCTGGCCGGCAGTACTTGAGGAGCTGATAGGCCGGTCTGTGGTAAACTATGCGGCTCCGGAGTGGTCCGCCAACGTTAGTGCTACACAGTGGAAAAATATTTGGTCCTGCCGGAATGCCGTCCTTAGAAACGCAGCAGGGTGCCTCCTCATGACACCTGTCGATCAACTGCATGAGGATGCGAAGGTTTTACCGGTGCGATAGCATAACAAAATTATATCAATGTAATACCTGCTTGGGTGTTATAGACAAAGCCATCCGAATCACCATCTTGTGGATAGGTAACCTCCCCCCAGGCTCGTTAGGAAAGACCTTCATTAACTAGAAAGAGAGAGGCCCAGAGTTAAAAGAGAACCCTCTAGATCAACAGGACTTAGATGCAGAACCAGACTGAATGGAGTCAGAAAATGGAAACAGAACGAACACAGATGTATGTGCTGCTACAACAACAACAACCTTCTTCTTGTATATAAAGGCTTTCTGGTCGTCCATAATGACAACCTATATTGACTCAGATCTTATCGACTTTAGAAGCCCGATTTTGGTGGCCCATAACGAATTTCATCTGATTGTCGTTTAAGACACTCATCTGGCCACATATCAAGAAGTCCCTTTCTCACAGTCTACATTAATACAGTCTGTAAATACCTTCAGTTAATACGATCTCCGATATTGTCGTCTATATATAGTATCTCTTCTGATATCTTTAAATACCTCTATTCGGGGTTTAAGAACTCTTTTGGCATTTTATAACAATTCACCTTATGTCCTTATAAAGTCTTCTTGATGGTAGTCTTCCTTTTGATATTTTATATGTTCTCTCTTTTGATTATCTTCTAGTCGTTTCTGAAAAGACTCTCAGGTTATGTCTAAAGACTCTCTTAAAAGTCCTTTTTGGATGTCTTAATGCCCTCTTTCGGCCACATATTCACATGGAAATTATAGCCACTTTGATGAAAAATTTGGTCAGGCCATTCCTCTGTAGCAAAAGACATATTAAAATTGATTTTTGGATGAAGCAGTTTACTAAACTAAAACAAAAAAAGCAAAAGCTGGAGCCAATGCTGTAGTATCGGAGTCGAAGAAACGGAGTCTTTTGCTGGGATAAGAGTTTGATGTAAGATATATTAAAAAGTCCTTCTGTATTTAAAAAAAAAACCTTATCTTTAAAAAATTGACTCTTTCAATCCTTTTTCTCACATCAACCTCCCAAGATAACATGTTAAATGAATTTTCCTAAAATCTTAACTTACAACGACTTAAGGTTTTTGGCCACCACCTATGACTTTTGCTTCAGTTTTCATTCAACTAGTCCCTAATAATTTCCAAAGTTTTCTCCATAATCTTATTTCATTTGAATTTAAAGAAAATTTTTAATATAATTACCATATTCTGGGTAAACATCCTAACACACATACAAACTCACACACTCACACTATTCAAGAGAATGACCACAAATTCATAGCAATTTGTAAATACCTGATTATTTCTATTATTATTATCATTATCCTCGTCGTCGTTATTTAGATTCCATTCTCGTTCTCATTTTCCTTTTCATTATTATTGTTGTTATTATTAGGGATTTCGAGGCAATACTTGTCCGAAGCTTGGCAAACATTACACGCACGTATTTAATGTTGACACATTGCATTTAATGTCTTTTAATGTCAAAGTGTTGTTATCCTTGGATTATAACAAACACAAACATCCTTAGAATGCAGGCAAAGGGAGGAGTTTGTTCTCCAACATCGTCTTCGATGCATAGAATGCACTCATACCTACACACACACATAGATGGTCACCCAGATACCCAAAAAGCACTTGCAGTTAACCGAACATGTATGGTTTCTACGCAATTTCCTCCAGCAATGATATTGACCATGCACTCGAATGTCATTTTCGGTATCCGTTGGCCTTTGTGAGCGAAGGTTAAACTGGTGACTTCAATGTCTTGTGCTCCGTTCGCCCATGCCACAGCATACTCACATGCATGCATACGTCCTTGTTGCATGCACTCTCCAAACAAATGCATTACATGGCTGGATATTGATATTACTTGTGGATTGGGTGTATTCAAATGGGTGCAGGTTTAAAAAGGAGATTTCAAAAAATATTTAATTTATTATTTCAAACAAAAAAATTGTTTTTCAAATAAAAAAATATTCGATTTGAAAAAAAAAATAATTTAATGGAATTTTTTAGATTATCCTTTTGACCTTTGGAGTAGTCCATTGAATATACCACCTCACAATGTCCTTGCCTTGTTGCTATATTATATATTATTGTTATAATTGTTGTTGTTGCTGCTTTTGCCTTTATTATTACCATCTCAGCCCATGTGGTTGCCGGTAGTTGTAGTAATTGTATTCTGTAATGAACTTAGCTTTGCCTAATTTAACACAAAACTCAACTCCATGGTTAATTGTGTATGTTTAAGGACATTCCTTGACCGAACCTCAGAATCATAAGATTAAAATCTCGTCATATGGTCAATAATATTACATCCAAAGATCTTTGTGGTTCTTAAATATAAACACACACACACACAGACGCACTCACATCGACACACATGGTGTAGTTGCTGCTGCTGCTTAGTTGTTGTGATACCATTGTCATAATTGTTGAATGAAATCAAATGAATGGGACGCACAGACTACTTGCAACTACTCAGACGTATGTAGCAGGTATCCTTTGTACAAATCAACAGTTTAAAGACGTAGAAATGGAAAGATTTAAAAGAAATTCAGAGGAATTAATGCAAATGTCAATTGCATGAAATGTAAATCGTAGAATATTAGCTGAGATACGAATGAATTTGCTTCTACTTTGGTCCAGAAATAGATTTAGAAAATCCTACCACGATTTGATAACGAAACTTAACAAATATATTAAAAAAAAAAAAAAACAAATAAAAAAGCTTTTGAATACCCTCAACCATTTGGAAGGAATTTGGCAATTTTCAAAAAAAAAAAAAAAAACAAAAAAAAAAACAATCATTAAAAATTTTCTTAAAATCTTATAAATACCGAATGTAGCTGTTATATTGGGGAAAAATCATGAAAATGTCGAATATCAGGAGTTTCCGTTATATGGGGGCTATACGAAGACGTGGACCTGCACAGACAATTTTCTGTCGTAGGCTGTAGTATCCATTACGAACTTCAATTACTAAATTTGAAACAATTCCTGTGAAAAATGTGGCAAATATCATGAAAATACCGAATATCGGGAGGTATTGTTATATGTGGGCTATATGAAGACCTTGACCTGCATAGGCCATTTATCATCACAGGCTGTAGCAACCATTACGAAGTGTAAATACTAAATTTGAAGTCATCAAATTTTCGAATATAGAGAGATACCCTGATTTAGGGCCTATGCGCAGACCTGGACCTGCATAGAAAACTTTGTGTCAGAGACTGTAGGGACCATTAGGACTTTCAAATACAAAATTTGAAACAATTCTTTTTAAAAATGTCGCTAAAATCCTCACAGCACCGAGTATAAGAAGTACCCTTGTATGGGGCCAATTTTCTGTCATAGGCTGTAGTAGCCTTTATTAACTTTCATTACGAAATTTGAAACAATACAGGAGACCAATGACGCTATTTTCGATACCAAAAGTCGTGCAGACCAGACACAAATTTGAGTAAGTTTTTTTCAATTTCTTCAATTTATCTGAAAGCTAGAGTGATTTTCACAGACGGACGGACATCGCTGAATCGACATAGAATTATATACTGATTAAGAATATATACAGGGTGAGATAAAAAAAAACTGCAACAAAGTTAAACGCCATAATTTTTTTACATTTTCTTTAAATTTTATTGAATGAAAGCAAAAAATGTCCGAAATAGCATCAAATTTTAGAATAAGTTTAGATTTGTTACAATTGGTTACCCTTGGCACAAATTATGGTCTTCAAATTGCCAATGAAACCATCACACGCTGCCCGAATGTTGCTCTGCTGTATTTTGGCCCATTCCCGGCGAAGGGCTTGCTTGAGGTGATCGACACTTTGGTATTTTTTAGTGCCAACCTTGCTTTCCAAAATACTCCAGACACAATTGGTTGGTATCCGGAGATTTTGGTGGTCATTGTGCGCTGGAATTGAAGCGAGGAACCTCATTTTGTAACCATTCTTGGGTGGCGCGTGCTGAGTGCGATAGTGCTGAGTCCTGTTGGCATGTTCAAGGTCTGCGGCCAAATTGTTTGCGGGCCCAAGGCTTCAAACCCTACAGAATATTTTGGCATTTATTCTGATGCCACTGTCGATTAATACGAGCGGAGAGCGACCATCGGCTGTTATGGCGGCCCACACCATCACAATGGCCGGCGCTTGAGTTCTGGTGGCCAACCGAAGGTGCACATTTTCAGCTAACCTCTTTGGCAAGTAAACACGATCATTTTGTTTGTTAACAATCTGCTGGACAACGAATGTTTTCTCATCGGAGAAAACTAAATTCGGCAGTTTACCACTTTCGACCAAGCGAAGCAATTCTTTAGCTCTTTTGAGTCTATTTTCTTTATGTTGCGGTGCAAGTTCTTGCACTTTTTGAAATTTCAATGACTTTACCCCGCTATGGAAATATTCAATATCAAACGTCGTATCTTCAAATCCGGCTGACTTCTTGACTCCCACATACTCCTCTCTGAGCATACATTTCTATGCATGCCATTAAAATTAATTAAAGCACTTTAACATTTCTTAACCCAAAATCTCATTTAATCCTGATTTATGGTCACTGGAATGTGTTATCAGGCGTTTGAACAGATTTACAATCCTAATTAGTTACAAGGAGAGTAGGAGAGGGAGAGTCAAGGAATGCGACAGCTGAAATGGTACAAAGGAATTTCCCCATTCGTGACATGGAAATAATCATGACATGACATTCAATTTGACACCAACCAGCAACCTTACGGAAAACTTCATCATTTGTGTTATTGTTGTTGTTGTGCTACTGCTTTAGTTTAGTTCACTAACAGCTTCCTTGACTTATTTCGCAAAATGTCAATTCGCATGGAATAATTTCCAAGACAATATCTCTAATTCCAATTCAAACAAGTAATAAAATTAATTGGATTAAGAGTTCAGGGTTACTTCAAAGGGAATGAGGGTGATTTTGACATATCTCTAATAACAAGTGGTGAATTAGGGTCCACAAAATTAAATCTTCTCTCACATCTGGAAAGTTTGTAGTTTTGTCATACGCACACATATGTGTGAACTCTTAATCTGGTCAAATAGAAGAGATTCCGTTTTCCAACCACCGCCAACACGCAAGCAACAAGGATACTGTTCGCCTGGCGTTTCTTTCATTCCTTTGTTTGGTCTTGTTATGGTCGTCGCTTATAATTAATACAAATTGTGGTCAAACTAACACAAGTAGCCGGCATTAACCGCCCAGTAAAAAATATTTGGAGTAATCCTCAACCGAGCAATAGAGGAGTAATGATTTCTTCATCCATTTGGAGTAATAAGCGAGCAATGTATGAATTTTGTTTTGCCAAAAAATTCCACGAAGTTGGAAAAAAATTGATGTCTCGCCTTATGCTCCAAATGGATCAATAAGGGATGCATCAAAGCATTTTTGGCATGTTTTTTTTTGTTTGATGTAACTGTTGTTTAACTGTTGCTTTCGTCATGTTCGATTATTTCTTTATGGTTGTCCGTCCATTTGCTCAGTTTTCTTGTGTCCGTCTGAAGTGAAACACGTGTTGTAAGTGTAAATAAAGTGTAATTAAAAAAATTAAAAAAGTGTAATTAAAAAAATCAATTGGTAAAATAATGTGTGATAATTTTGTTTCTAAACGTCATCTTAGACGGCTTGTAAAAAAAGAAATTGAAAATTTCTCAAATTGTACTCGGCAGACTCTTACTGATCAGGAACTTTCGGCACCTATAGAAATTAATCAGTCATCAAATGAGGGTAGCCAATCGGAAAACTTTAATATTCATGACGAAATGAATCCAAATGATACGAGTTTCAGCAGTGAAAAAAAAGATTGTATTGATCGGAAGCTTGCTTCGTGGGTAATAAATAATCGCGTTTCCAACGAATGCTGTAATTCGCTTCTTAGCATTTTAAAAAGTGAAGGTATTAATGTTGCACTATGCAAGGAAACATTGTTGAAAGCGTTATATGCAGAAAACTCTTATTGCCCTAATGAGAGCCCGTCAATATCACAAATGCCACCAGGTGAATATTTTCATTTTGGATTAGAAAAAGCGCTGATGATGCATGGCCAATACTTGCTGTTGAATGCAAAGTCCGAATTACTTCTTGATGTATTTGTGGATGGAATGCCGCTTTATAAAAGCTCATCAACGTCATTATGGCCAATCTTATGTTCTTTCTCAGAGTTCAAAAACTCACAACCATTTTTAATTGCTACTTATATTGGTAAATCAAAACCTCCGGATGTAAAGGATTTCTTAAAAAGATTTGTGGAGGAATACATCTATTTGAAAAATGAAGGTTTTAAAATTGGTGATAAATACTTTACACCCAAAATTAGACTTTTTGTTTGTGACACACCTGCAAGGGCTTTTTTAACCGGTACAGTGGGACACACTTCTGCGCAAGGATGTTCGAAATGTGAGCAAGAAGCTTCATATAAAAATAAGAGACTAAATTATGCTATAGTACCCGGAAATGCCAGGACTGATGAAGCTTTCCTAGCACGAAAAAGTCAAGCATATCACATACAGCAATTTCGTAGCGAAACTCACCCTTTGGAATTATGCAACATTAAGATGGTCACACAATTTCCGCTTGACACTATGCATTTGATTGACCTTGGAGTGTTTAAAAAGATGTTGCGTTTAATTTTACAAAACAAGCATACAAAATCAAAGTTAAATGTAGCGGAAATAAATGAATTAAATCGCAAAATATTGTATATTGCGAAGTATACCCCAAAGGAGTTTGCTCGAAAAGGTAGACTATTTGACGAGGTATGCAGGTGGAAGGCAAAGGAATTCCGGCAAGTTGTGCTTTACACGGGAATAATTATTTTTAAAAACATATTGCATGAGGATTTATATACACACTTTTTACTATTACATACAGCATATCGGATGGTTTCGTGTCCTTCAAATTGTCATAAGAATTTGCAATGCGTTCAACAACTAATGGAAGCTTTTGTTGCCGATTTTGCCTTGATATATGGAAGTGATAAGATCAGTTATAACGTGCACAATTTACTACATTTGGCGAAATGCGTGGAAAACTTTGGAAATGTAGAAAATTTTTCATCATATAAATATGAGAACTTTTTGCAAACCTTAAAAAAAGATTGTCGGAAACCATCATACATTAGCCAACAGCTAAATAATCGATGCATGGAGCGGCATTTGCTTTTGAAAACAAATGATCCTAAATTCTTACCACTTGGGCAAAAACACAGAAACAACTTGTTTATGAGATACAAGTTCGACACATATTTCTTATCCGGAAAATCTCCTGACAATTTTTGCTTCACTATGAGTATGGTTCCAATTAAAGTATATGGTTTCTTGGTAGATAGCGGCGAAGAATACGTAGTCGGTAACGCATTTACAGATGCAGTAAGCTTGTTTCAGTACCCAGTGGACTCTAAAAAGTGTTTAGGAATTTGTAAGGCGAAAACACTAAATATCCACCGAGAGAAAATTAACATGCGTGACATATATTGCAAGATATTTTGCGTACCTGATGGGGAATATTTTGTATTTATTCCTATTCTACACCACTGTCAAATTTAGTAAATACTAATATTTAAACTATATTTCAAACTATTTTTCTACCTTAAGAACCATGAATTTTAATGCGAACATATTCCAAACTCAATCAGTTTTTACGGATGAAACTGTACAAAGCACACCGAATAATGTCGCAGGTAATGTTAACTCATAGCTCTTTTTATATTTTTTATCATAGTAATTATTTGATTTTATGTTCATTTCTAGAAACAAACAATGAAACAAAAAACACCAATAAAAAATTGGAAAACAAAATTGATCTCCTTCAAACTGAAGTCGAAGCTTTAAAGAAAATTATGTGTAAACAGACAATTTTGTTAGAACAGGTCGTTAAACACATACGCCCAACTAGCAAGGATCTCAAAATTTTTCCAATAAATTCACTAGAGGAATTAAATTCGGCAGAACAATTAGTTAATAACGAGCCTGAATCAGAAGTGGTAAGCCAGAGTTTTTAATGCATAATTTAAGTGAATTTGGTACTAAAAGCTAATTATATTTATCTTTAATTATTTTCAGATATCATATATGAAACTAAAATTTGGCAAAGACAAAATAGAAAAGGCGTTACATGCAATGATTGGTGACAATATTTTGCTTCGGGTAAATTGGGATGGAGCTAAAAATAAGACAGCCATAAACAAATATCGGTTGTTTAACTTTTTTTATTTCGGTAATAGCTTGATTTTATAACGTGTTTTAAATAATATGTACATGATGTTTATTTTTCCTTTATTTTTGCAGAATCACTCAGAGACACCTACGAAACTTATCCTGAATTTGAAAAATCTTTTAAGTTGGCCTTTCGCAAATGTAAGGCAACATTTTACCGGCAAACCTACAGCCTAAAATCTAAATAAATAAAGTATTTAATATGTTTTTTTAATTATAAGAAATTATAGTACAAAAATGAATTATTTGTTTTTTTTTCGTTAAAAATAAATGATAAAATATATATTCTTTATTTTACTCTTTTCTTTTACTTCTTTACTTTCTTTTACTCTTTCAGGAGATAACAAAGATTACTCCCTTGATTCTCCTTTCCGAGATCAAAAGGAGTACTCCCTATATGCTTTTTCAGGAGATAACAAAGATTACTCCCTTTGTCCTCCTTTCCGATATGAAAACGAGTACTCCGTCTATGCTCTTTCAGGAGATAACAAAGATTACTCCCTTTGTCCTCCTTTCCGAGATGAAAACGAGTACTCCGTCTGTCATCCAATGGGAGCTCAAAAGGAGTGCTCGCCTCCTAGGACATGCAATGTTAAAAAAGAGTATAAAATGCAAGAGAGTCGGAGATTTAAGGAGTACTCCATTGCTCGAAAAGGAGCGTCCTACGATTAATCGTTGGATGATCCAATTTTTTACTGGGCGCACTTAATTTTCATGTTAATTGAAAAGTCCTTCACATGACAGTTACGTAGTAGTAGTTATGGCCACCAATGTGAGCGAGGTGGTACGGGATGGTGGGGATATTGTTAGATTTTAGGTCACTAACGAATTTCTTCTTGTGGTTGTCATTAGACATAAACACACACTCACACACATTTATATGTGTATATATTTATTAATGTCTTATTGGTCAAACACAAACAGAAAATACCATAATTTATAATGACAAGCTAGCTTCTTAAAAAATCCGTAATATCCGAAACCGTCAATTTAATGTATAGATATTACTAAATACATCGATCGTATAAAGAAACTCCCACGTTGCTTTTAATTGTAGGTGATATGAGGTTGGTATGAATGGGGGGAGACTTCAGTCAATTTTGAAAAAAAAAAAAAAATAGTAAGGAGTGTAAGGAAGAATGATACATTGCGTTGAAGGATGTCATATAAAGTTGTAAGATTTTGAGTACGACAAAAATATTATATATACAAAAATTCTGTTACAGGGATGAAAATTCTGTACCAAACTATAATTTTCAATATTCTTTAACGCAACTATATTTTATCTTTTGAATTCTGTTTGCAATATCCCGAAATATTTCTCAGAGATCCCCTTAAAAGATCAGCAAAAAAATTGAAGTGGATTCAACAATACCCACTGCCTGCTTACGACCATAAATGTTTATTACGGTTAGGAGGATTGGTATTATATCGGAGCATGTTAAGATAACCCCTCGTTAAACTGAAACTCCTGATTTATGACATTTTTAATTTTTAATCATATTTTCTAACCGAATCAGCTGTAATTTGATATTTGAAAGAGAAATCGCTTCACCCAATTTTTTTCAGTATAAGTCCTCTATTTGGTAGAGGCTCATTTAATAGTACTTTCTCAACAACAGGCTCAAAGGTTATACCTTAAGAAAAATTGCTCTTGGTAGAATATTTGGTATAGCCACCTTGTATTGTTGGTACCTTAGAATAGAAAGGCGAGAAAGAAACCCAACCTTAAGCTTCGATTGTTGTTTCGATTCTCTAAAGGGACACAACCTTTCTCAGCCGGCTTCAACTTCCAGGCCTTATAAATCCTTGGCAACTTGTGATTTTGTAGTTGCTGATTGTGATCATCCAAAAAGTAAATTTTTCTTACGGCATCCGTGGTTAGCTCGTTCCAGATGTATTTCATACATGGTTGTTTCAATAAGGATTACCGATGATTGTTATGAATACTCTCCTTTTTACTTTGTCTCACTCCTTTTTCCCGCTTTCTCGACGCATTTTCCAGCTGCTGATTTTGAATATTCTTCGAAAATGTTGGAGCCTTCAGTGCGTTTCGGCTTTCTTCCTCTTTTTCTTTCCCTGAAATATAATTTTTCTTTTTCCCGTTCTACAAAATAAGGACTTGCGGCGGGAAATAGTTCCAAAAATTTCAATCCAATCATAGAATTGGTATTCTTTTTAATTTAACGAACTGAGTTCCGTGTCTTCATTTTTATTATTAGCAGATCCGGCCGAATTATAGGTTTTCTGAGCAAAGCCGCATAAGGTAGAAAAATACAATACATTTTTTTAAAACAGCCCGAATGGCGCTTTAATTACACAAGGCGACAAAATTTAATTATTTTAATAATTACAGGAAAATCCAGCAGATTATGAATGTACAGCTTAAAATAGAAGACGTGTTGCGGTGTTTTAGAGGCTTGCATGGCAAAGTAACCTAAGAAGGGGAAATGGGATCAGAACCTTACTCTTTTCTTTTTTTTAATTACCTGATAAAGACTTCTTGCAATCCTTGCATTTTAGGTGTATAGGATCTCCGACAATATTATTGTTATTTTTGTGGTGGAAACCCCAAGTTAGGACCAAATCGACAATAGACCGACTATAGATTTTTACACCCTCCACCATTCAATGGAGGGTATATTAGCTTTTTCATTCCGTTTGTAACTTCCCAAAACATTCATGATAGACCCTACAAAGTATATAAATTCTGGATCAACGTAAAATTCTAATCACGCTATTCATAAATTAACCATGATATTTCCGTATAGCCCCCATATAACGGTACCTCCCGATTGTTTCAAACTTCTTATGCGAAGTTTGTAATGGGTATTACAGGCTATTCCTAAAATTTCGTATACAAGTCCACGTCTTCGTATAGTCACCGTATAAAGGTTATAAAGGATTGTTTTTTTTTTTTTTTTTTGAAAATTTTCAAGTTCTTCTGAATGAATGAGGGCATTGAAAGTTCGGCCGAACTTAGCCCCTTTTTACTTGTTGAATATACATTTCGACGCAGAGAGGTTGTTAAAAGTAATTTTTGAAAAAAATATCTTCTTCCGCCATAGGTCTGCTGTATGTATGAAAGTTATTCTTTAAATTTTCTATGCAGAATATCTTTAATAGGTCTTCTAAAGAAACTTATGTAGATTTGCGTCAGGCAGAGTATTCAATAGATTATCTGTAGACAAAAGGCACTCCAAAAGGTATCATTAAGCTAGTTTATTTTCTATGTGGATTTTTAAAATATGGCATTTCCTGTAATGAAGGCTTAACTGTTATTTAAACCGCTCTACTATAAGATGTTAATAAACCTAAAGTATTTTTATACTGGACCTACTGGCGTAAAAAGATATACTTACAGACGTAAAAAGACGAAGTTGTCTTCTATTTATTTCTATATAGTAGGCCATAGATATAATGCCTTCTTTCACAGAATAATCTTAAGGAGATTTAGAATGTGTTCCATAGGTCTTTTGTGGCCTACCGTTGACCTTCAGAATACTTTCTATAAGTTTTTTTATAAACAGAAGATTCCCAATAAAAATCACTTATATTACATTTGAGTCTTATGACAACTCAATAATAGTGAGATGATCTAAATTTTATTACATTACCCGCTTTTCAAACGCAAAGTAAATCAAACTCTTGACAACACTGGGTCTATGCCGCTGCTTAATCAGCACTAAAATTTGGCAATACTGTATCTTGATCTCGTGTCTCTGCTTAATAAATACTCAAAGTTGGCAATTCTGCTGTATGCTTTATTTTGCAGTAGAAGCCCCATAAACTACCTACTATAAGTCTCTGAAAATGAAAGATTGTCTATTGATGTACTGCAAAAAAGATCAGAAGATCAATATATATTTGATGTGGAATATAAGTGCTAAATTAAGTAAAGCCTGAAGTAGCATTACAATATACGCATAGTTTATTGATGGTCGAGAAGATATGAACAACCTTTGTTTGAGATTTATATAGCTACCAGATAATTCCAATTTGATGCACCAGGTTGTCTAGTTAAAATGGGCATGTACCGAATTCAGATTAGAATGGAGTATTCCAGATCACACAGGCGATCCAGCCGATCTCTTGCCCTTTCGTTAGGATTATGTTTGAAGTTTTGAGAAAATATGTGGTTAATGTAAAAAATTGGAACCAATACAATATTATAATTATGACCTGACATTTTTAACCAGACCATTTTAAGAAAAATGTAAGCTTTTGTTGAGTATCTTCTTTGTCAAACGGTAAGCTAATTTACAATTATTCGAAGAAATTTTAAAATAGAGTGAAATCAAAATCTAGAACCAAATCAAACATCCAGATGCTAACAAATAGCCAGACTGGATCGTAATAAAATGTCCAATCAGTTCCAATTTTCAAATAACCCAACTTTATCATGCCACCTTCGAATTGTTTCCATGCACAAACTCCTACAGCAGCATTACATGTTTAAACCATGTCCACACACACCCTCGCAGACATTTATGTCTTTGTTTATGTGTAATTCAGTTTACCCAGCGACAAAAATTCCCTTTCATCGAATCCTTGATAGAAGTCAACACCACGGGAATGACAATCTCACACACAGACACGTACACACAAACATATATGGACAGAACATAAAGAGTAGAATGTCTTAATCGAACTCGATTTCCAATATTAGTGGTGTCGCAGTACTTACGACCAAGTCACACACACACATACATATAACACATCGAAACTGGTGTTAGTTAACATAACGTAATGGTGTTGATTTGATGTCCAGCATGTGTGGTGCACCATTGTCGTGGTTGTTGTTGCTGCTGTTGTGGGTTATTGTCAGCGTTCATGTCGTCAAAAACGTCTTCGCCAAGTTTACGTTTGGGGAAAGTTGGCTTTGTTTTTCTTTGCTCTGCTATTCGATGCCTTAAGGACAATGGCAGGATTTCATGTTTGCTTTTATATTCTCTGTTGTGGTCTTAATGTCCTGTGACACCAGTGATTGTGTTTATGTGTCTCCCCATGTGGGTGTGTGTTCGAATGTCTCAGGCTCTAAATGTTACTGGGTAATCCAATCAATTAATTCCAACTACTTTACGTATAGTCGGTCGGTTGCTCGCTTGGTCCCTCGCCCGTTACGTTCATTCAATACCGGGATGATAACTAATATTAGTGCTAGTGGCAAGCAAGTTGTAGTTGGTTGGTTGGACACTATCCATGGCCAAGATTGTCGGTAAGCAGTGGGGGTGTTGGTGTTATTTTCCCAATTACACATGATGATTTTATTGACTATAACGTTGAAAGTTAAAACGGTAATTATTCTCCTCGTCCCACTCTGTTTCTCTCTCTCTTTCCATCTATCTTTCAATACATTTCAGTTAGGTCATAATTAAAATGGTAACTTTGTTATTTGGTATAAAGAGAATGAATGAATTACTATTTTCGATTATATCCAATCAATATGAATTATAACTGGTAATGAGGGACAAAAAAACTTCTGCAATGGAGGACAATAAAAACAGATGTGTTTGGAATAGATTTAAAGCTCGACATGTGTTTCAGCAATTATTTGCAATGGATGAAGAATTATGTATTATTTATAAACAAAATATCGAGACATATAGAGACCTTTCATTCTGATACAAGTAAGAATGCCCAATGTGGTCCTTAAAACTATATTCGTCGGAAATCCATGATTATAGCCCAGAAAAAACCATTTTTTTTGGGTTTTGCCTTGTTAAGGCGAAGATCATATGTTTTATGATTTATGTGTTTGTTTTCTCTTTCGAGACGAGCTTAATGATCTGAAATTTGCAGTGAAAAGGAAAGCCAGATAGACACTATCACACACTCACCACTATGCGACGCGTTTCGCCGTTGGTTAAGCGGCAAATCAGGCATATTTGGTGTGGATGATGGCTTACAAGGGCCGTTCTCTGGAAAGTAGTATATATTTCGAACTTATTGCAAATTAGCATATGCGAATTATACACTAGAAACTCTCCAGGTTCGACTCAAGTTCTATTGGCAGATCTTTATAGTATTCAAGCAGGACCTCTTAGCTCAGGTAGTCCTTGAAAAAATATTTTTTTATAATATCCAGAATTGAGTATATCGTTGAATATCCTTGAAAAGGTCTTTGTTAGAAAACTACGATTATAGCTCCGAAGATCATTGAAAAATTATTCTTTAGAATCCAAGATTTTCAAACAAATAGTCCTTCAAAAAAAAAACTTTTAAAAATTCAAGACGATAGCTTATAATATTTTTTTAATATAGGGGGTTATAATCACGATAGTCCTTTAAATAATATTATTAAAAATTCTATGATTACAGCCTTTAAAAACATTAAAAGAATCGTCCTTAAAAATCGACGATTATAGCCCTAGGCCCAAAACTATAGAATTGCATATTTTCAAAGGATTCATAGATCCTACGTTCGCTTAGTACAGTTCTTGGGCTAAAATGTTGCCTAAAGATCCCCTTGGGGCCTTCGTTCGCTTGGCACGGACCGTAGGGGAAAACACTTCCTAGTCTGAAAATTTTCCTCCTTGCGGCCAAAATTCGCACAGCTCGGATCGTAGGCAGTTTTACTAAGTCATTTCTCTACAACTCTCTCTAGTACTCGCTCAGCCAGTGTTGATGTTACAGATTTCCTGCAAACTTCGGTGCTTCCAGTCACCCAAGTACATTGCGACTTTGTTAGCAATCTGTCGACTCGGGTTGACATCTCTCACAACTTCGTCGTTATATATTGATATTTTAAACTAATCCTTCTTGTTTTTATTTATATTTTTTTACGGTCACGGTTGGTAAAAGGCATTTTCATATTTAGTTATTAATCTTTGGAGCTCTGATTTTTCTTCTGTATTTAGGTGGTCTGTCCTTAGCTGCTCAGTAATTCCTAGTATGTTAATATGATGGAGTTCTGGCAATGTTTGTAGTGAAAATTCGTCATCTTCAGAATCTCCTTCAAAATATATCCTGTATACCTGGGAGAACATTATCTTCTCACACGCGTAGAAACATTCCTTCTTTTGAGCTGATTTCTTTAAAGCGCTCAAACAATCTCCGTTTTTAAATTCAACTAAAATGTTTAAAGCTCTTGTCTCATAAGCTCGCCGCACCCTCCTTCCCACCTAATTAAATCTTCCGCATTCAATACTTTATCCTTAACTATTTCGTCATGCTTGTGGTTAAGTTTCAATAGAAGTGGATTTTGTTCTGTTTAATGAAATCAAATTAAAACACTTTAGAAACTCATTTTCTGTAAAAGTTTTCTTCACTTTATTTCTCTGTCTTACTTTCTTAAGCGTAAACTTTGAAGCAGAAGAAGAACCACAACGAAGAATATAGAAAAAAAGAGAAAAAAACAAAAGCTAATAAAGTCAGCGGGATACACTTCAGTAAACCAATCATCATTTGTGCAACATAGCCAATGGACAAGAACGTTGTGTGAGAGTGAGCGTGTATGTGTGTGTGAGTTTGAGTGCCATTGATGTCCTCTGGTCAACATCATTATGGATGAATAAGTGGCATAATGCTTGAATTATTTGAAACTTTGCCTCGAACCAAAACCCAGACTTCAACCTCCTGCCTTGACATCAACATCAAAAGTGGTCATGACCATCAGCATGACTTTTTTTGAGTCTCGTCGTCCAGGATATCGGCACAAGTTATGTACACACAACTTGGCCCCTCTTGGTCGGGTCCAAGGCAACAAAATGAGCAACAGATAAACTAGAAGCGGACTAAAACTAAAGCTCCCAATTAAATTATTTCAATGATTAAACGAATGTTGCTACTGCCGTCGTCTCATTTCGTTTCTTCTCTTCTCTTTTTTTTTTGGCTAAACAGCAAATCTTTCATTATGGCCATGCTTAACATTTTTCTTTTCCAGCAGCATTGGACCCGCATTTCCATTCATGCTCGCGAAGATATCTCCATTTTCATTTCTTTTTGTGTGTCTCTGTCTGATGCTGCTGCTCATTACCGCATTTAAGCATGGATAATAAAAAATAAATAAAAAGGGAACGTTAAGTTTGTGGAACTTTTTGAATATAATTTGAGTGAAAAATAAAAAAAAATGTATTCAATGGCGGAGCATAGACAGTGCCATCAACTTGGTTGAAGTAGATGATGTCTAGGACAAATCATGTTCATCATCCTCATCAGTGGCAATATCAAGCGGCAGCATCAAAATCAGCATCACCACCACCATTGCCATTGCTTCAGCATCAAGTGGTATCAGTGGCGCACAATAACACTTTGAACTTAAAACGGGTTTTATTTAAATTATCACTGGCGGGAACTAGGAATTCATTAGAGACTTGAGATAAAAAAAATAACACCAACAACAAAAACAACGACAAAACTGAATAGAAAAGATTGCTTGAAAATGCAAAATATGTACAAGTATGTAGATGATTTGCTTTGTGTTTGTCGCTATTACTGACAGGTACAGTGGGCAATGGATCGTGGAGTTATTACAAACAATGTTATGAGGACTAGGGGAGTAATAATCGCGAGTTTTGTAATAATATGCATATCAAAGCAAAGGTTGTGTTGTATATATTATATACTCTGTTACAATATAATTTACTTCAAGGAACGTCAGACCTATAATCGTCTATTTATGGAGGATCATTTTTCAAGGACTATCCCACTGTGATCCGTGATTCTGTAGAATGTTTTTGAAAGGACCGAAAGTCCTGATTCTTTTTTAAGAACAACTTTTATCCTAATTTTTAAAAACTATTATTTTAAGGTATAGCAGAGCATAGGCATATTTTTGTTTGTAGGGTATTTTAACGATGCCCGTCGGTATGTCTGTTTAAGTAGATAAATAAAATTTTACTCTAACACAAGGTGAGATGGAAAACCTGCAACCATTTCCAGTGACAGCTCATTATATTTTTTACAAGCGTGCAACAGCATTTTGGTGAGAATTTTTCAGAAAAAATGGTGGTCGTGATGGAATTCAAGCGTGATAGCGTGATTACTTCATATTTGGCTGGAAAACTACAAGTGGCTATTGTTAGAGCTCTCCAGCATTTAAATGTGAAGTCCGACGTCAAGGAAGTGGACGGAAAAAAACAGTAACATCAGCAGAAATGGTTCGAAAATAAAGAAGCGACTTGATCGAAACCCCCGTCGCAGTGGCCGAAAAATGGCTCGTGAGCTGAACATATCGCAATATTCCATTCGGCAAACATTGAAAAATGAGCTCGGGGTAAAGCCATTGAAATTCCAAAAAGTGCAAGAACTTACACCGCAACAGAAAGAAAATAGACTCAAATGAGCTAAAGAGTTGCTTGGCCAAAAGTGGTGAATTAACGAACTTGGTTTTCTCCTATGAGAAAACATTCGTTGTCTTGCCAAAGAGGTCAGCTGATAATGTTTACCTTCAGTTGGCCACCAGAACTCAAGCGCCGGCTATGGTGATGGTGTGGGCCGCCATAACAGCCGATGGTCGCTCTCCACTCGTATTAATCGACCGTGGCATCAGAATATATGCCGAATATTATCGCGAAAATATTCTGGAGGGTGTATTAAAGCCTTGGGCATGCAAACATTTTGGCCGCAGAGCTTGGACATTCCAACAGGACTCAGCACCATAGCAATCAGCACGTGCCACCCAAGAATGGTTACAAAATAAGGTTCCTCGCTTCATTTCCAGTTCACAATGGCCACCAAAATCTCCGGATACCAATCCGATGGGCTATTATGTCTGGAGTATTTTGGAAAGCAAGGTTGGCACCAAAAAATACCAAAGTGTCGATCACCTTAAGCAATTCGTGCCAAAAGTGACCAATTCGAACAAATCTAAACTTATTCTAAAATTTGATTCTATTTCCGACCTTTTTGCTTTCATTCAATAAAATTAAAAAAAAAAAGTGTAAAAATTATGGCGTTTGACTTTGTTGAAGTTTTTTTATCTCACCCTGTACGTGTCGTAGATGTACGAAAGGTATTAAATGGTACAACAATTTTAATTATGGTCGATATTGATGTGAAGGTTCGAGATATGAAGTGGTTTTGGAAATACATTCTAAAAAGTACTAAATGATACTAAATTTGTTGTTTGTGGAAGGAATTGAGTTGGAAGTCTAAAAATTGGGCATAAGGATCACCCTCTGTGCGGTTTGGTTGACACATGGCTGGGGATTTGGAAATACCTACTAAAAAGTATGGAAATTAATAAATAGAATTAACTTTGGTATTTGGGAAAGAAATAGAACTGGAAATCTTAAATTTGGAGTGAGAGTCCTTGATGTTGTGTAGGATAAACTAACTAAAGTGTTTTTTTGTTTTTTTGAAGTTTTAATTGATATATATTAAAATCAATTGTGGCTTTTGTCCCACCGTTAACCTCCCGGCATAATAAGCAACACTTTGTTTTCATCGCTCCACTCCAAAAAAGTTGGAAGGAAATAGAGTAAATCACACTTGTTTCCATTTCACAAGATTGAAATGACTTCAAACACATCATAGGCGAAGACACCCAAGCAAACTGGGGGGAGGAGGTAAATGTAGATTTGGCTACAAGGGGATGATGGTAGCAGAGTTTCATTATTTCAATTTAAAAATTATACTTTTAACATTATTTTTTTAACTAAATGAATCGTTTGCTCAACAAATGTTCTTTGCTTTGAGTAAGTACTTGTCTGTGTATATGTGTGTCTGGCCAAAAACAATGGCAGCGAGGGTGCCAACTAGAACAGCAGCAGCAGCGGCAACATTGAATGTCAAGGATTTTAGACTATCCTTCGAAAAAAAAGGACGACCAGAAAATAAACGACTTCAATGATATGTTTCACAATTCTCCTCTCAAATGTTCCATACGAAAAGGCAAATAGAAATAAAAAGGGAACTTCAAAAGAAATCGAAGGGAAAAACAGAACCCAGCGCCGCTCAATGACATAAAACAACTGTCAATAAATTACTCTTGAATACACTTTTAAAATTATTTTCGTATTGTTGTTATGTATTATTTCTGTCGCTGTTTGTTTTTTTTTTTGCTTTTGTTTTTAGGCCAGACGCATAATAATAAATTCAAGAAATTTAATTTGTTAGTGAAGCAAACGAAAGAATGAACGACAATTCGAATAGCAAACAGAGTCAAAGTTGGGTTTGAAGTAGTCATTGATGCTAAAGGGGGGATATGGTTGTAGTCGAATGGTTGTTGTTACCACATTTGATTCCATTAAATTGAATTGTTAAATTTACCATAAATTTGGGTATTGACTATTACGGCATTAATATTGGAGACATATGGCACCATTCATATACGTGACAGGCAAATTGGGTAAGTAGTGGTTCAACTTTGACAGTATTTTGCCTCGTATGAACGACAATCAATTTTAAAATGTTTTGGTGTTAACCAAATATATTGTATGTCAGTGGGAAAATTGTCTTTTCCTAAAAAAGAAAAAAAAAATAGGAGGAATATAGTCTCGAATACCAGAAGAAATGGACTGATATATTCTATCTTCTCACCAGACCCTGGGTAAATAAAGATATTGTGATGTGTGTAATTTGAAGACAATCGGACACTTATATTATACTTTATAAGAGTTAAAATTATTCAAAATTTTAAACCTTTGTGGGGGAGGTACTTGATGGTGTGGACCGATATTTTCCATTATCGCACCTGGCCTAGTACTGATAAATATATTATGATTCGCAAATTTGGAGCAAAATCGGATTATCCTTTCTCTTTCTGTGCAGTAAATTATTTTCTGTTTGTGGACCGATATTGCTCGATCTAAGTTTGATAATAATATTACGATGTATCAAGTTTGGTTCAATTGGGATACTCCCTTATAGAGCTATCGAGTATGCGCACCAACCAGACAGACGGACGAATATCGTATGCAGGTCTACATCTTCGTTTAGTATCCATATGACTGTTTTCATTTAAGTGGTACTTTTCTGATTTTTTTTTTTAATTTTCAAGTTCCTTTCGAATGGTGGATGGTATTAAAAGTTCGACCCGGCCGAACTTATCTGCTTTTACTTGTTAATGTTAATTTGTAGTCAAGCTACAGGTCGCAATTATGACCCAATCACGAAATTGAAAATGGAGGTGGGGTTATAGTCAGAATAGAACCCTATTGTTTTTGGAGATGATTGCACAATATTTAGTGGTTGAAATGGACCAAAAACTGAAAAATTCCCTACTTTTGCAGTTGCTCTACAGGTCGCAATTATAGACCGAAAATTTACATGGAGTTAGAGTTTAGGACTGGGCAGAAGCTGCCAATTTGGGCGGCCATCAGACAATATTTAGTGGGTAAAATAGACCCTAACTTTTATATAAGGAAATAAGAAAATTTCCACTAAACCGCGAATAGTTTTAATCCCAGCCATATCACAAAAACATTAAAAGATCACTTCTGACTATTGTGATGCTGATAGCCAAGAAATCGGATATATAGCAAAATAGGTACAATATATATGTGAAAGAATATATCTTATTTAATCTGCTTATACGTCAAAAAACCTGGGCCGATTTTGCACAATTCCCATCAATTCGGAATGGTCTCTTGCTAAAAACGGATAAAATCTAGGAAATTCGCGGAAAAATATTGCAATAAAAAAGTTAATATCATTTGTTCCATTTTTTTTTCAATTTTTGTCATATTTTTTATTTATTGGACTTCCAATTTTGAATTGTACATTTTTTAAATTTTTACACTCCGCAACACTACGTTTTGAGGGTATAATATGCAGGTCGCAATTATCGTCCGATCTTCTCGAAATTTTGTATAGCGGTAGAGTTAGGGTCAGAACTAAAGCCTATTGTTCTTAAGATGTACATTTAGGGGTTCAAATGGACTAAAAAATTAAAAATTTTCTAATTTTGTCATCGCTCTATAGACCACAATTGAAAACTATTATTATTTTTTAATATTATTTCAAAAACGAAATCTTCCAAAACGGACTTGAACATAAGGACTTCGAACCAATTGTAGTGTTGTAGGGTAGCCTTGGCTTACTTGTTTTTTTTTACTTTTTTGGGAACATTGTTGCGAATATTTTTTGATATAAAACGGAAATTGAGATTTCTTTTCTCTAGTCACTTTTAGTAAAATTTTATGCAGAATATTTTTGTATTTGACGTTATCCTTCTAAAATGATGCTCTGTTAGAAATTTTCGAACACAATCACACAAGGTATATATGCTAGCGTTTATGCTAAATTTAAAATGTTGGCGTCTTCTAGGACCTATGGTACTACTTTATGAAATATATTTTTGTAGAATATTTTGACTTGCTACGATTCTGTTCAAACATATTTTCAAAAAAGGCCAACATAACCCAATTGTTGATTCTCCTAGTGTTTTTATCTGCAAAATTGTTAAAGACATACCTAAAATCCACGGATTCCAAAGAATCCAAAAATTTTCGAATCTATGGTGGAGAGGGGGTACCACCCCCTCTATTTCCCTTACTTTTTGATATAAACTTAAAAAACGCCGATACTCGTTTCTTTTATTTTTAGCTCTACTTTCATATCTGCTGGATTTTCCACATTATTATTTTTTTTTGTGAAGCACAGTGAGGATTTTAATTTTATTTAAGTTATTTTCATGGCTTTAATATTTTAGGCCAAATGATGTTCCCTTCAAATCTAATTTAAAAACTACAATTTATATTGAAAATTAACATTAATCAATGTCAGTCCTTGTTCCATTTGCAATCATCATTTAATATTGTGGCATTAATTAAACATAAATTTCAATTCAAATTCATTAATACAGTCAGAACTAAATTGTCAAAGCCTAATAGAAAATCCGGTGGATTTATTAACAAGAAAGTCAGTCTATTAAAACAATTTAAACCGCCTGTCTGATAAAATTGAAATTTTAATTTCATCGTCGTCATTATCGGCATCAACATCAGCATCATCGCCGTCATAAATCCCTCTAATCCAACTAATTTTCATTCTTTTGCCAATGTCGTTTGTCGTTGGCCAGTGTTTGGTGGGTATGTGGCTATAGAGTGAGGCAGATCGACACCAGAGACAATGACAGAAGTTCATTACCATTCTGCCGGGATTTTTTTTTCATTTCACTTCTATTTTCTGAATAAATTAAACGGTCAATAAAGAAAACAACGCATTTCATTCCCCATTTCAGAATTCTGTTCTGTCGAATTTCATAAACTATGATTGAAATATAAAATGAAAATGAAAACTTTATGTCGCGGCCAAGATTTAATAACGACATTGATGGTGACAAAATGACGATAATAATGATGCAAAATTATCGTCATATTTAATGAGGAGAGCTGAAAGTCAATGTCAAAAACATCAACCAGTTGACGGCCATCCAACCCCGTTAACGCAGCATCGCTGGCATAGAAAAGCCCAGGCCGGCGAAAGGCTTTAATGCCGGCAATTTTCGGGCCGCAAACGACCAACACAAATCACGACGACGACGACAGCCACGGCAATTGATGGGGTTGATGGCAACGGTCGAGAGTGAAAAGTACCAGGCATTTTCAACTAATGCCACCCACCTCATGGAGGCTGGTCTTGGTCGTCGCCTTTGCCGCCATCATCATCATCAATGCCATTCACAAACTTACCACAAATCCTTTAAACATTTGTGGAATAAGCAAATTTTCCTTTTTGGCCTGGGCAAATGAATGAAAAACATTTGTAAGTAGCTTGGTGGGGGTTTGTTGTTGTTTTTTTAGTTCTGTTCTGCAATTTTTTTCACTCACTCTCTGTTTTGCTTCAAATTATAATTTAATTAAAATTTACGCGGCCTCCATTCTGCATTGGTTTTTATTTCGTGATGGAGCGATGTTCCTGTTCCAACCGGAAGGAAGAATGACAGGAAGTGAGGATGATAGTACGGACATTGTACTTGTACCTTGAAAACCCTATTTTAGAAGTTAATTAAATAAGAGTTAAAATCCGGGCTTGGCGGCACAGCAGAACAGGGTCAGTTTGTTGCTGGTGCCTGTTTATGGCTTTAATTAAAACACAAACACAAATGTAAAATATGTAAAAGAGATGTAAAGGACCATCACATAGCCAACTAATCACAGACAACACAAACAAACGCATTCACTGAGAGTCGCACACAGGTCCAAAAACACACATCAACGTGTGCTAATTTAAATTCTCCCAACCGACACTTCGGGAAAACAAAATGAGAAATTCAAATATGTCAGCATACGCTGGCAATCAGAAAAAATATCTTCCCCATTCAAATAGAATTGCCGTTTTTAAATATGTATGGTCGCAGTTTTTTCCAGTTTTTCTTATGCAAATTATAAGGGTCCTTTTTCGGTATTAAAGGCTTTGGCGTTTGACACACATTTACCGCTTATGGCAACAAACAAGGAAGACGTTTTTTCTAACAAATTATGCAACCTCAAACAAATGCGATTGCTTTGCTAGAAAAATAATTAATTTTAAAAATATTTTTTTGTTTAAGAAGATGAAGCAAATAATTGATTGTTGTTTCCTGGTCTAAACTGTAAGGCCCTAAAAGGGAGATTTTCATTCCATGTGGAAATGTAATGTGCAATATGTCTAGTATACCATTACCGATTTATGAAGGGAGATAAGTAAATTCTGACATCTAAATTTCTTCGTAACAATTGCCTCATGAAGTTCCACCTGTCACTAGGCTATTAAGATCTAGGTTTTGTTTAACCCAGGGCTTCTGAGTCGTGTAATTTTTGATCGGACTGCAACTTTTCCAGATCAATTTTTTTTACGTCGATTCCAAAAAAAAGATAAAAAAGCAGTAAATTTGGCCGGGTCGAACTTTGAATACCCCCCACCATTTGGAAGGAATCTGAAAATTGTCAAAAACAAAAAAGAAAACATGTTGAAAAAAGCTGTAAAAATTGTAGAAATACCGTACATTTATTTGGAGGCTTAACGAAGACGTGGACCTGTATAGACAATTTTCTGTCACAGGCTGTAGTATCCGTTACGAACTGCAAATACGAAATTTAAAGCAATTACGGCGAATAATGTAATTAAAATCATTAACATGTCAAATTTTCCAGAAAAAAGTTATTCGTAATGGAATTTAAGCGTGACAGTGTGATTTCTTTATATTTGGCTGGAAAACCACAAGTGGCTATCGTTAGAGCACTTCAGCATTTAAATGTGAATAAATTGTTTATGTCTCGCACCATCGCTCGTAACCGTAATACTGGTAGCGTAGCCCAACTTCAAGGAAGTGGACGGAAGAAAACAGCAACATCAGCAGAAATGGTTCGAAAAGTAAAGAAGCGACTTTATCGAAACCCGCGTCGCAGTGGCCGAAAAATGGCTCGTGAGCTGAATATATCGCAATATTCCATTCAGCAAATATTGAAAAATGAGCTCGAGGTAAGCCCATTGAAATTCCAAAAAGTGCAAGAACTTACACGCAACAGAAAGAAAATAGGCTCGGAAGAGCTAAAGAGTTGCTTCGCTTGGCCGACATCACAAATATTCGCCCACCTCAAATAATATATTTTTTTTCGGCTTGGAACAGTCCCAACAATACTTTTCGATTGAGATTTAAAAATTTCTGAACAATAGAAAATCGAAATATTATTGAACAAAGAAATAATGTACGATTAATGTAAACTTTTCTCATTTTGAAGTTGTAACGAGAAAAAGAAAACAAATTTGATGACTTCAATTGAGTCGTAACGGAAATAGCGTAACCTAACATTAACTGGCCGAAGGACAATAAAAAACTAGCCTTGGCATAACAAATGCATTCAACAATAGTTAGTTTTGTCTCAAAAAAAAGAACATTTCTTTGGAAAACTATTGAGAAAAAGAAAACACAATAAATGGAAAATGTTCCCAAACCAAAGGTAGAAACTTCAAAAAAGTGCTACAGTTCCTTTCCCCATAAAGGAATCTCGGTATTTTTTCTCGTCAAAAGTTCCCGTTAAGAACATCGTATACAACTTTTATTTTCTTCCTTTTGGGGAGCTTTTGCCATCATTTCTTCTCATTTTCCAGTTTTTCTTGTGTGCGTGCGTTCTTTTTTTTGGAAAGAAAACAAAAGACCATTGCCAAAATAAGGAAAAACGGAACTAAGCTAAACTGCATTTTTACGGCTCACAAAACAGCCATGTGTTGCCTTTATTTCCTCTGTGTGTTTTTCCTGTTCAAGTGTTGACTTCTTTTCGGCTTTTGGGACGGATTTTGCTGTTTAGGGTGAATTGTTTGTTGTTGCTTCTCGTTATGGACAACATGTTTTCTATAGTTTTTTGTTGTTCCGAAGCTGGTGTTGTGTTTTGTTGTAATGCCTCTGGTCTGTTGACCAAACTTTTCTACTTTAAATATAAACTTTGACCATTTACAGAAACATTTTCCTTCGTTGCAATATGACGGCATTTCGTTAAAAATTTCTCTTTTGAACTTGTTTCGGGTTTTAAACTATTTTGTTCTTTTTTCGGAAAAGAAACGATAGAAAGGGGAAGAAAATAAAATTGACCAAAAGTGTTGAAGTAAAGTTGTTGTTATTGTTACCTTTATTCACTAAAAAGAAGGACTGAGTGGATTGGAAGACAAAATTCTTTTTCAGACAAGAGAAAAGAGAGGGAACGCGATCTGTCGCTATTTCTGAATGTCAAACAAAATGTAGGGATACGGACCTATACCTCTGATTTATCGTCATTTTGTAATCAATTTACAATTTGTCGATATATTTTCGGGTCCATTCATGGCAGAAGACACAGCTGTTGGGACAATGAACTGTCAAATCTATTTTGGACTTGAAATTTTTAAATGAAAAGTTATTCAAATTTGTAAAAAGTAAGAAATATGCATATCATAACTTCCGATTGACACTGTATGGGAAAACATATACAAATGACATTTCAATGTTCCCAAGCATTGATGCATCTACCTGTATTCTGACATGGGTCCATTTAAATTTTTCTATAAGAGCCTAAAAATATGCAACGATTGATGTGTTTAATATATGGCAAATAAAATTAACGCACTTCCAAAGGGGAAGGGGGACGTTCTATGGGGGCCATACCAAAATGGGAACCACCATAGACAATTTTATACTTCAAGGATTGTTATTACCAAATCTTTTTATTAAATACTAAATTTGAAACAGTTTCGTGGATAAATGCGACTAGGATTATCAAAATACCGACTATCGGTGGGTATCGTTATATATGCGCTATAGGAAAACATGGAATATTCAATATTCTGCACCGCAGCTAGAACCCATTTTGACGTACAAATACCAATTTATAGACAAATCCGTTGAAAAATGTTGCAAAAACAATCAAATTAGCGAATATTGGGAAGTACCGTTACATGAGAGATATACAAAAACTTTGACCTACACATACAATGTTTTGCCACCGGAGCTAAAATCCATTATGAAATACAAACCCCAATTTTTAGACAAATCCGTGGAAAAATGTGGCAAAAATAATCAAAACATCAAATATCGGGAGGTACCGTTATATGGTGGCTATTGCAAAACGTGAACCGATTTATCTCATTTCCAATACCAACCCATCTAGACACAATATAAATTGTTCTGCCAAATTTTTAAGATTTACGTCAAATAATGTGGGCTGTATCGTGATTTCAACAGACAGGCGGACTTCGTAAAATCGACTTAGAATTATATGCTGATTATGAATATATATTCTTAATGGGATCTACGACGAATATTTAGGGATGTTACAAACGCAATAACAAAGTACTCCTTTTCAAGGTGGAGGCTACAAAAATAAACAATCCAAATCGATCTATTTCGACATTGGGAAATATAATTTGCTAATTGAAAGATATCGACATTTGGAAAAGTTGATTTTTCTACTTGAAGCAAAATTCGAAACACAACTTTTTTTCTCTCGATTTTGTTTTCCTTAACTTGTTTTTTCCACACACATGACAGATTATAATTAATTTGTACAAAAAATGGAATTAGTGCAAATACCGCAGAGAAGACATATATATGTGGGAGAATATAATTATGTATCAAATAGGTATGCAGTTATGACATAGACAAATGAAGGTAAAGACGAAAAAGTTTAACAATTTATCCCTTCCGGCAGATGTCACTATGTTTGATCATTGGGACAGTAAAGTCACTCAGGGCTTATGAAGTCACTCGACTTCGAAAACCATTTATTCATTTTTCTGCTATTTAAATTATATATTTTTATATTTCACCACATAGTAGGATAATGTAAATGTAAACAAAGTCACTATTTCATTTTGAATAGATAAAAAATAATAAATCATAAAAATATTCAATATTTTGTAGTTTTGAGAGAATTGAGTAAATAGACTTATGCTCTCTCACAGCATGAACGACATCCATTGAAACACTATTTTCGAAGATAACAGATGAGACATCTTTTTAGTCTTTATCTTTATTTGTCTATGGTTATGATACAAAAACATTGAACTTACCATCATTTATTTCTAATATGTGCATGCCTACAACATTTACCTATACACAAACACATACGCGTAACACGAAGATCGATTTAAAACCGGCAGCGAAGGAGGACCGAACGTAGACGTTTGTTCACGAAAACTAGCAGCAGAGAATAGTAAACGCAACACTCACTTGGCTCTCTCTCACTCACTTACGCACACACAAGCTCACAACGCATTTTACCAAAGAAAGAAATTAACAATTGCACAACACAAGCAAAAGGCTTTGACAATAAAATAAACATTTTAATTTTTTTTATATATTTGAAACTTCATTTCTATATTTTCTTTCATATTTACACATTTAACTAACCGAAACCGAAAAACACGCGAAATACACCGAATATTCTCTCTTTCTCTCAACCACAAACACAAAAAAGGCGCAACGAATTTAAGCAAACAAACGAATTGAAAGCAACACAAAACAAACATTTTTGACAATTTTATGAGCTTTTCTTGGCGGAATTTAATTATTTTTTGATGCGTTTGATGTTTTCAATCGATATTTTAGCACTTATTTACCCGTTAATACATTAATAATTTACCGAAACCGAAAAATACGCGAACCGCACCGAAAGCAAACTATCGTCACTTAACTCCGAGAGGAAACTGAAGATTAATGAAGAACAATGTTGCCTCCTCCCAAATATTTCGAAAAATAGGAGGACATCGTTGGACCCAAAATACATTTATACAGGTTGTAGCAAAAGATTTTCATTAAAACAACAACTATTTCTGAACTTTGTCATAGCAAAAATTTGTAAAAAATTCAAAAAAGATCAATATAACGTTTTCCTTATATTAAGTGCACTCTGTTGCTATATATTGTTCTATGTGCAATTTCACACTAGGCAAATTTAATTGCAGCAAGTCTAGATTTCCAAGAGAAAGATGTAAGAAGAATGAAATATACTTTTTGGTAAGGAGATGTCAAATGAATGAAATATTGTAAACATATGATTGCATGAGTTTACCTTCTTGATTCTACCATGCTATTTACGCAAGATGCAATTGAAAAATAAAGTCATCTGACGTTTTCGATGCGTGACGTTATGTCTATTAACATAAATACACTAAAAATCGTATCGAGTCACTCTATCGTTAAAAGCTAAATTATATATTTTTCGTTATTCGATACGCGATCTGTTACTTTATGTTAGAATTTATTTTTATATTTTATGAAAGTTGGGAATTTCTAACCGTAAACAATATTATACTGGTTAGCCACAGGACACAAGTTGTGCGTACAACTCGAAGATTACCAGAATTAGACCAGTGTCGAACACTTTGTGCTACAGTTTTAAGGTCGCAAATTGTACATAACTGTGGGTTTTAATGATGCGATAATCTTAATAACTGGTTAACATTGCTACGCACCTCATTATCGCGGTTCTGATGGCTTTCCAACGAATATTCTTAACATTCTGAGCTAGTAAACGTATGTGCTTCTCCCTAACACGTTTAATTTTTCACTCTTTAAAGAACATGAAGTATGTATTTTTTGTCGATTCCCAAAACTTTTAGCAACACGAAGGATATCTACTTCTAGATTAGATTTTCCAAAATTTTAATGTACGCTGACGATGTGAAGGTCTTTCTTCACACAAAATCGCTTAACGATCCAATCTCCTTACATTACTATTTACAATCCCTCGTTAACAGGTAAACAATTCAAAAAATGTTCCTTCATATTATCTAACTACTTTATTGACTCTTACAAATTGGATAGTGAAGAATCTTTTGTTGATTATCTGTTTGTCTGTTTCCTGGAGCCCATTTTATAAATTCTTCTGAACTGTTACCAATTGATGAGAGTTGGTTATTGTTAACAAATCTCTCATAACTTTTAAAAAGACGTTTTAAGTTAGGAGCATTACTTATTATCAAACTAATACGTGGTCTGATTTATTCTCATTGTAGAATCCTTTAAAATACGAAGAATCTTTTATATAAGAGCTATACCAAAACGTAAATCGATTTCGATTTTTTGTAAAAATTAGAACCCCAATCCCTAACTGAGTCAAAAGCTTTCTAACCGAATTTGTGATTCCCAGCTAAGTCAGAGTCATGAAAAACACTCTATTCCGACTTCGGATATATATCATTTTTTTAAATAATTTTGTAATTTTCCATTGCGTAATATATTTAATCAACACAATTGTTCGAAATGAAGCAAATGAAATGATATATAAAATTGAATAGGTGTAAACGTCTTAAAAAGACTTAAAATTTGGTTTTAACATTATATGGGGGCTACAATAAGATTGTTAACCTGTTTCGACCATTGTTACCAACCGCTCAAACGCCAAACCAAATTTCAGCTGATAATGATGCAAAATGTGTCCAAGGGGTCCCAAATCAATTTCTCTTTGTTCTACATAGTGAACATAATCCTAAATACCAAAATGTAGCTACTTCCATTGGAAAATGTGGCCAAATCTCAGGTCCATTTAATCGGTCCAAACGAAAAAATTTCCTTGAGAATTCATACCTAAAATTCACAATAACTTAACTTAATAGAGAGGCCATGGTCAAAACTTTTTAAATACTTTAAATATCGATGTATTAATTTGTGGAATAGTAAATTTTAGCGCATACAAATTTGTTTCGCAATTAGCATTTTTGTTCGATAATGTGTAACCCATATTTAAAATGGTAACTCTCTACAAATCGTTTTACTGCTTGAAATATTTGAGGGAAGGCAACACTGCTATTGAGAAATTCTAATTTTTTACTCCTCTCTTTCAGTTTTGCTGCCGGAAATGTTTTTGGAACTTTACAGTTCCGGTAGGCTACTAGCAGGTAGAAATGTGAATTTATAATAAAATGTCGACTAAAGACATTAAATTAATAAATTAAATGTAATTACTTTAAGCAAAGGCTCATTTAATTGACAACAGCTTTTGCTTTTTTGTTGTTGTTGTTTTCTATTCTTTGTTAAATTTGTTTCGGCTTTTTCATATATGATAGTGGAGAGGGACATGGAGTTGGAGCACGAGTGAGTAAGTTATTCTATTATTCTCCATTTCTTGTAAATATACGTCGACGTCAACGTTCGGTATGCATTTCGCTGTCGGCATAAACTCGATCTTCCGGTGATGTTTAGGGACAAGTTAAAGATTTAGAGATGCATATATTGTGTTAAAATGTAAGTTTATATGGTTTATGGTTAAATAATTTAATATTTGATAAAATTTGTTATGTGTAGTTCACTCACTTGCGTGAGAGTAATGTTCTCTTGTGAAACAAAGGATAGCATAATTGGTGGAGAGCGAGTTAAAGAGAGATATGCAGTGTTCCCGCGCTCTTTTATGATAAACAGAGTTATTACTATTGGAGATTTTACCCCAAATGGGGAATTTTGTTGGAATTGGGGACAAAAATGTCAACTTGGGGATTGCGACATTTTATTGGTAAAAATGGCAAATGGGGATTTCTATGTGATTTCAGCCCGTATTTTGTTTCTTTTTCACCAAGTTCTTATGGTTGTAATAACTATTAGTATCAGAGTTATACGTCCAAATATTTATAGAAAACAATACATTTTCAATATTTTTTTCTTAAAAGTTAAATTTATGACATTTTAATTATAACATTTTAAATGCAGAACAAATGTTATTAAATGCTTAATTTTAATGCTTTAATATTTTTCCTCTCAATGTATAGTTGTCAGCAGACAACTAATCTTGAAACTTTTCAAGGAAATTGCTAAAGAAAATTGCATACAACAGAACCCCTCTCAAATTGGGCTTTAAATTTACACAAACACGAGGTATACTTCATTTTGCAGTTTCTCTGTTTCTATACTGTGAAAAAAGTTTCCATATCATCGTCGTCGGCGTTTTGGAATTACAATTTTTTTTTCTAATTTTAGAAAAAAATTTCCAATTGCATTGCTGTAAAATTATGTATCAAAAATGGTTTGCCTTTTATGTGTCTAAAAATGGAATGTGTTCACAGAAGTTCAGGTCAAATTTGACAATTGTATTACTGCAGAATCAAATAAGCTGGGTTTCGCTGCTACCTGGAATAATTGTACTATGAGAAAATACTCCACGCGAAGACTTCAAGCTGTTTATTTACTCACCCCTTTATACTTCAAATAAATCCTCTTAAAGTAGGTTAATACCACAAAAACTTCTAACGTAAACATGGTATACGAAGTTTCAATCAATTTTGAGAGTTTTTTTTCGATTTCTTGTATATATTTAAGTTTTTTTTTTTAAGTGAATTCGGTTGGATTTTGCAGTAAATGTCCGCAAAAAATCATTTAGTGGGCGGTACGTCTATTTGGGGCTGCACCAAAACGAGAAGTTTCATAAGCAATATTCTGCTATAGAGGTTTTTATATATTGTGAGATTCAAATATTGAATTTTGTTAAAGAATGACAGAAAACATTGACCGATTCCTGCAACCTATTGCCACATTGCGAATTTTGAACGATTCTGTTAAAGAATGTTGCTAAAATCATCAGAATACCGATCATCGGGAGGTATCGTAATTTAGGGCTTCAGAACATGGATCTACTATGCAGGCTATGTTCTGACAAAGTACGTAGAACCCATTACGATCTCTAAGTACCGAATTTGAAACACTTCCGTTTGATGATGTGGCTTATATCGTTAAAATACCGAATATCGCCTCCTATCCTTATGGGGATACAGGAAAACGTGGACATTTATAGACAATAGCTGAACCCGGTGCACTTCGCTACCTCTTTTGATTTTATATGCATTCAGAATTGTGTATACGAGTATTTTATGCTTTTTTTATAAAATTTAAAAAAAAATTCAAGAATTTAAAAAAAACGTATTTATTGTAATGATTTTGGTTATACAATGTTTTTTTCCATTGGGAAAACAAACAAATACCTTGCATGTACATGCCAGGTACAGCTGACCATAAGAAAAGCAGGAACAATTTAATTCAGTCAAGATATACGAAGAGTTTGTCTTTAGTTTTTGATAATTGTCATAGCAAATGCCAAGTTTGAGTTAAAGTTTAACGGCATTTTCGTTACTATTTGAGGGATTCGCCACAGTAATACACATAAACCTTCGTACTTTCACGTAATGATCGTGTAGCTTTTTCAAATTTATTTTTGTACCTAATTTTTCATTTATTTCAAACTTCATTGAAATTAAAGATACATTTCGTGTTTGGTACATGAAGTCGGCCAAAAATATATATGGGAGCTATATCCAAATCTGAACTGATTTCAATATAATTTGAAAAATCGCTTTTTCGCTTTAAATTCCATCATTCATTTCAAATTTCATTAGAATCTGACATACATAGCGTGTTTTGAGCATTAAATCAGACGAGAATATACTTATATGGTATGTATAACCAAATCTTAACCGATTTCACTTTAATTTGACAAATAAATGTTTAGACCAAATTCGATCACATGTTGCAAATTTCATTGAAATTTTAAATTCAAAGCGTGTTTTGTGAGTCGGACGAAATTATATTTGGGATTTATATTCAAATCTGAACTTATTTCCACCGATATGTACCTAATGCTGTTGTTCATTTCCAATTTTATTGAAATTGGAGAATCGTAGCTTAGTTGGTGAATCGATTACCTGAAATCGGAGGAAAATGTATATGAGAGTTATATCTAAATCTGAGCCGATTTCGATATAATTTGGCCAATTTTTTGTTTTAAATTCCTTTACAGATTCCAAATTTTAAGATTGTATCTGTAATCGTTCAATAGATATGAGAATTTATGTACTTAATTGTGATTTGAAATCCAATTTGTACAACTACGCTTTAGTTAGTCTAGCGCCCTCTCTCAATAGGACTGTGGCTTAAAATTATTTTATATTAACTGAAATTTCATCAAAACCAGGCACGTTTTGACCGTATCAAATGATATATACCCTCTGTAGCCATATGGCTGAGGGTGTAAAAATTTCCTTTCATCTATTAGTATATTGGCGACAAAGAAATATTCAGACTATTGGCAATATTCCCTAATCCCTACCAAAAGCCTGCCTTCAAAGTAGTAGGCAACTCTGTTTCCTATTGTTCTTCAGTTTTTCTCGGTTTTCACAAAAATTACACGTCTCAAAATGTATTGTCGGTCGGTTTTCGCGAAATCGTTGGTTTCTGTTAGTTAGTGAACGAAAAATGTATGAAATATTGTCAAAATATCCTTTACAAACAATTATTTAAAGAAATCTGATCATATTTTGGTGAAATATCAATAAAAATGCCAAAAATTGTTAATTTTCTGTGTCGCTTTTTTCTATTGTTGGTTTTTTTTGTATTTGTTGCTTTGTGTATTCCTTTTTGATGTTTGTGAGAGAGCAAGAGAATAAGTGTGGCTTAAGTTGTGATGGTGGCAATTCGTTGTTGTTGTTGCGTTGAGAACATCGTCGTTAACGTTCGGGATTTGTTTCGCGGCAGCTGTGCGTGCATTCGATCGGCGTGGTATTTTGCGCGTTTTGAGATGAGAATAAAATCTGTTTGGAGCAGCGGAAATGCAAAAGCTTTTGGTAAGTTGAACATTTTATTTCTTTTTAGAGATTTGACACCAGGGAATGGATGGGAAATGGGACATATCAATTTCTCTTTAAATTAGATGTAGTTAATGCGAATTTACATTGAGCAAGTTTAGTTAGTTGGTGAGAGGGGTAGGGGGGAAGGAAACGGAAAAATGCTCGTTCTGGCAATTTCTTTTGTGTTTTTATTCTTATACAAAAGTGAAAATAACAATAACAGAAAAGGCAATGATAAACGAAACTGTAAGATTTCTCAATTCAAACTGCATTGTAGGAATGCATGAGACAAAAAAAAAAACTCGTCAAACCTAATTCTGGGCTTAGTGTTAGAGAAATTTGGTTATGTGATATTCAAAGATTAAAAATAATTAATAATAGTTGTGAAATGACCACCAAGGTCGTAGTCGTGAATAACTATTCTAAGAAATATCATGGTCAAAACTAATGACTAAATGTCGTGTTTTTCTGCCATTAATGTAATTTTTTTAAAATATGTTTTTCTATGGATTTCAGGCCAATATATTTTATGTTAAAAATTATTGTTAAGAGACCATAAGGGCCGCGTTCGTTCTTTTACATATTATTATTATTAGGAAGAGAGAGGTGTTTGAAAACGAATCAGTTACAAAGTATTCAATTTCTAGTAAATTTTAGTACCTTTTGTACGATTTTCCAAAGACAAGGCTGACTCTCGTGCAAAATTTCTTTCTTTCTTGTTTCTTTTATTTTATTGACAACTTGTATCCGAATTTGTTGTAAATTTTAAGTTCTTATTCCCAGTATGTTGGAAATACCCTTGCTGTCCATGTAGGTCCAAATTTTTGGTATAATCCCCATACAACCGTACCTCCAGATATTTGGTATTTTGATGATTTGTATCACACTTTTCACCGGAATTGTTTCAATTTTGGTATTTGTAGTTTGTATTGGGTTACATCTCTTATAACAGAAAATGTTCGCATCTTCGTATAGCCTCCATATAACGATACCTCCCTATATTCGGTATTTTGATGACTTTGGACACACTTTTCTCCAGAATTATTTCAAATTCGAAATTGAGATTTTGCAATTTTCCTATTACAGAAAATTGCCAATACATATCCACATTTTCGTATACATCCCAATAATCGGTATTTTGAGTATTTTATCTACATTATTCAATTGAATTATCTCAAAGTTGGTGTTGGACTTCTTAAACGGGCACCACTTTCTCTCGTGGGTAATTGAATGTAGAGGTCCACGTTCCCGAATAGTCTCATATAACCGTAACTTCAGATATTCGGAAGTTTAAAGATCATTTTCAACGGAATTTCTTACATTTTGCAATTTCCTTCATGGTGGAGGTTGTTAAAAGTTCGGCCTTGTCGAACGAAGCTTTTTTTGACCTGTTGTTATTTCATCTTAGACATAATGATTGCTTATAAACTCACACAGTCGGCTCCATTCACCTACAGCCATTTATTAAATGTTTAATTTTTCATATTTACATAAAATTTATATAAAATTTTCGGCACCGCCCATATTAAAGTCTAATGTTGATGTTGCCTACTTTTCCACGTCAATTTTTAAAAATCATTCTTTTTCTCATCCTTTGCTCCGAGTGGAGAAACCATCCAACTTTTTTATTTTTTTAAGACAATGTCATAAATATTTCATAGCTAGCATTTTTTTGGAAAGTTTAGCGGGAGGACGTTGATACTAAGCGGATGTCACAGTTAATTTCACATATTCGCCTGATATCCGGTGTAGTTGCTGCTCCGTATGCAAATGCGACAAGAAACTCGTTAAAGTTGTGGAAAAACATAGTTTTTTTTTTGTCCGCTACTTTTGCTCTTTCCTCAACCACACATGTTGACTTCTTCGGAAGGCCACAAGACAAAAGAAATTTGCATCAATTTTTGGTGCGTTTTATTTTCAGTTTGTCTAAGTCTATCATAAAGTTTTGAATTTCTGAATTTTCCTCTTTTGGTTTTTTGTTGCAAGGATAATTGCATTGTCGTTAGCATTTTGGAAATCGTAGTGCCATCTCTTTACAAAATGCACATATTTGAATTGGTTTTTAAGTTCTTTGTGAAGGTTTACGTAAGTTCTTTGTGAAGATATATATTCCAAGGTTTGATTGTTTTTTTTTTTTTTTTTTTTTTTTTGTAAATTTCAAGCCGATGTAGAACATAAAAAGGCTAATTTTCTTAGGAACCATCCACAAATTGCCACATATAATGCCAAACGTCATTATAGATTCGAATCTGCCCCCTTTTTCATTGATTTATATTTTTTTCCTTCACATAAACCTCTCTATATCTCACATTAATTTCTTTAAACTCCCTAAAACTTAACGTGCTAAATTCGATACTTAAAAACTCATCTAGAATTTATAGTTATTTGCAGCATTTACAACCACTAAGCTGGACCATAATCAATAGGAATTGTCAACAAATGCATAAAATTACCCTCTTTCCCAAGAGAGAGACATGGAGGTGGGAGGCCACTTGCTGCATAGCTCTTTATGGTTGCACCAAAAATTCTTTTTACTTTTACTTTGCATATCCTTTATTTCATGCTGTTATCCTCGATGGTAATTCCAGTTGCTTTCTTCGTTGCAAGGACCTCTTCGCACCAAAAGTTTGTCTCATTCCCCTAACTGCTTTTCTGCTTAAGTGTAATTTTTAGGAAAATCCTTTAAGAGTTAAAATGAATGCAGTCGCACACACACACACATGCATACCCCCACACCAAAGAAGCTGTATCAACTAAGCTTCACAGCTGCCACCAAAATGTTTATTTCATTTGTGTCTTCTTTCGCTTTGCTCGAGAAATAAATATTTCTCAAAGGATTTGCGAAAAGTAATCGTTGAAGTTCCTTGTTGTATCTTGTCGTTCGTTGTTTCTATTCTTGCGAAAATGCTTTTGTTTGGTATGCAGTTTGTCGTGTCAGTGTTTGTTAGGGTGGGCAAAATATGGAGTGATTCAAAAGCCGAGACTTATTTTTGTGGCCGAAAGGGCCTGTCTATAGGAGTCCTTTAGAAGTAATAATTTGACAGTATTTTTACCTTTTGTGGATGCTTTTGTCTACGACGACTTTTAAAAGGGTTCTGCTTATTGGAAACTTCATGTCTTCTGTCTATAGAATACCCTAACAACACCTTAAGTCCACAAAAGACTTTAAAAAAAGAGAAAGCCATTTTGTATTTTGTCTATTGAAAACAGTCAAGAGGTCGTGTTTTGTGGATCCTTTGTCTACGAGGACTTTTGAAGGGGTTTCTGCTCAGTAGAACCCTTATGTCTTCTGTCTATAGAACATCCTAAAAATACCTTCAGTCCACAAGAAACTTTCAAAAACATCTTTAGTCTATAGAAGAATGTCTTCCGTTTAAGAAGACCGAAGGCCTTTCTTACGAAGAAGATCTTAACAAGTCTTTTGTGTATGGAAGACCTTAAAAAAAGTGTACTGACCTTAAATAAGATATCCTCAGCGATTCTTCTATCAATATAACCTTATAGAAAACCTTCAAGAGGTTGTCTATATATATATATATATATAAAAAATCCTGAAGGGGTCTTCTGTCCGTGGATAATCTTCAAGATGTCATCTGTTCAAGATGGTGCCTTTCAACAGGGAACCTAGGAGAATTTTTTTCTATAGAAGAACTTCAATATTCTTGGAAGAGATTCCTGGAACAAAATTATTCTGTCAATAGAACACATTCAAGAGGCATTCTTTATATGGAAGATCGTGAAGATAACTTCTGTGCATAGAAGATTTTCACGATGACTTCTTTCTACAGAAGATCGTAAAGATGTATTATATCTTAAGAAAATCTTCAAGATATTTAAGAGGCCTCCTGTTCATAGAAAATCGCCAAAAGATCCTCCTTCCGTAGAAGACCTTCAAGATGTATTATGTTTATAGGAGACCTCTATAGAACACCTCTAAGAGGTCTTCTGTATATAGATGACCTCCAAGAGATCTTCTCTTCATAGAAAATTCCCAAATGGTCTTCTCTCCATAGTTACCTGTTTATAAAAGACCTACAAGAGGTATTTTGTCAATAGAAGACATCCAAGAGGTCTTTTGTCTATAGAAGACCTCTAAGAGGTCTTCTGTATCTGTCTATAGAACACCTCTAAGAGGCCTTCTGTATATACATGAACTCCAAAAGATCTTCTCGTCATAGAAAATTCCCAAGAGGTCTTCTCTCCATAGTTATCTTTTTATAAAAGACATACAAGAAGATATCCAAGAGGTCTTTCGTCTATAGAAGACCTCTAAGAGGTAATCTGTCTATAGAAGACCTCTAATAGGTCTTCTGTATATAGGAGACCTCCAAGAGGTCATCTGTTTATAGAAGGCCTCTTGGAGGTCGTTTGTCTATAGAAGACTTCCAAGAGACCTTCTCTCCATAGAAAACCCCTAAGAAGTCGTTTTTTATAGAAGACCTTCAAGAGTTATTTTGTCAATAGAAGACATCCAAGAGGTATTTTGTCTATACAATACCTTCAAGTGGTCTTCTGCCTATAGAAGAACTCCAAGTGGTCTTCTGTCCAAAAAAAGACCTTCAAGAGGTCTTCTGTCTATAGAAGACTGTCAAAAGATCTTCTGTCTATAGAATACCTCCAGGAAATATTCTGTCTATAGATGACATCCAAGAGGTCTATTGTCTATAGAAGACCCATAAGAGGTTCTTTGTCTATAGAAGACCTAAAAGAGGTCTAATGTCTATAGAAGACCTGACAGAGGTGTACTTTATATAGAAGATCTTCAAGAGATCTTTTGCCTGTAGTTCTTCTGAAGACCCATAAGAGGTTCTCTGTCTAAAGAAGACCTAAAAGAGGTCTACTTTATATAGAAGACTTTCAAGAGATCTTTTGTCTGTAGAACTTTTGACCCCTTCAAGGTCTATAGAAGACCTTTAACAGGCCTTCTATCCGTAGAAAAATCTTCAGAGGTTTTCTCTTTACTGAAGACCTTCAGCAGGCCTTCCGTCTTTAGAAAATCTCAACGAGGTTTTCTATCTATATAAGACCCTCCAGAGATTTTCTTTTTAAAGAAAACCTTTCAACACACCATCTGTATGACGAGGCTACTCTCTATAGGATACCTTCTTTCAAAAGGATACCTTTATCGGGCCTACGCTCAATAGAAAATCTTTAATATGGTTTATATGAGTAGAAGGCGTTGGGAAAATAGATATTTTCAATTATCACAGACACGAGTTCTGTTTTGAATATTCTCAAAATTAAAAATCCTTTGCTATAAATACAAGTGTTTTTTATTATTGCACTAAAGGATTTAACACATCATTCTATATATCCTCTTTATCCTCCTTTTCCATCTAAGGCTCATAACGGCAAATATGATTTTGTTTTTTCTCCCCTACAATAATAAATCGACAGGAAACAAAATTGTGGGCTGTGTTAAAATTTAAAAAAAGTTAAATATTTTTATTATAACTCTTAAGGGAACGGGTGTGCCGGAACAACAACAATTACCAGAAGATGTAGAAGGAGAAATCCTAGCACGAAGAACAAAACCAAACACCAACCAATAAGCAAAAATGTCCCAAAGGATTTGTCGTGTACATTTTACAATTACTTTATTTTCAAAAAAATCTTTATTTCATATGAGCTCAAGAGTGTGTGAGTACGAGTGTCTGCGTGTGCCTGCTGCATGTGGCAAGATAGCTCTGTAAATGTCTTAACCCCATAACGGGGCTTTTGCGGTATAATAATAACGCTGTTGTTGTTCTAGATTACGCTGATGATGACGGTAATGTATTTTGAAAATGATTTTATGAAAATATTCAAATATTTATGATATTTGTTTTTTTTTTGCTTGTTTGCGTGTGGATGTTTAGTTTGCCTTGGGTGTTGGGGAAAAACGAACCAGTTATTACACTAAGGATTTTATTTTTCTCATGATGAAAATCCTTGATATCTGATATTTGAATAAATAAGTTAAGGATTTTCCAACAATGTTTTTTGATGGTGGCTTCTTGGAAATGAATTTTAAAATTTAAAACGAGCGAACTTAAAGCCCTTTTTACTTTTTTTTTTCAAATTATTTTCAAATTATTTCAAAATTGTCACAATGTCTAAATGGACTCAATATTCTCATTCATTTTTTTTTAAGCCATCGATCTGAAATCTTGAATTTTTATGAGAACTTCTTTTCAAACTTATTGATTTTTGTAAATATATTTCTGGCAGATCTTGCGTTAGCAAAAATATTTAGATGTGGGAAATTTGAAGAGAGTAGGATGCGAATGGACAGATATCGTCCATTTTCAAACCTGACCTTGTACTGATGCAAATATTAGGATTTGCAAAGTTAGAGCAAAATCGGATTATCCTTTCTCTTTCTGTGCAATAAATTATTTATACATATTGTGTGGGAGGTACGAGAAGGAGTTGACCGATATTGCCCATCTCCGAACTCGATCTTAGTTCGACAATAATATTATTATTATTTGGATCAAATCGGATACTCCCTTTGAGAGTTATCGTGCTCACCAGCCAACCAGACAGACAGACGGACGGACATCGCCAGATCGACTCCAAATGTCTGTCTCATCGACTCCAATGTCTAAAACCCTTATTTCGATGATGCACGTTTTGGCCGTATCAAATGATATATATCCTCTCTAGCCATATGGGTGAGGATATAAATATATTGGTATCCGGAGATTTTGGTGGCCATTGTGCGCTGGAAATGAATCGAAGAACTTTATTTTGTAAAAATTATATTTTGTAAACAAGGTCTGCAGTCAAAATGTTTGCGTGTCCAAGGCTTTAATACACCCTCCAGAATATTTTCATATTCTGCATTTATTCTGATGCCACTGTCGATTAATACGAGCTGAGAGCGACCATCGGCTGTTATGGCGGCCCACAACGTCACAATGGCCGGCGCTTGAGTTCTGGTGGCCAACCGTAGGAAAGGTAGGAAAAAACCAAATTCGACAGTTCTTCACCACTTTCGGCCAAGCGAAGCAACTCTTTAGCTCTTTTGAGTCTATTTTCCTTCTGTCGCGGTGTAAGTTCTTGCACTTTTTAGAATTTCAATGGTTTTACCCGAGCTCATTTTTCAATATTTGCCGAATGGAATATTGCGATATATTCAGGTCACGAGCCATTTTTCAGCCACTGCGACGCAGGTTTCGATCAAGTCGCTTCTTTAGTCTTCGAACCATTTCTGCTGATGTTGCTGTTTTCTTCTTCCTTGACGCCGGGCTACGCTACCAGTATCAGTATTACGATAATGAGCGATGGTACGAGACACAAAAGATTTATTCACATTTAAATGCTGGAGTGCTCTAACGATAGCCACTTGTGGTTTTCCAGCCAAATATAAAGAAATCACACTATCACGCTTGAATTCCATCACGAATAACTTTTTTTCTGGAAAATTCTCAGCAAAATGCTTTTATACGCTTGTAAACAATATAATGAGCTGTCACTGGAATAATTTTAACAGCTGTCGGATGAGTGGCTTAGAAATGACTACAGTCTGAAATTGGTTGCAGTTTTTTCATCTCACCATGTGTTCTCTCAAGGTATTATAAGTTTGATTGGGCTGAAAAGTTGGTTATACCTCTAAATATTGGTCCCAGAACCACCATGTAGTATTTCATATCTATGTGTGTCAGTCCGCCCACCCGGCTTTCGATTTTAATTTGTAATCAAACTAAAGGTCGCATTCAGGGTTAGGGTCAAAGTAGAAGCCTAGAATTGTTGGATATGTTCTCAAAAGCTATAAGGTCTATAAGATCTCATAAAGCTATAAAGTGGACCAAAAATAGAGCTCTTTCCCTAAAATAGCAACCACGTGAATTTGACTATTGTTGTTGATTGAAAATTACAAAAACCTTAAGGCAAACGGTAATTATTTAAATGCTGAAAGTCATTTATCGTCGAAATCACAAAAAAGTGTGAAGGGCACTTATCTTTATATTGGTGGAGATTTCCGTGAGTAGAAACGCTTTTGCATGACTGCATACAACTTTTTAAGATTAGCAAAAAATATACATGTGTATAGACGCAAAAGGGTTTCAGATCTTCAGGAATCTTGCCGAAAATGATAGTGGTGTAGGGCATCACACAGTCAGCCCAGCCTGTATGGCCTTTCTTATCTTGTTTTTATATATTTTGGAAGTCATAAGTTATTATGTCTTTATTGACAGATTTTTATTGATTTGTGCACTTCTTTGTTATATATTTAATTCTAAAACGCCTTAAATTTCGCTTTCGATCACTCTCCCTCTCTCTTTAATAGGCCTTTCTGAATCCGAGTAAAATTTGGGTGATTTGCTTTTGGTTGGATAAATTTTAAATTTCCCAGACTTAAGTTAATTTCATGTGTGTTTTCTAGTCTTCCTTTCCTACCCTCTTTTGAATTGACATGTGATTTGATTGTTTTCTCTCAACACATTTTAGTTGTTTTACAAAAAAAAAAAAAACATTGTGTTCGAAAAATGTTGTGTAAGCGTGTGTTTCGCTACTTACTTTCACTTTGTCTGTTTTGCAATTTTAGGGTGCGACGGACCCAACACAATATGGCATTTCATGTTAGATTCCAAAAAATACTGAGTTGGTGGGATGTTGTAGATTTTTGCTGATTTTGCTAAAAATTTTGTGATGCAAAACTTTTTTCCAGTGCTGGTCTGACATACATGGCAGTAGTTGCCGCCTGTCGATGCTGTTGTTTTTTCGGCGCCAAAGGTTAAATTGCATCAAGGCGAAAAAGCAACAGTTTTCACTCTTATTGTGTTGTTGTTGTTTTGCTTAGCTTGAGGTGGGGGAGAGGATAAACATCAACAAAAATGAGCTTAAGTGGTTGTACACAATCATTCATCCATCACACAAACAAACACATAGACACCCAGACATATTTACCCTAACAAAATTTTTGGAGTGTAGGGTGTTGCAGCCATCTTGCATTTTGTCCAACGACAGATGTGTCGAAGATACATGGCCCTGAGAACGTGTTGCCACCGCCCAGCCCCTGGCTGCTGCAGTATGTAAAGATTGCCAAAGTTGTTTGGGGAATTGAATTTGGTGTGCTAAGCAACTTAATAGCAACACCAATGGAAGCACACCAACAGACATAATGATGTACATATTGACAACATTTTGACGGGACAGTGATTTTTTTGAATGGCTTTAAAATATAGCCAACTTTTTTTTTCATTTTCGCCTATTTTAAAGATTCAGATTTAAAAGAATTCATGATCACGATCCATGTACACAAGAGCTCTTCAGACTTCATTTTCATCAAAATACGGAATCTCATTCTCATTTCCATTGAACCACATTGCAACAACGTCAAACCATAATAATCACCTAAAACAAGGCATCAACATCACCATCAGCAACAAAGCAACAGTGGTGACGGCAACAGCATCAGTTGTACTAGCAACAACAAAAAACGCTTACAGCGCCATGACAACAATATGCAATAAGTACTGTAATGCATGAATGTAATTTTTATGCTCTCCCCATTTCGACAGCAATGGAAGCCAAGTCAAAAGGAAACAAATGGAGAAAACCGCTGCAACAAAAATCCCTCGTACCCAAATCCGTTAAAGAATAACAGCTTTCATGAACTGCAGTTGCCTCGCAAGAGATGAGAGTATCGACATTACCATCGCCGAGTAAAGTGAATTGGAGAGTGAATCGGCCCCAAATAGACAATGGGATGGCAGGAAAGTATGTCAAAATGGTGTTTCTGCTTTTGTTGTGCCCTGCCTGGCATCATAGTTGTTTCGCTGTCACTTTGGGCCAACACTTTTCAAGAGTGGATTGTGTGTTGCCTTCCTCCAAAAATTGGGGAAAATTTTGTTGCTTTATTGTCAGTAAGTTGTTAGTTGTAGTTCGACAAAATTGTCTATCCAATTGTTCGGGGACTAAATGCTGAAATAGAATAGACATGAAGATGATTTTGGTGGTGTGGCTTTAAGAAGGACTCCTTTTCTAATTTTCTTTTTTTAGATGGCAGTCATACAAAGTGGCAAAAATATAAAAATCTGCTTCAAACTATCACAGATTGCAAGATTGACGACAACCAAATCAGTTCCACTTTGCTCCGCCCGTTCCTGAAATACCTTGGTACATTGTAATATTATTGTCAAAACTTAGATCGGCAATATCGGTCCACTCCTTCTGGCACCTCCCCCACGAAAATTCAAAAAGTTTACATAAAATAATTTACCGTATATAACAAGAAGGGATCATCCGATTTGACATAAACTTTGCCAATTCCAATATTTCCATCACTGCCACATCAGTTGCGAAAATGGACAATATCGGTCCACTTCATCAAGTACCTCCCCCCTCCAAAGGGTCGAAATTTTAAATAATTATAACTCTGTGATGTAAGAGTCCGATTGTCTTCAAATTACACACATCATAATATTTTATTAACCCAAGGTCTGGTGTGAAGATGGAATGTATCGATCCACTCCTTCTGGTACCTCCCCAACAAGGGGTCAACGTTTTGAATAACCAAAACGATTATGAAATCTGAAATAAGCACTTGTTTCTCTTCATATTTCACACATCTCATTATTTCTACTGACTATCTATCGGTCTAACGATTACTATCGGTCAATTCCTTCTGGTACCTCCCCCAACAAAGGGTCTAAATTTTAAGTATCCATGAAGCTCAGATAACACGAAATTAACATCCGATTCCATTCAGACTTGGTATATCTCAATATGTTCATCAACACAAGATCTCTTATAAAGGTCCTAGAGATCGGATCATTCCTTCTGGTACCTCTAGAAGAATTTTGAAAAACGAAAACCATTCTTCTTCAAATTTCACATACCAAATTGTTGCTAATACAAGATCTGTTATGAAAATGACCTTTATCTACGAAACCCTTCTGGTACCTACCCCACATACAGTTACAATCTTCAATACTTTTATCATAGTCATAACTTGCAAAACAAGTAAGCGATTCTTTACAACTTGCTTTATCTGAATATGTCTCTCAACCAGACACCTGGGATGGATATGGAATTTATGATTTGGCATAAAATTGGATATTAATGTTCGATTTTCTTGTAATTTTGTCATATCAATATTTTTATCTGTATTAGATGAAGTATGAGAATGGAATACCTCGGCCGACTACGCTACCGGTAACGGTAACAAACAATGATACGAAACACAAAAGATTTATTCACATTTAAATGCTGGAGTGGTCTAACGATAGCCACTTGTCGTTTTCCAGCCATATATAAAGAAATCACACTATCACGCTTGAATTCCATCACGAATAACTTTTTTCTGGATAATTCTCACCAAAATGTTTTTGTACGCCTGTAAACCATATAATGAGATGTCACTGGAATAATTTTAACTGCTGTCGGACAAGTGGCTTAGAAATGACAGCATTCTGTAGTTGGTTGCAGTTTTTTCATCTCACCCTGTATGGGAGCCATATTTAAATTTTGACCGGTTATCTCCAATTTCAATAGGGTTGGCCAGCAGAACTCAGACCTTGGCCCAAACAAACGATTTTTGCAAAATATGATCTCGATCGGACAGTAACTGCGACCTGTACTTTGTTTACAAAAATACATGGTCAGATGGACGGACGTACGGACGGGCATAATTCGACTCAGAATGTGATTCTATGAAGATCATCAAATAGATCTGGGGTTCTAACTCGCTTCCTTCTCTATGTTAAAAACAAATGCACAAAGACATAATACCCTGACCACAGTGTAGTGAAGGGTATAAAAATTGCCTATACAGGTCCACTTCTTCGTATGGCTCCAAAGATTTTAGCCACTAATATTATTATTTCACTAATATTATTTCAAATTTGTAATTCGGAGTTGTAAGTTGGAGTGGATACTGCTTTCTATGACACAAAATTGTCAACACAAATTCATTTATTTGTGTAGCCCTCATATAACTAATTGTATTCGGTATTTGGATTATTGAAGCTACATTTTCAACCAAATTATCTTAAACTTGGCGTTTGAAATGCATAACAGGCATCACTTTCTATGCCAGATAATTTAATGTAAAGGACCACTTTTTGTATAGCAGTATACAACTGTAGCACAGGATATTCGAAACTTTAAAAGTTATAGCTAAATTTTTTCAAAGGATTTTTTTCACCTTTTACAAGTTTTTTGCAAATGGTGGAAGCTACTAAAAATTATTCCTGGCCAAACTTGGTTTGTTTTTGAGGGTAGTCAACGTGGTATGGACTACCAAGGACCTTGCGAATATTTCAAATAAGGTCCATATGTAATCTTATTTGAAATATTCGCAAGGTCCTTGATAATCCATACCACGTTGACTAAAAGAAACAAAATAGATTACCAGATTTTTCAAAGAGATAAGACCTACGTCATCTCTTTTCTCCGATCCAGACAGACATACCGCAGACAAATGAATTTGCCATCAAAGATGCAGGAAGTATTGTTACTGTCATCGATTAAAATTTAAAGAAATCAACCCCGACTATCCTCCAACTGCAATGTTTTTGCACCCACAAGGACAACATATTGGGGTTAAGAGCAACTCAAACTACAACAACAACAACAGCACCAACAATGAATTTAATCAGAACAATAATACAAGCAACGAAGTGTGGCTAATGCTATCAATCGAATCCCAAAGTACACCCCTCTCCCCGTACCATCGCTTCAATCGTTCCCCTTTATCCTCGAAATAGGATAATAACTTGTTGTGATGAGTAGAGAGAGAGAGGGGGGTGGGTGTATCGCTGGTTCAAAGTAGACGAGTATTGTCCTCATATTCGTTGGTCGTTTGGTAAAAACAATTGCCACCGTTTAGATATGGCTCTATCGCTTTATTTCCCATTCCATCTTTCCATTGATTCAGTGGCAGCACTCTTCTATCTGCGTCGAAAGATTTTGTACGCACACAACGGCTAGTTAGGGAAGATGCAACAACTTTGATAAGCCAGCAGCAGCAGTAATGGAGGCGGCAAGGGACCACCAATTTTACATGGCTTACATATCCTGCTTAACGAAAAAAAAAACGGAAAAAAAAAACAAACAACAACAGGGACAATATCACGCTCCGATGGTAGTTCGGGGCGGAAGGGGGATTGTTATCATGGTATATCGTCCATTCAAACGTATGCGTAAGCAACGAAGCGTCAAAGAATGGATGAATCGTAATTGAGTTGGGTAAATAGATGGTCTCGCTAGACGCCCACCCACACACAATCTCCGCATGGAAGAGAGGGGCAATTTACCAGACACAAAGACGAAAAGGAAGAGAAGAACACTTTCACATGTTGATATTAAACCGTGAATATATTCATATTATCCCCCAGTACAAAAGCGGCTGCATACAATGGCGATTGGCCCTAAATTATGATTGTAAGCCGGTCGAATGACTATGGCGTCAAAATAAAGTTATCAGCTTTAGGAATTTTCTCCATTTTCCACTATCTATCTATTTTGTTGCCTTTTTTATTGTTCTCTTCTCAAAAAGCATGGCTTTCGTTTTTATTATTATTCTTGCTGGCGAACGAAACGGGATCATGCGATACCATTTCGAAAACGGAATATGACGAGTCATGTATGCTATGCGTGTCCTTATTTCTCTGTGATTTTGGTTATTTACCATTGTTTTTTTCCTTTCTTCTTTTTTATTATTTGGATATTTTCATTCAATGTCCAGCAGTGCTGTTGCTGCTGCCTTCCATGTCACATTCTGCCGTTTATTTCACTAAACAATTGAAACATATTTACGAGCTGATAAGGTGTCTCCAGAGATATGGCGAGTACACAATCCAGACATAAAAGAGGCAGGACATGTTCGTAAATACCCCAGAAAAAAGCCTTTCAAAAATGGAGCAACATGTTAGCGTAAACAGACATTGGGTAAATTGAATTTTGTTATTAAGGCTATGCATATCCGATTCGAATTATTTTGGGCAACAATGATTTCGATCTAAATAAAGTACTTGTCTAATCTGATTTCCAGTAACAAACAAACGGAAAAAGAAAGCAGGGGGAGGGGGAAATATTTATGTGTTCATAATTTTTGTTTTTATTCATAAAAAGAAAATTGTAAATGGAATTATATTTTTTGTGCGACAACAAGTATACATTTCCCTGAGAACAACAACAATAACAATCGTAGATATTTAATGAAAATAGAAATCGGTTTATATTTTTTTCATTTTTATATAGTTCATGAAAAGTTGCCTGAATGTGGGTCACTTAGTCCGACGACTTGCTATCTGTTAGGAAAAATCAATGAAGTTCTGGGAAAAAGCTGAAATTAATTAAAAATATCAAACTTAGGAAATTATCTTAGGTTTGCCAAAGGAAATGAAAATATTTTTTTTTTGACTTTTGCCTTGTTATGATCATATGTTTACGATTTTTTGTCTTTACACCTATTTCGAGACGAGCTTAATGATCTGAACTTTGCAGTGAAAAGGAAAGCCAGATAGAGACTATTACACACTCACCACTATGTGCCGCGATTCGTAGTTAGTTAAGCGGCTCATCAGGCATTTTTGGTGTGTATGATGGTTTACAAGGACCGTTCTCTAGAAAGTAGTATTTATTCCAAACCTATTGTGATTAATGTTCATCAAAAATGGAATGTTCACTAAAATAACAGAAATATATATTTATTTCCAAATCGACCTCCTTATGCAGACTCATAATGATCCAAAGACCAAAATTAATAAGTTTATATCTAATTTAGTACCCATTTTTTGCAAATATTTTCAAATCCACCTCCATACATCAACCCCATTTCACAAAATGTGGTTCTAATACGAAATATTATTTTTACACCCTACACCACATAGTTGTAAGGGTATTATGTCTTTGTGCATGGAGAAGGAAGCGAGATAAACGCATAGTTACTTTTAAGGATCTTCATAGAATCACTTTCTGAGTAGATTTATGCATGTCAGTCTCTCCGTCCGTTTGTCTGTATGAACAAGATGCAGGCTGCATTTATTATCCGATAAAGATGAAATTTTCCAAACAATATTTATTTGACCCAAGGATGAACACTATTGAAATTAGTGAGAATTTAGAATTAAATATAGCTTTAAAATATATCTTCAACCGATTTCGAGTTAATTGTGGCACATCCCACCGAATTCAGTCTAGAAGCCAGTACCTCGAATTTGGTGAAAATCGGTTCCGATATAGTTATAGCTCCCATATACATGTTTCATCCGTTTTAGTTTTTAAGTTCCTCACGTTCGTAATATGCACTCCACAAGTCTTATCCCATGTATATCTTTATCCGATATCATGTTTATTGTGTACGAAATGGCTAATATCAACCTAAATGAACTGAATATTGGCAATTCCGACTGAATTCATCCTAGAAACAAGTACTAAAAATTTTGTGAAAATTGGTTCAGATATACCTATTACTCCCATATACATGTTTCATCCGGTTTGGTGTTAAAGACCGTCACACGCGTAATATGCACTCCACAACAATGATATTTGATGCCGGGCATCAGATACTGTTCGAAAATACCTCTGCCAGATTTTATCGAGATCGGTTAAGATTTTAATGTAGCTTCGATGTACATCTTGATCCCATTTACGGTTATTGTTCACAATATATGTAATATCAGCCCAAATTGAATAGATTTTTTCATATTCAACCAAATTTTTACATTTGCTGAATCTCGGTCCGGTCTATTGCCCCAATAAATATTTTTTAATATAATTCTTATCGAAGTCATATAATTTCTGCTACTAGAGGAACAAAAGCCTCCGTAAAATTTGTTGAAAATCGATTCAGAGTTGGATATAGTTCCCAAATTGTGACTACTCTGGTATCCGGAGATTTTGGTGGCCATTGTGTGCTGGAATTGAAGCGAGGAACCTCATTTTGTAACCATTCTTGGGTGGCGTGTGCTGAGTTCGATGGAGCTGAGACCTCTTGGAACTGTGGCCAAAATGTTTGCGTGCCCAAGGCTTTAATACACCCTCCAGAATATTTTCGCGATAATATTCGGCAGAGAGCGACCATTGGCTGTTATGGCGGCCCACACCATCACAATGGCGCCGGCGCTTGAATTCTGGTGACCAACCGAAGGTGCAAATTTTCAGCTGACCTCTTTGGCAAGTAAACACTATTTGTTTACAAACTGCTGGACAACGAATGTTATCTCATCGGAGACGGAGAAAACCAAATTTGGCAGTTCACCACTTTCAGCCAAGCGAAGCAACTCTTTAGCTCGTTTGAGTCTATTTTCTTTCTGTTGCGGTGAAAGTTCTCGCACTTTTTGGAATTTCAATGAGCTTGGGGTAAGCTCATGTTTCAATATTTGCCGAATGGAATATTACGATATGTTCAACTCACGAGCCATTTTCCGGCCACTGCGCCGTGGGGTTTCGATCAAGTCGCTTCTTTACTTTTCGAACCATTTCTGCTGATGTTGCAGTTTTCTTCCGTCCACTTCCTTGACATCGGGCTACGCGACCAGTATCACAGTAGCGGTAACGAGCAATGGTACGAAACACAAAAAAAATTATTCACATTTAAATGCTGGAGTGCTCTAACGATAGCGACTTGTGGTTTTCCAGCCAAATATAAAGAAATCACACTATCACGATTGAATTCCATTACGAATAACTTTTTTTCTGAAAAATTCTCACCAAAATGCTTTTGTACGCTTGTAAACAATATAATGAGCTGTCACCGGAATAAGTTTAATAGCTGTCGGACAAGTGGCTTAGATATGACAGCAGTCTGATGTTTGTTTTTTTTTTTAATACCTACACCACATAGTGGTAAGGGTATTATGTCTTTGTGCATTTGTTTGTAACATGAAGAAGGATAAGGATAAATTTAGATATAGCTCCCATATATATGTTCGTCCGATTTGCCTTTTATTGTGCACCAAACGTGTAATATAACCCCGAATAGTATAGAATTTTACACATACAACCAAATTAGGCCTAAAAATAAGTATGCCAAATTTGATCGAAATCGGTTCAGATATAGCTATAGCTCCCATATATATTGTTCATCCGATTTGTTATTTTTGTCCTCCGCAGCCGTAATATGCACTCTGTAACAACTATATTTGGGGAAATATATCAAATACAGCCTAGAAACACTTTTGCTAAATTTTATCAAAATCGGTTAGGATTTGGATATATCTTCCATACATATTATCCGATTTCAAATTAATTGTGCACCAATTTCCGAATTTAAAAGATACAAATGCTTCGGCATATTTAGTCCTTTGAACTTTAAATTATAATTATAATCATAACGTGTATGATTGAATTCTCCCATAAAAACTTTTAATTGTTATGCGGAGCTCTACTAAATTAGCAAAGTGGTGTAGGGTATCATAAAGTCGGCCCTGCCCGACTTTAGGACTTTCTTTACTGGTTTTTATCTCACCCTGTATACCCTCTGTATGGCTAAGCACGCAGAGAAAAAATATAGTTGAACATTTTCATTGCAATCACTACATATTTGCTACAATCATACAATTGTTCCCTCAAACATGTTTTTATTGGTTTCAACCACATCATTATTTCCACAATAAAAACCTAATCAATATTTTGTAGGAAAAATGTTTTTCATTAAAAAATCTGCAGTATGGTTGCTTTGAACAATCATACAATTATCAGAGGAACTATTTAATAGTTGCTGATATAATAATTGTTTGCTTTATTAAAAAAATTTATGGTTACATACCATTTACATAGTTGTAAGCAATAATACTATGGTCGATTTTTTTATCCATAATGTAATTATCAGAATCTTACTAACATTAAACATGACATGATTAGATGCAATAATAACATTGTCATTTCGTATGTTACTGTAAAGCTCCCACGATGCTTTCTTCAGTTCATATTCGCAACGTTCGAAGTCGTTCGTACTAGTTTATAAATAAACGGGTATTGTGAAATAAAAGTGTTCTCATAGTTTTTAGTTTAACTTTTATATGTGTCATCCTACACTTTAATGTAATATATACATATATTAGTTTAAGAAAATCTAAATTACAGAAATTCAGAAAATGTTTTCATTTCTTGCAAAATGTCTGATTTTCTATTAAATATCCCGACATTGTAAATGTGTAGGTATTCGGTGACAACAATAAGATTTTTTATGCAATCATAGCATGTTTCCTACAATACACTATGTTATTGTATTTTCATGCATATTTTGTGTATGCGTTGGAATGCAATAATATCATTGTTGAAATTAATAACGATATTTTTAGGGCAACCATGTTATGTTTGTTGTCATCAAATAATTCTGCATTTTCAAACATACATGCAATGCGTATTTCTTGATGAGAATCCCGTTATTTTTTTTTTTTTTTTTGCTTGCAAAAAAGAACTAAATTTACGTCATTTGTTCTGTTCTGTTTGTGCGAGAAAGTTGTGCGTTTAACAAAATCAAGTAAGTATTAGTTAAAAGAAACAAATTTATTTTTAATTGTAGAAATTTATATTTCCTTACTTCTAATTTTTTCAGGTATTGACGTTTGTGTATCCAATACGGACTCTGTATTTGAAAGTGAATCTATAGATTCGCCATCAGCAGAACATTTCGCAGCTGCTCATCAAGCAATATCCTGCATTGGAGAAGATACATTTTTAAATTCCTCCCAAGACATAATTGTTTTCACCAGTGTTTTTTCCAGTGGGTTAACCCTCATATATATAAACGTACTATATGATTGTTTATCTACCATAATATTATTAACTAGGACCATACTATGATTATTTTGAAAAATATTATGTTTATATTGGAACCACAGTATGGTTTCCCATGACCATGGTATGATTGGTTGAAGAACAATAAATGGTTAGGAATAACCATTACATGGTTAGTTGGGACCACAGTGTTTTTGAAAGAGAACAATAATTATTTTTACGGTGACCATAATATTGTTAAAATTTTAAATTTTATGCCAAAAATGTTATGTATGTACTATGGTTGCTTCAATCAGGTACTATGTTTGCTGCAGCCATATCCCTACCATAACATTATGCTCTTCGAATATAGTTGCTGCAACCATAATCCTTCTCTGCGTGAGGGTATAATGAATGTCTGATGCATTAACACTCAGCTACAATCTTGGAATTTTACATATGGTTCAACGTTGGTGGGTAGAGGTGATATAAGACAAAGTTTTTGGAAATTCGGACTAGAAATGTAAAGTTTTAAAAAGCACTAAGTTTCGTACCTTTTGGTATTTGGTGGAAGGAGTCAGTTAAAATCTTGATATTTAGTAGAAAAGTTGAGTTTGGAAAGTGGTGTCGATATAGGAAGGTGTTTTTGGAAAGAGTAACAAATGGGTGTAACTAAGCACAACTTTGTTTTGGTTAAACGAATTGATCTGGAAATTTTTTGGTATTTTTTAAAAAGGCTTTGGACCCGAAAATCGCTACAAATGTTGGTGAAACTACCACTGTTCCATATGTGTTATGGTGAAACGTTGTCTATCAATTCTTCTGTCTAAAGTAAAACAAATTCCAAACATAACTTCCAAAAATTATTCCCCGTAATACTTATGAGAAAAATTGAATATTTTCCATAAAGCTTTTTTATAATTCTAAAAAAAAGTCACAACTCACTTTACAAAATGTGTCGAATATTGGTGCTGGAGAATATGCTGCCTCTCCATGTGAAATATTTTGTTTTATCTTTACACAAGATATTATGGAATGACATCAGAATTTATTGCTTCAATGATGTTAAAACTTTTGTAACATTTATATTCAATTTTTTTTTTCGTTGTGTTCGGGAATTTTTTTTCACTCTGCCACTCAAGCGAGAACGTTAAGCCTTTGTTGTAGTCTTCCTTCAAACATATAATATGAACACATACATATGTGTGTGTTTTTTTCTATCATTGTCAATGGCATATTTCCATACTGATTTTGGTACTGAGAGTAAATAATGAATATAGAATTATATTTTTTCTCGGATGTATGGAAGTGCCTTAAAATTAGGCTGTAGGGAAAATTTAAGTGGAATTATTGAAGTTTTATTCCAAGTCCAAGTTCAGTTAGTTCTACTCTAATAAACGATCTTTGTTTATGTAGAAACTGCCTGTTAAATTAAGCTGTAGGGCAATTTAAAGTGAGAATTATTAAAGTGATTCCAAGCCTATATCCAGTTCGTCCCACTCTAATATACACAACAAGCTTTCCTTCAATTGATATCAACATATTCTCATGCAGTGGAAAGTCATTCAATCTCTTTGTCATATTTACACATACACACTCTCACACAAACACACACACACTGTGAGTGGTGATGTGGTTGTTGCCAAAGTTGTCATAACAATGTCTACTTTGCAACACATTTACTGCCACAGCAGCGGGGGACAGCGGGTTACCTCCCGCTGCTGTTTTGTCATTGCAATTGTGACATTGGCAACAAAAACATCAGCCCCACAACTGCAGCATCATGATTACTTGTGCTTATGCAAAATATGGCATCATTTCCGCTGCCGTTGAAGCCACAGAGTTCATTCGTTCGCTCGTTCGTTCTCGGGTATCAGTTGCGTTCGCTTCAATGACAGCCACTGTCATAGCTGGCTGACTGCCTCATCTAGCAAATAAATAGTTAGCATCTGTTCCAGTTCTCGCATCTTAAGAATAAATAAATTTTCTGTTTGAATTTCGGGGGAGGAGAGGTTGGTTGGCTGGTTGGAAGGTTGCAAGGGAGTGATACTTTCCTTGATGGCTTGACGCCATCATCCTTACTTTATGCATGATTATGCACAAATTTTTCATGCATATGACTCGTTTTTTTGTCGTTTGCTTGTTTGTTTGCTAAGAAGTATTGACAGCTCGTGTTATTGACTAGGAAACTTTTGCCACATTCGTTCGAACGTCAGTTGCAAAACTGACATTTCAGTTGGTGTGACACCACCACAGAAACCAAATCTATACAAATTCAACAACTTAATGACAGATTTTAACAAATATTTCATTCAGACACGAAGGATGAGAGAGAGAGAGAGAGAGAGAGAGAGAGAAAGTCATCGTGATGTTTGGGAAATTTATGTTGACTTTAAGCACTTGATTAGATGAAAAGAAAAACGTGTTGTTAAGTTAAGCAGAGGAAAAATTTTGCTAACGAAAATTAGACATACATTTTTGAATAGAGACCCAAGGCAATTGGCAATAATAATATGGACTTGGGGACTAAAAATATATTATTCAGACATTTGAAAAATTTTGGAAATATGCCACATAAAAATAAGGAGGTTTAATCCTATGTTTTAGAAATTATAGGAGGGCATTTTTATAAACCCAGCCATGTGACTACAGAGAGTGCCTCATCGAAATAATCGTTTTACATCTTAGGTCTCTTTGGAGGAAATCCGTTTCAGGACATTTAAAATTGCCTGTCTGTCTGACTGACTGATAACTCTCTAAGGAGGTATTCGATTTCCTCCAAACTTGGTACATTGTAACATTATTATCAAACTTAGATGGAGTTCGGTGATGGATAATATTGGTCCACTCCATCTGGATCCTACCCCACAGAATATCTAAATTTGCAAAGAAAATAATTTGCCCTACAAATACTAATACTTATATCAGAGCCACAGGGTATGATTATATTCCATGAAGGAGGCTCAATTTTATCAGAGAAATACATAATGTTTTCACAGGAGATTTTTGAATATTTTTTCAATTTACTAGAAAATAGGTTCTCATCCTCAGAAAATTCACTCCTATAGGCGAAGAAGTATGTACATGTCGGTCCAATGATATTAGATGTACTTCCTATTGAAATCTGTACTACGTAGTTTGACGACAACTGCTATATCTACTGGTATTAAGTGATTTTCTATCAGACATTCTTGACTGCTTCCTTAGCTGCTTTATTTTCCTCTACACTTGGAGTATATCTAAGGGTGTCCATCCGCCTGTTTGTCTGTCTGTCTGGCTGGCAGGTGCACACGATATCTCTCTATAAAAGTATCCGATTTGATCCAAACTTGGTACATCGTAATACTATTATCAAACTTAGATCGTGTTCGGAGATGGAATATATCGGTCCACTCCTTCTGGTACCTCCACCACAAAAGATCGAATTTTTTAAATGAAATATCCTGCTTCTTAGAAAGAGAAAAGATCATCTAATTTTGCTCTAACTTTGCAAACCATAATATTTTCATCAATTCTTGGTCAGGTGCGAAAATAGACAATATCGGCCCTTTCCATCCAGTACCTCCCCACAACGGTTAAAAATTTTGAAAAATTATAACCCTTAAAAATGTTAAAAAGAAGACCGATTGTATTCAAATTACACACATTTTAATATTTTTAATACGACTCTCATCAAATTTCACACATCACAACATCTTTGACAACACAAGATCTGGTGTGAAGATGGGATATATTGATTCACCCTTTTGGGTACCAACCCCCCAAAGATGTTAACATTTTGAATAACCATGAAGCTCATATGATGCGAAATTAACATAATCTTATTTTTAAAATCAGATCAATATTTTTGTCACTTCAAGATCTGGTGTGAAGATGGAATATGTCGGACCACTCCTTCTGGACCTCACCCACAATGCAATATGGGGCATGGCATGTTTTTGTGGCAAAAAATACCGAAAATACCGATGTCCCGAAATGGGACAATTTAGGTAAAAGGAGCGACTGAGCAAAAAACGAGAATGAATCCATATTCAAGGGTGAACTAAATGAAAAAATGAGCTAAGTGAACGAGCTATCTCCTCTCCGTAAAAGGTGTATCAGAGAAGCGGGGTCTTTCCGCTCCGCTTTCGGACAAGAGGATAGTTTATGTGGGAACCCTAAGCACCTAAAGTACAGAAAATCGAAGTTTTTTGATATTTCTTTTTGGAAAAACATTAGGCCGAAGTGTTTATAATAATTAACCGACTTACGGAAAGTCGAAGTGTTCTATTTCAACTCTCCGAGATTTTCATATTTGTTGTAGGAAAGTACACGGAGTCAAATTCTCTCTGGGTTGTAGACAACCGAACAGGAGGTACAGGAGTTTTTGTAGGTCCTCTGTATTAAAGAGGGATTCAAGGACTCGACGAGATAAAAAAAGTCGTATCCAAAAACCCAAGCTTTTTTGGTAGGAAGGATCGACATAATTGTGGAACTTCAATGGGAAGAGCCAAAGCAAATTCCTGTTAAGTACGAGAGGCACTATCACTTGTGATTCTTCAAGATATTGGGAGCCAAAGTATCGATGGAATAGATGACAACAAAGTCGGTTTGGGGGGGGGGGGGGGGGGGTTGTTTGTGTTGGTTGCAGAAAACGAAATTTGCTATTGAGCTTCTGAGGTTCTACTTAATTAATTCTTTGTGGGGTACATTAAACCGAATTCTCTATGAAGTGTGAAAAAAACACTTTGGACAACATATTATCAGATTTAATTATTTATTCGATGTAGTAAACCTATGTCTCTGTGGAAAATAGAAGATACTTAGTTGCGAATACGACGTCTGCATTGAGTACAGGAATTAGAAGCTTCTATAATACTCCGAAAGCTAAATACATTAGTTTTTGGGAAAAAATCGAAGACTATGTCGGATAAAGGAACACGAATTTTCTGGAAGAATAGAATTTCAGTTTTTGTCTATCCTACAAAACATAAGTCTCCATGAGGTAGACGAAAATAAGGTCTGTACATTACATTTTTTTATGTTAGCACTTTGCATTAAAAATTGTTCCCAATTATATTCTAGGATTAATAAGAAGAAATAACTACCCTTCCAATAACCAATCAATTCCTTGAGGGGTTTACAACCTCTATACGCTCCAATTCCCACTTTTTTTGAATAATAAATATGAACAGAACAAACAACATTAGCCATTTATTGTAAGCCTTTCAACATACAGTCAGACGAAGATAAACTTCAGTTCATCTGAATATTGACACATCCATTCATCTTGAAATATTTGCAATATTTGCTTTTCCATTCAAACAAATATTAGTATCAAATTTCCTCATCCCCCCTCCCACCGGCATTAGTCTACGACTTTTACCTCGTCACATCACATCAGCTCACATCAACTCGGTTATTGACACGAGCATTTGTACTCATATTTCTTCGTTTGCAGGTCTAGAGGTCGGAGTCATCGGAAACTAAATTATGCAGCAACATCTAATTGAATTGTCACCTTTAACATTTGATTTGTAAATAAATATTAAATTTACTCACACAGCCAGCCTGACTCACTACCACTCACAGACAACAATCACACACACTGTATGATTGTGTGTGTATGGCTTGTTTCCTTTGATTTTACCTAGAAATGTTTCTTAACATCAACAACTCCCTTTAAACGGTGAATGTAAAATGCAAACAAATAATATTCACGTTTACATATCTGTTTTGTATTTCACAAATGATTCTCAGGAGAATATTTTTTGAAAGCAATGATGGGGCTGGTGAAAGGAGAAGGAAATATGAACAAATCAGTCATAGGAAATCAAGTGAAACGAACAACATAGACAACATTACCCATTGAATGTGATAATAGCTAACAATGGGTAAGGGAAAGGTGGCGGAATCAATGGGAACTGTTGAATTTCCATTTCGCTAAGAAAACAGAATTATTTTCCCTTTAGTGGTACAAAGGAGAAAGGATTTTCTCCATTTGTATTCATAGGGAAAGTTATTTATACATTTTGAGGCGCCATAACAGGATTTCATATAAAATGAGAATTTTGAATTTAAAAAGGGAATTAAAAATTCTTTCTGAAGTCTATTCCGATATACAGGATGAAAAAACTGCAACCAACTTCAGACTGCTGCCATTTCTAAGCCACTCGCCCGACAGCCGTTAAAATTATTCCAGTGACAGCTTATTATATTATTTACAAGTGTACAAAAACATTTTGGTGAGAATTTTCCAGAAAAAAAAAATATTCGTAATGGAATACAAGCGTGATAGTGTGATTTCTTTATATTTGGCTGGAAAACCACAAGCAGGCTTTCGTTGTAGCTCTCCAACTTTGAAATGTAAATACATTTTTTGTCACTCGTACCATCGTTGCCCGACATCAAGGAAGTGGACAGTGGAAAAAAACAACATCAGCAGAAATGGTTCGAAAAGTAAAGAAGCGAAGTAATCGAAACACGCGTCGCAGTGGCCGAAAAATGACTCTTGAGCTGAACATATCGCAATATTCCATTCGGCAAATATTCAAAAATGAGCTCGGGGTAAAGCAATTGAAATTCCAAAAAGTGCAAGAACTTACATCGCAACAGAAAGAAATTGGACTCAAAAGAGCTAAATAGTTGCATCGCTTGGCTAAAAGTGGTGAACTGCCGAATTCGGTTTTCTCCGTCTCCGATGAGAAAATATTCGTTGTCCAGCAGTTTGTAAACAAACAAAGTGATCATGGTTACTTGCCAAAGAGGTCAGCTGAAAATGTGCACCTTCGGTTGGCCACCAGAACTCAGGCGCCGGCTATGGTGATGGTGTCGACCGCCATAACGCCATAATATTATAGCGAAAATATTCTGGAGGGTGTATTATGGCCTAGGGCACGCAAACATTTTGGCCGAAGACCTTGGACATTCCAACAGGACTCAGCACCATCGCACTCAACTCGCGCCATCCAAGAATGGTTACAAAATGAGGTTCCTCGCTTCATTTCCAGCGCACAACGGCCACCAATATCTCCGGATACCGATCCGTTGGGCTATTGTGTCTGGAGTATTTTGGAAAGCAAGGTTGGCACTAAAAAATACCAAAGTGTCGATCACCTCAAGCAAGCGCATCGCCGGGAATGGGACAAAATACCGCAGAGCAACATTCGGGTAGCGTGTGACGGTTTCACTGGCCGATTGAGGGCCATAATTAATGCCAAAGGTGACCAATTCGAATAGATTTAAACTTATACTAAAATTTGATGCTGTTTCCGACATTTTTTGCTTTCATGCAATAGAATTAAAAAAAAATGTAAAAATTATGGCGTTTGGCTTTGTTGCAGTTTTTTTTTCTAACTCTGTATAGCTCCTTTTCAGTTGTCTCTTAATAGAATCAAGTTAACTCAGAAAGGCTAGCGACTTTCACTCTCTACTCGAATACGCGAGAACACTCAGAGAGTAGGCACACATTAAGCATACTCGATTTTTCGATGTCCCTCGTATAGACTCTCCTACTTTCTCAACAGAGTCCTCTGACCCATTGCTTTTGTTATTTTTTTTTTCATCTTGCCATTTCTGGACAACCCCAGCTAGGAATTTCTCCATGCATCTTAAAGTAGACTCATAATTTATTTCGAGCATTTTCGCTCCCTATATCAATGATATTTAGTACGTGATTTCGTATATACCTTAGAAATGGGTCTGCAAAATTGTAAAAAAATCGATTCACTTTTAATACCCAATTTATGTAAAAAACCAGGGTACTAAATAGCCTTGAGAAACTCGTCTTTAATATGGGTTGTGAGCTTCGCAACCCTTTCCCTCATTTCACCCACCATCTTGCTGACAGCTTCCTTATTTGGAATTTCAAAGACAATTTTATTTGCGTGTGCTCTGGATAATAAGTGTGGGTCGCCTTAGTCCGAGAACTTTCCCTAAATGCTGGATCATCTGATAAGGTCGTCTTTTGACAATTTTAGGAAATGTCTTAAAATAAGTTAATGTATTTTTTTCAATTTCTAGCCACACCCTTTGTTCTTTGCTTTCTCCTCATGGATTTGACAGACAGTTGTAGGCTTATAGCATTACCCTGACTGGAGGTGCCTATACATCCACATCCTCTGTTGGAGATTGCTTATTATAGTTGGCATTCGGCGGGGAGTGGCTCGTCGATGAAGGCACCCCTACACTAAATCAGTTGAGTATGACCATTCTTTTTCTTCAATCCAATCCTTACTTAAAATTTAATACCTTAATGTAAAAACCTTTCAAATACTTCTTCCAAAAAAAAAAAAAAATGTTGCTATTTGCCACTTGATGGCAACTCCTTGAACATTGTGTAAAATTATTTATTTTCCTGTTTGTGTTGAGAGTTTTTTTCGCGTAAAATTAAAAAGAATTTTCAAGCAGTCTGACATGTGCCACATTTAATTTTAGCCTTATTTAAACTAAGTGCTCATCCGCTTCAGGTGTAAAACCTTTTCAACCAGACGACATACATAATTAACACGAACACTTACACACACACACAAACGAACACATTTCCCCACAAGCGGCTGGTTAACAAGTGTGTGCGCGGTGTTGGAGCAACAGCTACGCCATCGTGAAGAGATATGTAAAGTGTTTTTTCCATCATCACCATCAGAGCGTTGTCATTTCGAAAAGCACCACTTACGGCGGCAACGAAGCAAGCCTGGCGCTCATTTGCGTTCGCTACTCTTTAGCGTTCATTGGTACGTTACAGCGTTAATACGCTCGCTAGCTATCATGGCAGCTAGCTAGCTGTGGCCTATCTAGCAGAAGAGTGGCAGGCAGGCAGGCAGACATGCATGCAACACTTGCCGCAATAAAAATGTTGGCATCACATCCTTGTTTCGTTACGCATTAAAATATTGTAACGCTATGAAATAGGTAGCATGCGTAGGACAGTGGGACAGTGTAGAAAAGCATCGGAATTGGGCAATTTTTTTTATTATAGGGCATCTGCTTCTCACACGAAGTTCGTGGGTACTTGGAAAGTCATGGACCTCTTCCATCTAGATTCTTCGTTGTACCCTGAGTATTTTCATATGTTTTCATTGAACATGTGATGGCCCACTGTGCATCGGCGTGGCGGTATGCATATGTCATGAATGTAAGTAGAAGAATAATAATTTAGATATTTTCTTGATGCATTTCATTACAAGGATGATCTTTGTTGCGGAGTTTGCTGTAATGTTTTGTGTGTGTTGGGGGGTGGGTTGAATGTGTACTCGCATATTTCAAGAAAGTCAAAAATGTGGAATTTAGAGCAATGTAGCATTCAAAAAATAAACATACGAACTATAGTGAGAAAACAGGGTGTTGTTGGTGTTATTGTGCAGGAAATTTAATTTGAAAATATTTTACATAGAAAGTTAATACGTTTTCATTTATGTAAATTTCAAATTTTGTTTGCAAAAGGGTGGATTTTGTTTTTTCCCCTCCATATACAGACAGGACAGTAATGACAAGTCTAGGTATCTCAGATGTTATTTTTTAGATTAGATACAGAGAATAAGTATTTAATTCGTATAGCACCAATGCATACATTTTATTGAAGACATTGGGATGCAATATTTAGTCCCCTTTACATTTAGTTAAACGACTTGTCGAAGGTGGGTTGATATTTTTCACGCATTGTTATTTTTACGAAATTCTCTGCATTTTTTAATAAGTCGTCCCAAGCGTGCGATCAGAGGGAGGTGGATGGTCATAATGCTTTCTTTTAATTTACAGGTATATTTGGTAAGACCCAATTGGATTTGTGAGGTGCAACCAAGAATTTTAAGAAATTTAGTTATTCTCGTGGACCATAACTGACTAGAAGAATGTTGTCTTAAAAAACCAAGTAAAAATACATTAGGTTTAGCCGGGCCGAACTTTCAATACCTTCTACTATTGGATAAAGAAAATATCTTGAGAAATTGCTGTTTGTCGGCCTTTTTATTTGATTTATAAGTAATAGGATTTTTTCGAGTTTTAGGCCATTTTCGGATTTATTTTTATTGGGAATATCTTGTGTAAAAATAAATCCGAAAATGGCCTAAAGCTCGAAAAAATCTTATTATTTATAGATAAAGAAAATATTTTTATGCAATCTGGATTCAGAAGTGTTCTACTGTTAACTACAAACTCCAGTATGATCGGTAGGCGAATAGTTGGGGCCGTTATATGGGGGCCATACTAAGACCAGAGCCAATATAGACAATTCCGTACTGCAACGATTGTAATCTATTGCGAGTCTTAAATACAATTTTTTCGTAATTCCGTGGAAAAATGTGACTAGGATGACTAGAAACACACCGGTTGTAGAACCCATTTTGAAGTACAAATACCAAATTTGAAATCTATTAGAAAATGTGGGTTAAATTGTCAAAATACCGGATACCCGAAGGAACCATTATATGTGCGCTATAGGAAAACGTGGACCTAGATATGCAATGCTCTGCCAACGGAGCTAGAACCCATTATGTACCACAAATCCCAATTTTTAGACAAATCCGTAAAAAATATGGGTAAAACCATGAAAATACCGAATATCGGGAGGTATGGTTATACAGAAGCTATACAAAAACGTACACCTATATGTACAATGTTCCTCCATCGGAGCTACAACCCATTAGGAACTACAAATACTTTTTTCAGACAAATCCGAGGAAAACTGTGGCTAAAACTATTAAAATACCGAACATCGGGAGGAGCCGTTATATGGGGACTATACGAAAACGAGGACCTATATAACCAATGTTCAGTCACCGAACCTGGAACCCATTACAAAAAAATACCATATTTGATAAAAATCCGTGAAAAACTGTGGTAAAAATCATCAAAATACCGAATATCGGGAGATACTGTTATAGGGGGGCTATACGAAATCGTGGACCCATATGTACAATGTTCCGCCACTAGACCTAAAACCAATAACGAACTACAAATAGCAATTTCTAGAAAAATTGGTGGAAATACAGGGTGAGATGAAAAAACTGCAACCAACTTCAGACTGCTGTCATTTCCAAGCGACTCGTTCGACTGTTGTTGAAATTATTAAAGTGATAGATCATTATATTTTCTACAAGCGTACAAAAGCATTTTGGTGAGAATTTTCCAATAAAAAAGTTATTTGTTATGAAATTCAAGCGTGATAGTATGATTTCTTCATATTTGAGTGGGAAACCACAAGTGGCTATCTTTAGCGCACTCCAGCATTTAAATGTGAATAAATCGTTTGTGTCTCGAACCTTGATACCGCTCGTTACCGTGATACTGGTAGCGTAGTCCGACGTCAAGGAAGTGGACGGAAGAGAACAGCAACATCAGCAGAAATGGTTCGAGAAGTAAAAAAGCGACTTGGTCGAAACCCGCGTCGCAGTGGCCGAAAAATGGCTCGTGAGATGAACATATCGAAATAGCCCATTCGACAAATATTGAAAAATGAGGTCGGGGTAAAGCCATTGAAATCCCAAAAAGTGCAAGAACTTACACCGGAACAGAAGGAAAATATACTCAAAAGAGCTAAAGAGTTGCTTCGCTTGGCCGAAAGTGGTGAACTGCCGAATTTGGGTTTCTCCGTCTCCGATAAGAATATTATTGCCGAATATTATCGCGAAAATAGGGTGTATTAAAGCCTTGGTTGGCGTCTGAGTCCAAGATTTTTGCCGACTTTCGAACAGAAGTCGAACCGAAATTGCAAGGATATTCAGAAAATCTGATGTTTAAGATTATTCGGTACTAATTTAGAAGCAAAAGAAAATTGTACCACACAAATAGTATAGAAAGAGCTCTACTACAAAAGATACTTTCAGATACTTTGTACCGATTCTGTCATACTGCCACTCCAAATTTAAAATTTGTGACACACTTTCAGCATTTTGTTCGCTGGGTGTACCTGCACATTGGACTAAACCACCAAACTTTTTAAAGAACAAAACCGTATCCTCTTTTTCTCCGAAGAGATATTAACATCGAACCAATGGTGGTAAAGTTGGTTTGTTTGCAAATATATGCTCTATACATTTTAACAATTAATATCATTTTATAAGGCATGTTTAAAAAATTTATAAACTAAAATAAATATAAAATATCAGAATTTTTGCCAGTTAATCCTTGTAAAAATATGTTCATTCAAAATCCACAACTTTTTGGTAGGAGACCCTAAAAATAATCTAAAAATATTTTAAAATATATTTCATGAACTGAACCTTTATAATTATTCAAAATTGCAACCTTATGTAGGTTATCGTACGCACTAGCCAGACACAAGGACAGATATTCTTAGATCGAATCAAAGTGTCCCGAAACGGATTACGTCCAAAAAGACATTTGGCATACAACAATTTTTTTGATCATTAAATGATATAAAAAGACACCAAAATTTTCTCCATCCACCAATGCTGTCAAGTTAGGGCAAGTCACCTACTCTTAAATGGCCCATTTTAAACTTTATTCTCACTTTTTATATGGACAATTTTACATTTTATATATTAAGTCCACTGGTATGATTTTGTCTCTTTCTGGCCTCGTTGGTAGCCTGGACATCAACATGTTATAGCCATCCATCCCCCCAGTCAATCAATTGTTACTCTTGCTTCTTTTTATTATTCACCTACAAATTTCCTCATTTACCCTCCAACAACTTTCCGAATCCATTGCCTCTTCCACTTAACCCATTTTCCGTATTCGGTGACAAATGAATTTATATCTGACATATGACACATCTGGAAGGAGACACATTCACCAAAAATTCAATTCAATGTCAACATCATTATTTGAACAATAAATTCAAAAGGAAAAACAGCTTCTTTAACGTTGTCATCCGTACATCCTTGCCGCTCCCCTGCAAATCGAATGGAATGTGGGCTACGAAAATGTAAACATTCCTTCCTTTCATCCATCTTTCACTCATCGCTAGACATTAACATGTTGACGCGGAATGGGCTGCCTTTTTAATTTGTTGCTGCCACTTTGGGGCGAAGGAACTGCGTTTGTTCCTTTCGTTGCGTTGAATCTTTGCCAGATCAAATAACCACTCATGCGTCCAGACATTTCTTCATTCGCATACGGTTAAGTGCATTTTCAGTTACTGCTTGTTTTTTTCTCAGTTGAAGAATTCCTGTTTTGGTAAGGCCTTGTTGAGAAAGGGACCTCCTTATTTATGTTCCCTGCCAGATTACCTGATGTCTTGTGATGGAATATGTGCGAGTTGACTGTGAAGCTGCTGATTTTGTTTTCATTGAATTGGCTGGAAGGAAAACCTTCACAAGCGAAGTTGGGCTGTAAATGATTCTTCGAAATGTACGAAAAATGTTGTAATGATATGTCTGTTTTGTGTGCCGTCATCATCCCGAATGTGGAATGATGTTGCGCTTTTCCATGCGCCCGAGTGTTGTTGTTGGCTGTTTGTCATTGCTTCTTATGTTGTGCTGAAAATCTTGTCAAAACAAACACCTGTTACTAATTTTCCAACATTTTACCTTTTCATCACCACCACCACCACCACCACCAGTTCTGGAGAGGGGGTTTTGGCAAGGACCATTTCATTCCTTCCATTCTAATCACACTATCATCCATCCGCAACAAAGGCATCATCATTCGGTGGCTGACAACGCATGTCGTTTTCCCTGAGACCTTGTCTGCCCTCCATTACTACTGGCGCCCATCCGAATTCTTTGCGCTGTGTTTTTCTTTTGAGCTCACTGCGGAATTTCATGTTTGGTTTGTTAAGGACAACGCCGACAAGAAGAACACAAAAACAAAAAATGAACTCAGAAATGTACAAGTCAAAGCCTAAATGGAGAGAACTGTTTTGTTTGTTCATCAACATGAACATCATCGTCAGCATTGCCAGAGCCGCACATAAACAATTTTGACTTTTGAAAATTAACAAAGAGGCAAACGCAGTAACGAAGCCGCTGCCAGGGATTTGGGAGTGAGCAGGAAAACGTTTCACAAACAGCTTTAAATTGACGACGTTGATGATACTTGAGGTTCGTTGTGATGCGATGGAGTATCCCGGTGAGAAGGTTGTGAAAGTTGAGGTGCAAAATCAACAGTGGTCTGGAGCAATGAATGTCAGGGATGGGAAATGTAGTATTAATTACTAGCATAAACAATTGATAACATCACGCGTCAAAATTTGGTTTTACAAACATAAAGCACATCCTGGGAATATTTATATATAGACTTCCCAAATTTTGATGTATATTATCCATCAACCACACTGCTTTGTCCGACTAAAATAGAGTCTACAAAGTATAGGGCGATAATAATTTTAATTTTTTTTTTATTTATTGAATGAAAGCAAAAATGTCGGAAATAGCATCAAATTTTAGAATAAGTTTAGATTTGTTTGAATTGGTCATCTTTGGCACGAATTAAGGCCTTTAAACCGCCAATGAAACCGTCACACGCTGTCCGAATGTTACTCTGCGGTATTTTGGCCCATTCCCGACAAAGCGCTTGCTTGATGTGATCGACACTTTGTTATTTTTAGTGTTAACGGATTGCCATCCGGACATTTTGGTGACCATTGTGCGCTGGAAATGAAGCGAGGAACCTCATTTTGTAACCATTCTTGGGTGGCGCGTGCTGAGTGCGATAGTGCTGAGTCCTGTTGGAATGTCCAAGGTCTGCGGCCAAAATGTTTGCGTCCCAACATTTATTCAGATGCCAAGGTCGATTAATGCGAGCGGAGAGCGACCATCGTCTGTTATGGCGGCCCACACCATAACCATGGCCGGCGCTTGAGTTCTGGTGGCCAACCGAACGTTCACATTTTCAGATGATCTCTTTGGCAAGTAAACATGATCATTTGAGTTGTTTATAAACTGTTAGACAACGAATGTTTTCTCATCGAAAAAAAACCAAATTCGGCAGTTCACCACTTTCGGCCAAGCGAAGCAACTCTGTAGCTCTTTTGAGTTTATTTTCTTTCTGTTGCGGTGTAAGTTCTTCCACTTTTTGGAATTTCGATGGCTTTGCCGGATTTGCCGAATGGAATATTGCGATATGTTCAGCTCACGAGCCATTTTTCGGGCCAATGCGTCACGGGTTTCGATCAAGTCGCATATTTACTTTTCGAACCATTTCTGCTGATGTTAATGTAGTTTTCTGTCCACTTCGTTGACATTAAATATTGACATTTCGGGGTTTTTAGCCTCATTTTGGTTGCAGATATTTAAAGAGGAAAAATGGGCAATTTTAAAATGCTCATAACTCCTTAAATATTGACATTTCGGGGTTTTTAGCATCATTTTGGTTGCAGATATTTAAAGAGGAAAAATAGCCAATTTTAAAATGCTCATAACTCCTTAAATATTGACATTTCGGGGTTTTTAGCATCATTTTGGTTGCAGATATTTAAAGAGGAAAAATAGCCAATTTTAAAATGCTCATAACTCCTTAAATATTGACATTTCGGGGTTTTTAGCCTCATTTTGGTTGCAGATATTTAAAGAGGAAAAATGGGCAATTTTAAAATGCTCATAACTCCTTAAATATTGACATTTCGGGGTTTTTAGCATCATTTTGGTTGCAGATATTTAAAGAGGAAAAATAGCCAATTTAAAAATGCTCATAACTCCTTAAATATTGACATTTCGGGGTTTTTGGCCTCATTTTGGTTGCAGATATTTAAAGAGGAAAAATAGCCAATTTTAAAATGCTCATAACTCCTTAAATATTGACATTTCGGGGTTTTTGGCCTCATTTTGGTTGCAGATATTTAAAGAGGAAAAATAGCCAATTTTAAAATGCTCATAACTCCTTAAATATTGTAATTTCGGGGTTTTTAGCCTCATTTTGGTTGCAGATATTTAAAGAGGAAAAATATCCAATTTTAAAATGCTCATAACTCCTTAAATATTGACATTTCGGGGTTTTTAGCATCATTTTGGTTGCAGATATTTAAAGAGGAAAAATAGCCAATTTTAAAATGCTCATAACTCCTTAAATATTGACATTTCGGGGTTTTTAGCCTCATTTTGGTTGCAGATATTTAAAGAGGAAAAATAGTCAATTTTAAAATGCTCATAACTCCTTAAATATTGACATTTCGGGGTTTTTAGCATTATTTTGGTTGCAGATATTTAAAGAGGAAAAATAGCTAATTTTAAAATGCTCATAACTCCTTAAATATTGACATTTCGGGGTTTTTAGCATTATTTTGGTTGCAGATATTTAAAGAGGAAAAATATCCAATTTTAAAATGCTCATAACTCCTTAAATATTGACATTTCGGGGTTTTTAGCATCATTTTGGTTGCAGATATTTAAAGAGGAAAAATAGCCAATTTAAAAATGCTCATAACTCCTTAAATATTGATATTTCGGGGTTTTTAGCATCATTTTGGTTGCAGATATTTAAAGAGGAAAAATAGCCAATTTTAAAATGCTCATAACTCCTTAAATATTGTAATTTCGGGGTTTTTAGCCTCATTTTGGTTGCAGATATTTAAAGAGGAAAAATGGCCAATTTTAAAATGCTCATAACTCCTTAAATATTGACATTTCGGGGTTTTTAGCATCATTTTGGTTGCAGATATTTAAAGAGGAAAAATAGCCAATTTTAAAATGCTCATAACTCCTTAAATATTGACATTTCGGTGTTTTTAGCCTCATTTTGGTTGCAGATATTTAAAGAGGAAAAATAGTCAATTTTAAAATGCTCATAACTCCTTAAATATTGACATTTCGGGGTTTTTAGCATTATTTTTGTTGCAGATATTTAAAGAGGAAAAATAGCTAATTTTAAAATGCTCATAACTCCTTAAATATTGACATTTCGGGGTTTTCAGCATCATTTTGGTTGCAGATATATATAGAGAAAAAATAGCCAATTTTAAAATTTTAATAGAGGATTATCTATGCAATCGGAAGCAGTTTGTTGAAATAAATGGCAGTAAAAGTCGACTTCAGTCAGTTAAATACGGTGTACCTCAAGGAAGTGTCTTAGGTCCTCTTTTATTTTCCTTATATATAAACGATTTGTCCCAACTTCAACTCTTTGGTAAGCTGTTCGTTTATGCCGACGACATATGTTTAATCTACCCATATAGGCATGAAATTGGTGTAAGGCCGTATATGGAACATGATGCTTCATTAATATTTGAATATGCCCGTTTGAATCGACTTTTTGTTAATTCTACAAAGACAAAGTTAATACGGTTTAGACAATATGTTCGTTCTAGAGGTAGTTTCAGTATTCATGTTGATGGTAATGAAGTTCAAGAAGTTTCTGAAATTAAGTATTTAGGGTTGCATATACAAAATAACCTTTCGTGGAATCATCATATTGATTATCTGAGATCCAAACTCGCTCCTGCAATAGGTATTTTGTATAAATTCAGGAACAAATTTAACCGTGAAACCAAGTTTTTGTTATTCCAGGCTCTTATTCAAAGTCATATCAACTATTTGGCAATCATTTATGGATATGGAGCCACTGTACATTTGAAATCGATTCAACGAATGCAAAATAAAGCACTGAAATCTGTTGCAAATTTGCCATTGATGTATTCTACGCTAAATTTGTATAAATATAAATTTCCAACGGTTTTACCAGTTTATGGTATTCATAAATTTCAATCATTGTTATATGTCTTCAAATGTTTAAATGGCATTGGACACCATACAATAATGTTTTCGCGAAATCACATTTCATATAATACTCGCAATAATGACCTACTACAAGTTGTACTCTGCCGTAGTGAAAAAACTAAGCAACGTATCCAACATTTTGGTACTAAATTATATAATGATTTACCCCATGAATTTAGGAACATTACAAGATATTCGCTTTATAAATTAGAAATTAAAAAGTATCTGTTACGAAATGTTGAAGAGCTCCTGTTATAAATATTAAAACTATTTTATTTGTACATTTTAAAAATTTGATCTGTATTTTATTCATCTATTAGTTATTTAAATTGTGCCGACTTGCCTCTAAAATGCCTTAATGGCGCAGAGGCCTTTGTATATGGAAAGAATAAATGAATAAATTGTATTAAAAAAAAAAAAAAAAAAAATGCTCATAACTCCTTAAATATTGACATTTCGGGGTTTTTAGCATCATTTTGGTTACAGATATTTAAAGAGGAAAAATAGTCAATTTTAAAATGATCATAACTCCTTAAATATTGAAATTTCGGGGTTTTTAGCATCATTTTGATTACAGATATTTAAAGAGGAAAAATAGGTAATTTTAAAATGTTCATAACTCCTTAAATATTGACATTTCGGGGTTTTTAGCATCATTTTGATTGCAGATATTTAAAGAGGAAAAATAGCTTATTTTAAAATGCTCATAGCTCCTTAAATATTGACATTTTGGGGTTTTTAGCATCATTTTGATTGCAAATATTTAACGAGGAAAATTAGCCAATTTTAAAACGCTTATAACTCCTTAAATATTGACATTTCGGGGTTTTTAGCATCATTTTGATTGCAGATATTTAAAGAGGAAAAATAGCTTATTTTAAAATGCTCATAGCTCCTTAAATATTGACATTTTGGGGTTTTTAGCATCATTTTGATTGCAAATATTTAACGAGGAAAATTAGCCAATTTTAAAACGCTTATAACTCCTTAAATATTGACATTTCGGGGTTTTTAGCATCATTTTGATTGCAGATATTTAAAGAGGAAAAATAGCTTATTTTAAAATGCTCATAACTCCTTAAATAATGACATTTTGGGGTTTTTAGCATCATTTTGATTGCAAATATTTACAGAGGAAAATTAGCCAATTTTAAAACGCTTATAACTCCTTAAATATTGACATTTCGGGGTTTTTAGCATCATTTTGATTGCAGATATTTAAAGAGGAAAAATAGCTTATTTTAAAATGCTCATAACTCCTTAAATAATGACATTTTGGGGTTTTTAGCATCATTTCGATTGCAGATATTTAAAGAGAAAAAATAGCCAATTTTAAAATGCTCATAACCTTCTATAAAAAAGAGACCGTCCATAGGTAATTTTTGTAAAGAATGCTTTTTGTACAGTTTTCTTTGCCTGTTGTAGATATTCAACAATAGAAGGCCTCTTGTTGGTCTTCTTTGGATAGAAAATCGTTTATAGGACTTTTGCAAAAAATATAATTTTGTCTCCTGAGGATAGTAGGTTTTCTGTAAGTCTTCTATGGATAGAAGAACTTTAGAGGGTCTTCTATGAATGGAAACATTTCTGATGGCCTTCTGTGCGTTCAGAACCTGCAGCAGGTCTTCTGGAAATAGAAGTCCTCCAATGTCCCTAGTATCGATTGAATCCCACAGGTTATGGAAGACCTGAAGAAATGAAAGGAGATATTCTGAGGAAAAAAAATTAGATGACTTTCAAATATTCTTTTACTAATAGAACACCTTCTGTAGTTCCTCTGTGGATATAGGACCTTATGTAGCTCTTTTAAGATAAAAAGACTGCTTTAGACCACCTACAGAACATTTTGTGTAGAATACCTCCAAGAGTTCTTCAAGAGACATGCATTTTATTTCTGTGAATACGGGATCTTCTAAAGATATTTTTCTACAGATCGAAGACCTCCAAAAATGAGTACCATTCAAAATTTTTGATTTAAATATTTCAAACATTATCCCACTGTAACTCGAAAAATATGGCTCCAATGATAATATAGAAGTACATTCTGATGTGACTTTGATGTATATTTGAAATGAAAAGGCATATTTGTAATGATTGAAGTATGTAGGATGTGTGTGCAAGCATTTACTTTAGAGCTTATACCCACACACACATATACATGCACACGTATGTGTGTAAGCCCTCACATGTTTGCCTAGGTAAGACATTTCGTTTAATGCAAATCATTGTATATCAGCAGCCTTGTAATGTGTGCCAGTCAGCCACCCTCCCCCATTACCCTGCACAATATTCTATTCCTGTCTTGTCTTAATTTCGTCTTTCGGCAAATACTTGATAACTAATGTCGATTTTGTTTGCTGTCTTCGTGAGGATGTATTTGTTCTTTCGTTATTTTTTTTCTTTTGCTATGTTGCTTCAACCACTACCAAGACATCCTGTCCTCGTCACAAGCTTACAACATATCCTTGTAAGTACCACACACACGCCTGTGTAGTAGTGTACATAGAAATTTGTTTGCGCGGGACTCTGACGGTGTGCATCATGTGCTGCAACGCGTTTTCCCTGAAACGCTGTCATCGCTGTGTACTCACCTACTTATGTAAACTTTCAAATGTTGTTATCCTTCACTCCAAGACGCGTTTTAAATATGTCAAAAGTTTTCTTTCTTCCTTTCTCGTGTTGAGCAATTTTTGTCCTTACATGTCTAACAGCCTCTTTACCCTCATCATCCGCATCGTCAGGACTTTTTACTTCACAACTGCTTTAGTTTAGAAAGGAATATGTGTAAGTGTGTGTGCATGTTTACTTTCAAGTAAAATTACATTGTATAATTTATCGCATTATGTGCTTCTGTGAATTTGAAGTATGAAGGCCCAACGACAGCGGCAGCGGAAAATTGTCAGGGAAAGAAAATCCTTTAAAAAATTGTGACATGATTCGTTACTGTCCCCATTTTTCGTCTTAAGATCAAAACCAAACAGAGATTTCCATGCACTCTTGTGTTTTCAAATGACTTATGAAAGAGAAAGTGGGTGAACAATGCCTTTGGCCAACTGACTTAAACTCTAAAAAAATATGTGTGTCTCAAAGGTTGAGGGAGGACAAAAATGTATTATCTTTGTAAATTTCTTTGTACCTTGAAAATAGTTCAACTGCAATACCAAATGAATGGGATGCGTCGATCACAATAGCATTATTATGAGTAGTTTATAGAGTTGTTGACCTCTGCACAGACTTCGAGTCTATAGCTCTATGGGATGTTTTCACCCATATTGGCTTCACTTTACTGTAGATATTATGGATAATCTATATTGTTTTATAGATCACATCACCACATCAAGCCTAGCGATTTGCTAATTAACCACATCCACGATAGACTAACAATTTTAGGGTTATCCTAACAGCCTTTGTAGTATTCAAAACTAATACCTCTTCCATTTTCATTACAAAACGAAAATGGTCATTTAAGGTTAGATACACGAATCCCTCTTACCTTGAAATGCCATTTTCGAAATTGGCAGAATGAAGTTGGGTATACTCCTCTGTTCTAAAACAAGCGAATAAAAATAAAATTTGATCAGGTGTCGAGTTACTTTCAGGGGACAAGTATTCCCCACTACATTTTTTCCGTCCTGACCAATTATAGTATATGGAAGTATGAGTCCATTTGTCGACAGATATGTACTCTCAGCTCATGGTTTGACATTAATACTCGTATTGGAATGTTTAATTTGTCAGATTTATTATTTATATTATGGACTTGATGGACGGACCAATCTTGTTCATTTTCGTATCTGACTTAAGCTTGATACAAGTAAGACGAACTAAAAATTCTGGTCACTACGCTTCGAATTTCTTTTTTATTTCTCTTTTTTTTGGAAAATTTGAACTTTTGGTATTAAAGGAATTGGACCAACATAAACCATTTTAACGTCAGATCTATTAATGACAGTAATATTGGGAGTAATTATGGCTCCGAAACACTCCATATCTACTTTAGATCTAATATTGGTAGGTATATCTTAAAACAGTTTTGATTTTCAATCTTTTCGATCCGAAGTAAAAAACTGATTCCAATATGGTCTGGAACTTCACAAATTGTCTATCGCCTCTAGCACGTTTATTAAGATCCAAAAGAATCTACCTCATCAACAAAGACTTCTTGGCCTTTCTTTCGATTTTATAGACTACCTGTACTCCAGCTCAACTAAAAAACTCCCGTCCCTCCGTTTCGAATATATAGTCTTTTTGGCTTCTATAGAGCCTTTTTATCGACCTCCTGGCCTCTGACTGTCAATAAGGGCTCTCTAGCCTTCAGCTCGTTCCTAAAGACTAACTGGACTCCAGGTTGAGCAATAAGATCAATCGTAATCTTGACGCTGCTTAAATTCCTATTGGGCTTGCATTGATGGCTTAAAGCAGATCCTCTGCCCACTATGTTCAGCCAAACCAACTAAACTAACCCATTATGGGCTTTTTATAACCCTCAGCCAAATGGCTATATACCACAGGTCTCTTTCATCGAAATCCGTTCCCGGAAATTTATAATCGATCTGTCTGTGCAAACAATGAAACAATCAGCTATGTTCGGTCGGGCCGAACTTTTAATACCCTCCACCATTTGGAAGGAATTTGAAAATTTTCAAAAAAATTCAAAAAATATCGTTTCGTCATATACAATAGTATCCAAAAAGATCTTCAAATACGAAACTTGAAATAATTCCGGTGAAAAATGTAGCTAAAATCCTCAAAATGCCGAATAAGGGAGGTACCGTTATATGGGTTATACGAGGACGTGGATATGCATTAGATATTTTTGCATAGGCTGCAGCACCCGTTACAAGCTTCGAATACGAAATTTGAAACAATTCAGGTGACTAATGTCGCTAAAATCATCGGATAAAATGTGAACTATATCTGAACCGATTTACACCAAATTTGGCCTGATATTAGCCATTTTCTGCACAATAAACCTGATAACGGATATGAGAGCTATATCCTAATCTGAACCGATTTCGATAAATTTTGATCTCGATGAAATTTGATTTGAAATTTGAGAAGCAGTACCCGGTACCAAATATCTTTCTTCGGGAATGCATATTATGCATGTGAGCGTCTTTAAACTTAAAATCGGATGAAACATATATATAGGAGCTACAGCTATATCTGAACCGATTTTCTTCAAATTTGATTTACTTGCTTCTAGACTGAATTCGATGGGATTTACTGAAATACAGATCATTTGGACTTAGCCATTTGGTGCAATATTAATCCGAAATCGGTTGAAAATATATATGGGAGCTATATCTAAATCTCATCCGATTATCATCAATTTCAATAGAGTTCGTCCTTGGGCCAAACAAATATTGTTTGAAAATTTCACCTCAATCGGAAAATAAATGCAACATGCATTTGTTCACACGACGGACGGACTGACATGCATAAATCGACTATGAAGATCCCTAAAAGTAACTATGAGTCTATCTCGCTTCCTTCTCCATGTTACAAACTAATGCACAAGGACATAATACCCTTACCACTATGTGGTGTAGGGTAAAAAATAAAGAGGAATTGTAGAAAACTCTCTAAAATCGGTCAATGGCTCTATATACAGCTTGTCTAAAAAATAGACAATATTTCATAAGGGGGATTTTGAAAAACGCTAAGTTTTATAGTACCTACTCTTTGGTGGCGGAATACTTCGAAATGCTGAAAATCAGGAGGTACGGATATAAAGAGGAGGTACGGTTATACCATATATTAAACCAGAACGTCAAATGCCAAATTATATGTAAGTTGTTTGAAAAATAAGTATGAACCCTTCAACATACTTGATGGTGGAGCTATAAAAACACTTTTTGTAGGGTCTTGTGGGCTGTACCTAAATGTGGTCAAATATAGCCAAATTTCAATGTCAAACAACGTAGGAGTACTTCAAATGCCTGTGCAAAATTTTATGAATTTATCTTAAATTCTGTGAACTCTACCTAGATTTCGAAAGACGGGTGGAAAACGGACGAACATAGTTGAGTCAACTTAATATTTAATGCTGAGCATAAATATTTAGTTTATGGGGTCCTAGATGGATATTTCGAGGAATGAAAAGTTATTGCAAACTAATTTATTTTACAGATCTAATATAGAAAGGAGCCTTTTTAATGATATAAAAACCTAACCGCACTACATACAATTTTTAGTCGTTAAAATACGCAATATTGGTTCCCGAGAGTATTGTATAAAACAAATATCAACAGAGGCAAATAATCTCACAACATTGTATTACCACATTTAATAGATTTTTTCTCTGCTACATAAACACCGACACAAAGTGCAACACATCAAGCTCATTAACAGCTCTAAAGTCCACACCGGACATTACGTTAAAATGTATCCAATTGAGTGAATGTGATTTCATGGAATCTCTTCAAAAGCTTGGATATATAAGCGAGGGTATATCTTGTCGAACAAAAATGCCAAAATCTCTACTCATCAATTTTCCGACATTTACCCATTTCAAACCACACCGCTTAATGGCAGCTAACCTGTGGGAAATGTTTTTAAAATTGCATTTAATGTAACTTTAATGTCGAGCAAAAGCTCAGCAGTTTATCTCCGCACAAAAAAAGCAACAGTCAACTACTGAGTCCATCTTTAATGACAGAAAAACAACATCAGCAGAAATTGTTGCAATGAAGATGAATGAATCCTCAACTAGTTTCATTACTCAAACTGAACGCAACAGAACAGAACATTGTGTGTCCAATTACCAAGGACATACTGGAAAAAAGGAAACAGTGATTTTGGCGTAGAACTGCATTTTAAAGTGCAACACTTCGAAACAGATATCCATCCTCAGATGGCCGCGTACTGAAAATTTTGGTAAAGCGTTTTTGTAACTATTTTTCAAGAGCAAAGAAGCTGCAATGGGTGGCCCTGAAATTGAAGATCTTTTTATGATGTACAATTTCATTAAGTTTGTTGCTTGATTTTTACTTAAACATCCACTCATCCCTCCTACTGCCCTGTTACCCAATCATTTCAATTCGACCTTTAATGCAACAATGCCGTTTTTTGTTGTCTGCATTTCAAAAGTTTGTGCGAATCAAGTTTTGTTAGCAGCCAAATACGAAAAAAAACTATTTCAACAATTGTTGGTGCCGTAAACCAAACGGAATTGTTACCTCGATGGCGCGTTCTACCAAATGTCCAGTGTGTGAATGAAATAGGAAGTCAATGAACAAGGAAAAAGTTGCATCAAAAGTGGCAATTACGTTTCCAAGAAAAAGTTCCAATGCCAAATGGCATGAAAAATTAACCAGACGGCAGAGAGAAAAACTATCTCGATAATTTCTTACATGGAGAAAAAGCACGTTTCATTTAGTTTAGAAGAAAAAAGTAACGCGAGGGGATTTACCAAAAGTCTGGAAGAAATGGCGAAGCTCTGCTATCCATAGAAGAGCCGGTGAGAAGCTCTGCTATCCATAGAATGGCTGGTGAGAAGCTCTTCTATCCATAGAAGAGCTGGTGACAAGCTCTTCTATCCATAGAAGAGCTGGTGACAAGCTCTTCTATCCATAGAAGAGCTGGTGACAAGCTCTTCTATCCATAGAAGAGCTGGTGACAAGCTCTTCTATCCATAGAAGAGCTGGTGAGAAGCTCTTCTATCCATAGAATGGCTGGTGAGAAGCTCTTCTATCCATAGAATGGCTGGTGAGAAGCTCTTCTATCCATAGAATGGCTGGTGAGAAGCTCTTCTATCCATAGAAAGGCTGGTGAGAAGCTCTTCTATCCATAGAAAGGCTGGTGAGAAGCTCTTCTATCCATAGAAGAGCCGGTGAGAAGCTCTGCTATCCATAGAAAGGCTGGTGAGAAGCTCTGCTATCCATAGAAGAGCCGGCGAGAAGCTCTGCTATCCATAGAAGAGCCGGTGAACAGCTCTGCTATCAATAGAAGAGCCGGTGAGAAGCTCTGCTATCCATAGAAGAGCCGGTGAGAAGCTCTGCTATCCATAGAAGAGCCGGTGAGAAGCTCTGCTATCCATAGAAGAGCCGGTGAGAAGCTCTGCTATCCATAGAAGAGCCGGTGAGAAGCTCTTCTATCCATAGAAGAGCCGGTGAGAAGCTCTTCTATCCATAGTAGAATATCTGACTTGGGTTTAAAGTAATTTCCTATCTTTTCGACCCGAAGAAAGATACAAAATTGGATTGGAGCCATAGAAGAGCTGGTGAGAAGCTCTTCTATCCATAGAAGAGCTGGGGTGAATGTATACTATCCGCAGTAGAATATCTGACTTGGCTTTAAAGTAATTTCCTATCTTTTCGACCCGAAGAAAGATACAAAATTGGATTGGAACTTCACGCGTTGTCTTTGGCCTCCATCACGTCTAGAAAGTTCCCAAGGATTCACCTCTTCTACAAAAACTCCCCGTCTTCCATCTCGACTTTAAAGACTACCTGTCCTTCAACTCCAGAGTCTCAATGTCGTGTATACGGACTTTCTGGCCTTCAGCATCATCTCTAAAGCCTTGCTTCTCTGTTCTCATCTCTATAGATTTCCTGGCCCCTGACTTGTCCTTTTGGAGACTTTAAGTTTAAAAGGAAACCACTCTGTCCCTTCCCTTGGAGTTCAGTGTGGAAAATTTCAATATAATTATTCAAATTTAATAATTTCAAACAAAATATTGATTCGGTAAAACCATTAATATTTTAAATTATTTCAATTCGTGGAAATTTTCATAAACATTTAAGTTTATTATTTTCTTAAAATTTATTGAATGGTAAATTATGAATTTTCCTTGTTCCCCCAACCACCTTGCGTTCATATTTATTTTCCAGTTGCCATGGAGAACAATCAAATGGTGGCTGTGGTTTGCAATGCGGCATTGCGGGTGGCACTTGAAAGTTATTCGACTTTCTTGAACTGTTGCAAAAGGAAGGAAAACCAACGAAATTTTCCATTTTTGTTTGTGTGTGTGTGTGTGTGTTTTTCACAACTACATACACACCACACAGCCGTCAGCGTTCGCTGGCTGGCTGGCTGCTCGTACGTCAACCGACCCACTTAAGGTTTGCGGATTACTTTGCGAAAATACTTTAAGCACCCTCGAATCCTGTTGATACTTGTTGAGTTTTGTTTGGCTTTCGTTTTGCTTCGTTTTTTTTTTTTTTTTTTGCTTTTTGCATTGGAAGCTGTTGCTGCTTAACTGTTTTCCCCGCGTTGCTGTCGTTGTTGTTATTTTCCATTCATTTTCCTTTTCTCATTGAATTGTTGCCTTTATTTCTTGATTCATTTGTGTTTTCTTTTTTTTCGTTCCGTGCCTTTCATTGTCGTATATCCTGGCATGCCATCATTCCGAAATTAACATAATTTATTCAATTTGGAAAAGAAACATAAAATATTGTCGTCCTTAGTGCTCGACCGCCCTCCACCCAATGCTGTTGGCATTGCCTTCGTTATTGTCATCATCACCACCGTCAATTTCAATTGATGTTTAGGAAACGCGAACTGACTGACTGGTTGGCTGGCTGGATGACTTACATGGCGCAGCACACCATGGAGGCCATGACTGATTCGAATACATGTCAGATGGAGTCGACGGCATAAAGAATTCATAAATTTGTTTCATTTGTTGGTCGTTTGCGAACAGAAAAGTCAAAGACACACAGTTCACTTTTGAAATTGTTTTTGAGAGAATTTTTAATTGAATATGGGCATTTCCATGGAGTTTATGAAAATGGGGTATCCTGAAAGGCATTTTCATATGACGAATAAATTTATGCAATAAAAAACGCATAACCTTTGACTTATAGTTCTTGGAGCCTCGAAAGTAATTGCAGACCAATGGAATGTTAATATAAAGATACAAATACTGCAGAAGGTCCAATATGCGGCAGGGACGTTCTGTCTCACAATGAGCTGTCAAAGTTCTTCCATGTATGGAAATAGCCTATAGAATAGCTGGTGAAGGACTTCAACTTTATACTAGATCTGACAAATAAAGATCTATACACCGAAGATCCTGTGAGAGTCCTTTATTTACAGAAGAACTGGAAAAGGTCGTATACCCTACGAAAGAGCTGGTGAAGATTTTCTAGGTATAGACTGCTCTTTCATCACCATGGTGGGGCCTATTCGAAGATTTTCGATCGATTGGATAACTAATTTTTTTAAAGCTTGTAAGGGGGTCTTTAAACAGGGAATCTGGTCAAGGTTTCGATCTATGAAAACGAAGTCGAAGGCACCCTTTCTAAAAAAACAGTTATCCTGAAGGCCAGAAACCCCATTAGTTATTCTATGTGATGGAGATCCCTTTTATGTTGTCCACTATGCGTATAAGACACTTCTATGTATTTTCTTCCAATTTTAGAGGACCCCCAGGTCTTCTATGTTTTCTTTCCACCATCAGTTTTTCTATGTCAAGAAGACCCTCATCGTTCTTCTATGTTTAAAGTTAGAACCCTCAGCGTTTCAATTTTAGAAAGTCTCAATATCTTCCGAATTTCGAAGACTACCAGGTCTTACAATTGTAGAAAACACCCAGATTTTCCAGGTTTAAAAGACCAGCAAGTCTTCTATTTCTAAAAGACACTAAACGGTCTTCTATGTGTCAAGGACCCGTATGTCTATGTCTAGTCCCAGGTATTCTATTTTAAAAGACCCAGGTCTTCCATGTTCAAGAGACCACCAGGTCTTCTATGTTTGGAATACCCCCGGGTCTTTTTGATTTAGAAGTCCCACTGGTCTTCTTGGTTTATAAGACCGCAAGGTTTAATTATTTACAGGACCAAAAGGTCTTCTATGTCCAAAGGCTCTCAGCAGTATTCTATGTTTAGAGGACACCCAGGTCTATGTTTCGAGGTTCTTTAAATCTACTATGTTTAGAGTCCTAGGTCCTAGACTAGGTCTTCTATGGACCCACAGCGGACCCAAGTCTTCTAATGTTTAAAAGACCACCAGAGCTTCCATGTTTTAAAGAACCCCTTGCCTTTTTTGTTTATGTCTAAAAGACTTTTAGGACCACCAGTTATATGTTCTGAGGTCCGTTAAATGGTTAAAAGACCACCAGGTCCTCATTGTTTCGAAGACCCCCAGGTCTTCTTTGTTTAGAATACCACCAGGTCTTCTATGTTTCGAAGACCCCACGTCGTCTTTGTTCAGACGATCCCCGTTGTTTTCTATGTTTAGAAGACCGCCTGCTCTTTCATGTTCATAGACCCTCAGCTTTTCTAGGTTTAGACCGCCAGGTCTTCTATATTTGGAGGACCACTAGGTTTTCTATGTTTAAAAGACCACAAGTTCTTCTTTGTGTAAGACCACCAGATCTTCTATGTCAAAGAAACCCCTCAGCGGTCCCCTATATTTTGGGGAGCCCCATGTCTTCTAATTTTAGAAGGTCCTCAGCGGTCTTCTATTTTTGGGAAGCCCTAGGTCTTCTGTGTTTAAAAGACCACCAGATTTTCTATGCTTTGAAGACCCCCTTGTCTTTTTTGTTTAGAGGACCACCAGGTCTTCTATATTTGAAAAACTCTTAGCGGTATTTTGTGTTTAGAGGACCACCATTTATATGTTTTGAGGTCCTTTAAATCTACTATATTTAGAAGATCCCATATCTTCTTTGTTTCGAAGACCTCCAGGTATTCTTTGTTTAGAATACCATCAGGTCCTCTATGTTTCGAAGACCCCGAGATCTTCTTTGTTTAGAAGATCCCCTTAGTTGTCTAGTTTTAGAAAACCGCCAACTCTTCTATGTCTATAGACCCTCAGCTTTTTTAAGTTTAGAGAATAGCCAGGTCTTCTATGTAAAGAATTCAGCCTCAATCTTTCTAAATTTAGAAGACCCCAAATTTTCCAAGTTTAGATGACTTTCAGGTCTGTCATTTGTCGCAGACCACTTGTACTTATATGCTAAGAGAACCTTTCGAATAATAGAAGATGAAAAACATGAAAACCCCTATATATTTTAAATGATCCGATAAATCTTAAATAATACCCCCTCCCCTCATCTTCGCGCTCCTCCTTCACATATTCCTGAGTATGTGTTTGTTTTCTTTTATAATAATTGTTTTCATTTTCTTTATTTTAATTTCCACTTTAATTCAATACATCAACTGATTGATTGCAATTTTAAACAAAAAAGAAAAGAAATAAAAAAAACTTGTATGGGCGTTTGAACCCAAGACCAGCCGATCCAGCAACAAACGCTCGCATCCATACTAACCCACTTTACTCTGCTTGCAAAGGAAAATCGTATAAGGATTTGGCCACTAATGTAATCATTTACGCAAATACGATGAGCATTTTCCTTGGCAGTTTTCCCCCTCTTGGGTGTGGGTGGTGGGTGGAAGAAGTACTCCGTGGAACAGGAAACACCAACCCATGTATGCTAACACACACGCATTCGCCAAGGCTTTTCAAATGAGAACCCATAAAATACAACAACAACGAGAACGGAAATGAAATTAAAACTTTAAATCCTTCGTTTCCTCACCCCTTATTTTGGAAAGATGCCGTTGATGAGGTGGTGTTGTTGCTCTCACTGGGGGTGGGTTGAGTTAACGGAGGCTGGCCTCAAATGAATGGGCCGTTTGAGTTCAATTTCACTTTACATTGCTGGCGTCTGTTGGCACGCGTGCAAAGTCATTTTTGTTCGTTTTTTTTTTCTCTTCTTCGGAAAAGTCAAGTCCTGTTTAATGCTTTTCGGAAAACAAAAGTTTTCCTTACGTTGCTCTTCAAGCTGGCTAAGGTGGTGACGATGATACTCCATCAAAAGTGGGGGGGGGGGGGTTTTCGAAGGAAGGCATTATGCAAAAGCCATAAAATAAGGCAAAAGGAGAAAAGATGAACGCTGCTTGCTGCTTGGCAAGAGACCGAGCGATTCATTTGAATACAACTAAATTTCTAAAGCGATGGCAAGGAGGAGGACAACAGCATCATTTTGGTGAATGACAAATAAATCCCTTTTAAATCTCAATTACTTTAATTTTAAGCATACGAGTGAAATTTTGGAAAAAAAAAGGACGAACAGTGGGGATGGGATATCCACCCTTGAAAGCCTAGGCCACAAGGATATCGGTTGGAAAACCCCTGATGAAGGCCCAAGGGCATGTGAATTTATTTGGAAATAGGTGTGGAGAACGTTTGCCATATTTGTTTTTTTTAATTCTATGGGGCAGCTATATGCCCGAGTGTGTGTGTGCGGAAGTGTGGTTGAGAGGCTGATGGTGGTGTGGTTGTGTGAGATATTAATTGTTGTACAAATAAGGAGTTAAATTTTCAAGTGAAAAATCCCTTATATTCACTGGGCTTCGTAAAATGATTAATTTTTTCCAACAAATGAGATTCCAGTAAATCCTTTGAGTACTCATTAATGAGATTTACCTACTCGAAACTGTTACGGAAACTCGTTGCCATTTTCCTTGAGCCAAATGGCCAAGCACCAAGATTTAATAAGGACGACGAAGCGAAGAATGTGAGTTGGATTTTTAGAAATGAGGGGATTTTGTACACGTGAAGAAATTTCATTGGTGGTTGTATATACATAATCAAGCTTATGTATAGAAATTTGTGAGTGGTTCTATGTAAGTTGTTCTATTTTCAATATTGTCCATTTCTTATCGAACCTACATAAATATGACATAAATATTGCGAAATATAAAGATATGTGATAATTTTCAGAAAATGTTAAAATGCTCTTGAGTTAATGTTTGTGTGTGTGTGAAATTTAAAGAGAGTTGGATGCTTATTTCGCTTTCTTTGAGCGTTTTGTTTTTTCAAAGTCTTGATCCCTATGTGTGGGAGGTGCCAGAAGAAATTGTCCGATCTCTACCAGATCTTGTGTTGATGGAAATATTGAGATGTACCAAGTCTGAATAGGATTGGGTGTTAATTTGACGTTTTATGAATTTTATAGATATTCAAAATGTTGACTCTTTGTATGGTACCAGAAGGAGGAGGTTCCAAAAGGAGATCTTCGCATCAGATTTATTGTTAGTAGAAATAATGGGATGTGTGAAATATAAAGATATTTTATAATTGTTTTGGTTTTTCAAAACTTTGACCCTTTGTGGTGGAGGTACCAAAAGGAGTGGACCGATATACTCCATCTTCAAACCAGACCTTGGGTTAATAAAGATATTAATAAAAATAATTTGAAGGCAATCGAACTCTTACATCACATTTTATAAGAGTTAGAATTATTCAAAACTTTCACCCTCTGTTGGGGAGGTACTTGATGGAATGGACCAATACTGTCCCTCTTTGCACCTGACTTAGCACTGATGCAAATGTTAGGATTCACAAAGTTGGAGCAAAAATGGTTTACCCTTTCTCTTTTTGTGCAGTAATTTTTTTGTTTTGAACATTTTGACCTTTTGTGGGGGAGGTACCAGAAGGAGTGGATCTTTATACAAGACTTTGGGTAAATAAAAATATTAGTACGTGTGAAATTTGAAGACAATCAGGCCCTTGCATCATGTTTTAAAAGCATTATAATTTAAAAAATGTTGATCTTTTGGGGAGGTACTTGATGGAGTGGACCGATATTGTCCATTTTTTGCACCTGACCTAGCACTGACGCAAATATTAGTATTTGCAAAGATGGAGCAAAATCGGATTATCCTTTCTCTTTCTGTGCAGAAAATTTTTATTTTTTGTTTTGAAAATTTTGACCTTTTGTGGGGAAGGTACCAGAAGGAGTGGTCCGATATTACCCATCTCCGAACTCGATCTGGAGCAAATCGGATACTCCCTTCGAGAGTTATCGTGCGCATCAGCCAGATAGACATACGTATGGACGGACGGACGGACATAGCTAGATCGACTCCAAATGTCCTGAAACGGATTTGGTCCAAAGAGACTTTGGCTCTAAATCGTTATTTCGACTAGGCGCGTTTTGACCGTATCAAATGATATATACGGTCAAAAAGTGATAAATGATAGCTATATGGCTAAGGGTATAAAAAATAATAATACACATTATCTACTACTTGCTAAATAATGTTCCCAAAACTGCAGGAATATTTACACCCAAGTTCTCAAACCACCATCTGATGTGGCAGGACAGGTACATAATCCACAGTGCTTTCCAATCAGTCTAATATGGGTATCAGTTGAAAGCTCATGAAGAGGAACTATGAAATACACATAGAACGTGGACCGATACCTAGGTATCTTCCGGCGAAATCCTTAAAAAATTATGAGTTTTTCTTTCGGTCCAATGTGGGCATGAAGTGTGATATTCATTGGTTTTACATCATTGGGTTTACGAAATACTCATGTCAGACCCAACAAAGTATATATATTCTTGATCACCGTAAAATTCTAAGTCGATCTAGCTATGTCCATCTGTCTGTTGTAATCACGCTATATTTCGAACGAATTGAGATAGAAGGCTAAAATTTTGCACACATGTTTATTTTGCCAGTACGCAGGGTAAGTTTGTAAATGGGCCATGCAAGTCCACGTTTTCATATAGCCCCCGATATTCGGTATTTTGATGATTTCAGCGACATTATTCACCGAAATTGTTTCAAATTTAATATTTGAAGTTCGAAATGGATACTACAGTCTAAGACAGAAAATAGTCTGTGCAGGTCGACGTCTGCGTATAGCCCCCATATAACGGTACCTCCTAATATATATATATAACGGTACCACACCCCCCCCCCCAAATCGGTATTTTGATGATTTTAGCGACATTATTTATCGGAACTATTTCAAATTTTGTATTTGAAGTTCGTAATGAATACTACAGCCTAAATGGGCCATGTAGGTCCACGTTTTCGTATAGCCCTCATATAACGGTACCACCCGATATTCGGTATTTTGATGATTATAGCGACATTATTTACCGGAATTGTTTCAAATTTTTTATTTGAAGTTCGTAATAGATACTACAGAATAAGACAGAAAATGGGCCGTGTAAGTCCACGTCTCCGTTTAGCCCCCACATATAACGGTACCTCCCTATATTCGGTATTTTGATGATTTTAGGTACATTATAAACATATTTTTTCAAGTTTCGCATTTGAACATTGTAATAACTTATGACAAAAGCTGCCTATGCAGGTCCACGTCGTCGTATATATCCTACTATACGGATACATTCGGTATTTTTAAGATATAAACAGAATTTTTAACGGATGTTATTTTTTTGAAAATTGCCGAATTTGTACCAAATGGTGGAGGGTATTCAAAGTTCGGCCTGACCGAACTTAGAGCTTTTTACTTGTTTTTTACTTTGTTTTTTTTTTTTTTTTTTTTTTTTTGGAAAAATTTAAAAGTTTGGCCCGGCCGAACTTTCCTGCTGTTTTACATGTCCCAATTGATATTGTCCAGTGTTCGCCTCTTGAAATCAGACAGCGGTTGAATTCTGTTTTGATATTTGATTGCTCACTTTCATCTTTTTGATCTGTTCGGAGAGCTTATCCATGGAATACCTTTAAAAGGCCATGCCTCATTTAACAGTAATTTGGTTATTCAATCCACTTTAGCGCTTTAAATAGTAAACGAATAATTTTGCATTGTCTTTTCTAGAGAATGGCGATTAACTGTTTTAGTTTACCCAGACTAGTTTTCATTTTTTAGTTTTGCTCACTTCATGTTCTTTCTCCCATTTCTCTGGTACTTTTAAAAGATAGACTCTCCGTAGCTGTAGGTCGTCACCTTTCTCTTCAAAACCAGGAGAGAGTTCGATATCTCCCTTACGACTCTTAAAAATTGTTTTATCTGAAGAATAAATGAATCCTTATCCATTTAAGAAGCCCCATAGAAGGTATCCTTGGTGGATAGAATAGACCTTTAAAATAATCGATGAGATTGAACAAAGTTCAATTGTTAGGAATGCTTTCAAATTTTCTCAGTGTTCAGTGCAAAATAGTGTTCATTTCTCGGAAATTGTATCGAGTATTGGATTTCATCATTATTGCAATATTGAGAGTATGACATTCCTTCCAACTGAGATACTTCAAGTGGTAAACCACTCCGTTTATCATTAAAAATTAAACAATTCCATATCTCTTACAAATGAGAAAAGGAAACATCGCACTTTGGATGCAATTCAACATGGCCAGCTATAGCTGGTGGAAAGTGTTAGATAGAGGCATCATAATTAAGACTTTCATTTGTAAGAATCAATAAATTTGTTTGCCAAGTAGTAGAACATCAAGAATGGAGAAGAAATGAATTAATTGAAAAACTCCATAGGTAAGGGAAATGTCCGTGAAGGAAGGAATAAATGAATATACAATGCAATAGCAGTAGGTATGGTTGGTGAAAAAGAGGGGTTGCAAAGAAAAGGGCACACCAATCCTGTCAATGATACTTGACATGGTGTCCATTAACGCCACGGGTCCTGCTGTTGCTTGTGTCCCAGCCAAAGCATGCTTCTTTCAACGACTTACTTACTGTATCGAATCGAAACTAAAATTTCTCCCGACAAAAGGCGTTGCCCAAGACGAATGATTGTTTTCTGTGTTTTCGTGTGCTCCATGTGGCAATGTTACGCCAAGTGTTAGTTTGTTTCTTTTTTCGTTCTCCTTTACATCATCGACAACTTAATCATCGTCATCGGCATCAGCATCCCGGACATTGTCATCGTCATTGATACTGTCAGCATCCAGCAGTTTTACTATACTTTACCGTCACCATCGAGGGAATTTCCATTTTTAACCATAACCCTCATGTCCACCATGGGAGTTTTTCCCCCAATCTTCTTCCACTGCCTCCCTCTCCCCCTGCAGGGCGCGTGGATTGTGGTAGTCTTGCTTTTTATTTGTGTCTGAATTAACATCAAAGTGCAGCATAATTTATCACTTTTAACCATTAGTTATTCGTCGCCGTTTCTTTGATTGTTTCCATATCATTCGCTTTGTTGTCACGACCAAAAGTTACTCCATGGCCATGGATTAAACTTTCAACCGGAGTTGTTGTATTAATATTTCAGGGGATACAAGTTGGACATAAAGGTGTTTTAATAAGTCAGGATAGACAAAAATGTAATTAAAATTTCGTTTTCCGTCTACTGTTTGCACAAATGTTTTTCTAACGGCACAAGGCCTAAAAGACGAGAAAGGTTTCAACGAAATACAGCATTTAATCGTTGATTTGAATTCACTTTGATATTAATTTTATTTTAAAGAGTAATTGTCTGAGATATACATATTTCGATAGGTATGTCTACGTTGTTTGGAATAAATTGAGTTTCATTTTAAAATTTTTATAACTGGTAGGAATTTTTAACCTAACAGCAAAGTACTTTTTTTCGTGGGGGAAATATCCGGTTATACGACCCCAAAGTTCGGATACAAAATCCGGGTTTTATCCGGTTCTATAAAACCGATATTTACAAAATGGATATAATTTGAAAGCTTATACTATACTATATACAACTTTAAATATAAGTCAATAGTATGCTTCATAAGCTTTCCGTTGGCACCCACATTGCACCGACAGAATTATCCTGGAAGGCATATTGGTCAATGAAATTATCCTGATACAAGGATATTTCCAGGAATGACCATATACCTCAGAACTGACCAAACTTCGTATACTTTTCATAATGCCAATGGATAGTACGCTTCGTAAACATTCCGGTGGTATCCATATTGTGCCGGAAAGCATATTGGGCAAAGGAATTATCCTAATAAAAGAATATCTCCAGAAATGAACATATACTTCGGAGCTGGCCCGAACTTCATATACTTTTCATAATGTCAATGGATAGTACGCTCCATAAGCTTTCCGTTGGTACCCGTATTGTATTGGAAGGCATAATTGGTTGTAAACTTGTCCTGCCACATAATATTGTGGTACGAGTTAATGGGTGTCTTAGCCTCACAATATTTGGAACATTTGTTAATTATGATTATATAATTTATTATGTTCGCCTTTTTATATGAAAAGTAATTAAACATAATATAATAATAGTAAGGAAAAAACGATTTTCATATAGCTCTGTTAACTTTAGCATAGCTATGTTAACTTCTACGTAAAATTCGTGGTTTATGTCTTGGCTAAAGCATCGTAAAGGACCTATTAAAACATACAATTTTATATCCTACAGTTTTTTCTTTCCAAAATGGTGCCATATGTGTTGGGATATCTTGAGGTTCCGAAAATTTTAATGTTAAAATTTCGGTTTTGTAGAACCGGATAAAAACCAGATTTTTTATTCAGACTTTGAGGATGAATAATCGGGTTAAAAGGTATTTTTCCCACGAAAAAAATACTTTGCCGTAATCAGGTTAAAAATGTGATAAAAATGTCAGGTCAATCAGAGCGTAGCCCCTCAACTCAACTTAAGCCATCGTTTTTATAAAGTATTGTCTGGTAGTGGTGTTCGTCCAGAGTATTTTTACGTAATTTACGTACTATATTTTCACAACAATTAATACTTTCGACCTATTCGATAAAAAATTTACTCGGAAATAAGACCTAATAATTTCTTCTGGGGTTCTCTATAAATAGAAGACCTTAAAATATTTTTTCAAAAAAATCTCCATCTAAAAATGTTTTTTTTTTTTTAGCTGGGCGACCTCCTGTACGGCTTCTTTAGGCAGAAAAAAATTTGATATCCTCAAAGGCTCCCTTTTTTTAAGAAGAATACTTTCATAAGTTTTTCTCCAGACCTTCTATAGCCAGAAGAACTTTTAAAGATATTTTTAAACTTAAAGACATGTAAATATGTCCTCAGTCAGTAAACCTTTTATAGATATCCTTTAAGAGTTCTTTCTTTATTTAGAAAATCACTATCAGTTTAAGTCGATTTTACCGACAGATTTGAACTCTCAGCACTTCCCCACTAGAACAAATGTTAGTACAAAAATATTGCAATGTGTAAAATTGAAGAGTACGGAGATTATTAATTATATTTGTGAGTAAAATTCTAAAGGGATTGACCCTAAATTCACATCATTTTGTGGGATCTAATGCTGGCAGATTCGGACGTGTTATAAATTTGAAGAAAATCGAAATCAAATATGACGTTTGTTAGAGTTGTTATTTTTTAAAGTTTTAACCTCTTGGGGGAGGTTCGAGAAGAAGTGGATTTTTTTCCATGATTGCTTCTGGCCTTAGTTGTATATAACAAGCTAAAAAGTGTCTATCGATTTAGCCGACAGATGTATACTTTCAGCCTTGCGTTATGATTTTTCGAACTGTCGACACCTTATGAGTAATATTGGTATGTGCGAAATTCAGAGAAAATCGTACATTTATTTCCAATTTTCCAATGTGAATAAATATTTATCGAAATTTTGAACTTGAGTAGGTGAGGTATGAGAAGGAGTTGGCCGAGAGATTGCATATTCACATCAGATCTCTGGCTGAGAGCGATATTTAGATATACCAAGTTTGAAAAGCATCGCTGACTTCTATCGCATGTTATGAGAGATATAAATAACTATTAACTTCACTCCAAGTTGGTATATATTGGAATGTGCGAATTTAAGATGGTCATTTCGCGTTTTGTGAACTTCACGGTTATTAAAAATTTAGGCCCGTTGTGGCGGAGGTTTAGGACCAACATATCCCATCTTCGCATACGATCTTGTGTTAATAAAAAATTGGGATACATAAATTTGGGAGACAATCGGACTCTTATTCCACATTTCATAAGAATAACAACTATTCCAAAAATTCCAAAATTTTGCCTTTGAGGGGGAGGTGTCAGAAGGAGTGATCCTATATTTTCCATCTTCCCACCAGGTGTTGTTTTCGTGGAAATATTCAGATGTGTGAAATTAAAAAAAATTATTGCTTAATTCGCTTTTTATGATCGTTTTGGTTATTGTGGAGGAGGTACCAGAAGGAGTGGGTCGATATCTATCTACCATGTACACAACAGATCTTGTGTTGATAGAAATATTGAGATATGCCGAGTTTAAAAGGTATCGGATGGTTATTTTTCGTTTTACGAGCTTCGTGGCTATTCAAAAGTGTGAACCGTTGTGGTGGAGGTATCAGAAGGAGTGGACCGATATACCCCATCTTTACATCTGGTCTTTTGTTGGTAGAAGTATTGCGATGTGCAAAACTTAAAAACAAACGGACTCTTATTTCATATTTTTTACGTGGGCCGATATTGTCCATTTTCGCACCCGACCTAGCACTGACAAAAAATTGGTATTTGCAAGGTTTGCTCAAAATCAAATGATCCGTTCTCATTCAATGAAGTATTTTCTTTGAAAAGTTTGACCTTTTGGGAGGGGAGTTACTGGAAGGAGTGAACCAATGTTGTCCATCTCCGCACTCGATAAAAATTCGATAATAATATCTCGATATACCAAATATAAATCAGATCGGATACTCCTTCTGAAAGTAATCGTGCTCACGAGCCAACCAGCTAGACAGACAGACGGATGGACGGATACGCTAGATCCTGAAACGGATTTGTTCCAAAGGGATCCGTTAAAACCGTCTAAACCCGTTATTTTGAGGCATGTTTTAACCATATCAAATGATATACCATATATATATAGCCATGTGGCTGAGGGTATAACAATTTAATATAAATTTTATGGAGAGTTACAGGAAAAAGTGGACCAATACTGTCCAATTTAGATCCCGACTAATGTATAATCTTTATATCACGAAGTTCCATGTTTGAATTACATTGAGATCTCCCTCTACTCAATATGACATTTTGGTGTTTTTTATTAGAAAAACCTTGAACTTTTTTAGGGGGAGGTATCAGAAAGAGTGAATAAGTTCGATATCTGTGTTACGCCAAGATATGTGTACGGTGCATTGCCACCCCTTCCCCAGCATTCCAATAATAACATTAATTTGCCTAGTTCTAAAACTAGCTTCAAGTTTGGTTACGACACATTTGAGATTTGTAAAAATACGTCCTATAACATGTTAGTCTCGCGTCCTTTATCCCAAAATCAATCATTATCGATAACTTCAATTTGTAAAATAAATTTATAAAATTGAATTATAAACGACCTGCTGACCTTTTTGCGAAAAAGAAAACAACAGATACACAAAATACTTTAACTACATTTGCCATTTTCAAATCATTCTACAAAAAGCGAAAATCTTTCTCTTCTGATCATCCATTCATTTCAATGTTCCGTTGCAACATTTCGTCGATGATAAATGCGAGGAATTTGTCTTCAGATATTTGAATGGGTTTTTTCTTCTCTCTCTCTATCCGAATCGACTCAGCCTTCAAACGTCGTTCGCTTGTTTAACAAACCTCGCAATTGATTTTTCATTATGTCTTTCGAATATCAGCAGATTTTCAGCTAAAAAAAAGGGAAAAGCAACAAAAAACCGGGCAGTCAGTCAGTTTGAAATGGCGAAAAAAAAGTAAAACAAACTGTTTTTTGTTTTTTGCTCTAGAATGGCGTTGGAACCTTGTTGCTGCTTCGCTTCTGCTGTTCTGCTGTCCTCGTTGTTGTTTTTGTGCAATTCCATACATTGAGGTTTTACTAATGACTGAATGTTGTTTCTGTTCATTTGAAAAGTTTTTGGGGTTTTGTGTTTGCGTTGTGTTTTGTTGCTGTTGTTTGTACCATTTAAAGAAAGATATGTACTTAGAGTACTGCAGTAAATGGCAATATTTCTTGAATGCAATTGAATAAAAAAAGCTGTGGATTTGAAACGTTCACTCAAATGGCAGAGGAAAAGAGAGAAAAACCCAACAACGAAGAAAACTAAATGCCAGAAAAATTTACCAACATTTGTTGGTTTCTTTAGTGGTTTTTCGGTCGGTGTATAGAAATTTCGCATACCACCACCACCATCACCAATGGAACTCTAGTCTGTTGCACTTTTCAACACAACTTTCGCCAAAAAAATGGATAATGCGGTAGAAAGTGTATCCTGTAGAGAGGGGGAGAGAGAGATATTGTATGCCGGGGTAACCATATAATTGTTTGTATGCAAGCGAAGACTGTTGTCTGTCCAATTTGGTTCTGAAAGAATGTTGTTTTTTATTGCATTAAACAATGCTGTTGAATTTGTTGAAAAGGAAAATTACTAATAGCGCAAAACAGTGGTTTTGGGGAGTATTATTGGCTAACAGTCGAAGAAGTCAAAGAAATGCTAAACGATCGATTGGTTAAACTCAGCTTAAAGGCTGCAAAATTCACTCGAAGTATTTTCTTGAAAGTTCCTTGTATACTTTCCACCATAACATTCACTTTTGTAATATCTTGAAATATACGCCGAAGAGCCATGAAAGTACTCTACAAGCATACTCAGGAGTTAACCGAGATATTCCACATTTAAAACTTGACCTATTTAAAATGTTGACCCCATGCTTGGAAGGTATCAAAAGGAGAGGGTCGATATTGACATAAATCTCGATTTTAGTCTGAGATATACTTGGTTTAAAGAGAATTGCAGATTTGTTTCGCATGGTAATGGGTGTTCTTTAAGCCCGATAGAACTTGAAATTTTACCATTGATCATGGTTCGGTGACGATCTCCATTGACTGTAACGCGAGCTCCAGCTTCAATTTTGAAGAAATAAGGTCCGATGATGCCACCGCACCATACGGTGCATTTTTCTGTAATGGAGTCTGTAGGGTCTCTTGTGGATTGGTCTCACTCCATATGCGACAATATTGCTTATTACCAAACCCGTTAAGCCAAAAATGCGCCTAATCGCTGAACACAATTTCGCGATAAAACAACGGGTCATTTGCCAACTGCTCTAGAGCCCAATCGGCGAAAGAACGACGCATATAATAGTCTCTCATGATGATTTGCCAGAGTATACTGAAACAAATAAAAAAAGTTTCATCAAAATTTAATTTTTTGTATTAATTTTTACAATTTAAAGTTCTATCTAGATTAAAAAAAAAACACCCTTTATAAGGGTTATACCAAAATTATGACTATTTGTGGGGGAGGTACCAGAAGGAGTGGTCCGATATATTCCCTACTCCATTTCCAGATCTAGTGTTGATAGAAATATTGAATGTGCGAACTTCGAAGACAATGGGACTATTATTTCACATTTGATGAGAGTTAGATATGGACTCTTTGTGGGGGATATTCTTGATGGAGTGGTTCGATGTGTTTCATTATTCAGACTAGATCTTGCATTGATTTAACTACAGGGGTGTTCCGAGTTTGGTTTTGTGAGATTGGTGCCGTTTTATGAGATTGGAGGTCATGGTTAACATTTTTTAACCGTTGTGAGTGAGGTACGATAAAGAGTGAGCCGCGATCTACCACCTTCACATTAGACCTTGTGTTAGTAGAAAATTTGAAATATGTGCAGCTTAGAATGGATTGGTTGCTTTTTTCGCATTTTTTGAGAGATATAATTGTTCAAAATGTTAACCCGTTGTGGGGGAGCTATCAGAAGGAGTGATCCGGTTATATCCATCTTCTTCCCATATTGGAATGTGTGAAATCTGAAGACAATGGGGCTCTTATTTCACATTTTGCAAGAGTTATAATAACTCCCCTTAGTGGGGAGGTACATGATGGAGTGGGTCGGCATTGTCCACTGATACAAATATTGGGATTGTATGATCCTTTCTTATTCTATGCGGAAAATTATTTTCTGTGAAAATGTTGACCTGTTGTGAGGGAGGTACACGAAGGAGTGGACCTAAATTGCCCATCTCCAAACTAGATCTAAGTTTGACAACAATATTACGATGTATCAGGTTGGGATCAAATCAGATACTCTCTTCTAGGGTTATCGTGCGCACCAGCCAGCCAGACAAAAGGGCAGACGGACGGACGAACACCCCTAAATCGACCCCAAATTTTGTGGAAACGGATTTGGTCCAAAGGGTCTAAATCCGTTATTTCGAAGACGCCGAATCGAATGATAAATACATATACAGGGTGAGATAAAAAACTGCAACAAAGTGAAACGCCAAATTTTTTCAATTTTTTTAATTTTATTGATTGAAAACAAAAATGTCGGAAATAGCATCAAATTTTAGAATAAGTTTAGATTTGTTCGAATTGGTCACCTTTGGCACGAATTATGGTCTTCAAACGTCCAATGAAACCGTCACATGTTGCTCGAATGTTGCTCTGCGGTATTTTGGCCCATTCCCGGCGAAGCGCTTGCTTCAGATGATCGACACTTTGGTATATTTTTTTTTTTGTGCTAACCTTGCTTTCCAAAATACTCGAGACACAATAGTCCAACGGATTGGTATCCGGAGATTTTGATGGCCATTGTGCGCTGGAAATAAAGCATGGAACCCCATTTTGTAACCATTCTTGGGTGGCGCGTGCTGGGAGCGATGGTGCTGAGTCCTGTTGGAATGCCCAAGGTCTGCGGCCAAAATGTTTGCGTCCCCTTGGCTTTAATACACCCTCCAGAATATTTTCGCGATAATATTCGACATTTATTCTGATGCCACAGTCGTTTAATACGAGCGGAGAGCGACCATCGGCTGATATGGTGGCCCACACCATCACCATAGCCGCCGCTGGAGTTCTGGTGGCCAACCGAAGGTGCACATTTTCAGCTAACCTCTTTGGCAAGTAAACACGATAATTTTGTTTGCTTACAAACTGCTGGACAACGAATGTTTTCTCATCGGAGATAACCAAATTCGGCAGTTCACCACCTTCGGCCAAGCGAAGCAACTTGGTATGACCCAAAAGGTTAGCTCGATATAAAGTATTTTGAGTTTTTATTATGAAACAAATCTACTTGCAAAAAGTTGTCAATATGGGTACCTCCCTGATTTAAGCTATTTGGAAGTTAGATTTGAATAAATTGGTAATATCACGAGGAAAACAGTTAGACAGTCTTCAAATATAGAAAATTTTTGGGGTTTTTTTCCGAGCAGCATCTGTTATATAGCATATGTTAAAAGTTCTTCCTTTTGAGAATACCAAAAAGGATTCCTCATCCTTATGATACCAAAATGTCCTAATTAGTATTTTTCTTTTCACAGTTAAAATAGTCGAACTAGACTCCAAGGATAGCCTTTCAATCCGGTTGTTATCAACAAGTAAGTATTGAAAACCTTCTTTATTTGTCTTCCTCAAAATACATATATTTTGAAATCACTGTCCATTTCTATCAAATATAACTCAGGACCATACAAAACTACATTGTGTTTGTTGTTGTTGTCGTTGTAGCCATAGTGTATGCGGTGTATCATTGTGTTCATTTTCTCGGTATATGCCGAGTGTAAAAAGATTTTCATTTTGATCTATTGCGGTTGGTAAAGCTTTAAAAAAATATATGTACCCCTAGATATTTATTTTCGGGTATTCTTTTCTATTTGTATTTGAATGCAACCACTAAATGGAAACACGCACACACACACACATGTACAGAAATTGAAGACAGACATGAAATTGAACAGAATGTGGTTGCAGAAGGTGGGGGTAAAATATGAGCAATATATTCATAACAATTTTACCCAAAAATTTACTTCGTATTTTACTCGGCAATACAAAATACTTTTGTTCGAGTGCCAGAATTGGGTGATGCATGTGCATTGGAGTGATGGAATGTGGTGTGCAGTTACTAATAGGGTTATCCCAGATTTATTAAGGGCCCAAATTAAACGACAGACGCTTTAAATTTGAAATGTTGCATCTAGGTCGGTATTCGTGGGTAGGCCTGTGATAAGACTGGAGTTTGAACTGGAACCTGTTATTAAAGACATATATTTTTTTTTTTTAATTTTCTACAGTCTATTTATAAAGAATATTTTTTAGAATAGTTATTAAAAATTATATCCCGCACTTTTCGCAAAACTTCCGGTTTTATGTTGTTCATTTCGTCTCGAATATTGGTTTTTAATTACTCAATAGTCGTAGGCTTATTACTCGTAACATAAACACCTCAGTTTAAATGAAATTGCTTCTACGCGAAATTATTCTTTCACTAAAGATGCCGCGTAAAAGAGTCATTGTGACCCTCGCAGTGTGCGCTGTGGCTGCATCCTACTGGAACCATATTTACGGATGGTTATCCACAGTTATCTTCACAAAATTTTCCAACTTGACCCGATATCGATCACCAGTGATTGAAATGGCGACACCTCATTTATTTAAAAAAAAGAAACAAATATGGGCCAATGATCCTTTCTGAAGAAACACCGCACAAAATATGACACTTAAATGGGTGTAATTGCCATTATAGAGTTTTTTCGGGTTTTCCGTAGCCCATATCCCAATTTTTTTGTTTTGTTTTATTTTTTTGATCAACATTTTCCAAATTTACATTACATCGATGTCTTATAGAAATATGCATCATTTATTTTTTTTTTGGCGGATGCTGTAATGTGTTGCGTGCGTTGACTAGTTTCCTGAAAAAATGATCCGATATGTTCCATATTCACACCAGAGCTAATTAGGTGAAGGTATTGCATTGTGCGAAGTTAGAAGAAACTTCGAATAAAAATGTTTTATTTTATAAAATATGACTTACCTCGATTTCGAGTACAATCAAGTATTGAATTATACTTAGTTTTAAGCGAATTTCTGTCTTGTTTACATGTTGTAAGGGTTTTATGTGGTATTCGTGGGCAGTTCTGTGATTAGACTGAATTTTTGACTGAAACTTTTTATTAATGACATTTTTTTTTAATTTTAGTCCATTTATAAAGAATATTTATACCCTACAACACTATGTGTTGGGGGTATTATAAGTTTGATTGGGCCAGAATTTATGTAACACCTCGAAATATTGGTTTCCCATATAGGAAAGTATATATGGATCTTCCTAGCTCGCCGAGCTGAGTCGATCTAGCTATGTATGTCCGTCCGTCCGTCTGTCCGTCTGTCCATGTTAATTTGTAATCACTCTACAGGTCGCAATTATGGCCCGATCTTCACGAAATTTAAAATGTAGGTGGGGTTAATGTCAGAATAGAACCCTATTTCTTTTGGAGATGATCGCCAAATGTTTAGGGGTTGAAATGGACCAAATACTGAAAAAATGTCGGATTTTGCAGTAGCTATACAGGTCGCAATTATAGACCAATCGACGCGGAATTTCGCATGTAGCTAGAGTTTAGGGCGGGGAAGAAGCCTACCAATTTGGGTGGTCATCGGATAATATTTAGCGGGTAAAATAGACCATATCTTTTGTGTTGAAAAAAATTCAAAATTGTTCATTAAACCGCGAATATTTTAAATCCTGGCGAAATCACGAAGCCATGACAAGGTTACTTCCGATCTTTACATTAATGTTAACATCCAACAAATCGGATATATAGCAAAATATGTGCGATATATATGTCTTTTAAAGAAGATATGCTTAAAAGATCTCTTATATGTCGAGAACGGCTGAACTGATTTCGACAGTTCTCATTAATTCAGAATGGCCTCTTGGCAGGAAAGAAAAAACGTCTAAAAAAATCGCATAAAAATATCTCTCTAAAGATGAAAATATTGATTTTGTAAAATTTTCTCATATTTTTTCAATTTTGTCATATTTTTGGCATATTTTCATTTTGAATTAAACATTTGGTAATATTTCTACAGCTAACAAAACTAAGTAGTTAGGATATCAGGCTATCATATACAGATCGCATTTATGGCCCGATCCTTACGAAATTTTGCATGGGGATAAGATGAGGGTCAGAATAGAAGCCTACTCTTTTTGGAGATGATCGTCCTATATTTAGGGGTTGAAATGGACCAAAAAACTGCAAAATTGTCAGCAGGTCGTAATTATCGCCCGATCCTCACGCACATTTGAATGGGGGTTACCAAACATTGTAAAAGCCAAGCAGTTTTGGATGGCCATCCAAAAATATTCAATGTGCGAAATAGTTTGCCAACTTTTGTAGACAAAATACGAAAATGTCCATTCCAGTGACTTTTTGGAGAATTCACAAATACAGGAAAGACGCACTTCTGACTATTTCGTTAACGCTGATTTCGTTGAAGAATATGGTCAAATGTCTGTATCTCATATAGATGCGTTTCAGTCAAAAACCAATAATAAATGTTAATCTTTTGCCACTTCTGAGAGATTATAGGTCTTTGGGAAATATTGGTTCCAGATCTAGGAAGTCCATTTAAGTGCAACATCTACCAATAAATTAGAAATGAGCAAATTAGTTTAGTTGCTATTATTCGAAAATTAGAGAACGAAACCTGATGGTTTTCTTTTATTATTTGTCACAATATCTTGTGGAATTCTTTCGAGTATCTCGTCTATATAAACTGTATCGTTTATAATAGTGTTGTAGGGTATTCAACGGTCGGCCCCGCTCGACTGTAGCCTTTGCTTACTTGTTTTAGATTAGTTATGATATCCCGCAAGTAGTGGCCCATTTCTGCTTCACGCAAATATGCTCTTTATGGCCAACATTTTTACCCTTTTTAGGGGAGTTACCAGATGGAGTGGTCCGATATATACTTTGCTCACACTAGATCTAGTGTTGATATAACCACTGAGATGTGCCGAGTTTGAATGGAATCGGGTGCTTATATCCCGTTTTATGAGCTTCATGATTATTTAAAATTTTGACCCGTTGTGCGGGAGGTACCAAATAGAATGTACTATTTTCACATCAGATCTTGTGTTTTGAGAAATATTGGAAGTTTAGAATGAATCTGTTGCATATTTAACACTTTATGAGAGATATAATTATTAAAAATGTTGAACTGTTTTGGGAAGGCACCAGAAAGAATTCTGTTGGTATAAATATTGGGATTTGAGAAATTTTGAAGACAATTGGTCTGTTATTTCACATTTTATAAAAGTAATAATTATTCAAAATGTTTACCAAAAGTTTACCCTTTGTACTGCAGGAAATGGGCCAATATTGTCCATTTTCATACCTGACATAATTAAAAAAATTGAACGAAATGGAATTATCCTTTTTCTGTCTATGAGGTAAATTATATTCTTCGAAAATTTCGACCTTTTGTGGGGGAGGTACCAGAAGGAGTGGACCGATATTGCCCATCTCCGATCTGGATCTAAGTTTGACAATAATATGCCGATGGAACAAATCGGATACTCTCTTCGAGAGTTATCGTGCACACCAGTCAGATAGATGGACATCCCTAGATCGACTCAAGATGTCCTGAAATGGATTTGGTCCAAAGAGACCTAGGGCCTAAAACCTTTGTTTCGATGAGGGACGTTTTGGGCCTATCAAATGTAGCCATATGGCCATTGTAAGTTGTCCAAGTCTTATTAACAAAATGCTGAAAAGAAAAAAAAAAGTAAAAAGTACTCATTACAAACTATGAATACGAAATCTGAAACAATTCCTGTGAAAAATGTCGCTAACATCATCAAAATACCGAATATTTAGAGATATCGTTATATAGGAGCTATACCGTTATATGGGAGACCTACATGACCCATTTTCGAACTTGCGAGCTTATGCAAAATTTTAGCCTTCTATCTTAATTCCTTCAGAAGATAGCCTGATTACAACAGAGAGACGGAAAGATAGACATCGGACAAACGTCTTAGCATTTTACGCTGATCAAAAATATATATACTTTATTTGGGTCTGACACGAGTATTTCGAAGAATTAAAAACGGAATGACATATACCCTCCATAGCATGGTGGAGAATATAAAAAGAATGGAACTTTTACCAGTCATTACCGGAAGAAGTGGGAGCATAGACAAATCTGAACTGATCTCCATAAAATATGGCAGAGCTATTTCTGAGTTTTATTTGATATATTCCACAGCTGTGGATGAATAGTGTGGAATATGTGCAATATTCCATACTATTTGGGCTAATATTACACATTTGGTGCACAATAAAAGGCAAATCGGACGAAGTTATATATGGAAGCTATATCTAAATTTTGACCGATTATCTCCAATATAAATAGGGTTCGTCCTTGGGTCAAGCAAATGACTTGTGCAAAATTTTATCTGGATCGGGCAGTAAATGTCACCTGTACTTTGTTTACAAAAATATATGAACAGACGGACGGACATGCATAAGATTCTATGCATATCATCCAAACGAATTAGGGGTCTATCTCGTTTCCTTTAGCCTGTTAATAACAAATATATAAAGACATAATACCCTGACAACCCTGTGGTGTTGGTTATAAAAAGTCAAGGCATGGGCAGAATCTCATACTACCTTCAAGAGTTTTCTTGACCAGTCTGCCTGAAAGACAGACGAAGAGACATGCCTAGATCGGCTCCAAATGTCCTGAAAGGGATTTTTGACGAAGAGGTACATGTTGGCCTATCAAGGCTAAAGTTATAATCAATCCAACTTCGAAAATCCAATTTTTCCAAATGACACACCCTTTTGCCACAATGCTAGCAAGGACACACTGACATACAAACTCATTCACATACCCCCACCACTACCAGTATGCACATTTTGCGAATAAAAACTAGACATGTTGAAGAAAATAAATGTACAACAAATTGTTCAGGGCACACAAAAACGAAGCACTAGAAGCAGCAACAGCAGCAGAAGGAGATTCTTTGCTAACTAATGATTCGAGTAGAAATGTTGAATTATTTTTACATATTTCCAGCTGATGCCAATTCTCTGTATCTCCAGTATTTCACTTTGTTACCATTTCATTTCATGGCAGTATCATAAATTTTATCTTTGCTATCATCCTGCAGTCTGCCGTCTTGTTGCTGGCCAGGCCAGACCAGCCCCGAGCAGGCAATGAATCCTTGGCCGGAGTGAAGCAACAATTCTTAAATGTAATAATTTTTGTTAGTTGTTGGCCCCCACCCCGCCCCCAGTACAGATCGGAACACAAATTATTATTTGTTGTATTCTGATGTTTAATTAGCCTCGAAAATATAAAACAAAAACTTGCAGGAATTGCATTACAAAATTCCATTTCTTCGTATTGTTGTTTTCTTCTCAGTGCCAAGGAGGAGGAAAAACCCTTCGGAAAAACAACAGCATTCAATACACTTTTCTTAAATGATTCGGCTTGTTCCTGCAACACTTTTTGGCAGCAAGTAGCAATAATGTTGTAGAACTGAAACACCGACAGAAAACACTATGAAGGACGAAAAAAGGATGTTGTTCATCTTTTTTTCTCATTTTTTGCTCATTTTTAATTAATTATTATTTCTCTCTGATTGCCGTCTTTTTGGCATTTCCCAAGCTGAGGGCGGGGTAGGGGGTGGGTTACAGACAGCAGTTCCAGCATCCGAAGAACAACACATTTTTAGTTTATGTCTTACAGATGCTTTAATTACACGCAGATAATCGTTGTGATTTCAAAGCGATATATCATCGTATGGCGAACCGTAGAGAAATGCCAAAACAACACATTTATGTCGAATAACTTTTTTCCCGGGTTTTTACATGGGTTTTCTCGTTGTTGTTGTTGCTGCTGCTGGACGGGGGGAAATTTAATTGCATTTTTCGTTCACCATTCATAAATTAATGATAATTACAAGGAAATCTTGTATTCCTGCATAACACGGCATGAATTATTGCCTGCCAGCCAGCCAAACGGCCTGAATGCCTAGACTCTTGGCTGCTGGCAAACCGACGTTTTTATATCTCCCAGCCCAGAGTGGAGAGTGGCCAGGCCAGAAATGGCCCAAAAAAGGGCTAATTTCTTTAACATGCATGAAAACATTACATTTTAACAAGCAGACATTAACGATGGCAAAAATATGTACATTTCGGCTAAAAAGCCAAAATGTCAGAACCCATAACGAGAAAATAGGCAAACAATTTCAATACAATTTCAAAAAAAGATAATGGGAATTTTCCTTAACTGTTTAATACTTACTAAATCATTTGGGTGACCTAAAATAACACTGAAAGGAAAAGCTTCACTGTACCATGGAATCTTACCTGATATCATTAAGAGATGATAGAATTTTTTAACTTTTCGACTCTTAAAAAATTGTATACATTAAAACATTTTGCACCCGCATGAAGTAAATGTCATAAACTTTAAAAACTTTGATACCTAATGATTGTTTGTCCCAACCACATTTGAAAATATTTCTCAATATTGAGGTTCAGTTATGTCAGCAGCCAAATTATGCGGACTATAAAAATTGTAAATTGGGTTCCCATATGGTGGACACTGATAACACTGACAACACTGTGCAGTAAAAAAAAAAAATAATTTCATGGAAAATTCAGCAGATTTGAAAGAAGAGCTAAAAAACCGACAAAAATAAGCAATATACAGGGTGAGATGAAGAAACTGCAACCAACTTCAGACTGCTGTAATTTCTAAGCCACTCGTCCGACAGCTGTTAAAATTATTCTACTGACAGCTCATTGTATTGTTTACAAGCTTACCACCAAGATGCTTTGGTGAGCATTTTCCAGAAAAATGTTATTCCTGATGGAATTCAAGCGTGATAGTGTTATTTCTTTATATTTGGCTGCAAAACACAAGTGACTATCGTTAGAGCACTCCAGCATTTAAATGTGAATAAATCTTTTGTGTTTCATATCATCGCTCGTTTCTATGATACTGGTAGCTTAGCCCGACGTTAAGGAAGTGGACGGAAGAAAACAGCAACATCAGCAGAAATGGTTCGAAAAGTAAAGAGGCGACTTGTTCGAAACCCGCGTTGCAGTGGCGGAAAAATGGCTCGTGAGCTGAAAATATTGCAGTATTCCATTCGGCAAACATTGAAAAATGAGCTCGGGGTAAAGTCATTGAAATTCTAAAAAGTGCAAGAACTTACACAGCAATCGAAAGAAAATAGACTCAAAAGAGCTGCATGCTTATTTCACATACTTTGAGCGATTCGTTTTTAAAAATTTTTAACCCCAGGTGTGGAAGATACCAGAAGAAATGTTCCGATCTCTATAATCTTTATGACAGATCTTGAGTTGATGAAAATATTGAGATGTACAAAGTCTGATTGGAATCGGATGTTAATTTTGTGCCTTATGAGTATCATGGTTATTCAAAATTTTGAACCTTTGTGGGAGGGTAGCCAGTCCGATATGTTCCATCTTCATACCAGAGCTTGGCTTAATAAAATTATTGTGATGTGTGTAATTTTATGACAATCGGATAATAATTATGGTGGGAGATACCAGAAGAAGTGGACCGAATTTGTCCATCTCTGAACTAACCTTGTAATAATATTGCAATGTTCCAAGTTTGGACCAAATCGGATACTCCCTTCGAGAGTTATTGTGCGCACCAGATAGACAAATAGGCAGACAGACGGGTGGACAACGTTAGATCGACTCCAAATGTCTGAAACGGGTTTGGTCCAAAGAGACTTAGGGTCTAAAATTCGATTAATTCGTTGAGGCATATCAAATGACGTATCAAATGATATATACTCCCTTACCCTTATGGCTAAGGGTATAATTAAGAAGTCGTACAGAAGTAGTTTTTCAATGACATGTTTTTTGCTCCAACATTTACAGCATACATTTTCGTTCCGTTGCAACACCTCGAAATATTCTTCAGAGCCCCAATACAGTCGATATAACTATATTAGTGTTTAAGATAAGTGAATACAATTTTGTAGTACTTCTAAGATATTTGGTATATGGAAAAAGTCTAATTCGGACATAAAGGATCTTTTTTTTTTGGGACGCCCTCACATAAACGTATTTTGAAGATTTCAATGCATTCGTTTTCAGACCGTCTGTGTCAAAATTATGTTGTATAGCTAATATATTGTGGTACCTTTTGATATTCGGTACTTGAATGGTTTCATCCCCAATTTTACATAATTCCGCATTTTATGTTCCCCATCCTATATTTTTGACATTAGCCCTTATAGCGGTACTGGTCGGTAACATGTTCTGTCCGAAGAGGCTTTAACTTGGTATAGTGCAATCTAATCTAAGTGGGTAGAACACATCTACGCAGAACTTGCTCAAAGTAAGTGCAATTTTTGGAATAGCCCCCCTTTAAAGTGCCTCCTAACATGTTAACTTTAAACTGAATGAACTACAAATTTGAATTTTACATTTTAAAAAATGTCAAAATGTCATTTTACAAAAATATTTAACTCCAAGTCAATGGCTCTTTTGTGTTGAGAACATCCTCTAGAGGCCTGCTATACGAAACCGGCCTTCTAAGAGTCTTCTTTAGATTGAAGATTCTATAGAGGTCTGTGAAGATTTCCTAAACATAGATGTTTATTTAAAGTATTATCTAATCTTCTTCTGTAGTGTAAAGGGTATATTAAGTTTCTCATTTCGTTTGTCACATCTCGAAATATACATTTTTGAACCTACAAAGTATGTATGTTCTTCATAAACCTAAAATTCTATGTCGATTTAGCGATGTCGGTCCGTCTATCTGTCTGTCTGTGAAAATCACTCTAGTTTTCGGACAAAATTAAGTAGGTCGATAAAATTGTACTCAGATGTGTTTAAGATCTGCAGGGCTTTTGCTATTGCATTGGGCTATATAGGTCCACATAGGCTTCATACAACTATACCGGTAGATTTAAAGGTTTTTTAGTCACAACTTCGAACTGATTTGCTCTAAATTGGGGACATGTGTTCCGCGTGGGAAACATCCTTGCACCAGGTTTGTATAGACCCTATATAATGTCACAGTTTTTCACCGGAATTGATAAAAATTTGGTATACAGTGTTCGTGGTGGGTACCAACTTCTTTGACAGATAATTGGTTTTAGATGTCCACTATTAAGTGTGGGTCCTATATAACCTGAATTTTTTAGCATCTGATTTTTTTTAGATTTCAAGTTACTTTAAAATAAAGTTCGAACCGGCCGAATTAAGCTACTTCTTTGCTTGTTTAGATCTTCCATTAATATACAACTTTCTAGAATGTGTCTGTAGGTTGCTAAAGTATTTTCATATTACCTTCAAACTGCTCTAAATCTGATAGTCAACTACACCAAGCATTAATCAATGTAGTCTATTTCCAATTCTCCCATTTCTTAAAGAAATCTCAATTTAATGTACGAATACTCCAATGGATAGAAAGTTAAACATTGATCCAGTAGATAATTTAATTAAATTAGTAAATAACAGAAATGATAATTAATCACCATATGGTTTCTATCGGATTCTGGTTAATAACTTACAATCAGAGGCATCACAATCAACACCCTCCACCCAAACCCCAACGACACCCCCTCCATCCCCAACACACCACAATCATTATCAGCTGCAAGAAAATTGTCTTCATCATTAGAGCACCTCCCGTGGGCAAATAACAGCTTAACATTTTAATGGTAGCGGTGCGGTGGTGGTTGGATCAAAAGAAACGAACGAACGAACGCACGAATGAAAGAACGAACGTAAAGCAAAACTGAATAGAGATATAATGTTATAATCACTAAAGTATTGTCTTTGGGCCATAATTCATTTATCAGTGCCTTAGAAAATGACAGGAAAAAAACAGAGATAAATACTCGGGTAAACAGAGTCACAGAAACGGACACTGGCTGACACTCACACACCAACAAATACATACAACCACACACACACACCACTTGCAGGCAGATTAATAAATGAAAAACACGAAAATCTCGTTAATCGTTTCAATGACATCTGATGACTGGAATCTTATATAGGCAGCAGCCACACCAAAGAGAGATATACAGGAACTAGGATAAAGTAAAGTGCCACGAATGCGTTCAGGCCACAATTGGCCAAGGATTTTTTACCTTAAGATGGAAATAACCATGGGACATTTTACTTGAGGGTATTTCACCTTTGTATTGTTTCATTACGCCCGGCTGTGTCCGCTAAGTTTTTAATGAGATTAACAAATCAGGGAGCAGAAAGTACAGGTAATTTGGTGGAATTTAAGGCTCTTATAAAACTAATACCATTTGGGATATGAAAAGTCCTAAACTTTCGTTAGCTGGCTAGTTTTTAAAAAAAAAGTTAAATAGTATCAGTCGGATTTGCCGACAAATGTATACCCTCAGCCCTGCGTAATGATTATTCAAACTGTGGACCCTTTAACGGGGAAGTTCCATTTTGTATCTGACCTAAGTCTGATATAAATGTTGCAACGTACCAGATTTGGGTTATGGCGAACAATTTCTCCAAATTTTATGAGATGTTATAACTTTTGGAAAATGTGGAAATATGCATCAGGTACAGGTGCGGAAAGAAGTATTCCACTTCAGATGATAAAAAATAAGCTAATCAAAACATTTATTTGCTATTTTGTTCGAATTATTAATAAATGTTTTAACTTTGTAAGTGGGTGGTACGAGAAGGAGCGTGAATCGGAAAATGAGGAGTGGTCCGATGTATTTCATATGAGAACTTGTTTTGGTAAATATATTGAGATGTGCAAAACTTGAGGACAATCCGCCTCTTATTTCACATTTTATAAGAGATATAATTACTAAAAATGGCCTTTTGAAGGGGAGGCACTTGAGGCAGTGGACCGATATATTCCATTTTCGTAGCTGACCTAACATCGACCAAAATATTGGGATTTGCAAAGTTTGCTCAAAATTGGGAGATATTTTCTTATTCTATAAGGTAAATTATTTTCTGGGAAAATGTTGCCTTTTTGTGAGGGAGGTACCAGAAGGAGTGGGCCGATATTGCCCACCTCCGAACTTGGTCTAAGTTTGATAATATTATTACGATGTGCCAAATTTCGACAAAATGAGATTTTTTCTCCGAGAGTTATCGTTCGCAGCAGCCATACAGACAGACGGATGGAAGGACATACCTAGATCGACTCCAAATGTCCTGAAACGGATCTGGTCCAAATATACCTAAAATTGCAAGTTTTGGCTGTATCAAATGATATACGAGATAAAAAACTGCAACAAAGTCTAACGCCATAATTTTTATTTTTTTTTTTTTTTAATTTTATTGAATGATGGCAAAAAAGGTCGGAAATTTTAGAATAAGTTTAGATTTGTTGGAATTGGTCACCTTTGGCACTAATTATGGCCTTCAAACGGCCAATGAAACCGTCACACGCTGCCCGAATGTTGCTCTGCGGTATTATGGTCCATTCCCGGCGAAGCGCTTGTTTGAGCTGAACGACACTTTGGTATTTTTTAGTGCCAACCTTGCTTTTCAAATACCTCAGACACAATAGTCCAACGGATTGGTATCCGGAGATTTTGGTGGCCATTGTGCGCTGGAAATGAAGCGAGGAACCTCATTTTATAACCATTTTTAGGTGGCGCGTGCTGACTGTGATGGTGCTGAGTCTGTTGGAATATCCAAGGTCTGCGTCCCCAAGGCTTTAATACACCCTCCAGAATATTTTCGCGATAATATTCGGCATTTATTCTGATGCCACAATCGATTAATACGAGCGGAGAGCGACCATCGCCATGGCCGGCGCTTGAGTTCTGGTAGCCAAACGAAGGTGCACATTTTCAGGTAACCTCTTTGGCAAGTAAACACGATGATTTTGTTTGTTTACAAACTGCTAGACAACGAATGTTTTCTCATCGGAGAAAACCAAATTCGGCAGTTCACCGCTTTCGGCCAAGCGAAGAAACTCTTTAGCTCTTTTGAGTCTATTTTCTTTCTGTTGCGGTGTAAGTTCTTGCACTTTTTGGAATTTCAATGGTTTTACCCCGAGCTCAGTTTTAAATATTTACCGAATGGCATTTTTTAAAATTGGAATGAGTGACGGATTTGATCAGAAAATAAATTTTTCAATTTAAATTGAAATCCGTTCAGATTTGGGTATAGCTCCCATATATTTTTTGGCCGATTTCATGTATTTGATGCACTAAACACGCTATATATGTCACAATTCAATGAAGTTTGGAATGTGTGACGGAATATGTTCTAAAATTCTTCTATAAAAGTCTTCATTATATTTAAATTTTGAAAGGCTTCCTCTTGCATTGCATTAGGATAAAAAAGTACCCAGTTCTTCGATATTATTAAATAGAAGTAGATTTTGGGTAACTCGGTTTGCTATTTTTCCACCACAAATTTCTATTTCAAGAATTCATTTCTATCTCAATTTCCTCAAACCCAGCTCACCAAAATGTTCTGCGTCGACTTATAATTAATTCTTCAAAAACAACACAGTTAATTGGCCTTAGCCACGATTCATTTGAATACCGAACAGATGCTCGGACAATCTGTGGTCATGATGCTGTTGTCATTCCTCTAATTCCTTTTGTCATTTTCGGCAAAAATGCTAATTCCACCACAGCTTCTTTTCAAAGCGTTCGGGGTTTACAGGTATTTCGTTATTATTGGCATTATCCTGGGCATTATCGCTGTTACGTTGCTGTTGCTCCTGGAGGCACAAACACTGATTAGGATGAATTTTAAATGTTGGGGATTTTCGCGTTGCTGTTGTTTTGCTTTTTGTTGTCTGTCAGTTATGTTAGTTGTTGTTGTTGTTGTCATTTGTTTACTTAAGGCACATTCCATGAAAATACTCTTGACTATTTGGCTCTGTTGTTTCGTTTCTGTATTTGTGTTATTCTCACGACTTGTGGCAACCTCCCTGTCCTGTCCTGGGTTAGGCGTTTGGCTGACAGTCTCTGGCACTCGCCTTGACATCAAAATGTCAAATTTAAACGTTAATTCGTTAGAATTATCATTATTTTCTGTCACCGAAAATGTCGCGTGTAAATACTGGCGCATTTTGGGCGAGTGCGTGTGCCTCTGCTTTAAACTGGCAACGGTGACATTGCCTCGCTGCCACCTCCTACCCCTGCCTCAGTCTCTGTGACTGTGATTCTAATGCGATTTTCGCATTTTTATTAAAAACAATCTCCCGTGTGTCCTTAGTATTTGTCTTTGTATTTTGCGCCTGCTGGTTTTTGGCCTCGTTACTGGTGTTGCTAATGTTGTTGTTGCTGCTGTTGTTGTCGTTTGCTACTTTTGCCAAGATTGTTGTTGATTTTGCTTTCTTAATGATAAAAAAATGACATGAAATGACAAAAGTGACAGACTTGACAAGTAAACCCGCAGAATTAATGACAAAGAAAAACAAAATATATTGAATACCCCCGACATCACGACACCACCACCTCCGCTACCACCCGCCAATCGACTGCAGCGAAGTTCATGGCAACAGGGATCCCGTCAGTAACCAAAACACTTAGTTAACAGCATCCGGTCATTATTAGAGTTGAACAGTTGTGCAACTTGTGTGACAGAAATTATGATAAGTGTGAACATCTAGGAAAACATTTCATTAGCAGCCAAATGACGGTCAAACGAGAATGGCGCTTACAAAACCTTGGAGGGGAGAGAGAGGCTCAAAAGTCGGCTATTAAGAGATGTTGTATTCAATAAACGCAAGGAATGAGTTAACCACCTGAGGACTCATTTATCGAGTATACACGCTTTGTCGAGGCGGAAAGGACACAACCATAGAGGAGTTAGAATTTCATTTCATTTCATTTGATTTTGACTAGAAAATATGAATCTGAAGAATCTGTGAATCGGTTCTGAGCTCAATTCTCAATTGATATTTTCGGTATTTGGCTTCGATGCATCAGTTAATGATTTCATTGAAAAATGGTAATGCTTCGGCATCTGTCGATGTAAAATAATATTTTCCTAAGCTTTCTTAACCACGGAAAAGCAAAATTAGTCCTGCCTAAAATTATTTCACGAAATCTTTCAACATCCATCTTTAAATGCATAATTATTTGCTATGTAATTTAATTAAAACTGAGTCCAAGGACTTTATGTTTGTCGTCTTTACACCCTTCACAATACTGTTGAGGGTATATTAACTTTTTCATTGCGTTTGTAACTCCTCGAAACACTCGTGTTAGACCCAACAATTCTTGATCATCTTGATCTTAAAGGCCGATATATCTGTTAGTCCGTTAGTCCATCTGTTGCAACCAAGCTATCTTCCGAACGAATTGAGATAGAAACCAAAATTTTGGAAACGTGTGTATGCGTATGCCAGTATGCAGGTTAGGCTTGTAAATGGGCCATGTCGGCCCACGTTTTCGTATGGTCCCCATATAACGGTACCTCCCATTAATGATTTTTAGCGACATTATTCACCGGAATTGTTTCAAATTTCGTACTTGAAGTTCAGAACCTATAACAAAAAATACTTACTTCTACTTACTACTACAGGACCACGTCTTCGTATAGCCCCCATATAACGATATTTATTTTAGCGGACCGGCCGAACATAATTGTTTTTATACCCTCAGCCATATGGCTAGAGAGGGTATAAATCATTTGCAACGGTCAAAACCTGCCTAGTCGAAATAATGGTTGTAGACCCGAGGTCTGTTTGGACCAAATACGTTTCAGGACATTTGGAGTCGACGGTAACGGTACCTCCCGTTAATGATTTAATGCTTTTAGCGACATTATTCACCGGAATTGTTTCAAATTTTGTATTTGCAGTTCAGACCCTATGACAAAAAAATACTTACTTCTACTTACTACTACAGGACCACGTCTTCGTATAGTCCCCATATAACGGTATTCATTTTAACGGTCCAGCCGAACATAGTTGTTTTTAAACCCTCAGTCATATGGCTAGAGATGCCCCTAGTCGAAATAACGGTTCTAGACCCTAGGTTTCATTGGACTAAATCCGTTTCAGGACATTTGGAGTCCATCTAGCGATGTCCGTCCGTCTGTCTGCCTGGCTGGCTGGTGCGCACGAAAACTCTCGAAGGGAGTAAACGATTTGGTCCAAACATGGTGCATCGTAAATGTTTTGTCTAACTTAGATCAAGTTCGGAGACGGGCAATACCGGTCCACACCTTCTGATACTTCCCCCACAAAAGATCGAAATTTTCAAAAAAATATGTTTTCTGCACAGTAAGAGAAAGGATAATCAGGATTAATTAAAACTATTATAAAATATGAAATAGGCGTCCGATTGTCTTTAAATTTGACAAATCTCAATATTTTTGTTACACTATATCTAATGTGATGATGGGATATATCGGCTAATAAAATGCGCATCTAACTATCTTAATATTTCACATATCCCAATATTTTTACTAAAACAAGATCTGGTGAGAAGATGGAATACATCGGTCTACTCTTTTTGGAACCTCCCCCACAAAAGGTCGAAAATTTGAAAAAATATATTTTGTGGACCGATAATCCGATTTTGCTCCAACTTTGCACATCCTAATATTTGCGTCTGTTCTAGGTCAGGTGCGAAAATGGATAATATCGGCCCACTCTATCAAGTACCTCCCCCACAAAGGTTCACAATTTTGAATAATTATAACTCTAATAAAATGTTATGTAATAGTCCGATTGTCTTCAAATTTCAAATTTCACATATCCCAATATTTTTTATTAACCAAAGGTATGGTGTTCAGATGGAATACTTCGGTCTGCTCCTTTTGGCACCTCCCCCACGAAATTTTCAAAATATAGATTTTCTGCACAGAAAGAAAACCGAAATCCGATTTTGCTCCAACTTTACACATCCTAATATTTGCGTCAGTTCTAGGTCAGGTGCGAAAATAGACAATATCTGTCTACTCCATCAAATACCTCCCCCACAAAGAGTCAACATTTTGAATAATTACAACTCTTATAAAATGTGATGTAAGAATCCGATTATCTTCAAATTTCACATATCCCAATATTTTTTATTAACTAAAGGTATGGTGTTGAGATGAAATAAATCGGTCTACTCCTTTTGGCACCTTCCCCACGAAATTTTCAAAATATATATTTTCAGCACAGAAAGACAACAGATAGTGCGATTTTGCTCCAACTTTGCACATCCTAATATTTGCTTCAGTTCTAGGCCAGGTGTGAAAATGGACAATATCCGTCCACTCCATCATATCCGTCCACTCCTTCCCCACAAAGGGTAAAAATTTTGAATGATTACAACTCTTATAAAATTTGATGTAAGAATCCGATTGTCTTTAAATTTCACACACCCGAATATTTTTAAAAACCCAAGATCTGGTGTTAAGATGGAATATATCAGTCCACTCCTTCGGGTACCTCCCTCACAAAAGGTCGAAATTTTGAATATAACCATCAATAAAACTCGAAATTAACAACAGAGGATATGTTATAAAACAAAGGGTCAAAGTTTTGAATAACCAAAACGTTTGTAAAATCCGAAATAAGCACTAGGTTCTCTTTATATTTCACACATCCCATTATTTCCACTAAAAAAAGATCTGTTGTGAAGATGGGATACATCGATCCACTCCTCTAGTACCTCCCCTTGTTAACTTGTTAGAATGTGCTTTGAGTACCCGATATTGCAAACCATCTCAAAAATGTCAAATCCAAAATCGTATAAAGCTGTTGATCCAAACTTCGAATATCGAAAAAGTTTTTAAGGCAATTTAGGCCAAGTTTTCAAATAATGTGAAACCTTTTCAAAAATGCATGATCTAAATATCAGAAAGAACCCCATTTAAAAATGGGAATTGAGGCCTCAGATTTGGTTCAATATTTTTACATCTTGGGATATTTACCAAACTTTGGTCAGGGGCTTCCTATCAATATATAAATCGTAAATTTTGGGGAATCTTGAGGAATAAGGATTTCCATGCAATCACGGAATTTTAAAAATAATATATTTGTTAAAAGCTTCTTTACCAAGAATCATGTTTTTTTAATATCTGCAAGGAATTCCTGACCAAATATTTTGGTAAAACTTTTGTTAAGAACTTCCTGTCAATAGATTTTAATTAAATTTTTATGAGCAAAAATCATATACTTTTAGAGATTTTTTTTTCTCCCAGCCACAAGTTGCCTGAATTATTTAGTAGTATTTTTGGGTACATAGAATATGAGTTGTTTTAGAATATACCCCAAGCCGACTGGTAGTTTATATCTCAATTTAAACCATTCAAATTTATTCCACTACTTACTAATTTCAAATGTGGTAAATTTTCTGATAAGTATTACACAATTTTACATTTTAAAGTGAAACCCCTATTTACAATCTATTCGATTACGGCAAGTATTTAAACAACATAATCGTCTATTACTTGCAGGGTAAATTAAACTTAAACGTCAATCAAGAAAGTCTTTTCAATTCTCCCCACAAACACTATTGTCCTCAATTTACCACTATAATCCCCATTATCCTAGTTCATACAAGGATAATGATCCAAGTGTTATAATTATGCACAACACTTTCCGAAGGCTCATCTATCATTGATACACAGCAGAATGTGTCACAACAAAAAAGCGGCAATGATGATGAAGATGATGACACAAAAAAGACATGCTGGCAATAAAAACTTTCAAATGAACGGAAATTTAATAAGGCCCATAAAAAGCAGTTAATCTCCTTTTAAAATAAGGACGAACTTAACACAGAGGCTCTTCTTCACACACACACACACACATTCACACACACCCACCTACACAAAATGTTATATAAAAGAGAGGATCAAAATGTCAACACCAGTGACATCTATTACCCAATACTTCCAACTATTCATAGCAGCAGCAACAATAGCTAGCATCGATTGAGCAGCAGGAACAAAAAATTAAAAAAGAAAAAGAAGAAGAACGCCAGCAAAGGAAATCATAAAGGATTTCAATCTATCAGTCTTAACGTCCATCCAAAATCGGACATGAAAACCTATCATCAGTGTCACAACGGTTATTATGGGCTTAACAAATGTCCATTTATGGAAAGACAACAACAGAGCAATTTTCCTCGGCCCGAAAAAAATAAAGTCTCTTGGTGCGGAAAAGAAGAAGAAGACGAAAATCTAGCAAAGCTGTTATTGACACGTATGGCGACACATACCCAGGAATTTTTCAATGTTCCATTAAAGGACATTTGACCAAAACACTTTAGACCTACGAGATCGTAAAGGAAAAAATAAAGAACAATAAGAGATGAAGCTGTGACCACCTCCAACACATTAAGCAGCTCTTTTTTGTTTGTTGCTCAGCATAAAGGATTTTCTACATTGTCTTTGTCCTCCTTGACATGATGTGACCAAGTTCTTATCCTTTTTTGTGTGTGTGCGGCTGGCCAATGAACAATAAACATGTTTTATGTAAGTTCGACCACTTAGCCGTCATCTTTATCATCGGCCACATCAGCGCAGCCATCATTATCATCAACATCAGTCTCGGTGCACAATGGACATCCATCCCACCATTTGTTATTTGGTTGTACTTACCGGCCTCACCCCCCCTCACTTCTTCAACGCACGGGATGACATGTTCGCTCATTCGTTTGCCCGTCAAGCAGTTCATTCGTTTTGCAGTGGCTTTTCATTTGCATTGAACTGCGATTTGTAATCAATCAATGTCACAACAGGACGGGTCACCAAATAAATGTGCAGTCCTTTACTTTTCACATGGGTACACACACGCACACACTTACGCAGGAACCATACAAACACACACACACGCTGTTTATCATGAGAGGCTTAACACATGGTATTTTTTTATAACATATTCACACTTTAGTGGCTCACAGAGAGGAGTTAATATTCAACAGACCACCACATCAGCCCCACCGAACTCCCATCATCATCCCGGGGAAGTATGACAGAAGTTTAAACAAATTTTCCGTCAGCACTTAAAATGAAGTCCTTGATGTTAAGGAATAAGATATGATTAGTAGGAAACCCCTGTTATGCTCCTAAAAATCCATCTTTGCCAGGATATTAAGGAAAAGTTATTCTTACACCCTTAGAAGGTATACAGGGTGAGATGAAAAAAACTTCAGCCAAATTAAGACTGCTGTCATTTCTAAGCCACTCGTCCGACAGCTGTTAAAATTATTCCAGTGACAGCTCATTATATTGTTTACAAGTGTATAAAAGCATTCTGATGAGAAAATTCCAGATAAAAAGTTAATCGTGATGGAATTCAAGCGTGATAATGTGATTTCTTTATATTTGGCTAAAAAAACACAAGTGGCTATCGTTGGAGCACTCCAACATTTAAATGTGAATGTGAAAAATGTGCTCGGATTAAAGCCATTGAAATTCCAAAAAGTGCAAGAACTTATACCGCATCTGAAAGAAAATAGACTGAAAAGAGCTAAAGAGTTGCTTCACTTGGCCGAAAGTGGTGAACTGCCGAATTTGGTTTCCTCCGACTTCTATGAGAAAACATTCGTCGTCCAGCAGTTTGTAAACAAACAAAATGATCGCGTGTACTGGCCAAAGAGGTCAGCTGAAAATGTGCACCTTTGGTTGGCCACCCGAACTCAAGCGCCGACCATGGTGATGGTGTGGGCTGCCATAACAGCCGATGGTCGCTCTCCGCTCGTATTAATCGACCGTGGGATCAGAATGAATGGTGAATATTATCGCGAAAATATTCGGGAGGGTGTATTAAAGCCTTGGGCACGCAAACATTTTGGCCGCATACCTTGGACATTCCAACAGGACTCAACAGGCACCATCGACTGAACACGCGCCACCCAAGAATGGTTACAAAATGAGGTTCCTCGCTTCATTTCCAGCGCACAATGGCCACCAAAATCTCCGTTGGACTATTGTGTCTGCAGAATTTTGGAAAGCAAGGTTGGCACTAAAAAATACCAAGCGCTTCGCCGGGAATGGCCCGAAATACCGCAGAGCAGCATTTGGGCAACGTGTAACGGTTTCATTTGCCGTTTGAAGGCCATAATTCGTGCCAAAGATGACCAATTCGAACAAATCTAAACTTATTCTAAAATTTGATGCTATTTCCGACATTTTTTGCTTTCATTCAATAAAAAAATTTTATCTCACCCTGTTCGTACATACATTCAAATTCAAAAAAATGAACTTTACGAAATACCAGAAATACCAAAAAATTCTTTTTGACATTTTTCAGCTTCAATGGATAAGGGGTTGACTCCGAGGATGGCATTCATAGTGTAATTGTTGATAGCATCTGTGATTTCTGCTTTGGCAGGTCTTAGTACCGCCTCATATGCTTCTGAATATCTCTTATAGATGTCCTTCATCATGTATGTCCTTCCTGACACGCCTGGTTGGGGGAGTTGGATGCTATGGATGACTCCCGTGATAACACCCAATCAGGTACTGCCAAGAAAGCATTTGGTGAAGCAGACGTACGGGAAGGACCTTCACCTCCCCATGTAAATGGTCAACTAGTGTCATGAGAAGTTACACTGTCACAGTTCTCAGGGTAGCATTCTAGCATTTATATTCCCAGACCAACAACGTAGTACTACGAAGAAGTAGGAAACTCCACCGCAGTCTCCGAACAGCAACTTATACCGCAGCATCTAACACCACATGTTGCTGTTCGAACTCCAAACATGTGTGGGGTCTAAAGCCGTTATTCCGAAGATGAAAATTTTTTCCGTACCCAATTATACAATCCTAATATGACAGCCTACGTTTAACTGGGTAAGATTAATGAAAGCGTAGTTTTCTTTTGTGCCATTTGATTTACTCGAAGACCTGTTGGTCCAGTGTATTTATCCTATAAGAATGAAAATCTCTCTAATTTTCTTTTTAACTCCCATTAAGTTAGCAACTAAACTTTTGCAAGCTAAAAAATGTTTTTATTAAAAACTTGGTTCTTGCTTGTTTCAAAAACTAAGCAGTAAATACCTTTTCACCTTTCCGATCTGGAAAGACGATATTTTTTAATCGAAAACTTTCACAAAATTTCAAATAAAATCATTTTTTTTTCTCAATAATAAATTCGTTTAGATATCCTTCCCCTTTTCCAATTGACTCACAATAAATTCTAGGAAAAAAATCCCACTCTGATTAATACACAATGTGATGAAATGACATCTATTGCTGATTTGCTAAAACGTTCATAATTTCTTTATACATCACCATAAGCAGGAGGGGCTCTTCACAAATCCAAGAAGACATCAAATGAACGCAAAAAAAAAAAACTCACATAAAATTAAAATGAAAAGGATTCCTTGGAGAGATAAATTAAGGAAGTACCAGCAGCACACTGAACACCACCCATAGAGCAACATGGGAGCATCATTGTCACCGATGCAGTCATCGCATATAAATGATGTTCAGAAACGATGAAGGAAATGGCAAAAAAGAAAAGAACAAAGATATCAAAAATTACAAACAAAAAGAAGCATCATTAAACTCCTGGCACTGGCTATCATGCCATGGAGCAGCAGCAGCCGAAGAAGGCGTGCTCTGGACACTTTTTTTCACAAACTCACTCTCTCTTGGTGTTCGTTTTACTTGTCGAGCAAGGAAACTATGCTGTCCCCTCTCAAACAAAAGGCGAAAAAGAACAAAACACTACTCGAACTATTACCACTTTTCTGTTTCGGCACTGCCAGGAAGAAGTGTGTCGATGATATATTACTTTGGTCGACACTCCCCCCTATGGAAAAACATTAAAAATCTTCTTCAATACCAATGAAGACATATGAGTGTGGTTGGTGGGTTGGTGCATGGAAAGAGTATAAACTCATGCACGCACACATACACACGGAAACAATTGTCACATTGGGTGACCAGTTTGCTGGGTGATCTACTAACTGGATAATGCAATGGAGTGGGAATGAATGTACTTAAGATTTCAGAGAATTATTATTTTGTTAGAAGCAAAAGTATGCTACTTTTAAGATATATTAGGATCATTTTATACACCTTAATTCCTGTACTTAACAATGCTATTTGAAAATAAAATATACCATATTTAAAATCTGAAATCAGTTACAGTTATCAGAAGTTACTGGTCGCCAGATAGCACCAAATAGATTCTTATATTTTCAAACCTAAATATATAAAAAATAGGGAAATTAATTACTGACTGACTGATTGAGCATCAAGGCCCAGAAATTTTGCACGAGTCTTGGTGCGTAGGCATGTGATAAGGCTGAGTTCTTAAGAATTCGTACTAAAAAGATACGAAAGATACGATGAGCTAGAACTCTGAAATTTGCAATAAGTATCGCTGAAGGAGTACAGGATAGATGTACCAAAGTATATTTTCAAATTCGAACTTTGAGGGTACGAAAAGTTCTAAAATTTTACAATTTGGCTTTATGTGAGCGGGTAGAGCTAAAAATTTGAAAATAAGAACTAAGGTTAGAAAGTAGGTGAAGGTGATTTTGAAAATATGTACTAAGTGTGCGAACCGTACTAAATGGTACAGTTTAGTTTAGAGTGAACGAATGAAGTTGGAATTTTAAGATATTATATTGGTGTCCCTATTTGTGATAAAGACGTGGTATTAGAAATGTGTACTATAATTGTACGAATAGTACTAAATGATACCATATTTGATGCAATTTGGTATTGGGGTCGTTATTCATGTGTAGCCTAGTGAAGTTGGTTTCGGAAATGTGGACTATATTTATATAAAAAGCACTAATAGTACTAAATTTAGTATTGGTTGGAGGGATAGTGATATAATTCTGAAATTTAGATTACTAAGGGTATCTTTATCTGAGAATTTTCGGTGATTTGGAAATGCGCCCTAAATTTCTACGAAAAGTAAATGGTACTAAATATGGTATTGGGTGAATGAATAAATCTGGAATCCTCAAATTTGATATTGAAGTCTCAGTTGGTATGTGGAATTGAGATATGGAAGTGGTTTGAGATATGGAAATGTGTACTACAAGTGCAACAAAAGTACTTAATAGTACCATATTTTGTACAATTGGAATTGGGTAAATATACTGCTTGAAGTCTGAAATTTGGTATTACGATCGCTGTTTATATGTAACCTAAACATATGAGGTTGGTTTCGGAAATGTGTACTATAATTGCACGAATAGTACTAAATGGTACTAAATTTGGTCTTGGTTGTAGTGATAGAGATAACATTTTGAAAATTGATATTTGGATTACTGATGGTATCTGCGATTTTAAGGAATAGGTCTGGAATCCTTAAATTTGATGTCTTAGTTGGCGCCTCGTATTGAGATATGGAGATCATTTTGGATATTTGTACTACATTTGGTGTTGGGTGAACAGATAGTGCTTGAAATCTGAAATTTTGTATTAAGGTCATTGTGTATGTGTAGCCTGGGCATACGGAGGTGATTCGTACTTTAATTGTACGAATAGTATTAAATATGATATTGGTTGAGAGATAGAGACACAATTCTGAAATTTAATATTTAGATTACTGCTGGTATCTGTGCTTGAGTTTTGGCGTTTTTTTTTTTGGTAAATTGGAAATTCGTCCTAAATTTGTACGAAAAAGTCTAAATGGCACTAAATTTAGTATTTGGTAAATTTGAAGGGATAGGTCAGGAATCTCGAAATTTGATATTGATGTGGAATTGAGATCTGGAGATGATTTTCGATATTTGTACTACAAGTTCATGAAAAGTACTAAATAGTACCATATTTGGTACGATTGGTATTGGGTGAACATATAGTGGTTGAAATCTAAAATTTTGTATTAAGGTCATTGTGTATGTGTAGCCTGGGCATATAGATGTGATTTTGGAAATGTGTTCTATAATTGTACGGATAGTACTGAATGGTACTAAATTTGGTTTTGGTTGTAGGAATATAAATTAAATTCTGAAAATTGATATTAAGATTAATGATGGTATCTGTGCTTGAATTTCGGCGTTTTTTTTTTTTTTTTTGGTAAATTGGACATTTGTCCAAAATTTATACAAAAAAGTCTAAATGTTACTTAATTTAGTATTTGGTAAATTTGAAGGGATAGGGCTGGAATCTCGAAATTTGATATTGATCTGGGATTGAGATCTGTAGGTGATTTTCGATATTTGTACTACAAGTGCATGAAAAGTACTAAATAGTACCATATCTGGTTCGATTAATATTGTGCGAACAAATAGTGCTTGAAATATAAAATATGGTATTAGAATCGCTGTTTATGTGAGCCTAGACATATGAAGGTGGTTTCGATAATGTATACTTTAAATGTACGAATAGTACTAAATTTGGCCTTTGTTGACAGGATTAAGATACAATTCAGAAATTTTATTTTTGAAATTTAGTGGTATCTATACTTGGAAATACGTCACTTATTTGGACAAATAGTACTAAATAGTACTAAATTTGGTATTGGATGAAGGAAGGAATACGTCTAGAATCCTGGATTTGATATTCATTGTCTCAGTTGGAATTGAAGTCTCTCTAGAATTGGGAAATTTGAAGAGAGTTGGATTCTTATTGTGCCTTTTTGAGAGTTTTGTGTTATCTTTAATAGTCTTAAACTCTATATGGGGAGGAGCCATAAAAAATGGTCCGATCTCTACCATTTTTACAGATCTTGTGTCAGTGGAAGAAGGTACTTGATGGAGTAGACTGATATTGTCCAGTAATGCAAATAATAGGATTTGCAAAGTTGGAACAAAATCGGATTATCCTTTCTCTTTCTGTGTAGTTACATATTTTTTTGAAAATTTCGACTTTATGTGGGGGAGATACCAAAAGGAGTGGACCGATATTGCCCATCTCCGAACTCAATCTAAGTTTGATAATAACATTACGATGACCAAGTTTGGACCAAATTGAATACTTCCGTCGAGAGTTATCGTACGCACCAGACAGGTAGACGGACGGACTCTCATAGATCGACTCCAAATGTCCTAAAAATGGATTTGGTCCAAAGAGATCAAGGCTCCAAAACCGCTATTTCGATCAAGCATCTCCAGCCTTATGGCTTAGGGTATAAAAAGTTATCAAATTGTGAATTTTAGGTACTAAAATAGACTAACACGGACTCTTGGAACGAATCTAAAATTTTAATGTCTTCTTAAGGCTCCAAAACTTAAATATATAACTACAAAATGCTGAACCGCATCCGAAATTCAACACACTATTCCTTTATAACCTCCTAGATAGCAACCAATGTTTTTCCGTTTGGCAAACCTCTTTACATCCTCCCCCAGAACATAAACTGAATAACATTAGTTTAGGACTTTTTGAATTAATTTAAAACTTATACATTTTGGCCAACTATTCTCCTCTTTGCCGTAAAGTCAACCAAAACTAAAAGTCAAGTAAATAACTTTCTCTTCCTTGGCGAATGCTGTGTTCTCTCTGTGAATGTAAATGTGTGTGTATGTGTGAGCGGGTAGTGAGTGGTGCTTGTGTGTGCCATTCATTGAATTGGTAATAAGACGAATATCGTTAGTTCGTTTCATTTCCTTTTATAGAAGCACACTTTTTTCCAGCCATCAAATGTTTTTTTGTGTTCTCGGAAGGAGGGTGTTTTCAAGTGAACAAGCCCCCTCGTGCCGCCTCAGGTATCAGTCGTTCCACAGTTGACTTACAGATGAATGTATGTGAATGAATTGTGGCCAACTCTCGACACAAAGTTTTTCTTTTGCATTCAAGTGCTGCAACAGACAGTCCACCCAGCAAAAGGGAACATCACTCCACAAAACGGATGTATCTTAAAGATTTCTTCCTAGGCTACCTTGAGTCCAACAAAAAAGGACTAACATCATCTCGTCATAATCAGAGGTCCACCGCACACATAGGCGGAGGATACATTCGTTATGTGATTGTTGTATACTTGAAGATTTTAAGTAAAGTTTCAGTTTCGACTGGTGATTGCAGTTCTTGTTTTTTTCGTTTGGGTGCTACTCTACCGGAGGATGTCCAAACATTGCAAGACCTTTACGTTATAATACAAACTTTGGTTTTAGGCAGTTTGTGGTAGAGCATTACAAACTTTAGCAAAAACACGCACAAACATACACATAGCAGCAGCAACTATCCAAAAATCATAAAATATTTTTTATTTTTGTAAAGAGGGGGCGTAGCTTTCACTTTGTCATTATTTGCAATGGCACAAAGGGTGGTGGCATGTGAACTGTTCCTCTTTTTGCTGTTGCTACATCAGGGAAGTTCAAAGTTTCACAAACAAAAGTTTTTAGTTTGATTTTTCGTGTTTTTTTACTCAAGTAGACAATAAATTAAATTAGAGTATGGACAAAAATTTGCAAAAATTTAAAACGTTATGAAGAACTTAAGCGGATAAAATATGAATATAAGCTTAAATTTCCCGTAGGTAAAATAATAATACTTCCAGATTTTTGTATTCCAATACTTTTTTGACAGAATAGGCTCTGTTATTGTTGATGGAAGACACTGTCTGAGATATAAAAGTAACAAATTGTTTTTTGCATATTAGGTTCACTCTGAAAAATTGGGTGAAATAGACCATGACTTTTTTGTGAAGTATGGCAAATCAGAAACACTTGATAAGGGCACTTCTGAACTTCATATAGTACAGCAAGATCTATATATTAAATTTCTGTTCTTTCTTCTGGAGCGATTTTTCTATATCGTCCACTACTGATGCCTTACTTTTTTAGTATTTTTGAGATCCTAATTTTTTAATTTACTTCCAGAACTGTTGTTTTTTTTTTCGATAATAGGGTTTGATAATCACAACTTCTGCTGTTGAATACAAAATTAAAATAAGCAAACAAATCTTAATATTTAAAATAAATTTTTATAATCCAATTATGCATCCCAATATCTTGAGGAATTCCTTCATTCTATACCAGTCGAAACCTTTAAACTACGAAAAAATGGGGGTGCCGCTATATTGGGACTTCATCGGATAGTGGACTTTTAAGTAGGGTTTGGGAAGGGACATGAAGGATTAGACCAATAATTTATCTCCGAACTCGATCTAAATTTGGAATGAACATTACGATGTTCCAAGTGTATAACTGATGTTATAACAAGTGGTATCACTTCGCATTTTATGAATACCATTATTATCCAAAACTTTGTAGGGGAGTTGTGAAACGTGTTGACCAATCTTGTCCATTTTCGCACGAGATCTAAGTCAGGACACAAAAACTAAAACTATCAAATGTTAATAGAAACAATACACTGTGCGAAAATTGGTGAAAAACCACTTCGATGAGTACGCTCAGTTTTGGTTCTTTAAGGGGAAGATACCAAAGGGAGTTTTGTAAATATTTGAATGATCGAATTTCACCCAATACTGTCCATTTTCGGGTACACTAATTATTGTAGTAGTAGTTTGGTTTCTATCCCAATTACGCAGCTCTCCTTACAAGGCAACTTTTCCTTTTACTGTACCAATGATTCTGGATGTAATTCAAAGATCTCCCTCAAATTTCAAAGCTCTATCCAAAATATTGTGAAATAAATTTCAAAATATAGTGGTACCATTATATATGGTCAAAACTAAACAAGAGCCTTAACTACATTTGACCAAAGAACCCAGAACTCCTTTGGGATTTTGATCTACAGGGTGGGATAAAAAAACAGCAATAAAGTTAAAACTGGTAATTTTTACATTTTTTCCAATTTTATAGAACGAAAGCAAAAAATGTCTGAAATATCATCAAATTTTAGAATAAGTTTAGATTTGTTCGAATTGGTCACCTTTGGCACGAACTGTGGCCTTAAAACGGGCCCTTGAGGTGATCGACACTTTGGTATTTTTAGTGCCAACCTTGCTTTCAAAAATACTCCAGACACAATAGTCTAACGGATTGGTATACGGATGGCCAATGTGCGCTGGAAAGGAAGCGAGGAACCTCATTTTGTAATCATTCTTGGGTGGCGCGTGCTGAGTGCGATGGTGCTGAGTCCTGTTGGAATTTCCAAGGTCTGCAAGCCAAAATGTTTGCGTGCCCAAGGCTTTAATACACCCTCCCGGATATTTTCGCGATAATATACGGCATTTATTCTGATTACTACGAGCGGTCGATTAATACGAGCGGAGAGCGACAATCGGCTGTTATGGTGGTCCACACCATCACCATGGTCGGCGCTTGAGTTCTGTTGGCCAACCGAAGGTGCACATTTTCAGCTGACTTCTTTGGCAAGTAAATTGGATAATTTTGTTTGTTTACAAACTGCTGGACAACGAATGTTTTCTCATAGGAGAAAACCAAATCGGCAGTTCACCACTTTCGGCCAAGCGAAGCAACTCTTTAGCTCTTTTGAGTCTATTTTCTTTCTGTTGTGGTGTATGTTCTTGCACTTTTTGGAATTTCAATAGTCTCATTTTTCAATATTTGTCAAATGGAATATTGCGATATGTTCAGCTTGACGTGGGTTTCTATCAAGTCGCTTCGTTACTTTTCGAACCATTTCTACTGATGTTGATGTTTTCTTCCGTCCACTTCCTTGAAGTCGGGCTACGCTACCAGTATCACGGTAACGAGCGATGGTACGACACACAAAATATTTATTCACATTCAAATGCTGGAGTGCTCTAATGATAGCCACTTGTGGTTTTCCAGTCAAATATAAAGAAATCACACTATCACCATTGAATTCCATCACGAATAACTGTTTTTCTGGAAAATTCTCACCAAAATGCTTTTGTACGCTTGTAATCAATATAATGAGCTGTCAGTGGAATAATTTTAACAATTGTCGGACGAGTGGCTTAGAAATGACAGCAGTCTAAAGTTAGTTGCAGTTTTTTCATCTCACCCTGTATGAATTTTGTCCACTTAACATTTTCCAGAATTCAGACTCCTAATATTTTCACCAACACAAGTTCTAGTATGGAGATGAAATATATCTGCCTACTCCTTCTGGTACCTCCCCTAACAAGAGTCAAAACTTTGAATAATTATAACTCATAAAACGTGATATAAGAATCCGATTGTTTTCAACTCTTCACATCTCAATATTTTTACCAATACAAGATCTGGATGATAGCTATCGGCCCACCCCTTCTGTTACCTCTTCCACAAAGGATCACAATAAATCTTCCACAGAGGATCACAATAAATCTTCCACAGAGGGTAACAATAAATACTGACAATTATTTATCTCATAACTTAAGGAAACAACTCAGCGATTATTTTCAAACTTGGTATATCTTAAAATCTCTCAACCAGGGATCTGATGTGAAAGAATCTGTAAGGGTACTTCTTGTGGCCCTTCCCCAAACAAGTTGAACATTTTGATTATTATTTGTTCAGAAAAAATTGAAAAAAATGTTCGATTTCCTGTATATTTTGCACATACCAATATTTGTTTCAGCAGTAAATGAAGTGATATACTTCGGTCCGCTATATATGGTACCTCACGCATATTTCAACATTTCCCAAAAATTATCACATATCTAATAAACTGTGATGGAAGTAGTCTAATCTGAAGTATGAAATATATTAAATTCATGCAATCTATTAAGGTCCATTACAGCATAGTCACCGGTCCATGTGAAAGCAGTTATAGGAACTACGAGAAGAAGGCAACGGTTGCATATATCTCGTATCTCATCCGTCACTGTTCTTCATTAAAAATATCACATTTATTTCATGCTTAAGCGCGCCTATTACTGTATAACTTCGCTGATACAATAGAAATAAGTCAGGGAACCTTGTGATTTTCATAAATACCAATCAAGCCATCACCATATTCAAATTCGAAACTTGAAATAAACGGCGAATAATGTAGCTAAAATCATCAAAATACCGTACATAGGGAGGTACCGTTATATCGGAGCTATACGAAGACCTGGACCTGCATAGACATTTTTCTGTCATAGGCTGTAGCTTCCATTACCAACTTCCAATACGACATCTCAAACAATTTCGGCGAGTATTGTACCTAAATTCGTCAAAATACCGAATATAGGGAGGTTTCCTGTCACAGACTGTAGTTCCCATTACGAACGCTAAATACGTAATTCGAAACTACTACGATGAATAATGACGCTAAAATCATCAAAATACCGAATATTGGGAGGTACCGTTATATGGGGGCTATATGAAAACGTGGACCTACATTGCCCATTTTCGAACTTAACCTGCCTACTGGCAAAATAAACATGTGTGCTAAATTTTCGTTTTTCGTCTCAATTCGTTCGAAAGATATCGTGATTACAACAGACAGACGGACATGGCTAAACCATCTTAGAATTTTACACTGATTAAGAATATATATACTTTGTTGATTCTGGCATGAGTATTTCAAGGAGTTACAAACGGAATGGCAATGTTAATATACCCTCCATAGTATGGCAGACAGACTCTACATTAAAAATATGTATGGCATATCTCAGACATTGTTTTTCTCTAGAGTCCAAAATAAACCCATCAATACCTTTCAGCCAATCACGGAGCCCTCCAACCACAAAAATTCCAGCCCACAACCATATTTAAAAATATATTATTCTATAATTAGAAACCATTGCCACCAAAACGAAGAAGAAATTGAAAATATCTCGCCAAAACACAAAATTAAAATGTAAATTACATTTGTCAACAAATATAAACTTCAATGTCATTTATTGCAACAACAACAAAACCAAGCAACGAAATTAAACACTTCGAATGTCTTTAGCAAAAGTGGTATCATTTTGTTAAAATGTTCCAATTATGGCCATGTCTTCTCTTCAACCCTACAGTGGTCGATAGGCGTAACTTTAGAGTTCATGGTGAAAATATTTGTTATAAAAACAACAGCAACAACAAGGGCAATTATGCTGGCTGCAATTAAGACTATCATTAGCTGCTGTCCTTTATTGCAAAACACATCATCATTAAAAAGTAAAGCCCTTTTCATGACTTCGGCTGTGGCTGCCCTTGATATTTCCCCCTGCCCTCTCATTCACTCCCTCTCTTTCTCTCCTACTTTCATTTCAGTCATTGCTATTTTGTTTGGCGAAGGTTTTTCATTGCTTTTTATGATTTTGACATTTTTAAATGCCAACAAATTAAGACATCTTCTACTTCTTTAGCATTGCCATTAACATTGCCTAAAATAACAACAACAACAACAACACCATCAGCTCCAATACCATCATTCCCAACGCATTTTTAATAATTTCAACAAGAACATTAACGGCTGGCAATGAAGGCGTTAGCCTAAGTTTGAAACAGGGGTTTGATGGCGTTATGGTTAGACCTTCTTAAGAGATTTCGCCATAAAAATCTTGATTTAGTTTTTCCAGGAAAACACTAATTTATTCCTTGAACCTTATTACACATTTCAACTTTTGATCGAATTTTCGATTTTTTAAATACAGGTTATTTAAAACTGCAACAAAGTCAAACGAAACCGTAACACGCTGCCCGAATGTTGCTCTGCGGTATTTTGGCCCATTCCCGGCGAAGCGCTTGCTTGAGGCGATCGACACGTTGGTATTTTTTAGTGCCAACCTTGCTTTCCAGAATACTCCAGCCTCAATTGTCCATTGGTATCCGGAGATTTTGGTGGCCATTGTGCGCTGAAAATGAAGCGAGGAGCCCCATTTTGTAACCATTCCTGAGTGACGCTGAGTCCTGTTGGAATGTCCGAGGTCTGCGGCCAAAATGTTTGCGTACCCTATCCATCCAGAATATTTTCGCGATAATTTTCGGCATTTATTCTAATGCCACGGTCGATTAATATGAGCGGAGAGCGACAATCGGCGGCTGTTATGGCGGCCCACACCATCAGCATGGCCGGCGCTTGAGTTCTGGTGGCCAACCGAAGGTGCAAATTTTCAGCTGACCTCTTTGGCAAGTAAACACGATCATTTTCTTTGTTTACAAACTGCAGGAATAATTTTAACAACTGTCGGACGAGTGGCTCAGAAATGACAGCAGTCTGAAGTTGGTTGCCGTTTTTCATCTCACCCTGTATATTTTGACTTCAGATGAATATATCCCATCTTCACAGCATATCTTGTGCTAGTAGTGAAATATGAAGAGAACCGGATGTGGCCCTTTGTGGGGGAGATACCAGAGGGAATGATCCAATCTCTCCCCTTTTTATAACAGATCTTGTGTTGAGGGAAATATTGAGATGTGCCAAGTCTGAAGGGAATCGGATATTAATTTCGCGTTTTATGAGCTTCATAGATATTCAAAATTTTGACCCTTTGTGGGGGAGGTACCAGAAAAAGTGGGCCGATATATTTCATCTTCACAACAGACCTTGGGTTAAATTTATTGTCCTGTCGTAATTTGAAACCAAACGGACTCTTACACCTCATCTTAAAAGAGTTATAATTATTCAAAATTTTGACCCTCTGTGGGGGAGGTACTGGATTGAGCGGATTGATATTGTCTATCTTCGCAAATGACCTAGAACTAATGCAAATATTATGATTTGCAAGATTGGATCACAATCGGATAATCCATTCTCTTTCTGTGCAGTAAATTATTTTCTTTCAAAATGTTGACATTTTGTGTGAGAGGTACCAGAAGGAGTGGACCGATATTGCCCATCTCCGAAGTCGACCTAAGTTTGGCAATAGTGTTACAATGTACCAAGTTTGGATCAAACCGGATATTCCATTCGAGGACGGACGGACATCGCTAGATCGACTCCAAATGTTTTGAAACGGACTTGGTCCAAAGAGACCATGGGTATAAACACGATATTTCGATGAGGCACTTTTCGCCGTATCAAATTATATATACGCTCTGTAGCCATGTGGCTGAGGGTATAAATATAGATTGGCCTTCTAAACCACTGTGCCGACAATCTCATCATTGATAACTGGAGAAGACAAGGAGGCGAATGAGTAATGTTAATTACCCTCTGAATTAAAAGAAATATGAAAATTTTTGTTTTTGAATTTTATAGGATTTTTATGGTGAACAGGAGGAGAATGAATGAACACTTCTGCCTGCCTGTCTGTGTGTGTGTGTATGTGTAATGATGTACATTCGTGTGTGTGTGCGTTTGTATTAAAAAGTAATTTGCAGTTAAAAAGTCTTTATTTGGTGTGGGTTGACTTGATAATTATACATGAAGAAAATGTCAGTGGCGCAAAATAGGCCCTCAACTTTGTTTGTTTGCTGTTGCCGCCTCCCAGCTCGTTTGGCACAACAACATCATCGAACAGCATCGAGGCCAACCAGGCAGGTTGCCGATGTTAAATTGTTTATAAATGTTGAACATTGAGTGAACACTGAGATTGCCATCCCCCACCTCCCTCTGTACGATATTTTACTCCTCAAATTTCCTTTTGGAGGAAGACAGCGGCAGTGCTTAAGTTTCACTCTTTGCGGCCGACCGTAAGTTGAAGCAAAAGTACCGGAGCGGCATTCGCAGCATTCTTTGCATTGTCTCAGCCATTAAGTGAGTACTTTGGAGTCATTTGAGAAGAACTTAATATGAGATAATGATATTTGATTATTGTTTACCTAAATAATTTTAATGGTTTTATGGCGGCTGCCACAGAAAATCGTAAATTATGCGCAAGGATTTCAACAAAACCATGGTGTTTAAAGTACCGATTGCGTGGGAGTTAATTGAAATGTTTAATGGTAATTTATGGAATGTAGGCATATAGAATAATATTGGCAAGAGAAACCTTTGCAAATTATGCATGAAGGTTGCGATAACAAGATATGCCTCAGGTTTTCGTTGTTTCTAGTTTTCCATTGAAATATTTTCTGTCTTCCTGTGAGAATACCATATATCGTATCTTCTATGAGAAAATAGTCTTCTGATTCGGCACAAGAAGTCCTTATGGTCTTTTCTGAGAAAATCTTTTCATCTACCGTGGTCCTACACGAGGCGACCCTCACATCTTCTATGAGAAGATCTTCTCATCTTCTATGAGAATACCTTCTCATCTTCTATGAGAAACCCTTTGGTCTTCAATGAGAAGACCCTTTGGTCTTCAATGAGAAAACCCTTCGGTCTTCTATGAGAATACCTTCTGGTCTTCTATGAGAAGGCCTCCTATGAAAAGACCTTCAGGTCTTCTATGAGAAAACCTTATGGTCTTCTATGAGAAAACCTTATGGCCTTCTATGAGAAGACCTTCTGGTCTTCTATGAGAAGACTCTTTGGTCTTCTACGAGGAGACCTTCTGGTCTTCTATGAGAAGACTCTTTGGTCTTCTACGAGGAGACCTTCTGGTCTTCTATGAGTCGTCTGTGGTCATCTATGAAAAGACCTTCTGGTCATCTGTGAGACGACCCTTTTCTCTTCTGTGAGAAGACCTTCTGGTCTTCTATGAGAAGATTTTCTGGTCTTCTATGAAAAGACCTTCTTGTCTCCTATGAAGAGACCTTCTTGCCTTCTATCAAAGTAACTTCTGGTCTTTTATGAAAGATCTTCTGGTCTTCCATGAGAAAACCTTCTGGTCTTCTAAGAGAAGACCATCTGGTCTTCTATGAAAAGACCTTCTCTTCTGTGAGAAGACCTTCTGGTCTTCTATGAGAAGATTTTCTGGTCTTCTATGAAAAGACCTTCTTGTCTCCTATGAAGAGACCTTCTTGCCTTCTATCAAAGTAACTTCTGGTCTTTTATGAAAGATCTTCTGGTTTTCCATGAGAAAACCTTCTGGTCTTCTAAGAGAAGACCATCTGGTCTTCTATGAAAAGACCTTCTGGTCTTCTATGAAAAGACCTTCTGGTCTTCTATGAAAAGACCTTCTGGTCTTCTATGAAAAGACCTTCTGGTCTTCTATGAACAGACCTTCTTGTCTTCTATGAAGAGACCTTCTGGCCTTCTATAAAAATAAATTCTGGTCTATGAAAGAGCTTCTGGTCTTCTAAGAGAAAACCTTCTGATCTTCTATGAGAAGACCTTCTGGTCTTCTATGGGAAGACCTTCTGGTCTTCTATGAGAAGACCTTCTGGTCTTCTATGAGAAGACCCTTTGGTCTTCTATAAGAAGACCTTCTGGTCTTCTATGAGAAGACCCTTTGGTCTTCTATAAGAAGACCTTCTGGTCTCCTATAAGAAGACCTTCTGGTCTTCTATGAGAAGACCTTCTGGTCTTCTATGAGAAGACCTTCTGGCCTTCTATGAGAAGACCTTCTGGTCTTCTATGAGAAGACCCTTTGGTCGTCTATAAGATGACTTTTTGATCGTCTATAAGATGACCTTTTGGTCTTCTATGGGAAGACCTTCTGGTCTTCTATGGGAAGACCTTCTGGTCTTCTATGAGAAGACCTTCTGGTCTTCTATGGGAAGACCTTCTGGTCTCCTATACGTAGACTTCTGGTCTACTATAAGAAGGCCTCCTAGTGTTCTATAAGAAGACCTTTTCGTCTTCTACGAGAAGACCCTCTGGTCTTCTATGAGAAGACCTTTTGGTCGTCTATAAGATGACTTTTTGATCGTCTATAAGATGACCTTTTGGTCTTCTATGAGAAAACAGCTTGGTCTTCAATGAGAAGGCCCATTGGTCTTAAATGAGACGACCCGTTGGTCTTCTATTAGAAAGACCTTCTGGTGTTCTATGAGAAGACCATCTGGTCTTCTATGAGAGGGACATCTGGTCTTTATGAGAGGACATCTGGTCTTCTGTGAGAAGACCTTCTGGTCTTCTGTGAGAAGACCTTCTGGTCTTCTGTGAGAAGACCTTCTGGTCTTCTATGAGAATACCTTCTGGTCTTCTACGTTTGGTCTTCTATGAGAAGACCCTTTCGATCTTCTTGGAGAAGACCCTTTTAGTTTTCTATGAGAGACCCCTTGGTCTCTGGTGTTCTATGAGAAGACCTCCTGGTTTTCTATGAAGAAACTTTCTGGTTTTCTATGAGAAAACCTTCTGGTCTTCTATGAGAAGACCTTCTGGTCTTCTATGAGAAGACCTTCTGGTCTTCTATGAGAAGACCTTCTGGTCTTCTATGAGAAGACCTTCTGGTCTTCTATGAGAAGACCTTCTGGTCTTCTATGAGAAGATCATATGGCCTTCTATGAGAAGATCTTCTGGTCTTCTGTGAGAAGACTTCTGGCCATCTATGAGATGACCAGCTTGGCTTCTATTAAAAAACCATCTGGTCTTCTATAAGAAGACCTTCTGGTCATCTATGAGATGGCCTTCTGGTATTTTATGAGAAGACCTTCTGGTCATCTATGAGATGGCCTTCTGGTCTTTTATGAGAAGACCTCCTTCTGATCTTCTAGGAGGAGACCTTTTGGTCTTCTATGAGAAGACCTTCTGGTCTTTTATGAGAAGACCTTCTGGTTTTTTATGAGAAGACCTTCTGGTCTTCTGTAAAAACACCTTCTGGTCTTCTCTTTTCTCTTTTTCAGAGATAGGTATTTTTTTAATTTATGTGATGGGGGTAGGACTGGTCTGCTGTTTTAAACTCCATCTTACTTAGATAGAATGAGAAATGAGGAAAATTTCCTACTGTAGTTTTTGTCATAACAAGTATTTGTTGTAAAAACGTTTTTGTTTTTAAATAAAAAAGTGCATTTGGTTGTTTTCAATTTCATTTCAGGTTTATTTCGATATTTTTATAGTTTTTTATTCGCCGTAAAAAATATTTCTTGATTAAATCAAATGTTTTTTGTAAACAAGACATTACGAGAGAGTTTATCGGCAAAATATCAATCGTTAATGCTCTGCATGGTTTTTTATGGTGGAACATTTGCTCCCAGCGAAAGAAAAAAACGCACGCAGTAACAGGCGTCTTACATTCCCTTAAGCCCTCCACGTTTTTTCTATAGATTTTAAAATAACACATTTAACAACATTTTTAACACCTTTAAACAATTTAATAGACTAACACACCCACTTATCGGTACTCCATAAATGGCCGTGCAGCTACGTTTTGCACCGCGCGCACCATAACCATAGGCCAGGATAATAAAAACCAGTTGATTATTGAAAAACAAAAAACACAGAAAGAAAATCAACCGAAAAAAAGGAATAAAACATTAACGAGCGTGTGTGGTTTTTTGTTCCTGGCGAAACAACAAAAACAGAGGCAGCAGCATCACAAAACATAAACACTTTTTGTTGAGTGCTGCGAAAGTGTCATTGATTAAAATAAATTTGTTTGTAATTCCATCTGCTCGCACATAAAATATTTTATGGCCAACAACAAGAACAACAGAAATAGCGGCTGAAAAAAGTCAACCGTTAAAACCAACAACGGCAGACAAACACTCACACACACACTCACGCAAGCACGTTAGCAAGTGTCAACAAACAGGCAGGAGACAAACGAACAAACAGCATGACACTTGATTAACCTAATAAATTCTCAAAGTTTTGTTGCGAAATGTTTCTTGCGGCTATGGAAAGACTATAAGCTTAAATCCAGCACCATCTTCCCCTCCCCCGCACACCATGCAAGTAATTCATGCACAACTAGGTACATGTGTATGCCTACTCCGCCTACCCCACCAGGGCGCAAGGCATATATATGCACAAAAGGTAAGCCATCCATCCCACAAACAGCTTACAAAGTTTTCTTTACTTTTTTTCCCTGCAATATTCTGGCTTAAGATCCTGCCACTGTTGCTGACGTTGCCACCGATGCTGGGGGTGATGGCGTTGTAGATGACGATCTTAATCGTAAAAATTTATTACATATGCCGCCATAAATATAGAACAAAAATAAAGAAATCCCCCGAATGATATATAAACTGAGTTCACAAAGAAATTATAGCGGTAGCTACCGCTGGGCTGTTCCACGCTCGAGGAGAGAAAAATGTTATTTAAATGAGATCTATGGTAAAAAAAAAACAGAATAAATGGGAAAGAAGTTGATTAAAAACTTTCAGTTGATGGTATTTAAAAAATCCAATTCTCTTTTTGATGTATCAGCATCGTTATCAAATGCATATTGGGGTTTGGTGGCGTATGGATTGCGTACTGTAATCCAGGAGTGGGTAAATGTGACATTCCAGCAAACATTTGGTGAATAATGATCAATTTAATTTACAACTACTGTGAGAAAACCTTCTGAACTTCTACATAAAGACTCATTACAGACCATGTGCTCTTATAAAATCTCCGACCTTCGATTCTCCTTTAGAAAACCATCTGATCTTTTGTTAGAAGATTTTCTGTAGTACATGTCCGACCATAGTCTCTTCATAGTCGAAATAATGTGGATGCTATTTTCCCATAGTTAATCAACCCATTATTTTAAAAAGGGTGTCTCACTCGAAACACATTTTTGTTGCTTGGTCACAAATAAGACGACGAATAACTAGTTTGTGACTATTCCTTATTAAATAAATGGATTAATAATCAGATTTGTACAAAAAAAGTGAAAATACAATAACCTTTTTGAAATATTCATATTTTTCCCATCCAAAAATCCAAAATGTTTTGCCAGAGAATCTTAAAAAATTCTAAAGGAAAATAGAAAGATTCAGTCAGTGTTCTGACTGTTATATACCCTCAGCATTTAACCATATATTTATATACCTCAATTTGGGGGATGTACCATAAAAATTGGACCCAATATCCTATATTTTAGATAGGATGATTTCGAGGATGAAGAATCTTTAGAAGAAGCTTTTGACCATGAAGCAGAGTCTAATTCGATACGGCCTGGGATGTACCGTTATGTGTGACCATACCATAAAGTTAAAAATTGGTACGAAACTTCACAACCTTTCACGCCGTTTGCTGTTATTACTCAATACGATTTACTCCATTTAAAATTTCTCAACCCCCGACAATATTGGCTGGTAACTTGGACATGAGAAGTACGGCTATATGGGACCTACATCACAAAATGGAGAATTTGACCAGATAATTGAATATTTATTGGGAGTTTTGCCATCCTGACCTAATACCATTTCGTATTGGTTGGGAACGTGGACTGGGCGGAGGTCAGGTTGCCGTTATGTGGGATTTGTAACAAAAAATATTCTTATGTTAAATTTTTTCTGAACGATGATTTACTACCCACTAGGTACCCTAAACTCAAATTTTCAGCAAAATGGATTGGAAAATGCGATCAAGACCCCCGAAAAAGGTAAAGTCAGGAGACGTTACTCCGCTACTCTTAGGAAGAAAATTGATTTACAAGTCTCCGAAAATAGCTCAAACCAACGGATACCTTCATATGAGGGCTATACCAATTTAGGACTGTGTATTGTTAATTTTTTCCAAGGATGATTTCTAGGAAGTCAAACTATCAAAATTTGTATAAACAAATAAAAAAACAGATAAGTTCGGCCGGGCCGAAATCTTAAAAACCTTGAAACTTTTCAAAAAATAGTCCGGAGATTTTGGTGGCCATTGTGCGCTGGAAATGAAGCGAGGAACCTGCGATGGTGATGAGTCCTGCTGAAATGTCCAAGGTCTGCGACCAAAATGTTTGCGTGCCCAAGGCTTTAATACACCCTAGAAAATATTTTCGCGATAATATTCGGCATTTATTCTAATGCCACGGTCGATTAATATGAGCGGAGAGCAACCATCGGCTGCTATGGCGGCCCACACCATCACCATGGCCGGCGCTTGAGTTCTGGTGGCCAACCAAAGGTGCACATTTTCAGCTGACCTCTTTGACAAGTAAACATGATCATTTTTTTTTTACAAACTGCTGGACAGCGAATGTTTTCTCATCGGAGAAAACCAAATTAGGAAGTGCACCACTTTCGGCCAAGCGAAGCAAGTCTTTAGCTCTTTTGAGTCTATTTTCTTTCTATTGCTGTGTAAGTTCTTACACTTTTTGGAATTTCAATGGCTTTACCCCGAACTCATTTTTCAATATTTGCCGAATGGAATATTGCGATATGTCCAGCTCACGAGCCATTTTTCGGCCACTGCGACGCGGGTTTCGATCAAGTCTCTTCATTACTTATCGAACCATTTCTGCTGATGTTGCTGTTTTCTTCCGTCCACTTCCTTGACGTCGGGCTACGCTACCAGTATCACGGTAACGAGCGATGGTACGAGACACAAAAGATTTATTCACATTTAAATGCTGGAGTGTTACGATAGCCACTTGTGGTTTTCCAGCCAAATATAAATAAATCACATTATCACGCTTAAATCCCATCACGAATAACTTTTTTTCTGGAAAATTCCCACCAAAATGCTTTTGTAGGCTTGTAAACAATATAATGAGCTGTCACTGGAATAATTTTAACAGCTATCAGACGAGTGGCTTAGAAATGACAGCAGTCTGAAGTTCGTTGAAGTTTTTTCATCACACCCTGTATATACAGCTTCTTAGGAGACATATATTTTATTAAAAACTCAGCTTATTGTTTCAAGGGTAGCGAAGCGGATTGGGACGATAGTGTGCATCTACGTTATGGATAGCACGGACCATATTTAATATGCCCTTCCAGAATTTAAGTGTACGATCCAGTCATAAAGGCCGACATATTTGTTAGACTGGACTCAAAAGTTTTACCACCGATTAAGACCAAAGGTACATAGAGTTAGAAACTGTAGTTTCACACATTTTGAGCTATTAAATGATATATACTCTCCACATGACTTCCAACGTAAAGTCCTATAACTTTTTAAAAAATACGAGGGTATAAGGCGCATGTTTTTTCTTAATATATTTTTCGCCTTAACCCAATCGTATCCTCCTACAAAATAAATATATCTTTATGTTGATGTGGTCCCCATATTATTTCGTTTGGTGCTTATGCAGGTATAAAGAAGTTCGCATCAGTCCGACTTACATAATAATAAATTAAATTAAACATCTAACCTCAAGTCGAACTTTGTGGGAAAGGTTTCTTCGAGTATAAATGCGAACTAATACCATCTGTATATATTCACTTCCCGAGATTTTCCATTATTTGAAAACCTTCGTATTTGATACGCAAATCTAACCCATTACATACTCTTAACAAAAGAGACAAATAAATGACTTTGTCTTTGGCCTACCCCGCTAAGCATATAAATGCCCCTAAAAGCACATGAGAATCTCTCCACTAACTCGCAATTCGCCTCCTTCGTGGCCACGACATAAACGACATTTGTATTCACGATTCGTCTATGAACAAAATGATGGCAATAATCCGAATGCTGTAAATTTGGTTTTCTCACGTTTGTTTTTGTTTAAAACACGGCACGATGCTAATGCCGCTCGCTTCGCACCGACAAACGTACGGATAGTAACGATTGCGATTGTATCTCATCCGCGCGTCTGTCTTCCTGCCAAGGTAAACTTGTCGTCGTCGTAATCAGCCAATGTTGGTAATGCGACCCTACCACCACACCACAATCCGATGCTGTGATACGAACCCCAACCGCACTTATAGTGTGTCTCACACCAACTACAACAACAATAAGAGAGGTGGTTAGGCTGGCTGTATTATAAGCTTGCAATTTATCCACAAACATATGACAGTCACATACGCCATGGAATTATTTATTCACAGGCTATTGTTATTTGACGGTGTTGCACAGTAGTTTAGAGAAAAAATTCTCACTGATTTGGCACCATATCTGAAGAGGCCTGCTGAGTAACATTCTCAAATCAAGTGTCAATTTTGCATGTCAAACGAGCTCCGTATCAAATTGTTCAATACAAGGACCCTAAAAGGACCAAAATAGAGCAATTTCAGTATGTGGAGTCAGGTATATTTAATTTTCTATACAATATATCACAATATTTTTATATACATTAAGCCAAATTGTTCCAAAAATTAAAACAAATTAAAATTTAAAAAGTGTGAGACTTGCATAATGCTTATTTTTAGACTTAGTAGATTTTAAAGAAATTTTTTTCAAGGACAAAAATCGTGAATGTTTTATTGTACACCCAGGTTAATAATCAAGGGGTTTTAAATTTTTTTGGCCAATATGCTTGGATTATTAAAAAAAATATTCTTCACAGATATGTCTGCTATAAATAATTTTAGATTTTTAATATAGCATTTTTGAGAATATTTTAAAAGGCTCCTGGACCAAAATCGTGAATTTAATAATAAAAAAATATAATAAATAATTTTTTCCAATATTTTCCTTAAGAATCGTTGGTTTCCCAAGAAATTTTTATCCTGGAATTACTGACAAAAAAATTGTGGATTATTTAAGATATTCAAAAACCTCATAGCCAATAATCGTGGATTTTGGGACAAAATTTGTTTAAGGCCACCTGTGCAAAAATCGTAAATGGTATAATCGTAGACTTTATTAAGAATATTGTTTAAAGGCCTTATTGGCAAACATCGTGACAATTCTATAGGTATAATGCTTCCAAGAACCTTTTGGCCAAAAGTCTTGGATTTTGAAATAAAGTTTGCTTCAAGGACATCCTTTGAAAATATTTTGGATTTTTTAAAAATATTTTAAGAAGGTCTTCCTGGATTTTATAAGGAAATTATTTGCAAGGCTTTATTTTTAATGACATTTTTAAGAGCAAACTCCTGGCCCTAAAAACATCATGGCAGTCCTGGCCAAAGATCGTGGTAGAGACCTAGGAAATTTTTTCTTTTCCTCGACAAAAGTCGTAGATTTTTGTGCAACACAAATCGTAAATTTTTTATGGAAAATTCTTGCGCAGACCTCCTGGCCAAAAATCGTTGTTATTTTAAGGATATTTTTGCTTGAAAAAAAATCTTACATGTTTCAGTTTATTCTTTTCAAGAAAATAAACTCAATGGAGTTTTTATAATCAGGGACCATCTGGACTAGGTAAATGTTATCATGGAAGTCCTGGCCAAAAGTCGTATATTCTTGAGGAACTTTCTTAAAAGAACTCTTGTCCTAAAATCTTTTATATTTTATAAAATATAGTGGAAGTCCTGGTGAGAAATTGTAATTTTCTTAGGAAGTTTCCTTCAAGCACTTCCGAAAAATTTGTTCATCAATCTCCTCTGAAAAACCATGCATTTTTAAAAGTATTTTCACAGAATTTTCCTGAAAAAAATCCTATTTTAATTTTAAAAAATTTTATAAAACAAAAAATTGTTTTCTATAGCCTTTTGACAAAACCCTTGCTTTTTTAAAACATATTTTTACAGACCTTCCTTGGCAAAAATCCTAAGTAATGAAGAATATTTCCCAAAAACTTTCAGGTGAAAAACCTTGGATGTTTTCACAGGGTTTCCTTTAATTTTTTTTTTTTTTTAAGATCTTCTTGGCCAACAGTTAAGGAAATTTGAGAAAACCCCACGATCCTCTGATCAAAATTGTAAACTTATTCTAAGATTTTTAGCTTTAAAGCGGGGATTAGTTCAAATATATTTCAAGGACTTCCCGGGTATAAATATTTTGGATTATTTCAAAACATTTTTCAAAAACTTCTCCGATACATTGGTATGTGGCAGTTTATTGTATATATAAGTTCACGTTTTCGTATAGCCCCCATAATTCGGTAACTCCCGATATTCGGTATTCTAATGTCTCTAGTGTTTTAGCGATACCCGTCTGTCTGGCTGGTGCGCAAGATAACTCTCGAAGGGCTATCCGATTTGATTCAAACTTTGTATTTTCTTTGTTTGCAAACTTCTGGACAACGAATGTTTTCTCATCGGAGAAAACCAAATTCGCCCGTTCACCACTTTCGGTCAAGTGAAGCAACTCTTTAGCTCTTTTGAGTCTATTTTCTTTTCTGTTGCGGTGTAAGTTCTTGCACTTTTTGGAATTTCAATGGCTTTACCCCGAGCTCATTTTTCAATATTTGCCGAATGGAATATAGCGATATGTTCAGCTCACGAGGCATTTTTCGGCCACTGCGACGCAGGTTTCGATCAAGTCGCTTGTATACTTTTCGAACCATTTCTGCTGATGTCGCTGTTTTCTTCCTTCCACTCCCTTGACGTCCAGTATCACGGTAACGAGCGATGGTACGAAACACAAAAGAAGTGTTTTCCTGAAAGTCCTGGCCAACATTTTTGGACTATTTAGGAACATTTCTTCAAGGTCTGTTTGTCATAAATCGTGGATTTTGTAATGAGGCAAAAAAATCATTTTTTTCATGGATTTTAAAACATGAATTTCCAAGTGAAAAAAAATTATGAATTTTATAAGAAAATCTAGTGAATCTTTTACAGGGTCACCCTTGACAAAATTCATGGATATTTAAGAATACATTCAGGAATTTTCTGCCAAAAAAGCTTGAATGTTTACAGATATTTTTATGTGGTCTTCGATTGCGAAAATCGTGGATTTTTAAGAATATTTTTTCAAGATCCTCTTTTCAAAAACTGATAATTTTTTATAAAATTATGACATTCTACCAAATATGATGGAATTCTTTATGTATCCTTCTGCCCTGGCATCTTTAATACTGTCCCTATCCAAGAATTATTTAAAATATTATTGGTGCTTTTTAACATATTTTCAGCTAATACTCGGCTATGTAAATTGCGATTAGAGTTAAATCTTTGTATGCTATATTAGATTAGTTGAATATATATTACCTGGGCACTCCGACATCGTCGATTTTTTAGAAATAATTCTAGTTAGTCTAGTTAGACAACATTTTTCTTAAAACCTGAAATTGTGCATTTTTAATTAAATATGTACTCCTGAGTAAAGATATTAGATTCTGAAGAAAAAATGATTCAAGACTTACCTTTCCATAAATTGACATTTTTCTGGGTACATTTTTACAAGGTCTTCTGTGAAAAATTCGTGGATTTTATAAGAAAATTATTTTCAATGAGCTAAGAATATTTTTACAGGGTCTTCCTTGAAAAATTATTATTTTAAGATTTTTTCGGATATATACTTCGTCGATTATTTAGAATTTAAATCGAAAAAATATTTAAAAGTAATTTATGTAGTTGTCAAGGACCAAAATACTTTAATATTTAAAGGATATATTTCGAATTTAATTTGTGATTTTCGGCGAAAAATGGGCCGACCAATCAAATTATAGCTTCCAAAAGTTTTTGTCACAACCACTGTTACCGAACTTTTGCCATTTAATGCTTAAAGCATTTAAATCTTTGTATGTGAGTGTGGGCGTGCATGGATGTGTACTTTGTCGCAAACACCTCTCATTGCAGTAGATAAGATACCGAAGACAAACACAGAGACATAATCAACGCAACATCTATGCCAATTGCGAAAAAAAAACACAACAAAAAAGCACACGCACACACACACACACTTCAAGATACGAACGCATTGCTGGGGAAACAGTCATCGTCATATCATTGCCGTCAGATAAGTATAATTGAAGCATTTTTATTCTAAATGTTATCCATGCGATTTGTATTTATTTTTGTAATAACTCTGTGGCCCCCCAAATACCTCTCTCTTTAGCTTCCCCTCTTCATTCTTGCAGGCAATTGTAGGCTTAACACTGGGGTGGAGGGGGTAAGTGTTTGTATGGTGTATGGGTGTGCGTGTGTGCGTAATACGTTGTTTTTATTTCATTTCTTCTTAAATACCTAACGGCAGTTTTATTCACTTATGCACGCATAACGTGCAAAACTCACGTATTTATGCTTAACGATTTTTTGCGAACATGCTATGAACCTCCTCTTGCCCTGCTCACTCCCATTCTCTGCTTGACACATCTCATCGCGATTTTATTAAGAAGGCTTTAATGTTATGTTTCTTGAACGCACACGCACCCATAGACACACACAAACTTACACTCATGCTGTGGCTCTTAACTCCATGTATCAATCCGGCTGGAGTAAGGCAAGTACTTTCTATTGAATATAAAAAAACGAAATATTTTTAATATTTTATTCTTGTTGTGAATCACAATGCAACGCGTTAAAAGGTGACAAAAGGCTTTTTATGTTGTTGATCTGCAGAGGAGTGGATGGAGCTTTGGTGCGAATGATTGTTTTTTGTGTGTGGCGGTTATGTTACACATACGACACAAACCAAATACAACAAAACATGGTGGGGTTGGCCAGCCAACCGTTAGCGGCGCGGCATGGCGCGCAAAGGTCCCATGGTCTTGACATTCTGGAATTCTGTTCATGTGTATTTTACGAGCTCCAGTTAATCGCTTGTTTCCTTTAATGCGTTACAGGAAAGCAATAAAACACCAACACCACTACATCAACCGTGTCAGCAACAAGAACAACAACATCGTCGACTATGGCAAATTGTTACAAACATTCCAACACCTTTCGGTGGAATAAATTAAAATTCCTTAAGAAAGCACAGAGATGTAGCAGAACATTTCTGTGCGTGGCACAAAACACAACCATTGAAGTGGAAATTAAAATGTTTAGATCGACGATACGCCGCTGATTATTATAATTTATACAAATGCAATTGCATTTCCCTCTTTAATTGAAAATTAAATGTCGCTAAGGCACTTAAGATTAAGGAAAATACTGACTAAACTAATAAAGCTTTTGCGTTTTTCTTCAAGGGATTTAAGGTTGCAGGATGGAATAATTAATTAACAAAAACAAGAGTGTGGGTTAAGAGGAGGCCATTGATTTTGTATAAACGTCCTTTGATGACAGATCCAAAGACTTTTGGGTCAGGTCAAAGGTGTTTACATAACCAAGTATTTATACTCTACATGATATAGAATAAATCGAGTGGAAAAATCAGACAAAGGTTGTCTTGAAAATTATACTACTGTGGTCTCAGATCTTAATTTGTCAAGCATCAAATTAGTACTGTTATATATACATATTTTCCCACAAATTCTAGAACAAAAACAGTAAGGAAAGGCAAAAATCGGTAGAACTCTGTTGTCGACAATAGGAATAATATGTGTGGAATATGGATAGGAAGTTTTTATTATCTTGTTAGTAATCGGTGAGTTGTTGCCGAATCGATATTGTATAATATAGGGTGAGATGAAAAAACTGCAACCAACTCCAGACTGCTGTCATTTCTAAGCCACTCGTCCGACAGCTGTTAAAATTATTCCAGTGACAGCTCATTATATTGTTTACAAGCGTATAAAAGCATTTTGTTGAGAATTTTCCAGAAAAAAAGTTATTCGTGTTGGAATTCAAGCGGGATAGTGTGATTTCTTTATATTTGCCTGGAAAACCACAAGTGGCTATCGTTAGAGAACTCCAGTATTTAAATGTGAATAAATCTTTTGTGTCTCCTACCATCGTTCGTTACCGTGATACTGGTCACGACGTCAAGGAAGTAGACGGAAGAAAACCGCAACATCAGCAGAAATGGTTCGAAAAGTAAAAAAGCGACTTGATCGAAATCCCGCGTCGCAGTGACCGAAAAATGGCTCGTGACCTGTACATATCGCAATATTCCATTCGGCAAATATTGAAATATGAGCTCGGGGTAAAGCCGTTGAAATTCCAAAAAGTCCAAGAACTTACACCGCAACTGAAAATGATCGTGTTTACTTACCAAAGAGGTCACCTGAAAATGTGCACCTTCGGTTGGCCACCAGAACTCAAGCACCGGCCATGGTGATGGTGTGGGCCGCCATAACAGCCGATGGTCGCTTTCCGCTCATATTAATCGACCGTGGCATCAGAATAAATGCCGAATATTATCAGGAAAATATTCTGGAGGGTGTGTTAACGCCTTGGGCACGCAAACATTTTAGCCGCAGTCCTTGGACATTCCAACAGGACTCAGCACCATTGCACTCAGCACGCTACACCCAAAAATGGTTACAAAATGAGGTACCTTGCTTCATTTCCATTGCAAATTGGCCACCAAAATCTCCTGATACCAATCCGTTGGACTATTGTGTCTGGAGAATTTTGGAAAGCAAGGTTGGCACTAAAAAATACCAAAGTGTCGATCACCTGAAGCAAGCGCTTCGCCGGGAATGGGCCAAAATACAGCACAACAACATTTGGGCAGCGTGTGACGGTTTCATTGGCCGTTTGAAGACCATTATTTGTGCCAAATGTGACCAATTCGAACAAATCTAAACTTATACTAAAATTTGATGCTATTTCCGACAAATGTTTTGCTTCCATGCAATAAAATTAAAAACAATGTAAAAATTATGGCATTTGACTTTGTTGCAGTTTTTTATCTTACCCTGTAGTTCTTATTATTGAAACCTCGATGATGGTTTCTTTGTGCAAATCTCCCATATCTGGCAAAGTTAAATCAGTGACCTCAAAACCTGCGGATGGATTTTTGTTCAATGAAAATATGATCAATGTTTGATTTATGTTTGTTGGATGTTGACGGGTTCAATATAATCAGTAATTACGACGTTGGCGTTCGGAATGATGTCGCCGTACGGAAAGTTGGCGTCGTAGCTGACGAGTGGGAGATAATCAGGGTTTAGAATATCGGAGGTCAGGATGTATATGTCAAGGTCTTCTGAGCGGATCGAGGACTCTTGCCATAATTGTTGGGATATGGCAGTTTGCCGAAGGGATGTTTGGAAGTCGATGTCCAGATCGTCTTAAATAGTTTGAGCATATGTCCGAGTCTTTCAAATGTGTTGGAACACTTTCGACAGCTCACTGTGGCTATGTTGTTTGAATCGTCCAAAATGGGTTGGTATGTCCAGGTCTTCCAAATGAGTTGGAACAACTTCGACAGCTCACTGTGTTGAATCGTCGACATTGGCTAGAAAATTGTTCTAGATAGCACTACGGTTTATTACTACCCCTAATCCCTACCAATGTTTGAGCTACAATACGGTACAACGAGTCGAAGCTCCTGTCAAGCAAGAAACCAAATTCCCCTGTGGAACAAGGATCCGAAGCTTTGGTGGGAAAATTATTCGGAGCTCCTGTGTAAATGAATTACCAGCCACTTTAAAAATTATTCCCAGCTAGCCATTCTCTTAGTCGGAGAACACAAAATGATTCAGAAAATAACTAACTACCCTTTGCAAAGCTCTCACAGTAGCAAGCCTCTCGGAACGTAAACCAAACTCACGGGCATCACCAAGTCAACTGGAATTATTTGCCTTTTGCAGTAAACGGCATATTGCGAAAGTTGAAATTTGTCAACAAATATTTGGGTGGCTGGTTTATGGTGTCCTCTTTGCTTTAGCGCATGTTCCCGTTCGTTATGCTTTTGCCGTTGGTTGACCGATGACATTTATTAGGAAAATGTAAAGAAAATCTAACTTTTTTTCAGATTTTATGCGGTTAATTGTTAATTAAAAAAATCGCTGACTTGTTATGCAAGTTATGACAGATATAAGTATTAAAAATTGTCATCACTTTGGGTGGGAGGTACCAAAAGGGGTGGTCCGATATCATATTATCTTCACACCAGATATTGTGTTAGAAGAAAAGTTGTGATATATAAAATTTTAAGAGAAAAATCATAAAGAGGACGTATTTTATGGAATATTTAACAATTCGAATCATATTTTGATGCTATTGTTAAGGCCCTATTCTAACCTTATTTAACCTACCGAGAATATTCCTTGTTGGTGACTACAACATGCATTCAAAATTATAAAAATTATTTATTCGAAGCGAAATACCTATAAAACTTCCTCTTCTATATTTAAAGTTCTTCAATTCTCTATTCAGTCCTCAAGGCATAAAATAAATTTCGAATAAAACAGGTACTTTTAAATGATTTGTTGCCCTCTGCCAGGCTGTTCAAATGTGTGCGTGCATTTTATAACTCTATAAAAACAATAAAATTCTATGTATATTTTTAACATCAGATCTGTTGCGGAAGTTTTTCCTCTGAAAAATGTTTAAATGTTTTGTTTGAGGAAGGGAACAAGTCATTGAGGTGGCAGCTGTGGGAGTTACCAATCCAAGTTTTGCCATTGATATATTTGGTTTTGCTTCCACATTACGGTGCGATACTTCAAAACTCAACAAAAATGCTCAACAATTGCAGTAACCAATGACTCTGGACTGGCCAATGGACGCAATCTCCCCCCTTTCAAATATTGACTGTTACCCATTTGATTTTTAAAAAAAACCTGCCACTTGAAAGTGGAAAAAAATGCGAAAGGAAAAAAACCCTTACAGGATAACTGCCCGTATTTGAGTACGCATGGTGGCCAGCGGTGGCTGGGTGTAAGTCGCAAAAATCGCAGATAAATCAAAGTGGATAAACGATATGTCACACCACTTTTGAAAATGAAAAATGTTTTTATGATATCCTTCAAAACTAAAACAACGAAAACGAACAGCCAAAAACGACGGATGATGGCAGTGCTAAAATAAACAAAGGAAACAAGTAAAAACCGCCAAATAGACAAAAGTACCAAAGAACATTTCGCATAACTCCCCTCTCCCACACACACATTCTCCCACTCTTCGGGAAAATATGTGTGCGGTATGCGCGTACGTGAGCCATTTGTTATGTGATTCCATCAAATTTTACTACAAGGACTCCAATGTTCCGTGTTCCTTTTTTCCGGTTTTGTAGCCACCACCAGCAACTCTTCGAAGTTTGGCGGTTCCATCATCTGCTGTCATATTTGCAGGAAGATCACATTTGTTTCCTTTATTTGATTTTTATTATTTCTTTTCATTTTATTTGCAAATCTTCTTTTGCCGCTGAGCTAAGAGCGGCGCTTGCGAGTATGGAAACAAAAATTAAAACGACAGCTTCAGATCAAATGCGATTTGATTTTGTTTTATGGTTCTGGATGTTGTTGTTGTTGTCTGTCTTTGGTGTGTAAGGAGTTGGAAACTTTAGCTGCATTTTTGATGTATATCCGAATTGTAATTTTTTGACATATTGAAATAGAAATGGAGCCATGCTAAATGGCTGTTGCCAATCTCTGGAGATTTAGTTGTCTTAGATCAGATTTTGATTCTTTGATATTTTCAGTTTTTTTATTGGACATAACGTTTCATGTGTCAATGCCTCAAGACATGACACGCATTCATCTAATTTATTTCACAGGGTAGCGGGTTGAGAATTAAATGTAGCGGATTGAGAATTTTAGAAAAATACTATTTTTATAATATTTTAGAGATATTTAAATTACAATTTAAAATTAATTTTTTTATAGAAATATTTCCTGAATAATATGTTGTTATTGTATTTTTCATATTCTATTTCCAGGTGCTGCAGCTTTGTAATTGTTAAAATTACAATATAACAAATCCCGTATTTCTCGATCGCCAGTTCAAGGTAAATATGCAACTTCTGAAATTATTTTAATACTTTCCAAATAAAACAAAATTATGTACTTAGCTACATAAACAAGTTAAAAAGCAGCAAGTTCGGCCGGGACGAACTTTGAGTACGCTCCACCATTTGAAAATTTAATAAAACGAATAATAAATAAAAAATAGAACCCGATAAAAATTCTGTTGAAATCTTTAAAATACTGAATATAGAGAGTTGCCGTTATTTTGGGGCCAATTTCCTGTCACAAGCTGTAGTACCTATTACGAAGTGTAAATACGAAATTTTAAACAACTCCGGCAGCTAAAATTATCAAAATACCGAATATAGGGAGGTACCGATATATGAGGTCTATGGTGAGATAAAAAAAAATAAATTTTATTGAATGAAAGCAAAAAATGTCGGAAATGGCATCAAATTTTAAAATAAGTTTAGATTTGTTCGAATTGGGCACCTTTGGCACGAATTATGGCCTTCAAACGGCCAATGAAACCGACACACGCTGCCCGAATGTTGCTCTGCGGTATTTTGGCACATTCCCGGCGAAACGTTTGCTTGAGGTGATCGACACTTAGGTATTGTTTGGTGTCAACGGAAAGTCCAACGGATTGGTATCCGGAGATTTTGGTGGCCATTGTGCTCTGGAAATGGCGCGTGTTGAGTGCGATGGTGCTGAGTCCTGTTGGAATGTCCAAGGTCTGTCTGTCCAAGGCTTTAATACACCCTCCAAAATATTTTTATTCTGCATTTATTCTGATGCCACGGTCGATTAATACGAGCGGAGAGCGACCATTGGCTGTTGTGGCGGCCTACGCCATCACCATGGCCGGCGCTTGTGTTCTCGTGGCCAGCCGAAGGTGCACATTTTCAGCTGACCTCTTTGGCAATTAAACACGATCATTTTGTTTGTTTACAAACTGCTGGACAACAAAAAACATATTCGGCAGTTCACCACTTTCGGTCAAGCGAAGCAACTCTTTAGCTCTATTGAGTCTATTTTCTTTCTATTGCGGTGTAAGTTCTTGCACTTTTTGGAATTTCAATGGCTGTACCCCGAGCTTATTTTTCAATATTTGCCGAATGGGATATTGCGATACGTGCCATTTTTTGAACTACTTCTGCTGATGTTGCTGTTTCCTTCCGTTCACTTACTTGACGGCTACGCTACCAGTATCACGATTACGAGCGATGGTACAAGACACAAAAGATTTATTCACATTTAAATGCTGGAGTGCTCTAACGATAGCCACTTGTGGTTTTCCAGCCAAATAGAAAGAAATCGCACTATCACGCTTGAATTCCACCACGAATAACTTTTTTTCTGGAAATTTCTCACCAAAATGCTTTTGTACGCTTGTAAACAATATAATGAGATGTCACTGAAATAATTTTAACAGCTGTCGGAGGAGTGCCTTAGAAATGACAGCAGTTTGAAGTTGGTGACAGTTTCTTCCTCTCACCCTGTATGTTTATTATCTCCATCTTGTGCCAAAAATACGGCCAACATCCGTCACATCGAACTTTAGAGTCGATCTAACAATATCCGGTCATGGTACATTGTGGTATTTTTACCAAACCCAGATTCGAAGATGGGCAATACCGTTTAAAATATTGTAGTACTTTCCACACAAATGCTCAAATTCTTAACCATATTTATGCCAACATCAAAGTGTAGGCATATTTCCCATTCAGCTATTGTCAGCTATCTTAAATAAACGCGAATCTTTTTCACGACAAATACGATCTTGCGATGGTCCAAACTTTGCTCTTCTTAATAATATTTAGTGTATCGGTACATTGTGTTTGATATCTACCCTCAAGAAAACCTCCCTTAATTACTAGTTTTAGGGTTCAACAACTTATTTCATCTTAATTATGGCTGCAAATCTCAAAACTGTTATTGCAAACATTATTCCGAATGATTTTTGTAAAATGTAGTCATACCATGGAACTCGTCCGACTTTTTAAAAGTTATGCTCGGTAAGCTTTAAAGTTTTGGTGTTAAGCCAGAGTTTTTACATCATTTTCTACTCATCAAATCATTGATGAAAATATGGACTGATTAATCGCTTCTTCTCGAACCTTCCTTAAAAGGAGTCAACATTTTCTTTATTTTAGCTTTAACTTAAAATTCAAATGTAACCCGCCAATGCAAAATATCTATATTTTGACCAAGTGAATGGCACAGAAACCCGAATTAATTCATTTTTAATCTTTCGAAGGGTTCGAAAATATTACATTTCGGATTTAAGTTCAAATAAAAGAGAATTTCTTTCATAAGTTATGATATAGGAAAAATTACCCCTCAATCGGGAAACATTTGAGATCCAGATTCAAATAATTCTCTTGACCAATAAGACTGCAATCTTGAACTCAGTTAAAAAAAAATATTTCCCTCACACGAAAAGAATACCTATCTTTCACCACAAAATGACTTCCACATATTTTTATTGTTACTCTACAAACATTACCAACCAAGAAAAAGAAAGTACAAATAAAAATGTTAAGCCCCATAATGTTCTCTGGGGGGGACAGGATTATCAAGATTGCCTGGTCACCATTAACCTAATTTAAATTTAATACCAAGGCATTTGAAGCAAACAGAAAAAAGGAGCAGCATAAATCTAAGGAAGAAGGAGCGAAAAAACAACAACAACAACGATAAAAAGTTAATACATTTTACTTAAAATCATTATCGTTGTTATTGCCGGGCTTATTTAATGGCTATCTGAGGGACATAATTAATCATCATAAAATAAAACTTTGAATATTTATCATTTTCAAATTGCCTAATTTGCAGCAATAACAGTAATACCACCACCACCTCCACCCACCCACCTACCACAGCTATTTTCAGCATAACAACACCAACAACGATGCTGGTAATTTCAGGCCATAAAGTGGTGCAAGAAAAAAAGATATATTTTTCAACAAAAAAAAAATAAATAAATACTATGAAAGTTATTTCTTGAAAAGAAAAATTAGGCTTGATTATTTTTGAGATTTTGAAAACATTAAAAAAACTTGAAAATCGTAAAAAACGATTTTTTAAAAATAATTTAGAAACACACGGTAATTTTTTTCATGTATTATTTAAAAAAAAAAACTATTAGAAATTATGTTTTATATAATGATTCGATCCGTCTGTTTTGAAATATGCATTTTGGAAAATTACACTTTCATTCTAATTAAATGAGAAATACATTAGCCAACATTGCACAGAAATATCGAACATATTTTGTTTGCCATACGATTTGTCAATCAGCATTTTATTGCCCAGCCCCCTTTAACCTATCACCTCAACATGTCCGCCATTAGCTCGACTGCGTGAACGGCAAATACACAAAAAGATAGTTACTTCGTTCCCTATTTCGCATTTACGAAAGGCAGTAAAAAAAATTAGAAAATAATATTCGCCTTAAAGGTGAACACGAGCAGAATGGAATAAGTCGCTTGTCGCCTGCATGTAATGGCCACCGCCATCATCGCGATGGGGTGAGTTCGTTCTGTGGGATACTTGAGGGGGTAGACCCGGTTGTTAATGTCAAAAAAATACATATTTATGTAAACGCCCTTCTATCAGCATTTTCGGCTTAAACCGTTTAATGGCCAATAAAAAAACCATTAACACCGACAATGCCTTCAGCAGAACTGAGGTGCATAAGCAAACAGTAGCACTGAGAGAAATACTTGCGAGGGCAGTTATCTCTTGAATGGTACACTCAAATAAATAACATATGTAAAGCTGTATAGTATTGGTATTGGCGTTTTCATTATTTTTCGATATGAGGTCTAAAAGTCCTGGGTCTAATAGCCGCTCTTAACAAACCCACTAATTTTGCTCTGATAGTCCATGACGAAACCTGATTTTAAAAATTTCTCATAGAACATCTATAATTACGCCCGCCCGTTGTTGGTTCTGACTTAAAAAATATTCTTTAAAATCCACCATTAGTGTTGGCAGAATAATTATAAGTCAGTAAAGGTGTTCAAAAGTCTGACGGGCCGACTATATGATACCCTAAACTACTATGCATTTTTTTGCAACCCTGAATCGATTTCCACAGAATTTAACGGAGGCATTTTTATCAATCGACTTTGAGAACGTTTAAATTAAAATATATATTTCGGAGCTATATCTATATCTGATGTGATTTTCACCAAAATCCATCCTATTTGAGCTGATATTTTGGTTCACAAGAAACCGAACTGATCTCTATAAAATTTTGCAGAGGTATTTCCATGCTCTATCTGAGAACAGGCACAAAATATCGTTGTTATGAAGTGCATATTACGGCTTTGTGGGGCAATAATAAAAAGTCGGATGTACATCTGAGCCGATTTTCACAAAATTTGACATCTTTGCTTCTGGGTTCAATTTGGTCATATGTACTGAATTCCATGCTATTTAAACTAATATTACAATGAAAGGCAATCTATTTATAATTTTGGACCGATTGTCATCAATTTCCATAGGTTTCATCCCTGAGGCAAATGAATGATTTGTGAAAATGTTCAATGAATCGGACAAAAATGCGACCTGCACTTTTTTACAAAAAACATGGACAAGCGGACGAAACGACTCTGAATATGATTTTTAGCAGATCATCAAAAGGAACTATGGATCTACCTTACTTCCTTCTACATGAAATAAAGAAACACACAAACAAATAATACTTTTACCACAGTGTGGTGTGAGGTATAAAAATCAATCAAACTTTTGGTCCTTAAAAAAACCTCAACACTAGTGCTCCTCATGTCCTTGAAAAATATGCCAAAGAATACCAAAATTAGTTATCCTTTGGTCCATGAAATATATGCTCTTGAAAAACACGATCGGTACCCATTTGTACCTCCAAAAAAATCTTAAATATCTACCATTGTCGCCCTTTTATCCTTAAAAATTATTCTTAAAAAATCCACAATGAGTGTTTTTTGGGCATAGACAAAATAATTATGAAAAATCCTCTTATTTACAAGATGCACTCTTTCTAAAAATGCCATATCAGTGCTCCTTCGGCCCTTGAAAAAATGTTGCGAAAAATTCACAATCATTGTTCAAAAAATTCTTGTGTACTTGAAACAGATCCTAGAATCTACGAGTAGTGTTCCCGTAGTCTTTAAAAAATATTCCAAAAAAATCACGATCAGTGCAAAGATTCTACTGTCAGAACTCCTAAAAAATATGCCAAAAAATCCATAATAAGTTCTCTTTGGGCCTTGAAATAAATACTCTTAAAAAATCTAAGATTATTGCTCCTTTGGTCCTTGAAAAAATCTTAAATATCCGCTATTGGTCGTTCTTTAAGCCTTAAAAAGTATTCTTAAACAATGCACAACGAGCACTTTTTTGAGCAAAGAAAAAATAATGATGAAAAATCTACTATTTGGAAATGTATTCGTTAAAAGATTTTTGGTTCTCAATCTTCACATTAATGCTCATCAACAACGTATTTCTAAAAATGTACGATCAAAGCTCCATCGGTCCTTGAAAAAGGTTTCCAAAAAATGCACAATTACTGATTTTTTGGGTACTTGAAAGAAAAAATATAGAATATACAAGTAGTGTTCCTATGGTCCTTAAAAAATATTCCAAAAGAATTCATTATCAGCACTTATTTCGTCTTTCATATACATTTTTAAAAATCCACGATTGGTTCTTAAAGAATATTCTTAAAAAATGTGCCAAAATAATCATAAATAGTTCTCCCTTGGTCTTTAAAAAAATTTAAATATCTACCATTGATCGTCCTTTAATCTTTGAAAAATCCATTGGTCCTTGGAAATATATTCTACAATACAATTGTTGGTCCCTAAAAAAAATAATTTACATTAATGCTCCTTGAAAAAAATATTTCTATAAAGGTCCCATCAGTGCTATTTTAGACCTTCAAAACAATTTTCCAAAAAATTCTAAGCTATTGCTAATTTTTTCCTTAAAAAAATATTGCAAAACATACAAATTTATTGATCTTTTTATCCTTCAAAGAAATTTCTAAAAAAAATCTTGGGTACTTGAAAAAGTTGCCTAAAATGTACCAATGTCCTTAAAATAAAATCTTAAAAAATACCCAATTAGGGCACTTGTGTTCCTTAAAAAAGTATTCCAAAAAATACTAATTTGGTCCTTCAAAGATATTTTTAAAAATCCACGATTGGTCTCTAAATTCTTACAAATCTCTGATATGTCTTTAAAGATTATTCTTAAAAATCCTCGATTGGTCCTCAAAGAGAATTGTTAAAAAAATCCACGATTAGTGCACCTTTGGTCCGGTGAGAAAATTAATAAGTTCTTGAAAAAATCCATATCAAATCTCCTTTGGTCCTCAAAACAAAAAAATCCTAAACATCCACAGTTAGTTGGACCCTGGAAAAAATATTTCAAAAAAATCGCATTCAGTGCTCCTTGTGTCCCTAAAGAAGCATTCTTAAATATTTTAAAGTTGGTGATCCTCGAAAAACATTCTTCAAAAACCTTCGATAAATGTATCTTTGGTCTGTGACAAAATATTCCAGAAATTGTCTATAGTGGGCTTGATTTGAATTTTCAATTCTTGCAAAAATCTTCCCAAAATCTACCCATAATCGTAGAATGAAATTCCTTGAAAAATCGTCTTAAAAATCTATTAGAATAGGTCCAATAGTCCTTGAACAATTTTTAAAAAATAACCAAGATTGAGAAATCCTCGAATTTGATAGGAATTAAATATGGTGTATGAAAAATATCTTTACTATCCACAATCTTAGTCCTTCTAGTCCTTTTTTTCGTAAAAAAAAAACCAAGATCCTACGAAAAGAAAATCGCAAAGAAATTTACCCCCATCCCAAGTATTAGTGTACTTTTTGAGCATATAAAAATATTTTCTATATACATATTCTATATATAATATATTCTGAAAATTCACGTTCATGGTCAAGTAGTCCTAAAAAACAGACATGGGGGAAGTGATAAACTCTGAAAAATTATATTTAACATCCAATATATAACGGGACCGACGTAGCTAGAAATGCATTTCGAACTTATTTTGGGGGGTCTAAACGGCAAGAAATGAGATTTGCAACAAAAATACACCTTGGCCTTGGCCACGAAAATCCACTACTATTGAAAAATCGTATGAGATTTGTCAAATATATTTACAGTGTAAGCAAGTCATTAGACCCTGCCTAGTTCATGAGGAATAACGTCACAAACTCTCTTATCACCGAATGCTGCTAAACCACCACATTGACACCTTAAGTCCTTCTGCGTAATAGGAAAAACATAGTGCTTGACAAAGTGACACCTGGAAAACAAGGAACACAATAGATAGCGGTAGGCAGCAGTATGGCATTTACTGCGAACGTTTCTGTCACCTCTTGAACTACCGTCACCAAATTAAACTATCTTTAGGAAATCACAAAACTTTTATTTAAAGAAGCAGCATATCTTTTTTTTTCTTCGACCATTAATCTACAATTGATGAACGGTGGCCGAACAAACAAATGGCAGAAAATGAAAAGAAAATTCAAAGAAAGTCACAGCTGCATAAATGCCATTGCGAGAGCAAAAAAAAACACTCGCAAATCCTGCAGGACCAAAGCAAACATTGAATGCCCGTTTAAAACACTATTCACGGCAATGGCAATGCGCTTATCAGCATCTAATGTGTCTGAAGGGGCGGGCGCCGATTCCCCAAGCTATTGTCATCATCAATAAGTTTAGTCTTAGATGTTTTTTCACATTTCTTTTTTTTTTCTAGAAACTTGCAACGTTAGAAAAAATCACGTGGCGTTCAAAACTTTTCCTATTTAAATAAATCTCAAAAAAGTATCTTCTTCGAAGAAAACAAAAACCACGTAACCACAAATCTTTGAAAATATAAAAGTGGAAATTAAATATCTTTAAATCGAATGATGGTGTGTCTGTGTGCCATTTTAAATTGCAAAAGAAAACAAAAAAAGCAACACCAATACCCTAGTGGGAGAAATCAGCAGGGTAACCAAATTACATGCCACCATCATCATTGCTACAACAACAGCAATGGGGGAAGAACGAAGAGAGATAAAACCAAGCTGTATTGTTAGGAAATTACGTAAATTTTAAAATGCGAAAAATGATAAAATACACCCTGGTGTAATAAATGGTATTTGCAGAAAATCCAAAAAAAAAAAAGAACCAAAATAACAACACAGCCCACCTGGGCTGTATCCTTTCCCCAATCGTTTTTTTTTTTTTTTTTTTGGTTCAGAAGGGAATGGTGTTATTTATTATCCGTTTTTTTCTTGCGAAATTCGGCAACACTCTCTTGATATACGAGCGTAAATAGATATTGTTTAGAATTCTCCAAAATCGGAATATTAGCAACAATTCCATGTCGATTTTATTTGTTTTTTTTATTGGCTGAATTTGTGGACAGTGGTTCAAAGTTTACGAAAGAAAACCCAGTAAGGAAAAGTCGGGCGGGCCGACTTTATGATACCCTACACCACTACGTAAATTTAGTAAAGCTCCTATAACAAAAGAATTTATTTGCAGTGGATCATACCATCTATCAACATTTGGCACTAGAGCAGTTATAGTTTGGTTTCAGAGGGAACAAATATATGAGAGGCATATCAAATTCTAAATCGACTTTAATCTTTTATACCAAATAACATTGCTATAGAGTGCATAATATCACTTCGAGAAGGATTATGTTAAAAATATATATCTATCGGAGCCGAGTTCCACTAAACGAAAACATCTGTCCCGAAAATCACTCCATTTGGGCAGATATTCGCAGAATAAACCTGAAATCGGACTAAGAATATATATGGGAGGTATATTCAAATCTTGGCCGATCTCGATAAAATTTGACGGAGGTGTTGTCGAGCTCTATAAGATATCTGGTACCAAATATCATTCTTGTGGAGCGCATGTTACAATTGTGAGGGGCTTAAATGCCAAATCGGATGAAACAATTTGAAGTACTTGCTTCTTGACTAAATTCCGTCGGATATACTGGCTATATATATATAGGATCCATATCCAAATCTGAACCGATCTTGACAAAATTTGATACACTTATTTCAGAGCCGTATCTGATTTCTAGTACCACAAACTATTGTTGTGGAATGTATCGGATAAAACAAATATATGGGAGCTATAGCTATATCGGACCGATTTACACTAAATTTGAAGTAATGGTTTAAAGGATAAATTCAGTCGTCATTGCCAAGATTCAGTCCATTTGTGCCGATATTAGCCATTTGGTGCACAATAAACCAGATATCGGGTATAGATATATTGGAGATCTATATCCTAATCTAAACCGATCTCGATAAAATTTGACAGAGGTATTTTTGACCAATTTCTGATGTCCGGTGCCAAATATCATTTTTCTGAAGTGCATTTTACGCATGTGAGGGACTTAAAACCCCAAATCGGATAAAACATATATATGGGAGCTATATCTTAACCGATTTTTACAAAAAAATTGAAGTTCCTCGCTTAATTTCCAGCGCACAATGGCCTTCAAAATATACGGATACCAACCCATTAAACTATTGTATCTGGAGTGTTTTGAAAAGCAAGGTTGGCACTAAAAAATACCAAAGTGTCATTCACCTCAAGCAAGCGCTTCGCCGGGAATGGGCCAAAATACCTCAGAGCAACATTCGGGCAGCGTGTGACGTTTTCATTGGCCATTTGAAGGCCATAATTCGTGCCAAAGGTGACCAATACGAACAAATCTAAACTTATCCTAAAATTTGATGCTATTTCCGATATTTTTTGCTTTCATTCAATAAAAAAAAAAAAAAATGTAAAAATTAGGGCGTTTGACTTTGTTGCAGTTTTTTTATCTCACCCTATACATCTGTTGGCAAAACCGACAGATACTTTTTAACTTACTTTTTGTCAAAATTATTTTTTTGACAGTATTTTATTGTTAAAGGTAAATTTATAAATCCATTACAAATTCATGGTCGGCCAGTAAACCAACCTGACTGTCAATAACATAATTGAAAATGGAAATTTAATGAGAGCCATATCACAATAGTTCAAAAAAAATATTGTTGTCCGATCTTATATAGACCTAGATATACTAATCAGAGATGGGGACCATATATTCCAATAATGCTTAGAAAATCAATGATTGTAATTTTAATCCATATTTTCCCTTTTTAGTTAAAATTGCTCATTGGAAACACTCTTTATTCATTTTAAAATTTTATTATTTTTAAATTTGTTCCACTTGTCTTAAATAAGAAGATTTTTACTACATTTTTCATTGTACTTTCCCTAATTTGAATAACTAGAAATATTTTTTGGAGGCTAAGGAAGTTAAAAAGCAAGGACCCTCATATACCTAGAATCTGATGGAATACGTATGTCGAAACGACTTTATTAACGATTTAATTTTGTAATTTTGATTAAATATTTCTCTGTTTCAATTTTTCCATTCATATTCGACCATACAATATTATAACCGTAGAATTTAAACCCTTTTTGAATTTTCTTCTGATGACCAAGTGCTCTTCAAACGCACTCGATGACTTTTTCCTGATATTCAAATTTTTTCAAACCACTGTTTCAATTCAGTTTCACATTACCTTTCTGCTTCTCTTCGTTATCGATGGGCGCGTTCAAAGAACTGCCCCCATTGTGGTGAAGTTGGCATTGTGTCTGATATTTAAAAGAAATATATATTTTAGAAAAAAAAGAAGAAGAAAAAACACATTCAAACAATATTATATATTGACGGCTGTAAAGGTGTGAGCGTAAACAAATACGGGTATGAATGACTGTGTATTGGTTGCGCATATTGAAACGCATTTATTACGCTTTTAATCGAAGATTTATTGTAAAGCAAAGCCGTAAAGATATCTACTCACATATATTTGGGCCACACACACCATTCGCTGGTAGCCTTTGCTTAGCTCACAAGTAGCGGCAGGCAGCATTTGGCTGAAACTTTGTAACAAACACCCTTGGTTGTCCTCCCCACAGAAAACGAAACTTAGCATTTCGCATTTATTTGACTTTTTCTACTTTTTTCAGCTTTCTTTTACTCTTGCCGCCATAGTCTCTCGCTTGCCTTTTCGTTCGTTCCCCATTACCTCCTTGGCTTATTTTGAATGGCTGGTGATAAACGATTTTTAAAAACACATTTACTGCAGATATTCTTTGCGTCGTTGCTATTTCCCTAACCTTTGCTAAATTCGTCTTGTTTTCTTTTTGAAGTTTGCAAAAAAAGGCCCAGAGAATCACGTGTGCAGAATTACTAGCGTTACTTATTCGAATGGAGATAGTAGTTGTGTGAATGCCACCGGAAGGGAGTTTTTGAATAATAATATTATACTGTGTGTGTTATTTATTTTTATTTGATTGGATGTAAAAACAATGAGAGACACACATTACCATTATCGTTTTTATGGGGGGAATTAACCCCTTTGTTCGAGAAAAAGTTCGGACAAGGGATAAGTGCTTAGAAATAATGGCAATTTGGGATGTGTTGGACAAAAAGACTACTAATCCCAAGACTGAGTTATTTTCACAACGCTCCTTATGGACAAAAGTGATTCTAGATTTTTTAAGTTTTCTACTGAATTGCATATTTTCCACTCTACCTCTTGTTTCCATACGTTGTGAAAAGACTGAATTTTTTCTCAGCGAAGGAATTCGATCGCAGATTATTTTCTAATAACAGTATAGCCACTCTAAAACCAACGGTCGACTCCAAATCACACTTGGTTTTGAAACTATCCACCATTCTATGGATAATATATTAACTTTGCCATTCCGTTTATAACTCCTCCAAATATTCATAATAGACCCTACAAAGTATATATATTCTGGATCAGCGTAAAATTCTTGATAGATGTCCATCTGTCTGTCTGTTGTAATCACGCTATCTTTGGAACGAATTGAGATAGAAGGCTAAATGGCATACATGTATAGTTTACCAGTACACAGGTTAAGTTCGTAAATGGGCCGGATCGGCCCATGTTTTCGTTTAGCCCCCATATAACGGTAACTCCCGATATTCTGTATTTTCATCATTTTAGCGGCATTATTTACCGGAATTATTTAGAACTTCGTATTGAGAGATGTTAATGGGAATGCAGGTATATATTTTCATAATTTTTGAGACATTATTCACCGTAATTGTAACAAATTTCGTATTTGAAGTTCGTAATGGGCACTACAGCCTATGACAAAAAAATTCGTATGCAGGTCCACATCTTCGTATAGTCCCCATATAACGGTTTTCATTTTAGTTGTAGTTTTCGGACTGGAGGGTATTAAAAATTCGGCCAAAGCTGCTTTTTTCCTTTTTTTTTCAAAGCTTTTTTCACTTTTTCCGATGACTTAATTGTTGCAAAAATGTTCACTTTCCTGAATTACAATTGTATGCAAATTTTAATTGAATTGAATTACACTGCCGTATGCTTTGTCTGGTCATCAAAATTCATTGCCATAAATTTGTGAATTATGATTGGAAACAAAATCGAAAAACCAAATTTGTAAAAGTTTGTGGTATGAAATAAATAATACTACAAGAGTGAACTTTTTACACCCTACAGCATTAGAATACCGGAAATATTCTTTATATTTGTGGAAGAGCTTATTTCGTCATAAATTTGTATTATGTACTCCTCTTGTACCTGATACAATGCACGTGCCTTTATAGTGAAACACAAATTTTCCTCTCACAAATCCAACATAAATTTTGGCCGTGCAACACCTTGACACAATCTTAACCAGTAAAGAAAGTCCTATAGTCGGGTGGGGCCGATTTTATGATACCCTACACCACTTTGCTAATTTAGTTCAGCTCCACTTAATAATTAAAAGTTTTAATGGGAGAATTCAATCATACACGCTATGATTATTATTATAATTTAAAATTCAAAGGACTGAATATGCCGAAGCATTTGTATCTTTTAAATTCGGACTTGTATTGCCCATTTGGTGCGAAATTAATTTGAAATCGGATAAAAATATATATGGGAACTATATCCAAATCTGAACCGATCTCCATAAAATTTGGAAAAGATATTTCTGAGCTGCATTTGATATATTTTTCTGAATATCGTTTTTACGGAGTGCATATTACGGCTGTGGGTAACAAATAAAATAAATCGGATGAACAATATATATGGGAGCTATAACTATATCTGAACCGATCTTCACCAAATTTGGCATACTACCTTCTAGACTAAATTCGGTCGTATGTGCCAAATTCCATCGCATTTGGACAAATATTAGACGTTTGGTGCACAATAAATGGTAAATCGGACGAAGTTATATATGGGAGCTATATCCAAATCTGAACCGATCTCGATAAAATTTAGCAAAGGTATTTCTGAGCTGCATTTGATATATATATATATATATATATATATATATATATATATATATATATATATATATATATATATATATATATATATATATATATATATATATTTCCCTAAATATTGTTGTTACAGAGTGCATATTACGGCTGCGGAGGACAAAAATAACAAATCGGATGAACAATATATATGGGAGCTATAGCTATATCTGAACCGATTTCGATAAAACTTGGCATAAGTTGGTTGTATGTGCAAAATTCCATACTATTCGGGCTGATATTACACGTTTGGTGCACAATAAAAGGCAAATCGGACGAAGATATATATGGGAGCTATATCTAAATTTTTACCGATTATCTCCAATTTCAATAGGGTTCGTCCTTGGGCAAACAAATGTTGTTTCCAAAATTTCATCTCAATCGGATAATAAATGCGACCTGTATTTTGTTTACAAGAATACATGGACAGACGGACTGACATGCATAAATCTACTCAGAAAGTGATTCTATGCAGATCATCGAAAGCAACTATGGATCTATCTCGTTTCCTTTTGCCTGTTACAAACAAATGCACAAAGACATAATACCCTGACCATCTTGTGGTGTAGGGTATAAAAAGCACAACATCAAGGAACAATGATAGCAAATCTTTAACATTTGACTGGAGACTGGCATCTCCGAGAAAAATTGGTATCTCTTTGCGAATTTAAAATTAATTTTCGTCACAATATCGAATTTAATTTTGAAGGAGTCAATTAGGGATCTTCTTTGATTTAAAATTATTTTTTGCGTTCCCATACTTTTATAAAGATAAAACCAGTAGAAGAACGAGTAAAAATGCTTTGAATACCCTCGACCATTTGGAATGAATATGGCACTTTTCAAAAAATTGAAATCCGTTAAAAATTCTGTTAAAATCTTAAAAATACCGAATTTTGCCGTTATACGACGACGTGGGCCTGCATAGGCAACTTTTGTCATAAGCCATTACAATCTTCAAATGCGAAACTTGAAAAAATCGGTGAATAATGTAGCTAAAATCATCAAAATAACGAATATCGGAAGATACCATTTTGTGAGGGCTATACCGAAACGTGGACCTGTACAGACAATTTTCTGTCCTATGCTGAAGTATCCGTTACGAACTTCAAATACTAAATTTGAAACAATTCTGGTGAATATTGTCTCTATAATCATCAAAATACCGAATATCGGGAGGTACCGTAATATGGGGCCTATACCAAAACGTGGACCTACATTGTCCATTTTCAATACAAAAAGTCTTACAGACATAGTATACATTTGAGTAAAATTTTATCAATCTACTTCATTTCGTTCGGAACCTAGAGTGATTTCAACAGACGGACATCGATAAATATTACAGTTTTACGTAATTCTGGTTTAAACCAACGCTGTTTTATTTTCCGATAATATTCAATAATATACAAGTCTATTCACATTTCACACTCTATATAGCACACAGCTCTCATTTACCTATATATAGAATTATCGGTCGACTTTGAAACTTAGAGTAGTCAGTTATATGTGTGCACCCCACTCGTAGAATTCCGGAAGTCTAAGCCTCAGCTCAGAGAACTCAGCTGAATGTGCAAGTCGACGGGTACATAATTCTGAACTCAAACTCCTGGGGTCGCATTTGACAGCATGTTCGAGACGTTCCAAGCTATAGCTATCTGCAACAAATTGCATACTAGGTACAAGGTCCTCAAGACGGAAGACGGCAGTACTTGGACACGGACCTCTTATAAAGCGATAGGTCGGTATGTGCTTAGCTATGCAGCTCCAATGTGGTCTGCGAACGAGTTCAACGCAATGTTATAGTGTTCAGGCCTGCCAAAATGCCGGTCTGAGAACTGCAACAGTGTGCCTCCCCATGACTCCAAGGGGGCAGGAGGAGACATATAAGTCATCCTTGTCATTTTATGGTGGAGAGAACTCCAAGACATGTATTTTGTAGAGAGAGAGAGAAAGAGAAAGATGTCCAGCGATACAAGAGAGAGCCTCTAGATCAGTAAGCCTACCAGACAAGTCTGAGTAGCATTCAGAATGAATGTCATCCTCGGAGTCCCCACATCCATTGCCGTCGACGAACTTCGGCTGCCTAGACAAACCGGAGTATATTTGGCTAAACTACGTTCAGATGTAGCCTCTGCCTGTCGTCCTTTATGAGAAGACCTTTTGGCCTACTATGAGAAGTCCTTCTGGGACCTATGGCAAGACCTTATTGTCTTCTATGAGAAGATATTCTGGCATTCTATGAGAAGAACTTTTGGTTTTGTATGTGAAGACCTTCTGGTTTTTGAGAAGATTTTTGATCTTCATTGTCTTCTGAACTTCAATGAATCTCAAAGGAATCTTTTCTTTAGAAAAAAATATTATAGTTTTTTTGGATTTAAACCATTTTTCTGTTTTAGGACATCTCTTTTGCTTGTCTTGGTAAAGAAAACTATCCATAGGGCTTGAGGTCTAATATCCTTCACCTTTATTTGGAATAATCAACAACACATTGCGTACCTATACTATCAAAGATACTTTACATAACTGCAAACTTCAGGGTACCCAATTGATTCTATATGCCCCATATTCCGGTCTTGCATTTATTTTCATAGCTTCGAAGTCAAGAAGGCTGTCTCCAATGAGTTAAAAATTAGTATTTAGCTTCCATTTTAGAATACCTACTTTCCATAAATCCTCACTTTCGGACATAAATCAAAATAAAACCAAGACACACTCATGGCTTCGTCATATTTACTTTTCTTGCAAAAAACGAAGAAAGTCTGCCTCTAGTCCTCCGCCTCAGACAGTCACACAAAGAGCAAAGATATGGATAAATAAACTTTTTGATTTCATTTATGTTTCAATGCAAACTTAACGAACTTAGTGTGTGGTATGGTGTGGTCATTGGGTATTGGACTCACATGCGGACCCAGGAAAATAATGTTTTTTTTTTCACAAACTCATTCCATACGCAACCTCTTTATCCACCTTCACTGGATGGAGCAGCAGCAACCAAAACTTGATCCTTTTCAAAGACAACGCAGAAAGTTGCATTTGATTTCTGCTTGGCAGCACATTCATACTCCTTTTCCTCGAACTTTTTTTTAGTTTTCTTTTGTTATCTATCTCAGAAGAAAGACAGAAAGTAAGAAATGCTGTTTAAAAGTACAAAACGAATGAATAACACATCTAAGAAAAATGTTTTCTTAAAAAATGTGTTCATGTTTATTTCTACCCGTTCCTCTTTTTGATCGTCGTCGCCGTCGTCGTTATGTTGCACAGTTTTGTGTGTGAACGAACATGTGTGTTGGTGTTCATTGTTGCCTTCTGCCGTTACATTACTAAAATAAACGTAAAAACTTTTTGCATACTTTTAGGAGCTTAGTTTCCACCAAAGTGCAATGGAAGGGTTGCAATTTTTTATCTGCGTGTGTGTGGTGAAATTAAACTGGCATATGTTAAGAACGAGATTCTAATATCAAAATTCTGTAAGAGACCAACTGACCTTCTATGAGAAAAATCTTCGGGTCCGAGAAGACCTTCTGGCCTTCTTGGAGAAGACCTTCTGGCCTTCTTGGAGAAGACCTTCTGGCCTTCCATGAGAAGACCTTCTGGCCTTCCATGAGAAGACCTTCTGGCCTTCCATGAGAAGACCTTCTGGCCTTCTATGAGAAGACCTTCTGGCCTTCTATGAGAAGACCTTCTGGCCTTCTATGAGAAGACCTTCTGGCCTTTTGTAAGAAGACCTTCTGGCCTTTTGGGAGAAGACCTTCTGGCCTTTTGGGAGAAGACCTTCTGGCCTTCTGTGGGAAGACCTTCTGGCCTTCTATGAGAAGACCTTCTGGCTTTCTGTGAGAAGACCTTCTGGTCTTCCACTGGAAGAACTTCTGATCTTCTACGGGAAGACCTTCTGATCTTCTACGGAAAGACCTTCTGGTCTTCTATGACAAGACCTTCTGGCCTTCTATGAGAGGACCTGCTGGTCTTCTACGGGAAGAACTTCTGATCTTCTACGGGAAGACATTCTGGTATTCTACGGGAAGACCTTCTGGCCTTCTGTGAGAAGACCTTCTGGGCTTCTACGAGAAGAGCTTCTGGCCTTCTGCGGGAAGACCTTCTGGCCTTCTGTGAGAAGACCTGCTTGTCTTCTATGGGAAGACCTTCTGGTGTTCTATGGGGTGACCCTGTGGCTTTCTAAGAGTAGACCTTGCAGCCTTCTACGGGAAGATCTTCTGGTCTTCTATGAGAATACCTTCTGCCCTATTATGAGAAGACATTATGGCCTTCTGTGAGAAGAGCTTCTGGCCTTCTGTGAGAAGAGCTTCTGCCCTTCCATTAGAAGGCCTTCTACGAGAAGAGCTTCTGGTCTGCTATGAGACGAGCTTCAGGCCTTCTATGCGAAAAGCTTCTGACCTTCCATGAGAAGACCTTCTGTCTTTCTATGAGAAAACCTTCTGGCCTTTTATGAGAGAACCTTCTAGCATTCTAAGAGATGACCTTCTGGCCTAGTGTGAGAAGACATTAAAAGACTTTTTTTTTTTTTTTTTTTTTTTGTTGAGAAGACCTTCGGGTGTTTTTTGAGAAGACATTTGTGTATTCTGTGAGAAGAACTTCTTCTTCTGCTCGTCATTTTGTCATTGTGTGTGCTTCTTTAAGAACTACTGCGAGTCTATAGAAGAGCTGTTTGTTTTCTAAAAAAAACATTCTAATTAGTGTTCTAAAAATGTAAATTCATTCCGTAAATTTTTAACCAATTTTTTAAACCGTCGTCGTTTCTATTTTCCATTCCCATGTTGGTCAAGTAATGGTGTTTGTGTAAGGAAATCATTTCATGGCGAACAAGTGTAAAGATCGCCATGATATTTTTATTTCCATTCCTTCCTGTGTCTTTTGCACTTGCTTTGTCGAATGGTGATTCAATTGTTCGCTGATGCTAGGGATGGACACCCAGAGAATGAAAAAAAAAACGCAACACCATCTCCCCCCAGACACACTCGCACACATGAACCATTATTTCGAGGGGTATTAAGTCCAAGTTTATAGCCATTTCCGTTAGATGTGTCTGGTATTTTCCTATCGAGTTAGGGTCTTTGGCAACAATTGCCATTGCCGTGGCCATTACCATTTGCCATTGTTGGCGTCGCCATTGCCCCCACTCTGGCCAACAAGTTTTGAGTGCAGTTTTCTATGGAATTTTGTTTCGATTGGCTGCTAAGACTCATATGTTGCACGATTGTTATTTTAAATGAAATTTAAATAGCCAACAAACTTCATATGGTGGCACTGCACTGCACTGCACTTGGCCAGCCAGTGCTAAGTAGCCAAATTGCTTTCTTGGACAAGGAAAATGTAAAGTGGCAGTGCGTTGGCTTTGTTGTTCGAGAATGTCTCAATTGGAAATTAAATTATAATGGAAGTTATTCTTTGTATGACAATAAAAATAAATTGTAGCGCAAAATTTGCTTTAGTCCAAACTACGTGCCATGTTGTAGGAATTTAAATTTATTTTTGTTTTAATAAAATTTTTCTTGGGATGGCCAATTGGGAGATGGAGTTAAAGTGGCTGGCTTGTTATGTGTGAGTGTGTGGCAAACTTGTTGAATTCTTGCTTGGCCCAAGTTTTGCTGTAAAATGAGTACGTGTTATGGACCCTTTTTGGCAGTCCTGCGCCCATCCCCTCCCCCACTTCCACAATTAGCCATTTCGAAAATTGTTATGGCCATAATGTGCGTACGTGATAAAATAGTTACCTTTGCTTTGTTGGGTCTCGTTCTCTCTCCCTCTCTCGAAAATTTTGTGTTAAATGATTTATTGTTAATAAACTTTAATCTTCTTAACTGCAGTTAAATTCCAAGTGTGTAAATATTACACTACAAATTATTACAATTAGTAAAGCAAGCTATAAAACACATAAATATGTGAACATGAGCGGCAACGGGGGAATTGAGAAATGTGCTTGAGTGGAATATATCCCCCGATATGCTACGGCAAAAGTTTTGAGGGTATTAAATGGAATACAATAAAACTGAAGCCGTAACCTTGTGTTTTTTTTTTTTTCTATTTTTGATAATTTGATGTTATATTAAAATGAAACATGTTTTTGCCACTTCTAGTAATTTACAGGAGAAGGTTCATTCATTAGCGCCTCAGCGTACACGGTTTTTTACGGAAGTAGGACTCATTTTTGTTTTTAATTAACAAAAATTGAAAAAGAATTCAGTTGGCTTTTCGACATCCCATCGTTTGACCTAAGTAAGCTTTTATGAAACCTATGAGCCTTGTAGGGGAAGGAATTTAAGGGAGAAGGTGATTCCTTAGCGCCTCAGCGTACACGGTTTATTGTGAAAACAGGTTTCATTTTAGCTTTCAATTAACAAGAATTAAGGAAGAATTCCAATTGACTTTTTGTAATCCCATGGTCTGACCTAAATAAGCTTTTTTGAAACCTATGAGCTTTGTAGGGGAGGTGGCAAACGAAGTTCGACCTTTGACACAAAATGTGGACATGTGCGATGTTTGTAAAAAATCGGAAATTAATTTCACATCTTGTAACGTGGTTTTCTCCTCGGTTGGGGTAAGCTCAGTCGCAACCAGGTTCAGTTCAGTCCACTAAACTTCATGAAATGAAAAGTGTAAAATTCTTCCTTTTCTGACGCTACAAAATACGGCTTTTTTGATTTAAATACTAGATTACAAGTATTTAAATGTGATAATATGGATTTATTAGGTATTTTGGCGAATTGACTTCAGAGATACTCGGGTATTTTATATGTAGCTGTTCAGGGGTCTTTGATGATCGAGAATTCGGTGTTTACGATGGTCGGGAATGCTAGTGTTGAGATTCAGGTTTTTGACAATTTGTAGATAATGGGGAACTAACATAGAAGAATGTCAGGCAGTTGAAGATTTGCTGATAATCAGGTATCACGATATTGATATCCGGGTGGTAGTCGAATACGAGTTGTGGGTAAACGGGAACTGATGGATAGTCATCGGATGTTGACGAGTTGTGGCTCATTGAAATTTACGATATTGACGGTTTGTGAGTAATCGCGGATTATGGTGTTCCACGATGATGATGTTCAGGTTGTATACGATTTCGCTTCTCGGGTTATAATCGGGAAAATAATTCGGGAACTTTACGATAATGATATTCGGGTTTTTGATGATTGAAAGATAATGAGGAACTCCGTTGAATGGTCTTCAGACATCATCATCGCGAGGATAATCGTGAATTCTGGTAATCGCTGTTTTGTGTGCCCGGATTTAAAACTCTGGAAAATGCCATTTGGCTCACAGGTGTTTTACGATGATGTTGCTCTGGCTGTAGACGATTTCGCTTCTCGGGTCATAATAGGAAAAATAATTCGGGAACTTTAGACGATTTTAGACGTTTCAAAAGTAATGAAGAACTCTGTTGAATGGTAGTTGGGCATCACGATGTTCGGGTTAAATGGTAATTGGGAATTCTGATCCGAAGATAATCGATAATTCTGGTGATCGGTGTTTTGGGGATCAGAATAATATCGATCGGATTGTAGACGATGGTGCTGCCCGGATTTTAATCAAAAACTCTGGTAAATGCCTTTTGACATACAGGTCTTCCACGATGATAATGCTCGGATTTTAGAGGATTTCGGTGCTCTAGAAATTAATCGGAACAATGGACGTCGATTTTAGACTATTGAAAGATAATAAAGGACTCTGTTGAATGGTCATCGGGCATCACGATGTTCGGGTTAAATGATAATCGCGAATTCTGGTGATCAGTCGTCGGGGGCCATTATGATGACGTTCGGGTTGTATACGATTTCACTATTCGAGATGTGCCTGTCCTAGAACTCTGGTTAACAGGTGTTCCGCGATGATGATACTCGGGTTTAAGATGATTTCGCTGCTCGGATTATAATCGGGTCATTGGTCTTCGGGTCGTGTACGAAGAGTAGATGATCGGGAACTCTCATTAGCGTTAGGAAGTTACTTAGTCAGGTTATATTACTATCTATGAGTACCTCTACGTTACTTCCCCCAGATTTCGGTTCGGACAGCGAGCACTAAGCTCCTGTTCGACAGTGAGCTCTAAACCCCTGAGGGACAGTGAGCCCGACGCTCCTTTTAACGTTCACTCAAGATTATGAGAAACAGCCAAAAAAAAAGATATTCCCAGCTAAACGAGTGACCCGGTATTGTCCATCATCGAATTCGATGTAAGTTTAGTGCCAATGTATCGGGATTAGACTCCAGCGGAAGAACTAGATCGACACCAAATATCCTGAAACGGTCTCCGTCAAAAATATACCTAGGATCTGAAACGGTTATTCCTATGATGGAAGCAGCCATAATGCTGAAAGTATTATAATTTAGAGTTCTAGCTCTTACACCTACCAACTCACACTTTACAGGTAGTACCTTATTTTGACACTCTAATAGATTGGTAATTATTGGTTTTAGTTGGTGTTATAAACTTTGCGGCCTAGTGTGCACCTCAAAAAATCTGCACCTTAAAGGGGGCTTCTGATGTCAACATTTACACTATTATTCTTATCACAGACAAATCGTTATACAAAGATCTGAAACCCTTGCCCTTCCGATTGTTGTATGCCAATGATTATATATTTAGTACATTTCCGTCACTTTTTGGTGTGCATTTTTAAAGACACATTTTTATATCAAATTTCTGGATTGTGAATTATCCCCATATCCCCCTTGGATTATTCCCTTTATTTGAATATTTCGTAAATTTTTATATTTTCTTTCGCTCTCATTATATGTTCTAAGACAAATTTTAATATTTGGTACAATTTAGTACCTCAGGCTTATTTTTAGTACGAATTTCCAACAGAATTTCGTATAACTTCGCTCGAAAATCTACTCTCTTACAAAATTTCACCTTTTTAATAATTTTCGAGGTTTTGCAATTTTATTTTTCATTAACTATTTTTTATAATTTCAAAAAAAAATCTCATTATAACTGCACACCGCAAACAGCTCCTTCTTAGATTTTCTCCCCAACGACATCTCTGAACTGTGTACGAAAACACCAAATAAATCCAAACTAAACATATTTTTGAGTTATTATTCTTCTTCGTTCCTTAAGTTGAGATTCCTCCCTGCATAACCTCCGCTCAGCCGGTGTGTGACATGGCACTAACTTGGGTCCTTCCTTTTAGCCCCACAGTTGCAAAAGTCAAAGGCACACAACAATGTTAAATAGGTAGTAAGTTGTAGTAGCAGTAGTAGCTCATACTAGCTGCCAGGCCAGCCGAGCAAATAACCAAAAATATAACAAACGAACGGAACGCCCCAAAACACTTGTGCGTGACAAACGACTTCAAGGTAGGAAAGAATGAAACCAACGAACGAACGAACGTCTGTGTCGTTGTTAATGTCCATAGACTAAATTATTAGAATTAGAAGGTTTTTGGCCTGTAACCCACGTCTTTGTCTTAAGGCCATCATAATTTTCCCAACACTTTTTCTTGTTGTTCTTTTTGCAGGGAGGAAGGGAGGGAGGGAGGATGTGGAACAACCACAAGGAAGTCCCGGGCAAGCGGTGGTATGAGCAAAAAAACTTAAGGACAAGTGTTTTGTGTTTAACTACTGCTGGCATTCAAACGCACAGACTCACAATATCACACAAACACACACTCACTCACCCTCACACACACACATTTGCCTTTTCTCCTATTCATATAAACATTAAGGTGAATGTATGTGTTAATGATTATGGCTTGTTAAGTTATAAGAAATTACTGTGCACGAACTGAGAAACGGATGTCCACAGAATTAAAGGTGACTGTAGTAATGTTGTTGTTGCTGTTAGCCTGTCGTTGGTCCCTTTGTTTTTAGTTGTTGTTTTTGTTGTACGACATTTAACAATGAACACGAATAAACATGAAAAAGTACGCAGGTTAAATTATTATTTTGTCACCAACATTCTCATTCATAATGGCGTCTCACAGCCACAATATAATACGAGGGGACTGCTACCAGATGTTCGCTATCGGTGGATTCTCTAACGGATAATGAATGCAAAGGCTGAGGAAGTGATAAATTGTAAGTTTTTTGCATTGATATATATAGTGACAACAAGGAAAATATGCATAGATGGGGTTTGAAAAATTCGACATTGTAATCGGGACCTTTGAAAATATTGTCTGGATAAATATATCACAAAAGTTCACATTTACGCTAAATGAAAATAATCTTACTTTTATTGAAAAATAGTATATATTGAAAATCAACACATTTTCACGCTCCTTTTTTGAGAGTATCTCCCTATAGTTTATGGTTTATGAAAAATTTTTCTTTTTAAGCGATCAAATATTCAAAATTTTAAAAATCGGTATTTGAAATGATTCAGGCTACGCCACGTTATAATAGAACAAATATCTTATCCGTTTGGGTAGTACTTAGAATTTGCCTTTCTCCATTCGACCAGAAGCACTTATACTCTATTCCAAATTTATTTTACTACGGACGGCATTTGTTTCATACGAACAAAAGTCCAGTTTCGAACATGAGTTGTCGATCCAATGTAACTTCAATAATGAAGATTCTTTTTAAAGACAATAGTCAACGATTTTATCAATAAATTTCGTGCCGCTTTCAAAAAGTCATCATTTTTAATGAAGTCTCTAATAACGTTTAAAAAAATCTACGGAAAACAGCACCAGATCTTTACTCTTGGGCAACAACAACAACGGCATCAGCAAGACCACAAGAATATGGCGACGATAAGACAGCTTTAAACAACCAACCAACCCAGTATTTGTTAGCCGCGTAACAGAGAATTTAGCTTACTGCAATATCCGTTTTCCGCATAAGGCAAATAATTCGCATTCACTTGATATCCAGTTTGAGGATACGAGGGGATAGGCTTGCTACTGCAGGGGACTTGCCAAAGGATAGTTAGTGATTTTCTAATTCATCTTCTGTACTCCGACCAACAGAATCTCCCAGCTAGTGACTGATTTTCTATCATTAAGCTGAGTGACCGGTTATTCATTTACACAGGGGCCTCGGCTCGTTGTTCCACAGGAGTCTTTGGCTCATTGTTCCAGCTTCGGCTCGTTGTTTCACATGAGTTTCGGCTTATTATTACACAGGAGTCTATGGTTCGTTGTCTCACATGAGCTCCTGCTCGTTGTTCTACCGGGGTCTTTGGCTTGTTGTCCCACAGGATTTTAGGCTCATTGTGCCGCAGGAGCTTCCGCATGTTGTTCCACAGGAGTCTCCGCCTCGTTGTTCCACAGGGGTGTTTCACTCGTTCTCTCACAGGAACTTTGCCTCATTGTTTTACAGGAGTGTTTAACTCGTTTTCCCACAAGAGTCTTTGTGTCATTGTTCATTAGGCCAGGCCAGCTGCTTCCGAACATACCCAGAATGAGCTGACGAACCCGAACTAATCCCGATCCATCTTAGAAGGCCTGGTTAGCTGCTCCCGAACATACCTACCATGAGCTGCCTAACCCGAAAAACGATCTGGACATTTTCTCCCGAGTATATCCACATTGAACTGCCGTCTCCGAACGATAATACAACGAGTTTTTCAGAAGACCTGATTATCTACAACTCGTCAACCCGCGACCATTAATTGTCTTCATATCGTCAACAATTCGAACGTCGGCATCATTCTTAACTCCCAACATCGTTATTCCTGAATACATTCAACCCTTCGACAAGCGACGATTTTCTCCAAAGGATTCCGATTTTCTTCAAATCGCCAACATCTCAAACACAAGCATCGTATTTCCTGCTATCCCGCAAACAGTCAACATCTGACGACCATCCACAAGTTCCCGATTACCTTGAAATCGACCCCATCCTGAACACCAGCGTCGCGCCTAACACAGACATCGTGATTCCTGATCTTCCTTATTTGTCAACATCCAAGAAGCACCCATGAGTACCCGATTACCTACGAATCGTCGGATGGCGAATGAATATCCTATATTCCATATCCCTTTAATCGCATTTGAGTACGAGTAGATTGTATTTTGGTATTTAAATTAATAAAATATTTGATTTCCAACCTCTGGATAGGCAGAAATCGACTCTTCTTATTTGATATAGATTAGTGGCTTTTTATTGAGACACGGGGTACAGCTGAGCTTACCTCAGCCGTCGTTACAATACTTTGATATATTATAAAAATTGAGTAAATAGTCAAGATTCGTTCACTCTTTCTGGTACCTCTTCCACAAAAGGTAAAATTTTTAAAAATAACAGATTTCAAAAACCGAAAATGATTCACTAATTTTCTTCAAAATTCGCACATCCTAAAATTTTGGTTAATAAAAAGTCAGGAGTAAACATGAGAGATATGTGTGAACATTTTCTGGCACCACTTCAATATCCCCTTCAAAATTAAAAAAATCGTGTGTCTCATTTAAAGCAAAGGGAGTAAAATATATCATTAGAACTCGCCACAAGGTAATCAACAATAGATCCACCCTTTCCCTTAACTCGCCCTTAAAATTCCAAAATTTAAAAATGAAACCTGATTATATCCTTCCACCCTCCATGGAGGGCATAATAAATTTGTCATTTCATCTACAATTCCAAGAAATATTTGTCGGAGAACCCATTCATGATATGTGTAAATTCTATGTCGATATGGAACATATTTTAGAGATTTTTGCACCAATTGGCATATTTTTTCAATATAGCCCCCATAAAACTTTATGAATTTTGAAGTAATCTTAAAACAAATTAATTCTAAACTTAGTACCTAGCAATACTTGAGAAAATGTTGGTCCACTCTCATGGTAATATTTATTCGGTTCATACAGCTCCCAAGTTTTTGCTGGGTATGGCTAAACGTGTCGCATGAAGTATGTATGTAGCTACCAATTTTTTCTGGGGATTAATAAACATCTTTGAAGCGAAGATTATGTGTGATAGTAGACTGTATATGATCATCACTCCTAGATTTCAAAGAAATTTTCGAAATCTTAAAATGGTCGACCCATTCGCCTTGATGGCTGCAACTTTCTAACTAAGATCGGCACAAAACCATTGACAGTTTCTTTTCAAAATCCCTAACACCTATCATTAGATCCCTTATTACCTTCGACAAAGCTTCACAAATTGTTTGCCACGAAATACTTCCCCATAGACACCAGGCTTGTCTCCTGCCGCCTATCTGTCACCGAACCAAAAAAAATCAAAATAGGCTTACACTGAAGCTGTTGCTTGACAAACTAGCCATTTAGATGATGATCTTTAAGTGAAAACTGATTTGAGGACCATTTAACATTTACTAATAATTGTTGCGAACGTGACGTGAATGAAAAAATTAAACATTCTCTCTTTCTCTCGTTAAGAGGACTATAATGAAGCAACAAATCCTTTTTCGTTTGGCTTGATTGTCGTTCTGAATGGCCACTTGGTTAAAGACGTGTCATATTGAGTGTGTGTCCGTATGTATGTATGTGTGCGTGCGTCTGACAACTGCGGGTGTTGCTTGGGATGTGAAAAGCTTTAATTAAATTTATGGTGCGTGAAAATAAAAACACGCCAAATGTGAATGAAGATTGAGGAAGCCCTGGCTAGCATACTAAAAACCAGCCAAAGGAAACTCTTTTGCAGATTTATTAAGGCTTAATCACACACACACAGACCCATGCACACGGACACACAAATACCCACATCCGATACAGAACGAGAACCCGACACAACAAGCTCCATCATTCATTCACTAAGTGTTCAGGATAATGTCAAGATTTGTTCAATTCATGTGTGTAAGCATATGTGTGTATGTATGGGTTAACGAGTGTGTGTGTCTGGATAGAAATGAGTGTTCTGGTTAAAGGGCATTAAAATGAAATGCCTTTTTTGCCCCTGCACAAATAAAAAGGAAATCTTGCGTGAGTTGATATTTGGAGCAATCGCTTGTTAATGCTCTCATCCACTGTGTGGGTATCTGTGTTTGTGTGCGTCTGGCCACCTCCTCCATCTCCCCCAGATTGCCCTATGCTTTCGTAGAGCAAAAGGATTTGCCAACATTAAAATGTTAAAATTTCCTCAACAATTATTTATAAAGTGGCATTAAGCAACATGCTAAAGCCATAACCATAAAAGCCAAATACTCTTTGTATTAACCAAGTTAAAACTTGAATAAACATTTAGTTTTATGGCCGACTCGCACCAGAACACACGCACGCACACACACACACACACACACTCGCACATTGTGAAAAGGTTACAAGGACACTCGTCGGGTGATTTGTGCCTGATTATTCAGCAGTAATCAGCAGTAATGCGATGCTCCGTTCGGCTGAGCACTATTTGTTTAATCTTCTGTCAATTGGAGTAAATTACTAATGTGTCTATTTAATTTGCAATCAGATGATGAAAATCTCAACAACAGTTTCTAGCTGAGATAATTAAAAGCGAAAACAAAGTATGTCAATGAATGATCTCGATTAACAAAGTGACTAGAAGTTCTGCTTTTGAAAGGTATAATAGGAATGAAAGGTTGCACAATACAATTAGTAAATATCGAGCAAATGTAGGCTAAAGAAACTAGAGATAATTTCCTTAAAAAAATTCAAAATACAGAGGGTAAATATCATTTGATGCGACCAAAGCGTGCCTCGCCAAAATAACGGGTTAAGATTCTAGGCCTCTTTGAACCAAATCCGTTTCAGATATAGACTTTGTATGATTTTTATACCCTACACCATACATAGTAAGGAGGGTATATCAAGTTCGTCATTTCGTTTGTAACTTTGTTGGGTCTAAAATAATAATTTTAGACCCAACAAAGTATATATATATATATTCTTGATCAGCGCAAAATTCTATCCGTCCGTCTGTTGTAATCACGCTACAGTCAAAGCGAATTAAGATAGGAATCTAAAATTTTGCACAGATCTGTCTTTTGTCTGCAGGCAGGTCAAGCTCGAAGATGGGCTATATTGGTCCACGATATGGTATAGCCCCCATATAACGGTACCCCCGATATTCGGTATTTTGATGATTCATTATAGGTACTTTTCCCCCTGACAGAGAATTGTCTATATAGGTCCACGATATTTTATCGCCCCCATATAACGGTAACCCCCGATATTCGGTATTTTGATGATATTAGCCACATCTTTCAACGGAATTGTCTGAAAATTCCCACAAGGAATTCATTGTGAGTATTTTACTCCTTGGAAGAGAATTGTATATATACAGGCCCACGACAAGCCCCTCTACAACGGTACCCCCGATATTCGGTATTTTGATGATTGTAGCCAATGTTTTCAATGAAATTGTCTGAAAATCCACAAAAGGAGTTCCTTCTGAACACTTTACCCCCTGGAGGAGAAATGTCTATATAGGTCCACGATATCGTATAGCCCACATACACAATTTTAGGGACATTATTCACCGGAGTTGTATCAAATTTCATATTTGGAGTTCGTAATGGGAAGTAAAGTCTATGACAGGTCCAGGCCTTCGTATAGGCCCCATATATCAGTACCACCCTATATTCGGTATATTCGATTTTAGGTACTATATTCACCGAAATTGTTTGAAATTTCGTATTTGAAATTCCTAATAGGTACTATATCTTGTGTAACGGCACCTCCCTATATTCGGTATTTTGATGATTTTTGCTACATTATTTACCGGATTTTTTTTCAAGTTTCGTATTTGAATATTGTAATGGTTTGTGACAAAAGTTGCCTATGCAGGTCCACGTCTTCGTATATATTCCAATAAAACTGGTATATTCGGTATTTTTGAAATTTTAAAAGAATTTTTAACGGATTTTTTTTGAAAATTTCCATATTCTTTTCAAATGGTGGAGGGTATTTAAAGTTCGGCCTGGCCGAACTTAGTGCTTTTTTACTTGTTATTTTTACAAAATGTCTTATAAGGGATGTTATTGTCTTAGAGAGTGTAGTACAGTTAAAATTTTTGAAGATTTTTTTATGAACTCAAAGAACCTTATACGAAAAAATACATAATGAAGAATATGGGAACCGAATCCAATTAATTGATTATATTCTCCCATCTCTCTTTTAGTCGGCGGTTTCATCTTGTCTTCTACCATTATTTTAAAAATATTTTGGTGTTCTACAACGATTCACAGAATATACTGCAGTATTTTTGTAGACATCTTTTAATTCCCGGGAAGGGTATACACTATGTAATATGGCTTAAAAGAACTTAATCGAAATAAATGTATTGATGTTCTCTATCATATTATAAAGGGATGTTTTTCTTTCCGTTTGTTACCCCTCGAAGTAAACATTTTATATCAGCATAAAACTCTATGTCGACTTTGTTAATCCTTCCATCTCTCTGCTCTTCCCTAGAAAGCACTCCATCTTCTGAACGTAAAGAAGTGGATTTAAAATTTGTACTTAAAACGGGCTATATAAGTCTACGTTTTTTAATAGGCGTCATATAATGGCAATGCTAGATCTAATGCATTTTGCGGGTTGTATTCATAGTTTTAAACCGAGTCAGTTTGTGTTCCAAGTATGTAAAAAACATCCTTGTATAGAACTATCCACATAGTTCCAAGTTGTGCTACAGTCACCATACCACAATACATCCGTAATTTTAACGACTTTACCATCGATTTTCAACGGACAATTACACAAGTTGATATTTGCGGTTCGCAAAGGTACCACCACGTAAAGTTCTTCCGATGTTCGATAGTGTGATGATTCAAGTCATATTTTATAGCGAATTCCTTCAAATTTGAAGTTCTCAACAGGTATTACCTCATTTGATAGAAAATTGTTTATATGGGTTCACGTTTTTATAAGTCCTCAATTTAACGAGCTTCCTGATTTTTTTTTTCGATATAACGGTAGTTCCCGATATTAATATTTTATAACAAAAAGTAAAAAAGTATTAGCCGATTTTGCCGACAGATGTATAATACCCCCTGCCTTGGGTTACCATTATTCAAACTGTTGACCCTTTATAGGAGAGGTTCCGAAGCAGTTGGCCAACATTGACCAATTCGTATCTGACCTAAGACTTATATAAATATAACTATGTGGCAGATTTGGCCTATATCGACTACTTTCTATACTTTATATCAGATATGTGCACATTTTTGGAAAATGTGGAAATATACGCGAGCTAACGGATAGAGCGGACCAAAGTATTCCATTTTCATACCACATCTAATACAGATAAAAATATTGGTATGTAAAAAATTTTAAGGAAATCGAACATTTATATACTATTTTATGCGAAATCATAAACTTCGATTACTTACATATTTATATCAGATTTCTGGTTAAAAAAATATTTAGATATAGGAAGTTGTTTCGCAAGTTATGACAAATATAATTCACCCTTCGTGGGTGAGGTGCCAGAAGGGCTTAGCAGATAAATATCATCTTCACAACATATCTTGCATTAGGAAATATATTTGGATGTGTGAAATTTAAAGAGATTTGGATGCTTATTCCGCTTTCTTTGAACGTCTGATTTTTTCTTGAACACCATTTTTTGGGAAGTACCAGTAAAATGGTCCGATCTCAACCATCTTTACGACAGATGTTTGTTGATGGAAATTCTGAGATGTGTTAAGTCTGAATGGATGCCAATTTTGTGTTTTATGAGCTCCATAGTTATTCAAAATTTTGACCCTTTTTGGGGGAGTACAAGAAGGAGAGGACCGATATATCCCATCTTCACAACAGATCTTGTGTTGATGATAATATTGAAATGTGCGAAATCTGAATGGAATCGGATGTTATGAATATTCAGAATTTTGACCCTTTTTGGAAGAGGTACCAGAAGGGGTGGACCGATATATTCCATATTCAAACAAGATCTTGGATTAAGAAAAAAATTGTGATGTGTGTAATTTGAAGAGAACCGGATGCTTATTTCGTATTTTATTATCGTTTTGGTTATTCAAAACTTTGACCCTTTGTGGGGGAGCTACAAGAAGGAATAGTCCGATCTATACCGCCTTTATAACAGATCCTTGTGTTGGGTGTCGGGTGTTATTTTCTTGTTTTATGCGCGTCATGAATATTCAAAATTTCGATTTTTTTTTGGGGAGGTACCAAAAGGAGTGGACCGATATATTCCATCGTAAGACTAGACATTGTGTTAATAAAAACATTGAGATGTGTGAAATTTGAACACAATCGTACTCTTACATCATATTTTTTAGGAGTTGTAATTATTCAAAATTTGAACCCTTTGTAGAGGAGGTACTTGATGGAGTGGGCGGATATTGTCCATTTTCACGCCTGACCTAGCACTGACGAAAATATTAGCATTTGCAAAGTTGGAGCAAAATCGGATTATCAACCCTCTTTCTGTGCAATTTTTTTTTTAATTTGGACCGACCTTAGGTTGATAAAAAATATTGGGATGTGTAAAATTTGAAGACAATCGGACTGTTACATCACATTTTATAAGAGTTGTAATTATTAAAAATTTGTATCGTTTGTAAAGGAGGTACTGTCAGAAGGATTGGGCCGATACCTCCGAACTCCGAACTAAGTTTGACAATAATATTACGATGTACCAAATTTGGACCAAATCGGATACTCCCTTCGAGAGTTATCGTGTGCACTAGCCAGCCATACCGACAGACAGATAGATGGACGGACGGACATTGCTAGATTGACTGCAAATGTCCTGAAACGAATTTGGTCCAAAGAGACCTAGGGTCTAAACCGTTATTTCGATGAGGCACGTTTTGGCCGCATCAAATGATATATACCCCCTCTAGCCATATGGCTGAGGGTATAAAAAGAGCCGAAATCGATGAAGGCAAAATTAGGAGTCGATTGAAAAAAAATCTACTAAGATTTTCAATACTAGCAAAAGTCAAATTTTAGAAATTTAAATGCCAATAGTCGATTAATCTTAGTAGAGTTTCATGTCTCTAGTACTATGAAGAAAACTCGACTTGTAAAGTTTGGAAACAATGTAGTGTGATTATCTGTCGCACATACCCAGCACATGAGAATTTTTATTAATTTTGATCATAATTTTGTGTATCGCGGTATTTCAAAAAAAAAAAAAAATGAAAAGAGGTGGTGGTTTCACAATTTAAAATTTGTTTTAAATTTTACAATTTGTATCTATTTCAAAATAGTTAAAACTGAATTGGGATGAATACTTCTTCCAACCACAATGCCAAACGCAAGAAAAAACGAACTTAATATAAAAAGGACCACAAAAACGCTTTAGTTCTCATTTTAAATAGCAAAAAAAAAAACGAAAAAAAAATAATTGTATAACATTTGACCATTTGCGTATCATAGCATCTTCCCGTTCTCCCAATTCCAGGGATACAATGGCACAGTAAGTGGAACAAACCCCGACTTAGATAATGGAATGATATAACGATGGTTCCATGTCGCCGCCACCACCACCGCCGAATGTCCTCAAAGTATAAACATTTTTCCCATTTGAATTTAAATGAAGGTCTATTGTGGTTCTCGTTTTTTTTTCTTCCAGTTGAACCTTTCTGCTTATGTTGTCGTTACGATTTTTTCGCTTTCCTTTCAATTTATTCACGCACAATAGAATTTTACATTGTGGTCTTGGATTTTTGGGTAGTTTTAATTCGGCCTTTTTCTATTTTTTGCTTTTGTTGGTAATTTGACGTGGCAACAAGAAAAGCGAAACTAAACTGTTTAACTGTGTGTGTGTGTGTGGGCGATGTCAGTCGGCTGGAAGTCGAAAAAGTAGCTGTGCGCTACTCTTTCGTGGTTTGCCAAAACGAATGACAACGATTTGATGTCTGGGCCTAACGTAATTCTATGAAGCAGAAACATCAAAGAATTAGATTCATTCAATAAATGACGTTAATTTGCTAGAAATTCAAGCAACAGACCAAAATATAAAAAGCCATTCCCATGTGATATCCAGTGGTTCCCAAATGTTTTAAGGAGGTACTATTTCTATAGTTCTCTTTCCATTGGGAGCCACTGTCAATTAAAAACCCTAAAAAGCCAACAATGATAGCCAGTACAAAAAAAGACCTAAGCAACTCACTCACTCAGGCAAACAAAACAAAAATGGAAAACGACTGACATGATCCCCGGTTTTGGCAATGATTGTGGTTAAGCGTGGCAAAAAGGGTTAATACGCTAGTCGCTCCAGTTAACGTATGCAGCCACATTGTTTGCCATATATCAAAAAGACTCAGGAAAAGGCCTACAAAAAACGCACACACACTCACAACGGGCCAAGTAAACAAAAAACCATTAACATTAACGTACATACATAATGGAGCAAGCTAGTGAAGAGGGTTAACAAAAAACAAACACCAACAATAACGAAACAGGCCAGTAACAGCAACAAACGATAGGTAGGCAAGGACTTACGCGTTCGGACAAAAACATCAGCAGTTAAAAAAAGCGTAATTCTTCGTAGTCAGTACTGCAACAAGCAGTTAGACACACACACACTCACACCCACACACACCCACTCACACATACCAATGCACACTCACTCGCTCACATGTTGCCTCATAACGACCATGGTTGTTAACTTTTGAATCCTTTTAGTTAATAACAAAAGTCTACACAAAACTGTCTAAAATAAATTGGAAGGACGTTGAAAACGATGCTGTAGCCATTACAGGTCGTTCGCAATAAAATTTTTGAGAGCTGGAGAGGTGGAGAAAGAGTGAGAGTGAAAACAAAAACTGGAATGAATTCCATGAACACTAACTCGTTATGGCATGAATGGCTTGAATGATTCATATATTTGCTCCCCCTACAACTAAATTGTTGCCAACCTTGAAGCGGTATTTGTGAGTGTTTACAAAAAAAGTTAACTGGCATTAAAAGGGGAATTTGTTATTCAAGTTTAAAGTGGAAATTCGGGCAGATATTCCTGTATTGGTTCAAAGTTAGTTATAAACACAATTTATTAAAAATTTTTACTAAATGAAGGAACGGTATCCCCAAAGGATTAGGTTGATGTTATATCTGTCTTTACACTAAGTTTTATATTTAATTAAATAGTAGAAAGTGCCTAGTATACGGAAAATCCGAGAAATATTTCGGTGTTTACAAGAATTATGATAATTTGGACACAAACTCGATGTAATTTGATTAAAATATCAGAACGCTAAAGTTTGGACCGAACCGGATAAATGATTCAAAAGTTATCCAACACCAACCGACCAGAGTGACAGACACAGCTAGATCGACTAAATATGTCTTGAAAACAATTTCGCCTGAAGGATATAGGGTCTAAAATTGTTATTTTGATTATATACGTTTTGATCGAATGATATATACCCTCTATAGCCTAACGCCAGGTAGAACGTACAATACTGTTTTGATATCTGTATAAAATCTGCCTACAACAGTACTCGAGAATACAGTTTTGAAAATAATACTTTACCTCTTGGAATATATTTCCAGTCTTAAGGCTATACAGAGTGAAAGGAAAACAACCAACTACAACCAACTTCAGACTGCGTTATTTCTAAGCCACTCATCCGTCAGCTTTTAAAATTATTCCCGTGACAGCTCATTATATTGTTTACAAGCGTACAAAAGAATCTTGGTGAGAATTTTCCAGAAATAAAATTATTCGTGATGGAATTCAAGCGTGATAGTGGGATTTCTTTATATTTGGCTGGAAACCCACAAGTGGCTATCGTTAGAGCACACCAGCATTTAGATGTGAATAAATCCGAAAAATGACTCGTGGGCTAAACATATCGCAATATTCCATTCCGCAAATATTGAAAAATGAGCTCGGGCAAAAGCCGAAAAATGACTCGTGGGCTAAACATATCGCAATATTCCATTCCGCAAATATTGAAAAATGATCTCGGGCATGGTGATGGTGTGGGCCGCCATAACAGCCGATGGTCGCTTTCCGCTCGTATTAATGGACCGTGGCATCAGAATAAATGCCGAATATTACAGCGAAAATATTCTGGAGGGTGTATTAAAGCCTTGGGCACAAAATGTTTGGCCGCAGACCTTGGACATTTAAACAGGACTCAGCATGCGCCATCCAAGAATGATTACAAAATGAGGCCACCAAAATCTCAGGATATCAATTCGTTGGAGTATCATGTCTGGAGTATTTTGGAAAGCAAGGTTGGCATTAAAAAATACCAAAAGTGTCGATCACCTCAAGCAAGCGCTTCGCCGGGAATGGGCCAAAATGCCGCAGAGCAACATTCGGGCAGCGTGCGACAGTTTCATTGGCCGTTTGAAGGCCATAGTTCGTATTTCTAAAATTATATATTCTAAAATTTGATGCTATTTCCGACATTTTTAGCTGTCATTAAAAAAAATAAAAATTATGTCGTTTGACTTGATTGCAGTTTTTTTATCTCACCCTGTATATTATTTGGCATGGCCAAAATAATGGTGTTAGATCTTATGTCTCTTTGAGCGAAATCCTTTTCAGGAGTAGATCTCGTAGTGTTCGGTCGGTAGGGAGTATCCGATGTCGTCAAAACTTGATACATCGTGGTTATTCTCAAACTTAAATCAAGTTCCGAAATGAGTGACATAGGTCCACTTTGGGAACTATCTTGGGACAATTACCGTGCATACCATTCAGATAGACGTAAGAACTCTCTTACAAGTCTGGTTTAAAAATGTGCTCAAGTGATTTTCAGCCAAACAGATGTGAAGGTTTCGGAAACTGAGCTCGACAATTCTGCTGTAGACGGAGTTTGAGAAGCAAAGAGGCCAAAGAACTTACAAAATATTTCAGCTTAAAATTCTATGTCGATTTAACGTTGTTCGACCCTCTGTGAAAATCATTCTAGCTTACGAACAAAATGAGGTAGGTTGATTAAATTTTAATGCAGGATTTTATGCAATTGAGAATGGGATTCACGATTTAAGGTATTTTGGTGGTTTAAGTCACACTTTTAGCCCGAATTTGCTGTAAATTGGCAGCTTGTGTTCCTAGTATGTAGGAAACATACTGACAAAGAACTGTCCATACAGATCCAAGTTATGGAATATCCCCCTTATAATGATACCTCCTCAAATTCGGTATTTTCTCGATTTTAGTCACATTTTCACAGAAATTACAATTTTCTGATTTCGTAACTGCTGATAGGTGCTCGCTTCTACCACAGATATTGCCTTCCACGACTTTGTATAGCTCCCATGTAACTGTACCTCCTTATAATCGGGTTTTTTTTCTCGATTTAAGTCACATTTTTCACCAGAATTAAATCAAATTTAGAATTTGGATTTCACAATGGGCACTTCATTAAAATTAAATTTACAGATACACGGCTTTATGGTACCTCCCCTATTCAGAATTTCCATGGTTGTAGCAACATTGTTCAACGGAATTATTTCAAATATGGTATTTGGTGTTGACAATAGGTACCATATGCTCTAATAGAAAATTATCTCTATAGATCCGCATTTTCGTATAGGCACCATACGAAATTCGATATTTTGGCGAATTCTTTTCAAATTTTGTATTTAGAGTTCTAAATGGGTTCCTTCCACTTCATATATCAAAAAATTACTTTTGAAGGTCCACATCGCCATAATGGTACCTTCTGAAAGTCGGTATTTTTTCGATTTACGCCACATTTTCAACAGAACTATCACGAAATTTAAATTTGGAGTTTGAGATCGGCGTTCTCTAGTAAATAATTGGAAAGTAGGTCAATTAATAAGTATTAAGATAACAATTCTCCTATATTAATTTAACAGGAAAACGACACAATTTACCGACGAGGACGAATAACTCGAATAGTGCTGGCGGTAGGGAAACTGCATGGAAAATGCTGAATTGCACAAAAACTATGCTAGCTGCGTCATTGAGGCGGGGCTTAAATGAAAGGTCTCGAGGAGTACTTTACTCTACTAGTACTGGCTATATATGCCTTATATTCCCAACTGATTTCAGATATTCGAATTTTTCCTATTTTCTAACCAAAGTGGTGCTTTCGTAGGAAAACTGCATGGAAAATGCTGAATTGCACAAAAACTATGCTAGCTGCGTCATTGAGGCGGGGCTTAAATGAAAGGTCTCGAGGAGTACTTTCTGGTTATATATGGCGATTCCCAACTGATTTCAGATAATCGATTTTTTTCCAATTTTCTAACTAAAGTGGCGGTTTCGGTAGGGAAACTGCATGAAAAATGCTGAATTGCACAAAAACTATTCTAGCTGCGTCATTGAGGATAGAAAATCGGAAAAATTCGATTATCCGAAATCAAGTCGCAATTATGACCTGATCCTGACAAAAGTATGGAGGTGGGGCTAGGGCCAAAATAGAAGCCTATTGTTTTTTGCGACCTTCTTTATATCCCGACTTCTTAGAAGACTCATTTATTCTGGGCACCCGTTTTATTTGATCCACAGAAACTTTGCCTACAAAAAAATAATGGTGTAGAGTATCATATAGTCGATCCTGACGTATTGTAGCCTCCGCTTACATGTTTAACTACAATTTATAAAAGTAATCAATTGTGTTATTTTCAAAAAATATATTATATATTTTTATTAAAAAATTGAAATCAAAAAGTTTGTGAAAATTGCTTTAATCATTTTTATTCCTACCTCTTCGTACGAAATTTAAATCCGTGTTTTCAAGTGTTAAGCATTTCTAGATTTTTCTGACATCCAATATTACAACAGCCCATTTTATAGTAATAACATTACCCCCAACGCAGTCAACAAAACGATAACGCAGCACGATTGGATCATAACGATATTATTCCCCAAGTCCTGCTGCCATCGTCCCTGCCATAATGGTATCTTCCGTTCGCCGAGTATCGTATGCAAATGTTTGTGTAATTCGGTATCACAGGTCAAGTAACTTGAAGATTAATTATGCAAAACGATGCGTTATAAAAATTGTAATATTGTTAAGTTAAGGGTTAAATGATTCATACCGAGCTACCATAAATAACCGCATGACTCGGCCCGACTGTCCCATCACGTCCAGGTTGCTACATGCTACAGAATGTGCCGAGGTACACGCAAATAGCCACCACATTTTAATGGCAACTTCATTCGGTGTTGGCTTTTGGTACATGGAAATATGCCATGTTTAAATGTGAGACCTTTTCGGCGTATTTTTAGAGACTACGAGACCCCATTCATATAACAGCATGAGGGCAATGATGTTTTTGTTATTTTTCGCTTCTTCCACCATCATTACTATCTGCTGCCCCTGCCTCACCTGCCATGACTCCTATCCCTTGAGTGGGAAGACATGAAAAGAACTGCAGGAATTACTTTTTGAAATGACATGAATGGCAAACGAGCGAACGAACGACCAAATGAATGGATGCGAATCTCTATAAATGGGTTGAGACCAATTTTAACAATTTATTTTTACAACATTTTTGCTGTGCATGCATACATCAAGGGCGTGCGTGCGTATGTGTTGTAATGGTACGCTCACACACACACACACACCTGCAAGCCTTCGTGATACTGCCATTGAAGGCCAAGGTCTGGCCATTATTGTAAAAATAAATTTCGATTTACCCAACGCACTTGATAACATCAGGAAAAAGAAAGAAGAAATTGTTGCTCTCTTTTTTATTTTGGCTTTGTTTTGCCGGTGAATGTTGTTTGGATAAATGTTTATTAAAATTCCACACATACAGACACACACAGTCTAGAATCGCACTCACCATTACCATTGCAATTTTCTTATGAAAAATGTATGCAAATTACCAATGTTGTTGTTTGCCCGTTATTATCATCGTCCAAAATTGGATTATCTGTCATTGTGTATTCAATGAAATATCGTCCGTAACAATTTTGTGTTTTAATGAAATTAGAGTTGATAAGATTTCCCAAAAAATCGTGACGGCCATTTACACATATTTCAGATATGTTTGGGGATATTTCTTAGTCATTTCAATATTTTTTTTCATAATAAATAAAATGTAATCACTTGTACAAAATTTAGGATTAGAAGGTTTTTATGTTTATGACTTAATCTTCAGGAGTTTAAGAGTAAATCTAAAATAGTGTGAATCAATTAGATTTTTTCGAGAATGAAAGTGGGTGTGGTAAATATTTTTCCATAACGAATATTCAGTGCAGTTCTTCCTATACGCTCTGAAAGCATTCGATTCGAAAAAAAAACAAGTTAAGAAGTATAAATATTGCGACTTGCCAGATTTGGACTATATTGGTTACTTTCTTCACTTTATATTAGATACGTGATAATTTTTAGAAAATGTAAAAATGTGCGTGAGGTACCAGATATAGTCGACAAAAGTATTCCATTTTCATCGAATACAGATCAAAATATAGGTACAGGCAAAATTACAAGAAAATCCAACATTTATATCCAATTTTATGCGAAATCATAAATTCCAAATTCATCTAAAGTTTCTGATAGAGAAAATTATTTAGATACACCAAGTTGTAAAGATCCGCTTCACAAGTTATGACAGATAAAATATTGAAAATTATTACCCTTTGCGGGTGAGATACCAGAAGGCGTTCGTAAAATATTTGTGTATGTGATATTTGAAATAGTTTTTCAAAATCCTGAACCCTATGTGGGGGAGGTACAAAAAGAAATGGTCTGATCTCTACCATGTTTACATCAGATCTTGTGTTAATGAATCTATTTTAATGTTTTTAAATTGAAGACAATAAAACTCTTATTTCAGATTTTATAAGAGTTACAGGGTGAGATGAAAAAACAGCAACCAACTTCAGACTGCTCTCATTACTAAGCCACTCGTCCTACAGCTGTTAAAATTATTCCAGTGACAGCTCATTATTTTTTTTACAAGAGTACAAAAGCATTTTGGTGAGAATTTTCCAAAAAAAAAAAATATTTGTGATGGAATTCAAGCGTGATAGTGTGATTTCCTTATATTTGGCTGAAAAACTACAAGTGGCTATCGTTAGAGCACTCCAGCATTTAAATGTGAATAAATCTTTTGTGTCTCGTACCATCGCTCGTTACCGTGATACTGGTAGCGTAGCCCGAAGTCAAGGAAGTGGACGGAAGAAAACAGCAACATCAGCAGAAATGATTCGAAAAGTAAAGAAGCAACTTGATCGCAACAATATTCCATTCGGCAAATATTTAAAAATGTGCACCTTCGGTTGGCTAACAGAACTCAAGTGCCGGCCATGATGATGGTGTGGGCCACCATAACAGCCGATGGTTTCTCTCCACTCGTATTAATCGACCTTGACATCAGAATAAATGTCGAATATTATCGCGAAAATATTCTGGAGAGTGTATTAAAGCTTGGGCACGCAAAGATATTGGCCGCAGACCTTGGACATTCCAACAGGACTCAGCACGCGCCACCCTAGAATGGTTACAAAATTAGGTTCTTCGCTTCATTTCCAGCGCACAATGACCACCAAAATCTTTGGATACCAACCCGTTGAACTATTGTGTCTGGAGCATTTTGGAAAGCAAGGTTGGCACTAACAAATACCAAAGTGTAGATCACCTCAAGCAAACGCTTCGGCGGGAATGGGCCAAAATAACGCAGAGCAACATTCGGGCAGCATGTGACGGTTTCATTGGCGGTTTGAAAGCCATAATTCGTACCAAATGTGACCAATTCGAACAAATCTAGACTTACTCTAAAATTTGTTGCTATTTCCGACATTTTTTGCTTTCATTCAATAAAATTTTAAAAAAATGTAAATAATATGGCGTTTGACTTTGTTGCAGTTTTTTTTATCTCACCTTGTATATCTGCAAATTCAAGTACATACATAGTACACTATGTATTAAATTTTAGAAATAATATAGGATGCGAACTTTAAAAAATATTAGGGAACTCTTTATGAATGTCATGATTATTAAAAATGTTTCATGCTGCAAAAATTTTTTTTTCGTGTGGTCAGATTTGACTATATCGAGTACTTTTCTCCGTTTATATGTGAAATATGAACAAGTTTTTCTGTGAATTTTGAGCTCTTCTAGGGGAGGGCGAGGAAGTGGCCCATTCGTCATTTCCACATTTGTTGTAACATAAGCCGAAATGTGCCAAGATTCAAAAAATACCTTATTTCACATTGCCGAAAGTAGGAAGGTACCGTTGTGTGGGAGCTATGCGAAAACCTGGAGCCATATAGCCAATTGTCTGCCAGAGAAAGCTGCATCTATTACTAACTCCAAATAACGAATTTGATATAAAGCCGGTGAAAATTGTAGCTGAAATCATCACAATACCGAATATAGGGAGGTAAAGCTGTATGGGGGCTATAGCAAATCGTACAGTTCTATGCAAGGATATATTCTACATACTGGGAACACAAACTGCCAATTTGAAGCAAATTCAGTTTGAAATCGTGACCAAAACCAAACTAAACAAAAGTCCTTAAATCTGCCGATACAGTATGGGGGCTATACCTTAACGTGGACCCATATAGTCCATTTTCAATACCAAGTCTTGCAGACCTAAAACATTAATTTCTTTCACAAAATTATTCTTCAAACTTTTGCAATTAAATTTGCCATAGATTCGGTATACGAGTATTTTTAAAAATGCACCACTCTTTTGTGTTTACGCCACTATGTAAAAAACGGCCAATACACGTGTCTCATATTATTAGCTCTACCTTTATAATTTCGTAAGTTTTTCCTGTAATTTTGGAATATTTTGGACAGGAGAAATTTTAGAGGCCAAAGTTTTGTTCAATTTTATTTTATAACATTTTCTCCTTGAAATACATTTGAGTTTATCAACCAAAATCGAGTTTAGTAAAAATTACAATGTAATGCCCTGTTTGTGAAGGTCTTGCAGGAAGTAATTCTTAACACACATTATTGTATAGTTTCAACTAATGGCTATTGGAGATATGTGGAACAAAGGATATTTCGATTACTTGTAGTAATGAATGGCTGAAAGGAATAAATATCGAAACAACAAACAGGAAGAGCAAAGACAAACATTCATTAATATACGACATATGTATGTGAGTGGCTAATCCATAAAGTATCTTAAAATATCGATATTTTGCTTTGAAGATGTCACGAGATTTTACTCTGGAATAAATAAGTACTAACTGAATACACTGAAAGAAAATGCAATGCAAATTTGTATTTTCAAAACAACCCTCAAATATTTTTATACCCTCAGCCATATGGCTAGTTACGCCCTCAGTCATATGGCTACAGAGGGTAGGTATATCATTTGATATATACCGGTCGAAATAACGGTTTTAGACCCTAGGTCTCTTTGGATCAAATAATTTTCAGAACATTTAGAGTCGATCTAGCAATGTCCGTCCTTCATTCAGTCTGTCTGGCCGATTTTACTCCAACTTTGCAAATCCTAATATTTGCGTCAGTGCTAGGTCTGGTGCGAAAATGGACAATATCGATACCTCCTCCACAAACGCTCAAGATTTTGAATATCCATGAAGCTCATAAAAAGCGAAATCAACATCCGTCAACATCAACATCTAAAATATATTTTATCAACACAAGATATGTTATAAAGATGGCAGAGATCGGATCATTTCTTCTGTTACCTACTCCACATAAGGTTCAAAATTTTGAAAAACAAAACGCTTAAAGAAAGCGAAATAAGCATCCAACTCTCTTTAAATTTCACACATGCGAACCCCTTCTGGTACCTTACCCACAAAGGGACACAATTTTCAATACTTTTATCTGTCATAAATTGCGAAACAACTCAACGATTCTTTACAACTTGCTATATCCAAATATATGTCTCTCAACCAGAATCCTGAACATAGAATTTAAGATTTTCTATAAATTGGATATAATTGTTCGATTTTCTTATATATTTGTAATAATACTTATATCATATGTATTTAGGTTCGATATGAAATGGACAATATTAACCCATTCTTTCAAAACCCACTCCATAGATTGTCAAGAGTTTGAAAATTCATAACAGAAGTCGGCAAAACTGACCGATATTTTTTTACTTGTTTTAGTTGCATTCCATAACTGTGACAATTCCATTAAAAAATCATTTTAATTCTTTTCAATTGTGTCAAGAAAAATTATCTAAGGGTTTCATGTCTTCCACAATAAATGTTTCTCAGTGTATAGAACATTTCCTGCATTACATACAGACTTCTGCAGAAACAGCAATTTTTAGACAGATTTAATGTCTGGAAATAACACAACAAAGTCAGCAGAAAATGGTGCTTATTTGTCCATGTCGATAATTTTTACTCGTTTGTTTTTTTTTCTTCTTGTTTACAAACATGATAAGGGTATGTGGCTTTCGAAACCCCCCAACTCCGCACACCAATAGCACATATAAATGGACGGATTTATTGCCTTTTTTAAATACCCACAACAGGCATATGCCTTCATTTGTATTTGTGATAACTCCTATTCATTGGAATGAAATGAAAACAGAGAAAAAAGAAGAAATTAAACTTCAAACTAAGTGGGAGGATGACTCCATTCCAAAAGTTTCCATGGTGTTACAGCACTCACACAAACAGATATGTAAATAGCTTGGAGTTGTGGTAAAACAGCCTACCCCTAGCCGAGCCGGTTGGACAAAACAAAAGAGAGTTTTAGATTTTTATGTGGTTTTTCATTTGTATTCACTCCCACTCCCGTCGCCACCACCACCACTACCCTGCTGACAGCAAAAAGGGCAAATCTGCTTCGATTGGATTTTGGTTAAGTAATTAAATTAAGTAAATTGAATTGAGTTCTGCCTGGTTGGTTGGTGGGGTTTGTCGGTTGATGGGTTCGGTCTCACAGATTACACTTGTTAGACGAGGTTAAACAATTAACTAATAGAATTATCAATTTTTTTTGCACTGCCTCCTAGGCTGTCACAGCGCCAACAGAGAACACAAACACATAAATACTCTTGTCAGCTAGTCAGCTCGTCAGTCGGTCGCTGTACCAGCTAAATATTTTCCATATTGCACAGCATCAGTCCATGTAATCCGCTTTTTAAGAAAACCGAACACAAACAAATCGATTTCTTAGCTTAGGGGTTGATTTCTTTTGTATTGAAATTTCCGGATAGCGTTTGAACAAAACATATTTTTAATACTTTCTCTATTGTTTGGAGTTTTATTTGCTTAAAGTTGTTTCTGCTTCGAATTGGAATTTATGGGTTTGGACAATAGATTTCGTTAATGGTTGTGTGGGATTAGACATATGTTTTGCATACATATTTTATTTTCTATTTGCTGGTAGGAATTTATTTTATCAACTTCAAATTAAACGTTTGGCTTTAATTAATTAATATACGTCTGTCTAAATTCTAAATTTTCCTCACAGTAAATAACCAGTAAGGAGAAGTCAAAAGTCGGACGTCCGATCTTGACAAAATTTAAAGCAATTATTCCTGAGCTGTATCTGATATCTGGTACCAAAGATCATTGTTGTGGAATGCATATTACGCATGTGAGCTATAGCTATATCTGAACCGATTTTCACCAAATTTGGAGTAATTTGGACTGATATTTGTTATTTGGTGCACAATTAATGCGAAATCGGTTGAGATTGTCCCTGAACATTTTCTCAATGATCTACAACTAAATTTTACTTTTCGTGCTAATGAATTTGAAGGGACTTAATTCTTGAAAGTAATAGACCTAAGATGTACAAACATGAAGCAAAATGCTAACAAATAATTTTTTTTAAGGTAAACCTTCAAAACACCCTGACACAGCCTCTAATAATATTGATGCGAAAACCTTTCAAATGTCGAAAATTAGGTCATAATGGGTTTAACCTCTGTCAGAACTTAAAAAAAAAAAATTCTAACTAAAAACATCTTGAAATATCAAATGTACCCCGATACTGATGGAATTTGCGGCTAACCCCCTTTGTACTGAGTCTTAGTCGTATAATGATATTATTTAAACCAAGTCGAATAGAGAATTGAAGAATTGAAATTTTGCTGACCTAATATCATCACCTTTATTTGGAATTCCCTAGCCCCAAGAGAATATTGGTTGGGAACGACGGCCTGGGAGAAAATATTCCTATGTTAAAATTTTTGTAAGTTCTCTAGTTCCAAATAAACATTTTTAGATAAATCGATTAGAAAATGTGGCCAAGGGGCTACTCCGAGACATTGCACATTACCTACGACGAGGTGTCCTACCCCCTCAGATGCCAAATAAAGGCCAAAACAATTGTAAAATGTGCTCAAACCCTGAAAATTTTTGATATCAAGGGATACCTTCGTTCGAATGAGGGTTATACCAAAATGTGGGCCTATATTGAAGATTAAAATTGCCACATTTTTCAAATCAGGGTACACCCCTATATGGGAGCTATACCAAATCATTGACCTGCATGATCCATATTTTGTACAAATGATTCTACATATAACCCATAAGCCTGCCATAAGCCACCAAAATAATTATAATTCTTATAAAATGCAGAATCATTCCTATGTGGCTACAGAGGGTATATATCATTTGATAGGGCCAAAACGTGCCTCATCGAAATAACGGTTTTATGCCCAAGGTGTCTTTGGACCAAACCCGTTTCAGGACATTTGGAGTCGGCTGGTTGGTGCGCACCATAACTCTCGAAGGGAGTATGCGATTTGGCTCAAACTTGGTACATCGTAATATTATTATGAAACTTACATCGAGGTCGTAGATGGACAATATCGGTAAACTCCTTCTGGTACCTCCCCCACAAAATGTCGAAATTTTCAAAGAAAATATCGGAATGCACAGCAAGAGAAAAAATCGCCCGATATTGCTCCAAGCAAATCCTAATATTTGCACCAGTGCTAGGTCAAGTCTGAAAATGGACAATATCGGTCCACTCACGTAACTCCACCCCACCCAAAAGGGTAAACGTTTCGCATAATTATAACTCTTATAAAATGTAATTCCGATACTTCCGATCCGAGTCCGATTGTCTTCAAATCATACACATCAGGATATTTTTATTAACCCAAGGTTTGGTTTGAAGTTAGAATATATCGGTTCACTCCTTCTGGTACCTCCCCCACAAAGGATCAACATTTTGAATAATCATGAAGCTTATAAAACTTTCTATCAACACAAATTCAATTTTAAAGATGGTAACGATCGGACCATTCTTTCTGGTACCTCTCCCGTGAAGAGCAAACATTTTGAATATCCCTGAAGATCATAAAATGTGAAATTTACATCCGATTCCCTTCAAACTTTGCATGTCTAAATATATCTACTAACAGAAGATCTGTCGTGAAGATGGGATATATCGGTCCACTTCTTCTCCTTCTTCCTTCGCATAAAACACTAAATAAGCCTCCAACTTTTTCCAATTTTAAATTAGTGATTCGGCATACAATTGTATATAAATGTACGATTTTCTTGTAACTTTGCCCATACCAATATTTTTATATCTGTATTAGATGAAGTGTGCAGGGAGATTTCAGTCCAAAGGATGCCAATGGCAAGATAATGCAAATATGTGTGAGGTAACAGAACAGATGGGCTAATATACTTTCAACACTTTGTATAAGAGTAAGTGGAACTCAATTCCGAAGAATAACAGTCTTCAGACTTGAGGTATGTGCAAAAAATTCATCATTCTGGGGACACCACTTCCTTAGATTTTTCAAAATTTTCCGTTGTCTAAATTGAGGTATTTAGCATGTAAAGATAAGCCAGAGATATTAAACTGCAGAAGGAGCGAGACTATATTCAAAATCAAGGAAAATGCTTTAAAGAAATCAAATATAAATCAAAATGCCTAGCTTCAATCGATGTATTTCCAATAAAAATACTCCTAAATCGGCCCTTCCAATATTTCCACCCAACTTCTCTCCAAATCGCCATCATAAAATATTCCATATCTCAAATAGTCACATACTCACATTTTCATTTCGTTGGCTGGCTTTTAACTTCACTTAGATATTAGTTACTAATTTATCAGCCAACCAAGCAACCAACCAACCAACCAACCACTTTTACATAATTTCCCACCAGACAAACGTGGCCCTTCCTCGCTGCCTCGCTTTTGGTGACTTCACTTATTCATCCATACAAATACACATACAAATTTAGTGGTTATAGAAATTTGCATAAAATATGTTCCTCATTTTGGCCCTTTCTCCCCCCACCACCTCCGTCGCAAACAATAATCGCAATGTCAGAATCTGTCATAGACGAGAGATATGCGTCACTCAACCGGATGTCTCTGAGCGTCAGTGTGTTGAGACAACATCAATATTGGCAATCAATACTAGTCGTCGTTGTTGTTGCTGTTGTTATTATTGTTGTAATCTGGAAACGTGCCACTGCCACCATTGTCATGTCATACACTCGGGCCGACTCGCTAACAGTCATGCACTAAAGTGTTGTCATTATGAATGCTTAACTTTAGTGACATATTCACGATGGTGCCACCGATGAGGATGATGAAGATGGAAATTTATGGTGGTTGGAAGAGGTTGGAAGCTGAGGTGGGATTGTTTGTGCTGATGAAGCTTCAATCGTTTGATAATGTGGTTTGTAATGATGATGGTAATCCATGTACTTCAAGTACACCGCGATATGGCGAAACACACACTGACACTCACGCATAAGCATCAATAATATCAGTGAAATGCAACAACAACTGCAGCAGCATCACCCACTCCAAAGTTGTTGATATGGCGGTTGGAGGTTTTAGCAATCCAATCCATGCCACTGATTTCATTTCACTAGATTTTTGTTGATATATAAACCCGCATTGAAATCCCGTCTATGTTTTTTTGTGCTCTTCATCATGGAATAAAGCCATCATCATCGGTAGCATGAGGAGAATACATATACAGCCACATAGGGGTGTAGCTACAGTCTAGCAAATATTTTTAGGATCAGTGTTAGAAAGTGTTTACGTAGATAACTTTTAACTGGAACAAACATGAAAAATGTTTTAAAGGCCCTTGGAAATATACAGGATGAGATGAAAAAATTGCAACCAAATTCAGACTGCTGTCATTTCTAAGCCACTCGTCCGACAGCTGTTAAAATTATTAGTGACAGCTCATTATATTGTTTACCAGCGTACTAAAGCATTTTGGTGAGAATTTTCCAGAAAAAAAGCTATTCGTGATGGAATTCAAGAGGGATAGTGTGATTTCTTTATATTTGTGTGGAAAACCACAAGTGGCTATCGTTAGAGCACTCAAGCATTTAAATGTGAATAAATATTTTGTGTCTCGTACCATCGCTCGTTACCGTGATACTGGTAGCGTAGCCCGACGTCAAGGAAGTGGACGGAAGAAAACAGCAACATCAGCAGAAATGTTTCGAAAAGTAAAGCGACTTGATCGAAACTCGCTTCGCAGTGGCCGAACTGAAAAATGGCTCGTGAGCTAAACATATCGCAATATTCCATTCGACAAATATTGAAATTCCAAAAAGTGCAAGAACTTACACCGCAACAGAAAGAAAATAGACTCAAAAGAGATAAAGAGTTGCTTTGCTTAGCCGAAAGTGGTAAACTGCCGAATTTGATTTTCCCCGATGAGAAAACATTCGTTATCCAGCAGTTTGTAAACAAACAAAATGATCGTGTTTACTTGCCAAAGAGGTCAGCTGGAAATGTGCACCTTCGGTTGGCCACCAGAACTGAAGCGCCGGACATGGTGATGGTGTGGGCCGCCATAACAGCCGATGGTCGCTCTCCGCTCGTATTAATCGACCGTGGCATCAGAATGCCGAATATTCTCGCGAAAATATTCTAGAGGGTGTATTAAAGCCTTGAGCACGCAAACATTTTGGCCGCAGACTTTGGACATTCCAACAGGACGCAGCCAGCGCCAACCAAAAATGGTTACAAAATGAGGTTCCTCGCTTCATTTCTAGCGCACCAAATGGTCACCAAAATCTCCGGATACCAATCCGTTGGAGTATTGTGTCTGGAGTATTTTGGAAAGCAAGGTTTGCACTAAAAAATACAAAATTGTCGATCACCTCAAGCAAGCGCTTCGCCGGAAATGGGCCAAAATACCGCAGAGCAACATTCGGGTAGCGTGTGACGGTTTCATTATCCGTTTGAAGGCCATAATTCGTGCCAAAGGTGACGAACTCGAACAAATTCCGACATTTTTTGCTTTCATCAGTCAAATTTAAAAAAAAATGTAAAAATTATGGCGTTTGACTTTGTTACAGTATTTTATCTCACCCTGTAACTATTATTCCGAGATTTACAATGAAATTTTGTGTAGAATATTTCTTCTTTTGGCATCCTCCGCTTAAAACGAAATTTTATATTACTTTCAGTCGTCAACTCGGAAAAGGTCTGAGGTAAAATTGATCAAAAAACATATTTTCGGAGATTTTTGGGAGCATTGATGCAAATATTTCATTGAAATGTGGGGGAAATAGAGATTTCTCTTTTTAGCAACTTATATTGAAAGTTTATGAAGAATATCTTTGTCTCAGACGTCATCCTTCTAAAATTATGCTTTATCGGAGTATTTAGCATAAACTCACAGGAAGTACATTTAGAACTCTAAAATAATTGTTTTAATATATATAAATTCCTGGCGTTTAGGTAAGATTTAGATCTTTGATGTTATCTGACATCTATAGTAGAATCTTGCGAAAGATTTGTAGATTACTTTGACAGGCTACGGTCACGTTTAAAGGGAGTTTTTAACAAAAGTTTGAAAAAAGGACAACAACGACGCTTTTGTTGGCTCGCTTGAGAGTTAAAATTTTTAACCAGCATAATTCTCGTATTATTATCTGTAATATTGCGAAGACACTATATGCCTAAAAGGAAAAGATTCCAAGGAATCTTAATCCGAAAATCTCCAAAATTGATTATTTTGCGATGCAAATTTTCGAATCGCCGGTACACATTTCTTAAATTTTTTACTTTACTTGCATAATCTACTGGATATTGCCGTCAATTATTTTTACGTTTCACATACCTTTAGAGATTGTTTCGAATTATTTTTCCCATGATCTTTGGAGATATCCAAGAAGTTTTAAAAAGATTTTCAACAAATCTTTTGAAGAATTTGATGAGTGACTTTGTTATACCCAGAGACTAATAAGGATTCAGGTAAAACCATGGAATTTTTTAAAAATGTGTTCTTAAAGACTTTTTTAAATTGAAGAATTTGTATTTTCTGAAGGACTTTTTAAAGATGTAACCGTGGATATATCAAAAATAATTTTGAAAGACATTTGGAGACATTTTTTTTAATTAAATTATGTCCAAATCGGTTTTCTTAAGATTTCTTGAAAAATTATATGTTTAGAAATAAACATTGGTTTCTGAAGGACATCTTAAAGATGCAAAAGTGCATGTTTTTGACTACACATTTTTATCATGGCTTTTAGGAGACATTTTTAATGATGTGTTTTTTTTTTTTTTTTTTTTGGATAATTACATTACTAGGAAATTTTAACACCATTTTCCGAAATATCATTTTCTAAAGGGTTTCCTTATATATTATTATGAATCTCTAAGAATATAAATTTTTAGATACATAACATTAGTTATTGAGCGCTGATGCTTAACTTCGAAAATTCTAAGTTCTTCCTGGAGAATTTTATTTAGAGATGTAAGATTATATAAGCTTGAACCCCGAAATACCTTAGACTCATTTCCAAGATATATCACATTAGAATTCACAAATTTTATCAACGTATATATTCAAATATCACACCCTGTTGTCCCCCACCCCCACTTCCCATTTATTTGATATCTCATCACCGTGTCTTCCCCTTCCCCCTCCACGAAAACACTAATTTACACTCTCTATCCATTGGTCGCAACCATGAACTTTTTGTAACGAACCTTTTTCAATCTAATTGAACTTCTTGTGCCCCATTCTGCAATTTCAATGCGCGTTCATAACATTCAATGTGTTTATATTGTACAGCTGTTCACACTCTGCTCTTTACCACTTCATTTGGGGGAAAGGACGAAGTGGGGGGAAAATTGATGCTGATATTGGTACAACCACCTAGCTGCGATTTGAAGGGTGTGAGATGTAATGAAGATTGCAAGTTCAAATATACTTACAAAACATTTACACTTGTAGTTGTTAACGACACACCAACACCTATACGAAATTTAGCTGTAAGCTATTAGCACACACACTCACTTCTTTTCCATCCATCCATCTAGCCAGCCACACAAGGATATTTGTAGAAATATATATATTTGTTGCGCAGTTGAGCGCAGCAATAAATCCCAACCAGGCACATTGCCTTCAATTACTTAATTAGAAACGATGGCCCTTGAGGTAATTTATGAGCGACATTTGCTGCAAGAAAGCTTATTAGCGACAACAATACGTGCAACGAATATGACCGCCCCATGGTAGCAACAGTGCTGCTGGTGGCAGCAACAGCTTTGCCAGTAGCCAGCAACACCGTCAACATCATCGCCATCGTCATCATCACCGCCATCATCGAAGGCACCATCATGTGAAGCATTGAACGAACGTTAATGTCTATAACAGCGATAACACACCACTTGCCAGTGGTTCCATGTTTTATTATTGGACAAGATGTATGCCATAATAATGCCAAGAACAACAACACCAACAATAATATCTCATCTACTGTTTTTTCTGTTCTTCTACTTGCGGTGTTGTTGTTGATGAGTTTTCGAACAACTGACTTTTTCTTAGAATGGAGACTACCCGCTTTTGCAGTTTTTGTTTCTTTTTTTGCGGTCTTAATAAATAAAAATAAAAAGATGGGGCCAATAATGCAACCTATAAAAAGTGAGGGTGTATAGTTGGAGACTTAAGAGGTTTGTGTCGTTATAGAAAAAAAAATCAACAACTTAGGGTATTTTGTCTATGGAAGACTTTTTGAGGTTTTACCATCTTTCTACATTTGAAGATCTTTCTTAGGGTCTCCTAAACCTTCCATCTCCAAAAGACTTTATGAAGATCTTCTATAGAGGAGGCGCAACCTATATAATCAAACCCTTCTTCTTTCTATCCAAAAACTCTGAAATGTGCGGACTAATATTAAACAAAAAAAATAGAAGGCTTTGATCGGTACTTTGGACTTTTGTAAGGCCTTCTTTCTATTAAATATGAGTTTATGATATTTTTTCTTAAATTCTTTTAGGTCTTCTTTCTACAATGGACCATCCTTCTACGTGCATTATTTCTAAAGAATCTTTTTGAAGTTCTTTAACCCATAAAGGTCCGGTTTCTATACAATATCTTTTGATGAGGTTTTTCTTGCTATGAGAGCTCTTAAAGGTCTTCTATAGAAGACAATTTGAAATATGTTCTTTTTATGAAAGAGAATTTCTGTTAGATAATTCTGTTAGCAATAGAGGACAGTTTGAAGGTCTTCCACTAACAGAAAAAGAATATAAAGGTCTTCCATTTGTTTTAGACCTTTTAAAGGTCCTCTAAATGCATAAGACTTTTTGGAGTTATTCTTGCAATTGAAGACCCTTTAAAGGTATTCTTTCTGAAGATAGAAGGCATTTGAAAGATTTTTCTGTGGAAAATCTATTAAAGGTTCTCTTTTAACAAAAATACTTTTAAACATCTTTCGATTTATGACAGATTTTAAGATCTTCTGCTTATAGAAGGCATATTTAAAGAAAGTCTCAATACTATATGAGTCGCCCTTTGAAAGACATTCTTTCTACAAAAGACCGTATGGGTATCTTCTACCCATGGGAGACCTTTTGGGTGTCTGTTATATATTTAAGATCTTCACAAGCTCTTAAACAAAAATTAGACGCAATAAAGACTTTTCTATTTAACTTTTCTTTTTTAAAATCCAAATTTAAGAATTCCGACTCTACAAGGTGAGATGAAACAAGGTGAGATGAAACAAGGTGAGATGAAAAAACTGTAACCAATTTCAGACTGCTGTCATTTCTAAGCCACTCGTACGACAGCTGTTAAAATTATTCCAGTGACAGCTCATTATATTGTTTACAAGCGTACAAAAGCATTTTGGTGAGAATTTTCTAGAAAAAAAGTTATTCGTGATGGAATAAAAGCGTGATAGTGTGATTTATTTATATTTGCCAGGGAAACCACAAGTGGCTATCGTAAGAGACCTCCAGCATTTAAATGTGAATAAATCTTTTGTGTCTCGTACCATCGCTCGTTACCGTGATACTGGTAGCGTAGCCCGACGTCAATGATGTGGACGTAGGAAAACACCAACATCAGCAGAAATGGTTCGAAAAGTAAAGAAGCGACTTGATCCAAACCCTCATCGCAGTGGCCGAAAAATGGCTCGTGAGCTGAACATATCGCAATGTTCCATTCGGCAAATATTGACAAATAAACTAGGGGTAAAGCCATTGAAATTCCAACAAGTCCAAGAACTTACAGCGCAACAGAAAGAAAATAGACTCAAAAGACCTAAAAAGTTGTGGTAAATTGACGAATTTTTAAACAAACACATTGATCGTGCTTACTTTCCAAAGAGGTCAGTTGAAAATGTGCACCTTTGGTTGGCCACCAGAACTCAAGCGCCGGCCATGGTGATGGTGTGGGCCGCCATAATAGCCGATGGTCGCTCTCCGCTCGTATTAATCGACCGTGGCTTCATAATAAATGCCGAATATTGATGCGAAAATATTCTGGAGGGTGTATTAAAGCCTTGGGCACGCAAACATTTTGGGCCGCGGACTTTGGACATTCCAACAGGACTCAGCACGCGCCACCCAAGAATGGTTACAAAATGAGGTTCCTCGTTTCATATCCTTCGCACAATGGTCACCAAAATCTCCGGATACCAATCCGTTGGACTATTGTGTCTGGAGTATTTTGGAAAGCAAGGTTGGCACTAAAAAATACCAAACTGTCGATCACCTCAAACAAGCGCTTCACCGGAAATGCGCCAAAATACCGCAGAGCAAACTTAGGGCAGCGTGTGACTGTTTCATTGGCCGTTTGAAGGCCGTAATTCGTGCCAAAGGTGACGAATTCGAACAATTTTAAACTTATTCTAAAATTTGATGCTATTTCCGACATTTTTTTGCTTTCCTTCAATAAAATTAAAGAAAAAAATGTAAAAATTATGTCCTTTGGCTTGGTTGCAGTTTTTTTTTGTCTCAATCTGTATATAAACTACAGACCCACAAATATCAAAATTAATAATTCACGTTCTATTCTTACACTATGTACCAAATTTAGTACCATTTTGTACATTTCGTACACTATATAGAACGAAATTCCAATTGCATATCTCTATCTTTACACACTCATAGTGATCCCTATATCAATAATGTCAATTCTACATCTTATCTTAGACACAAAACAAATTTAGTACCATTTAGTACTTGTTGTACAGAATATACTTCAGATTTCCCCATCGAAGTCCACAACTAAAAACTAAACACTCACAGTGATCCTTATACAAAATTTTATAATTCCAGATTTGTTTCTACACTCTTTGTGAAATTTAATACCTTTAAATACTTTTCGTACACTTCGTACAAATCTAGGATATTTAGGGTCGTCTTCTGTAGAAGGCCATTTGGAGGCTTACGATTTCGTGCAGGGCACTTAATAGTGCTTTATCTATACAGTTGCTGTTAAAAATCTTCTATCTAAAAAATACCCGGCATGGGTCCCGTATCTTTTAAAACCGTTTAAATTCCTTACTCTTTGAGATTGTCTTCATGTTCAAATTTCCTTGAATGGTGCAATGTAGTCGACTATCACTTCAAATCAAATTCCATATGTTTTCCCTACACTCCATTGTTTTCATCCATTTTTTCCTCTGTTCTAAGTGACCCATTATCGATAGCAAATTATGAAATCAACATTTAAGCTTTAATTAGTTTCATGTTTCCTTCTCTCTCTCTCTTTTTCTTTCAGACCTACTTGAAGGCAGTAAATTTAGCAAGATGGCATTTGACCAGTTTTCCCGAATAAGGTGGTAAGTCGTATTTTTTTCCTAAACAGAATGAATTGTTACAGAATTTGAATGTAATGTGTGGCGGGGAGGAAATATTGTAATAACCAACACAGGTGTTGTACTCTACGAATTTCCGCCGATAATTATAAGATGGGGAGGAGGAGATGTTGGACCATGTGGCGGCTATTTTGTGGGCATACTTAATCAAAATTAAAAACTTCATCGTGATTTATAGGAAAATATTATGTCGACACTGTTGACATGTTTATGGCATTTGTCAATGGCTAAGGAAATATTACGTTGGCCACTTTTTTTATTTGCCAATTGGTTAGCGCAACGGCTGTGGTTGGTTTTGTGGTTGCCAGTTTCTTTGGAAAGTATATTCTTGAATTTGGCAACTGTTTCTTTCAGAATAGATTGCAGTTTCTTTGGGAATAATTTCTATAAAATTCAAATCAATATTTTTGATTTACCGGGTGAGATGAAAAAACGGCAACCATCATCAGACTGCTGTCATTTATAAGCCACTCGTCGGACAGCTGTTGAACTTATTCCAGAACCAGCTCATTATATTGTTTACAAGCGTACAAAAGCATTTTGGTGAGAATTTTCCAGAAAAAAGTTATTCGTGATGGAATTCAAGCGCGATAGTGTCATTTCTTTATATTTGGGTGGAAAACCACAAGTGGCTATGGTTAGAGCACTCCAGCATTTGATTGTGAATAATTCTTTTGTGTCTCGTACCATCGCTCGTTACCGTGATACTGGGGGCGTAGACCGACTTAAGGAAGTGGACGGAAGAAAACAGCAACATCAGCAGAAATGGTTTGAAAAGTTAAGAAGCGACTTGATCAAAACCCACGTCGCAGTGGCCGAAAAAGGTCTCGTGAGCTGAACACATCGCAATATTTCATTCGGCAAATATTGAAAAATGAGCTTGGGGTAAGACCATTGAAATTCCAAAAGTGCGAAAACTTACAACGCAACATAAAGAAAATAGACTCAAAAGAGCTAAAGAGTTGCTGCGCTTGGCCGAAAGTGGTGATCTTCCGAATTTTGTTTTCTCCGTCTCCGATGAGAAAACATTCGTTGTCTAGCAGTTAGTAAACAAACAAAATGATCGTGTTTACTTGCAAAGAGGTCATCTGACATCGGTTGATCACCAGAACTCAAGCGCCGGCCATGTTGGTGGTGTGGGCCGCCATAACATCCGTTGGTCGCTCTCCGCTGGTATTAATAGACCGCGACATCAGAATAAATGCCGAATATTGTCGCGGAAATTCTGGAGGGTGTATTAAAGCCATGGGCACGCAAACATTTTTGCCGCAGAACTTGGAGATTCTAACAGGTACGCGCCACTCAATAATGGCTACAAAATGAGGTTCCTCGCTTCATTTCCAGCGCACAATGACCATCAAAATCTCCAGATTTAAATATGTTCGGCTATTGTGTCTGGAGAATTTTGTAAAGCAAAGTTGGCATTTAAAAATACCAAAGTGCCGATCACCTCAAGGTGGCGCTTTGCCGGGAATGGGTCAAAATACCGCAGCGCAACATTTCGGGCAGCCTGTGGCGGTGTCATTGGCCGTTTGAATGCCATAATTCGTGCCAAAGGTGACCAATTCAAACAAATCTAAACTTATTATAAAATTTGATGCTATTTTCGACATTTTTTGCTTTCATTCAATAAAATTTAAAAAATGTAAAAATTATGGCGTTTGACTTTGTTGCAGTTTTTTTTTTATCTAACCCTGCATTTCATTGGTTGTAGTTTAATCTGTTCATTGTTTTTTATTTCTACAATATTTTGAATTAATATTATTTTATTTACAGTAAATTGAATACTAAATATTCGCTACTAATCCCTTTCACATTTACTAAAATTTACTCCTAATCTCCAACACCTATTTGTTTAGTTTTGAATATAGCCTTTGAGTCATGCAATTTCCTCCAATCATTTCTAGTCCATGCCCCCATTTAAAGCAGTGTCCGTCCTACACTCATAGATCTCATGTGGCGCATTGCGTTAATGATTTTTTTGTTTTGGGACAATAATGACTCTCGAAATGTCCTCTCTTCTAGTTGTGGTTGTTGTTGTTGTCACAGGGTTTTTGGAGTTTTTCAAGCGAAAATGAATTGTTGATAATACTTAGCCGTAAAGCATTTTCTATTATTCATTTAAAATGTTGGAAAATTCCACAGATTACTGGCGTACATTCACTGAATGGAATTTGTAACCATTTCTCTTTTGGCCCGGCCAAAGCTACCACCGGATGCAGGAACAGCAGCCAGAATCTTTTGTATGTTTTCATTTAATTTACACTCGACTGATGTAAAATAAGCAAACATTAGCTGTTTGTCGTCGTCACCAAATAATACTCAACTGAGTATGAGCTCGTCCCAACGAACGTCCCTTCGTGTGTTCGTTCATTCCGTTGCAGTGCAGCCAATGATAGTTTTCGCCGTTGTGTCCGCCAGTAGCTCTCGTCGTTTGCTTGTATGGATAATTTTCATTTGGCACCTGTAATAACAATGGAACTAACTATAAAATCTCCCATAAAACGGATAATACATTTAAATGAAGTGCAATGCGGTGCGCTCAACCGAAATCCCTTAGATATCATAGCGGGAACAGTGGGAAAGGACAGAAATTTGAAGGATATTTGTTTTGGCTCCAGAGTGGAGTTCTAAATAGGGTAAATGTATTGACTCAATTAGTCAACTATTCTTAAGACTTTGGGCCCAGAGGTGATGGTTCAGTACGTTGATAACATTGCATCGTTAATATACTGCAACCAAACATCCAAATGTCCGTTCTTATTCGAGTGGTATATACAAAATAAATAGAGTACATACGTCTTAATGAAAACTTCGAACTTTTCGAATCCCACTTTTATTTTTCAACCGGAGTGCGCTTTTCCATAAAGGAGGAAAGTAAACTGATTTCAAAACTCGTACTCTTCGAGCGAGTTTTTTATTGATAAATAAAATCGAGAAAATATATGATTGCAACAATCTAGGGTAGAGGAATAGAGCAAACCCCACAAAAAGGTCTAAAGACCTCACGTTAATATTTTGCGGCAGACTTTCCAATACTCAAGATAGAGCTACAAAGGTTAATCGAATGAATCCACCTTTTTTGAGCCCCGTTTTTAGCAATTCCTAAGCTCTTCGTTAAATGGCTGATTTAGGTAATTTTGGTGTTTGGCAAAGACCCTATCTTAAAAATTGCGAGGTCTGACATTTCATCCCATACCCCTAAAGGCTTGAGACCAGTGATGGACCCTTTAGGTCTTCAATAAATGAAAGATCTATTAAACACTTTCACACTTTCACCTCCGACAGAAGAACACTAAAGGTATTCTCTGAAAGAAGATCTCCAAGATCTTTTATGAACAATAAAACTTTATTTTTTTATATATTGAAGACTTCTCAAGGTGTTCTACGTATAGAAGACCTCTGAAATTCTTCAATGTATATAAAATCTCTTAGGAATGGAAGACCTCCAAAGATGTTCTTCAGCAAGAAACGCTCTTATCGATAAAAAACCAAATAAAAGACCTCCTTTCTGGAGAAAAGTCATCATCTAAATAGAAGACTCCTCTCTAGTGAATAGAGAATAAAAAAATCAATATTTTATGGATAGACGACCTCCCAAGGGTTCTTTGGATACAATGAATATTAAGATTTTCTACAAAGAGAAACGGGAACTATGAATGATCATTATTGATAGACCAATAATTTTATTTAAGAACAAGTAAAAATGCTGTAAGTTCGGCCGGGCCGAACTTTGAATACCCTCCACCATTTGGTAAAAATTTAACAATTTTCAAAAAAATAAAATCCGTTAAAAAATCTGTTAAAATCTTAAAAATACCGAATGTAGCCGTATATTAGGGTCTATACGACTACGTAGACCTGCATAGGCAACTTTTGTCACAAGCTATTACAATATTCAAATGCGAAAGTTGAAAAAAAAATCAGTTTATAATGTAGCTAAAATCATCAAAATACCGAATATAAGGAGGTACCATGGGGGTTATAAAACGTGGACCTGCAAAGACAATTTTCCGTCATAGGCTGTAGTATCCATTACGAACTTCAAATAAAAAATTTGAAATAATTCCGGTAAATAATGTCGCTAAAATCATCAAAATACCGAATATCGGGGGGACCGTTATATGGGGGCTATACGAAGACGTGGACCTACATGGCCCATTTTCAATACCAAAAGTCCTGCAGACATAATACACATTTGAGTAAAATTGTATCAACCTACTTCATTTCGTTCGGAAGCTAGAGTGATTTCCACAGACGGATAGACGGACAGACAGACGCACATTGATAAATCGACATAGAATTGTATGCTGTTCAAGAATATATATACTTTGTGGGGTCTAAAATTTATATTTCGAGGTGTTACAAACGGAATGACAAACATAATATACCCTCCATACTATGGTGGAGGTTATAACAAGTAAAAAAATTTCGGCCGGGACGAACTTTCACTACCCTCACCCATTTGTTAAAAAAAAAAAAAAAAATTACTTTAAACTGCAAGTACTGGTTGCATCGGCTGGAGAATGCAGTTAAAGTCTAAAAATTAGAATATAGTGGGTGGAACGTATATATGGGGACTATCCCAATAAACGGACCTTAATCGAACATTTTTTTTGCATAGATAGAAGAGACCTTTCGGAAACCCCAAATGTCAAGTTTTAACTGATTTGGTTGGAAATTGTGGCAGAAACCTTAAAAATACCGAACATGTGGAGGTAATGTTATATGAGGGCTATAACAATTAGCGGACCTGAATAGAAAAATGTTTTGCAAGGAGAGAACACACCTACAGAGAAACCAAATTGTCAAGTTACATCTAATTTGGTTCATCTACCCCCCATTGTGTGGTGGAGGGTATAATAAAGGCCTATCTCTGATAGTAATACCTCTTCGAGTCTTCTGTGTAATAAGACCTTTTCTGCATAAAATATCTCTAAAATTCTGCTCTAAAAAATTACACGATCTCTAAATCTCTTCTCTCAGTTGAAGGTCATTAATGAGGAAAATATCTTATGGTACCCCACTATGACCTCAAAAAATTATAGAAAGAAGACGTCCAAGGACTTGTGGTCTTTAAAAACTCTCCTTAGGTGTGAGACCTAACACCTAATAGCTGTTCTAGATAGGAGACCTTATAAAAATCTTGTATGAACAGAAAACTTCGAACATTTTATACAGTTCATAACAAATGCTCGAAAACCATTCTTGTCAATAGTAACGAGTGGCGGTCTTGCTATACTTGAAGCACTACCTGTCTTATTTAAATTTGACATGATTTGCCCACTGTCGCCCAACTTCAGTTAAATCCTGTTGCTTCAGGCATAAAACGGAAGCTTAAAAACGATAAATCCTTAATGGATTCAAATGAGCTGGTGGCCAACATAAACACTGCTGTCAAAACGCAAACTTCCAACCAACTCCCGATGCCGCTTCCCTCTGCCCTACAGAACCCAGCGAAAGATAGGTAATGGTGCAGCCAACTAAAGCTAAATCTTGGCCACAGGAGGCAAATGGTGATGCACATCACCAACACTGCCATTAAAAATTTTTGAGGACAAAACTAAACCTGTGTTGGTTTTTTTTCCTGGTTTAAATTTTAGACGGTGATGAGAGCGTTAAAAACACGCCATAAAAATGAAAGCGATTAAATAACTGAATTAACACACCTACACCTACACCAAGACCGACGACCAGCCAAAAAAAGTTACAATAATGACGATTATAATTTAAAGTCATGTTGTGTTCGTTTTTTGTTTTTTTTTTTTTCATCTCTCATTCTCTTTATCCCCCCAGGATGTTAGAACGATATCCAGCAGTGTTTGTGCATAAATGTGATAATAAAGAATATGTTTTTAAATATTATTTAAACTTTTCCCCAACTCGAACTACTAATTTTTAGGATCTTCTCTGGACGATTTCATTTTCATGTAACCATTTTGTTGTTTTTGTTTAATTTTTTATATTTTATTTTTTTAAGTCCCAAAAAAAGGTGTTAATGTTTTTGGATAAAACGTTTTTATGACCTTCAACATAATTATATTGAGGTTGATGTTGTTGTTGTTAGAGTTTTATGTCCTATATATCCCCCCTTTTTATTGCTTACTTGGTTGAGTGCAAATGACTAAATGGATGAGGTTCAGGGCTCTGACTGCCGTGTATTTTGATATGTTTGGTTGCTTCTGATTCTCCCGCCAGCAATGACGATGATGATGATGTTGACTTTTTATAGGCTTCTGTTTTCTTATCATTTCCGTAAGAGCGTGCTCTCGCTTGAGTCATTACTCGATTGAATTTTAAGTATGTGTTCTTTTTTTTTCTTTTTCGTTCTATAAAATAGATTTTATTTTATTATCCTCTGTTTTTGGTTTGTTATGACTTTTAGTATTGGTGTTCAAAGAATTTGAAAAATCGAAAACTCCATTAAATTAATTAGAAAACGGAAATTTTTCTAGTTATATGATTTTGAGGAAAATTAGTTTTCACGAATTATGAAATAACATTTTTGTGGCTTTAGTATTGGGATCAACAGACTAAATTCAATAAAACTTAATAGAACCTATCAGCATATTTCCTAACGGAACTCCATGGATACATTCATATAATTTTAAAGCACTTTATTTCATAAATGATAATTTTTTAATATACCGGTATTTGTTTGAACTTGAGAATTATCTAACCTTTGCTAGTTATTATTTTCGACTTTTATAAAAATATTGATTTCAAGGTTCAGATTGGAGAAAAACCAAATATTACAAAAATTGCTTACATGGAACGCACTACATCTTATGGACGAGTTCGTGTTACAAGGCCACCATTTTTGCAGTATATGAAAAAATCTGAGAAAAAAATATTAAAATAACAAAAATATAAATAAAAACGCATCTTAGTTCATCCGGGTCAAACTTTTAATATCCTGCATCAATTGGAAGGAACTTAAAAAATTAAAAAAAAAAACGTCGAAAATTACCGGCTGAATGAAAACCGAAGACGAGGACCTGCTTAAGTCATTTTTTGTCCTTGGTTGTAGCACCGCTTCCGAACTTCAACAACGAAATTTGAAACAATACCGGTGAATAATGTCGCTAACATCATGAAAATACCAAATGTATAGTGGGCCTATATAAAGACGTGGGCCTGCATATGTAGTTTTTCGTCATTGACTGTAGTACCCATTACGAGCCTTAAATACTAAAATTCAAACAATTCTGGTCTATAACGTCTATATAACGACACCTCCCAATATTCGATAACGAAATTATATCATATTTCGTATTTGAAGTTCGGAATCGGTACTACAGCCTATGACAAAAAATACTTATGCAGAACCACGCCTTCGTGTAGCTTCCATATTTGAATGGTATTTTTCGACGGCATTTTTTGAAATCTTTCAAGTTCCCACAAAATGGTGGAGGGTATTAAAAATTCGGACCGGCCGAACTTAGTTGTTTTTTTTACTTTTAATCAATTTCAAGCAAAGTCGAGGAAAGCATTTGTAACCATTGAACCAAATTACATTGCTGTAGACTGCATGATATGACTTCGAGAAAGCATAAATTAAAACAAGTATATCGAAACAATATACCAAATGAAAAAATTCGGTTGAATGCTCAATAATCCGTCCAATTTCGGCTGATATATAGAAAATATATCCAAATCTAAACCGAAATTTGGCAGAGATATTTCTGAGCTGTATCTAATATCAGGTACCCAATATCATTGTTTTGGAGTTCATATTACGAATGTGAGGGACTTAAACACCAAATCGGATGAAACATATACGGGGTGAGACAACAAAAATTGCAACAATGTCAAACGCCATAAATTTTATTGAATGAAAGCAAAAAATGACGGAAATATCATCAAATTTTAAAATAAGTTTAGATTTGTTCGAATTGGTCACCTTTGGCACGAATAATGGTTTTCAAACCAATGAAACTGTCACACGCTGCCCGAATGTTGCTCTGCGGTATTTTGGACCCTTCCCAGCGGAGCGCTTGCTTGAGGTGATCGACACTATGGTATTTTTTAGTGCCAACCTTGCTTTCCAAAATACTCCAGACACAATTGTCTAACGGAAGCAAGGAACCCCATTTCGTAACCATTAATGGGTGGCGCGTGCTGAGTGCGATGGTGCTGAGTCCTTTTAGAATCCCCAAGGTCTGCGGCTAAAATGTTTGCGTGCCCAAGGCTTTAATACACCCTCCAGAATATTTTCGCGATAATATTCGGCATTTATTCTGATGTCACGGTCGATTAATACTAGCGGAGAGCGACCATCGGCTGTTATGGCGGCCCACACCATCACCATGGCCGACGCTTGAGTTCTGGTGGCCAACCGAAGGTGCACATTTTCAGCTGACCTCTTTGGATGGTAAACACTATCATTTTGTTTGTTTAACTGCTGGACAACGAATATCATCGGAGAAAACCAAATACGGCAGTTCACCACTTTGGACCAAGCGAAACAACTCTTTAGCTCTTGCAGTTTTTTTAATTTCAATGGCATTACCCTGAGCTCATTTTCCAATATTTGCTGAATGAAATATTGCGATATGTTCAGCTCACGAGCCATTTTTTGGCCACGGCAACGCGGCTTTCGATCAAGTCGTTTCTTTACTTTTCGAACCATTTCTGCTGATGTTGCTGTTTTCTTCCGTCCACTTCCTTGACGTCGGGCTACGCTACGAGACACCAAATATGTGTTCACATTTAAATGCTGGAGTGCTCTAACGAGCCAAATATAAAGAAATCACACTATCAAGCTGGAATTCCATTACGAAGAACTTTCTGGAAAATTCTCCCCAAAATGTTAACGCTTGTTAACAATATAATAAGCTGTCACTGGAATAATTTTAACAGCTGTCGGACAAGTGACTTAAAAATGGCAATCTCAAGTTGGTTGCATTTTTTATCTCACCCTGTATATACGCTTTATGGGTTCTACGACGAATATTTCAAGTGGAGGGTATAAAAATCGGTCTTCTTTTCTTTTTTTCTTCCCCCTATAAATCCAATATGTTTTAAACAAAGTAGAAATTGAAACGTTTAAGTTTGATGACAAAATGTAAGATTATCGTCCTTTCTATTTCGAAACTCCTTCACAAAATGTTTACATTTTGAGCAATAATAATTGTTATAGAATAATCAAAAATTAGCGTCTGATTTTCTTCAAACTTAGTTCAATAGGTCTTTTAATATCTAGATTTATGTGGTCTAACTTTTATCGAATCATAAAATTTCCCATACTTTTCTTAACGCATTGTAAGCAACTGTAGAGGGATTCTCTAAGTCATTTTTTGAGTTACCGACAAAATTCGATACTTTTGAAACCCAAAGTTATGATATAAAAAAGAAGTTAAAGTTGAAAACATTGGTATTGTGACGACGTGTTTTCACTTTGAAGCTGGGGTAGGTTCAGCGGGGGCCAGAGTCGTCACAAAAATTTATTTGTTAGGACATAAAGAGAGAGAGAGAGCGAAGCAAAAATATTTTCTTAAAACGTTATAAATTTATTTCCTTAAATAACACTAAACACTACACTAAACACAATAAAATCACGTTCAGAACTTTTTACGAAGAACACTAAATCACAAAGTTCAGTCGACATGTTAATAAACGGGTAGCAGTGGTGGCAGCTTGGCACAGCGGCGGCCCGATGAATAGGCGAGCGACGAATAGAGTGGCGGCAGCTTGGCACAGCGGCGGCCCGATGAATAGGCGAGCGACGAATAGGGTGGCGGCGGCTTTGGCACAGCGGCGGCCCGATGAATACGTCAGCGGCGAGTAGTAGTGGCGGCAGCTTGGCACAGCGGCGGCCCGATGAATAGGCGAGCGACGAATAGGGTGGCGGCGGCTTTGGCACAGCGGCGGCCCGATGAATAGGCGAGCGACGAATAGGGTGGCGGCGGCTTTGGCACAGCGGCGGCCCGATGAATAGGCGAGCGACGAATAGGGTGGCGGCGGCTGTGGCACAGCGGCGGCCCGATGAATACGTCAGCGGCGAGTAGTAGTGGCGGCAGCTTGGCACAGCGGCGGCCCGATGAATAGGCGAGCGACGAATAGGGTGGCGGCGGCTTTGGCACAGCGGCGGCCCGATGAATAGGCGAGCGGCGAATAGGATGGCGGCGGCTTTGGCACAGCGGCGGCCCGATGAATACGTCAGCGGCGAGTAGTAGTGGTGGCAGCTTGGCACAGCGGCGGCCCGATGAATACTCGCACGACGAATCGGGTGGCGGCAGCTTTGGCACAGCAGCAGCCCGATGAGTACGTCAGTCGCCGTCAACGCAGCCCGAAGAATAGGGAGTATTGCTACAACCCTCACTTGACCCTGCGTTCAGTCGCCGTCAACGCAGCCCGAAGAATAGGGAGTATTGCTACAACCCTCACTTGACCCTGCGTTCAGTCGCCGTCAACGCAGCCCGAAGAATAGGGAGTATTGCTACAGCCCTCACTTGACCCTGCGTTCAGTCGCCGTCAACGCAGCCCGAAGAATAGGGAGTATTGCTACAACCCTCACTTGACCCTGCGTTCAGTCGCCGTCAACGCAGCCCGAAGAATAGGGAGTATTGCTACAGCCCTCACTTGACCCTGCGTTCAGTCGCCGTCAACGCAGCCCGAAGAATAGGGAGTATTGCTACAACCCTCACTTGACCCTGCGTTCAGTCGCCGTCAACGCAGCCCGAAGAATAGGGAGTATTGCTACAGCCCTCACTTGACCCTGCGTTCAGTCGCCGTCAACGCAGCCCGAAGAATAGGGAGTATTGCTACAACCCTCACTTGACCCTGCGTTCAGTCGCCGTCAACGCAGCCCGAAGAATAGGGAGTATTGCTACAGCCCTCACTTGACCCTGCGTTCAGTCGCCGTCAACGCAGCCCGAAGAATAGGGAGTATTGCTACAACCCTCACTTGACCCTGCGTTCAGTCCAGTCCAGTCACCACAAATAGTCAAGGCTTATTGTTTGGCTTACTAAGACTCAATTCAACCGAGGTTGCGCGCCTTTTCTTCCTCCCAATCACACTTGACTTACCAGCCATCAACAGAAGACTGATCCCGATTGGGTGAAATGCGTCTCCTTTTATACCTTTTTGGCTGGACAACGATTGTTGTTTTCTCATGACAGCAGCTGATCCCAATCTGACAGTTTTGCGTAGTTCCGCCATTTGCCACCAGGGGTTCCAATGTTGTATTTTAAGTATACTTCTTTCTACTAGGGGACAATAATAATGTACCCCAAAAACGAAAGCATGACTTTTGGGCGTTACATGGCATCTCTTCCTCCCTCTGATTTTTGATTCCTTGATTTGCTTTCTCTATTGCTATTGGGTTTCAATAGCCAGGAAGCCCTAGGGTGTTATGTAACCTTTTATTTCTCCGACATGGGCACTTTGGTTCGACTATATCTCGGTCGAATAGGAAGGTATGTTAGAGACCAATTGCAGAAGTTCGGAGAGATACCTTCACTACCCCGTCTGCTGATATTATTATGCGGTACTGCTTGCCATCTTGTTTAACAATTCGCTTCAGTTTGTGTCCCTTTTTCCAATTGTTTTTAAACTTCTCGATACGGCTTTGTAGGTTTTCGGGATAATTTGGCAGTTCGAGAAATGTGTTATTGTTCACGGGATTGTCTGTCGAGGACGATGGCGTTGACTCAGTTGGGATTTCAGTGACTGGCAATTTGATTGTACTTGGTGTGCTATTATTCTCCTTACTGGGTATAAACACTTCATCGATGGAAGGTTGACTGCTACACACTGTTGGCTGATGAGGTGTCATCGTTTGGCTTGTGGATGATGATGAAGACGACGAGGCTGATGAGGATGAGGATGACGATCGGGAAGATATCGATGGTGATGACAGTTCGACAACGTGTCCCGGCGTTCCTGGTAATGATTTATCTTCCTTCACGTTGGGGGACCTGTGATCGTCCGATATGACGGCAGCATTGGATTGCGATGGAATTTGTACGTCATCACTATGCAACAGATTTGCTTGTTCGGTTATGTTATATAGCGGTGATGATGGAGGAACTCCAACCAGCGTCTGCCATTGGGTCCACCACTCCAAACTAGGATCTTCGGAAACTGTCACAAAACTACTTGCGGTCGACCTGGAGTCTTCTTCTAAATGTGCGAAAGCATGTGAGGATGAAATAGGAACCTCCTTCGCCCGTTTGAATTTTTTCGTGTTGGGGCTATCTTGCTCCATCGTGATGTTGAAATTTTGAGAATTGCGATGGTCTTTGAAGTATGGGCTTATATTAGGACACTGATTAGTTTGGGTATTGTCAATTTAATGTCTAAAAATAAAATAAGAAATTATAATGAAATGGCATCACATAAACGTAAGTGGAACTACAATCAACATTCTACTCCTATGTCTACAATTTAATTTTGTTCTTCATAAAAAGGCTTAATTTCACTTAAGTGCGCGACGCGGGTGATGTTGTCTTTTCCTCGGACTACAACGATTACTGGAGATTGGAATTTTTGTACGACAAACGGCCCTCCGTATTTGGGCGCTAGTTTGGCGGCGAAATTTTCGACGGCCTTCGACTGAGGATGTAGACGAACTAGAACTTGCTCCCCAATCTTTGGTTTCCAAACTCGTCGTCTAAGGTTGTACTGTCTCCGCTGGTTTTGAGATGCTTTTGCCAAGTTTCGACGCACTATCTTAAATATTTCTTTCAACTCCTGGGCACGGTCTTCTGGTAAGACTATTCTAGCACCAGTTCCTGTTGTGAGCTGATCATATAATGCCTGGGGCAGCCGCGGTTCTCTTCCTTGTGTCAGGTATGCCGGCGAATATCCAGTGGATTCTGATGCACTAGTGTTTATGGCTAACATTATTTCGGGCAGCATATCGTCCCATGTATTATGTTGTTTCGAAACTTGTGCTATCATTGTTTTCACTGTCCGATTTGTCCTTTCAGTAGGGTTCTCTTGCGGGGTGTAAGGAGCCGTAAGTTGATGCTTTATACCCATTTCTGCTAGGAATTTTTCGAATTGGTTGCTAGTGAATTGGGTTCCGTTATCGGTTATCAATATTTTTGGAACCCCATATCTAGAAATAATTCTTTCTCTGCATGCCTTTATTAATCCCTCTGTCGTAGCCTTCCGCAATGGAACCAACTCCGTCCATTTTGAGAATCTATCCATAATAACGAGTAGCATTGAGTTACCGTGCTTAGATCGCGGTAGGGGTCCTACGAAGTCCGCACAAATAGTGGCCCATGGTTCCTCCGGGATTCTTATCAACATTTCCCCTGCTGGTTTCTGTTGGCTGACTTTATATTTTTGGCAACATTCGCACTGCTGGACATAACGTTTGATGTCCTGGAACATACCAGGCCAAAAATATCGGTTCGCCACCTTGTTGCTAGTCTTTCGCACTCCCAAATGACCTCCGGTGACACTGTCATGATTTTCTCTAAGGACCTGAATCCTTGATCCGGTGGGCACACACAGCTTCCATGGTGTGCAATCTTCATCGTTTATTTGCTTGGGAAAATGTCGATAAACATTTCCCTCAATGATTGTATAGTCTGGATACTTCTTCGGATTCTTGGTTATGGTTTCCTTCAACTTTTCTAGCCATGGGCACGGACTGGTGTCATATTTTACTGTGGCTAGGTCTAACGTTTCCAAAGGTGTTCTCGAAAGCGCATCTGCCACAACGTTCTGTTTTCCTCTACGGTATCTGATCAAAAAATTATATTGCTGTAGCTCGAGAGCCCAACGTGCGAGTCGACCTGTAGGGCTTTCAATAGAATTTAACCATTTTAGGGCCAAATGATCGGTAATAACTATAAACTGGTAACCCTCTAAATAGGGTCTCATGTGTCTAATGCCCCACAGTATGGCTAGACATTCCTTTTCAGTCGCTGAGTAGTTCTTTTCAGCCTGTTTTAAATGTCTGCTGGCGTAGGCTATGACACGTTCCACGTTATCTAACTCCTGTGTTAGAACTGCTCCAAGGCCATAGTTGCTGGCATCAGTTTGCAATATGAACGTCTTTGTGAAATCCGGACAAGCCAGAACGGGAGCTTCAGTTAACTTTGCTTTTAGGTCTGAGAATGCTTCTTGTTGTTCGGGACCCCATTTCCAATGTTTTCCCTTTTTAAGAAGACTAGTCAATGGTTGTGAAATTGTTGCAAACTGTGGGACAAATCTTCGGTACCAAGATGCTACTCCAAGAAATCTTCGTACCTCCTTTACCGATGTTGGAGGTTTCATTTCCACTATTGCGGCAACTTTATCTGGATCCGTCTTTATTCCCTCGCTACTCACAACATGGCCTAAATACTTCGTTTCTTTTCTGAAAAATTCGCATTTCTCAATGTTTATTCTCAGGTTAGCTGATCGCAATCTTCTGAACACTTCTCTCAAGTTCCGCAAGTGTTCCTCAAACGTTTTTCCAATGACGATGATATCGTCAAGGTATGCAAAAGCGTGGGGGTCCATTTCAGGCCCAATCACACTATCTAATGCCCGTTGGAAGGTTGCCGGTGCTGAATGCAAACCGAAAGGCATCACTTTCCACTGATATAGACCTTTACCAGCTACCGCAAAGGCCGTGTATTTTCTGCTCTCCTTCGCCATAGGTATTTGCCAATATCCGTCTTTAAGGTCCAGGCTACTCACGTATTTGGCATCCCGTAGTCGATTCAGTATTGTGTCGATGCGGGGTAAAGGGTAGGCATCTGGAACAGAACGTTTATTCAATTGGCGAAAATCCATACAAGTTCTCCAATTCCCATTTTTCTTTCTGACTAATGTGATGGGGAAACAGTATGGGCTTGTAGACGGCTCTATACATCCTCGTTCTTCGAGCTTTCTCACTTCGGCATTAATCACGGCTTGCATTGCAGGATTTCGCGGAGCATATCTTAATTTAATGGGTCGATCGTCGGTCATTACAATCTTATGTTCAGCTATTGACGATAGGCCATTTAATTGTTGGAACTTAGGGAGTTCCTGTGCCAGAAAATTTTCAACGATCTCACATTGCGTTTTACTCAATTCATCGTTTAAGAATTTAGCTCTGGGGGATACACTATTCGTAGCTGTCATTGTATCTATTACCTCTTTTGATGGGGTTTCCTCTCCTATAGCCACGGTACAATGCTCCGTTGATGTGGTTGGCTTACTTAATTTGACACTTATACCGGCGCAGTGAATGGTCGTGTGGAACTGTTTTAGAAATTCCAATCCCAATATGATGTTTTCCTTGAATTGCGGCATGATGAGAAATGTAACATCTGAGCTTTGGTTTCCAAATGTAACAGGTAACACTGTTGATCTTGTGATGTTCACCGTGGTGCCGTCTGCGAGGATAACATTTGCCTCATGCCGTGAATAAGTAAACCTTTTCTTGATTTTTTTCGCAAATTCTCTTTTTATAAAACAGCTAGTGGCACCAGTGTCGACAGTTGCTTTAATAGCTTTCCCCTCTATTAAGACAGTTGCAGTAAGGCGATATTCTTCACATTGCAATGATGTAATATTCTGGTTACTCTTCTTTGCCGGGGGTTCATCCTGCTGCGTTTCTGGATTGGATGAGCTTTCGTTTAGCACTTGGTCACCTTGATTGGTGCAATACAGGTTATTTCTAGAGTTGTCCGCACGTCGATTATAGTTTTGTTGATTTCGAGGCTGTTCTGACCGAGAATTATTTGGTATGCTTTCGAGTTCGTCTGCCAAGGAGATCAATTCCGAAAGTGTGGTAAAGTCTTTACGGCGAATGTACCATTGATAATCCGAATGCGCGTTTCTAAAAATTCGTTCCAATTTTTGTTCTTCGGTCATATTGGTGTGCTGCATAAGATGCTGTATAGAGAGTACATATTCCTTAAACGGCTCCTTATTACGCTGTATCCTTCTCCTAATTTCATCCTCCAATTTCTCAAAGTATCTCGGTGGCAAAAAGAATTTCAGAAAATCACTCTTAAATTCGTTCCAGGTAGTCCAGTGTCGGTTGTTGTTCCTTAGCCAGATTAAAGCTTTATCTCGTAACAACTCTGGCATTACTTTAATTATTTGATTCAATTCCACGATGTACATTTCAGCCATTTCTTCTACCCGTTCTACGAATCCAATAGGGTCCATTCCATTTTCAAAAGTAATATTCCATTTTCGGATTTGGTCGAGAATTACGAGTAACGACGAATTATTGGATGGCTTGGGCGGAGAATCTTTTTGAAATCCATATTCGGGGTTTGTTGGCGACAGCTTCTGTACTTTTTGATCGTTTGTTACCCCTGTGCTTGACTCTCCATGTGACCTTTCCGCGGAAATGTGGGGAAGGGCGTACTCTGTTTTTATTGGGGATAATACTATTGCTTCTGCTCCACACGGTGTTACGGTTATAAGGGGTTGTTTTGTGACGGCTCGCAATGTCGGCGATTTGGTCGGACTGGTACTTTCATGTTTGTTCTGCAACTCTATAAGCCGTCTGTATACATCGGCTTCATGGTCGTGGTGGAGAAATTTAGCCCATCTTTTTCGGAGATCGTCCACTTTTCCAACTGGATCAAGATTGAATTCAGTAAGATATGTTACCAAGTCTTCTTGCTTTAGCATATAGGCCCAGGAGACCTTCAACATTGTCTTTTCGTTTGACATTTTCTTTTTTTTTTTTTTTTTTTTTTTTTTTTATTATTATTTTTACTTGTTTCAGTTTTTTTTTTTTAACTGTTTTTTTTTTCACTGGGATTTCATCTGTATTTGTCTAATTATTGTTCACTCATTTATTTATTCTTTCTCTCTTTTATAGTCCCTGCTCGGGCGCCATTGTGACGACGTGTTTTCACTTTGAAGCTGGGGTAGGTTCAGCGGGGGCCAGAGTCGTCACAAAAATTTATTTGTTAGGACATAAAGAGAGAGAGAGAGCGAAGCAAAAATATTTTCTTAAAACGTTATAAATTTATTTCCTTAAATAACACTAAACACTACACTAAACACAATAAAATCACGTTCAGAACTTTTTACGAAGAACACTAAATCACAAAGTTCAGTCGACATGTTAATAAACGGGTAGCAGTGGTGGCAGCTTGGCACAGCGGCGGCCCGATGAATAGGCGAGCGACGAATAGAGTGGCGGCAGCTTGGCACAGCGGCGGCCCGATGAATAGGCGAGCGACGAATAGGGTGGCGGCGGCTTTGGCACAGCGGCGGCCCGATGAATACGTCAGCGGCGAGTAGTAGTGGCGGCAGCTTGGCACAGCGGCGGCCCGATGAATAGGCGAGCGACGAATAGGGTGGCGGCGGCTTTGGCACAGCGGCGGCCCGATGAATAGGCGAGCGACGAATAGGGTGGCGGCGGCTTTGGCACAGCGGCGGCCCGATGAATAGGCGAGCGACGAATAGGGTGGCGGCGGCTGTGGCACAGCGGCGGCCCGATGAATACGTCAGCGGCGAGTAGTAGTGGCGGCAGCTTGGCACAGCGGCGGCCCGATGAATAGGCGAGCGACGAATAGGGTGGCGGCGGCTTTGGCACAGCGGCGGCCCGATGAATAGGCGAGCGGCGAATAGGATGGCGGCGGCTTTGGCACAGCGGCGGCCCGATGAATACGTCAGCGGCGAGTAGTAGTGGTGGCAGCTTGGCACAGCGGCGGCCCGATGAATACTCGCACGACGAATCGGGTGGCGGCAGCTTTGGCACAGCAGCAGCCCGATGAGTACGTCAGTCGCCGTCAACGCAGCCCGAAGAATAGGGAGTATTGCTACAACCCTCACTTGACCCTGCGTTCAGTCGCCGTCAACGCAGCCCGAAGAATAGGGAGTATTGCTACAACCCTCACTTGACCCTGCGTTCAGTCGCCGTCAACGCAGCCCGAAGAATAGGGAGTATTGCTACAGCCCTCACTTGACCCTGCGTTCAGTCGCCGTCAACGCAGCCCGAAGAATAGGGAGTATTGCTACAACCCTCACTTGACCCTGCGTTCAGTCGCCGTCAACGCAGCCCGAAGAATAGGGAGTATTGCTACAGCCCTCACTTGACCCTGCGTTCAGTCGCCGTCAACGCAGCCCGAAGAATAGGGAGTATTGCTACAACCCTCACTTGACCCTGCGTTCAGTCGCCGTCAACGCAGCCCGAAGAATAGGGAGTATTGCTACAGCCCTCACTTGACCCTGCGTTCAGTCGCCGTCAACGCAGCCCGAAGAATAGGGAGTATTGCTACAACCCTCACTTGACCCTGCGTTCAGTCGCCGTCAACGCAGCCCGAAGAATAGGGAGTATTGCTACAGCCCTCACTTGACCCTGCGTTCAGTCGCCGTCAACGCAGCCCGAAGAATAGGGAGTATTGCTACAACCCTCACTTGACCCTGCGTTCAGTCCAGTCCAGTCACCACAAATAGTCAAGGCTTATTGTTTGGCTTACTAAGACTCAATTCAACCGAGGTTGCGCGCCTTTTCTTCCTCCCAATCACACTTGACTTACCAGCCATCAACAGAAGACTGATCCCGATTGGGTGAAATGCGTCTCCTTTTATACCTTTTTGGCTGGACAACGATTGTTGTTTTCTCATGACAGCAGCTGATCCCAATCTGACAGTTTTGCGTAGTTCCGCCATTTGCCACCAGGGGTTCCAATGTTGTATTTTAAGTATACTTCTTTCTACTAGGGGACAATAATAATGTACCCCAAAAACGAAAGCATGACTTTTGGGCGTTACAGTATCTATCGGTAGGTCTTAGCAAGTACTTTGATTTCGTCGCTAACTTACGGAATTTTCGTTAATTACCGGCATTATAAGAATTTTAATATAATCGATATAATCGAAGAATTCCACTAGTGATTTCAAACATATGTTGATATATATCTGCCCCCAAGCCGACTGATATTTCCTAACATATTGAATTATTCAAATTTGAAACAAATTTTACAAATATTGTATTCTCTGTATTTACTTTTAAAGCACTTCCAAATATTCTTTAAAACCTTATTCCAAAAAAATCCCTATTAATTTCTCTAATCTTAAACATTCCTGTAATTTATTCAATTTTGAATGCATTCAATCTTTACTACTTCATGCATGACATTTATTGACACATTTCCTGACACTTGGCCATTAAAAGTTTATTTCGCAACTCTGCTTGAAGTTTCATGGCGAGAATCAAGACCAACAGCCATTTACCCTGTCACTGTACCAGCGATAAAATTAATTTGATGAATTAATTACATAAAACACTTTCACTGCTCGTCCACCTACCCCCCACCTCCAACATTCAATCAACGCCTCACAACTTTCATTTTGCATGGCTTGCATTCGTAGAATCGTCATCATCATCGACAACATCATACACGCATAGCCTCCTCCCGTGCCAAAGCCTCGACATGGCGAAACTTTTTCCTCAGCAAAAGAAGGCCAAATAATAAAAATTCAACCACATAAAAGTTAACAAGTTTTTCAAGTTATTAAACAACATGAAGAAGAAGAAGAAGTTAAGTTGAAATGTCAAGTGGTGGATGTGGTCGAAGTCAGGCGGCGGCAAGGAGCTCAAGTTGGCCAACTACTATTAATATGATGGTCGCCCCGCCATTGCAGTTGATTGACGTCTACAACTCAATCAATTCAAGATCAAAATCGATAATGATAATAAATCAATTTCATTTGACAAGAGACCAGTTAGCCGAACAAAACCAAAAATCCTTGCAAAGGAAATGCGAAACGAGCAAAAGGGGGAAGGGAGGTGGGGCCAAAGCTAGAGAAGACACCATCCGTCATGTTTCAATTAAAGGCTCTGCTTCGAACCCTTTCCCAACCGGCTTTAACTAAGTCCTTGGAATCGCAACAAAACGAAGTGGTTGTGGGAGTGTTCTCCTCGTTTCAACCGGTTAGTGGCCAACAACAAGAACACTATTTCGTCTTCATTGAGTAGCAATTTACTGAAAATATTGAAAATAGATTGGTTTGCCTTTAGTAAACTGGAATCGCACCACTTATTCGAAGAATCGAAATGCATGCAATCATTGATGTGTGTATGTGCGTGTGGCGGATGGGTATGAGTGTGCGAGAAGGATATTTCTAAAAATGCCATATGTACGAAAGTATCCTTCAGCTTAGAACCGCAGTAAATCTCCCACACTCAAACACATTGAATTGAAAGTTCTTTCGATTCTCAAGCCATTGGCGTTAACATTGAAATCTTAATTCTTTTGTAATTTAGCCAAGAAGAATTTTCGCAACTTCGATTGTGCATAAATTAATGCCAAAGGATTGCCAAATTTTCGGGGAATGGCAAAAAGCAAAACACGATAAGGGTACTTAAAAGGGATGATGAGAATTTCGAAAGAAAGGTGATAAGGGAAGAACAAATATCAGAAAGGATTGTGAAAAATACCAAAACGTTGAATAGATTCTTAAGTTGATAACCTTCATTTCATCTATTGGAAGCACACATTTTTAAGGACATCCCTGAGACAAGACCATCTCGAGGTATCCCGTAGACAGAAGAACTTATAATGGTTCCTAACAGATATTGGACCTTCCAATCATTATCTCTTGATAGAACATGTTGTCCGTAGATAGAAAACCTCCTAAATGTTTTCTTCTTCTATATATGGAAGACCTTCTAAAGATAGAGGGCCATCTTACGTTCTTCTTTTAATGGAGCCCTCAAAACATCTTCCTTAGAAAGATTATCTGCAAAAACTTATCTGTAAAAAAGAAAATCTTATAAAGTTTCTCTAAAGAAAACATTAAAAAGTTTCTTCGTAGAAAAATGTTCAATTTTTTTAAATACAGAAGAATCTCTAAAGTTTCACTCCGGAAAGAAGGACATTAAAAGGTCCTTTATAAAAAACTTATTTTCAAACGATTATCTTTTGATGGAAGGCCTTTAAAGTATGTTCTATACAATACAATATGTTCCTTCGAAGGGTCTTAGAAAAAAATATGATTTCGTTAAGATCTTCCACGGTCTTAAAAAAGTCTTTAATATAGAACACATAAACATCTCTTCTATAGGAAGAACACTATCAAAAGGATTTCTTAGAATAAAGACCTCCTAGAGGGTTTCTACACTGAGGATACCACAAATGTCCCCTATAGTATGGAGATCTATAAAAGATCTCTATAGAAAAGATACCTTTAAAACGTTTTCATCAGAAAGAAGACCGTCCAAGATTCTTCTATGAATGGAAAATTTTAAGATGGTTTCAATATAAAATGAGCATTTCAACAGTTCACTCTAGGCCTGTACCCTCAAAAGAAATTCTATATACGGAACTAACATTGCAAGAATACCTTAAATTGTTCGTCTATATAAAGACAACTTCAAAAAAATCCCCTTGAAAAGAAAAGTATTTGAAAGCTCCTCCTAAAAAGAAGGCCTTCTATAAAGTGAAGACTTTCATAAGGTCCCTTGAAAACCTTCAAAAAGGCAATCTTAAGACAAAAAATGTTAAAAGGTCTTCCATAGAAACCAGACCCTTAAAAGATCCTCTATAAAAGAAGGCTTGCTAAGGTATTCTACATTTTAAAGGCCTTTGAAAAGCGATTCTTGATAGAAGACCTTAAAACTTACTATTTAAAAACAAGTGTATAGGGAAGTATACCGTTATATGGAAGTATACCAAATAATAATGGAAAATGCAAATTTGAGACAATTCGGTTGGTTATTGTGGCAAAAACCTTCAAAATATCGAATATCTGGAGGGCTATATCAATTATTGAACCTGTAGCGAATATTTTTTGCAGGGAAAGAAAAGACCTACCAAGAGCCACAAATGTAAATTTTCAGCTGATTAGTGGGAAATTGTGGCAAAAACCTTAAAAATACCGAAAATCGGAGCTAAACCTACAACAATACAGCCCATTTTCAATACCAATCACCTTGCATATAAAATAAAATAATTTGGACTCTATCTGGATTTCAGCTGTCAGGCAGACGGGCAGACAGACAGCTATATCGCATTATAATTCTTTTCTGATCAGGAGTATATACAGTTTTTGGGGTCATCGAGAATATTATGAGGTGTTGAAACGGAAGTGCAAAATTTATGGTATCTGGTATATACGGTATAAAACCACCTTCACCTGAGAGGGCTTAAAAAGGTCTTACTTAGAAAATAAATCTGGTAAAGTTGCTAATCCTTAAACTGATGGTTCAGTTTAAGGATCTTTTGGCCGATTGTGTTCATCCTAGGAAGAGTGAAGATATTGGGGATAGGAGAGATATATAAGCGAGAAAGGGAGGAAAGGTTGTATAAAAAATTTTATTGAACAAGGAAGAAAAGAAAGGATTTGTAAAAATAATTAGGGTGATCTGCCTAGCCAGGGAATGCCTAATGGGATCTATATCTGAGCAGAACTTTAGAGTTTCTATTGCCCACCTGCCAAATATTATATATATTGTTGGTTAGCATGGGATAACTGCTTCATCTTCGCATAGCCTAAAGTAGTCAGGGATGCCGTTGTCCCATCTTGAGGTCAGATATCTGGTACCTCCTCGAGATTACATGCACTGCAACTGATTCCCGAGTGTATTTTTCTTTCAGCTTTTTCGATGAGGGTTTTTTGAAGCAGCCTAATGGCTTATGGATCGGCAGACCAATCGACTGATATCCGCATCAAATTAATTCATCAGCCACTTTTTTCCCACTATAATGCTAGGTCGCGGAACCCAACAAAGCTTAATGAATTCGAGTATTTCAATGAGGACTTTCTTTGCAATTAAGAGAGTCTCTCGATTTAATGACACTTGACTTGATGGCTTTGGGGCCGCTTGACCATTGACATATATATTCACTGTTCCTGTTATACTATTGCAGAGTTCTCTTACCATTATGGTTGCCTTCTAGACTATAAGAATTACCCCATGAAAAACGCTGTACTTGACATTAAGCTTATATGAATGTTTAATCTATATACAGACTTCCGAATTGTCCTTTGTCCAATGACCTCCTATAATTCATATAATTATTTGAATAAAGCAATTATTAAACATTTTTTATGAGCAAAAGATATTAAAAAAAAACAAAAAAAGAAAAGAATGAAGTCCTTAAAGGTATAAAGGTATGTTAATACCCTCCACCATTCTGAAGGAACTTCAAAATTTTCAAAAAAAAAAAAAAATAGAAAAATATCTTTCAAATGAAATCCCTTATATGGGGGCTATATGGTACTTCATAAGTAATTTTTGTGATAGGCTAAAGTACCTATTCCGAACATCAAATATGAAATTTGAACCAATTACGGTGAATAATGCCGCTAAATTCACCAAAATATATGGGCGCTATATGATAAAGTGAACCTACATGACCCACTTACGATTTTAACCTGGCTACATAAACACATTTGTGCAAAATTTTAGAATTCTATATTAATTCGTTCCAAATATAGCGACTTAAAAATGTTACCCTGATCAAGAATATATGTACTTTGTTGGGAGTATTATAGGAGTTTCAAACGGAATGATAAAGTTAATATACCCCCCTTAGTATGGTGGAGGGTATAAAAATTATCCCATAAAAGGGAGGATTTCTATAGAAACAAAGCTTTCAAAATAGTCTAATTATATTACCCCAAATGCAAGACCCTTTTCAGATAACCCACACCCATACAAATGTAAAATGTTTATTCACATTTAGTAATCAATGCAAGACCATGAATGAATAAGACCCAAGAAGAATTACGAAAAACGGAAATGGTTAAATGTGAATGTGGAGGTGGTGCATAGCATTGCAATTTTCAATTCGTGGAAGCATTTCGCCATCTCGTTCATCAGCCGCATCACATATTGATGCAATCGTTGCCGTGAAAATTCTCAAGTGTATCTGTATGGGTCGAAGTGAATTTGGTGGTGAAAGCTGAAGAACGATTATTCAGCTCAATTTTGCGTTGATTGCGTTTTTATTCCATATCCTTTTGCCAGGCATTCATGCTGTATCCGTTTTTCGTTTATACACCATACCAATGGCATGGAAATCTTAAGAAAACTAACTTTTCCATGTGGAGACCAGCAGATGGAGGCAATGCTGCCAGTGAATCATTAAATAGCTAGTTTTTGGTAGAGGAGTATTTAAAAGTAACATTCACGCAATCCTTTTGAAATTCGAATGTGAATTCGGAGAACGATTGGAAAACTTCAGAGGAAAGTGGCAACTTAGCGGAACATTTCTTAGAGGACATCGGAGTAGCTTTGAGATCTTCACAGTGATTTTAAAATAAAACATTTTGAAAGTAGGGATTGCATAGAGAATCCTCTAAATTTTATTTATTTGTTAGCAACTCAAAACGGAACATAGTTGTTTTATTCCCCATTAATATAAAAAGAATAGAATTTTTAAAGTAGTCGATATAAATCCAGGAAGTTCTTGCAAAACTCTGTTCAAAAAATATGTACATCTGCGAAGTACTGTATTTACAAAATTTAAGCCCCTGAAATTACGATTCTTGTTCCGGAAATCATGGGAATACATTTCTTAAAAAATTGATTAAATTTTATTTAAATATTGGGTAAAGACGTATTAATTAAGATGTTCAAAAATTGATCCAATTTGTAAAGCTCATTGACATTATAAGAAGTTTATGATTTAAGAACTTTGACATTTGAAGAAATAGGCCTATGTTTTCAATTTGTAATGAATTCGACTTTCATGTCTTACTTACATAAATTCCATTATTTTAAACTTGACCTTCATGTTATAAAAAAATTTTATTATATTACAAGTTTCTATAAACTCCCATAGCCGACTTATATGCAGCTTCGAAAGGTTTAAACTCCAAAATAAATTTAACGGACAAAATCCGGTGCTTAAGAAACTTTTTTTAATTTTCACTTTTTTATACCCTCAGCCGTATGGCTAGAGAGGTTATATATCATTTGGTACTGTACCTCCCCCACAAAAGGTCGAAATTTTCAGAAAAAAAAAACAAGTGAAAAAGGTGTAAGTTCGGCCGGGCCGAACTTTGAATACCATCCCCCATTTGGAATGAATTTGTTAATTTTCAAAAAAATAAAATCCGTTAAAAATTCTATTAAAATGTTAAAAAAAACAGGATGTAGCCGTTATATGACGACGATGTAGGCCTGCATCATCAATTTACCGAATATGGGAAGGTACTATTATATGGGGGCTATACAAAAACGTGGAGCTGCTCAGACAATATTCTGTCTTAGGCTGTAGTATCCATTACGAACTTCAAATACCGAATTTGAAACCATTCCGGTGAATAATGCTGCTAAAATCGTCAAAATATCGAATATAGGGAGGTACCGTTATAGAGGGGCTATGCGAAGACGTGGACCTGCACAGACAATTTTCTGTCTTAGGCTGTAGTATCCATTTCGAACTTCAAATACCAAATTTAAACGATTCCGTTAAATAATGCCGCTAAAATCATCAAAGTACCGAATATCGGGAGGTACCGTTATATGGGGGCTATATGAAAACGTGGACCTGCACAGACACTTTTCTGCCTTAGGCTGTAGCATCCATTACGAACTTCAAATACCAAATTTGAAGAAATTCCAGTGAATAATGTCGCTAAAATCATCAAAGTATCGAATATGGGGAACTATATATATGGGGGTTATAGCAAAACGTAGACCTATATGACACATTTTCAATACCAAAAGTTCCGCAGACATAATATAAATTTGAGTAAAATTTTATCAACCTACTTCATTTCGTTCGGAAGCTAGAGTGATTTCCCCAGACGGACAGACGGACGGACATTGATAAATCGACATAGAATTTTATGCTGATCAAGAATATATATACTTTGTGGGGTCTAAAATATATATTTCGAGGTGTTACAAAGGGAATGACAAACTTTATATACCCTCCGTACTATGGCGGAGGGTATAAAAATATTTTACTACACAGAAAGAGAAAGAATAGTCCAATTTTGCTCCAACTTTAGAAATCCTAATATTTCCATCAGTGCTACTTTAGGTGTGAAAATAGACAATACCGGTTCACTCCATCAAGTACCTCCCCCAAATGGTCAACATTTGAACAATTATAAATTGTATAAAATGTGAAGTAAGACTCCGATTATCTTCAAATTACTGACATCACAATATTTTTATTAACCAGACCTTGTCAGTCGTGAAGATGGAATATATCGGTCCACTCCTTCTGGTACCTCCCCCACAAAGGGTCAAACTTTTAAATAACAAAAATCTATAACAAAATCCAAAATAAGCATCCGGATCTCTGCAAATTACACACATCACAATATTTTTATCAACCCAAGTTCTGGTGAGAAGTCGGGATATATCGGTCCACCCCTTCTGGTACCTTCCCCACAAAGGGTCAAAATTTTGAGTATCCATAAAGCTCATAAAACGGGAAATTAACATCCGATTCTATTCAGACTTGGTACATCCCAATATTTCCATCAACACAAGATCTGTTATAAAGATGGTAGAGATCGAACTATTTCTTCTGGCACCTCCCCCAAATAGGGTTCAAGATTTTAAAAAGCAAAACACTTAAAGTGGCGCACACCAACATTTTTATCTGTGTTAGATGAAGTATGAAAATGGAATACTTCGGTCGACTATATCTGTTACCTAACGTATATTTCCACATTTTCCAAAATTTGCACATATCCTCCCCACATAAAGAGTCAACATTTTGAATAATCACAATTCAATGCTGGGGTTATACATATGTTGGAAAAACTGACTAATACTATTCTACTTGTTTAAGTACTCAATAAAACCCTTTTTTAATGGGCTAGACGCTTTTAAGATCATATAGTGAATAGTGATCAAATTATCCCTTGGCTCTTTTCCCAAAAATTATCTTTAATATTCAATTCAATATGAATTCATTCTCATACTGTAACACAGTTCGAATTTATTCTCCTTTCCCATTCCCCACCAATACCAATGAGACACAAAAATCACAACCCCATCTGCAAAACGCCATCAAATGAAGCAAGCCAAATGTAAATGTTAAGCAATGAAAATTGTATATTCAAGTGCAACTATTAGTGACTGGCAGGCAGTCCGAAGAGAAAAGCTTTTTAGCCTTATCCGGTTTCAGCTAAAATTCATTCATTTCGTGCCTGTCTACACTCACGGCTCTGTCACTCTTTATTTGTTGCTGCGAAAACAAAACACGAAACATAAAATAAAAGTTATTGGCCAAACGGCAGCATCTGAGCCGAGAACGGAAGAGTGTAGCTTTGGAAAGTAGCGGAAATGGCCTCGCTACAGCATCACACTATCTCATTGAGGGAAAACACGCACACACACACTTGCCGAAACCCATTCACCCGCCAAGTCAATGCATTCACTCAGTCATTTCTTTGGATGCACTTGACTGCTTAAAGAATTTATTGCTTTCTTGATCGCATTCAACTTCTAGATGTGTCCGCCAAAAACAAAAGATAGAAGAACTTAACGCAAGCCTCTGTCCCCTGTCGCCCCTCCCCAGTCCTCCAGAGGAGTCTGAAGACCATTGTTGCATTACACTCAATAAAGCATTGAGACGAAAGGCACATTTCGTAAATTTCGCAATGCCCGCTGATGTTTAAAGGATGTTTGCCGAAACGGTGATGATTTTAAAAGAGTTGCGTTTTCGATGAGGATTTAACGAGGTTGGGAAAATAATTCACGAAAATTTGAGTAAAATGGCGGAGATATTTACATACTTTTTAAATTTAATGTGGTAGCTCGTTTTAATATCAAGGTGCAAGCCTTAGTGGCCAAAGGTATGACTTAAAACTGCTGAATGACTGAATGTGCGTGAGGTACCAGATAAGTTGGACAAAAAAATCGAATATTTATTTGCAATTTTATGGGAATTATTGTTTATACCAGTGCCAATAGGAGTGGGCCGATAAATTACATATTCACATCAGATATCTTGTTAAGAGAAACTAAATCTTAAAAAACCGATAATTTTTTTTATGACAAGTTATGGGAGATATAAGTTTTGTGGGGGAGGTACCAGAAGGGATGGCCCAATATCTATCATCTTTAGACAAGAAGAAGAGAAGAGAGGAAGAAATATTGGGATGCGTGAAATTTGGAAGTAGTAAGCCGGTATATTTCATATTCACACCAGATCTTGTAAAAATATGGGAAAATGTGAATTTTGAGGAGGATATTTCGCATTTTATAAGCGTTTTGATTATTCAAAATTTTGTCATTTTTGGGGAAGGTGCCTGAAGGTGTGGACCGATATATTCCATCTTCAAATCAGACATTTGTTGATAGAAAAATTGGAATGTGTCGAGTTTAAAGGAGAACTGATGTTCATTTCGATGTTCATTTCAATTTTGACCCAATGTGGGGGAGGTACCGATAGCAGTGGTCCGTTCTATCCGTTATTTATACCAGATCTTACGTTAGTAAACATATTAAAATTTGCGAAATTTGAAGACAATCCTATTCGTATTCCACATTTTGTGACAGTTATTATTTTTCAAAATTTTGACCCTTTGAAGGGGAGATACAGGAGTGGACCAAGATAACCTATTTTCACACCACAATTTTCGCTAATAAAAATATTGGGATTTGCAAAGTTAGAACAAAATCGGATGATCCTCTCCTGTTCTATAATGTAAATTATTTTATTTGAAAATATTGACTTTTTGTGGGAAAGGTCCCAGAAAGAGTGGTCCAAAATTGCCCATTTCCGAACTCGAACTAAGTTTGATAATAATGTTACGATGTGCCAAGTTTGGATCAAATCGGATACTCCCTTCAAGAGTTATAGAACGCCACACATGCGGGTGGGGTGTCCGCAGATCGACTCTAAGTGTACTGAAACGGATTTGGTCCAAAGAGACCTAAGGTCTAAAACCGTTATTTCTATGAGGCACATTTTGGCCGTATCAAATGATAGTACCCTCTGTAGCCATATGGCTGAGCGTATGAATACTAATTTAAAATATTTATCTTCCAATTTCCTAAAATGAAGCCAGATGGTACTATTTTCCCAATAAAATAGTACTATCATATTTAAAAAGATACAGCTTGTACGAAGTCGAATCGTTTTGAATTTTTAGGGATCAAACAGCTAAACCCAAACATATCAACAATGACCTGCCGAACCTCGAACGAATTCCGATCTATCTGCGAAGCCCTAGACATTGAATTCTGGGCATACCTATAGTGAACTGCAAGACCCGATCGAGTCTCGATCCGTCTCAGAAGTTCTGGATATCTGCATCTGAGCATTTCCACAGTGAGCTGCCGAACCCAAACGAATTCCGATCCATCGAAGAAATCCTAGACAGCTGCTTCCGAAAATACACACCCCGAGCTGCCGAACATACACATCCCAGCCACCTATATCGTAAACCCTGATTATCAACCATTCGTCAGCCCGACGACCCTTAATTGAATTTCTCTATTACTTTCAAATTGTCAAAATTCCGAATGCCAACGTTATTCCCAACATAAAAACAATAATTCCCGATTTTCTGCACCATTCAACAGTTGGTGATCAACCACAAGTTACTGATTGCCTTCAAATCGTCACCATTCCGAACGACAGCGTCACTCCGAACCCAAACATCATAGTTCATGATATTCCTCGTTACTCAATATCACCTACGAGTAACTACCCGAACACCTTCGAATCGTTGGCTAATCACACTTAACATAAACAACCCGAGTACCAATCGTAAACAACCCGACATCGCTACATCAATGTTCCCTATCGATTCGTTCTCCTTATTGCCTAGGAGACATCGTAGACTGTCAAATTCCTGATCACAATAATTCCCGATTTTCTGCACCATTCAACAGTTGGTGATCAACCACAAGTTACTGATTGCCTTCAAATCGTCACCATTCCGAACGACAGCGTCACTCCGAACCCAAACATCATAGTTCATGATATTCCTCGTTACTCAATATCACCTACGAGTAACTACCCGAACACCTTCGAATCGTTGGCTAATCACACTTAACATAAACAACCCGAGTACCAATCGTAAACAACCCGACATCGCTACATCAATGTTCCCTATCGATTCGTTCTCCTTATTGCCTAGGAGACATCGTAGACGTCAAATTCCTGATCATCAACCGAACAAGTCTACTTCGAATTACCGAGCACCTCCGAAATCTATTTGCCATCCTTAATTCTATAGTCATCTGAACGTATTTGAACACGAGTCGATTGTGATGTTCTATTTAAATCAATACAAAATCTGATTTACACCCTCAGGAAAAAGGAGAAATCGACTCTTCTTATTTCATAAGGTTTAGTGGGTTCTTATCGAGACCCTGGATACAGCTGATATCTCAGCCAACGAGAAAACTACGTTACAATGGGTCCATTTCACCCTACACATAAACGTTTTGTATACCTCCTAAGTTTGTAATTTTAGGTTTATCCCATTGTACAATAAGTAGGTCGATTAGCTTCGTAAAACTACAGACATACACAAAATTATATGCAACAACTTGCTTTAATTTTCATACCCTCCACCATTCTATGGAGGGTATATTAACTTTGTCATTCCGTTTGTAACTTCTCGAAATATTCATAATAGACTCTAAAATTTTGCATACATGCATAGTTTACCAGTAGGCAGGTTAAGTTCGTAAATGGGCCATGTCGGTCCACGTTTTCGTATAGCCTCCAGAAAACAGTACCTCCCGATATTCGGTATTTTCATGATTTTAGCCACATTATTTACCGGAATTACTTAAAATTTCGTATTTGACGTTCATAATGGGTGCTACAGCCTATGAAAGAACATTTTGTATGCTGGCCCAAGTCTTCGTATAGCCCCCATTTAACGGTACCTCCCGATATTCGGTATTTTGATGATTTCAGCAACATTATTTACCGGAATCGTTTCAAATTTCGTACTGGAAGATACTTCAGCCTGTGGCAAAAAATTTTGTATGCAGGTTCAGATCTTTATGTAGCCCCACATAACGGTACCTCCCGATATTCGGCATTTTCATGATTTTAGTGACATTATTTACCGGAAATATTATCAAGGGTTTGTTCTGAATATTGATGTGTGAGTAAGTCACGCAAAAAGTTACAGTCCGACTAAATTTGGGATGAGCATATCTGCCACTAACATTTTCTGATAACTAAAATGTCAATTTTTTCTGAATCTTATTGCCCTGTACTCTCTTCATATTATCTAAGAACTTCTCATACATTTTTCCACTTCATTCAAAACTGCATATAACACCAATAAAGGCCTCTAGCACTCAAAACTTGCCTCTCGATTCATAGATAATACCTATACCATGCTTCCTCAACAACAAAAGGTCTTTTCTCTGTCCGCTTGCCTGACGCCTTAATTCAAATACCTGCATGAGACCTTGAATACGCAACAAATAAATGAGTTTTAAAGTTTCATGTTGAAAAGTTATTTTTCATTGCCAGACCTCGCTCTCTCACTCGCTGGCAGTTAAAAACTAAATGAAGCACTGATACTGCCACATTTCTCACACACACACAAACACCTTTAAGTTCGTTTCCTTTTTGAAATTTCGGCAAATTAAAGTGATTTTCCATTGGATGCGCCTTCACAACTCAGTTCGGTTGTATGCTCCTTTGTGTGTATTTGTCTGGCTGAGGAATGGGTTTTGGAATAGTTATCAAGGAAACTTGACTTTAAATTGTTGTTGGTTGTCTTGTCACATTATCGTTGGTATTATTCACTTTCAACACAGTCGCACAGCAGTAAAACAGAAACTTATTTCTTCGGCAATAACAAAAGCAACAACGGCAACAACAACAACAGCGAAAAAACATTGGCGGCAACAGCATCGAACAAAATGTTCGCAATGTTGCAAATGCAAATAAATAATTCACTCACAATGGCGTTAAGTTTGCCTCTCAGTCACAACCAAACACACGTACACACACACAGCCACACAGAGTGCAGTGTTGCATAAAACGTGAATTTCATTCTTCGAGCATGGCCCGAGAGGGGGCTTCTCCTTTTGCTAATGCTTAATGGAACCAAACTCAATGTTTTGGAAATCTTGGATAGCTTTTTGGCTTAGTACCAAAATAAACTTTAATCCTTGGCTCAAATCTAAACGTCTTTTGTTAATTAAATTTTTGGAGAGGCAACAAAATCTCAGTCAGCATCAATGCTTGTTGCGGAGAAATTGTAGCCTTCATTGCAGGTTATTTGTTTTGTTTGTTGACCATTGAAACTCTGTCATTTCAATGACTGTTTGGATGTGCCTTGAGAAATATTAAAAAGATAACTTTTAAAGGCAACAGTTGTAAATTAAAAAATTATTCAAGGTACAATGAGCAATGTTTGGAATGGAGGGGGGTAGAAATGTCTGGTGACGATGGAAGAGTTTATGAAAGTTAAATAAATACTTATATTTGAAGTAAATAGTGCCTTTTTTCATAAGGTTTCACTTAAAAATATTTTGGGAATTAAAATTTTTATTTATCTTTCTTTCGACACGTACTTACGAATCTAAAATTTGCAGTTCTTTAAAAAAAAGGAAATAAAATCATGTAAAAACTACTATTTTTCTAGGAAGTCCTTGAAAAAAATCTGAAATTTTCATGAAATTCTTTAGAAATATTTAAAAAAAATCCAATAAATATAACCAGGTTATCCTTAATTTTTATATTTACTTTTACTAGAAATCCTCAACAAAAAAACACAATTTTCGCTCACACATTTTTATACCCTCATGAATATTGGAATTCGATGCGGCCAAAACATGTCAGATTAGAGTTCAGATTGAGCAATATCCGTTCTCTCCACACCTTCCCCACACGAGAGTCAAAATTTTCAAAGAAAATAATTTTTCTCATAGAAAGACAAAGGATCATTCGATTTTGCTCAAACATCGCAAATCTTAATATTTGCATTTGTGTTAGTGTGCAAATGGGCAATATGGGCCTCCCCCCACAAGGGGTCGCAATTTGAATAATTATATAACTTATAAACACAAAATGGGGGCACATCGGTCCACCTCCACTGGTACCTACCCACATATCTCATGTAAAGTGAAGAGAATAGACTTAGTTTGGATGCGAAATGCACAATATTGGCCCACTCTTTCGATACTTAAAGGGTTAACATTTTGAATTATCATAAAACATGTCGAATATACCGGGTGATATGAAAAAAACTGCAACCAAATTCTGACTGCTGCCATTTCTAAGCCAAAGAGGTCAGCTGAAAATGTGCACCTTCGGTTGACCATCAGAACTCAAGCGCCGGTCATGATGAAGGTGTGGGCCGCCATAACAGGCGATGGTCGCTCTCCGCTTGTATTAATCGACCGTAGCATCAGAATAAATGCGGAATATTACCGCGGAAATATTCTGGAGGGTGTATTAAATCCTTGGGCACGCAAATATTATGGCCGCAGACCTTGGACATTCTAACAGAGTATTTTGGAGAATTTTGGAAATCAAGGTTAGCACAAAACAAGTAAAAAAGCAGAATACCCTCCACCATTTGGAACGAATTAGAAAATTTTCAAAAAAAATAAAATCCATTGAAATTTTTTTTTAAAATCTTTAAAATACCTTATATCGGAAGGTGCCGTTATATGGGGGATATACGATATTGTGGACCTATATATAAACAAATCTATGTCTGGGGTAGAGTACTCACAAGGAACTCCTTGTGTAGATTTTCAGATAATTCCATTGGGAAATGTGGCTAAAATCGTCAAAATCCCGAATATCGGGGGTACAGTTATATGGGGGATATACGATATTGTGGACCTATATAGACAAATAACTTTCAGGGGTTAAAGTGCTCACAAAGACATCCTTGTGTGGATTTTCAGAGAATACCATTGGAATATATAGCTAAAACCCATAAAAATACCAAATAACGGGGGTACCGTTATATAGGGGCCATGTAGAGAACTCTATGTCAGGGGGTAAAGTGCTAACAAAGAACCCCTTGTGTGGATTATCAGACAATTCCGTTGAAAAATGTGGGTAAAATCATCAAAATACCGAATCTCGGGGCCCTATCGTGGACCTATATAGATAATTCTATTCCGAGGTATAAAGTACCCATAAGGAACTCCTTATGTGGATTTTCAGACAATTCCTTTTTCAGACAAATCATCAAAATACCGAATATCGGGGGGTACTGTTATATGGGGGCTATACGATATCGTGGACCAATATAGCCCATCTTCAAACTTAACCTGCCTGCAGACAAAAGAGAGATCTGTGCAAAATTTTAGCTTCCTATCTTAATTCGTTTAGACTGTAACGTGATTACAACAGACGGACGGACAGGGCTAAATCGTCTTAGAATTTTACGCTGATCAAGAATATGTGTACTTTGTTGGGTCTAAAATTATTATTTCGATGAGTTACAAACGGAATGACCAACTTAATATACCCTCCATACTATGTATGGTGGAGGGTATAAAAATACCAAAGTGTAGATCACCTCAAGTAAGCGCTTCGCCGGGAATGGGCCAAAATACCGGGCAGCGTGTGGTTTCATTGGCTGTTTATAGGCCATAATTCGTGCCAATGGTGACCAATTCGAACAAATCTAAACTTATCCTAGAATTTGATGTTATATCCGAAATTTTTGTATTTCATTCAATAAAATTAAAAAAAAAATGTAAAAATTATGGCATTTGACTTTTTTATAAAGTATATATATTCATAATCAGCATAAAATTCTAAGTCGATTTAACTATGTCCGTCTGTCTGTCTGTCTGTTGAAATCACGATACAGCCCACATTATTTGACGTAGAGCGCCAAAAATTAGCAGAGCAATTTGTATTGTATCTATAATGGTTGGTATTAAAAATGACATATATCGGTCCACGTTTTGGTATAGTCCCCATATAACGGTACCTCCCGATATTCGGTATTTTCATGATTTATGCCTCATTTTTTCACACATTTTTCGGAAAATCGGTATATGAGGGTCATAATGGGCTCTAATGTTTCCTTTATCCTAAGGTGGAGGGTATTAAAAGTTTGGCCCGGCCGAACTTAATGTTTTTTTACTTGTTTTTATCTTACCCTGTATGTAGTGGTAGCTGTAAGGGGGAAGAATGGGCGACATTAACGACCATCGATAAAATATTAGAATATGCATATTCTGTACTCCCTTTAAAAGTTATTGTTTCCACTTCTGCATTCTCCGAATCGTTAACAATTTATGTGGCCATCCTTAAAGGGGATATGACGTTAAGAATAAGCTATGTGATTCATTGTCTTCTTTTTCTAATCAATTTATTTCATAAATGCTTCTTTTTCTGACAGTTACATCTCAAGCTTCAATAGTAAAATATAGTTAAAAATATGTGTCTCACCAAAATAAGGGTCTTAGACTCCTTTTCACTTTGAACGTGTTTCTTTTCAATACATTTTGAGTCGACTTCCTTAGCCCAAAACGCACGTCGTAATTTCATCGCCAATCATAGAGCTAGTTTGAAGGTGGGTCATATCTGCTCATTTATTCTTTCTTCTTCTTTCTATAAAGAAAGAACCTTTTCGCTGATTGCAAATAATGACAATGACATGACATATTTTGAATACATTTACACATGTGTTTTGTGATCAAAAAACAAAATCCAATTATCAATTACATTTTCAACTTACGAGTGTCGTGTCACAAGGATGACATATATGACTGTTATTTGCATTGATATCAAAACTGTTTCAACCTTTGCCAAAATCTCTAATTTGGTTACAAATATCATTAGTATGCGTTCAATGTTGTCGGTGCTTAGTTGGTCTCAAATTCGCTTCTCTCCCCTTCCTCCTCCTCTTCCTCGAACTATGCCAAGAAATGAAAAACCAATAAATTTCCAAAATGACACAATCATTTCTTAACATAAATACAAAATCACATGTAGCCAAGTACGGACTTACATACCAACTAACACACTCACACACACACTCTACGATACATTTGCATCAATGTATTTACAAATTTTAGAATAAAATATTAAAAAATAATAAATAAATTCCAAAACGACAGACGGAATAAATAACTGACACCCAAAAACAAGATATCCTTAACAAAATTGAAACTTTTCATTGAATGGAAAACGAAAAAAAAAAATAGCAAAAACAATAATAGAAACACCATCTACAAAACATTTGCAAATAGGAAACGGAAGTCAAGCCAACAAGCCAAGGAAAAAACTGGTGGCGGTGACGGGCAGCAGTGTTGCCATTTGAGGCAACAAATGTTTTATTTGTGCACCCCTGGTGTTCAAAATAGAAAAATGTCAATAAATTATGCGTATAACCACACAAATCAAACGGAGCAAAATTGAAAAACAGTTTTCGTTGTTGTTTTTTTTTTCTCGAATCTATTCTCTTCTGGGCTGGTCTGGCCTGGCCTGATCTGTTGATGTTTTTCTATTTTATTTGTTATTTGTGTGGCGAAACTTTGGACTTTTCTCGTACACGACTTGAAGTTAGATTTTTGCAAAACGAAAAAAATAATAATTCAATACACAGAAGAGCAGGCAGACAGACAGACAGCCAGCCAGAAAAACAGACAGCATGGCAAATAGACAGATATTTATGAAAGACAAATATGATGTACAGCCCAGAGGGTTTTGAATTAAAACTCCTTATTAGAAGTCAGGCCAGGAGTGACTGGACTCAATAAAAAATGTAAATAAAAATAACATATAATAATATAAAAATAATAGATGTATATAATTGAAAAAAAAAAGGAAAACCGTTTATTCGCATAAATGTGGGGTTACCTTTAAATATTTATCTAAGTTGTGACACGAAGCACCATCGCATTTAACCCAAATGTTGCAAATATTCTCCCCTTATAATTTTTTGTTAACAAAATTTTGTTCAGCTTGGCCCGATAACGTAGCAGCAACTCCTTGTTCATTTACGAAGAAAAATGGCCCAATTATGCCGCAGGACCAAAATCCGCACCTAACAGCGTCTCATTTTGGAAGCATCGGTCTCAATTAATGCCTGAGAATAGCCAAAGATAGCCAGTTCAACTCCCCCCACAGGCAAACGAAATAGCAGAAAGAAAATTGCAAAATGTCATAGAATACCGAATTTCGGGTGATACAATTATATGGAGGCTATGAGAAAACGTGGACATATGTTGTAAATTATACGACAGAGAAGATGTTGCCTATTGCGAACTTCAGATACAAATTTTTAGATAATTCCGTTTATAAATGTGACTCAAATCGGCAAAATGCCGAAGGTACCACTATATATAGGTAATTTTTTACCATAGGAAGTGGTACCCATTACGAAATGCAAATATAAAATATGAATGAATTTCAAAAGTTCCAGTTTTATAAGGACTATACCAAAACTTGGACCTATATGACCAGTTTTCCGTAGGGATATTTCGTACATATTAACAACACAAAATTCCAATTTACAGAATGTTCGGCTTAAAACTATGACTAAAACGCCCAAGAAAAAAGTAAAATAGTATCAGTCGACTTGCCGACAGATGTATACCGCCAGACTTGAGTTATGACTATTCCAACTGTTGCCCCTTTATGAGGGAAGTTCCGAAGCAGTTGTCCTATTCGTATCTGACCTAAGATTGATATAAGTATTACATCTTTGTGGGGGATTGTGTTATTGTGTTATATTGTGTTATGTGTAATTTGAAGATAACTTAGTGCTTATTGCGGATTTTATGATCGTTTTGGATATTCACAACTTTGACCCTTTGTGGGGGAGGTGCCAGAAGGAATGGTCCGATCTCTACCATATCTATAAGAGATCTTGTGTTTTTGGAAATATTGAGATACTTGGGACATCTCAATATTTCCTGAATGACATCGGGAGTTAATTTCGTGTTTTATGAGCTTCATGTATATTCAAAATTTTGATCCTATGTGTGGGAGGTACCAAAAGGAGTTGACCGATATATTCCATCTTAAAACCAGACCTTGGGTTAATAAAAATGTTATGGTGTGTGTAATCTGAAGACAATGGGACTCTTACATCACATTTTATAGGAGTTAAAATATTCAAAATTTTGACCATTTTGGGGGGATGTACTTGATGGATTGCACCGATATTGTCTATTTTCGTAGCTGACCTAGCACTGAGGCAAATATTAGGATTTGCAAAGTTGGAGCAAAATCGGATTATCCTTTCTCTTCCTTTGAAGTAAATTATTTTCTTTGAAAATTTCGACATTTTGTGTGGGAGGTACCAGAAAAAGTGGACCGATATTGTCCATCTCTGAACTCGATTTATGTTTGACAATAATATTGCGATGTACAAAGTTTGTAATAAATCGGATACTCCCTTCGAGAGTTATCGTGCGCACCAGCCCGACGGACGTACATCGCCAGATCGACTCCAAATGTCCTGTCCAAAGAGACCTAGGGCCTAAAACCATTATTTCAACGAGGCGCGTTTTGGCTGTATCAAATAATATATACCCTCTCTAGCCATACATATGTCTGAGGGTATAAAAAGAAAGTATGTCCGAGGACTTTAGGTGCCTTTTACTTAGAAATTAATCCGTAAGAAACTGGAAACTGGCATCTGTAACCCTAAGGTCCCTTAGAAATTAACTCGCTAGGCTTCGGGTCCCTTGAGGTACTCGTAATTGGCTTTGGTATAGAGATTAACTCATTAAGATTCCACTTGAGCAGTACGTACCCATTGGAACCCACTAACTTGTAGGCCCTGTTGAGGTATAAACAAAATTTTGGTCCGTACAAAAAACTCATAAGGAACCGCTTTGAGGTACGTGAAACCCTTGGACCCACAGGGTGCCATGTGCCTTCAATCTAAATTTATCCACTAGCAACCAATTGATCTTTTCGCAATACGTCGGTCCACACTGTTTTAGGTGTTCAGACCAATCCATACAGATATCAGTAAGTAACGCTTGGGCACGCCATGCCTCAGAGTTTAGGTAGTACACAACCATTGGGTGCCATGAGATTTCCGTAAGAACGTCTGGTTACAGAACCGCTAGAAGTATATGTCACCCTTATGTAACCTTGAAATTAACCGTTATAAACGCCTTTGATTTGAAAGTATCCATTAGTCCCCGTGCGTTCTAGAACCCCATGGAGTACACGAAACGCTTTAGATGCCCAAAACTTTTGCGACCCTTTGAAGTTAAATCCTTGGTCGCCGTATAGAAGGCCTTGGGGTTTCAGCGAAATTTTGGTCCTTCAAAGTTATCCCGCCATGGCATGTTATGTTTGCATTGATTTTGGTGTACTTAGATTTGGTGTACTAGAGATTTGGAGAAAAGGGCAGCCCATATATTTAATATCGAAGAAAGCGTTTTCCTAAAAACATTATCGGCCCGAGGTTTTTCCTAAAATAAGCTCCCATTAATCCGTTTTAAAAATTCTTGGAGATATCTAGATGCCACTGGATTTTTTGTGTGGGGCTATTTCTGTTACTTAAAATTAAAAACGTAAATCCTCCATACGATATCCATTTCAGGTCCACATACTGTTACCAACCAACCCACCAAAAAAAATCATAATAATCTCTGCCAGGAAAAGAAGGACAACATGCAAATATGTTCAATCAAGTTGTGGTAGGGGAGAAAATTATGGAAAAACACGCAAAAGTCAGAAGGCATTCACCAGAGAACCAAGTAGAAAAAAACAACACAAACAGCAGCAACAACAACATTCAGTCTCCGTCATAATTCGCAAATAGAATCAAATCCATTTGATTTGTTGCCGTGTGTGTGTGTGTCTATGTGTGCCCAGGGATGGGGGCAACTGTAATGAAAAACAAGCCATTGGGCGCCATTTGATTTCTTAATTCAACTTTGGTTAAGTTTTTTTTTTCTACTTTTTGTTATTTTTGTTGTCAGTAATGCCAAATGGTGTTGTTGTTTGCCACAGAATTTTTTCCGTAAAGAAGAAGCAGAAGAAAACTAGTAAAAAATAGTGTTAGCATGATGTTGAACGAAGTTTTGGCGAGTTTTGTGAAAAATTGTTCGTGTGCTGCAACGTTGTCTTCCGTTTCCGTTCAAAACAGTTTTCATGCAAAAAGAGGCAACGAGGAAGTTTTACATTTTGCTAGTTTCATGTGATGTTTTTTGTTTCGGTTAGGAAAATAGTAAGTGATTTTTCAATTGTGGGAAAACACTTACTTGTGAGATAAATTAAAAATATTTATATATTATGGTAAATTTTGTTTCTATTGCCTTGTCCCACTGTTCATTAACTTAAAAATTTACATTTTGTTTTTTGTTTAGGCTTAAGATCTATGCGCTGACAGAATGTATGACGTAGAACGGTCATGCTATGCCTAACGCTTATGACGCACAATTCTCAAAAGTAAAAAACAAATAAAAATAGACGACGAAGGACACACAGTTCGTTTTTGGCTACACTATCCATTCATCCATTTAGCCAGGCCAACCAAACAGTTTGCCCCAAAATTTAGGTTAGAATGCAACAAGAACAACCCATATCTGGCAGTGTTTTTGAAAACATTCGCAACCAACTCCAAGAGTCACCAACCAACCACATTGAGTATTTTTAAAATAGTAAATCTCCAAAGATTTTTACATACTCCTTCCGTTGACAACCGAAGCGACCAACCAAAACGACCGCATCTCTGCCAATGCCAAGTTTTTGTTTTCCCAGTAACCGCAACAATTTCCATTGAATGAATTTATAATTTGGCGATACGTATATGAGATATTCCAAAACAAGAAGAAAATATTAAACATTTGGCTGAAATTGTAGTTCGAACAAGGCGTTAAACTTATGTAGGATAACAATGTAAATTGGCCTTAGAATCAGAATTCATATCTGGTTTATTTATTTTATCGTGGTTTATTATACCCTCCACCATACTATGGAGGATATATTATCTTTGTCATTCCGTTTGTAACTCCTCGAAATACTCATGTCAGACCCAACAAAGTATATATATTCCTGATCAGCGTAAAATTCTAAGTCGATTTAGCCATGTCCGTCTGTCTGTTGTAATCACGCTATCTTTCGAACGAATTGAGATAGAAGGCTAAAATTTTACACACGTGTCTATTTTTCCAATAGGCAGGTTAAGTTCGTAAATGGGCCATGTAGGTCCATGTTTTCATATAGCCCCCATATAACGGTACCTCCCGATATTCGATATTTTGATGATTTTAGCGACATTGTTCGCCGGAATTGTTTCAACTTTGGTATTTGAAGTTCGAAATGGATGCTACAGCCTATGAGAGAAAATTGTCTGTGCAGGTCCACGTCTTCGTATAGCCCCCATATAACGGTACTTCCCAAAATTCGGTATTTTGATGATTTTTGCGCCATTATTCACCGGAATTGTTTCAAAATACGTATTTAGAGTTCGTAATGGGAACTACAGTCTGTGACAGAAAAATGTCTATGCAGGCCCAGGTCTTCGTATAGGCCCCATATATCCCTATATTCGGTATTTTGACGAGTTTAGGTACAATACCCACCGAAATTGTTTGAGATATCGTATTTGACGTTAGTAATGGATGCTATAGCCTGTGACAGAAAATTGTCTATGATGGTCCAGGTCTTCGCACAGCTCCGATATAATGGTACCTCCCTATATACGACATTTTGATGATTTTAGCTACATTATTCAAGTTTCGAATTTAAATATGGTGATGGCTAATGGCAAACAATGCCTATGTAGGTCCGCGTCGTATAGACCCCAATATAACGACAATATTCGGTATTTTTTTTTAAATTTAACAGAATTTTTTTAAGGATTTTATTTTTTTAAATTTTCCAAATTCGTTCCAAATGTTGGAGGGTATTCAAAGTTTGGCCCGGCCGAACTTACTGCTTTTTAACATGTTTTATTTTTGGAAGATACAGAAAAGGGTTGTAAAATCTAGTTCGCTTTGCTGCGCTAGATTATACACTCTTTTCAATAAATCGTTCAATCGAACTAGTTCGGTCGTAAACTAACAAGTCGCAGTATGATAGTTAAAGGAGGAGGTTATTGGAAAATTAAACGCAGCTAAACTAATGCTAAAAGTGGTGGCAACTGCGTATCTTTAAATCTCCCTCGCCTTTTTATAATCAAAATCTTGCTCAGGTTTTTAAAGTCTTGAAGCCCATGTGCGGAAGGAACCGGAAGGAATGGTCCGATCTCTACTCTGTTATAACAGATCTTATATTGGTGGAAATATTGAGATATAGCAAGTCTGAATAGAATCAGATGTTAATTTCGCGTTTTAGGATCTTCATGGATATTCAAAATATTAACCCTTTGTGGGGGAGGTACCAGAATGAGTGCGCAGTATACTCCAATTTTACACCAGACCTTGGGCTAATAAAAATATCGTGATGTTTGTAATTTGAAGAGAACCGGATGCTTATTTCAGATTTTATGATTGTTTTGGTTATTCAAAACATTGAGCCTTTGTCGGGAAGGTACCAGAAGGAATAGTCCAATCTCTGCCATTTTTATAACAGATCTTGTGCTTATAAAAATATTGAGATGTGCTAAGTCTGAATGGAATCAGATGTTAATGTCGTGTTTTATGAGCTACATGAATATTAAAAATGTTGACCCTTTGTGGGGGAAGTACCAGAAGGAGTGGACCAATATATTCCATTTTCACACCAGACTTTGGGTTAAAAAAATATTTTGATGTTAGTAATTTGAAGACAATCGGACACTTAAATCACATTTTATAAGAGTTATAATTGTTCAAAATTTCGACCCTTTTTTGGGGAGGTAAGTGATGGAGTGAATCAATATTGTCTATTTTGACAACTGACCTAGCACTGATGCAAATATTACGATTTACAAAATTGAAGCAAAATCGGATTATCCTTTCTCTTTCTGTGCAGTAAATGATTTTCTTTGAAGATGTCGACATTTTGTGTGGGTGATACCAGAAGGAGTAGACCGACCGATATTGCCCATCTCCGAAGTCGATCTAAGTTTGACAATACAATTGTTTGAAAAAAATCAGATAGTGGACCGATATTGCCCATCTCTGAGCCCGATCTAAGTTTGACAATACGATTGTTTGAATCAAATCGGATATTCCCTTCGAGAGTTATCGTGGACATCAGCCAGACAGACGGACGGACATTCCTAGATCGACTCCAAATGTCATGAAACGGATTTGGTTTAAAAAGACCTAAAGTCGATTTTTCGATGAGGCATGGTTTGGGCGTATCAAGCACATTCAATGCAGATTTTGGAATGCTCCTAAGAGTTTCGGTTGTCAGTAAGGATGCGGCTTTCTGCACTGAGGTTAAATTTGACATGAATGTCCTGTCGGAACAGGGAAGACAACTATGACCCACATACATAATAGGAAGACTGGCGTCCCCGCACAATTAAAAACTTCTCATTACGCTAAACGTTGGTCCAAGATTTAACCGAGTTATTTAGCGTATATAGTAGAGGGTTTTCCCCAGACCATTGTTAAGGGCCAATCCAGACAACTGTACTAGCACACTTTGCATTAGGTCAGTAATAGTTACAAACAAGTAAAAAATCAGTAAATTCGGCAGGGCCGATCTTTGAATACCCTCCACCATTTGGTAAAAATTTGGGAATTTCAAAAAAAAAAATCCGTTAAAAATTGTGTTAAAATCTTAAAAATACCGAATGCCTATACGACGACGTGGACCTGCATAGGCAACTTTTGTCATAAGTTATTACAATATTTAAATGCGAAACTTTTAAGAAAAACCTGTTTATAATGTAGCTAAAATCATCAAAATACCGAATATAGGGGGTACTGTTATATGGGGGATATACGAAGACGTGGACCTGCACAGATAATTTTCTGGCATGGGCTGAAGTATCCATTACGAACTTCACATGCGAAATTTAAAACAATCCCGGTAAATAATGTCGCTAAAATCATCTAAGTACCGAATATCGGGGGGTACGGTATATGGAGGCTATACGAAGACGTGGACCTACATGGTCCATTTTCTATTTTATGCTGCAGTATCTATTACGAAATTCAAATACCAAATTTGGAACGATTCCGTTAAATAATGTCGCTAAAATCATGAAAACACCGAATATCGGGGATACCGTTATATTGGACGTGGACCTACAAGGCTCATTTTTCGACTTAGGATGTAGTATCCATTATGATTTTCAAATAACAAATTTGAAACGATTCCGGTAGATAATGTTGCTAAAATAATCAAAATACCGAATATCGGGGGGTACCGTTATATGGGGGCTATATGATAACTTGGACCTACATGGCTCATTTACGAACTTAACCTGCCTACTGGCAAAATATACATGTGTGCAAAATTTTAGCCTTCTATCTCAATTTGTTCGAAAGATAGCGTGATTACAACAGACAGACAGACAGTCGGACGGACAGACAGACAGTCGGACAGACAGACAGACACACAGACAGACAAACGGACATGGCTAAATCGTCTTAGAATGTTACGCTGATCAAGAATATATATACTTTGTTGGGTCTAACATGAGTATTTCGAGGAGTTACAAGCGGAATGACAATCCATAGTATGGTGGAGGGTATAAAAATCTAGCATTCATCACTACCACTGATCATCACCAGCATATACGACTGTCTTAATTTGTCGAAACTCACAAGTTTTTGATTAATCAGAAGAAGCCAAAGCAGGAGGTGAGAGAACTCCTCCCTGCGGTATATCTCTGCTGCAAGTTTCTCCAATGGAATTCTCTCCAAAACTCGAATTGGTTATCTAGCTTTTCAAGATTATACCAAGCCATTCAATCAGAATAGAGCATTATCGATCGACTCCAGCTTCACATTGTTAAAAGCCGCCTCAATGTCTGGGAAAGCTGCCAAAGTAAAGTTGGAGTTTTTCATATTTTCAGAAGTGGTATGATGTGGGATGATACCAACTCCTTTCCTTTACAAGGAATTACTTATTCCTTATGGTGGATTATACTAAAGATTAAGCCGGAACATTATATGACTTTCCAACACCCATGGAAACTTTACCGACAAGACTGGTTTAACTTCACAGAAAATCCTAAAAAAATATTCATCCCTGCCCAATAATCATATTTTATTAACCAGCAACCAAAACAATCAAGGTAAATATTTGATGTAAACCTCTACTAAATTGCCCATATATTTTACCGTATTTACATGTGTATATGTGGTAAGGCGTGTATGTGTGTTTCTGTGCTAGTGTGGGTAAGATTTTGACCATATTTGAATATCCATTAGTATGTAGTTATAACTGATTTTGGAAAGCAAGTTAAGAAACCAAACCAAAAGTGCAAAACAAACACTTCGACCGGGGTGCAGTGCGGGTTGTGGTCTATGGCCGTTTAGAGCTGTTCAGCTCTTTTTTGGGGGATTTCTTCTGCTTTATTCGTTGTGATTTATGGCACGCGTGAGAATTTATGCAAACAATCAAATTTACCATTTACACAAAACAAACACACACACCGAAACTCATTTACCAATACATTTAGTTAAAGGAAAAAAAAACATTTCTTGGATTGCTGGTAGCATCATACATCATTAGATAAAATTTTGCTTGTTTTTTTTTTTTTTTTTTTTTTTTTTTGTTTCGTCCTATTTTACTTCTTTGTTTGCTGTACAAGTTATCGTTACTCATGAGTATTGAATACCAAGAAAACCAGGGATAAACAAGAAAAACAATCAAATGATGCCCCAAATGTATGTGTATGTGTGTATATGTATAAAAAATGGACATGAGTGGAAAACAATTTCTTCGTTGGAAACCCCCCGATTCCATGTTTATTTCACATATTCAAAGGCGTTTGCATAGGTCTTTATTTTGGCGTTTAGCCCCCTAACCCTTTTCGTTCAATCGTTTTGGCTGAAATCACATAATTGAATTGAATTTGTTTATTCCATTTTCGTTGCTGTCAAAAAACGTGTCCTTATCAATTTAAAAAGGCTCCATTGTTGCGTATGTTATTGGGGCCAAAAAATTCGGTTTGGGTCAGCTGTTGTATATGCATCATAAATCTTAGATTGGAATCTATGGGGAATGAAAGGTAATGTGCTTTTGTTCAAAATATAATGAAATAGTGGAGATTGTAGTTGTTACAATAAAATTAGGAGGTGGGTCCATACACAATTAGCTACTTCCCTTTTTAGCCTAAGATAGGCTTCTTGAAAAAATCAATTTTTCTATACAATTTTTTTCAGAGACAATTTAATATCCATGTCGAATTACTATCCAAATTTTCCATTTCTAAAGGACCCTACAATATGTTGAAGTAATAAAATGATCATGTATTTCCTTTAAAGGAATCATCCTACTTAAAATGGAACATATAATTTAACAATTAAAAAAGCAGCTAAGTTCGGCTGGACTTTTAATACCCTCCATCATTTTGAAGGATCTTGAAAAATCTCCAAAAAAAATCGTCGAAAAATTCCACTCAAAGGAAACCTTTATATGGGGGCTATACGAAAACTGCATAAGTATTTTTATACCCTCCACCATAGTATGGAGGGTATATTAAGTTTGTCATTCCGTTTGTAACACCTCGAAATACACATTTTAGACCCTACAAAGTATATTTGTTCCTGATCAGCATAAAATTCTATGTCGATGCCCGCCCGTCTGTGGAAATCGCTCTAGCTTCCGAACGAATTGAAGTAGGTTGATAAAATTTTACTCAAATGTACGTTATGTCTGCAGGACTATTGGAATTGAAAATGGGCTATGTAGGTCCACGTTTTTGTATAGCCCCCATATAACGGTACCTCCCAATATTCGGTATTTTGATGATTTTAGCGACTTTATTCTCTGGAATTGTTTCAAATTTAGCATTTGAAGTTCGTAATAGATACTACAGCCTAAGACAGAAAATTTTATGTGCAGTTCCACGTCTTCGTATAGCCCCCATGTAACGGTATCTCCCGAAATTCACTATTTTTATGATTTTATCTACATTATTACCGATTGTTTGTAAGGTTCGCATTTGAGTATTTTAATGGCTTATGTCAAATGTTACCTATGTGGGTCCATTTCGTCGTATAGACCTTAATATGACAGCTACATTCGTTATTTTTAAGATTTTAACAGCATTTTAACGTATTTAATGCTGGAGGGTATTGAAAGTTCGGCCCGGCCGAATTTACAGGTTTTTTACTCATTTTGTCATCGGCTGTAGTACCCATTACGAACTTTAAATAAGAAATTTGAAACAATTCCGGCAAGAAATGTCGCTAAAATCATCAAAATACCGTTGTATGGGGGATATACGATATCGTGGACCTACATATATCTCTTCCAGGGAGTAAAGTACTCCGAAGGAACTCCTTGTGTGGTTTTCAGGCAATTCTATTAAAAAATTTGGCTAAAATCATCAAAACACCAAATTTCGGGAGCTACCATTACTTGGAGTATATACGATATCACCTATTTAGCCAATCATCGAACTTGATCTGCCTGCAGACAAAAGATTGATACGTGCAAAATTTTAGCTTCCTATCTTAATTCGTTTTGACTTTCATAATAAAGAAATGGATTATAGGATCATATCCTTAACATAACCCAACTGCAAAGTGGTTGTCCTATGTCTTCGAAAGCCTCACAACTTCCATCATTGAGGCTGTTGACAAAGACCGTATCTTTCTATGTAAGAAGTCGCAAGATATCTATGGCAAAATTTGATCACCACTTTGAGAAGTTTTTTTTAACAGCACATACAGGGTGAGATAAAAAAACTGCAACAAAGTCAAACGCCATAATTTTTACATTTTTTTAAATGTTATTGAATAAAAGCAAAAAATGTCGGAAAGAGCATCACATTTTAGAATAAGTTTAGATTTGTTCAAATTACCCTTCAAATTATGGCCCTCAAACGGCCAATGAAACCGTTACACGCTGGCCGAATGTTGCTCTGCTGTATTTTGTCCCATTCCTGGCGAAGCGCTTTCTTGAGGTGATCAACACTTTGTTTGTTATTTTTTCGTACCAACCTTGCTTTCCAAAATACCCCAGACACAAAAATCTTACGGATTGGTATCCTGAGATTTTGGTGGCCATTGTGCACTGGAAATGAAGCGAGGAACCTCATTTTGTAACCGTTCTTGGATGGCGCGTGCTGAGTGCGATGGCGCTAAGTCATGTTTGAATGTCCAAGGTCTGCGGCCAAAATGTTTGCGTGCCCAAGGCTTTAATACACCCTCTAGAATATTTTCGCGATAATATTCGGCATTTATTCTGATGCCAAGGTCGATTAATACGAGCGGCTGTTATGGCGGCCAACACCATCACCATGGCCAGCGCTTGTAATCTGGCCTTGAGTGGCCAACCTAAGGTGCACATTTTCAGCTGACCTCTTTGCAAGTAAACACGAACATTTTGTTTGTTTACAAACTGCTGGACAACGATTTTTTTACATCGGTGACGGAGAAAACCAAATTCGGCAGTACACCACTTTCGGACAAGCGAAGCAACTCTTTAAGTCTTTTGAGTCTATTTTATTTCTGTTGCGGTGTAACTTCTTGCACTTTTTGGAATTTCAATGACATTACCCCGAGCTTATTTTTCAATATTTGCCGAATGGAATATTGCGAGCCATTTTTCGGCCACTGCGACGCGGGTTTCGATCAAGTCGCTTCTTTACTTTTTGAACCATGTCTGCTAATGTTGCTGTTTTCTTCCGTCCACTTCCTTGACGTCCGGCTACGCTATCAGTATCACGGTAACGAGCGATGATATGAGACACAAAAGATTTAATCAAATTTAAATGCTGGAGTGCTCGAACGATAGCCACTAATCGCAATATAGCTGACGGGCGAGTGGCTTAGAAATGGCAGCAGTCCGAAGTTGGTTGCAGTTTTTTCATCTCATCCAGCAATAGCTTTACCTGAACCTGTTTCTTCAAATTTGAAGTACTTTGCTGAAATACATCCTATTTGGACGAAAATCACACATTTTGTACACAATAAAAGGTAAATCGGACGATAATACATATGTGAGCTATATACGGACGGACAATATCAATTCAGAATGGGATTCTATGCAGATCATCAAAAGGAACTATGGGTCTATCTCGCTTCCTTCTCTATATTACAAACAAATGCACAAAGACATAATACCACAGTGCGGATATAAAAATATCAGCCGAATGGCCACAACGAGCACATTTGCAGGATCATATCCTTCACATGACATTTTGCTAAGCCAAATCGCTATGCATATAGATATTGGGCTCTTGGCACATACCATACCTTTTAAAGTAAAAAATCACCCGATATCGGTTCGGATCTCTCCTTTGAGAGATAACATGTTCTGGAACTTTTTCTTGTAAAACAGCACTGGTTTCGTTGCATGTGCCACATATACGACCTTTTGTTGAAAGAAAGCATTTTCCAGATCATTGCATTCCAACTCCGACCATAAAAAAATTAAGAGCCTAATTTTCGAATGAAAGATCCATTGACCCCGTAGAACCACAAACCATGCGCGTCATACATTTGGGATGGAGAGGCTTCTCAAAAATATCCCGACAATTGAACTTGTAGACGTGGCCACCGAGTTGGAAATGGACCTCATCCGTTTGATGGAATCCGGAATCGTTTCCTTGTATCTCAAGAACCCAATCAGCAAAGTATGACCTTGTTGATGATCGGCCTGCTTGAGTTCTGGACTAAAGTATCAGTGTGCTCAGTTGCAGTTTATTCATTACAACAAAAGCTTATTCTTTTGGCGACTGTAAGATTATGACCAATGGATCGAAGGCATTGTTAAAGCGTAGCGAAATTCAAAACAAATATCTTCGAGCTTCGCGATGTCTCTCTCCACAAAATTCAGATTAAACTAAAGAAATCGTTTTAAATTCGTTTTCTGTGGAGAACTTACTAAGTCATTCGTCTAAATACGGAAATTTAAAAAGATTTTCCAAAAAAATGGTATATAATTTTCGGAAATATTTATTATGATTAGTTAAGGCTTTTGAGTTTTTCACACCGTATTACTCAATAAGTCCTACTGAAAGTGTACCTTCCTCGAAAATAACTAAGATTCGTGATGTTTGTAGCCTAATATGCTTCACAAGATCTATTTACATTCTTCATGCTCCAATTCTATGTCCAAAATCTTACAACAATCAATTTCATAAGAAAAAGGTTCAAATGCAAACATTTACGTGGTTGTGCATTGAGGCAACATTGGCATAGATAAAAAAGGGAATCTGCATCCAAGGCAAACACATTCACAAGTTACATAACACCAAATTAGTATTCCGGTAATGTTGATGGAAACACCAAAACAATGCTGGCAGTAACAACAACGGTTACAAGATTTTATTCCATTAATTCATAATTGACAGTGTTATCCTATCATCATCAACAACACACACAGACATACGAATAGGACCAAATTTCACAAACACAAATAGTCCTTGGAAGCTGTGCCATACAATTCACACTGCTGTCTTCCAGTGGCGTCACGTTTGCCGCTTGCCATTGTCATTGCTATTATCTCTGGGATTCGCAGCCTTTGGCGTCTGCCCATTTTTTTTTTTGCATTTTTATGCTGTTACTATTTTTTAATCTCCCCCGAGGATGTTGACTTGGTAGAAAATTTGTTTATTATTAATAGTTTTTCGTGTGTCATTTCTTTTGCCATCATTTGACTTTTCATTCGACCAGGGTGAGTTTGGGGAGTTTGTTTTGTACGCCATGCCGGTCGAGTCAATGATTTAATCCATATTCACTCTTATCTCTAAATCCTTTGTGATTATTGTGTGGCGTTTTGCGAACGGAATGGAGTTCCAGTGTGCGGCGGAAAAAAGTCAGTGAATGAGTGAGAATATTTTGCACGGTAAGAGAGGAGGGGATTTTGTTTTGCAAAACATTTGACAAATGGTTTGTTGGTGGCAACGACAGAGCCAACAATGATTTGTATTTTTAGGTTTTTTCCATCATCAATCCAATTCGGTAGTCTGTTTTTTGAACAATACCTACGGCGGATCATCTTCATTGCCAATTTTATTTATTTTATTTTCGTTCGTAACTGACAGTGGTTTGCTTTGACAAACAAAGATGCAAATTTTAGAATAAATCAGAAAATTTAAACTAATTGAAGCATGTATTCATTTTTGTTAGGATTTCTGTGCAGCCCTACAAATAGAAAAAGGTATTAAGATCATACACCCGAAATGGGACCCCTACGATAAATCCATATAGTATCTGCAAAAAAAGAGACTGGTTTAAGAATATTATTAATATTAAAAAATTCCTTGTGTGGAAGAGGTACAACTGATATTTATGATTGAGATGAAATGTCCCACAAGTCATTTGTTTGGCCCAAGGACGAACCCTATAGGAATAGATGAGAATCAGTTCAAATTTAGACTTATAGCCGATATATCATTGTCTAATTTTAATTCTATTCTGTGCAAGTATTAGATTAAAAATGATGTATATAGACTTATCCGACCTGATTCAGCCTAGAAGCAAGTACTTGAAATTTGGTGAAAATCGGTTCAGATATAGCTATAGCTCCCGTACACGAGTTTTATCCGATTTGGTGTTTAAGTACCTCACATTCGTAATACACACCATAAAACTGAAATTTCCTCTGCCAAATTTATCGATGTAGGTTCAGATTTGGATATAGCTACCATCTTCATCTGATTTTACGATTATTGAGCACCAAATTTCTAATATACGACATATTTTTATACATAGTGTGGAGGGTATATTAAGTTTGTCATTCCGTATGTAACAACTCGAAATATACATTTTAGACTCCACAAGGTCGATTCAACGATGACCGTCCGTCTGTCTGTCTATCCGTCCCTCTCTCAGTCTGTGAAAATCTCTCTAGTTTCCGAACGACTTGAATTAGGTCAATTTTTACTCAACTGTGTGTTTCGTATGCAGGACTTTTAGTATTGAAAATGGGCTATATAGGTCCACGTTTAGGCATATCCCCCATATAACTGTACCTCCCTAAATTCGGTATTTTGATGTTTTTGGCGACATTGTTCACCGGAATTGTTTCATATTTCGTATTTGCAATCCGTATCGGGTTAAACAGCCTGTGACAGAAAATTGACTATGCAATTCCAGGTCTTCGTATAGCCCCCATATAACGGTACCTCCCTATTCGTATAGCCCCTAAATATCGATACCTCCCTCTATTCGGTATTTTGATGATTTTAGCTACATTATTCACTGGAATTGTTAAAATTTAGTATTGGCACTTCGTAATGGGTAATACAGCCCGCGACAGAAAATTGCAGGTTCTCGTCTTCGTATAGACCCCAAAATAACGGTAACTCTCTAAATACGGAATTTTTAAGCTTTTAACAGCATTTATAACGAATTCTACTTTTTACTTTTTTATTTTTTTAATTTCCAAAATTCTTTCCAAATGGTAGAGGGTATTCAAAGTTCGGCCCGGCCGAACTTACTGCATTTCACTTGTTTAATTAATTCCTTCTCGAAGTCATATTTTGAACTCTATATCAATGTTATTTGGTACGATATGTGCAACAGCCTCCACTAAATTTGTGGAAACCGATTCAGAATTGGATATACCTTCCATATATTAGTTCCCTCTTATTCCAAATTCTTTCGGGTAGCTCTACCAAATATTCAGTGGTGTAGGGTATCATAAAGTAGACCACACCCGACGGCTTTTGACATTTCTTTACTTGTTCATTTTTAAAATCTAAACAAAATGTAAAGCGAATGGAGCCCACTACTTAATATTCAAGCTAGTTTCCCATTTGATCCTATTTTTCCGCCTCTCAATATCTTAACATCTCAACACAAAGTATTGGCATAATCATGAGCCATTTGAACACATTTCTTCAAGTACTTCCTGGAAACAAAATATTATTTTTAAGAAATGTATCTTTTTTCAAGGACTTCATGTCAACAAATTTTTAAATTTGTATGAATCTTTTTATAGAAGGTCTGGCGAAAAATTATTTTTAGGACATTCTTAAAAAAATGTAGGACTTCCTGGAAAAAAATATTATTTCTTAAGAATTGTGTCTTTTCAATGACTTCATGTTCAAATTTTTTATCATTTTTGAATCTTTTTTAGGAAAATTTGGCGGAAAATAGTATTTAAGGACATCCATGAAAAGTTTTAGATAATTTGGAAAAATCGAAATATTGATATGGAGGAAAATATCGAAATATTGAAAAGTATTATAATTGATCTCTTTTAGAGAAATCGTTTCAAGCCATTTAGAGTCGAACTAAACATGTACGTCTCTATGGCTGGGGCGGACGGAAACTCTCGAAGAGTGTCCGATTTCGTCAAACTTACATCTATTTCGTGCAATATCAGTTCACTTCTTCTGATACCTTCCACATAAAATATCAATTTTTTGGACATACGGGCACTATCAGTTCACTTATGGCACCTCCCCCACAGGGGTTAAAATCGTAATGAAACATAACTCTTAAAAAATATGTAATAAGAGTTTGATGTGTTCAGATTTTGCACATTCCAATATTTCTACAGCCCCAGATCTGGTACGAAGATAGGTTAGAACGGACCACTTCCCTTCCTCATTTCATGTGTTCATAGAATAAGAACAGTCCCTGGTATAGAGATGGGTTGTATAGTACTACTTTTTCTGGCACCTTCCCTAAAAAGGATCAACATTTTGAATAAATATAAATCAAGTTAGCGATTTTGCTTCTGAATATGGAGTGGATCGGTTCCTTCCTTCTGCTACTATCCCCATAAAGATTAATTTTTTTTTCGATTTTGGTCTTACATTTTTTAGAAATCTTTAGGCTGGTATTGAGGGTCTTCATGGATATGGATAAAAAATCTTTTAGTAGACTTATATTCAGTGAATCACATTTTTATTAAATATCAGCTATCCACCCAAAATATCAAATTACAACTTGATTGGAGTCAAGAGGTAAATCTACCCACAGCTGATTTGAATGGAAATTGAGGCACCATCAAAATACCGAAAATCACAAGTTACCCTTATATGGGGGCTATACCTGAACGAGTTATTTTGTAATTTCAACTGCTGAAATGACAAACGGCCATGGTTAAATTGGCAAAGAATTTTACACTGAACACGATTTTTTTTATATCGAAAAGGTTCAAACGGAATTACAAATCACATATATGATTGGTCATTCCAGTGAATTTTCGAAAATGTATGAAGAGAAAGCCCTGCAGCCCACTGTCATGATATTTTTTGCAACAAAATTATTCCTGCAGAAGGAAGAGGAAATAAACACTCTTCTTTGCATAATTTTTTCATGAACAAAATTCTTTTGAATTTTCTAGCTTCTGTTCTTCAACCTATTTTGCAAACGAACGGATATAAGCGAAACCCTGCCTTATGTTTCCCCGTCTTTTTTGTTGTTAATCTCCCAACTTGAAGTTATTGTTTATGGAATCTTGACTTGTTTCAAAATTCTCATGAACACACTCACACACCGTCTCACTCACCAACCATTGCAAAAAAACGAAACAAACCCCCCTCCACTCACACCACCGTCATTGGCCAAACAATAAACGTGAACAATATTTCATTTTTTGGTTACAATAAAAGTTTGCTATTTGATAAATGATTTTATTTGTTCCTTAAAATTCAGACCTCATAAACTACCTACCCAGCCAAAGAAGAGGAGGAGTATGGTGTAAATATCAAACCACAAATACATACTCAACACGTACCGCGTGCACACACACACACATATGCAAACTTGTATTGTATCAGTTGCCATGAAAGGTGTGAGCCAATACCACAATAGATATTCTTATCCTGATTAAAACTTCACTCATTCCACCTTCGAAGTCATCGGAAATCGGTGGTAAACAAAACCAAAATAAAAGAGCAACAACAATACCAACAAAATACCGCATAAAAATGCAAAAACTCGTAACTATGACAGCTGATTATTTCACAGATGTTTTGGGGGTTTGCCATTGGGGGAATGGGGTGGATAAATGTGAGTAAATATTGGGTTCAGATATTGGGTTGGAATGTAACTATTTTCCAACAGTGAACCTCGGGGCTGGAGCCTTGTTGTAGAAATGAAAAATATTTTTTATACATTTTTTATTTGAAAATTTTCTAAAAAATTTTATTTCATTTTCATAAAAAAATAAATGAGCTATACAACACAATTTATTTGATCTGTAAACATTTTCTTTGATAATTTTCCCTTTGAAGAGAAACTTTTAATGACCTAAGGATATGGCATTGAAAACTGGAATCATTTTCTTCAGCTGATTTTCAAGAATCCATAAAAATTGCACTTCACTCCAACATTCCACCCCACCCTAATAAAATCTTTCAAAATTTTTGCTCTCTTAAATATTATTAATGTTCGATTGTTGTGCTGTCGAACGGAAAACTTTTAGCCATATCATGATTTGAAATAAAGCATATCAAACAAAAAAAACGATAATTTGAATATCGATTGACATCTAGTCATGCATGATGCATCATCTATCCCTTCATTCATATAATTCTTTATCCATTTGCGCTCCGTTTCTTCTTCCAACGAAAAGTACAAAGTGCTGTCAGGCTTCGTGCCCTTTTTTTGTGTTTCTGTATTGTTTTTGGCCTTTCTTTCTATTCGTGTCATTGTTGTGGCTGGCTACACGTGCTGGCGATTAAAGCGGAAAGGAATGTAAAGCACTGGATAATACATACAATAATATCGGAAATGTTATTCACCATAGCTGTCAATAATTTAATTAATGTAAAAAATAGGAGAGATAATAACAAACCAAAAATGGAGATCAAGGTATACGATAACTAATTCGGGGTTTCTTGAGGGGGGAATTAGTTTCAATAAAAATACATCATTTGTCATTTTGGTTTCTGTCAACAATAGCCCTTGAAATATCTGCAAGACACCAGTTCAATAAAGTATTGGAATTATTCGCCTAGACCCTAAATATAAAAAAGATAAAGACATTTAATGCAGGAGAAATTTAGTGACAATGCATTGGTTGTGCTGTTCGTTACTTAATAAAGAGTTTATTAAGCCATTTTGGCAGCTGTATCTACCTATAGAACTACCTACTTACCTCGTAGTTTTAAATAGACGTGTCATTGTAGGAAGCACTTAACAAATTGCCACAAAAAGTCCAGAAAAAAATTATGAAAAATATTGGTTCTATTTTTAGAGCATTATTGCATTCGGTTCGCAAATTCACTAAACTTCATCAAGATTATCACTCAGCTTCTAAACCTCGAAATAATCCTTTTAAACTCAACACATATTTTTTATATCACACGCCACACTGTGATATTATGTCCTTGTGCATTTGTTTGTAACATAAAAAAGAAATTAAAATAGACCCATAGTTCCCTTTGATAATCTCCATAGAATCACATCCTGAATCGATTTATGCATGCCCCTCTATATGTTGTAAACATAATACAGGTCGCATTTCTTGTCAGATTGAGATGAAATTTTCAACAAATCATTTGTTTGGACGAACCCTATTAAATCGGCGATAATCGGTTCAAATGTAGATATAGCTCTCATATATATTTTCGTCCGATTTTAATATTTTTGAAAATTTTTGGAAAATTCGGCCGAGAAGGAAGTGCTTCAAATTTTCACCAAATTTAGTTAAATGAAATTTAAGTCCCTAACATTCGAGGATATCCAGATATCAGATACAGATCAAAAATTCCTATGCCATTTTTACACCCTCAGCCATATGGCTAAGAAGGGGAATATATAATTTTATTCGGCCAAAACGTGCCACCTCGAAATAACGACTTTAGACCCTAGGGCTCTTTGGACCAAATCCTTTTCAGGACATTTGGAGTCGATCTAGCAATGTCCGTCCGTCCGTCTGCCTGCCTGGCTAGTGCGCACGATAACTTTCGACCGGAGTATCCGGTTTGATCCAAACTTGGTACATTATAATATTATTGTCAAACATAGATCGAATTCGGAGATGGGCAATATCGGTCCACTCCTTCTGGAAACTCCCACACAAAATGTCAACATTTTCAAAGAAAATAATTTACTGCACAGAAAGAGAAAGGATCACCCGATTTGGCTCCAACTTTTCGGATCCTAATATTTGCATCAGTGCTAGGTTAGATGCGAAAATGGACAATATCGGTCCACTACATCAAGTACCTCCCCCACAAAGCGTCAAAAGTTTGAAAAGTTACAATTATTATAAAATGTGATCTTAGTGTCGGAGTGTCTTCAAATTACACACATAACAATATTATTATTAAGCCATGGTCTATCGTGAATATGGAATGTATCGGTCCACTCCTTCTGGTATCTTCCTCACAAAGGGTCAACAATTTTGAATATTTTCGAGGGTCACGAAATTAACATCCGATTCCATTCAGACTTCGCAAATCTCAATATTTCTATCAACACAAGATCTGTTATAAAGATGGTAGAGTTCGGACCTTTCCTTCTGGTACCTCCCCCACAAAGGGTCAAAGTTTTGAATAACCAAAACGATCATAAAACACGAAATAAACATCCTGTTCTCTTTCTTTTGCTACCTCCCCTACATATGTTTAAAGATTTTTGAAAAACAAAAAACAAAAAAAAACAAAAAAACTCTCTTCAAATTTCACACATCCAAATATTTTTCTAACACAAAATCTGTTGTGTAGATGATATATATCTGCCAACCCCTTCTACAACAGTGCCTGCCCTTATTAGATATTTTAATAATTTCTCTGGCAGAATTTCTCTAGATAAGTCCACGGTTCCATATTTCACTGTACCTCTAAAATTCAATACTTTGATGATGTTAGACACACGTTTTATGAAATTGTTTAAAATTTGGCATTGGAAATTCATAATAGGTAAAAAACCCATTTTACAGTAAATTATGTTCTATGGCCCTCTTATGGGAATATAACCCAAATAAAATTACCTCCAGATATTCGATAATGTTATGATTGTTGTTAGATCATATATTTTATTTTTCCTTGACGTCGGGCTACGCTACCAGAATGACGTTAACGATCGATGGAACGAGACACAAAAGATTTATTCACCTTCAAATGCTGGAGTGCTCTAATGATAGTCTCTTATGGGTTTTCAGCCAAATTTAAGGAAATCACACTATCACGCTTGAATCCCATCACGAGTAACTTTTTTTCTGGAAAATTCGCACCAAAATGCTTTTGTACGCTGTAACTGGAATTTTAACAGCTGTCGGACGAGTGACTTAGAAATGACAGCAGGTTGAAGTTGGTTGCAGATTTTTCATCTCATAAAGTCAAACCCCATAATTTTTACATTGGTTTTCAATGATGAGCTGCAGAGCGGCTGAAAAATCAGGAAAATGTTTTTTTTTTTTTTTTTTTTTTATTTGAACCTCTTGATTTACGTCTACAAAACAATAATATTTAATTCTGACCATTTCAAACCCTAAATATTTTGCAATCATCTCATCTATTCCAAACCCAAACCCCACCTCCATTCTCATTTCGTGATATTTCAATGGTTTTAAAACATTTTCGTAAGAAGTTGAACAATTTATTTATTTTCGAGAAAAATATATAAATATTGTTATACTGCTCAAGCTCTCAATACCGATTCCGACCCCTAATCCCTACTTTAAACTTCTCATTTTTTTCTATCGAACACCCTCCGCACAATATTTCATTTAAATATCTAAACTGTTGAGATGTAATTAAACTTTTCATTAAAATTAATTGACAGAAAACATGTCACATTTAAAAACAAAACATTTTCTTTTTTTTTGACATTTAAATGACATAAACAAAACCAAGCATGTTCTCATTATCATAAGCAACAAAAGAAGGCGAAGACGCAACAAACAAACCATAATCCGAATGTTAACTAAAAAATCTTCTCTTTAACTTTTGCTTAAATCACATGTAATTGCAAGTCTCATTACACAGCCACAACAAGACATGTAGGAATGCCCACCCACCCACACACACACACACTCTCACTCACCCACCCACACAATCATCTTACAACTTTCCACGGAATAATCCTTAAATGAAAACACAAATTATTTGCATAACAAAAGACGTGTTGATGTTTTATTATGATAAATGAATAATTTTTAATTAAAACAATTGCGGTTGACCGACTTATGCAAATGAGCGACAAACCGAGAGGGATGGTAGGGGAGAGGCAGACGGAGACGGAGAGTGAGCGGACGCGACTTAGAAGACCAAAAACAAGTGTCACTTACAATTCTACAAACGCCTTTAGCCTCGATTCGCAATCATGTGATTCTGATGAGTTGGTGAGACAGTCAGACGAATAATGGAGAGTAGGAGTTGTATTAGATTTCACTTACAACAATGACAGTGACAACAACAACCACAACTACAAAAACAACGATAAGAAAGGACTTGGCGCAACTGAAGTCAATGACAGGAAGGCAGCAACAACAACGTAGGAAATGAAGTAAACGGAAAGGGAAATGACACTCAAGAAATGCGGAAATTATTATGGGTTTTCCATGGAAAATAAAGAAAAGTTGCTGCACATACACATAAATTTAAATTTAAATTTAAATTTTATAATAAATCAAAGAAAGATTTTTGTTCGTCGACATTTGTATTTGTCTTCCAAAGTTTTATGTTGGAGTGGGAGGGATTGTATCGACTCTCTCCTATTCTCTCCCTCAATAAAACTGCTAAGGAACTAAATGCATTTTAATTGTTGAATACAAATAAAAACATTGAAATATACCTTTTAAAAAAATATATTAAATATCGTTTAGAATCTATAAATAATTTGTTATTTTTACCGGAAAAATAAAGGAAGAGAGGAAAGAATGCAGTTCGTGGGAAATAAACGCCAAAAATATATTATTATTCCTCATCTCGTATTTATGGGCCTAACTGCGTCATCAACGCCCAGAAGGAACGGCTGGATATAGAATATTGCAATTTGGCATGTAGTTGGCTGTTGGTGTGTAGGCGGACAATAATTTGAGATATTCGGAAAAGTACAACAGCTTTTTTTGGCATAGACTCTAATATCTTAGGGCTTAAATCTTCAAAGCTAAGATTTTGCAATTTAATAATTGACATTGTCTGACGAAATTTAACTTTCGTACAACTTTGGCACTTTTTTAGAATGGTCAAATGCCAAGGAGTATAATATCTAAATTTACTTTGTACTTGTCCAATTAGTATCATTGGTTCAAAACATGAGATATGTTGAATTTTTTGAATTAGTACTAAAAAGTACTAAATATATAACACTTTTAGAGCTACAATCCCGAGAGTCGGGATGTAGTAGTCTGACGATGTTAATATATTTATAATATTTTTATTGAACGATCGGCAAGTGGTTTAACTTGGAAATTTTGAAATAGTTTTGAAATCGCGTGGGATTTTTTAATTTTCCTACTGATATTGATCAATGGATAAAAGTTAGAGCTACGAAATTTTGCATTAGGACTACTTGCACAGCATGGTATAACATTGCTATTGTAGGACCTTTTCTTTGAAATTGTTTGATTTATCGACTATTATAGAACATAAAATTCTACTTCAGTACCGAAAAGTGTTTAATAAATTGGTCTAAATTTTGGTCTATTTCAGATAGGAGGCTTAATTTCCAGCCACTTTTTTATATATATTTTTATACGCTCAACCTCGAGAAGGAGGGTATATTAATTTTGTCATTTCGTTTGTAAATATTCGTCGTAGACCCCATATTTGACATAGAGCTTCAAAATTGGCAGAACAATTGGAAAAATTGGAATTTGTTCGCAATTCTAGATCCGGTTACGGAACATAGTATATATAAGTCCACGTTTTGTTATGGGAATATATAGCCCCCATATAACGGTATCTCTCGATATTTGGTATTTTGATGACTTTTGCTAAAATTTGTATATGTAGGTCATGGTGGCTTCTAGCTCCGGTGGCGGAACGTTGTATATATAGGTCTATGTTTCTGTTTAGCCCGATGTTCGGTATTTTGATGATTTTTGCCACATTTTACCACGGCTTTGTCTAAACAATGATATTTCTCGGTCACAATGAGCTCTAGCTCCCGTAGCGCAACATTGTATTATAGATCCACGTTATCTTTAGCTCCCATATAACGGTATTTAGTTCGCAACGGGTTATAGCTCCGGTGACGAAACATAATATATATAGGTCCACGTTTTTGTATAGCCCCGCATAATTGTAGCTCCGGATATTCTGTGTTTTGATGATTTTTGCCACATTTTTCCGCGGATTTGTCTAAAAATTTGTATTTGTAGTTCATAATGGGTTCTAGCTTCAGTGGCAGAACATTGAATATTTAGGTCTACGTTTTCCAATAGTGCACATATAACGATACCCACCGATATTCTAAATGTTGGTAATCCTAGTTACATTTACCCACGAAATTGTTTCAAATGTGGTATTTAAGAAAATTTGGTAGATGGCAATCCTTGAAGTATAAAATTTTTTATAGAGGTTCCCGTTTGGGTATGGCCCCCATATAACGGCCTCACCCACTTTATGGTTTTTTGAAAAGTTTAACAGTTATATCCAAACGGTTTTACTGGTATTTGTATTTAATCTGATTTAAGATTTAGAAGATCTTCCAAAAGAAGTTTAGTTTTATGTAATTCTTTGGTTCCTCTTATATTAACTTGGGTTAAAAAAAAGTTTTTTTTTATCATAGGAGTTATTTTAAAATAACTCCTGGAGAGAATATTCCAGACAAAAAACAAGACTCTGTCCGAATCCTAGGTACTCCCTGCCTTTCCTCCTGGTAAACATAACCATCGTTCTCCACTAATAAACAAACATTGTTTTTATAAAAACAACAATTAAGCCTGACCATAAATTTCATCGGATATGTTATTAAAATACTCCAAAGCCGAAATAAGTACTTCATATCAACAATATTCGGTACACGATACAGCCTTTAAATTATTCTGACAAGTCTTTTCGAAATCGGCTCAGATTTAGATATAGTAGGGTCCGCCAAATGACTTTTTGGCACGTTGCACCGACCTGTTCAAACCAAATGTTTCCAAAATTCTCCTCTTCAAATTTTGTGAACAAAAATTCGTTTAACATGGCCTGATAACGAAGCTGTCGCTTCTTGCTCATTTTCAAAGAAAAATGATTCATTTATGACTCTGGACCAAAATCAGGACCAAACTCAATTTTGGTGCGTCGTTGAAGTATATGCACTTTTGTCATTTCCTTGCAGGTTTTCTAATATTAATGTATGACCTTTTAGGTACTATAAACTATAAATTCCTTTTTAACGCCTTCAATGCTTCGTATGCACTCTCTCATATTTACACATATTTCTAACATTTTTTTCAATTGTTTATGCCATCTTCAAAATATTGCAAAAGTTTTGCTCCATTTACAACGGACTATAAATTCCATTTTAGTGTCGCTTCAACTCTTTGATGTTTTTATTTAGCGTGAAATTCATGCAGGTGGTCATTAACGACCAACACAAAAACAACCAAACCAACAAATTTCAGAATGTTCCCAAAAAGTCTGCGAATTCCTTATAAAACGCAACTTGTATATTTTGTAAATAAATCATTATTGATTATTATTCTTGTTACAGACAACAGCAACAACAAACTGAAAACAATTCATCAGCCATAAATGTCTGGTAGATCCCGCCCTCTTGCCTAGCGGCATCAACAGCTACACCAGAAAAATCCAATTTCTAATGAAAAACTCATTTGTTAAAAAACCATTTAGACCACAACAATGAGAATTTTTACGTCATTTTTTGCTGTTGATGTTATTGTTTTATTTTATTTTTTTTTCGGAACTGAAAAAAAGTGCGAAAACTTCAAAGGGAAAAATGCATTTTCAAATGGTCGGCCGGCCCCCCAATACACAAAAACAAATGGGCTGCCAGCCATCCAGCCAGGCGGATCAACAGACATCAGGTCCACCAAAGGAAAAAAAGTCGTAAAATTTGGAAAAACAAAAACACCAGCAACAAAATCGGCAACAAGACAAAAGTAAATATTCCATCAGCAGCATCGACATTGGCTTAGTCATCATCAGCAGCAGTTGATTCTAAAGTACTCAGGAAGAAGATGAGGGGAGGAAGGGTGGTGAGAAATGATAAAAGTATTTGTTGTTACCGCGAGTTAAGAAAACACACAAACACACACACACCGACGAATCTCATCAAGATGCAAATTTTTTGCCTTTAATAACAACAAACAAATGATCACAACAACTTAACGAGATGCCACAACATTTAGCAACAACAATAACACAAATAACAAGAATTGGGGGAAATTTTAAACAGCAATATCAACATTAAATTACAAATACAATTATCTGCATTTGATGGTGGTATGGGAATTATGGGAAATTGTTGTGCAGGATATATTAGGCATGCGAGGGACTTTAACACCAAATCGGATGAAACATATATATAGCTATATCTGAACCGATTTTCCTTCCTTCTAGGCCCAATTCCGTCTGAAGTCTTTTTTGGCTGAGATTATCCATACACAATAAATCTGAAATCGGACAAAGTATATATATGGGAGCTATATCCAAATCTGAATCTCGATCTCGACAAAATTTTAGGCACGTATTTCTGAGCTGTATCTGATATCTTTTACCAAATATTATTGTTACGCATGTGAGTGACTTCAAACCCCAAATGGGATGAATCATGTATATGGAAGCTATAGCTATATCTGAACCGATTTTCACCAAATTTGATGTACGTGCTTTTATACTGAATTCGGTCAGATGTGCCAAAATTCAGGTCATTTGGACTGATATTCGCCATTTGATGCACAATTAACCCGAAATCGGTTGAAGATATATCTGGGAGCTATATCTAAATTCGAACCGGTTCTCACCAATTTAATAGGGTTCGTCCTTGGGCCAAACAAATATTGTTTGGAATATTTCATCTCAATCGGATGATAAATGCATGGACAGACGGACGGCCGGACAGATGGCCTAACAAGCAAAAACCAACTCCGAAAGTGAATTTTGGGATGTACCGTTATATTGAGCTATACCATATCGTGGACCGATGGAGTTCATCTTCGAACATAAACTGCCCGCCGAAAAAGACTGATCTGAGCCAAATTTTAGCTTCCTATCTTAATTCGTTTTGACTCTAGCGTGATTACAACAGACGGATGGAATGACAGTGCTAAACGATCGTAGAATTCTACTCTGATCAAGAATATATATACTTTGTAAGGTCTAAAATTATTCAATCGATGAGTTACAAACGGAATGACGAACTCAATATACCCTCCATACTGTGGATAATGGAGGGTACAAAATTGCACAACTTGTCCGTGGAGCAATGATAATCTTCCCATTCATTAGCAAGAGATCCTCTCTGTGCAACATTGACAGGGAAATACCAACAGCAACAGCATAATCATCATCTCAGCAGCATCATTTCATTCCGCATTGCCAGCCCCCACAACCACAAATGACGGAGACGACAACGCTTTTCATTGTTTTGGCCGGAAAACTTGGGGAAAATAAAACAAAGCATATAAAAAGTGCAGAATAACGCGCTTAAGTTGCTTGTAAACAAATTGTGGACTGGAACTGAAGCATGAGGGCGAACAGCAATTGGACCAGCAACTGGAAAGTAAAATCAAAGAGAAGGTACGCACACACATATGGCGGACTGACTGCATGGCTGAATGGCATACATGAAAGCAACAGCAGCCAACGTGACATAAATACAGCCCCAGGCCTCCCAAAATATAGGGGCTGCAAATTAGAATTCCATTCCTTTGTGCGCCATGGAATCCCTGTGATTCCGTGATGCCACCCATTTTTTTGTGGTTTGCAATCCACTCGACATCATCATCAGCATTGCCATCAATGTCAGTCAGGGCATCTGCCCTGCCCTCACTGTGTGTCCACGATGGCATGAAATAGTTTGGTGGTTTTCTGCCTCTTTGGGAGCCCTTCTTGTTGTGTTCGTTTTATTTGTTTTTTGTTTTTTTTTTTTTCACTATTTTGCAAGGGATTAGATTGTGTGGTTTACGGTTTTCTAGTTAAATAACATCGTAAAAAACGCCGAGACCACCTTTGCGTACAACAAAAATTGCCAGCAGCCATCAGCCACAATATGGCCAATATGTTGCTATTCACAATAGCTGCTGTTAATGACAATAGTTTCGTGGAAATTTTCAATCCAAATAAAAACAACAAAAATACAAAACAATTGAAGAACATGCGTCAACTTCAGAGAATTTTTGTTTTGTTTTGTTTTTATTTTTTTTTTTTTTTTTTGTGAAGTTTCATCATTCCGCAAATAGTCTGTTGTTTGGGGTAATACATTGTTTGAAGATTAAAAAAATAATATTTTATGTGGAATTGAAGTCAAAATCTGTGATTGTGAATTTAAATTTTACGTTGTCGTTAAGGGAAAAATCTGTCTAACTCACATCGTTCACCACTGATACGATGGTACGATCGGTACTCGGGAAATTCGAACTATAAGCCATAACATTTTTACTAAAGAGTACGACAGAAAAAAATATTTCACATAATAAGTATGCATAGTGCATACTTTTAGGCGCGTAATTTGTTTTACCGATCGAGATCGATTACACATTATGTTAGGGTAGCCCTGCTCACAATATATGCAATAATAGTTTCGTTTGAGGCTGCTCATAGCTGTGTTAGGGTAAAAATTTAAGTTGACATTTTCATCTTTTTTATATTTTACATTTTAATAGCATACTTTGAGGAGCTCCCGACAACATTTTAACTTAACAATTATACTATATAAACTATATACTAAAAGTGTTCCTTTTGAGATTAAAATTATGCGGAGCGAAAAAGTTACTTTACATATAACTCTGATACCATGTTAATTGGGCCTTTAGTACATTCATTACTAGGTCTTAACAATTAAACGAGATATACCTACCCATTTTTACTTTTGATTATCTTCATAGAATCACATTCTGAGTTTATTTATGAATTTCCTTTAATGCATTTATTTTTGTAAACAAAGTATAGATCGCAAACTGTCCGCAAATCATTTGTTTGACTCAATGATAAAATTTATGATAATCGGTTCAAATGTATGATAATCGGTTCAAATTATATAGTGCGCCATATGTGTAATATTCGTCGAAATAGTGTGTATTTCGGCTCATCCGACCGGATTCAGCCTAGACGCAATCTACCTGACTACTTCAAGTTTGGTGAAAATCGGTTCAGATATAGCTTTAGCTCATATATATATGTATCATCCGATGTGGTGCTTAAGTTCCTCTCATTCGAAATATGCACTCAAAAACAATGATACCAGATATTTCATACAGCTCAAAAATACCTTTCATATTTGGATAAAGCTCCCATATACAGAGTAAGATAAAAAATACTGCAACAAAGTAAAAAGCCATAATTTTTTTTTATAAATTTTATTGAATGAAAGCAAAAAATGTCGGAAATAGCATCAAATTTTACAATAAGTTTAGATTTGTTAGAATTGGTCACCTTTGGCACGAATTATGGCCTTCAAACGGCCAATGAAACCGTCACACGCTGCCTAAAGGTTGCTCTGTGGTATTTTGGCTTGAGGTGATCGGCACTTTAGTATTTTTTAGTGCCAACCTTGCTTTCCAAAATACCCCAGACACAATAGTCCAACGGATTGGTATTCAAAGATTTTGGTGGCTATTGTGCGCAGGAAATGAAGCGATGAACCTTATTTTATAACCATTCTTGGGTGGCGCATTCTGAGTGCGATGGTGCTGAGTCCTGTTGGAATGTCCAAGGTCTGCGGCCAAAATGTTTTGCGTGCCCAATGCCTTAATACACCCTCCAGAATATTTTCTCGATAATATTCAGCATTTATTCAATTAATAGGAGCGGAGAGCGACCATCGGCTGTTATGGCGGCCCACACCATCACCATGGCCGGCGCTTAAGTTCGGGTGGCCAACCGAAGGTACACATTTTCAGCTGACCTCTTTGGCAAGTAAACACGATCACTTTGTTTGTTTTCAAACTGCTGGACCACGAATGTTTTTCATCGGAGACGCAGAAAACCAAATCCGGCAGTTCACTACTTTTGGCAAAGCGAAGCAACTCTTTAGCTCTTTTGAGTCTATTTTCTTTCTGATGCGATGCAAGTTCTTGCACTTTTTGGAATTTCAATGGCTCATTTTCAATATTTGCCGAATGAAATATTGCGAGCCATTTTTCGGCCACTGCGACGTGGGTTTCGATCAAGTCACTTCTTTACTTTCCGAACCATTTCTGCTGATGTTGCTGTTTTCTTCCGTCCACTTTCTTGACGTCGGGCTACGCTACCACGGTAATGAGCGATGGTACGAGACACAAAAAAGTTGTTCACATCTAAATGCTGGAGTGCTCTAACGTTAGCCACTTGTGGTTATCCAGCCAATTATAAAGAAATCACACTATCACCCTTTAATTCCATCACGAATAACTTTTTTCTGGAAAATTCTCACCAAAATGATTTGCACGCTTGTAAACAATATAACGAGCTATCACTGGAATAATTTTAACAGCTGTCGGACGAGTGGCTTAGAAATGACAGCAGGCTGAAGTTAATTGTAGTTTTTTCATCTCACCTTGTATTTAGATCCGATACGAAATGAACAATATTTGTGCATTCTTTTGGAAATCACTCCGTAGAGAGTCGACAATATTAATAATTACAACAGCAGTCAAAATATATTTAAATAATCGAACATTGGCTGAGGGTTGACTTCTACGTCTTGATATTAGAAAATTTGAAGAAAATCATGAACTGAAAATTTTGGCTTTTTTGTGGAAGGTACCAGAACCATATCTTGTGTTGGTAAAAATTTTGGGATTTGTTAGGTTTGAAGAGAATCGGAAGTGTATTCTGCGTTTTTTAAGCGCCATAGTTATTCTAAATGTTGACCCTTTGTGGAAGAGATACCAGAAGGGATAGCCCGTTCCAGCCTATTTTCATATTAAATCTATGGTTGGCTAAATTATTGGGATATTCAAAATTTGTAGACAGTCGGACTATTATTATTTTATGAGTGTAATGTTTATTCAAAATATTAATCCTTTGTGGAGGAGATACTACAAGGAGTGTCCTGATATTGTCAATTTCCATATATGATCTAGAATTGATAGTTTGAGCAAAATCGTATAATCCTTCCTCTTTGTATGAAGTATTTTTTGTGAATAGGTCGCCCTATTGTAGAGAATGTATTAGAAGGAATAGACCAATATTGCCCATGATTTCAAATGATCTGAAACGGACTTATATCTAGGATCGTTATTTAGTTGAGTCACGTTTTAGCCGCACCAAATGTAGCCATACGGATGAGGATATAAAAAATCATGATTTGTTACAGTTAATAATTGTTTTGGTCCAGAATCGTCAACAATCCACTAGTTTTGCAATTTTTTTCGATATTATAAAAGGGATAATCGGTAATTGTAGTAAAAACGTTTAGATTCTTCCAGTTCTGGAGCTGAGCTGATGTTTACTTACGATAAACTTTAAATTCTTAAAAGTATATAATTCTCATATTTTGGAAAGCCAATCATTTTTTTTTTTTTTTTTTTTTTTTTTTTGAAAAAATACCACCAAAGAAGAAAATTCAATCACCTTTTGTTCGATTAAAATTAAATAAACATTAATTCTTACTTCTTACATTAATTACTTATTAACAAACATGAATTTCAGTTTCAACAACCTTATAACATTTTTAGTTCAAATAAATAGTTTCCAATATTTTGTTTTATTTACTTAGCAATTTTTCAAACTAATTCAGTAATAATTCTATCAATTCCACATGAAGCGGCAGCAGTGGCATCATAAAACAGCATCTAAATTAAAGTCAAATGCAGTAATTATTCAATTTAACGTTCAGCATGAAGGCTGAACTATGTGGCCAAGTATTTTGTTGGAGCACCTTTTCAGGGAAGACCCGTGGAAAAAACACACACACACACCCAAGTGAGAGATCACTTCACATTCACTTCAAGCAGCGACGACCACTTGATGTTATCATCCGCGTATCTATTATAGTTGCATGACATTTCAAGTGTTTTTCCTATGCCATTCTTCATCTTTGGAGCTGCTGGTGCCCGGCCACCACACACAAACACACACGACACATTATGGGGAATCCTAAACCACAACGGACCATGTGTGTGGGTGGTTGGGCATGTGAACGCTGGCCAAAAGCATTGCTGTAACCATATGCGTGCTCCAGATCAAGTAGTGCAATGAAAATGCCAAAGACCGCGGGAATTACGCTCGAGTGGATGGATGGATACGTGCGTGTAATGTATAAACAAATATTGGCTTTGGCCACCACCACAACTGCAACGCAACGTCTGGTGCTGCTGCTGCGGCTGTAACACTAAAGGCCACCATCAGCCAGAATATAGTGTTGGAATGCCTAAATGTACTTGGCGGTGTTGCTCGTTCGCTCGCTGTTTTCTAAGCGAATATCAACAACTTTTATTTCTTCAAATGTGCCACTACTTCAAAAGGCAACACGCTGTTATGGCCAAGTACCACAATTCGTTTCAAGAAAAATAATCTCCAAAACAACGAAAAAACAAGGAAAATATACAAAAACAAACACCGGAGAACACTTGCCATGGGCTCTCTGGCTCGCCTGCAACAAAAGCGACCCATAAACACGGCAGCTTTTTTTCCCCGCATCTGAAGTTGGGCCAGACAGTTTGGCGTCAACCGTAACACCACAACACAAAAATGCAGTCAGCCATGCATTTGAAGTTACAGGCACGGGATGTGGAATTGGGATTGGGAGGATATAGATAAAAATGATCAAGCATTATGGAAAATTTAATTTGTTAGAAATTAGAAATTTTTCGACCTTGATCTGACCTCGAGCTCGAACAATTATTCAATTAATGGAAATATCCAAAAATATGAAAACATCCTATATTTTGTATTTACATGCTATCTTAATTCGAAACGGCTAAAGCTAGAGTGCGTAGGCATGTGTTAAGGATGGATTTTCGGAAATTTGGAATAGAAGTATACTAAAAGTACAAAAAAGTACTACATTTCGTACAAAGTACTACTACCAACTGTACTAAATGCTACTAAATTTAATGCAAACAGGTTTTAGTTGAAAGAATGGATCTAGAAATATAACATTTTGTTATTAGTGTCTCTGCTGGTGGGTAGGGTTAAGATACTCGTAAAGAATTGGGTTGGGAAATGCATTCAACAAGCATACGGAAGGTACCAAATCGTACTAAATCTGATATTGCTTGAACGGTTACTGCTTGAAATCTGAAATTTGACATTAGGATCACTGTTCTTGTGTAGGGTTGAGATTTGGAAGTGGTTTTGTTAATACGGACAAAAAAGTACTTAATGGTACTAAATTTGGCATTTGTGTAAGGTATTGATTTTCAAGTCTAAAATTTGGAATTATGATCACCTTTTGCACGATGTTGTTCATACATGGCAGGGGACTTGGAAATACGTACTGAATAGTAAGAAAAGTACTAGATAGTAGTAAGTACTATATAGTATTTGGGAAACGAATAGAGCTGGAAATTTGAATTTGGTGTGAGACTCCTTTATGTTACTAACAATACATGTACCAAAGTACTAAAATGGATAGTGGTAAAATCTTGAAATTTGTTATGAGAAATAATTCTTGGATATGGAGGTGGTTCTTACATCAAGGAGGTGGTTATGGAAACATGTACTATAATTGTGCGAGAAGCACTAAATTTGGCATTGGGTGAATGAAATCCCGAAATTTGATAAATATGTCATTGTTGGTGTCTGTGGTTAAGAAATGTAGGTTTTGGAGATGTGTACTTAAAATTTCGAAAAGTACTAAATGTTACTAAATTGTGTTAAATGTTACTAAATTGGGTATAGAGCTGAATGCCCGAAATTTGATATTTAGGTCTCCGATGGTATCTGGTGTTGAGATCTGGATGTGGGTTAGAGCTGAAGTCCTGAAATTTCTAATAGATGTCACTGTTGGTGTCTGTGGTTAAGATATGGCGGTAATTTACGAAATGTGCTCTATAATTGTTCGAAAGTATTAAATGTAACTAAATTGTGTTTTAGATGAGGGAAGCCCGAAATTTCATATTTTGGTCTCAGTTTCAGTATCTGGTGGTTAATCAGAATGTGGTCTACAACTTGAATCCTGAAATTTGATATAGATTTTACTTGTTTGAAAATGTGATCTATAATTGTTCGAAAAGTACTAAATGTTACTAAATTAGGTATTGGGTGAGGGGATAGAGCTGGGATCCCGAAATTTGATATTGAGGTATCTGTGGGTATCTTGTGTTGAAATCTATATGTTGTTTTGCGATAGCGTACTATAATTTTTCAAAAAGTACATAATGGTTCTAATTTTGGATCACTTTTGTTTAGATTGGAGAGATGTAGATTTCTTTGGATATGCGGAATAAGTGTTACTAAATTTGGTATTGGGTAAAGGGATAGAGATAAAATTTTGAAATTAGATTTTAAGGACACACTAGTGATTACATATTGAGACGTTGAAATAGGTTTGAACAAACAAAAATAGAATGTGGGTCCATTGTGCAATGATTTTACTCATATCTCCCTCGATAAACTTCAAAATTACAGATTGTGAATAATATTGGGTAAAAGATAAACACTTTTCTATTAATCTTTCCGAAAAGCAGCTAAGTTCGGCCGTGCCGAACTTTTAATAAGCTCCACCATTCTGAAGGAACTTGAAAATGTTAAAAAAAAAAATTAGTAGAGAAATACAACCACATTTATGGGGGATATACGAAGGTGTAGTCCATCAAAAGTAATTTTTTGTCATAGGCTTAAGTACCAATTAAGATCTTCAAATACGAAACAATCGTTATATGGGAACTATACGAAGACATGAACCTCCATAGGCAATTTTCAGTCATTGCCTATAGTACCAATTACAAATTTAAAATACGAAATTTGAAACATTTCCGGTGAATAATGCCGTTAAAGTCATCAAAATTCCGAATATCGGGAGGTATCGAAGACATGGACCTGAATACGCTATTGGACCGGCATGACCCATTTACAAACTTAACCTGCCTACTGGCAATATACACATGTGTGCAAAATTTTAGCCGTATGTCTCAATTCGTTCGAAAGATAGCGTGATTACAACAGACAGGCAGACACAAGCTAAATAGGCGTAAAATTTTACGCTGATCAAAAATATATAGGTCTAAAATTACTATTTTGAAGAGCTACGAACGGAATGACGAACTTAATGTACTACTAGTTATGGTGGAGGGTATAAAAAGACCCAACACGAACGATTCTGAAATTTTAAGATGGATTTTTTGCTGACGAAGTAGCGGACACTTACCAGTCTTTTGCATAACTTCTCAATTCACATTCCGAATGCCGTTCGAAAAAAATGCAATCTAAAAACTAAAATGACGACAACTACGATTATTACGTCTGTTGGTGGCACTGTGTTCAAATCGTAATGGGGGGGGAAAGAAACAGCAAAACTAATTGCAAATTTACCTATATACACAGATATACATATATGTGTCACCTATGACGGAGCGGAGTGTCTGTGTAAATGTGCGACAGTTCTTTGGCCAAAACCCACACCAGTTTGGCACACATTTGACGCAATTTGAATTTTTGCATTTTCTGGTGGTGCCACTCAACTGCACGACCTGTGCCGACCCCCGACACCGCCTCTTCTGTCATCTAAATGTTTATGGAAAAGCATAACAAAACTCTCACATTTGACATGTCATGCCTGTGAGAGAAAAATCAGGAGAGAGGGTTGAACTTATTGAGCTTTTGAATTTATGCAGATAGGATACAAGAAAATTTAATTAAAATTTAAGTGATATATACATTTTATAAAAATTGAAAAAAAAAACACTTGGCTCATAGTAGGAAATGTGGTTTTGAAGTGTTTGGTGGAGAATATCTTCAGAATTTTTGAGAAATAAATAAATACAGGGTGAGATAAGAAAACTGCAGCAAAGTCAAACGCCATAATTTTTCCATTATTTTTTTTAAATTTTATTGAATGAAAGCAAAACATGTCGAAATAGCGTCAAATTTTTGAATAAGTGTAGATTTGTTCGAATTGATCACCTTTGGCACGAATTATGGTCTTCAAACGGCCAATGAAACCGTCACGCGCTGCCCGAATGTTACTCTGCGGTATTTTGGCCCATTCTCGACGAAGCGCTTGTTTCAAGGTAATCGACACTTTGGTATTTTTTAGTGCCAACCTTGCTTTTCAAAATACTCCAGACACAATAGTCCAACGGATTGGTATCCGAAGATTTTGGTGGCCATTGTGCGCTGACCATGAAGCGAGGAACCATTTTTGGATGGCACGTGTTGAGTCCTTTTGGAATGTCCAAGGTCTGCGGCCAAAATGTTTTCGTGCCCAAGGCTTTAATGCAACCTGCAGAATATGTTCGTGATAATATTCGGCATTTATTCTTATGCCACGGTCGATAAATACGAGTGGAGAGCGACCATCGGCTTTTATGGCGGCCCACACTATCATCATGGCCGGCGCTTGAGTGGCCAACCGAAGGTGCACATTTTCAGCTGACCTCTTCAACATCTAAACACGATAATTTTGTTTGTTTACAAACTGCTGGAAAACGAATGTTTTCTCATCGGAGACGGAGAAACCCAAATTCGGCAGTTCACCACTTTCGGCCAAGCGAAGCAACTCTTCAGATCTTTTGAGTCTATTTTCTTTCTGTTGCGGTGTAAGTTCTTGCACTTTTTGGAATTTCAATGGCTTTAACCCGAGCTCATTTTTCAATATTTGCCGAATGGAATATTGCAATATGTTCAGCTCACGAGCCATTTTCCGGCCACTGCGACGCTGTTTTCGATCAAGTCGCTTCTTTACTTTTCAAACCATTTCTGCTGATGTTGCTGTTTTCATTCGTCCACTTCCTTGACGTCGGGCTACGCTACCAGTATCACGATAACGAGCGAACGTACAAGACACAAAAGATTTGTTCACATTTAAATGTTGGAGTGCTCTAACAATAGCCACTTGTGGTTTTCCAGCCATATATAGTAATCACCCTATCACGCTTGAATTCCACCATGAATAACTTTTTTCTGGAAAAATCTCACCAAAACGCTTTTGTACGCTTGTAAACAATATGATTAGCTGTCACTGAAATAATTTTAACAGCTGTCGGGCGAGTAGCTTGGAAATGACAGCAATCTGAAGTTGGTTGCAGTTTTTTATCTCACCCTGTATATGCAAAACATTGCGTAAAATACAAAACATTGTACCACTGTTATAGAACGATCCGAAATGGCAGGAGATCTGAATTTTTACATGCCTTTGTCTATGATAAAGGTATGAAATAAAATAATAGACACTGAAAGTGCTGTCTGTAGAGTTGTGCTATAAAGAAATTCAACGCTTTGAAAGGATATGATAAGTAAAACATAAACGACGGACCAAAAAAATTGTGTATTTTCTTCTCGAAAATACAAGGATTTTTTTGGTCCATAACATTTTATATTCCAAATATTTAATTATGTTTTTTTCAACAAAAATAGAGAATTTTGTTAATTAAAATTTAAATATAAACAATCCTGTTACAGTTCGATATTCTCAATACCTTTGTAGGAGCCACACCGTATATTCAGCCACTATGCGGCATCTAATCCAATGACAGACCAAAAGAGGCACACACCCCAAACTTACCGATATGCCACTCGCCGTGAAATTCATTGAACAAATCATCATTGGACAATGTCGGTCTATGGCCCGGAGTGAGAGTTTTTGGTGTTTTTAATATGGACCCCGGTATCGTGACGATGTAACAGATGGACTTAAAAACTAAACGGGCACAACGAACAGTTTAGCAATCAGGACCACGAGATAAACCTGTCTTTTTATTACCCTCCAATGAACCCCATCAACCCGTATTATAGAAAAAGACAAATCTATGCTAGAGCAAAACCTCAGTCACATAGCTTCCTCCATGAAGACACACATATCGAGGAACGAAAGGCCATATAAGCCAAGCGCCACAGCAGCATGATAGGAGAAAAATATTAGTGAGGCAATAAAAGTACCTGTATTTAGTAAATGTAGGATAAATGTTTGCCTGTTGTTGTGTTGTCGCAGTTATTTGCCACGTATGTATGTTTGCATGTCGCTATATACATATGTCCTCTATAACCATTGAAGTGGTCAAATGACCATTTAGAACTAGTAAATACATTAAAATTCCTAAAGGAATTGAGACACGCACACATACCTACATACAGGGACTGCTAGACATACACACATGTACCAACATAGCAGTGTCCTTTTGCTTCACGCTATTGCAAGTCCATTTTAGCGTCCAGCAGACAGTACATTGAAGTGTCGAGTAGTAGTTGCGGGTAAGTAGATACATTGGAGGATTTACACTTACCGGGGTTATTACCAGTGACCTATTGGTTAGAGGGAACGAGAGTGGTATGTCCATGATGTTGAATAATTTAAAACACAAAAATCAACTTGAAATCGGATAATGATATATATGGAGCTATATCCAAATCTGAAGCGATATCGATAAAATTTGGTATTTCTGAGCTGTATTTGATATATTTCGCTGAATATTGTTGTTACAGAGTGCATATTACGGCTGTGGGCAACAAATATAAGAAATCGGAGGAACAATATATATGGGAGCTATAACTATATCTGAACCGATTTTCACCAAATTTGACATACTAGTTTCTATGCCCAATTTGGTGGTAAGTGTAAAATTCCACCCTAATTAGGCTGATATTACACGTTTGGTGGACTATAAAAAACAAATCGGACGAATTTATATAAGGGAGCTATATCTAAATTTTGACCGATTATCTCCAATTCCAATAGGTTTCGTCCTTGGGCCAAACAAATGATTTGTGTGGTGTAGGGTAGAATTATACACATCTATATTAATAAGAATAAAATAATTGACTGACCGACTTAACGATTCATCAACGCCCAGGCGAAACGGCTGAAGTTCGAATCTTGAAATCTTGGGCGAGGGTCACTCTTGGTTGGAAGGGGTCAGCTAAGGCTGGGTTTTTGGAAATTCGTTCTAAAGCGGTAAGAAAAGTATAAAAAGGTACTAAATGTGGCACCAATATGTGCACGAAAAGTACCAAATGGTACAAAATTTGATACAATTTCGACTTGGATGAACCGATAGAGCTGGAACTCTAAAATTTAGAAATAAGATTACTATTGCATTCTAGTATTGAGGAATGTAGGTACTTTTGGAAATTCGTACTTATTTGTACTAAATGTTACCAAATAGGGTATAATTTAAATTTTGGGAAAACCAATAGAGTTGGAATCCTGAAATTTAAAAATAATATTTCCATTGAACTGTACCATGTAAGTAGTTTTGGAAATTTGTACCTATATGTACTAAATTTGGTACAATTTGGATTTACGTGACCCGGAACTTTGGAATTAAAATTAAGATTTTGGAAATTCGTACTTATCTATATGGAACTAAATTTGGAAAAATGTGGATTGTATTATTTGGGTATGTAGGAAGTTCTGGAAATTCGTACACAGGGGGAGATGAAATAAGTGCAACCAACTTCAGACTGCTATCATTTTTAAGCCATTCGTCCGACAGCTGTTAAAATTATTCCAGTGACAGCTGATTATATTGTTTACAAGCGTACAAAAGCATTTAGGTGAGAATTTCCCAGAAAAAAAGTTATTCGTGATGGAATTTAAGCGTGATTTCTTTATATTTGGCTGGAAAACCACAAGTGGCTATCGTAGAGCAGCATTTAAATGTGAGTAAATTTTTTGTGTTTCGTAACATCGCTGGTTACCGTGATACTGGTAGCGTTGTCCGACATCAAGGAAGAGGACGTAAGAAAACAGCAACATCGGCAGAAAAGTAAAGTTCGAAAAGTAAAGAAGCGACTTGATCGAAACCCGCGTCGCAGTGACCGAAAAATGACTCGTGAGCTGAACATATCGCAATATTCCATTCGGCAAATATTAAAAAATTAGCTCGGGATAAAGCCATTGAAATTCCGAAAAGTGCAAAAACTTGCACCCCAACAGAAAGAAAATAGACTCAGAAGAGCTAAAGAGTTGCTTCGCTTGGCCGAAAGTTGTGAACTGCCGAATGCGGTTTTCTCCGATGAGAAAAATCATTTGTTGTCCAGCAGTTTCTAAACAAACAAAATGATCGTGTTCAGCCGAAAATGTGCACCTTCGGTTGGCCACCAGAACTCAAGCGCCGGCCATGGTGCTTTTGTGGCCGCCATCACAGCCGATGTTAGCTCTCCGCTCGTATTAATCGACAGTGGCATCAGAATAAATGCCGCATATTATCGCGAAAATATTCTGGAAGGTGTATTAAAGTCTTGGGCACGCAAACATTTTGACCGAAGACCTTGGACATTCCAACAGGACCCAGCACGCGCCACTCAAGAATGGTTACAAAATGAGGTTACTCGCTTCATTTCCAGCGCACAATGGCCACCAAAATCTCCGGATACCAATCCGTTGGACTTTTGTGTCTGGAGTATTTTGGGAAGCAAGGCCAAAATACCGCAAAGCAACATTCGGACAGCGTGTGACGGTTTCATTGGCCGTTTGAAGGTCATAATTCATGCCAAAGGTTACCGATTCGAACAAATCTAATCTTATTCTAAAATTTGATGCTATTTTCGACATTTTTTGCATTCATTCAATAAAATTTAAAAAAATGACTTTGTGGCAGTTTTTTTTTATCTCACCCTGTATATAATTATCCACGTTATTCGATCCACTCAAATGGTTGGATGTAATGGCCGCGTTGTTGGATAAAATTTCGCAGGTTTTTGGATAATTACTGGATAATTCTTTCAAAATACAATGTTTTTCCTGAGAATTTGAAAATTTGAAATCCCTTTCTCCGGTATAATAAAATCCCACCTCGTATCGGCCTCTATAATATGGCCAAAAAATAGATTAAACTGCAAAAAAAACAGATCACATCATTGCAGTTGCTAGTCAACCGTACAGCCACAGAGCACGGTGTCAATGTTGGCCTAAAGGGCGCCAGTTATAACTTATCCATGTATGCATGCCAACCACATACATGAACATGGTCCAGGCTCAACCAACAACATCCGCTCCAAGAACAAAGTGTTGCTCCAAAATCCTTGTTGCTCCATTCGCTGCTATTCACCCGAACCAAATACCAGTAAAAAAGATAGGGTGAGTATAACCCAAATAACACTACTCACTCCCAACCCTTGTCCATTTTTCCTTGGCCACCATCATAACCTCTCACCGGGTCCCAGGAAATCCAAACTGCACAGTGAATGTCTGTGTGTGTTTGTTCGAACCCTGGTAGGTTTTAGCTGGAAGTTGTTGTTTGTTGGTTGTAGTACATTATTGGTTTTTGGCCATCGTACAACAAGTGGTGGTGCCATCATGTTCCTCAGAGGCTGGACCAGACTGACAGCCTTACAAGTAAACGCTTTCCAATCGTTGGGCACACAATGGAGCTTAGGTTTCGTATAGGCACAATACCAGCACAGGCATGGTTCGGTATCCACATCCGCCATAGTTCTAACGGCTCGTGCTCAATAATTTTTTGTTGTCGTTGTCCTTTATGTTACATCCTATTTTTCTGGCATCTTTTTTTTGTTAATCAACTAAGGACAACTGCAAACAGCATCCTCACAGACACACACATGCAGAGGGACACATTCGCTTGTAAGCGCCAAGTTCTGTCATTTCATATTCCATTCGTAGTCCACTGCAACCAGCGAAGAGCGTTTAAAGTTTTGCGAAAATTTTTCACTTTTTTCTGGTCATTTGCCAAAATTGATTTTTGGCACTGAAATCTGAAAGATGTATGGTTTCAAATGTAAAATAAACAAATGTTACGGTTTCATTCGGAGATGGCTCCACCGTTAGTTCCTGGCCATGTTATTGAATATTTGTTATCATCTCCGCCACCAGCAGCACCATCTCTACTGCCAGTGAACTTCCCGAAGCCAGCAAATAACGGGGGTATAGGTTTTGGTGGGGCCTAAGTAAACATTTGGTTTTTAACTTTAAGCGATGAAATCAGAATTGGATTTTTTTTTTTGAGAGTAAGGGAACAATAACAAAAGTAACTTGAAATTTTAATGTATTTTAGAAGGACTTGCAGCAGAAACTATGAAAAAAATTTCGTTAGTCCTTGAAGTATATTTGTGTTGCTGGATATTTGCAAAAGGAAAATGGAAATTTGGTAAATGAGCGCATGATAATAATTCAAGATTTTTTTAAATTTAATTTTTTAGAACTTATTCCAATTTTCCCCCTTATAAGCAAGAAATAGAAAGTGTTTTGAAAACTTTCTTGTATTTTTTTCATCTGTCGAAATATTTCATTTCAAATATTGTTCTATAATAAAAATATTTTCTTTGAAGTAGGATTTCCATTCATTTATTTTATAAATGTAGTTCCGGATGCAAGATACCCTCCCACTCCCCTCGCTTTTTTGACAGTTGCATTCTAAACATGACTTAAGAAAACAACATTTAACACGTACCAAAAAAGCCTGTTCGCCCAGCAAAGGCATAAATAAAAATCAAATTGAATAAAACAAACATTTTGGATGTGGTTGGTTGGTTGGAGGTGGCGATAAAAATATTTATTCTAAAAAATCAATTAATTCTTCCCAAAAAAAAATGCAATCTTACAAAAACATTGTTTGCCACACATGCCGTTCGATCGAGAAAAAAAGATTGCGTTGAAATCCCGAAATCATTTCCCATTCATGACCCCCCAAAAGTCACACACCACAACTAACCAATAGTTTTTTTTCCTTTGACATGATCTCATCTGTCAACACTGGTGTTTCAATAAAACATAAATGATAAATGATCTATCATACGGCCTGATAATCACATCCATAATACCAAAAATGTCCCCGCTTGTCTCCCCCTTCACTGGTACACACACACACACATTTGAAGACAGATCCCTCGATGACATACCGCACGAACAACTGCAACAAATCGTAGACATCTAAGATAAACATTGTAAAGATTTTATTTACCCACCCCCTCTCCACAATTGGGATAATGATCCTGCATTTGAATCGTTGACAAAGTCGTGTGCACTGCTCAGATGTTCATGTGTCAAACAGTGGTTCGAGTTGGAACCGAGGCAACTCAAGTTTGAGGGCCAATTTTATTCTCTTCATCTGAGAAAAATGGTATAGGGGTACAATAGAAATGTGGCATTTTAAATGTTTCCAAAAAATTAATTTCGACAAAAATACCTTTTAATAGTCCACTATAAAAAACAATTGTATACCCTTAAAAAGGAGGGTACATTAACATCCCTAAATATTCGTAGTAGACTCCATAAAGTATATACATTTTTGACCAGGATAAAATTCTAAGTCGATTCGATGATGTCCGCCTGTCTGTGTGTTGACGTTTTGTTATAGCTCCCATATAACGGTACCTCCCAATATTCGGTATTTTGATGATTTTTGAAACATTTTTCCTTGGATTTGTTTAAAACTTTGTATTGTGGTTCGTAATGGGTTCTAGCTTAAATGGCGGAACAAAGTGAACATAAGCCCACGTTTAGCCCCTTTTATCGGTACCTCCTGATATTCGGTATTTCTTCACGGTTTTGTCTAAAAATAGGTATTTATAGTTCTAGTGGGTCTAGTTCCGGTGGCAGAACATTTAATATTTAAGTCCACATTTTCCTATATTCCACATATAACGATTCCACCGATATTCGGTGTTTTCATAATCCTAGTCACATTTACCCACGAAATTGTTTCAAATTTGATGTTTGGTAGATGATAATCCTTAAAGCAATGTAAAGTTTAAATTGTAACACGTTTGAATTCAGATACTTGGCATAAAGGAGACTTTTCGCAGAGCTTCTCTAGATTGAAGATCATCAGACCTTGCAGAGGTCGCCTTTTGAAGATCTTTCACAGGTCATCTTTAATAGAAGGTCTGATGAAATCAGAATACCCTTAAGTTTCACAGGACTATTGTAGAATCAGAAGGTTTCTGCACATAGAGAAGTATTGTGCATAGATAGTCACATGCCTCAGGTCTTCTAAAAAAATAAGATTTTTAAAGGACTTTAATGGAAACGATGTCTATCTCAGATATTTCATAGGACTTCTTTGGATAAAAGAAGAACATTTCACATACATTTTATGGAAATAAAATTGAGATGTATTTTACATATAGAATACCTATTACGGGACTTCTGTAGAAAGAAGACCTTTTACAGGTCTTCTACGAATAGAAACCCGTTCAGATGTCTTGTATGAATAGAAATCGTTTCACAGGGGTCCTACGAATAGAAAAACACTTAGAGGTACGCTAACGATGAAATTCATTTCAAAGGTCTTCAATACACATTCACTGACCTTTTGTGGATAGAAGACTTCTCAGGGTATCTTCCGATAGAATAACTTCTACAGGTCGCTTTTTATGAAGGTCCTTCCGCAGATCATTTTTGATAGAAGATTCACAGTCCTTTTCCAGATAGAAGGCCTTCCCAGATATTCTGCAGATCGCTTTAAATTTCTTCTATAGACAGAACACCTTTCCTAGGGTTTCGATGGTCTGTTTACAGGTCTTCCATAATAAAAGAACTTTTATTCCCTTTCTCTTTTGGGAAAAATATTAATTGCAGGTCTTTTACAGATTAAGACCTTTTACAGGACTTCAACAGAACGAACCCCTTTCTCTGGTCTTCTATTGATAACATCTTTTCTATGGATATTTTTTTATCTGCCAATAGGCAGAGAACCTTTCTCTGGTGCTCAATGGATAGAAACTTCAATTCCTAGTTCTTCAGGGATAGAATTACTTCCACAAGTATCTGAATATAGAATGTCTTTCACAAGTCTTTTACAAGAAGAAGTCCTTTACGATTCTTCTACAGACAGAAGACCCTTTAGAGCTATTTTACATTCAAAAGGTTTTTACAGAACTTCTGCAGGTGGGTCTTAATTCTACAAGTTCTCTATAGATAATAGACCGTTAACAGTTCCCCTATTTTTCTATAGGTATAACACCATTCCTTGGTTTTCAATGGTCCTTTCCAGGTTTTCGTAATAGAAGAACTTTCTATCGCAGGTCTTTTACAGATAAAGATAATAGTACGTATCCCTTTCTCATACCTTCCATGGGTCATCTATGAATAAAAGATTTTTTTTCTCAGGTCTTCAATAGACAATCAACCTTCCTCAGGTGCTTCATGTACAGAAACTTCCTTTCATTTTCTTCCTGGAATAGAATATCTTTCACGAGTATCTGTGGATAGAATGTGATAGGTGCTTTTGTTTAGGTTTTTTACAGGAAGAAACCCTTTTAATGTTCTTCTACAGAAAAAAACCCTTAACACGTCTTCGACATACAGGAGACTTTTCGTAGGACTTCTGTGGATGGGCCTTAATTTTACAAGTTATCTGTAGATAATAGACTGTCTGCATTACTCATTTAGACAAAATACTATTTATAGGTATTCTATGGACAGAAGACCTATCCCAGGTCTGTTATGGATAGGACTCTTTTCCAAGTCTTCTATGAATAGAAGATATTACACGCAATTTATATGGAAGTCTCTTCTATGAATGGAAGACATTACACAGAATTTATATGGAGAATTGCATTTCCAAGGGTTAGATACTTCTTCTACAGATAGGCAATCTTTTATGAGTCTCCCATGGATAGAAGACAGTTTATATGTCCAAAGGTGGAAGATTTTCGCAGGTCTTCTACAAAACGAAAATAATTTAAGACCTTTCTCAGGTCTTTCATGCGCCTTCTATTGATTGTTGACTCTTTTGCCATTTCCATTTGTATAAGACCCTTTGTCGGGTTTTCATTGATGGGAGAGTTTTTACAGGTTTTCAATGAATTGCACATCTTTTACAGAACTTCTGTAGGACATGCCTTTTTGCAGATCGTCCACATTTGGCAGACCAAAAATCTCCCATACCAACCTTAAACACTGTGTCTATTTGGGCCTCTTAACGGAGTGTTGACACCCAAATACGATTGTGTGATTATGTGACGCTTAGGCGAGCAAAGTGCAGGCTGGATAACAGATACGATCACTTCACAGTTGAACACATCACATTGCACCCTTGTGTGAGGTTTCCAACACTCATGCAGTTGTGGCATGTAGCCACACACAGACGCACATTTTCCCCCTCCCAGCCATCTATGGGCCTCAATGATCTTCACTGCATCATTTGGTGTTTTATTATTGATATTTATTACAATTTGTTGTCGTTATGTTGTTGTTTTTGTTGCTGCTTGAGCACTGTTTGTGATGCATTTATCATCGATCGATTGATTTGTTTACTTTAAACGCTTGTTATGGTAGGCAAACAAGAGCCTACGAATTTTCTCAAAAAAAAAATCCTCTTTTGGAACAACAGCTTCCGAGCCAAACAAAGTGAAAATTTTTACTGCATCGATGGCAATAAACATTGGCGACACACGTCGTTGACATTAAATTGCCCAAATCACCTGAATTAACAACTCAGCATCAGTCAAAACGTGCCCTTTAGCGGTAATTAAACAATCGAATGTCAGCCACAAAACTAATTTTCTTAAAATTTATGGAGTTTTCTTTCGGCATTGATTATCTTCGGTCACCCTCCCCCCCTTGCTATAGGGCCATTTAAATGCAATTCCGGCATCTTCAAATGGCTATTATGGGCAGGCGGATAACAAATGCACATTGTGGTACGAGCTGTTCTTTTTCTTTTTTTTTTTTTTGTTCGGAAGCTTTTGTCTTGGAGATCCCTTTATGATGTCATAAAATGCGGCGGGGGTTTATGTGTTTTGTGCTCTTCTAGGCTACTTAGTGAAAGGGGAATGATATTTATATACATATGTGTAATTATATTTATCATAGAGAAATTTAGAAACATTGTATATCAAATAATTTGGAAGTTTCTAGTGTGTTTTTTCAAAAGAAGTACCGTATTTATAGATTCTAGGACAGTAGGCCCAATAAAGTCCTAACATTTTGAAAGTATCTTTAAAAGTATCTTTATTTTCACAGCTTTTCTGGATATCAAGATTTTTCCACAGTCTCTAACGTAGTATTTACTATTTTTAGTGAATGGAAAAGCTCAATTTTGGTATCCAAAATATAATTTCGGATAATTGTACAATCCCTTATCTCGGCAGAGGAAAGTAACCAACGTCGTCTTTACTTCCTCTAAGTTTAGAATTTTATTTATATATATTTTTTAAGTGTTAATTTGATTTATACAACGCCATAATTTTTATATATTTTTTTAAATTTTAATGAACAAAAGCAACAAATTTCGGAAACAGCATAAAATTTTAGAATAAGTTTAGATTTGTTTGAATTTGTCACCTTTGGCACGAACTATGGCCTTCTACCGGCCAATGAAACTGTCACACGCTGCTCGAATGTTGCTCTGCGGTATTTTGGTCCATTCCCGGCGAAGCTCTTGTGATCAACACTTTGGTGTTTTTTATGTCAACCTTGCTTTCCAAAATAGTCCAACGGATTAGTATCCAGGGTTTTTGATGGCCATTGTGCGCTGGAAATGAAGCGAGCAACCTAATTTTGTAACCATTCTTGGGTGGCGCGTGCTGAGTGCGATAGTGCTGGGTCCAAGGTCTGCGACCAAATTGTGTGTGTGCCCAAGGCTTTAATACACCCTCCAGAATATTTTCGCGATAATACGAGCGGAGAGCGACCATCGGCTGTTATGGCTGTCCACACCATCACCATGGCCGGCGCTTGAGTTCTGGGGGCCAACCGAAGGTGCACATTTTCAGCTTAACTCTTTGGCAAGTAAACACGATCCTTTTTTTTACAAACTGCTGGACAACGAATTGTTTCTCATCGGAGACGGAGAAAAGCAAATTCGGCAGCTCGTTTGAGTCTATTTTCTTTCTGTTGTGGTGTAAGTTCTTACACTTTTTGGAATTTCAATGACTTTACCCCGAGCTCATTTTTTAATATTTGTAGAACGGAATATTGCGATATGTTCAGCTCACGAGCCATTTTTCGGCCACTTCGACGCGGGTTTCGATCAAGTCGCTGTTTTTACTTTTAGAACCATTTCTGCTGATGTTGCTGTTTTCTTCCGCACACTTCCTTAACGTCAGGCTACGCTACCAGTATCACGGTAAAAAGATACAAAAGATTTATTCACATTTAAATGCTGGAGTGCTCTGACGATAGCCACTTATGGTTTTCCAGTCAAATATAAAGAAATCACACTATCATCCTTGAATTCCATCACAAATAACTTTTTCCCTGGAAAATTCTCACCAAAATGCTGTGGTACGCTTGTAAACAATATAATTAGCTGTCACTGGAATAATTTTAACAGCTGTCGGACGAGTGGCTTAGAAATGACAGCAGTCTGAAGTTGGATGCAGTTTTTTCACATCAGCCGGTATACCCTCTCTAGCCATATGGCTGAGGGTATGAAAATTGTTTGTTCAGATATAAGGACTACAAAATTAAAATAAAAAAAAATCCTTTCTTGAAAAAAAACGAATTTAGGATTTTTTTTAAATGAACATCCTGACCAAAATGGGGGATTTTTAATCCATCCTATGGAGGGTATTTCGCATTCTGTTTGTAAATCAGCGAAATAATCACCAATTTTTTAGACCAATTTTCCAACGGCCGACTGCCTTTCTGTCTATTTGTGTGTCTATATATTCTATTCCGGATAATTTATAAGTGAAGGGTAAATTTGTACATACATCTGGTCATGTTCGTAGATGGGCCGTTTCGTGTATAGCCCCCATATAACAAATCTTCCCGATATTCGCAATATTGACGATAGGGACATATTCTATATGGGTCTACGTTTTCCTGTCATCTTTATAAAATAGTACCTTGTTTTAAAATATTTTTTTTATTTTAAAGGTATTAAAGAGTGACCCGACCAAGCAAAGAATCGTTGATTTTACAAAAAAAAATATCCTATTCCTTTTAAATTTTTTATTAAAAGAATATTTTTTTCGAACAAATTTTGTGTTGAATTCTTTAAGTAAATCAAAAAATGAAGTGGCAGTTTAAAAATAAATCCTTTACCCCTTTTTATGTGCGTGGGAATCTAAACTCAATTGAAGTAGGTAAATGAAAAAGGGAGGAAGGGTTTATGTTGCACTTTCATTCAAGCAAATCGGACCAGTGAAGCATTCTTCCTGGCATAATTGTATGTGGAGCACGATTTTACCTGATTATTATGCGTTTCATTTTTTATTTTATTTTTTCTTGTAACATTTTTATGTTTTACAATGCCATGAAACCCGTTACAACAATTACAACAAAAGATTTGTGTGAAGTGGGAGGGAGGTGTACATTTTTATGATCGACGTGCTGTCGGCTATAATTTCATGCTGCAAACACGTCATTGGAATGCTGCTCAGGTTGCTGTCGATGCTGATGATGGGATTGTTGCAAGGGACTCACTGGCTGCTGGTGACAATGCCAATGTTCATGTTGACACTGACTGGCGCTGGAAGGAAGTTCAGTTACGTCGGCATTTTGATGATGCTAAGAGTTTTTATGGAGTCATTTAATGGCCAAACATTAATGTTGATATTTACAGCAATTTGTCGACCGTGTTGGGATTAATTTTTTTGTTGTTGTTCCAAAATATTGTTATGTAAGTCGATGGGAAATTGATGTTGAAACAAAGGTGAGTGCTTTTGACTGGGAGTCAAAACATCGATAGTTAGTTGCTTCTTCACCTTTACCACCGAAAAAAAAGAAATACAAAACGCGCCGTAAACAGCATTTATCATCATTTATGTCAATTTCCCCAAGAAGCCGCTCTCATCATCTCAGCTGCCCATTGTTGTTGTCCATCCATTCATCCCAATGACATCTAATTTAGTAGCTGATACTTTAAATTTACGAGCACACGCTAGCTGGCATAAAGAATTTCGAGAACTTATTAAATGAGATTTATTATGGCCGACGAAACAATTCGTGTTAAAGGTGTCTGAGTATTTGGCCCGGGGGAATTCCGCTGGTATTGGATCATCATAAAAATAATTACCCTTATCTAAGTGCTTGGATTTTTATGGTGCTGTGGGTTAGTTGCTTTCAATTCCGAAAAGTAATTCCTTTGACTGAACAACTGTTGTTTTGTTTAACTTTAACTTGAACTTTGTTTTTATGGCCATTACACACACACAGGCACATAGACGAACATTAAAAAGCTTTGGGGTTAATATCGCTATATGTCGCTTTTGTGGCGAAGGGAGAGACATTTATATATCATATGTGGGTATATATTTATTCCCATGATTCATGGTTCAGTTAATGGATGTTATTTCAGTTTTGTGATTCCTCAAAACAACTAAATTTAATCTGAAGAGATTTAAAGTTGTGGACTCGTAAGAACGTATGTGTATAAATTTATATCGAACACTTTTGTTGCATCTTATTTTATTTATAAAATAATTTTTCATTGTGGAAGCATTAAGAGTTTCCCAGAGGCTCATCATAAAAATCACTTAATATTAGTATTATATTTTAAGATTATTCAATCGTAAATTTAAAATAACCTTCAGAGCTACAATCTTGAGACCTGATTTTAGGAATATTTGGTTGAGCATATGAAGATTAATATTCCACGATGTTTAACAAGATATTCGAAGACCCTACAGGACTTCATTCATGGATTTTTTGAACAAAAAATTTCAGGTAACTTTAGAAATGTAACATTGGCAACACTGTTTAAAAATATAATAACCGTTAAATTTTAACAAGATTTTTTCAACCCCGACAAATGCGGTCCGTGGAATTTAAACACTTTTTAGAATATTTTTTTTAGTTTTTAAGATTTTATAATTACTTTTTTAGGAATATTCTGAGTTAGACATTTATTTCCAATAACAACTCTTTGAGAAGGAGCTTTTTCTTATTGTTAGAGAATTTTTGTTGAGTTCTTTAGAGAAATATCAATTAACATAGAGATTTTTGAAGACCTTCAGAAATATTAAAAAAAGTTAAGTTATTAAACCTGTTTTGAAACTTTTCAGAAATCTTATCAAGATGTCTTAAAATACATTCTCAGCATTCTTTGAATATCTTCTTATTTCCTATAGAGCTAAAATCTTATGTTTTCAATATATATACAGGTTGAGATGAAAAAACTGTAACCAACTTCAGCCTTCTGTCATTTCCAAGCACTCGTTCGACACATGTTAAAATTATTGCAGTGACAGCTCATTATATTTTTTACAAGCGTACAAAAGCATTTTCGTGAGAATTTTCCAGAAAAAAAGTTATTTGTGATGAATTCAAGCGTGATGGTGTGTTTTCTTTATATTTGGCTGGAAAACCACAAGTGGCTATCGCTAAAGCACTCCAGCATTTAAATGTGAATAAACCTTTTGTGTCTCGTATCATTGCGCGTTACCGTGATACCAGTAGCGTAGCCCGATGTCAAGGAAGTGGACGGAAGAAAACAGCAGCATCAGCAGAAATGATTCCAAAAGTAAAGAAGCGACTTGATCGAAACCCGCGTCGCAGTGGTCGAAAAATGACTCGTAAGCTGAACATATCTCAATATCCCATTCGGCAAATATTGAAAAATGAGTTCGGGGTAAATTTGAAATTCCAAAAAGTGCAAGAACTTACACCGCAACAGAAAGAAAATACACTCAAAAGAGTTAAAGAGTTGCTTCGTTTGGCCGGAAGTGGTGAACTGCCAAATTTGGTTTTCTCCGTCTCCGATGAAAAAACATTCGTTGTCCAGCAGTTTGTAAACAAACAAAATGATCGTGTGTACTTGCCAAAGAGGTCAGCTTAAAATGGGGACCTTCGGTTGGCCACTAGAAATCAAGCGCCGGCCATAGTGATGGTGTGGGCCGCCATAAAAACCGATGGTCGCTATCCGTTCGTATTAATCGACCGTGGCCTCAGAATAAATGTCGAAAATTAATGCGAAAATATTATGGAGGGTGTATTAAAGCCTTGGGCACGCAAACATTTTGGCCGCAAACCTTGAATATTCCAACAGGACTCAGCACCATCGCACTCAGCATGCCACCACCAAGAATGGTTAGAAAATGAGGTTCCTAGCTTCATTTCCAGCGCACAATGGCAACCAAAATCTCCAGATACCAATCCGTTAGACTATTGTGTCTGGAGTATTAATTATGAAAGCAAGGTAGGCACTAAAAAACACGAAAGTGTCGATCACCTCAAGCAGGCGCTTCGCCGGGAATGGCCCAAAATACCGCAGAGCAACATTCGGGCAGCGTGTGATGGTTTCATTGGCCGTTTGAAGGCCATAATTCGTGCCAAAGGTGACCAACTCGAAAAAATCTAAACTTATTCTAAAATTTGATGACAATTTCTTTTTAACTATTATTCTAACTTCTTTTTAACTATCTGAAAACTTTTTAACTTAGCTTTTAAAAATTTCAGAGCTTTAAAAATATCTTTAAAAACTCTTCGGAAGTATAATTTTATTTATCTTAATTAAATTTTTATTATATCTTAATTAAAACAATTAAAAAAGCTGTAAGTTCGGCCGGGCCGAACATTGAGTCCCCTTCTCCATTTGGAACGAATTTGGCAATTGTATGTATTAGAGTCACTACGACGACGTGGACCTGCACAGAAGAACTTCAAATACCAAATTTGAAATAATTCCGGTGAATAACTTCGCTAAAATCATCGAAATACCGAATACCGGGTAGTGTGTTGTATGGGGGCTATAACAAAACGTGAACGTACATGACCCATTTTCAAAAACAAAAGTCCTGCAGACATTATATGCAAACGGAATGATAAACTCAATATACCTCAATAAATGAGGTTCCTAGCTTCATTTCCAGCGCACAATGGCAACCAAAATCTCCAGATACCAATCCGTTAGACTATTGTGTCTGGAGTATTAATTATGAAAGCAAGGTAGGCACTAAAAAACACGAAAGTGTCGATCACCTCAAGCAGGCGCTTCGCCGGGAATGGCCCAAAATACCGCAGAGCAACATTCGGGCAGCGTGTGATGGTTTCATTGGCCGTTTGAAGGCCATAATTCGTGCCAAAGGTGACCAACTCGAAAAAATCTAAACTTATTCTAAAATTTGATGACAATTTCTTTTTAACTATTATTCTAACTTCTTTTTAACTATCTGAAAACTTTTTAACTTAGCTTTTAAAAATTTCAGAGCTTTAAAAATATCTTTAAAAACTCTTCGGAAGTATAATTTTATTTATCTTAATTAAATTTTTATTATATCTTAATTAAAACAATTAAAAAAGCTGTAAGTTCGGCCGGGCCGAACATTGAGTCCCCTTCTCCATTTGGAACGAATTTGGCAATTGTATGTATTAGAGTCACTACGACGACGTGGACCTGCACAGAAGAACTTCAAATACCAAATTTGAAATAATTCCGGTGAATAACTTCGCTAAAATCATCGAAATACCGAATACCGAGTAGTGTGTTGTATGGGGGCTATAACAAAACGTGAACGTACATGACCCATTTTCAAAAACAAAAGTCCTGCAGACATTATATGCAAACGGAATGATAAACTCAATATACCCTCCATATTATGGTGGAGGGTATGAAAACTTCAAACGCATATTTTAAGGGCCTTAGAGGGAATTTTCTCTGAAGAGTCTTCCAAACTATAGTTGTGGAATTTTAAAAACATTTGAATTATGCAAATCCTGGCCTTTTGAAGCATCTCTGAATTATATTAGACAAATTTTGAATATATTTGGAAGAAGCCCCTCTCACTTGTTTTTTATTATTCCAAATTTATGTCCAGTTCTCTTTTAAAATATTTGATATTCCACTCTTCATTGTGTGTTAATTGTTTCGCGGACATTTACAGTCTCGTTTTCTCTGACACACACACTCTACTTTTAAATACAAGTATTACGAAAATATTTCGAAAAATATTATGTCAATCAATTGGCCGTAAATGTCATGGATCCATGGGGTCCCAACGCCGAGCCTTTCAGCAGTATTCATAAAATTAATTATCCAAAATGGGAACTAAACCAAATGCATAAGTCAATCGATGAATAGTTTATTTTATTAGTTCTTATTTTATGTGAACACTGGAGATAACAGTTCTTTTGGTTTTATGCGAGGATTCTCAAAACAAAACACATCTTCGCCCCCAACCCAACGCAACTCCAACTTCATACAAACCACAATGTTTAACTTTTCAAGAAAAAACAATTTCAACAACAAAAGAGATTATAAAAATTCGTATATTCCATTTATGCTTCTCTTTTCTTTCTCATCTTCAATGTTATTTTTCAAAAACAAAAAAAGTAAATAAAACAACAATAAAAATATTACATTGTTGTTATTGTCTCTGATTTCCAAAGGCTTGGTATTTTAATGGCATTTCACATGTTTATTTGAACTCATATTCTGTTTTGCTTGTTTTTCTATTTCGAAAAGAAATCAAATAATCATAGAAACTACTTCTCACAACCCACTCGGAATGACTCTGACTGACTGATATTCCATTAAAATGTTGGAAAATAAAACAAAAACTCAATTCACTCTCGGCCGAACAAAAGACGGAGAACACATGAAAACCCACAAAATTGTTATTTTGTGTTAAGGAACCACAAGAGGAGCGAGGAGCGGATCCCAAAAAAGGACAACCCATTGTTTTATGATTCTCTCCATACAAAAAAGATGTAAAAAAGCCATAAAAGTTGGAAATTATTTTCAAATACTTTACTACTCGAATACTTGTATCAAAAAATAAAAACAAAATACCAAATTACAACAACAATAAAAAACAACACATATGTACATTTATCGACATGTGAATGCAAGAATGCAAGTCCAAGGCAACATTCCCGCTGCAAAAGGGTTTACCTATTGGTGGTGTGCTGGTTTCCAAGAGTGACAATGGAAATTTGACACACTTTCGTAATTTGTCCAAACGTGTAATTTGTAAATAACATATGTGTATGTGTGTGTCGTTTGGAATTGATCTAGTAACGCAGCAGGATCTTGTAAACCCTTTCCGGCACGGTGTCCTGCTGAATATTGTCACGTTTGTTTTGCTTATCATTATAATAATTTTTCTTATGGCTGAGTAATAAACATGGACAGTGAATAAGAAAATCAAAGTGGCATTTTTGAGATTTTCAGGGAGGAAGTCATTTCAAGACAAATATGTTAATCGCAACTACCCACGTTTTTTTGTTTTGCTTTGTAATTGTCTGTTTTTACAGAGAAAAAAATCGAGGAATTTGTCTTTGAACCACATACGCACAATTGAATAAAGTATCTTTCTCTATAGAATGGAATGCCTTCAAGTTCATTTTTAGAATATAAGTTCGCTAAGAAACAATACGAGTTTAAAAATTTTTTTATCGAACAAAAGTCTGATATGAAATTTTATGAAAATAGAACTCCCTGATGCCTCACTAGAAAAATCCTTATTAAGCATTTAATTAAATCTTCTTCTGTATAAAAATTGTAGACTTTTGATCAACCTTCAGAGCAATACTCGCAAAAATTCTAAAGAATATGTAATAAAGAACCTTCTGAACTTATCCTGAATTTTAAGGATATTTTAAAGAACGTGGCGTTTAAGGATTTATTTTGAAAACATTAACAGATTTAATCGTAATTTTTTGATAACCCCCTGAACGTAGTTTCTATATATTTTATATTTGAATCTATATATATTTTTAGTGACTTTCTAAAATTGATTTGAATTCTTATAAATGTGTGCTTAGGAGCATGCAGTTCTATGAATTTTTCAGAGCATTCCGGGCTATAATCATAAATTTTTTTGGATAATAAAACTCGAATTCTCAACTCTGTACACACTTTGAGGTTTTTGCAAATATTGTTTTGAGAATCATCAGTGTTATATTCGTGGATTTCCTCTTAACATTATTTAAGAAATATAGTCATGGACTTCTTAATAATTTATTTTATCTGCAATAAATGTATAGAATCCTTATCCTCGCAGATATTTATGAATAATTTTAGTTGGACCTATCCGTATTATTTTTACGGGTCCAATCCCGTATTTTTTTCTTCAGAATCATTAGAGCTATACTCGGATCCTTCTGAGCTTAACCCGCAGACAGAATATTTTTAAGACCATGTACTAAGTAAAATCTATGGAAAAAGTCTCAAAAAAGACAGTATTTTTAATTTTTTTAAATTGCGTTTAAAATACAAGACTTCCAAGACAAAACATGCCCAGCAGAATAGAAGACTTTCAAAAGGTGTTCTATGGAAAAGAAAAATTAGACCAGACGTAGATAATATAAGACCACAAAAAAGTCTTCTAAATGATACATAACTTCCAGGAGTTCAAAGAAAAAGAGGGTATCCAAAACACAAAGTATTCTCAGAAATGAAAAGCGTTCTCGATGTCCTTGTTTAGAGTTTATGGTCTCCATACGGTCCTTTGCAGGCTTAATAGAGGCATTCAAATATGCAATTCTCTATAGATTATGGTTTTTAGAACTCTTCTTTAAGAAGGATGATTTGAGGATTCTTCTGTAGTAGAAGAGAACTGAAAAACCAACGATGACACTTCGACATCGATACATTATTTTAGATTAATATGGGTTGAAAGTCTATAAACGAATCATACCGAATATTTTGTAAAACTCTTGAACAGAAGGCCTTCAAACGAACTTCGATATAAAAAAAGTCCACTAAGATGTTTACTGGAGAAAAGAGATGACAGTCTTATATCGGACCACTATATTACGTCAATAATAGAGTATAACGTCGCTATGGCGTTCTCTATAGAATAAAAAGCGTTTAAGGGGTCTTCTAGATAAAAAAGTCCATCTTCTCTTTAATATGACACCATCATGGAGTTTTTCTAATATTAAAGTCCATAGATATAAAAATTCTTTAAGAAAGTATAAGACTCGTGTATTAGGAGAATACCCATATAACATAAGTTGTCTTAAAAACCTTCTTTGGTAAAGCAGAATACTCTTTAACATAGAAATTATGGGGTATAGTCCTTCCAAAAATTATACGGTCTTTAAGAAGTCCTTTAGAGGTTTTACCTAGAATTGAAGACCGTCTTTGTTTCTGATAGACTTTGCTGGAATGAAGACTCTCGAGGTTTCTTCTGTGGCATTAAAATCAATAAAGGTCTTCTCCAGAATTAAAGACTCTCAAGCATAAAAACTTACATTACATTTTATATCCTCCACAATTTTGATGGAACTTGAAAAATTTCCAAAAACTCCCATTACGACCTTCAAATACAAAATTTTAAACAATTCCGGTGAAAAATGTTCCTAAAGTCATAAAAATACCGAATATCGTGAGGTATCCTGTACGAAGACGTGGACTTGCATGCGCAATTTGTCGTCATGGACTGTAGTACCCATTACGACATATAAATACGAAATTTAAATAATGTCCTATACCTAGACCTATATAGAGAATCCTCTTCGAAGGGGTAAAGTGCTCAGAAGGAAATCTTTGTGTGGATTTCAGACAATTCAATTGAAAAATGTGACCTAAATCATTAAAATACCGGTGTACCGTAGTATCGGGGCTACACGATATCGTGGTATAGCCCATCTTCGAACTTAACTTGACAAAAAACTAATTTGTGCAAAATTTTAGCTGCCTATCTGAATTCGTTCTGATTCTACGTGATTACAACAGACGGACAGGCAAGGGCTAAATCGTCTTACGCTGTTCAGGAATATATATATTCTTTATCAGGACTAAAATTATTATTTCGATGAGTTTCAACCGGAATGACGAACTTAATTTACCATCCATAAAATGTATGGTGGAGGTCCTCTACAGTATCGATGATTTTCTAGATCTCCTTTATGGGACTTTTATAGAATCGAAAACAATCTGATTTCTTTAGAATAGAACAACATCTAGAGGTGTTACCGACATTGGAACATTTTCTACAGGATTTCTAAAGAATGGAAGATAACTTTTCTAATGTGTTGAGTTTAATATAATACAGTATCAGATGAATTTGGGACTGTATATGGACCATAATCCTTCTAATTCATATTTTAAAAATTCAATCATTCTTCCTTTGCCCCTTTCTAAATTTCTCAGTGACATTTCAAAACTCCATTGCAATAATATGTCAGATTTTTCAATACAAAACAAAATAGCACAGATTTTTCGCATTCTTTGCAATTTAGTTAGTTTTATGATCGCAAGTTTCGGTAAAGAAGTCTAATAACGACACAATGACAATGGGAGTGCAGCAACATTGATAGTTGGTAAAACTCTTTTGGTTTAGCTAGTCATTTTTTCAAACATATTCTTTTGTATATTTATAGCAAATAGACAAAATACATAAAAAAACATTTTCTATACATTTCGGTAAAAATTAAACAAAAAAACATTCACTGAGAAATATTTACGCATCTCAATGCCCTAAGGAGATTTTTACGACATTTTAAGTTGATTTTGAACTTCATTGTTGCTTTTCAATTGCTGGCGGCGGCGGTGGTGGTGATGGCTCGACAAGTAGGAACATAAATTCAATTGATACAAGCAGACTATGCCAGCAGTCATCCCATTGAGCCTAGGCTACCAGCCGCTGATCTTTTTATGCATATTTTCCTTTAGCTGTTGCTGCCTCATCAAAATCACAGCTAGCTAAGGGAAGAAATGCATCGCATGTGAATATATGTATGTATGTATGTGTGTTGGTGGCGGCAAATGCATACCTCGTTATCTTTTAGCAAATGCCGAAGAGCTATAGCCAAAAGTCGTAAAAATCGTAGGAAATTGAAAAATCTACATATCAGCCAGCAAACAATCCATAGTTTATGACTTTCAAGCACTCGTCGTTTGCGGCAGGATGCAGAACCTTTGACACAGCCAGTCAATGGCAATGATGGTGGCATTTTCCAGAAATCCATTCATTTTTAAAGATCATGCCCAAAATTTTATTTGTTTATGTGACAGATATCACAAAACTAGGAGATCAACCATAGGATTCGCTCATTGGGCCAAAAAATATGATCCAAAATAACCAGATTTATGACATGTGTTCTCTTTCGGCTGTATTCTTTTTGAGATAATATATGAAAAGTAATAAAATTTTTACTTCAATTATGGAAATACATATGAGAATGTACGTACATAGTTATGAGTAAAATGGTTGACTGGTCTTGGGGCCCACTTCAAAAATATTATTAGACAACCATAAAAATATTTGTCTGTTTATTATTTTTTATGATTTTTTAGATCGAATTCCTTAAATATTTTAAATATATAGTTTTTAAATTTAATTTGGTGAGTACATGGTAAGATGAGTATGGTTCCAAGGAAAATGTTTAAGATATGATTTTATAGTTAAACATCCTTATGAAATATAATATTTACATTTGTCATGCCTTGTAAAAAGGATAATAAAAATTGTCTTTGAATATGTGAAATATTTGACTAAAACCAAACATATTTGGAGGAACACAACTGTACTAAATTGTCATGAATTGGCCTTTTCCTTGACAATTTAGTATGGTCAGGTCTTCCAAAATATTTTTGTTTTAGTCGAATATTATAATAGTTCACGAAAAACTATTCTAATTAATTACGCAATAAAATATTCACCATTTCAGGTAACTACCAGCCAGAGGAGCGCTTAAATATAAAATTGCTAGGCCTAGGAGACAGATTTGAAATTTCATTAAAATTCCGTCATTGGTATTGAGTTATTCACCTAACCATAGTGAATATACAGCACAAGGACAACAAGCTAAATATGAGCTGTTGCAATTAAAGTTATCGGAAAATGACTAAAAATTAACACTTTCGAAGGCGACTTGGGTTCCCCGGAGTGCACTCCTGGCTACTACAGTGGAACTGGCCAATCATTCAAGTTCTCGGGTAAATAATCTTACGGAACATACGCAGAACATTTGGAGTCGATCTAGCGATGTCCATCCGTCCATCTGTCTGTCTGGCTTGTGCGCACTCTCGAAGGGAGTCTCCAACATGGTCCAAACTTTGTACATCGTAATACTATTATCAAACTTAGACCGAGTCCGGAGATGGGTTATATCGGTCGACTCCTTCTGGTACCTCCCCCACAAAAAGTCGTAATTTTCAAAAAATCTTTTACTGCACAGAAATGGAAGGGATAATCGGATTTTGCTTCAACTTTGCAAATCCTAATATTTGCGTCAGTCCTAGGTCAGGACAATATCGGTCCACTCATCAAGTACCTCCACCACAAAGGGTCAAAATTTCGAATAAGTATAACTCTTATAAAATGTGATGTAAATGTATTAACCTATTTTCTAGTAGCTCCCCCACAAAGAGTCAAAATTTTGAATTTGGGTATCCTAAAAATCTTTAAACTTTCAACAGACTTCTGCCAGGAAAATATACAGTCCGTCTACACCGATCCGACTACATACATACACCTCAGCTTCAGGAGATACACAAAAAGGTGGATACGTCGATAGACTGTATAAATCGTATCCAAAAATATTAATCAATGCCAGGTGCCTTGACAGTTGTCACTCGGACTTTGCTTTATTCAAAACCTCATTGGCAAACTTCTTTCCGCCTTAGCCAACATTGTCTTGCAATCGCCATCATCCTCGACCGGTCAAGATAGAACTTTTATAAATTCATTACTGAGCTCCAAGTGGACATTAGATTTATAACGCCTTCCCTGCGAACTAAGCCGTCCGATTTAGAATGTGTAATCGATCCGACTTTTGAACAAAAGTTATATGGAGTGATTGACGTACTGAAGGGTCGGATTAAAGTCTGAAGTTTTTACAGGACTGTTGAACCGAAGTTTGACCAAATTCGCAAGGATATTCATAGGAAATTCAGTTATCTGACCGATTTCGGACCGAACTCGGAAGCAATGTCGTGCAGATTTCTGATGTATCACAGCGAACCAAATTGTCAGAGTTCGGTCCGAAGTTATGTGGAGTGGTTGACGAGTTGTCGTACTGAAGGATCTGATGAAAATCTGAAGTTCAACCGACATTCGCACCGAAATCATACCGAATTCGCAAGAACCGAAGTCGAACAGAACTCGGGGGCAATATCATGCAGATTTCTGATTTTTTGTCGAGAACAACAACTGTTAGAATATATCAAAGATATTTTATTAAAATTTGGGAATAATAAAATGTAAACATTCACTTCATAATAACAGATATTTCTGTCACCGTCAACCTCCAACTATCGTTGAACACTTATATGTAGATTTACACAAATACAGGGTTGCCCATATTCGACGGACCCATCTGGCAACGCCATAACTTTTGACAAAGATGTCACATCGCTTAATGACATGCCGCGTTTGAAGCGTCAGTCCAAGCAGATTTTTACCATGAAACAATACCCGGCACGCGAGCGCTCTGAAATTTACATTCAACAGAAGAAGTCAATTGTGAAAACTCAACGTGCTTTGAAAACATTAAAAAATGTGAGAAGTGCGCCTTCTAAGAACACCATTAAGCGTTTTTACGAAAAATTTTCGACTGGTAAGGCTCTTTCAAATCCGAAGAGGCCATATAGAAGTCGACCAAGGCGATCGGCCGAGAATATCGCTGCCGTACGAGCCAGTGTTTAGAGGTCCCCAAGAACATCCCAAAAACGCCGTTCTCAGCAGTTGGGCATGGCTCGGTCCACTTTACAACGGATTATTCGCATTGATTTGCATTTGTTCCCGTACAAAATTCAATTGACGCAAAGAATGTTGCCTGCGGACAAGCCTCGTCGATTGGAATGGGCCCAAAAAAAAAACATGGGTCCGTCGAATATGGGCAACCCTGTATTACCACACAAGCAGGAGAAAAAAAAAACTTTTCAAGAAATCCCTGAGACAAAGTGGCAGAATTCGAACATACATCGGTAAAACTCATCGGACAAAACTTTAGTTTTGAGCAGACGTGTCAGACAGCCGACATTCAGACGGCTCATAAATATCTAACGATTTTCCAGCAAAATAATGCATCTCGGGACTATAAACCTCTTTTCTCTATAGCTTTTCAATGAATCCAAACCCCATTATTGCCTGACAAGCCATATTTTCCATAAGTCAACTCAGAATTGCAGGTCATTCGAAAAATGTCGTTTTAAAATTAAACATTTGAAAGAATCAAGGTTTTGAAGGTTATTAAACCGATGGTCCATAATAGTCGATTGAATTTTATCGATTTTAAAAATTTTTAAAATTTTTATTTTTATAAATTTATATAATTTTTTTTTTAATTTTACCGATAATTTTTTCTACAACTTAAGAAATGTTTAATCGGGGCGTAAATTAAAAAAAGTTATATAGAAATAATTTATTTTGGTCAAAAGTCGAAAACAAACTTTCTCGGCTCTGACTCCGTCTTCTGCAATAATTTTCCGACACACAGTCTAGACTCCTGATACATTACTAGTTCCGAGATTTCTGGAATATGGATATCTCAGTAAGAAATGCATTTTCGGAGATTCTCATCGGCCAAAAGAGCAGGGGTTTCCAATAGATTATTCTGTGTACAACCAGAATTTCGAAAATTTCATAACTCTTTTTGAAGTGTCTTTATCATTTCTCAATCCCAAAAAAATTAAGGGCTCTGCCTAATTTCAGGCCTAAATATACTTAAAATAACTCCATACAACTAAAGATAATCAATTGAAGTTTTTAAGAAACAAATGTTAAATTAATGTCTCCTAATGTTCGTGACAAATGCACTACTAATGAAATAATATTCTCAATATTATTTTTCAATTAATAAAATGTTTAACTAATTTACATTTTCCTAATTAATAATTAGGTACAACAACACATACAAACAAACTTACTTCAGTATTGCAAGGGAACTCCAATAAAAATGTAGTAACAAATTAATGGCATTAATCTCCAGCCATTAATATTGGGGGTAATAGCAGGTCATGGAAGGACGCAACATTTGGTTTCGCATTATGTGTTGTTGGCACAGATACCCACACCCTTGGCAAACCAACCCTTTTTTCAGGACTAAACTGTATTAAAAACAAAGCCCCTCTCTCATGGCACCCATTTCAAAATAGTGTTATAAATGTCCGCTTCGTTGTGAGGCCATAAATTTATGAAATATGTAAATATTCCGATAAGAATGATAGTCAGCCAGTCAGCCATCCATACATCCAGCTACTGACTGACTAAAATGTTTCAATTAAATGAACATCAAGCAATCAGAGGGCGTTAAAGGACATATCCAGGAACATAACAACTACAATGTTAACAACCACAACAACAGCAACAACGACAGCGGCTATCTTTTGATCGCCCTCGAACATGTTGACCAACCTGTGGTCATTGCATTGCATACTAAAAGATTCAAATGAAAAGATTGACAATATTAGATACACGATGCCACTCTTAGATATCACGGGTGAGGTCTGACAAACCATGTCGAACGCGTGTGTCTTCCACGAATGCAAAAGGTGCCATTAATGAGCATTTTTCAATTTTAGTTTTTTCCTCTGCATTAATTTTATTTCTATAGCACACGCAATGTTCGACCAGAAGGGGAGGACTTATTAGTTGGCTTTAGATGTGTAAGAAGACCAGACCTTGGTTATTGAGGGAGAGGATTTTTATTGTGTTAGAGGAAGCATTCCGTATTTTTTGGAGAGAGTTAAAAAACCGTAAGGAAAGGTTAAAAATCGGGCGGAACCGACTACGTGATACCCTACACAACTATGCGTATTTAGTAGAGTTCGTTAACAAAAATATATACATTGGGAATTTATGTGAAGTGCAGGGTGAGATGAAAAAACTGCAACCAACTTCAGACTGCTGTCATTGCTAAGCCACTTGTCCGACAGCTGTTAAAATTATTCCAGTGACAGCTCAAGCGCACAAAAGCATTTTGGTGAAAAGGAAAATAGTTATTCGTGATGGATTTCAAGCGTGATAGTGTGATTTCTTTAGATTTGACTGGAACACCACAAGTGGCTATCGTTACAGCACTCCAGCATTTAAATGTGAATAAAACTTTTGCGTCTCGTTCCATCGCTCTTTACCGTGAAACTGGTACCATACCGACGTCAAGGAAGTGGACGGAAGAAAACAACAATATCAGCAGAAATGGCTCGAAAAGTAAAGAAGCGACTTGATCGAAACCCGCGTCGCAGTGGCCGAAAATTGGCTCGTGAACTGAACATATCGCAATATTCCATTCGGCAAATATTGAAAAATGAGCTCGTCGTAAATCCATTGAAATTCCAAAAAGTGCAAGAACTTACACCGCAACGGAAAGAAAATAGACTCAAAAGAGCTAAAGAGTTGCTTCGCTTGACAGAAAAAGTGCGGAAACAAAACTGCCGAATTTGGTTTTCTCCGATGAGAAAACATTTGTTGTCCAGCAGTTTGTTAACAAACAAAATTATCGTGTTTACTTGCCAAAGAGGTCAGCTGAAAATGTGCACCTTCGGTTGGCCACCAGAACTCAAGCTCCGGCCATGGCGATGGTGTGGGTTGCCATAACAGCCGTTTGTCGCTTTCCGCTCGTATTAATCGACCGTGGCACTGAAATATTCTGGAGGGTGTATTAAAGCCTTCGGCACGCAAACATTTTAGCCGCAGACCTTGGATATTCTAAAAGGCCTCAGCACCATCCAAGAATGGTTACAAAATGAAGTTCCTCGTTTCATTTCCAGCGCAAAATCCACCAAAATCTCCGGATACCAATCCGTTGGACTATGGTGTCTGGAGTATTTTGGAAAGCAAGGTTGGCACTAAAAAATACCAAAGTGTCGATCACCTCAAGCAAGCGCTTCGCCGGGAATGGGCCAAAATATCGCAGAGTAACATTCGGGCAGCTTGTGACGGTTTCATTGCCGGATTGAAGACCATAATTCGTGCCAAAGGTGACCAATTCGAAAAAATCTAAACTTATTCTAAAATTTGATTTATTTTTTGCTTTCATTCAATAAAATTAATAAAAATTATGGCGTTTGACTTAGTTGGAGTTTTTTGTATCTCACCCTGTATATATAGGACCTATAGCTATATTTGAACCGATTTTCAACAAATTTGAAGTAACTCAGGTCATTTGGATTGATATTGGCTATTTGGTGGACAGTTAACCCGAAATCGCTCGAAGATATATATGGGAGCTATATCTAAATTTGAACCGATTCTCACCAATTTCAATAAGGTTCGTCCTTAGCGATTGTTATTTATTGCGAGTCTTAAATGACAAATTTTACATAATTTCGTGGATAAATGTGACTGGGACGACTAGGACCAATATGGCTTTGTCCTTTACAAATTTCTGTCGTATCCTCACTTCCCTTATATTGAACGGCCACCTTGTTTTTTTTTCTCATAAAAACACCAACAACAATAGCCATTGTTTAATAACACCTCTCCGGTGGCTATATGAAAAATAATTAGACGTAAGCCATTAGGACCAATTAAAGAGACCAGCAGTTAAAAAGTGCTAATTGAACTATGAGCAGTTTTTTTATGAAGTGAAATATTGGCGTGAAAATATGTATCACTGACATGGCATTGCATGACCACAGGACATTGTTTAAAATAATGCCACTCGAGTCAACGGGAACATTTTATTGCTATGCAATATCAATAACAACAATTAACCCCTACTTCAACACAAAAACCAAAACGGTTTTTTAGGAAATTCGAATGAAATGCAAATGCAATCGATTCCTATAAATATTGAGAAAAAAATACAAATGATATTTGGCAAATATCGAAACAGATTCAATAATGGCAGGTGCTGACAAATCAAAGCAGAAATGAGAAGAAAACATTTTTTTGTATTCTTCAACAATTCTGTAAACATAACGCCTAACATCAAAGTGAATTTTATTTATTAGAAAATGAACGAAATCAAAGCAAACATTAATATTTTCAACAAAATGTATTCTAGGGAAAATTCTAGCAAAAACAACAAATAATAACGCAGAATCATGATATTTTATAAGAATATATGTGTATGTAGGCAAGTGTGCTTGGCTGTGATTGGTCGGTTGTGAAACACCAACCCAAAAACATGTAGGAGGCAACTTGTTCAAGCAACAAATGTGTGTGTGAGCATTACAATGAATGATCGTCGTGGTACCTCTCATTCTGTATCTCTCTCTCTTTCGTTCTTATGAGGTTATAGGATTCTCAAATGGGAAAACAATAAAATGTGCGCTCTTGATAATCTTTTCCTTTACAGTGCTGCTAACTATTCCTAAGGCTTGAAGACCAAATATGTTTTGGATAATTGATATCATCTTTAAAATTTGACAATAGCCGATATTGTCCAATGTTGGGGTTTAAAATGACTACACATTAAAGTAGAAACATAACTAATGACAAATGTATAGACGAGTAAGAATTTCCTGATCCAGTTTTATATTTGATTGGTGAATTTTAAATCCAATTCGATATCAACATATAGCTAAGCCAAAATATGGAGTAAACAAATACACAACCTTCAGAGCATATGAACTTTCTAATGAGGGTTCTTTAAGAACACTTGTTATAAGATTTTTTCCTTTCAAAATCCACTAATTTTTTTTTTGTAACACAAACAAAATAATAAAATTTTTCCATTAATATTTGGTCTATTGGTTGAATATTCAACGGTTTCGTATCAGTAGACCCTAAAAAGGATACAAATATAGAATATTTATTTACTACTTTTTATTTTGCAATTTTGACTTATAAGATCTTAGGTATAGTTTGGTAGTTTTGTAATTTGTAATTTGTCTGCATTATCAACAGTTTCGAATCTACAGACTAGAACAGAAGACAAAACTATAAAGAATTGTCCTTATTGTTGTCATTTTTGTTCTGTATGGCATTAGGTATAACTTCCTCTTCAAGAGAGAAAAATCAAGATTCTAAATTATCAATAATTGACTAAAAACATGTTTTTGATCCATTAATATCAATAAATTAGAATGCTGGTTTAAAGAAACGGGTGCACAATTATCTATGGATTTAAAGAGGACACTGTCACCTTAATTTCCATATGCCTATCTCTCCATATCTTTAAAGTTCTAGTCCACAAAAATTTTAATTTGACTAAAATGTAGTACATACCTAAAGAAAAACAAGTAAAAAAGGTGTAAGTTCGGAAGGCCGAACTTTGTATACACTGTACCATTTGGAAGAAAATTTGCGAATTTTCAAAAAAAAGGCCAGGAGGTACTGTTATATTAGAGCTATACGAATACGTGGACCAGCATAGGCAATTTTTTATTAGAGATCAGTACCCATTGGAAACTTTAAATGCGAAATTTTAAACAATTCCAGTGAATACCGTACCGTTATATGGGGACTATACGGAAACCTGGACCTGCAACACCCATCAAATACGAATTATACGAAAATATAGTTATATGGGGGCTATACCAAAACGTGTGATACCATTTTCAATAACAAAAGTCCTGCAGAACTAACACACATCCGAGTAAAATTTTATCAGAATACCGAATATCATGAATATCGTTATATGGGGGCTATACAAAAACATGGGACCTAGAACATACAATGTTTCGTCACCGTAGCTAGAACCCATTATGACTTACAAATAGAAATTTTTTAACGAATCTATGAAAAAATGTGAAAAAAATCATAAAAATAGCAAATGTACCGTTATATGAAGGCTGGACCACAATACACAATACAAATTGTTCTGCCTACATCAAATAATGTGGGCTGTATCGTGATTTCAACAGACAGACAGGCGGACATCGTTAAATCGACTTAGAATCATGATGGTCATGATACTTTATGGGGCCTACGACGAATATTTAGGGATGTTACAAACGGAATGACAAAGTTAATATACCCTCCTCTCCAAGGTGGAGTATTCTGGAAAATTGACAAAAATTACGCATTTCTAGAAAGTAACAAGACAAGTACGAATTCGCCCCTATCCCGACTTGGACTATTGAGGATATTGTGTATAGAAAACTCCCTCCATTTTCTTTAGTTATCAAGCCCCTATGTGTAAATCATGTGCGTGATAATGTTGTCATATGAACTTCCATGTTTCATAGAAATATTTTTCAAAATGCTGTCCCTATTTAAGGCACGTTCCCAGGCAAAATTCCAATCCAAAAAATCCAAATCCAAAAAATTCGATTCAAAAGATGGACTAAATAATCTTGACTTAAATATGAAGATGTGAAAAATTCTTGTCTGAATTGGGGAATTCTTTTGAGGTTAACCATGCCTACTAGCCAGTCAGACGAACTGTATGACATGGTTTGATCGAGCCAAAATGACCTGATATTCACTTCCACTATAATGGATGGCGATCACAATTCAAAGTTACCGCCCGCCGATGAAGCACAACAAACTGTGCATTTTTTTGGCTGCATTGGCTTCTGGGTGATATTCGCTTCTAAATCGACAATTCTGCTTATTGTCCATTGGGCTAAAAGGAGCTTACCAGAAAATTGAAGAATCGCACGATTAACTTTCTTAACATGCAATTTGAAAATAAACGTCAATGATTTACAAGCTTTGTTCGCTTGTAAGGCGATTGATATTTAAATTATGGATCGCACTGAATATGTTAGGCAGAAAAACAAAGCACGAAACGTGCGGGAGCTGCTACAACCAGCTAAAAATCACCCAATATAAGGTGTTTAATTTTTTCTTTGAAAATTATAACTTTGTGGGATATGAACTAGGTTGGATAGAAAAATTACAATGTGAAACGTTTGAGCAAATTCGAAATGTTCTTAAATTGATTACGATAAGACGCAATTCTGAGTTTTTCAAATGATACATACGTTCTATAGCCATTGCAGAGGATGTAAAGTTGGAAATATAATTTTTCCCTTAAAAAATAAAAAAAAAAAACAATAACGGTGATAATGTATTTTTCTTGGCGCATTAACATACATTTATTTGTTTAACCTCAAAAATCACCATCTCCCCATAACCTCTGAGTTAGCTTTACATTTTCTCCCATACCCATAAGGAATTGAAATTCCGCAAATCAATGTACCCATTTTCACAGCACTGACTATATTCGTACATACAATATTATAGAAAATATTTTTATTACGCGCACAATAAGTTTATTTATTTACCAAAAAATTTCCGATACAAATATTCAACCGACAAAATATCAATAATTCTTAATATTTACACACAACATCCCATTGACGCTTTCATTGTTTTTTCTGGCTTTCGCTTCGTTTAGCTGGCTCTCGATCTTACAAATGGATCGTATTTTACGCCCACTATTATCGAGAGTCTTCGACTCGGTCCAATGCTCGGTGAGAATAACGATAAATACTCTTTTGAAAAGTTTAATCTCCAGGAAAATTTATTTGTGTTTTCATTAAATTTAGCAAGAAAATATTACAATATTCGTGGTATGTTTTTTGTTCTCTTTTTTTCCTTTTTGTTTAGGAAAATTTAAAATATTCATTAAAATATTTTTGCCTGATTTTATTTATTTAAAATTGGATTTGAATCTCAGCGGTTGGTTGGTCGGCATGGATGGAATTGTTGGCATCATCCAGAAGCAAAGACCAACAAAAATAATTTTATATATTTTTTTTTTTTTTTTTTGGTTTAAAGACACTCGCTTTGTTGTTGGATCATAAATGTATTTTCCTATATTAAAACAGAAATATTTAAATTCTAATTTGTTTATAAGTTTGTTTAATAATAAATATATAAAAAGCGTCAATTTCGTGTTTTGGGTTAATATTTTGAATTTGCTATGGATTGTTGCTTGCCAAAATTTTGAAGGAATTTTAAATAATAATTAAGAATAAATAAAATAAATAAATTTAAAATACCTATGTGACATTTAGAAATGAAATAATGTATTTCTGTTTCTATGAATCAAACACAATTTCTCTTTAAATGAAGGTAAAAAAGATTATTCAAAAATTATTCCTATTTTTTTGGTAATCTGGTTTACATTGATTTAAAGGGAAAATTGAGTTGATTCGTAGAAATCAGACTAATTTAAAATTAGAAGCTGTCCAAGATTATTTTTTATTATTTTTATTTTAAAATAAACCTTTGTTTCCAGCCAATGGCGAAGATTAAACGAAATACTTCGCCAAAGTGACAAATTCAGCAAAGCCTTTCCGCCTTTTATCATTTAATTGAAATGTTCACATTTTCCGATATTTTTAATTACCAACGGCAACAACAACAAACACCATGTGCATATGATAAATTTCCCTTTAAATGATTTCCTCATTGACCCTACCCATACTATTAGTCAAGAATTAAACAAACTATTCTGCCATCCTTTGATGTGGTTCTCAAAACAGCCACAATCAAAATACACCACTAACCGCCACCTTTTATTAGAGGCAGAAAAACAAAAAACAAAACAGACAAAATCCAATTATTCTTTTTTATAGGTATTTGTTTATAGACAGTATTTTATAATTTCAAAATATTTACAACAAACGAGGTGTTCATACCACCAACGATCTTTGGAACAAACAAATCTCACCAAATCAAAGCTACCGAAAGCCTAAGTAGCAAACCAAAACAAAAACAACACAACAGTACAACAACAGCGCACAGCACAAAAGAACAGCAGGGCCAGAAACCACCAAACAGGAGAGTATAATTTTTATAGGGTTTTTATCGATTTGACCGCATGCAATTGCAACAATGATTAATGTGGTTAATAGAAATTAAACAGAGAGAAGAAGCAAAATGCTGAAAATACACACACACACAGACACGGACGTTCTCTTGGAGTAGATGGAAGATTTCATTGATCGAGGGTAGGGATGTCGATTTTGTAACTTTAATTGAATCAAATAAGTAAGATTTGCCGACTGTGTGAGACGATAATATGACATTTGTAGAGGCATACCAAAAGTGATAATATTTCAATATATAATATAATATTCAATATAATAATATTGAGCTTTATCTCATTTTTGACGATGAAAAACTGTCTTCTCTTTTAATGAGTTTCATAATTCTACAAAACTTGGGCTGGAAAAGACGAAAATTTTGACTCATCTCTTATCTTCGAAAAAAGTGTTCCATAAATTCTGATAAAGAATATAGAGGGTGAGATAAAAACCTGCGACTTTGTAGCCATAATTTTTACATATTTTTTAAAATTTTGCAAAAACTTACACCGCAACAGAGAGAAAATATACTAAAAAAAAGCTAAAGAGTTGCTTCGCTTGGCCGAAAGTGGTGAACTGCCGAATTTGGGTTTCTCCGATGAGAAAACATTCGTTGTCCAGGAGTTTGTAAACAAACAAAATGATCGCGTTTGCTTGTTAAAGAGGTCAGCTGTTGGCCACCAGAACTCAAGCGCCGGCCATGGTGATGGTGTGGGCCGCCATAACAGCTGATGGCCGCTCCCCGCTCGTATTAATCAGAATAAACGCCGAATATTATCGCGGTGATATTCAGGAGGGTGTATTAAAGCCTCGGGAACGCAAACATTTTGGCCGCAGACATTGGACATTCCAACAGGACTCAGCATTATCGCACGGTTTCAGTGGCCATTGAAGGCCATAATTCGTCCCAAAGGTGACCAATTCGGACAAATCTAAACTTATTCTTAAATTTGATCTCCGAGATGTTTTGCTTTCATTCAATAAAATTAAAAAAAAAAACAAGTAAAAAAGCTGCAATTTTAGCCGGGCCGGTCTTTGAATACCCTCCACTATTTGGAACGATTATAGCAATTTTGAAAAAAATAAAATCCGTTAAAAATTATGTTAAAATCTTAAAAATACCAAATGTAGCCGTTATTTGAAGGTCTATACGAAGACATGGACCTGCATAGGCAACTTTTGTTATAAACCATTACAATATTCAAATGCGAAACTTCAAAAAAAATTCGGTGAATAATGTACCTAAAATCATAAAAAATTTCTAATATAGGAAAGTACCGTTATAAGACGTGGACCTGCGCAGACAATTTTCTGTCATAGACTGTAGTACCCATTACGAACTTCAAATACCAAATTTGAAACAATTCCGGTGAATAATGTCGCTTAAATCATCAAAATGCAGAAAAAGGGAGGTATCATTATATGGGGGCTATACCAAAACGTAGACCTACATCACCCATTTTCAATACCAAAAGTCCTGCAGAAATAATACACATTTGAGTTAAATTTTATGAACCTACTTCATTTTGTTCGGAATCTAGAGTGATTTCCACAGACGGACATCGCTAAATCGACATAGAATTTTTTGCTGATCAAGTTACGTTGTTACAAACGGAATGACAAACTTAATATACCCTTCATACCATGGTAGGGGGAGGGTATATAAATGTAAAAATTATGGTGTTTGACTTTGTTGTCTTTTAATCTCACCCTGTATATTCCAAATAAAAAGTGTGGAGAAAAAAACAGGTATCCATTGATTTTTCTGGTTATATACCCAAAACAGTCAAATCTTAAAAAAAAATACCGCAAGCAATAATGAAGTAAGCCGAGTTGAAGAATTAGTCCAAACCTTACGCAACGCAATATTTAACATTTTGAAACTCTATTGAACCACTCCTGTTACCTCAAATAGTTCAAAAATAGAAATTTCAATTCTCATACAAAGCCCAGTACACCCGGACCACCTTCTTAAAGCCTTACTTAAAAATTTTGTTAAATTGTTAAATTAAATTTTAATTTTTTTAAAATTGTTTATCAAATTGAAAAATATTTTTAAAATTTCAATACTAAATCTTCGTTTGGATGTGTGTTGTTCCTTTCGACAGATTCCTTCGACGAATTTCGGGAAAATCATACGTAACATTCAAGACTAGCGGTTCCTAGGTTTTGGATATCAACAGCATCCTGAAATAATTTTTTTCCAGAGCTCTTGAACATATCCTTATTGTACAATTTAAATTTGGATGTTTCAGGATCGTCATCTCTAACAAAGAGTATCTTCGCTGTACTCCTTAATAAGACCAGACGTATCTCCATTGAGAGCAACAGTGAAAGTTTTGATTGTAAACAACGATGCTAACAAAAATTTTACGACTTTTTTATGATCATTTTGCCAGAACCCTTTTTATGATAATTTCTATTTGATTTTGTTTTTGTTTAAATCTTTGTAGTTCCATATCCCTATTTGTAAAAAAGAAAATCAAATACAAAACAAAAAAAAACACTCGTGCATCGGCGTTTAAGTGTCTTGGCATTTGTTGGTGCAGCATTGATATTCTTTCTCCGTGTTGAATTGCTACAACAAAATCAATATGTGAACGAACCGATCGCGACGAATGTTTTGGTTTGATGTATCAACAACATTTCACATTTTCCTTGGATAAAACGGAAAAACAACAACAAGCAATTTTACGACTTTTTGTCATCTAAAAAGAGCAAAGAATGAGAGCGAGCACACAATTGGGACGTGTTAGTGCGGAGCATCGGTTGGTTGGCCATATGTGTGTTCTTACTACGGCATGGTGGGGCGAGAATAGATATATAGAGCATCAGTCTGAGAAAAGAATAAGATCATCCCACTGCAACAACAAAAACCCTAGCATAAAAGTGTGATTTTTGTTTACATATGAGCGGAATGGGATGGAGATGATCTCCGAGGAAAACTATCTTACGCTCATCAATGTAGCGCAACAAAAACACACACACACACTCGCACCCACACAATTGACAGAGCGAAACAAAAATTTGACTATCTGAAACAGAAACGGATATTTGAAATGGTTTTTCATTTAGCCGTGGGCGAGCAAAGACATCAAATCGGAAAATCTTGGATAACGAAAATTTAAATATTTTGTGTGTTACAAATTTATAATAAAACAAATGTAACGAAGCAAAGAGGAAATTAAATAAATAATATTAGAAATAAAATATTTTAAATTTTTAAAGTTAAAAAAGAAAAAATCTTGAAGTGTTTAAAGCTATACCCACCGAAACAAAGCATAAAAAAGTGTTTAAAAAATAACGGAAAAGTTTTAAAATTACCAAACACAATGCTACCCTCGCCATATTACCTCAACTTATCACCGCTAGCAGCAAGTGCGGCTCCTTTATTACCGCGTCCGGATTATATGGATCCTAGCCTCGCACATGGTCCACCCCTGCCAGCCATGTTAACGGATAATAACACATCGCCATCGGTGTCACCAAGTCCCTATTTCTATTCGAACATGCATCCATTAATGACGATGCAAAATAGTATGTGGTCATATCCGTGGTCATTTCTGCAGAATTCACATCGTCCCGAAAAGCCGCCATTCTCGTACATAGCCCTCATAGCTATGGCCATAAGCAGCGCGCCAAATCAACGTTTGACTTTAAGTGGAATATACAAATTTATAATGGACAAGTAAGTGCAAAACCGAATGAAGTGGATCGATATTAAACAAATTTTTAGAGTGATTCGAATAGAGTAAGGAAAATGGAGGAGTTCAAAATTTTCGTTTTTCAAACTGGTAGATTGAAGCAACAAGGTCGACTATAAAGTGGGTATGTCAAAACTTCCCATACAATAATTCCTAAATAGCGTTAGACCAGGCGACCTTGCAAAACGTGTCTAAGCTTTGTCAACATTAAAACTTATGATATCGTGTCAGTTTGTATATCATATGAAACAATTTCAACAACTCATACTGTACAAAACACCCTTCCATGAACCGACGGAATTATTTCCTGGCAAAAATACTCATTACAAATAGTATTACCAGCCCTTTGTTTAAACAAGGGCATGTCATAGGATAACTACCTAGAAATTGTAGTCCATATAAAATAGACATTTAAAATTCCTACAAATGGAAGGTTAAACAAGTTAAAAAGCAGTAAATTAGGCCAGGCCAAACTATGAATACCCTCCACCATTTAGAACGAATTTGGAAATTTTTAATAAAAAATTTGGATCCGTTAAAAATTCTGTTAAAATCTTAAAAACAATACCGAATATAGGAAGTTACCGTTATTTTGGGGTCTATACGAATATGCAGAGGCAATTTTTTTGTCACAGGCTGTAGTACCAAATACAAAGTGCAAATACGAAATTTAAAACAATTCCGGAGAATAATGTAGCTAAAATAATCAAAATACCGAATATATGGAGGTAGGGATATTTAGGAGTTATACGATGGCCTGGACCTGAATAGACAATTTTCTGCAATAGACTGAAGTACCCATTAGGAAGGTCTAATACGAAATCTGAAACAATTCCGAACGATTAATGTATCTAAAATCATAAAAATATCGAATATTGAGAGGTACCGATATATGAGGGCTATGCATAAAGAAATTTTTTGTCATAGACTGTAGTACCTGTTAGGATCTTCAAATACGAAATTCTAACTAATTCCGAAATACCGAATATGGGTAGGTAAAGTTTTATAGGGCTATACCTTAACGTGGACCTACTTGACCTATTTTCAATAACAAAAGACCTTCAGACGAAACACACATTTTAGTAAAATTTTATCAACCTAATTCAATTCGGTCGGAAGTGATTTGCACAGGCGGACAGACGGTCATCGTTAAATCCACATATAATTTCATCCTGATCAAGAATATATAAAATGTATATTTCGAGGAGTTACTATGGTGGAGGGTATAATAACGAATTACAGAATTAATAGAATAGCGATATCTGTTAGGAAGGATATCAATGGAAACATTTTTGCAGAACATCTTAACATCTTTTGTATGAGAAAAATTTGGATAAAATCTATCGTTTTCGAGAAATATAAACAAATAAACATGGTGACCTTTAATCCCGAGTACCGTTTTTCCCACATGAGATTTATGAGAATTTTTGAGATTTTATTAATTCAGCTTTGTGGACATTTAATTCCATGTTGTGAAATTTCACGCCTTTGGAACGGCTGTTTTGACAGGACTATTTATGCCCACACAAATATTGCATTTGTTTACAAAACAAATCACAAATAGATATAGCTCGACTTGTTCTTGAGGAAAATGAAGTATCGAAAAGAATTGTTTTGGTTGTATTTCAAACAAGATCAAAATCAATCAGCAATCAGCGTATACCCTCCATCTTAACGAAAATTATTTAAAAATACCGATAATCAGTATTCGATAGGTAAACGAAAATAAATTCTTAATCGCGACAAATATCGAGACATATCGATTTCGGACAATCCTCTCCATTGGGCAATTTTCCTGGGTCTTGAAAAAAAATCGACCCCAGATATGTTTCCTATTATTATACCCTCAGCCATATGGCTAGAAAGGGTACCTGGTACCTCCCCCACAAAAGTTCGAAATTTCAAAAAAATATTTTACTGCACAGAATGGATAATAATGTAAGGATAATCCGATGTCCAACTTTGCAAATCCTAATATTTGCATCACTGCTCGGTCAGGTGAGAAAATGGACAGTATCGGTCTACTCCATCAAGTACCTCCTACAAAAGGTAAAAAATTTTGAATAATTATGACTCCTATAAAATGTGATGTAAGGGTCCGATGGTCTACAAATTACACACATCACAGTATTTTTATTAACCAAAGGTATGAAATATATCAATCTACTCCTTCTGGTACATCCCACACAAAGGGTCAAAATTATAAATATCCATGAAGCTCATAAAACGAGAAATTATTACCCGATTCCATTTAGACATCTCAATATTCCCATCAACACAAGACCTGTCATAAAAATGGTAGAAATCGGACCATTTCTTCTGGTACCTCTCCCACATAGAATTCAAATTTTTGAAAAAAAAAAAAAAACACGCTCAAAGAAGTCGAAATAAGCATTCAACTCTCTTCAAATTTCACACATACATACAAACAAAACTTTTGTCTGTTATCACTTGCAAAACAAGCCAACGATTATTTACAACTTGCTATGTTTAAATATTTCTCTCAACTAGAAACCTGAGATTAATATGGAATTTAAAATGGATATAAATGTTTGACTTTCTTGTAATTTTGCCCATACCAATACTTGTATCTGTATTATGTGAAATACTTCGGTCGAGTGTTTTTGGTACCTCACTCACATTTTAACATTTCCTAAAAATGATCACATATCTCATATAAAGTGAAGGAAGTAACCAATATAGTCCAAACCTGACCCGTCGCAATATTTATATCATATTTATTTAGGTCCGATACGAAATGGACAATATTGGTCCATTCCTTCGAAACCTACTCCATAGAGGGTCAACAATTTGAATAATATTAGCAGAAGTCGAAATATATTTAAATAATCGAAAATTGGCTGCTATTGGCTATACATCTGCCGGTAAAACCGACTGATACTTTTTAACTTGTTTGTGGTATTGTTTATTATCCTTTTAGTTCAGTCATTGTTAGTAATGTAAATGTTTGCTGGGTATGGGCTCTATAGATAATCTTCAAATTGTTCAGCCTTATTTCTAGATTAAATTCGGACTTATATGCAAATATCCATCTTATTTAGGCATGAATTATGCATTTTGGGCATAGTTAACTTGTAATCGGAGCAAGTTATGAATGGGAACTCAACCTAAATCTTGACTTCCAAAACTATATTAGATCCATATGTTCTTGGCAATATACTCATAAAATGTAAATATTTAGATATGTTTCCCTTAAATATAAATATTTTCGAATGTGTGAGCTGACATTGGGTGTATATTTAATCCAAAAATTTAGTCGAGCAGTCTGGTATATCCCATTTACATAATAAAATTATCTATAGCGGAAATTTCGATGAATTTCGACGGATAATGATAATCGGTGATTCTTTGCTTATTATACCCTACACCACATTGTGGTCAGGGTATTATATCTATGTACATTTGTTTGTAACATGCAGAAGGAAGCGAGTTAGATACATAGTTCCTTTTGAAGATCTGCATAGAATCACATTCTGAGTCGATTTATATATGTCCTTCTGTCCGTCCACGTATTTTTGTAAACAAAGTACAGTTCGCATTTATTGTCCGATCGAAATGAAATTTTGCACAATTCATTTGTTTGGCTCAAGGACCTATTGAAGTTAGTGATAATCGGTCAAAATTTAGATATAGCTCCCATAGAAGTCTTTGACCCAAATAGGATCGAATTTGAAGTAAATGTGTTGAATTTTTGAAAAACAGCTCAGATATAACTAAAGCTTCCACATTTATTGTTCATCCGATTTGTTATTTTAGTCCCCCACAGTCGTAATATGCACTCCACTACAACGACATTTGGAAAAAGATACCAAATACAGCTCAAATTTACCTCTCCAAAATTGTATCGATATCTGTTCAGATTTGCATTTAGCTACAATATATATCTTTCTCCAATTTAATAGTTAATATAAGTCCAAATTGAATGGATTTTGGAACATACAATTCATACATACATTGTGGTTTTTTTTTTTCATTTTAAAACCTACTTCTAAATTATTAATTCATTATTCAATTTAAGTTTTCATCACAACAACTTTATTTCTTTACAGATTTCCCTATTACCGAGAGAATAAACAAGGCTGGCAGAATTCGATTCGGCACAATCTCTCACTAAACGATTGCTTCGTTAAAGTAGCACGCGATAAGAACACCATCGATGATAACGATAGCGCCGGTAAGGGGAGCTATTGGATGTTGGATGCGTCGGCAAGTGATATGTTCGAACAGGGAAACTATCGAAGACGGAGGACGAGAAGGCAAAGACAATGTCTGAAAACGGGTACATTGTTGGGCGAAAGCTTTAAGGTGAGTTGGAATGCAAGAAGGAAAAACAAGGAAGGAGCTATAAAAAATTAGTTTTAGTTAAAAAATATTCAATTGTACATTTTTTTTTTTGACTTTATTTTGGTCCGAGTTAAGACGAAAATAATAAAAAAGCAATAAACGTTTCTCACTTATTGGAATTCATTTTTCAAATTAATAATTTTCTATAATAAAACTTTTCTTCCAAACTCTCAAGATGATTTGACAACAGATCTTCATACATAAATTTAATAATAAGAAATTAACTTTATAACTAAATCCTTTTTATTCCATTTACAGGCCTCCGAACAACAGGGCAGTTTATGTGATCAATCGCCTGGCAATATGGAGTCCATGTTCAGCATGAATTCGTCAACGTTATGTTTGAACTACACAGATCGTATTACAGAAATGCATCGCCAATATTTGGCCTCCATTGCACCATTTAATATACTTTTCGGTAATCCATCAATGGCCAACTCCTCTTCCTCAAATAATTCGCCATCCCAGCAAATGTCCGAGGAATATGCTAATCCCAATTTTGCCTCCACCTCACAAACGTGTCAAGTTCCTGCTGCACCGGCATCTCATACTGGTTCATCAAATTCCTTTGCCGATGTGGAATCATTGGATTTCTCCGGTGATGCATTGTCGAACAGCAGTTGCTCGAGTGACCGCATGTTAACACAATCGCCAAGTGCATTTACTCCCACGTGTTCTCTGGTGAGAATCAAAAAGGAAAAATCTCCTGCACCTGATCTACAAAGTGCGACCCACAATAAGAGTCCAACTGCCTTTAGTATTGAGAATATCATAAGAAAAGACTGAAGAGTTAACAACAGTAGCGATGGCAACTGATGATGATGGCGGACATGAATTAGCCATGCCCCAACGTGTGTATATATTTACAATGTGTGATACTAAGACAATATTTACCAAATAGAATGTAACGAATGTTATTATTTTTGAAGAGGAATAATTTGTGTAAATTTAATTTTAGAATAAAATAATCAAAGCCGATTGTTATTTATAATTATTTGAAATTTAATTATTATTTCATTATGAGAGGCGGGGTAAGGAAAACAATAAATATAAATTCTTGATTGCAATTCTTATGGTGTCCCTTTCTGACTTAATACATACACAATTTGCAATTATTTTGCTTCGAATCAATTTAGAAATATTTTTTTGTACCAATCGTGCCATCTACAAAATATTCAATATATTGTTGAGGTAATGCATTGTTTGTGCGTTACGTCAGTGAATAATCGTATCTGTATAGCAAATACACCAACCATAGCATAGCCTTTAGCAACGACTTTAACCGTAATATGGCACATTTAAATGTTATGTTTCACTAGATGGCGCAAGTAGTACAGATACTCCAACACGGCTAAATTTATAGGGTCTTCTTTGATTTTATTTATTTAATGTAGAATGGCTCTGGAAGGCAACTTTGAGTTTATATATCATTCCCGATTGTTTTGAAATTCCTGACATGATTGAAATTTTAAAAATAACATACTACTGTAAAGCAATATGCAAACTTCAAAGCTCCTACGGGTTTTCATTTGTTTTAATAAAAGCAGAATCTTTCCGAATTTTTGGTTACAAATGAGTACAAAATGAAGCCTGATAACCAATGTCTGCTCATTACAATTGTGGGCTAAAATTTGGTGAAAGTGTGTAAAATTTGTAACCAAATTCATGATTTTAGAATTTAAAAAAAAGGCGTTGTTTTCTGGCTCACAATACAGTACAAAGAAATTCTAGAGTTTAACCATAGACAGCTAAAGATAGAGCCGAAAAATGACCTCACTATGTTCCGAGTTCCGACCACGCTGCTCAATAGACATATCTTCATAGTAGTTTATAAGCAAAAGACCACCATGACGTTTAACATACTCATGTTGTGAGCAACACCTCACATTCGTTTTAATAGACTATTTTCTCAAAATTTTCGTTGATTCCTTACTGTTGACTTTCCAGATTCAAATCACTTTTGAAACATTTGTTAGGCTCGACAAAATTGATCATATCATGAGTTGTATGAAGTCAAACTGCGGTAGTATTTATATTTTATACAACTTCTATCACTTCGATGGTCCCGAAAATACAAGAATCACCACCAATTTGATATCCAAATGGCTAATATATGTTTATACCTAATGTTAGAGACAGCTATGCAGCGTTATTTAAAACGTGCACACCAATGAAACACACAATTAAATATATTTGTTGTTGGAGTTGTTTTGTCTATATTTCAAAAGGGTTCTTTAAAAGCCTAACATCTATTCTGGTTTCTTGGCTTTCTTGACTTGAGGAGCCTTTTGGGAGCGCATCACAGCGGAGGCACGACGCAAAGCAGCCTGAAATGAAAAGAAATAGTAACCAATTAGTACAACTAGAAAATTTTTTAAAAACACCATAATCGTTATTGATTTTATCAGTAATAAAGATGTAATCAAAACTTTTCAGCGATCTTGGTTGGTAATAAAAGCAAATCATCATGACTTATTGTAGAATTAAATAAAAATCAAAAACTACTTGTGCATAAACTTACTTGAGTCAAGTCCTTGCGGTATTTGTTGTCGGTCAAAAGGTTTCTGAACTTCTTCAAAGACCTTCTGGGACCAGCCTTCATGGTCACTTTAACAGTGCTCTTGGCGGGACGTTGGGCGTATTTGCCCTTCTTCATAACAACGGTGAAGCCCTTTTTGTCGGCAGCTGGTACAACGCCGAGGGTCTTCTTGTGCACGATTCCACTGTAGCGGTAAGAACTGACATTGGTCAAGTTGTTGGGCTCCTACAATAAGCAAAGTAAATTATTTCAATCATCTACGTTTGTTTCGCATATTACAGAGAAATATATTGAAAATGTTGCATTTGTGCTCAGGTTTGAGAAGGGTTATTATCACGTGGTAAATCAACTATCATTGTGAATTCAAAACAGCATCATTGACAACAGCAACATTTTCACTAAATTTCACTTAAAAGAATATCAATAATACTCACAGTGCTGAATGGTTTCTTGATATCACGCTTCTTCAACAAGAAGGCATTGTTGTTGCGGACGATCAACCAGTTAAGGTGCGACGAAGTGGCCATCTCAAGTCTGCAAAAGAAAGACATACAGAAACATTAATAAAATGTCCTCGAATAACCATTATAAAGCAAAATTGCAAATTGTATTAAATTTCCATGTCAGTCTTGGGTGATGAATATAGTCTTCAAGAACTCTTCCGCCTTTCAATTCATCATGGAGAAATTTAATCACTTTTTTGTTTGTTTGGCTAAACAGAATTTTTATTGAAGTTAGCACGTGTAGAATTTTTCGTAATATTTACCATGAGATTTATCGTTGTTTTTCAGCAGCATGATTCTGTATTTTGGTCTTACATAAATTCTATATGTATGTTGATTGAATTTCGTTGGTATCGACAAAATTTTACACGTGTTAACTCAACAAATTCACTGGAGTAAATAAAATTCTCACCTTTTGTCGGGCACTGCGATGACAGAAAAGAAAAAGGAAACATCATGGCGGAAGCAATATGGCTATTGAATGAAGTTGGTTGCAGTTCAGAAAAACTTCAAAACACTATTGGAAGTGTTCAGAATGTAGAGCTGCAGAGTTGTATTTTCCAATTACAAGAGAAATATGCACTGTCAACTAGTAAAAATATAATGTTCATAAAAAATTACAACAAATAGCATAGAAATTAGTTATTTACCGCATGCCATTGATATAAGAAAAATTGTACTTTTTGCATTTATCATTTGTATGGATATCATCTGCTTGCAAAAATAAAATAAAAAATTCAAACGTGACATATGAAAATAGGTCAAGAAAACATGATGAGCTAATCGCACAAAGAAATATTGGTTCAACCCATGGTAGGTCAACTTTGAAAAAATTGCAAGTATTGAGGTCTACCTGTTTGGCTTGTAATGTCAGAATTAATATCAAAACAATAAAAAAACAAACAACTTGTTGCATTTATTTTAAATAAATAATTAAAAAATGCGATAACTGAATGAAAGGTCAACACTTCTTTTCAAAATTATGTACTATATATCTCTAAAGGATTATTTCGCTACAAAAACTCTAGATTTTATCGATGCATACTTTGAAATAAACATCAAAATTTGAATATTTTCTGAACAATTTTTTTGTTATTGAAAAGAAAACACATACATAAACAAATAAAGATGACACCGTAAGCCAAGAAAATAAAAAAAATTAAAATCATATGGTATCATAGCCCTACCTTGATATCATTGTACCATGCTTGCACCTTCATCCTATTATTTTCCCAAAGTTCAAGTAGACCAAGTGCTGGATTCTTGTTCTATGAAAATACGAAATGAAAAATATTTCCTTTATAAAATTTTTCATTTGACATTTCTTCCCTTTACAAAAGTTTTCATTTCACATTTTCATAGAACAAGAATTGAGGCCCAGGGGCTGGATTCTTGTTCTATGAAAATATGAAATGAAAAATATTTCCTTTATAAAATTTTTCATTTGACATTTCTTTCCTTTATAAAAGTTTTCATTTCACATTTTCATAGAACAAGAATTGACGCCCAGTTTATTTTGGTTTCCTGACAAAACGAGCATACAAGTCGATATTAAATATATTGTTTATAAAAGTTAGTAACGATATACGAATATAGTTGACAATTTTAGCACATATTACAATATTTGCATTTGCATTAAGGAGTAAAACTGTGTTGTATGCATTATATTTCGATACAACATTAGATTTCAAATAAAATAAAGTTTTAAATGGATTTAACTTTGTTTGGTAAATTATCGTAAATTTTGGGAGAATTAAGCACATAAATCGAAATAATGTCATTAAACATCGTATAATGGTACAGTCCTTACCACTAAAACAGTACTAGAACGAATGTGTACATATTTACACAGAATAGGGTAAAAAAATTGTAGTTACACATCTTAGTGCTGTGAAACCACTCGTGTCACAATTAATGACCACGAATGTTTCTATTTCCACTTGAAAATAATATTAGCATCTTTGTGTATAATACCGTCTCATTTTAACTAATCGAAAATTCGACCTAAAAACTCTTGGCTTATTTCAAGATTTTTTAAATCTGAATCGTGTAAAAGAAGGAAAAAAGGCAAAAAATGAAAAGAGTGAATTCTGACATCTTGTTCCCTTTTTTGTTTAAATAGTATTAAATGCTTTGTTAACGGTGGAGTATATTTCTTACAAGGCGTCATCAACAATCAACTCTGTTTTGCCTCTCTAAACATATGTTAAGGTTGTCGGCGTTATAGTGTGTAGTCAGCGGCTTCATAGTCCGCGTCAACACAACACGTGCACATCAAAACATCAACATCAATCCATTCGTCCTTTAATTTTCTCCTTTTAGACCGATTTTATTAAAATATCCAACAAAATGGATATTGTCAAGGAAGTTTTGGAGAAACAACAGAGGGAGTTGGAGAAATATAAACCCATTACGGTTGAGAAACATTTGGAATGCGAATTGGATGTGGGTACAATGTTAATCACAGATCCAAATGATTTGGATGAGCATGCAATGAAGTATGTATTTCAAATTTTATGATATAGATAAATGTATGTTGTTAACCGTTATGGGTTACTTTCAGGGAAAACAGAGAAAACTATTTGCTGAATTTAACCCGCGACAACACTCAGTTATTAATAAACAGCATTTGGGAATTACCTACGGAACGAGTTGATGAATGTATTGTAGCCAAATTGCCAGAGCCAATTACAACAATACCTCGCCTGCGTAAGATTCCTGGACCTAAACCTATGACTAAATGGGAGAAATTCGCAAAAGAAAAGGGTATTACGAAAAAGAACAAGGAAAAGAAGGTCTACGACGAAACTTTGGATGTGAGTATTCATTTTGAATTATTATCATCTGTTTACTAAAATTTACTTTCTATTAGAAATGGGTACCCACATACGGCTACAGACGTGCTGATGCCGAAAAACAAAAGGATTGGGTTTTGGAAGTGCCACAAAATGTTGATCCAATGGAGGATATGTTCCAGAAAAAGATCGACTTGCGTAATGAAAAGGTGGCTAAGAATGAAATTCAGCGCATGAAGAATATTGTAAGGGCTAGAAAGGAAGAGGTACCTCGTAGTGGTTATTTGGGAGCAGAGGCTGCCACTTCCAATCAGTTGTTGACAGCAGTTACTGTAGCTAAATCGTCAACAGCTTCAGTTGGTAAATTCCAAAACAAACTTCCCAAAGAGAAGGAAGCTCGTGGTATTGGTGTCAAAGAACTTATTCCAGGCTCCAAACGTAAGGCTTCCCACGTTACTGATACCCCTGAAAAAGAAGCCAATTTGGATCTCATCAAGAGTGTTTTGAACAAGAAACCCAAGATTGATATTGAAAAGGCAATTTCATTACAGAAACATGATGAACGTTTAGAGTAAGTTCCGTGGAAGAAGTTTCATAGAAAATATATTAATTTACATTTTTTTGCAGACGTGAGGAGAATCCTGAACAAGGCAAAGGAAAGAAGGGTAAAAAGGGTAAGGGAAGTCGCAAAGCTGTAGGCAAGAAACCTAAAGGCGGCAGAGGTCAAAGAGCGCCCGGCAAAAAGCCTGCCATTGGTCGCAAGAGAAGATAAACTGAATATTCAGCTTTAATACAAACACAACTATAAGCTAAGAAAAATATATTTTTTTCTGTTTATATTTTAGTTTTAATTTAAAAATGAAAAACTATCTATTTTTACGGCTATTATGAAAAATAATATAATTTCCATTTCTACAAATAAAAAAAGTCTTTAAAAATAGCAATAATGATCATCTCATCTCTATGATACGTTGGAACTTTGTACTTGATATAGGTATTTTGTAATTTCCATTATTAAATAATGGCTTCAAATGTTGTCTTCTTTGGAATGTAAATTATTTGTATCAAGGAATTAGATAACGTTGTATTCTGGGTTTTTTGAAAAATATATTTATTATGTCCACATCAAATAGATTATTAAATTTTACAAAAAAAAATTCTATATACCCTCATTTATTCAGAAATATCTCAAATTGATTCTCTCCATATGCCGTTGCAAATATTCATAGACAAAGGTACGGAATATTTTATTGAAGTTGCGAATAGTTGGCCAGTGAAGATTAGTAGCATCATCGTTCGGTGTGTGCCAAACAATTGGAAATGGAGTTGGAATAATATGCAAAATTGGAACATCTGAAAATTGACGAAACGTGTGTATATTATTCCAAACAGAAAGTTGACATGTTTTAACTTACTTTCTTGTAAAAATGGTCGGTGATCGTCATCAACAAATCCTTGAGCTGGTCTATTCATAAACATTAAGTTATTTCCTTCTAATTTTTTCTGCTTTGCCAATTGCCTTTCTATGTCGTGAATGCTTTTATGTAAACCATCGGTGTTGTCGTAAAAGCTATAGAATTTAGGATTTGGAGCACCAAGTAAATCCAAGAGGACCAACACTTCCTAAAAGTACAATGAAATATTTGACAAATATGATGAAAACTACATATCAATTTACTTACAATCCGATCAATATGCCTGATATTGCCTTTCAACTTTGTATTGGAATATTTCTTTGCCAAATGCCTTGAACCATAAACTGAATCATCATTGCTCCATTCACGGAATGCTTCTTCGCCGTCAAAGAATATTAGCTTAGGAAACATTAATTATACGAAATATTAGAATATTAAGCGTTATATGGGAACTTACCATCAAACCTAAATCTTGGCGATTTTTAAAACTTTGTTCCAAATATGGCTGCAATGTTTTCGCTGTATTGAGCATTATTGCACAAGGAACCGCCGAGTCTGTAGCTCCAACAAAATTGGGATCTTTTGGAAAATATTTACTATCATAATGGCAGGATAATGCCAAAAAGTCATTGGCATTGGGGTTAATGACACCCACGATATTCGAAAAAGTAACATTTCCAAATATTGGAACTTTTTGTGAAAATGAATCGATTTCCGTTGTAAAACCAAGTGCATTTAATTCGCTGTTATTATAAAAATAAGAAAATGATTAATATTTAATGTTGCAACGCCATAAACCATAACAATTATATATTAATATTACAAGAACAGACAAAAGGTATAAAAAGTGCCCGGTCTTTCAGAAATGATTAAAATAACCACAATTTATTGGCCATATCACAAGACTTTGTCTTTGTTTAGAACATTCGCAGTTTTGACACTATGAGATTATTTTTGAATACAAATAAGTATTGTATATAAAATACAAAACTATATTAAACAAAGCTAATAGATTAATTTATCTCCGTCTCATCTCTAATTTTATAAAAATGTGGATGGGTCTTATTTCTTGAATATAAAAATCTTACCAGAAATAAACATATTGAAAATGCATTAAGCAAACACAAAGTCTATTTTATACGCATAATGTCGATTGAAAGATTATGCATATAATATACTTTATATTCATCTCATGTAGAGGAAGGAACGCACATCGTAGTATACGTCATGATCTTAAATCGAAATTGTTTTTGTTCCTTAATAAAAATTTGCCAATACTTTAAAAAATATGTTTGGTTCGTTTATCTCCATTGCGGTAAGCATGATTTATAAATCTTTCTCGGAATACAAAGAGAAATTTCCAAAATTTGCAAAAATTAATTGGAAATTAATAAACAGAAGTAAATCAAAACATAATTTTTAATGAATTCATAGGAATTTTTTCAACACTAGCCAACAGATTTTTACAAACCACCATATGTCAGATAAAATATGATGACAATTACCAAAAATTATATTTACCTTACAATGAAGTTGCGAACATTTGTATGACCGATTGAACCCACAACCCGTGGTTGCAAAATATTTGCCAAGGTTTTATTAAAATGAGCGTTATCATCGGGAAAAACCAGCTGAACATAAAATAAACAAAAGCGAAATGTCACACAGCCATTATTAAAAAGACAATGGAATATTTCAGTAAACTTATGGTTTCAAACCAGCAAACAACCAACGAACCTGTTGCGATTGTAATTGCCCGTTAGCATGTAACTGGAAACAACAACCCAAAACCAATAGCAGCAACAGTCGTGGATGAGTAAAATGAGTAAACACTTTCATATTTGGCACTATTTGAAACAAACGATTCACACAAAAAAACAAACACGGAACAGAATGAAACGTTCCGTCCGAAACGTTAAAACGACAATTTGGTGTATGTTTTGATACGTATGACACAACACCATCCACTGGATTAGTTTTAACTTAAATTGAAGTTCTTTCTCTGTGTGTTGTTTTCCTTTTTTGTCGTAATATGTTATGCAGAGCAGGCTAAAAGCGACTGAATCAAGCGGAGGCCAACAAAAAGCAAAACTAGCCAAGCATCCACAAACCAATTATTAGATGCAGTCGTGTGTGTAAATCTACACAAGCTTTTCAAGGGCTTTATCAAACTCAAACAAACAGTCAATACGGTGAGTAATAACAACTGAGCGTTGAATATCGGCAACAGTTGGGTTGGAGCACTCACAGATAGTATTTGCTTTTGTTGTTTCAATCACGTTTTTCAATTCAAGCTTTGCCTTGCTATTCTCCCATCTATATTTGGTAAGACTGAGCGGCAAGAGAGTTTGAGCTTATTAATGACGTAGACCGGGTCAACATTGGGGGGAATATTTTTGGGACTAGATTTTAATAATAAAAAAAATTGACTATGACTTAACGGTATTTTTTATATATAGTAACAAAATGTATGCTAATGATTTTTTATTTGCTTATGTTACAATCTATTCAAGAATCCTCCATGGACCCTTAAATTGTTTGATAGTTAAATTCGGAATTTCGGTATGTGCCATGGTAGAAGAATATAGGTAGACGCGTCGACACAGCTGCTGGGACAATGAACTGTCAAACCAATTTTGGAATTGAAAATGTTGAATGAAAAATTAATTAAATTTGTAAAAATTGTTGAAAAACGCGAATTATAATAGCCTCCGAATGACGTGGTATAAGAAAACATATAAAAATCTACTTATTTTTGAAAAAACATTTAATTTTTTTTGACATATCAATGCTCCCAAGCGTTGATGCATCTACCTGTATTCTTCTGCCATGGTATGTGCCCTAACCTAAGAAAATTTTTGGGTTGCGATGTTAAATATCAATTGTGAATTTTTAGTATCGAAAATATCTGTGGCTCAAAATGTATGGATGTCCTAAAAAATGCAAAGTTTGTGGAAGCCCCTCTAAAACACTCCAGATCGGATGATAACGTTATATGTGGACTATTGTACGGAGTTGAAATATTTAATGAGAAATATAAATAAAAATTCCAACTAATTCTATTGTCGAATGTTGTCAAAACCTGTACCGTTTCTGAACTCGTGCAATATCAGTGTGCAGGTTTTTTCGCACAAAGTTGACGCATTAAATAAAAGACCCCAATCTAGCCAATTTTATTCAAAACTTTTCAAATACCTTAAATCAGGTAGTTCACGTACTCAATAAAAATTCTAAATACCAAATTATGTTGAAAAATAGGGTTCAAACTTTCAAAATTCCAAAAATCAGGTGGTTCTTAAATTGGGTAACTATTTTAAAACGTGGAACGAAATATTCCATTTTTAATCTTATAATTATACTATGCCAATCCCTTCCAACGCTGGTGTGATTACCTTATGCGGTCATGTTCAAATCGTCTAAGAATTTCACCAGGTTGAGAATATTAGTCTTAAATTGTTATTTCGATGAATTACAAAATAGATAAAAAACTTAATATACCCTTTATCACATGACGGAATCCATAAAAATGAACAGGTAATGTTCTCTGTTAAAGCCTTGTTTATTAAAGTAAAATGTTTATTGAAAACAATTTTGAATATAAAGTTTTGTCTATTTATAATTTATATTTAGTAAAAATATAATTGATTTGTTAAAATAAACATATTTCAATTTTAAATGCTTAAAAAAATTTAAATTTACAATAATACTAATATCACAATTGTACAGAGTTTACCAGAGATGATATTGTGTTTAGCTCAATGGTCATTCCATTCATCTATTGCGCCTATATCAAATGATATAAACGATAGACTGGGCAGGTACAATTAATAAATATACATTAGAAATATATTCTTGTAATAACTATAAAATATACAATTACAGTGGTTGTCACATATGTATGTCACTTTTAAATGCCTTTACTAATATCCGTAAATTAAGTTGGATTTATTGTTTCCGTCAATTGTGGGTAAATTTCTCATGCAAGAGATTATGCTAAATTTCAAGTTAATAAAATACTTTCTGTAATATGTCGCTCAACTTGGATCTTTTTCATTATTAAAGAGATCTGATGCTATCAGAGCGATTCTAAAACCTTAATAATGAATATGATTAAACACAAATCGATATATAACACGTTACTTTCTATTCTTATTTTATACACGTAATTATATCTATACATCAAATGAACAATGCTGAAGAGTAAACCACTTAAAAGCTTATTGACAATGCGTGTGGTGATTAGCGTTGACTTTTATTGTAGAAATGCAATTAGTTGACACTAATATATCGGCCGCAATGCATTTATTTACTTGTCCAACGAAAGCTTCCTATTGACGCCAGGTGTTTCACATTACTCCGATCGTACATACATGTATGCATCTAGATTTAATTAGTATTTATGTTTATTGGATGTCGTAAATCATAACCTTGCTCCGTTATGCGGAGAATGTTGTCATTAATTAATTCCTATTCACATTTTTATTTACAATTTTGACGTATAACGAGATCTGGTGGAACGTTGTAAAATGCTGGATCTTAGTTCACCACCTGTGGAGGCGCGCAATGAGGCACCACTTTGTGTGGAGCGAACAAAGTGTGGACTTCTTACTTCAAGATCGTTGGATTCATCAATTTTCTTGGCCAGACATGGGAAATCCCATATGCTTTGGCCACGTCCAAACTCCTCGCCATCACTCAAGGTTTGAGGTAGATCATGGTCTAAAGTTTCTGGCAGCAACAGAGATAAAAGACCACCGGCTATTCCCAAAATACCCAAAATGATCAAGGGTAACATGGGTGAGATATATGTGAGGTAGACAACAAATGGGGCAATAATTGAGGCCACATAACCCATTATATGTATAAATGCAACTCCCTGAGCTCTTACCACCGTAGGTAGAATTTCAGCAGCATATTGCAGACCAATATTGTAGGATATGTTTACAAAGAACCGTCCAACAATGGCCAAACTTGCCGAATAAACCCCCACTGGGGCAATTGTGGCCAAAAGACTGAATATACCACTCAAGACCATACTTCCACAAGCCAACCATCTACGACCAAAGCGATCCAGTGTTAGAGTCAATAACGTATCAGCTGGGAATTCAGTGAAACTGGCAACGGTAAATGTAAAGAAGATATCCAATCCTAAAGAACCCACATTACGTACGTGGCCATCAAACACCAAGGAAATAGCCATCCAAATAATAATAAGTAATATTGTGGTGCGTCTTAGGCGTGGGGTCTTGAATAAGTCCATTATGGAATGCGACTGATTGGTTGTCTCCTCTTGGCGGAGTTTCAAACAACTATCGGTGAAATTTTGATATGTCTCGGGAGAAATGTGTTTTCCATTAACCTTTTCCAATTTCTTCAAAATAGATACAGCCTTGTCCACTTTGCCCTGGGAAACCAACCATCTGCAAGAATATTGAAAATGTTAAAATGATAAAATGTGTATAGGGTTAATACAATTATGGGGACAAACCTTGCGGACTCGGGTACTACAAGAGGTGTAAACACAGCCAGCAATAGTGGAGCTGAAGTAACAACAGCCAAAATCCTCCAATTTGCTAAATAGTAGGCGATCCAGGGTAACATACATGCTGCCATTGTAAAGAATATTGCTATAGACATATTAGCTACAAATGTGCGATAACGTGGACCAACGTATTCCAAAACTGTAAAAAAAGATTTTTTTCATAAATATTTTACGTTTTATTTAGATAGCAAAGCTTTAAAAGCCTTATTAAATTTTGAATTATATTTGCAATGGGTTATTTTTATAGAAAGCTTTTGTTTAAGAAAACAGATCTTTTGTATGAGAAAACAGAATTTCTATATAAAACTACCAGCAATTTTCAAAGAGCCAGACTCTTGACGGGTCTACTGTAGATAAAGGACTTTATACAAGATTTCTATATAAAAAAGCTTCCAACAGGTCTTGTATGAAAGAAAATCTTTAATAGAGAGAAAGCCTTCTACGGAGTTTCTGTAGATAGAATAGATTTAGCAGGTATTATATAATCACAGGACCATTAATACGTCTTTTATAGTTCGAAGTTTGTTAATAGGTCTTTAATATATAGAAGACATTTAGCATATCTTCTAATAATAGAATACACTTAATATATCTTCGACAGATAAAATACAATTATTAGATCTGTGGTCAAAAGATCTTCAACAGGAAGGCTAAAATTTTGCATACATGCATAGTTACCACTAGGCATGTTAAGTTCGTAAATGGGCCTTGTCGGTCCATGTTTTCGTATACCCCCATATAACGGTACCTCCCGATTTTCGATATATTCAATGATTTTAGCAACATTACTTACCGGAATTATTTAAAATTCCGTATTTGAAGTTCGTAATGGGTACTACAGCCTATGAAAATAATTTTTGTATGTAAGTCCAAATCTTCGTAAAGCCCCTTTATAACGGTACCTACCGATATTCGGTATTTTCATGATTTTAGCGACATTATTTACCGGAATTATTTCGAATTTCGTATTTGAAGTTCATAATGGGTACTAAAGCCTATGACAACAATTTTTATACGCAGGTCCACGTCTTCGTATAGCCCCCATATAACGGTACCTCCCGATAGTCGGTATTTTGACGAATTCAGCAACATTATTCACCGGAATCGTTTCAAATTTCGTATTGAAAGATCTTAATGGGTACTTCAACTTATGGCAAAAAAAAAATTCGTATGCAGGTCCATGTCTTCGTATAGTCCCCATATAACGGTTTTCATTTAAGTGGTAGTTCTCGGATTTTTTTTTTAATTTTCAATTTCCTTCAAAATGGTGGAGGGTATTGAAAGTTCAGCCGGCCAAACTTAGCTGCTTTTTTACTTGTTTATCTATCTCAACGTATCTCCATTTCATAAATAATATAAATTATAGTTTGGATTGTTCTTGTCATTCTTACCTAAAATATACATCATGGTAAAACAATTGTCGAAGGCAAATCCCACAAAAAATCGCATAATGGCGAATTGCCAAAATTTAGAAATGAAGGCTGTGGCTACACCCGCTGCAAACCCAACCAGATTGCAGCCAATCAACGATGGAATACGTCCAAATTTATCAGCAATCCAACCAAACAGAAGACCTCCAACTATGGCACCAAGAAAAAATATCGACTGAGCGTATGTGGGCAGAGTGTCATTGTCACACACCCAATTCTCTTCCGTTGCCACAGTTGTGTAGGGGATTTCGGTGAAGTTATAGGACCAACCATGCATACAACCCACCGTTGGCCATTTGGGATCTGCCTTTCGTATGCCCTTAGCCAGCAGATCCGTATAATTGACATTATACATTAGGCAGTTGTCGTAGTCGCCATTGTCCATGCGTGGTATGGAAAGAGCAAGTCTAAACAGAGAAAAAAGAACATAATTAATTATCACTAATATTTTATGCATAATAATTAACATTATATTGATATAAAATTATGAAATTTTTGCCAAACAGGAAATGCTATTTTGTTTTCCATAAATTTCAAATTCAATTAAAATACACCAAGAGAGCCTTCTGAAAAAAGTGCAAAATTGTATAGTTATTTAAATTATAATTTGCCACCCAAAGCGTACATCTACATACACACATAGGTGTGTGTGTATATGTATAGGAACATTGTTCATATTCACATTTGTTTGATAATACACAACTTCAATTTGAAAGATTAGATTTCTCAAAACAATTAGCTTCGGTCAATAACATGTCCTTGATACAAAAGAGTTTTGTTATAATAATGTCTATGTATATTTACTTGTAGTTTCAGTATGATGATGTACGTGTATATGTATGTGTATAAATGGTGTACATAGTTTTGAAACAATCACCAACTAACTCTCTACATTCAACTATTCATTCAATCATCCATAAATTTTTGCACCTTACTTGTGTCTGTCTGTCTGTCTGTCCGTCTGGTCAACAGCATTTTTTAAACAATAAATAATCTTAGAAAGAATTAGAGTTGCTTACACTAATGTATAAAAGATTATTATGAGAATTTTTATTATTGACATAAATGTTGTTTCAACCCGGATTATAGGTTTTTTGAACAATTGGTTATCAAAGCAGTTATTAATGGTTGCTAAGTAAATGTAAATCAGTATTTTCTGAGAATTTTTTTTTTGTATTTTTAAAATTTCTTGTCAATCTGAGGGTTGCAATTTTGCAAGAATAATGAGCAAAATCTTAGGATTTTGAATGGAAACTAGGGATCAAGGTCCGATTTGGATATATGTATGGGCTGGAAAATCGTTGTGGAATCACCGTGAAAATGGAGTTGTACAAGGACAAAACTTCTAGAATATGTTTTACGATAAAAATTTACGTTATCTTTTTCGAATCTAATTTGAAACATTTTATTTTTAATTCGTAACACTTCGTTTGAAATTCAATGTTAATTCTAGAATTCTCTTTATAATTCGTAAAATACTCTTTTTTAGGTTCGAATTATGGTTTATATGACGACATTGGTGAAAAGCAAGCCCTTCAGCTATCAAGTACTCTAATGTAAATGAAAATAAGGTCTTTTGGTATTGAAAATGGGCCATGTAAGTCCACGTTTTGGTATAGCCCCCATATAACGGTGCCTCGCGATATTCGGTATTTTTATGATTTTAGCGACATTATACATCAGAATTGTTTTAAATTTCGTGTTTGAAGTTCGAAATGGATACTACAGCCTATGACAGAAAATTGTCTGTGCAGGTCCACGTCTTCGTATAGCCCACATATAACGGTCCCTCGCGATATTCGATATTTTGATTATTTTAGCGAAATTATTCACCGAAATTGTGTCAAATTTCGTATTTGAAGTTCGAAATTGATACTACAGCCTAAGACAGAAAATTGTCTGTGCAGATCCACGTCTTTTTATAGCCCCCATATAACGGTACCTTCATATTTTCAGTATTTTGGTGATTTAAGCGACATCATTCACCGGAATTGTTTTAAATTTGCTATTTGAAGTTCGTAATGGATTCTTCAGCCTATATCAGAAAATTGTCTGTGCAGGTCCACATTTTGGTATAGCCAACATATAATGGTGTATCTCCCTGTATTCTGTATTTTGATGATTATAGCTAAATTATTCACCGAATTTTTAATTCAAGTTTCGCATTTAAATATTGTAATGGCTTATGACGTAGACCGTAGACCATAATATGAAGGCTACATTCGGTATTTTTAGGATTTTAACAGAATTTTTAACGGATTTTATTTTTTTTTGAAAATTGCCAAATTCGTGGTGGAGGATATTCAAAGATCGACCCGGCCGAACTTTCTGCTTTTTTCTTGTTTATTTCACTGATAACACAATATTTTTGAATTGAAATTGTCAATTCAACCACACAGACCTAATAACTTTCAATCGGATTCCAGCTAATTTTTTGGTCTACATTTATTATTATTTGGAGTGTAAAATTTAATAGAGTTTTACAAATTAAACTATTTTTCCGATTTCACTTCGTCACATCCAAAATATTTTAAAATTCCCGGGCTCAAAATGTACATTTCAATTTCGATACTCTTGTAGAGAACTGTTCAGCCGGTTACATATTATTATCGGTTTTAATATCTCTACTTACAAGACTTTACATTAATGCATGTTTGCCGACACACTAACATTGTGGAATGAAGTTCTCTGTCAAACAACCACACATTTCTTGGCCAGACCTTGCTGTTGTCAATGGAAACTGACTATTTAAAGACATTAACTGGTATCTTGAAAATGTAATAAGAGTTGCTGCTAATACTAGTTAAATCTAAAACATTGATTTGAAGTAGTTTTAATTCTCTTTTTTTTTCTGTTTGAGTTTAATTAAACAACAATAAAATATAATCGCCTATAAAATTCCCAAGTGTCACTGGCATGCATGGCATATTTGCGTGTTTTGAACGTACAAGCTGTAGAATTTGACAAGGGAGACAATTACTGTTCTTCGATGGGGCGTTATAATGAGGTGGAGGTTGTGCATAAATTGGCACAGCTTTAAAATATACATAACACTGAACTCAAGGCTGTCGATTTAAATTCAAGAAATAATAACTTTTCTTGAATTTCATTAATGTCAGATTTGGGAATTAAATTTTCAGTTTTATTTAAAGAAAAAACGCTGAAAACCAAATAAAATTATTTCCAATGGTGTAACATGCTGATTTCATCACGTACATTTATACGAACAAACAAACGCACCTATTACACAATGAGAACAACTACAGCGGCCACTGCAAGTGCGACGCTAACTGCACCAACCAACCACCACCACCATGCACACACGACTCGGTCATACGCAGTCAACAAGGCGACAACAGCACTAGCCAACAAACGCAGCATTCATTGGGCGCGTGGTGAACAAAGTAGTTTTCGGTGGTGTGCTGCTCACAGCGTAAGGCTAAAAATTCGCAATGACTTGGTAGAACCGGTCACATATAGTGTTCGGTTTGAGGTGCGATAAAGGGAGGCTCGCTACTGCAGGAGCTTGCCAAAGGGTAGCTAGTGATTTTTCTAAAGATCATCGGTCGTCCTCCGACTAATAAAAGCGTTAGTCGGGAATACTTTTTCCAAGACTGGCTCTCATTAATTTGAGTGGCTGGTAATTCATTTACACAGGAGTTTCGGCTCGCTGTTCCACAGGAGCTTCGGCTCGCTGTTCCACAGGAACTTCGGTTCGCTGTTCCACAGGAGTTTCGGCTCGCTGTTCCACAGGAACTTCGGTTCGCTGTTCCACAGGAGCTTCGGCTCGCTGTTCCACAGGAACTTCGGTTCGCTGTTCCACAGGAGTTTCGGCTCGCTGTTCCACAGGAGCTTCGGCTCGCTGTTCCACAGGAACTTCGGTTCGCTGTTCCACAGGAACTTCGGTTCGCTGTTCCACAGGAACTTCGGTTCGCTGTTCCACAGGAGCTTCGGCTCGCTGTTCCACAGGAACTTCGGTTCGCTGTTCCACAGGAGTTTCGGCTCGCTGTTCCACAGGAGCTTCGGCTCGCTGTTCCACAGGAGTTTCGGCTCGCTGTTCCACAGGAGCTTCGGCTCGCTGTTCCACAGGAACTTCGGTTCGCTGTTCCACAGGAGCTTCGGCTCGCTGTTCCACAGGAACTTCGGTTCGCTGTTCCACAGGAGTTTCGGCTCGCTGTTCCACAGGAGCTTCGGCTCGCTGTTCCACAGGAGTTTCGGCTCGCTGTTCCACAGGAACTTCGGTTCGCTGTTCCACAGGAACTTCGGTTCGCTGTTCCACAGGAGCTTCGGCTCGCTGTTCCACAGGAGTTTCGGCTCGCTGTTCCGTATTATAGTCAAACGTTGGTAGTGGAGTAGACGTAGTTAGAGAATCGTAGCTAGGCTAGTTACCTCGCCCCTGTAGCCGACCCGAATAACAGAAACCCGAGCTGACGAACGAGCCCCGAACCATCTACACGAACGCATCGGTTGCCGAATCTACCCTCAACGAGCTGTCAAACACGAACGAGCCCCGAACCATCTACACGAACGCATCGGTTGCCGAATCTACCCTCAACGAGCTGTCGAACACGAACGAGCCCCGAACCATCTACACGAACGCATCGGTTGCCGAATCTACCTTCAACGAGCTGTCGAACACGAACGAACCCCGAACCATCTACACGAACGCATCGGTTGCCGAATCTACCCTCAACGAGCTGCCCAACCAGTACAAATGTCAATCTAATCATCATAATTCCTGATCGTCGACAACCGACGACCACAAGTTCCCGATTACCTTCAAATCGTCAACGAACACAAGTTCCCGATTACCGTCAAATCGTCAACAGACCGCCTCACCCGAACACAATCATCATAATTCCTGATCGTCGACAACCGACGACCACAAGTTCCCGATTACCTTCAAATCGTCAACGAACACAAGTTCCCGATTACCATCAAATCGTCAACAGACCGCATCACCCGAACACAATCATCATAATTCCTGATCGTCGACAACCGACGACCACAAGTTCCCGATTACCTTCAAATCGTCAACGAACACAAGTTCCCGATTACCATCAAATCGTCAACAGACCGCATCACCCGAACACAATCATCATAATTCCTGATCGTCGACAACCGACGACCACAAGTTCCCGATTACCTCCAAATCGTCAACGAACACAAGTTCCCGATTACCGTCAAATCGTCAACAGACCGCATCACCCGAACACAATCATCATAATTCCTGATCGTCGACAACCGACGACCACAAGTTCCCGATTACCTTCAAATCGTCAACGAACACAAGTTCCCGATTACCGTCAAATCGTCAACAGACCGCATCACCCGAACACAATCATCATAATTCCTGATCGTCGACAACCGACGACCACAAGTCCCGATTACCTTCAAATCATCAACGAACACAAGTTCCCGATTACCGTCAAATCGTCAACAGACCGCATCGTCCGAACGCAATCATCGTAATAATCTGATCGTCAACGACCGACGACCACAAGTTCCCGATTACCTTCAAATCGTCAACGCAAGCGTCACCCGAACGCAACATCGTAATTCCCTATCTTCTTCACAATCAACCTCCGACGGTCATCCCCGAGTATCCGATCGTCGACTAGCCACACTCACATCAACCACCCGAGTACTCATTGCGTACACCCGACATCATCACTCCCGATTGTTCACGAATCCCCGATCACCAATTAAGCAACATCACCTTGGAGTCACGAACATATCCGAAGTCCATTTGCCATCCTATATTCAATACTTATCTTATCGTATTTCAACCCGAGTAGATTGTAATCTAGAATTAAAGATCAATAAAACATCCGATATTTACCCCCAGGAAAGGGAGAAATCTACTCTTATTATTTCATAAGGTTTAGTGGGTCCTTATGGCGACCCTGGGTACAGCTGAGCTTACCTCAGCCGTCGAGAAAACCACGTTACAAATGGCGCCCGAGCAGGGACCTGATTCGAAATCGCATCGCGGCAAAACCGAAACATCCGCCACCGAGGACGAGTCAAGTCAGAAATACGATAAGAAATTGAAACCCGAATCCCTAGGATGGATTTATCTGCTGAAGAAAGAACAACTGATAGAGCAATGCCAGGCGGCAGCTATACAAACAGAGGGATATACGGTCGAGCACCTGAGGAGGCAACTGGCGGACTTCGTGAGAAAAAAGCGACTGAGGAGTTCGACCGAGAATTTATTACGTGACTTGGAAAATGAGCTCCAGGCAGAAGAAAAAACAGTCGTCACTCAAGAGTGTTTGCAGATTCCCGAGCGACCTCCTCGCCGGGAGAGTTGTGATTCCGAGACCATGAGTATGGTACAGCGATGGAACTTAAAATTTACAGGCGAGGGAGATTTGTCCGAGTTTTTGGAAAGACTAGAGGAATTGGCCGAGTGCTACCGAATACCCCACGACCGACTCGTATCCACCCTGCCCTGCATCCTGGAAGGTAACGCGCTTAAATGGTATAGAGTCAAGAAAGGCGATATCACGACCTGGAAGTCGTTCCGAATAGAGGCCGAAAAATTTTTCTTGTCAAAACGTCATTTAACACAACTTGAACACTCGTTTTATAACAGGCGACAATTCAATCGGGAGAAGGCCAAGGATTTTGTTCTTCAAATGCTAACCATGGCAAAGCAACATCCTACCCTACGACAAGTGGACCACCTGGATCGGATTTACGACGGCCTTCGACCCGAATACCGTCATTACGTTCGTCGGAGTGACTTTCAGACTTTGGACGAATTGATGTCTCTGGTGGACGATTTCGAGCTGTTGAAGAAGGACGAGGCTCGTGTCGAACGTCCACATACGTCTCACATGGTATCGCAGACCTCGGGAGGATATAATAGGTCAACGCATTGTTGGCGTTGCAAAAAGAAGGGCCATATACGCTACCAGTGCCAAGAAAAGGGAAAATTGTTTTGCTCCCATTGTGGCAAGGAGGGTATACTATCCCGAAACTGCGAGTGCCGAGCGAACCCGACCATCGACACCGATCATCATGGGAGATATTACATTTGGATCTTCCTCAATGGGAAAGGTTTGTGGGCTCTCGTAGATACCGGAGCTTCGCTTACCTACATCGATAGCTCAGTCGGCAAGTGGTTGGACACGAAAAGGGTTAAACCGATCACGATAACCCGAAGAGTACAGCTTGCTGACCAACAAATGGCCACCTGTGGAAGGGTATACCCGGTGTCGATTGTCTTCAACGACCAAGCCACCTCCATAGAGGCGACAGTACTACCGACGCTTGCCGAACCTGTAGTTCTAGGGATGGATTTCCTGCTGAAAAGAGGTCTGGATATCGTCTTAGACGGGAAGGTCGTCCCCAAGGCAGCGATTACTGATCGCTCCGGTCTGCATTACCTGCACAGCATATCGGACTGGGTGCTGTCGCCCCAAAAGAAGAACCAGTTACCCGAGAATCATGTAATACCTCACCGACGAGCCTATGAAAACTACAACGGTTTCCGTACCAGAGTTCGACGATCCTTCCGAGTTCATACCAAATTAGTCACCAACACGGATTTTACGAAGGCTAAACCTTTAAAAGTTCCAGTCCAGTCGCCCACTAAAACATGCAAACCCCCGGAATCAAGACAGCGAATTACCGCAAAAACAAAATCGGTGTCTCCGCCGGCAAGTTTATCGAAGAGGCAAATGGCAATTGAACCAGCAACTAGAGACCTTTTGCCGAAATATCAACAAGGAAAGACGACCAAGGCTGCACAGCCTGCAGCACCAGCATATTATCATATAACCCGGCCGAAACAGCACGACTATCTCCGTGAAGCATCACTTTCCCAAGCAGGGGGGGGATGTAACATGCTGATTTCATCACGTACATTTATACGAACAAACAAACGCACCTATTACACAATGAGAACAACTACAGCGGCCACTGCAAGTGCGACGCTAACTGCACCAACCAACCACCACCACCATGCACACACGACTCGGTCATACGCAGTCAACAAGGCGACAACAGCACTAGCCAACAAACGCAGCATTCATTGGGCGCGTGGTGAACAAAGTAGTTTTCGGTGGTGTGCTGCTCACAGCGTAAGGCTAAAAATTCGCAATGACTTGGTAGAACCGGTCACATATAGTGTTCGGTTTGAGGTGCGATAAAGGGAGGCTCGCTACTGCAGGAGCTTGCCAAAGGGTAGCTAGTGATTTTTCTAAAGATCATCGGTCGTCCTCCGACTAATAAAAGCGTTAGTCGGGAATACTTTTTCCAAGACTGGCTCTCATTAATTTGAGTGGCTGGTAATTCATTTACACAGGAGTTTCGGCTCGCTGTTCCACAGGAGCTTCGGCTCGCTGTTCCACAGGAACTTCGGTTCGCTGTTCCACAGGAGTTTCGGCTCGCTGTTCCACAGGAACTTCGGTTCGCTGTTCCACAGGAGCTTCGGCTCGCTGTTCCACAGGAACTTCGGTTCGCTGTTCCACAGGAGTTTCGGCTCGCTGTTCCACAGGAGCTTCGGCTCGCTGTTCCACAGGAACTTCGGTTCGCTGTTCCACAGGAACTTCGGTTCGCTGTTCCACAGGAACTTCGGTTCGCTGTTCCACAGGAGCTTCGGCTCGCTGTTCCACAGGAACTTCGGTTCGCTGTTCCACAGGAGTTTCGGCTCGCTGTTCCACAGGAGCTTCGGCTCGCTGTTCCACAGGAGTTTCGGCTCGCTGTTCCACAGGAGCTTCGGCTCGCTGTTCCACAGGAACTTCGGTTCGCTGTTCCACAGGAGCTTCGGCTCGCTGTTCCACAGGAACTTCGGTTCGCTGTTCCACAGGAGTTTCGGCTCGCTGTTCCACAGGAGCTTCGGCTCGCTGTTCCACAGGAGTTTCGGCTCGCTGTTCCACAGGAACTTCGGTTCGCTGTTCCACAGGAACTTCGGTTCGCTGTTCCACAGGAGCTTCGGCTCGCTGTTCCACAGGAGTTTCGGCTCGCTGTTCCGTATTATAGTCAAACGTTGGTAGTGGAGTAGACGTAGTTAGAGAATCGTAGCTAGGCTAGTTACCTCGCCCCTGTAGCCGACCCGAATAACAGAAACCCGAGCTGACGAACGAGCCCCGAACCATCTACACGAACGCATCGGTTGCCGAATCTACCCTCAACGAGCTGTCAAACACGAACGAGCCCCGAACCATCTACACGAACGCATCGGTTGCCGAATCTACCCTCAACGAGCTGTCGAACACGAACGAGCCCCGAACCATCTACACGAACGCATCGGTTGCCGAATCTACCTTCAACGAGCTGTCGAACACGAACGAACCCCGAACCATCTACACGAACGCATCGGTTGCCGAATCTACCCTCAACGAGCTGCCCAACCAGTACAAATGTCAATCTAATCATCATAATTCCTGATCGTCGACAACCGACGACCACAAGTTCCCGATTACCTTCAAATCGTCAACGAACACAAGTTCCCGATTACCGTCAAATCGTCAACAGACCGCCTCACCCGAACACAATCATCATAATTCCTGATCGTCGACAACCGACGACCACAAGTTCCCGATTACCTTCAAATCGTCAACGAACACAAGTTCCCGATTACCATCAAATCGTCAACAGACCGCATCACCCGAACACAATCATCATAATTCCTGATCGTCGACAACCGACGACCACAAGTTCCCGATTACCTTCAAATCGTCAACGAACACAAGTTCCCGATTACCATCAAATCGTCAACAGACCGCATCACCCGAACACAATCATCATAATTCCTGATCGTCGACAACCGACGACCACAAGTTCCCGATTACCTCCAAATCGTCAACGAACACAAGTTCCCGATTACCGTCAAATCGTCAACAGACCGCATCACCCGAACACAATCATCATAATTCCTGATCGTCGACAACCGACGACCACAAGTTCCCGATTACCTTCAAATCGTCAACGAACACAAGTTCCCGATTACCGTCAAATCGTCAACAGACCGCATCACCCGAACACAATCATCATAATTCCTGATCGTCGACAACCGACGACCACAAGTCCCGATTACCTTCAAATCATCAACGAACACAAGTTCCCGATTACCGTCAAATCGTCAACAGACCGCATCGTCCGAACGCAATCATCGTAATAATCTGATCGTCAACGACCGACGACCACAAGTTCCCGATTACCTTCAAATCGTCAACGCAAGCGTCACCCGAACGCAACATCGTAATTCCCTATCTTCTTCACAATCAACCTCCGACGGTCATCCCCGAGTATCCGATCGTCGACTAGCCACACTCACATCAACCACCCGAGTACTCATTGCGTACACCCGACATCATCACTCCCGATTGTTCACGAATCCCCGATCACCAATTAAGCAACATCACCTTGGAGTCACGAACATATCCGAAGTCCATTTGCCATCCTATATTCAATACTTATCTTATCGTATTTCAACCCGAGTAGATTGTAATCTAGAATTAAAGATCAATAAAACATCCGATATTTACCCCCAGGAAAGGGAGAAATCTACTCTTATTATTTCATAAGGTTTAGTGGGTCCTTATGGCGACCCTGGGTACAGCTGAGCTTACCTCAGCCGTCGAGAAAACCACGTTACAATGGCTTCTTTTAAATGTCAAGTTTAAATAAAACAACCAAAAACAAATGTTCTTTTGTAATTCTAACTGTACCATATTAAGGCAATTATGTTATTTAAACAATACATATTGTAAACAATTTGTTAAGTTCTGTTTTATGATTACCTTTGTTCTTCGTCTACATTAAATTAAAATCTAGCCACGATTCTAACAATAGCACTTTGTGGGTATTTCTTTTAGCCATTAATGAAGGCCATTACACACAAACATTCGTTTTCGAAAAAAAGTTACGTGAAGCTCAAACAAGTAAAGAAGGCATTAACCAATATCAGATAGAACGTTTTATACCCTTTACCATGAGAAAAATGTAAAACTTTGAAAATATTTAAAATTGAACTGTAGCCCTGGAAATTATACCAAATAGGGGTTTTTGGGATGATAGAAAGCTGTTGCTGTTAAATAACAGAAAATGTAATTGGTGCATTGACTATAGACTGAATCTGGTGTAAGCGGTTTTGTGAGATATATGTAGGTTAATTAACCTACAGTTTGATAAATAGAAACAATAACCATATGCTTATACGTTATGTAGTCTCCAAATTGTATTTAGTATGGGAAATAACAAATTTAATATGCCCATTCCCAAAGGCGGCAATAAAGCACTGCAGAAACTGCCATTAAAGAAACAATAATAAAATAATATTAACAAGTGGTAATATGTCGTGCTTATTTGTAGATAAATTAATGTGTCAATGTTTCGGTTTTTAATTATGGGAGAAACTGAATATAATTTTATAAAACTAGCTTTTATATGAACTTCCTCTTTGTTAAGTGAATTATATGCATATTCAAATTATGTCTAGCTAAGAGAATAATGTTTGGCTGACATACATATACATGTATATTTTATGACTAATTTAAGATGTAAAAACAAGATATATGCCATTTAAAAATCATCAAGTTGGCTTGAAATTTGCTTCATTCTAAAATATTTTTTAAAACATGTCAGAAATGTGTATGCGTAAAATGATATTTGATGATAGACTATGTTTTAGGTAAGATTCAATTCATCTAATGTTCTTACATTGGCTCCACAAATGCTTAAAATAATGGAAATATAGAGCTAGCTAGAAACAGATCAACAAATCTGTACTTTCGTTTTTATTTAATATGTTCTACATATTTCTATGAGCTGGATAGAAAAAATTTGTCATTCCATGTAGTACAAGAAATAGGTTATACTTATAGTAAGAGTACATATATACCTTAGAAATTATGGTTCTGATTCTCTATGACGATACGAATATAAATGAGAAAGAAAACACCAATCCAAATGAGATTTTCATCGAACCGAAACGGTATTCTGGTTCATATTCGTTTTGGTATTGTTATACAGAAAAAGGACCTTTATTTTTTCGGAACAAAAATATTTTGCATCGTATAAACTTCAATTATCGTATCAGTTATATATAATAAATAACTTTAAATAAAGAAATGAATCGTAATGTAATTAAATTTCATGTTCTCAACAAAATTCTTTGATAAATTACTAAAAATATCGTCACATAAACGTTACACACCCGGAGCCCAAAATTATTTAACGTAGTAGTAAGTATATAATGCAATTGTGGGCGATATTAGCGGCAATCACTGCGAGCAGATGTTAGCTTGTTCAGATGGCTGCTAATTAATGAAAATTTATGACATGTCGATAACCCCGAATAAGTTATATTTTTACCCAAGGTATTTCATGTGGAAAATACGTATTGAACTTTCTCTTGCAGCATGGAATGTCGGTGCTTTTTGTGTGCAGAACAATTCTAAAATTAAATCTCAGCCAAATGAAATCTTTGTAACACGAGAGTTGTGGGTAAGCGATTATTCATTCCTTCAAAAAAGTTTCACTTTATCTTAAAATCGGAAAAGCGCAGTTTCAAGTGTTATGCAAAAAAATAATGGGTTTGTCTGGTTACTTTTCCTGCTGGAATTTTCCAGCAGTTTTTCTTTGATAAAAATAAGATAGTTTTATTATCTTTTGCAAAAAAAAAAAATGAAAAGTTAACAGATGGAATCCCCTCAAAAACTTCAAGCAAGCATCTTGTCAAATCAATTTGACCGTGAAAACAAATGAAACACCCAAAAATAACAAGTAAAAAAGCAGTATGTTTGGCCGGGCCGTATTTTGAATACCCTCCAAGATTTGGAAGGAATATTGAAATTAAAAAAAAAAATAAAATAATAAATAAACCCTTAAAAAATTCTGTTAAAATCTTAAAAATACCGAATAAAGCCTTTATATTGGTGTCTATACGAAGACGTGGACCTGCATAGGCAACTTTTGTCATAAACCATTACAATATTCAAATACCAAACTTAAAAACATCCGGTGAATATTGTAGATAAAATCGTCAAAATACCGATTATAGTGAGGTACTGATATATGGGGCCTATAGCAAGACATGGATAGACAATTTTCTGTCATGGACTGTAGTTTCCATTACGAACTCTAAATATGAAATTTGAAACAACTAATAATGTCCGTAAAATCGTCAAAAATCGAATATCTGGTGGTACCGTTGTATGTGGGCTATACGATATTGTGGTGTCTATACGAAGACGTGGACCTATATAGACATTTCTCTTCCAGGGAGTAAAGTGCTTAGAAGGAACTCCTTTTGTGGATTTTTAGACAATTTCACTGAAAAATGTGGCTACAATCATCAAAATACCGAATATCGGGAGGTACCGTTAAATGGGGGATATACGATATCGCGGGCCGATATAGCCCATCTTCAAACTTGACCTGCCTGCAGACAAATTCTCTATTCGCTTTGACTCTAGCGTGATTACAACAAACGGACAGACGGGGCTAAACAGGCATGGCTAAATCGTCTTAGAATTTTACGCTGTTCAAGAATATATACACTTTGTTATGTCTCAGACTATTATTTTGATGAGTTACAAACGGAATAACGAACTTAATACACCATCCATAGTATGTATGATGGAGGGTATAAAAATCAGCCGAAAAACAAAACAATAACCAAAATAAAGATGCTATAAAAATGCTTGCCCCAAAATTTAAATCACCATAAGGAGAAACTGAAGAATCGCAAGCGATAGCAAGAGGAAATTTGTACGCCAAGAGTGTTCAAACTCTCAATACAGAATCTCTATTTATTTCTCGAAGCGCTCACTTTTGCATAACTTTTGTGGTAACAGATGACCTCCAGTAAAAATTTGCAACAATTGTTAAAATGTTTGTTCTAACCACCAATCTTACAATTTTTTCGAGGACTACGATTTCTAATTATTTTTTGTTCGAAATTATGTCGACTTCTCTAAATTTCTTTTAAAAATTGTCACATTACGATTCACGTCCATACAACTTTTGTACCGGAATCGGAATTAATTCGGGATCAGAATTGGAAATTTAAGTAGTGATTGGGGCGAATTCGTAATAATATGTTAGCTTGGTAGACACACTTAATACATTCATACAAATATTTGATAAACCATTATCTAAATATTTTTTATATAAATATTATTTTGTTAACTTTTTCCATTTGAATTTTAAAGAAAAGAAAAATAAAAAAATTATTTTACTATATCGTTTGAAGCATCATTTTATTAGAGGAAAAATTGTTCCCTCACTTTTTGTCAATCCCTAAAGTTGCGAAAAAAACATTAATAATTTTATATGTTTTTTTTTTTTAATTTGTTAATAGTTGAATCTTCACGAATCAATAATAATTATAATATGTAGCCAAACTATAATTATTGAAATAAGTTAATGGCGTGGTTTATAAGTGGCATAAACAATTTTTTAATATGTAATTAACTATTCAAATAAAAAAGGAAAACACATATTTAAATGAAAATAACATATATACGGATATAGTTTGAGAATTTTGTTTATATTCATTAAAATACACTATTTTGTTTGTTTTCCTGGAGGGAAGATGGTAACATAAGAAGGTAAAGTCTTTTCTATAATTTATCTTGTCAAATTTTGCTGATAAAACAGGTTCCCATCTCTGATTTCTGTGCATATAATGGATTTATAAACACAATTTTTTTACAATAAATAGCTGTCAAATGAATTATTTTGAAAAAAAATTGTAAACATATAATTGCATAACTACCTTCTGAAATCTACCATGGAAGGGAATACCCTTAACGACTCTCTAATATTCGATGTTCTTTTATTCAACAATCTAATGGAATCATTAAACAATTAATGGCACAAATTGATTAAATAAAAATTGAATTTTAACATTACAAAGTAATTAAAATAGTAATATTGGCTCTTATTATATGTAAATCGAATAAACAAATGATAGGAAGAATAATAAATTTTATTTCCATTAATAAGATTATCAATGTATCATCAGCTTAAAATCAATTAATAATTTTGTTGTCGAATCATTTTGAAAGCTTAAAATTCATTAAGTAGTACGTTAATTTCAATGAACCAATTCTAATTTCATAGGGTTTAAAATTAACAAAAAATCTTGGAATTTTCTTGGAGTAAAAATGAAAATAAAACTTCTTGGTGTTTTTTGAGAATATTGTCGATACCGTAACTGTTCAGTATTGAATAATTTTTAATTAATAAAAATAAGATTTTTTGGGAATCCGTTGATTTTAGGTATATAGCATTTTCGGCAATGTTACAGATAATTTTTGTCGAAAATTTTAATCCTCAATCGAAACAAGAAGTTTATACAAAAAATTTCCTACAAAACATAATAACAAAAATATTCTTCATCAAATTTCATAAAAGTCACCAAAGAAAAGATATCTATATTTCCATTGTATACCAATAAATATTTGCATCAATATTAAAAAAAAGCGAAAATATTTAATTTTTTACTTTTAAATCATAACTGCCTATATCTCTGTTATCTGGATACATATACAGAAAATTGGCTCCAATGTAAAAGAATTAAGGTTTCTTTTTCTTAAAAAACTAATTTCACCAGAAATATGTTTTATCTCTTCACAAAGTAGTCACGTTTTTTTTTTTTTTTCACCCAGCACATATAACCTGATCACCATTAAAAATTGTAAGGTTTCTTCTCAGCCCTAAAAGCTAAGTTATATTGTGGTGTCAATACAATATTTTATCTAAATTTTATTTTTGATCCACAATTTTGGAAAAAAATAATTGAAACGCTGATGGCAGGGTATTGGACCTATCCTTCGAGGTGTTACAGGCTTTTGAGTCGAAACCAAGTTAAAATACCTGGCGTTTTTTTAAATGTAGGTAAGATACGTATTTTTGCAATATCTGTTAACAAATTAACACTGAAATCTTATTATCTGCATAATAAAGATATTAATATAGGTTCTTGTTCTTTATATTTAAGTTAAACATTTTGCGTCCTTTAAAGGTTTTTGGAAGATTATGACACTATATTGTGGTTTACAACTATTTGAGAATTTCAAATTTGTATCATCGTGATTCCTTTGTCGTAATTCTTAAATCATTATTTGTGGTAAAATAATTTAAAAACACATTCAGTTGCCAAGTCATTGTCTTAACTTCATATTCACTTAACCTTTCATTTTTGTTTTCAAATTCAATCAACAACAACAACAAATTGTTGTTCTTTCCAAAATTGAATTGTTTTCTTGTTTAATAACAAACACTATTAGCCATTCGAATGCTACAAAATTAATGGAGTTTCATTTAAACAATAATCATATTCACATACACACACACATTGTTCCTTTTATTAATCCACTCCAAAAAAACTAATAAACAAATAAATGGTTTTTCAATTTACCTTTCCGCCAATGGTAAACTCTCCAATTCGGGTACACTACACCAATGTTGTTCCGGTATTAAAGTCAAAAATATTTGCGAAAAATATATGAAAGCCACAAAGAAGGCAAACGGTATCATGCAGATGAACAGGATTTTCTGATATTTACCAAATTCACCAATCATTGGTAAAATATCATCAAAATCGATGGGAGCTGCAGCGCTGTTAACAGCAGGAACCGCACTCGTTGACAGTGTTGTGCCATTATCCAATTCAAGGGAGTTGGAGTTGCCACTTTTACGTCGAATGACATTTTCTCCCGATCTTTCGTCGTGGGTAAATGCAACATTGACAAAACCGTTTGTGTCATCCTTCGTCGATGCACGACGACCCTGATTGTTGTTAACAGTCATATTTTATTTAGTTTTTTGTTTTCAAAATATGTGTGTGTTTTGTTACTTTTTTTGCTTGTAAGAATTGACAATGATAATTGGCAATGTTAATTAACAATGTGTTGTTGTTGTAACTTTTTTGTTTGTTTGTTTTAGTTTCCACTTTAATTTATGGTTTTATGCTGGCAATTGCGGTTTATTTTAAGTTTAAATATCCATTCGAATATTCGTTAAGGAAAATCTTAGCACTAACACTGTCTGACGATGTAAGTACGCGACACACACACCAGCACATTGAGAACTGCGGTTCTGGCTCTTGACACCGTTCGAAAGCACATTAGACTGAATTGTATGCCTGTCCGGCGAACGGTTTTATAGTTTTTCTTCGTGTCTCAAGACTTTTTGGATTTGGAGCCGAAGCAAACGAAAAAACGTCCGTCGCCTGCCACATGTTCAAACGATCGATCAATGATGCATTTTCAAGCCAAGTCAATTCAAGCCAATGTTAAGAACGTTTACTTCAAACCAAACGCTTTTTTCTTTCTTAGGGGAGTTAAACAAGTTAAGGCAAGAAATAACCGGTTAGTCATACATAATTATAGCTAGATTACAGCTCAATATCTGGTATTATTTCAAAATTAAAACAAAAACAATTAAACTAAAACAGCTGTCGAGTTTCGGACAATTATGCACGGCAACTCGTCATTCTCCAAAGAAATTGATTTCAATTTTTTTTTTGGTTTGGCGATTGCAACTTGAAAAAGAACGGCTAATAAACAATTAAGATAAATATAACAATCCACAATTAATTTCACAAATCTTTTTTTGTTGAGCATTGCAGTGCTGACCGTTATACACGTTTTACATTGGCCATGGCCGTTAAGTTCAAACACCTTTGCAAAAGAATGAATTTATTTTTATATATTGGCATTTCTTACATCCACTGATCCACAAAATTATTTTCTGCAATAAACAACATACTTTAATTTACTCACGAGTTTGCAAAACAACAACAATTTAGTGTTTATCAACTTTCTTTTCGATTTATTTTGAAATCCTGGCAAAAGAAATGTTTATAAATAATAAAGAATTTATTAGACTATTAAACATGAATTTGTTATTCATTTAGGGATGGGCAGGTGCGAGGAGATTCATTTAAATGGAATAGTATATTAATTCTGGTCAAATAGTTATAATTTGCTATCATGAACATTAAATCATAATGTTCAGGATTAACAACAGTTTTGTTGACCAACCAACCGTTTCTCTGGTGTTTTAGGATTTAACAATTTTTGCGAAAAATGTTTTTAAGAAGTACAAGTATTATATAGGTGAGATAAAAAAACTGCAACAAAGTCAAACAACATAATTTTTACATATTTTTTTATTTTTTTTTTTTTTTTGAATGAAAGCAACAAATAACGGAAATAGGATCGAATTTTAGAATAAGTTTAGATTTGTTCGAGTTGGTCACCTTTGGCACGAACTATGGCCTTCATGCGGCTAATGAAACCGTTACACGCTGCCCGAATGTTGCTCTGCGGTATTTTGGCCCATTCCCGGCGATGCGCTTTGGTATTTTTTAGTGCCAACCTTGTTTTCCAAAATACTCTAGACACAATAGTCTAACGGATTTTTATCCGGAGATTTTGTTGGCCATTGTGCGCTGGAAATGAAGCGAGGAACCTCATTTTGTAACCATTTTTGGGTGCCGCGTGCTGAGTCCTGTTGGAATGTCCAAGGTCTGTGGTCAAAATGTTTGCGTGCCCTAGGCTTTAATACACCCTCCAGATTATTTTCGCGATAATATTCGGCATTTATTCTAATGCCACGGTCGATTAATACGAGCGGAGAGCGACCATCGGCTGTTTTGGCGGCCCACACCATCACCATGGCGGGCGCTTGAGTTCTGGTGGCCAACCGAAAGTGCACATTTTCAGCTGACCTTTTTGGCAAGTAAACACGATCATTTTGTTTGTTAACAAACTGCTGGACAACGAATGTTTTCTCATCGGAGACAGAGAAAACCACTCTTTAGCTCTTTTGAGTATATTTTCTTTCTGTTGCGTTCTTGCACTTTGTGGAAATTCAATGGCTTTACCCCGAGCTCATTTTTCAATATTTTCTGAATGGAATTTTGCAATATTTTCAGCTCACCAGCCATTTTTCGCCCACTGCGACGCGGGTTTCGATGAAGTCGCTTCTTTACTTTTCGAACCATTTCTGCTGATGTTGCTGTTTTCTTCCGTCCACTTCCTTGACGTCGGGCTACGCTACCAGTATCACGGTAACGAGCGATGGTACGAGACACAAACGATTTATTCACATTTAAATGCTGGAGTGCCTAACGATAGCCACTTGTGGTTTTCTAGCAAACACACTATCACGCTTGAATTCCATCACGAATAACTTTTTTCTGGAAACTTCTCACCAAAATGCTTTTGTACGCTTGTAAACAATATAATGAGCGGTCACTGGAATAATTTTAACAGCTGTCGGACAAGTGGTTTAGAAATGACAACAGTGTAAAGTTGGTTGCAGTTTTTTCATCTCACCCTGTAAACCTCATACAGACATTAAGTTACCAACGCACATAAACGTCGTTAAACAATAATAAATGTTCGTAACAATGGTTGAGTACATGTTGAGATCACTAGTTCGACCCATCCGTTAGGCAAATAAAGTAACAACAAACAAGTAAAAAGCAGCTAAGTTCGGCCGGGCAGAACTTTTAATAACCTCCACCATTTGGAGGGAACTTGAAAAATTTTAACGAATTTCGAAAAATACCATATAAATGAAGACCTTTATACGAGGGCTATACGTAGACCTGGACCTGCATAATTTTTTTTTTGCCATAAGCTGTAGTACCCATAAAGGTCTTCACAAACGAAATTTGATAAAATTCGTGTGAATGATGTCGCTAAAATCATCAAAATACCGAATATCGGGAGGTACCGTTATATGGGAGCTATACGAAAACGTGGACCAATATAGCCTATTTACGAACTTAATCTGCCTACTGGCAATATACACATGTATGCAAAATTTTAGTCTTCTATCTCAACTCGTTCGGAAGTTAGGGTTATTACAACAGACAGGCAGACGGAAATGGCTAAATCATTTTTGAATTGTACGTTGATCCAGAATATATATACTTTGTAGGGTGGTACGAGACACAAACATGAATGTTTTGAGGAGTTACAAAGCAAAGACAAATTGAAGTTTTTTTTTTAATTGAAGGGTCTACAATTTAGTTTTTTGGGTTCCCACATTGCAATTATAATCTATAATTTTAAATGTTTGAAATCATAATCATTTAATTTTGAATAACTTCGTCACCCTTAATTTTCTATTGTTACTTTTTATGTGAGATACTATTTTCTTGTGCGACTAACTTTTTTTCTCTTGTTTTTTTTTTTTCTTTTGTAATTTTGACTGAATTGGACAAAGTGTCTTCAGATTTTTAGCGAAGATACTTCTAATGTCACCACAAAGTGCCAAATAACACCAATTTATTTGAAAACTGGGAGCTTCATAGTATTAAGATCAGGTGTCACTGGTATAGAGGTCTGCAAATTAAATCATCTTATCATCAATCTTATGGTAAGTGTAAAAAAAATTAAAAATGTTTGCCTTTAATTCAGACGATTCAAGTCGTTAACATCCATTTGACATATTTATGCAAATCCTTACAGAACGAATTACACAAATATATTAACATAATAAGGTTAGTAAGATTATAAAATACAGATAATTAGTGGGTCAATTAAATTTGGATTTATCAAAAATATTTTCTGCGTTAAATGTAATATTTTTTAAAATTTTTTATGTAGACAAGATATGTATTAAAGTTTATAGTCAGAAGAATGTTAAGCTTTTCTTTAATTCTAAAAATCTTGTATGTAGATTCTTTACATTAAGTTTTGGTGTTTTCGTATACATCAGTATGTACATGTACAATTATATGTATAAATGTTTGTTTATATATTAATTACCTGTTATTAAATTTAAAAGATCTTCTTTCAAGTCAAATCATCATCTTTACAACAAACACACAAAGTTATAAATCTCTGGATATAAATAAAAAAGGGGGTGTTGTTGTTTGACGTCACTGTTAAAGAAAATTCATTTAAAATGAATTTGAAAGGGGAAATCCATACAGATGAAAAAGGTGATGTTGCAGCAAACAAATAATATTTAGTTAAAAAAACCGTCCATTTCAAAACTTATATTATAGAATGAAGCATTGTAGAGCTTGGTTTTCAAAAATCAATTGGCATCAGTATCCCTATTTTTAATGCCAAACAGTCACAGAAAATCTTAAACTTGAATTATTTTCTACAAAATTGTTACTTTCTATTTTAAATTTATTAGTTTACAAAATTGAACTGATTTCAAAGCTGAAAATGTGTATTTCTTCAATAATATTGTTAGATAAGTCATTTTTCAGTTCATATGTATTGTACGTTGAACAAATGAATATTTATCTACTCGTCATTATCAATAAGTTGCACTTATCATTTCTTTTGAAATACACGAAAATGATTTTAAGCAAAATTTCATCATTGTGAACAAAATCTTGAATGTTTCGAACAGAAGTACTGAAATTAATTCATATAACAGAAAAAGATTTAAGGTAATGCATAATATATTGGTTTACCATCATATTAGTACACAAAAATATGGTTTTATACCCTACAACACCATGTGTTGGGGATATTATATGTTTGATTGGGCCAAAAATTATATAACACCTTTGCAGATGATCACAGAATATTTATCAGTTGACTGGACCAAAAACAGAAAATGTTCCTGATTTAGCAGTTGCTCTAAAGGTGGCAAGCATAGACCGAGCGACGCGGAATTTAGTATGGGGTTAGATTTTAGGGCTGGGCAATCGAATAATATTTAGCGGGTGAAATAGACCACAACTTTTATATAAGAAAATACGAAAATGTCCATTAAACCGCGAATATTTCTAATTCCAGCGTAATCACATATACATTGAAAGGTCACTTCTGACCATTACAGTAGCGCTGATAGCCAAGATATCGGATATATAACAAAATAGATACAATATATATGTAAACGAAATAGATCTCAGTTATTTTACTTATAAGACAATAACTGCTGGACTGATTTTCACAATTCTCATAAATTTGAAATGGTCTCATGCCAAAAAGGATAAAATCTAAGAAAATTGCGTAAAAATATGCCAATAAAAATGTGATTATTTTTTATTACATTTATTCACTTTTTGTAAAACTTTTTATACAATTTTCGTCCGATCCTCACGAAATTTTACATGGGGGTAGGGTTTGGATTAGAATTAAAGGCTATTGTTTTTGAAGATGTACATTTAAGGGTTCAAATGGACCAACAAAATTAAAATTTTTCTGATTTTGCAGTCGCTCTAACAGGCCACAATTGAAAACTAATCCACACGAAAGAAGTCTAGCATTTTGGTGACCGTTGGTAAAATGGACCACAGCTGTAAAATGGACCGCATCTTTCGTGTAAAATTGTTTTGAATACCTAACAATATGACGGAGTGCGTAAATATTGGAAAATGACCAAAAGCCTAAGGGTAACATCTGGAGAGGGCTCTGTGACATTATTTTGAAAACGAAATCTTCCAAAATAGATTTGGACATAAGAGGGATTTTGACATATTATGGTGTTGTTGTGTATCTCATGGTCGGCCCCACATGACAATAGCCTTTGCTTACTTGTTGTAAAATCTGTTTTTGCAACATACATTTTTATATACCCACCGCAAGAACACTGTATATTAAAATTGTCATTTAATTTTTACACTCCACATTGTAGTGCAGGGTATTATGTCGTTGTGGAACCACAGTTATTCTTTAAGGATCTCCATAAGTCCGTCTGCCTCTTTTTATGTATTGTTGCAAATAAAGGTAGGCAGCATTTTTTCCAAAGCTGTAATTCGGCCGGGTCGAACTTTGAATACCCTCCATCATTTGGAACGAATTTAGTAACTCTCAAAAAAATCCGTTAAAAATTCTGTAAAAATCTTAAAAATACCGAATGTATCTGTTATAATGGGATCTATACGACGTTATGGACCTGCATAGGTAACTTTTAGCATAAGGCATTACAATATTCAAATGCGAAACTTAAAAAAAAAAATCGGTGAATAATGTAGGTAAAATCATCAAAATACCGAATATCGGGAGGTACCCTTATATGGAGGCTATACGAAGACGTGGACCTGCACATACAATCTCCTGCCATAGGTTGTAGCATCCATTTCGAACTTCTAATACCAAATTCGAAACAATTCCGGTGAATAATGTCGCTAAAATCGTCACAATACCGAATATCGAGAGGTACAGTTATATGTGGGGCTATACCAAAACGTGGAACTACACGGCCCATTTTCAATACCAAATAGACGGATAGACGGATGGACATGTTATGCTGATCAAGAATATATATACTTTGTGGGGTCTAAAATGTATATTTCGAGGTGTTACAAACGAAATGACTAACTTAATATAACCTCCATACTATGGTGGAGGGTATAAAAATTGTTTAATTTTAACAAACTTTGTGTCAAGAAATCAAGCCATTTAATACAAAAACGTTAACAAGGTGTTTGTCCATGAATTCAGGATGAAGTTTAAGAAATCTTATTCAGTTAATGCAAATTTCTTTTTTAATTAATATACAATTTTGTATGGCCTTGATAATGACAAGATACTTTCAATCTTTAAAATAATAAAAATGTTGTGGGTATAAAAACAGTTTATTTATTAAAAACCGTTGCCGCTTCCGTTGTAAGTGACAAATAGAAAGCAGACCACAAATTATGTAGTTAGAATATCTATTCAAAATTTAATTATTAACTTGCATTAATTAATATTATAATACTTTAAGAGATTTATTTTACTATGCTCATTTACTGAAGACAACATTTCATTGTAACATTTATAGAAAGTAAAACCAGTTTTAAAGAACGTTACAAATATGTAAAATATTTATGATTGCACTTTTACATGAAGTAAATGAAGTGTACATTAGGTTGGTACTACAAGAAATTTAGTTATGGTTGAGGGAATATATATGCAATTAAAATTAATTTTGTTTCAAAACGTTGAAATTACATTTGATTGGTGCAACAGCTATTTACTTGATGTGTGCAAAATTCACCCCAATATATATCAGCCTTTTTAATTTCAATACTTAGCAACTCAAATACGCATTTTACATCCGGTATTTCCAACTTGTTTTACACCATCGCATCGATCTGAATAAACTACATACATACAAACATATTTACATACTAAAGTGAACACCATTCAAACATCTGTTAACTGACAAATACCAAGCAGTCAATAATGTTTACTTGTTTCTTATATTTAAAAATAACCTTTTGTGCCAATGTACTTTTTAATATTTTTTTTCAATTCAGCGTTTTGTGTAAATGACTCAGAAAAAATCAATTCTTTATAATTTGTCAAATCAAACAAATAATAAACATTGAATGGAAGCAAACAGCACATTTCCTAGCAGAGAGCATAGACAATCACCATTATCGCACCACCACCATTGCTATAAGATAATCCATTCAACAGCTTACGGCGAGAGAAGGGCAAAAATAAAATTAGAAAAAAACAAACAGGTGTCGTGAGATGGTGAAAAGCACGAAGTTTTGGGATCTTCCAAAAAAAACTTTAGTTTTCGTTGGAACTTTAAAATTCTATTCAAAATCTTGCATTTTACAACAGCTTCTGCATAATTTTAAAAGAAGACATTTGTCATGCTTACAAATAATTGTTTGCGCTTTACAATGTAAATAAGTGTTATAAATTTTGACATATATTGCATTGTGTAACACGTGTAATTTAATGTATCCAAAATTCAATGTAACTCGCGATCTTACAAATAACCGAATTCCGTTAAAGTACAAAAATGAGTAATACGAAAAAAATTAAATTTATTTGCTGAAAAATTGGAAAGTCTTTTCTCAATTTAAAATTAATTTTATATTGTGTCATAAAGACCTATGTGTATATAAATTTTGAGTATTGAATATCACTTTGTTTAAAAATACATTTGATAAAATGATTTATTTGCCGAAGTTTCACATTTCCTTAATCAGTTAGGATTTATTTTTAAAACGACAATTCGATGCTTTGTTAAAAAAAAATATTTCACTTTCAGAATCCCATAAGCCACTGACAAACCCTACTCCACAAAAAAATTAACTCATATGTTGCACTCCCAGTTACCTTGAATTCTCTTTAGCTGCAAAAATAATAAAACACATAATTGTTTTCTGTTTCTTTCGTTTTCAGTTTTTGTTTTATTTTTCATTTCTTTGTTTCTTATCATTATAATATTATTTAGTTGTTGTAGTTTTTTGTTTTAAATTTCTTTTAAACATTTCAATTTTCCATTTTGTGTATTATGAGATATTTATTTGTAATTCAATGTTTGTTTTAGGAATTATTTGGTGAATTTCTCCCATATATTTTGCGTTTTTATTTTGCATGAAATTTTAAATTATTTTCTTTATATATTTACATAGCAGTTGCTTTATTTTGTTTTATTTATGTGTATTTTTATTTTTAATATTTTTAGCAAATGTATTGGTATTTTCTGTATAAAAAAATTAAATAAAAACCTTTTAAATAATAAGAAAATTCATAATAAAGCTTTAACTTAAAGAAATTAATCAAGATAATAATTGCTTGTATTTTGGCTATATCAGAATTGTCCAAAAATCAAACTCAAGCATATACGATTAGTAAGGCATATAGTCTTATTTGATAAAAGAAAGGAAAAACTAAAATTAACAATTTAATATTTAATTATATTTATATTTGTTTTTTTTTTTTTTCAATTTTTAAATGAACATTTCATTTGAATTGCCACCAATTAATGAATTTAAAATAACGTTTATTTAAAGGAAGTAATTACATACATATATATAATTTTCTTGCATATTCCTGGAAACTATGGGTAATTGGTTTTTGGGAATTGTTTCTTGATTCAATGTATATAACGGCCAAAAAAGTTTTTTAAATAACGTTTCTTAAGATTTGTCAACTGGAAAACAAATAAAGTAGTGGAGGGTTTTATTGAGCGAATGCATTTCATGAAAATTGTCTACTTTTTTAATAATAAATAATAAAAATGCCGATTTAAAGAAAAAACTCTGTTGTGTTTGTAAATAAAACAACAACTGGCAATTTTATGTGTTGCAATTATTTATAACTCTAAGAAGTACAATTAAGATGATATATTTTAAATGTATAATTTAAAATTTGAAATATTATGACTTCCAAATAAATTGCATGCTTTTTTAAGCAAATTTAAACGTTTTTTAAACTAAATTTTGGGGAAAAACCAAGTTTTCTATAATTTCTTTGATATTAGGTGTGGAAATGGTTCGAAGAAAATTTCGCATATATGATGATTAAAGCAGGTTGCTGTCCACAAAAATTCTCACTTTCACTTCGCAATAACTGCTACCCCATTCTGAAAATTGATACCTTTTTCTATTCCTCAACAATAATCTCCATATTTAGTTCTGTGGGAAGATAGGAGTTAGAATGGGTTAATTTCATTTGTCCTGCGGCTCTCTTTTCCAATAATTTATTCTTCATAACTGTAAATTTTGCTTTACCCTTGCAAATAATGTACGCAAAAGACATTTTCATATTTCAGTGGTTTTTAGTTATGATTGGAATACATTTCAGAGATTTTTTTGTCAAAAACGGGTTTGTTTCAAAAACGTGACAACGGGGTACAATATAACTGCTCCGGCATTCCGATCCAGTTTTTTGTATCAGGAGCAAAGAAAGCAAGATATTTATTCCAGTTTTTGTGGAATCTTTGTAAATTGGACTTCACAGTAACAACTATTCTCACAGTAGACGAGAATGTTTGTTGACGAAACTTTGTGGAGTAACTTAAACAAGTTAAAAGCAGCTAAGTTTGGCCGGGCCGAACTTTTAATACCCTCCACCATTTCGAAGTAAATTGAAAATTTTCGAAAAAAAAAAAAAAAATCCCAAAACTACCATTTAAATGAAATCCTTTATATAGGGACTACACGAAGATGTGAAATTTACGAAATTTTTTGTCATAGTGCCCATTACGGACTTCATATACGAAATTTGTATAATTACGGTGAATTACGTCGCAAAAATCATGAAAATACGGAGTATCATACAAAAAATTTGGTCATAGACTGTAGTACCCATTACGAACTTCAAATACGAAATTTTAAATAATTCTGGTAAATAATCTCGCTAAAATTATGAAAATACCGAATTTAGGGAGGTACCGTTATATGGGGGCTATACGAAAACGTGGACCGACATGGCCCATTTAGGAACTTAAGCTGCCTACTGGTAAACTATGCATGTATGCTAAATTTTAGCCTTCTATCTCAATTCGATCGAAAGGTAGCATGATTACAACAGACAGACGGACATCGATAAATAGTCTTAGAATTTTACGCTGATCTAGAATATATATACTTTGTAGGGTCTATTATGAATATTTCGAGGAGTTACAAACGGAATGACAAAGTTAATAGAATGGTGGAGGGTATAAAAATCAACGTACGGACCTGTTAAAATAGTGCAAAGTAAAAAAAATTGAAATCTTCTTTGGTTTTGTATTCGCCAGAAACTTGTTTTTTTTTTCATTTTAAAGTACAATTAAAGTGGGTTAATAGATGATGTATGTATTTTAAATGACAATCCAACATGTTTTATTACTGACGAAACACCTAAATAAAGCTTTTTATTTAAAGCCTTGAAGGTAACATAGAGTGAAAATACTCGGAGATTTTAAAACATTTCCACCTACTTCTAAGGAAAGCCAGGGCAGCTTTTTCCATACCAAGAAGTGCAATATCACCTCCTGAGCTCCTTCTACCTTCGACATTTAAATCATTTTAAAAAAGGGATAATTTGAAAAGGGAATGGCGAACACAGGTTTCTAAAGACCCTAAATAAAGAATTGCAATTTATTTAGAAATAATTAGAAATTATAAGCGATTGCGAAATATTCTTTGCCCAGTTGTTGTGTTTTATTATTAAAAAAAGGAAATTGAACTATATTTGGGAACACAATCTGTTTGTTTCTTTTTTTAATACATAATAACAAATATATAGTGTATTGAATATATCTAAAATATATAAAATCCGAACTTATAAATAGTATTCTTTAAAAACAAATTCAACAAATTTTCTTTAAACGGCATTTGTTAATAACAAAATTATTAAAGTTATTATATTGCAAGTCCCTTAAGTTAGGGAACTTTTGAGGTTATAATTTATGTATAATCCAAATAGTAGTTGTTGTTTGATCCAAATAAATATTGTTATGTAATACAATACATATCTTTTGGAAAAAATAGAATTAACATTAGTTCAAGTTATTTTCCATTTTTTTTTTTTATTGTTTGATGCTGTGGTCATCATTATTTTGAAGGCAAATCCTTCTATTTTTTATAATTTTTCTTCGAATAGCTGAAGAAGCTGATTTAATATTTGTGGAATATTTTTTGAATATTTCTTCAGTCACATACTTAAGATTCGACAAAACGGTTGTCGTTAAAGATTCTATTTGTTTTTTCAGTTTTTGTGTTTTTCTTTGTTCCTAATGCTCACCCATTAATTGCAATTCTCATTAGAAAGCATATCAATTATATTCCATTTTTTTGCATTACTTTGCAATGACGTTGTTTACAAGTGGAAAAGTGTATAGGTATTTTATAATCATTTTAAGTGTTTGGATAAAAACATTTCTTTTTTTATAACATTAACTTTCTGGTTTTTAAGTTGTCAACAAATAGAATAGAATACACTCAACATGTTTTGTGGTTTGTTCTTTTGTGTGTCTTTAGAATTTTTCTTTGTCATAGATATATGATTTAGTTGCAATAGTGGATATTATGTAGCATGTATGTATGTATGTGTTGTATCTCTTTGAAGATTCTGTAATGTTTAACAATTTTTGTTAGATAAGAGTACTCTTATGTTGTTTTTTATAAATATAAATATGTATGTGTGTATTTAATTATTCAACACTTGTTTATAGCTTAAACATATGATTTTACTTTTTTGTTTTGTATAAATCATCGCTTATGTTTATCTCTGGCTTTATTTGGTTCTTCGGTGCTATTACTGTTTCGAAAGTCTATAGTTAAAGATCCTTTCAAAACTGGAAATACATTAAGTGAAAAATCAATTAGAAAATTTATTTGTTATAAAAAATGTCTGATTTGTTTAAATATAAAATATTCTAAGTGTTTATTTAAATGCAAAAATATGCTTGTTTATGAAACACGAATTATTAGGGATTTAAGAAATCGATCCGCATTTTAGGACCTTTCAAGGAATAATAATAAAGTAAGATTTATATACTGAAAATCTTTAAAGCATCCCAGCATTTCAATGTAAAATTTAAAATACTAAACTATATATGTTTTAACATGTGGATAAAAGTTTACAAACTTTCATGTTACCCATAAACAAATTTGAATTTTCTTCCATAAAAATTCCTTCGTCTAACGATGACTGTTTTCCCACAATTGGTTTGAACATGTCATCAAGGTTACGTTGAGTTCCAATATATTATAAATTCCTCCATTGCATTTCATTACTTATTATTTTTCCTCGAAGACGTTAAATGTAATCCCTCAATATTTTAATAAATTAAAAGTAAAAATATATGGTATTTTATGATGTGATTTGTACTGACATGGAACAAATTGAAAAGACTGAATGGAGGGCTTTTTCTTTTCTTACTTTATATCGCTAAAAACTATTTTCAATCAAAATAATAAATTCTGAATTATTTTTGGAGTTCCTCTTTTGCATCAATTTATTAGCAGACAATACATTACAAATATTTAGCAACTGGTAGCAAGACAAGATCAAAGTAGGAATTCAAATGAATCTACAATTCACAAGGCATTTAGGGAACGTATCGAAAAACCAAATAATGTGTTAGCTACACAAAAAAAACTTTATTTTCAAAATAAATGTGAACAGACGCACGTTTTAACATATTCTTCCAAATCAGTACAAAATACCATTTAAATAAAAAAATTGTTTTCCATTCTTTTTTATTTTGAATATTTGTTTCATTATTAACATTTAAAATGTTTCAAAGAAAGCAAATTAATTTATATTTCTTTATTTTTCTATATAATTTGCAATAAATACTAATAAAAATATATTTATTTCTGCAAATAAAAAAAAACAATTTTGCTAAATTATAAGACGTTTTTGTGGGTTGTAAAAAAAAATAATAAACGAAAGAAAAAAACAACGTCTTTAAAAACTTATTAGAGCATAATACAAAAAATTAATCATTAAAATTAAAAAAAAAATGCGCTCTTTTAGCTTGTTAATGATTGATTAAATTTATCCTTAAATTACGCTAAACGTCTGATTTGTTACGAAACTTAAGAATATATATAAACATAACAAACTAAATATCTTGATATCAACATTATGACCTGTGACGCGGCGGAACGCTTGGAATTTTCTTTCATATGCATATACACAAAATAAAAAGAATTTATTAATTTTTTTCTTTCCATGTAATATAATAATCTTGTGGGCACACAAAATCTAGTGTAGGGATAACAGCTAAAACGGGAAGTCATAGAGTTATAACTATTTTCTAGTAGTCATCATCATCGTCATCATTGGATTCATTTGATTCTCCAAAAAGAAGGCTCATATTACTTTGATGATGTATCTGGAAAAAATGTTGTGGCAACGTAGAATGGGAAAATACCAGAAAACTATGAGAAACTAAGGTAATTTTCGAAGAGGTTTTTGTTAAAGTTGGTATTTAATTTATTACAAAACATAATATATAAAAAATATTGGACGCGAATTTGGAAAAAAAATACAACTGGAAAAATTAGTAAAGTTTCAGTATATGTACAAATGTCCTTTTGTATGTGCTAGAGTACGGATTATAATAAAGTAGTTATACTAACCAGTCAAGAAAAAAAATATTTCCCAATTAGGTGAAAGTGCTGTAAGTAATTAAAGGCAATAACTTGTATCACATTTCTTACTTTCATACTTTTAAGACCATAAGGTTGTCTGGTATAATGAATTCGTGTTTTGCTTCTTTACAGCATCACTTACAGCGATTTCACCTAATTTCATTATCTGTACATTTTCCGATCAGGACATTATAAGATATTTTGCTATTGTCTTTACCAAAACCAGAAAACCCCAAATCAAAACCATAACCTCCAAAATGTTATAAATGTAGGCGCATAAATAATTTGAATTATACATATGTATAGCAGAGAAGATACGAGTATAGAGTATTATATACACCTTTATTATGTAAATAAAAATAAAGTTAAAACGAGTGATGAATATGAGTTTGCATTTGTATGTGTTTTTTTTTTTTTTTTTTTGTAACTTTCTTTTCATGATTATTTTCAATTTCGCATTTTAACAGTTATGATTAATGCTATGAGAATTTGCATGTATTTATATGTGTTTGCGAGTGTGTTTAAAACATTAAAAATATATATTTATATAGTTGGTAGGTTGCTTTTTTGCTTAAAGTATTATTTTCTATAAATTAAATAAACTAAAGAGTATGTATTTATAGTTATAATAAAATGTAAAATGGTAATGGTATATGTGCATGTGTGCGTTCCATGTATTGGTATTGTATGTGCAAATGATAGTGAATATATACACGTAGATATCTTTTGTTTTATTTAAATCAGAGATTCCGTTAGAATATCTGTGTTCCATCAAAAAGATCCGGGTATATATAGTATGATGGAATACTCAAAATTACACTTCATAATTGGTACGTTGTGTGTGTAGCTTATGAAGCATAAAATGTAGTCCAAAACAAATGTACACCGGGACTAATTGTGTATTTGTTGCAGGACATGTGGTTGATTTGTGACAAAATCAGGTTTCGCAACAATTCAATCAAAAACTTTTATGTAACAAAACAAACAATTCAACCAACAACCTTTCATCAACAAAGCCAATGTTTACCCGGAGTGAATATATGTGTGTGCGTGGATTCAAATTTTAGACGACAACAACCATAATCAAAGTAAAATTAACTTTACTGTACCTTGCTAGAATATTGAGTTTTTTGTGTTGTTCCATTACCACCATTGCTGGTACCGCCTGAATTAGAGCTGGAGCTATGGCTTCCTCCGGCAAGGGAACCATTCGCTGCTGGGCCCATACTGCCTGTATTGACGTTCGGGTTTAAACTACTACTGCCACTGCCACAGCTCGATTTGGAGGACGATTCATGTCGCTTCTTCTCCTTATCACGCTCACGGTCCTTTTCGCGATCACGATCTTTCTTTTTACTGCTACTGCTACTCGAATGTGGGTTCGTTGAACTTGAGTGTGAAGATCCGCCATATGGCGCATATGCCGAAGAAGATTGACTACTACTATTATGGCTGTATGATGGATGTGTTGCCTGTGCACCCACATTGTGATCTGATGACGAAGTTCCACTGCTATACGTTTCAAGTTTATCCTTAGATATTTTAATTTTTAAGACTGGCGGGGCAGCATCTGTGTGTGAAGAATGGCTTGTTGTTGGCTGTGAACTAAGATCTCCCATAATTCGATCCTTAGGTATTTTAATTTTAAAACCAATTGGTTCTCCCGCAGATTCCAGTTTTTCCTTGGATATCTTAATCTTAACATGCTCTGCGCTTTCCGATTCTTTCTCTCTTTCCTTGTCTTTGTGGCGATCTTTGTCCTTTTTATGTTTCTTGCGTTCTTCCCTGTCTTTTGACTTGTCCTTATCCTTCTCCTTATGCTTGTGCTTGTCCTTCTTTTTCTTCTTTTCAGATTTACCTCCACTTGTACCATGATCTTCAGTTTCCATGGCACTTACATCTGAATTTCCAGATAGTGCTGCATTGGCCGCAGTTGCCGAAGAACTAGAGGTATTATGTGCAGGATTTTGGACTGAGGTAGTGGTGGTGCTGGTGGCCGTAGGTTCGAAAAGTTCGGCTGGTGGCTGCAAACTAGGAGTTATAATTGAATTTTCAGTTTTCAACAAAACGGCCGGTGGACAAAGGCTTTCCTTCAGGAGATTTCGAACCAAATCCGGATTAGTTTCAATACCATTAACCACTTGGCTATGTTTGCCTGTGTCGCCTGCATTGTCCAGTTTACGAATTTTGCTATCACGTAAATGAATATCGTCTTCTGATTTGACAGCCTGTTGGTCATTGGGTCTCTTAACACCGCCGCTGCCAATACTACCAGCAGCATTACTTGTACCAGCAAGTTCGTTGAGGCTTGACATTTGACCTTCGAGTTTCACAGACTTCAACATTGGCTGGGGTTGATTTACTCCGGACGACGATGTATTGTTGCGACCCGAATTGGGCGAGGGATCTTGTTGGCTATTGGAGGAGGAACGATTCTTGTCTTTCTTTGAAGGTGTGTCTTTTTCGACTTTGACCTTTGGTGGACTTTCTTTAGTGGCAGCTAGTTTATAACCTGCATAACCATCGGCAGCATTAAGATTATGTGACATGCCTCCATTATTGGTATAGTTAAGATTTTGCGGTATTTGATGTTGCTTGGATTGTTGTTGAGGCGGATGAGATTGTTGCTGTTGAGCGTGTGTATCCTGTTGTTCGGGCACTTTTTCATTCCACTCAGGACTAAACATGGAGCTCACAGTTTTTGTGACAGGATTCTGGTGAGAGGAGAACTGCTGCATTGTGTGGTCCTCGCCGGAATGCGGTAATGGTTCAATTTTACAATAGTTATTGCTTAACGAAGATGCTGTATGGGATTGTTGCTGCATATCGTGCTGTGTTGGTGGCATGCCGGAGTAACTCGACTCCGGTGGAATCAATTGTTTATGGTTGTGTGTTGAAGTTTGTGTGGGCTGTTGCATATGGACGGAAAGTTGTTTAGATTGTTCATGCTTAAGACTGCTACTATTACTAAGGTTATTGTTGTTGCTGTTACTGCTGCTGCTATGACGTGATCCCTGCTGTTGCTGATGAAAACTGAGTAAGTTATTTGGAGGACCATTTGTTGATTGCTGTGATGGCGGAGGCTGATTATAGCCTCTGGATAAATGTTGCTGCATCATATTGCGTGACATATCATGTATGGCTTCCAATTTGTTTGTCACTTGATTGGGCACACCACCTGGAGGAATTTGTTGGGTACTGCCATATTGCTGCGAAGATGACGATGAGGAAGAAAAAATTGCTTTATTGTTACTGCTGCTATTTTGCTTAGACTGTTGTTGCTGTTCCGCAGGCATCCGGCCAGAGTGATCTTTTGCCATAGAACGACCTGAATCCTGTTGCTTTTGAGCCATTTTATGGGGCAAACTATGCGGCGGTAGACTGTGTGAACCAGTAGGTTGCGGTGGAATATTACGATCCCTAGATTTGTGGTAGTTCACATCCATTGAATGGCCTTGTGAGGATTGACGAGGTAATTGTTGTCCAACCATGCCGCTCGACATTGATGATCTCGATGAAGAGCTTGACGATGATGACTTTGAAGATGGGGCCATCATCGATGACTGGTTATGACTCGAAGACGATGAGTGATCTCTTTGCCGATTAACAAGATTTGTACCATATGGTGGCTGCTGCTGTTGTTGTTGTTTGTGTCCGGCACTGAGCTTGTGGTCTTTAAGAGCAGAAGCATTAAAATCTGTTCAAAAGCAAAAAATAAAAAAATTAAATTATTACCGGGAACATCTCCAGCTGGATAGCCGATTTTGGGGGGATGGTGTGAAGACGATGACGAGGAGGACGATGAAGAACTGTGGTGAGAGCGATGCTGACTGGAGGAAGAGTGCATTTCAGATTTACGCATTTGCTGAGGTGGTGGTGGTTGGTGTGGTGGCGGCGGTAGCATTGAAGCCGCCATGTTCTGTTGCGATTGATCGTTTGCCGCTGACCCTTGTCCTCCGTACTGAGAGGATGATTGTGAACTACTCGCACCACTCACAGGACCATTGTCGCCAGCTGGTTGATACATTTTCATCATATCAGCCATCTTCCAATCTTGTTCACCTTTCTTTTCTTTTACTTGTCCTTGACGGTTATTGCTGGCCCCTTGGGCCATAGCCTTTATGGAATTCAGCTTAGCTTTGAGTCGGGCAGGACTCTTTTCATATATCGTAATAAATTCGTCCGTAAGCTTCTTAAGTAAGTCCATCGTCACCGTCTCATCAACATAATGGAACCAATGTTTCCCCTCTGTAGATTGAGGAATCTATGTGGCAAGAAATAACATAAGGGACAAAATGAAACTCAATTAACTGCAGTTTGTCCCCGATTATGGAAAATACAATATTTACCTCCCATCGAGACCATTTACAAGCCAAATAAATGCAAAAACAGGCTACAACAGTGGGCTTATATTGCAGGCACATTGAAGTCAAATGCAAACTATTCGATGCCAAGAAATAGGAAGTTTGGGCCAGTTCTTTGCAAGCTGTAATTAGATTAAACAATTTGAAAATGTTCGCATTATATTTTGCAAATTAATTTTGATCATCATCATCATCTTATATGTCTAAAAATAACTTATATATAAAATAGCATATACATGAAAGCTAAATTGTATGCATAGTGCTTTTAATATGCCTGGACTCTATTAATATAGAGATTGTTTAAACAGCTTTTCTATCCTAATCAAAGGCAAAAGTAAGACACGGAAACATATATTTACAAACATAAATAGGCCGTAACAACAGTGACATGAACTATAAATTATAAAATTTATTATTACAATGGATATTATAAATACGAAATGAATTTGCTTTCTAGATTCTAAAATCTGTTGATGTTTGGAAAATCATTTTCGAGTTCATTCCTGAACTTAGCAGTACAACTTTCAACATATGTCACTAATACATTGCGTTTACTTCATTTATCCCAATTACAAATATCTATTTGTTCGCTTTCCCATATAATTATATTAATTTACAATCAAACTCTAAACATATGTATATTTACCCTTAACCAGATGACATGTTTTCACGACATGAGTGTGTGGATGATCTATGGCCACATCAAATCCCAATGTTTGAAGTAGGACATTTTCGTTGAAGACCAAATCTTGAGCCTGTTCCACGTAATAGGCATCCGATGTAGAGGTAGTCGGCTGACTTAGGCACTTATTTGCCGCCCTTATGACATGCTCTAATTTACGTGGCTGCTCCTCCACTTTGGCAGCCAAGAACAGGCTTGCGGCAGCAATACTATTGCGATGAAAATGTGTAAACGAATGAAATGCATAGAAACGATGCATATACACGATGGCAGTGTTGATGCATAATTGTGAGCTGAAGGAAAGATTCAATCATTAAATAAAGTCCATTTTAAGTGGGATGTAACTTCGGGCCTATACTTACACTTGCAACCTTTGGCCCATATCCTGTATAAGATAAGCGGTCATCTGGCGATAAGACAATTCCTGATCAGGCGTGATGCCGTAGCGCCTGCTGGGCGAATTCGCCAAATCTTCGGCGGTAAAATACCACATGGAATCTTTGTCGCGGTCACCATTATTGCTTCGCACAGGTGACGGACTTGGTATCCCACTCATTTTTTATCACAACCAAGGAATTTGGGTATGTAGGAGATTGGATGAGGAATAGTAATGTGGTGATGATGAGGGGGGAACTTTAAACAAAACACGGGGCAAAACAAAATTCAGCATTTATACACTAAGCATCACTTTCCAATTTTATCTCTTAATGTTGTTTTTGTTGTTTGTTTGTAATATTTTTGCTATGCATACATTGAGAAGAGAAAAAGTACAGGTATGCACTATTACGACGACAACGACGACGCTTGCTCTGCTGACAATGAATGCCGACGCTTGTTATTGCTGTTTAGGTGCGTTGTTTTGATACTTTTGACGCTGTTCGGTTGCTGTTGAGATACGGCGTCGGCGCTATGTTCCGCTGCTACTGCTGCTTGTTAATCTATACACACTACCATGCATCCAAAATCGATCAGGAATGGTTATTTTTCCCTTTGTCAAAACAGATGACAAATTTCTCGTAACCAAATTGACGGAATTTTTCGACACAATATATAGTGTTTGCTTTGGGAAGGGATATTCGTAATTTCCACGAATCGGATCGAAGAAATTTTTCTTTTCAATTTGCCATGAAGAAGCCACGAGTATTTGGAAACTCACACACAAACACACGCGCACTTATACGTGAACGTCTCTATATTATTTCTTTCTTCGTCGTTTTGTGAAATCACTTTTCACTACCGCCACTAAAAACTCCGCAAATTATGCAATCGGAAGTTCAAACGCGGACGTATCGGCTAACAAATGTGGAGCTACACATTTATTTTCTATTTTAGTGCAAATTATATGCACTAATTTTAATATTTTCGAGAATTTTTTAAGAAATTAACCACTAGAAAAAATTATCGCCGACGACAAAGCAGTTTAATCGATACAGCAATACGGCAACCCTTGCCGTTGAAGTACGGTAACATTGGCGAAAGTGGTTGACAGCCAAATTTGTATAACACAACCGGCTCACATTATGTGATACATTGTACGATTTTACATTTACCTTATGAGTTCTTCCAACAATAAGAAAATATAATTTGATTATTAAATATGTAATTTAATAAAATTATTTTACTTTTTTGTTTGCAAACACTGCAACACTAATCGCAGCGGCTGCTGGATATGTATTAAATGACATTGGAATTTGTAACAAAAGGAAATGTCAATAGCTAGGTAAATACCACAAAAAATATAATGCCTGACTTCAAAATTCAGTTACCTGTGTTTATGACAGTGATAATAGTATAAGTCCTTAGAATGTCGATTCGCAGAATAAAATGTGTTCATATGTGCAAAAGTTATAAAGTAACATTTTACATATACGCTAAATCCTTCGGTTTAAAAAGAGTGATTAATATGTTAGATGTGGGAAAAATTTGTCATCAAATTGTAAAATCACTTATTGCAATAAATCCATACATGATTCTACCTGTACATGCAGATGTAGGTAATTTTAAATGTTGCTCAGTTTCAGAACGGCAATAATGTAAAACTTTTTTACCACGACAACGGATTTTCCCTTTATGATATCGAAAATAAATTGCAAAACTAGTAGTTTCTTGTAGATTTTAGAACAGACCATGTGTGAAATCTTCATACTTTAATCGAGCTATTAGCGCTTTTACACCAAACTTCGTGTATGATCTTAAATTGCAAAGTCCTTAGGGTCTACATTTAGAGCTAAATTTCCATATCAACACTTTGGTATGTAATTTTCACTCACGCTCTCTATTGTAAGTTTTATGATTTACGGAGTCTTATGAAGTTTAAACTAAAAGTTTGAAAACACAGTCAGCACTTCATATTCTTTCGTTGGAAATGCCAGATTATAATGAAATGTCAAAGCCGTTGCGAATTCTGACGCCGGTGTCCTATATATATTTTCTTAGACGAAACAAGAAATTTGATTCTTGTTCATCCTTAAATAATTAAAAATAAGACTGTAATCTCAATAATTACTTAAAATATATTTAGAAAATAGGTAAGAATGCATAGAATACAAATTTTCTGTGTATTCTTAGTGACTGGCGCTGACACTTTTTATTGTGTTGTATAACGTATTTTTCAATAATCGATAACTTTTTATCGATGTCGATAACGACGGCTTATGACATGTTCTCATGGACATCTGAATAATAGCATGTTCCATTGGAAACCGAACAACGTTGTTCGCTCCCAGAATTACGTACGCGAACTAACCCGTTCACACGACACCATCCGCCATGCATAGTAATATGATTCATAAATTCTAATGTTTTGTTTCTATGTTTTTATGGAAATTTTAATTCAAATGACACAAAATATGAATAAAATTGAATATAAAAAAATTTCCCTTCTTTCAAACGTGTTTTTTCTTAAAAAATTGTATACATTTTCAGAAAATTAAAATGCCATTATCAATATAATTTAATACTTTTGCAATTTTGAACTCTACAGAAGAGGTACATGTTAAAAAAAGGTTATTGAGACGTTCGCAAAATTTATGCTGTTTTCTTTCTGGAATTGTGCGTATAATCGACCCTATGGACAAGATGACAAGATAGAAAACTGAACTGAAAATACCATTCAAAATTTTAATTTCTATTCATGATCTTCATTTTTTCTGAAATTTTGTAAAATTCCATTAAAAATTTGTTTTTTTTTTTCAATTTTTAAATGTTAATTATTTAGTGATTTGGTTCGAACAATGTATAAATAGGAGTGATCGCTCAGGAAATTTTGTGTGAAGAATTAAATCGTGTTTTAATAGTTAAAGTTCGAACAACGAATAGAGAACGAATCAAGTGCAATGGAACGCAACATAAAATTGTTCGGATTTACTATTAAAAATTTGCCCCAATGTCTACATGAATATCATCACGAGTAAAACACAGATTTTTTATTTGTTTTATTTTAAATATACATAAGTATAATTTTATTAGTTAATATTAAAGACATATAACAAAACTTATACATTATAATTCTCTAAACTTTTTTTTGTTCAAATATTATTCTAATTGTATTATCTTTGCTTTATTTGTGTGGTTTTGTGATTTGGATGAATTTAAAATACATGTTCTTCACTAAAATATTGTATTTAATAAAGTTGCATTTTTTAATAAGTTTTAAGACTAATGAGGTTCTTGGGGTCACACATTGTTTATTCTTCGGCTGTCGTCGTCATTCATCATTGAAACCATTTTAAAACTATTCTGAGGAATAAATAAATACATTTCTACTATAGAAAAATTATGTATACACATTCGTATGTATGTAAAGTGTTTTTATAAATGTAATGATACAAAAATGTTTTAGTTTTTGGGAATTTTGGGGATCATAAATAGTTGGGGGTCACAAAGGAACATGGGATATGGAATTTTATTAATTTTTTGCTTTTTTAAGTGCATTTCTTATGTGACATTTTTACATGTTTTTATAAATATTTTTCAAAATTTTTATTTTTAAGTTTTCATTTTTAAAGTATGAGGTCCAAATGTTGTGTTGCTTCCGTGTAGAATAGAATAATTTTGTATTCTTGTCCCAATTATGCATTAGCAATTATTTGTTAATTTTTAAGTGCATCCTTACAAAGTAATTGACTGAAACATGCATTTTTGTTTTGAAACATATCAACGTTGTTGTTGTGGAGTTTGCATTTGTTTTGAGGTTTTCAAATTGTTTGGTTTAAAGGTTATGTTCATAAGGTTTGATTAAGTGATCATTTGATATCGCTTTGTGGTAAATAGAAATATATTTTATCTTTTCTTCTTATATAAAAATGTTTAATATATGTTAATATAATTTACTTTGTGTTTTTTTTTTTTTGTTATGTGATAAATGTTTCGTTGTACTTAATTTTTTTGTTTTCATACTTTCGACTTCAAAGGTTGTACATTAATTTGCATATTAAAGTTTTCATAGGGCGGGGGAGGGGTTTACAATGGAATTTTGTGGGTAATTATTTTCGTTTCCTTAATAAGTTATAAAAATTATTATGCCTATTTAAATGTATAATGAAAATTGTTTTCTCTTTAGATCTCTCCGAATGCTGTAAGAGAGTAGAGTAAATGCAATGTAACGGTCTTTGCAATATTTGTATTTTTTGTGTGTATAGGTTGTTATGCTTATTTAATGATTTTTCTAAAGAATTCATTTAACTACGTTAATAAATTTAATAATAATAATAATGCGTTAATGCCTATAATACCAACTTACAGTATATTCAAATATAGTCAAATTAAATACTAAAAAAACAATAAAATTATCTAGAGGATATCGATTTAGGAATCATTGGAAACTTTCAATCGGGTTTTTTTGATTCAACACATATGTACGAATGCAATGGAAATGTAGACTACAGTTTGGAACTAAAGGCCAAAATACATTCAGTGATTGCCTTTATTGCCTCAACAAAGTTAGGAATTTTAATGTGTTTTGCTCTTTACAATAAACTTATATTGAAATATGACAAATTCTGCCAATATTTCCTGTAAAATATATATTGACAGTATATATTTTTCATAAATTAAAAAAAGAAAACTTTTCTTAGAAGAAAACAAAATGTCAACTTATGAAACAAAACCATTATGTGACATTTTTCTAAACAAATGTTATAAAAATAAAAACTATAAAATTATATGGTACAAGAAATAAATTCCGTAATATAATAACGCTTACGATGCCCTTCAATGTTTTAAATAATTTACTCACCATAAAAATTTCATAAAATTGTTGAAAAAAAATAAATTTTTAACAACTTCTAAAAGGAATTGAATACAAAATCTATTTAGTTTTCCAATATATTTTTCACATATATATCAGTGTCCAGATATGATGATGAATCTAGCTCCGAGAAAAGTGACCAATCACAATAACTTTCAAGTATATTATTCCGGATAAAATGTTGTTGTGTAAACGTACTATAAGCATACAGGTATAATGGAAGAAGAATACAGGTAGATGCATCAACGCTTGGGAACATGGATATGTCAAAAAAAATTTAATTTTTTTCAAAAATAAATAGATTTTTTTAAGTTTTCTTACACGACGCCAATCGGAGGTTGTTATGATATGCATTTTTTTCAAGAATTTGTACAAATTTAAATAATTTTTCATTCAACATTTTCAATTCCAAATTTGGTTTGACAGTTCATTGTCCCACAAGCTGTTTCGATGCGTCTACCTATATTCTTCTACCATGAGGCAGACGCATCGACACATGTGATGGGACAATGAACTGCCAAACCAATTTTGGAATTGAAATTTTTGAATGAAAAATTAATCAAATTTGTAAAAATTGTTAAAAAAGCATATTATAATAACCTTCGATTGACGTCATATAAAAAACATATAAAAATCTACATATATTTAAAAAAAGAAAAAAAATAAAAGTTTTGACATATTGATGCATCTAACTGTATTCCTTTACCACGATTGATATTCTCATGGCGTCATAACAAGTTGCCTGTTCCAGAACTACAAGAATATAACAGTTTTTGCTACGGTAACCGATTTTCCCTTTATGATATCGAAGAAATCATAGTGGATTCTTGTAAAGGTGTTCCTGCCCATTTTAAAAACCTGACGGAATGTTAAATTTTCTTGCACTTTATTGGCTATTTGATTATGTTTTGTTCTGTTATTTCAAGCACAGTAATGAATTTTTACATTAAATTTGTTAGTCAGCTGGCTTGGAAGAGGGACCTTATATTTGGGCCATGGATACTGTCTCTCTCTAAAATTTGTTGTAAAAGTACGTTTACATACAAACTCTCAGTTCACATTGAAAATTAACCAATCACAATAGATTTGACTATAGAAAACATACACTAAATTTACTGTAATAAGTCAATTTCCGGGCAGATCTTTTGTATGTAAACGCACTATAAATCAGACTTTGAACTTTTAATGAAACATGTTAATGATATTGTTAAAAGGTCATATTAAAAATCCTTCCCATCCGGCTATCATAAGTTCACCAAACACAATGCCAGATCCGCCTGGGCAATGATAATAGGACGTTCTCAATCAAAAATCTTTGATGGGTTAACAGCGATAAGCCAATCGCAATAAATTTTACTTATGTTTATTCACATTTCTTGTGATTGGTAAATAGTTAGCACGGATGTAAACGTACTTTAAGATTTTCCACTAACTGTTCAAAAGACTAAAGTCGCGATTCCGTACGTTGAAGAACTCTAAATTAGTAAATACCATGGTAGTATTAAGAAGGTAAAGTCAGGTAACCATATGTTTAAAATTCTTTCAAATTTATACATTAGATATCTCAAAATCTATATTCATGAACCATTATATACACACAAAATTAGAGATGGGAACTGTTTTTTATACCTTAAAGTTTGACAAGGTAAGTTACAGAAAATGCAGAGCTGGAATGCTAATTTGAAACGAGGTTACCTTTATTTCATTGTACCATGGTTAATGTCGGTGAAATGTTTTATTCTAAATAAATCAAAGTTAACACTTCCTAACTCCGCTCGCAAATAATAACAAAATAAACAAATAATTGAAAATTTGGTAAAATAAAAATAATTTTATTTTTAAATAATATAAAGTAGGTTTGTTGTTTTTTTGTATTACACAATTAAAAATATATAAACATTTTTTTATTATTATTTGTTAAATATAATATAAATGAAAAAATAATAAAAAAAAACACAAAAAAGAAATACATAACCGAAAAAAAACAGATCAAATCACAAATAAAATGTAAACAAAAAACGTTTCAATTTTGAATAAAAAAATTTTATTTTTATTTTCTTTATAAGAGAAATATAGACTTAAAACGAAGAGAAAAAAATTAAAACAAAACTTATTAATTCTTAACAGATTGCACTTTACATTGTTGTATTTTTTATATTGAATCGAGTGTTTTTTGTTTTATATTGAATCGAGTGTAAATTATAGGCAGTGTAGGGCAGTTGTTTCTCTTTTCCCTTGTAACTCCAGACAAACGCACTGTTTGCATGACAGTCGCCAAAGGGGCAAATGTACAAAAACTTTTAATTATATATTATATTATGTTATATTAAATAAAAAATAAAAACAATTTACTATTTTTTAAAAATTTACAAATATTATTGCAAAGTGTACACAAACACATGTAAAAAAAATGTAGGGAACAATGGAAAAACAGAGGTAATTTCAGTTTGTATATATTCGAAAAAAATCAAGTCCAAAAATTATTTTCTTTGTTGTTTGTGGTTATGATATGGGCAGTGTTAGAGTAGTGGTTAATAGAATTTTCGAAAGAAAATGTACAAAAATTCCAAACACAAGTCTATTGTTGATAAAATTATTTTTACTATTATTATTTTTTTTGGTATTTACACAAGGCAAATTTTATAGAACTATGCTTGGAGGGCTTTGCAGTATGTTCCTTAATAAAAAAAACTACCTTGTGGAAACACCAATCTGGGCCATATCTAAATTTACACTCTCCCTTGCGATTAATTGTGCTATCATGATTTATTTGATGTTAACTGTTTGACCATGGTAGAAGAATACAGGAAGATGCATCAACGTTTGGCAACAATGATATGTCAAAATTTTTCAAATGTTTTGTCAAAAATAAGTAGATTTTTATATGATTTCTTATGCGACGCAAATCGAATGTTATTATAATATGCTTTTTTCAAAAATGTTTACAAATTTCAATAATTTTTCATTCAACATTTTCAATTCCAAAATCAGTTTGACATTTCATTGTTCCAACAGCTGTGCCGATGCGATTACCTGTATTCTTCTACCTTGTGTTTGACAATATGTATCAAATAGATCGCAATATGGTACTTATCGTTAAAAGGGTTGAGTGTAAACCTAGTATCAATGAGTTTTAATTCATTTTGTTTTTGGGAAACACAGAAATGGCGGTTATTGTATTTTCTTGTGCAGTTGTAATTTGTGTATATTTGGAGGATTTCTTGCTCCGGCAAAGTTGAACTTGGCATTGCATAAATAAAATACAAATATAGATTTTTTTTTGTATTTTTTAGGTATTTAGTTTAGGTTTATTGCCATTAAAAAAAAACAAAGGGGGTGATTTCATTTGGTTATTTAACAAATAAGATATTGAAAATATTGCATCACAACAACTGGGATAGGAATTAGGTTTTGTTGGCTGGTTTTTGCAATACATTTAATGACTCAAATGTTGATAAGAATTGAAAATACTTGAGTATAATTAATTATCTTTCATTCTGATATGTTAGGCCATGTTTACATTTAGTTTTGAGTCTTTAGTTTTTTAATTAATTTGAAGTCAAACACATGTTAGAAGAATATAGGTAGATGCATCAACGCTTGGAAGCATTGATATGTCAAAATTTTTGAAATGTATTATCAAAAATAAGTTGATTTTTATATGTTTTGTTATACGAGACCAATCAGAGGATGTTATAATATGCATTTTTCAACCATTTTTGCAAATTGGAATAAATTTTCATTTAAAATTTTCAATTTCAAAATTGGTTTGACAGTTAATTGTCTTAGCAGCTGTGTCGATGCGTCTACCTGTGTTCTTCTACCATGGTCAAACATATGAAAATATATGTCAAAGAGCTTATAATTATGTGAGCCGACGTTTACATTGCAACCTTTATCGCAATTTTTCGATAGCATAATATATTTGTCGTATATTTTTATATGCTTTATGTCAAATTATTGGAAAATTAAAATTATAAAACATTTAAATATAAACTTGGCCTTAACATCTTATTTATCAACACAGCCTAAAATTAAGTACAATAGTTTTTTTTTTTTTGAATCAAAACATTAGAAATTTTGAAAAGTTTAAATTTAAAAATATCGTATTTTTGTTTCCCTGTCCCAGCTGTGTTTTTCTTATTTTGACCACATATTGTTTAAGTTAATATTAAGAATTTCTATTAATATTTGGATTCATCTATCACATTATTATGTAAACTATGAGTATATGTGGAGATCATTAGGGGCTTGAAAAGTCATCTGAATTTAAAACAAAAAACGAAAGGTTTCTGGTCTATGGAAGTGTAAATGTTTGAGGATGTTACTTGGAAGACTTGTCTTTGATTTCTTTTTTCAATTCTTAATTTGTTGAATAACACAAATGCAATATTCCTCTAATTGTTTATTATTTTGTGTGGACTATGGGCTAAAATTTGTAAAGAATTATTGCAATTTTTAAAATTTCAATTTAATTGAATTATTTCTTGTGTGTGTTTTTTTTTCATTAATAAAAGACATAAATTTAAATATTTACTGTTACATACAAAAATTCAACATTTTAATAATTGGTTTTTGTGTGTGTGTGTTTTAAATAAAAATAAGCAACAAAAACAAAAATTATGATACAATTTGATTTTCATTTGTTTCTTTTTTTGTAACGTACATTTAATGTTTGCTTTTTACACTCAATGAAACAAAAAAAAAAAAAAATAATAATAATACAATTAAAATAATGCAAAAACATGAAATATAAAATACATATTTTTTAAAATTATGCTAAACAACTATAATTAAAATAGAATATTTATGCTATTAATAATAATAATATTAATAAATCTTAAACATTATTAACAATTATATCAATTAATTCATAGTAATAATAATAATAAAAAACTGTACTGTAATTACAACACTATATCCAACATATCCCTTACAAAACTAGTTTTAGCTTATGTGTATTTTTTCCTTTTTTTAATTTTATATATAGATGTATATATAAATCAATTAATTTACAATTGTATCATTGCTGATAATTAATATTACAAATGATGTTGTTCCAAAGAGGAGGAGGGCTGACTCCTCTTGGTTTTTGTTTTCCAACATAGCACAGCTTGCGGGAGAAAAACAAAACAACAAATGTGTCATATTTCACAAAAATTACAAAATTTCATGGTTTTACTTTTTAAAAGTTATAACGGGTTTGTTTTTGTTTTTTTTTTTGTAATTTGTTGCTAGACCATTCATTGTAAGGACTTTGGGGTGTCCTTCAAAATAGTTTTCTTTGATTGGCATACAAAATCTTAAGCTAGACTTCGATTCGACTTTGGATCTTAGAAAGCTACTGTCCTTGTATATGTGTGTGTGTTCGATCAGTTAGTTTGCTCTCCTTTCTGATGTTGCAGAGGGACTGAGTGTGCTGCCTGTTTGTTTTGGTCCGTAACTGTTTTGAGGATTCCATTCATATTTTGGCGAAAATTGAAAACAAATGATCCTTGAGCGATCTTTACACCTTTCCATCAGCATCAGTGGGCATGTTGCATACGTTTGGATCCATGGCATATTGGAAAATAATCTCACTCCACAACCAATGGCATATGAGAGGGCAAATATTTTCCAAATGAAAATGTAACATCATCCAGGCCATGGAAATGTGAACCCATAACTGTTTTTCAGGGGGAAATCTGCAATAAATTACATTAAAAATAACAAAATTAATAAAAAATGAAAAAGCTTAAACAGCGTTAATTTTGTGATACTTTCAAAAATAACTCAAAACGAATATAAACTGAAAAATTTCATATCCAACAATCTTTTGACACCTACCAATTTGGGGATCGTTATGTGAGGGAAGGCAGGCAATGTCCAAAAATCTTGTCTCTAAATATGGCCCGAAAGACAGGTTAACCAATTTCGAAAACAGTTAAAAATTTATTTCTTTTTGTGTTGCTGCTGCTGTTGCTGTTGCTTTTCCGCCTATGTTTTGCCTTATGTTCTCTCCTTCGGATAAATATGGTTGCGATTTTGCTCTGCTTACATTTAAACACCATTACAATCGATTTCCACAATATCCTTGGGAACATCAACAAATTGATAGACCAAACGTTGACCATCAACCTTGGCCAGTATGCCTCTTTGATAATAGTAGCGCAGTGCCCGACCCATGGTCTCATAATTCATATCCGGTTTATTCTTATGCATGCCCCAGAGCCGTGACACCGCCTTGGAATCGACCAGTTTGAATACACCCTTCTCGCGATTTGTCCACTTGATGAAACGCGGACAGTATTCACGATCCTGCAAAAGCTTGAGTAAAAATTCCCACAGATAGGTGGTGGAACCCTCACGACTGCGTCGCTTGACACCCATTTCGATTTTGGGCTTGCGTGGCTTTTTCACTTTACGCTGTTGGAAACCACCCAGTTCCAGCATATAGGAGAGATCATAGTTAACACTCGATGTGGCCGGTTGTATGACGCTTTGTTGATGTGACAGAACGCCGTTGGAGGTAAGGACACCGTTGCTGGTCGAACCAACTGTGGGATTGGAGACGGAGGAATGCTGTTGGTGCGAGTGCAAAGCATGTTGCTGATGTGGATGTAGGGAATGATGTGAAGCCAAACCGACGGCGGCACGAGGCGGAGAGGGAGTTGTAAAATAGGGCGGCGCACCATAGGCGCCATTGGGCGCTGTTGAGCTGCAGGTTACGCTGTTATTAACCACTGGGCCGTTGTTGGATGAGTTGATGACGCCGCCACCACCTCCTCCACCACCACCGCCTGCACCATTTGCTGCCAAAGGTAAGTAGTAGTTTTCAGCCACTGGAAAGAAGAAGAAAGCGTATTTAAAATTAAGAAATGAGTAAACAATGAACAATTAAAAAATATTGAAGAAATATTTAAAAAAATTGAAGAGATATCATAACGCCTATCCAAAATATGAAATTCCCGTAGAAAAACGGTTATAGAGAATGTTCGATTGAAAAAGTTTGTAAGTTTGATTTAAAAAAAAATAATAATAATAATAATAAAAAAGTGAAAAAACAGGCAAGTTCGGCCAGACCGAAATTTGAATACCTTCCAATATTTGGAAAAAATGAAAAATAAAAAATACCGAAAATCATCGGCTGTTGCACTCATTACCAACTTTAAACACAAAATTTGAAACAATTTCGTTCTATGCGTTATACGAAGACCTGGACTTGCAGTACTCATTAAGATCTTCAAATACGAAATTTGAAATAATTTCTGAGAATTATGTCGCTAAAAGCATTAAAATAATAAATATGGGCGGAATACACACGTGTGCAAAATTTTAGTCTTCAATCTCAATTCGTTCGAAAGATAGCGAAAGATTACAACAGACAGACGGAAATCACTAAATGGACTTATAATTTTACGCTTATCCAGAATATATATATATATACGAACTTAAAATACCCGCCATAAAATGGTGGAGGGTATAAAAGCAGCAGTACACCAGTAAAATATTGTGGAGGGTTTCTGGGCGTATGAGCTATGTATTTATCATACGGTATCGAAACTAGAAAGTCAGATTACTTAAAAGCAGAGAATGTAAACCTAGAAAACAGAGAGCTCGTGGTTTCGTATCCTGAATTTATCTACGATTCCGGGTTTAAATGTAGATATTGAACTCCGTCTCTGGTACATGAAATCGGCTATGACGCCAAAGCCCTTGTAAATAGTATTTCTTTTCGGTACATACCCTCTTAAACCGTATTTCTGCCTACGTCGGTATACCCAAATCTCAATGACGTTTACGAATCTGGCACATGAACTTTGATCCCATGCATGAAACACTAATGAGTTGGATAAGTTTGAGAAATTTCGAGAATAATTTCCAATTAAAAAACAATAATAAATAATATTGATATAAGTATGTATGTATTTCCTGAACAAAACCAATTGTTTGCATTAACATGCAAACACTCTCACCCTCCCTCACGTCCCTCTGTTTAAAATATGTCAAAAATTCGCTTTCGACACAATCAAGTGGTTCTTTGTTTGTCAAACAAATAACTTAAATGACAAATACTTCCTTTTTTGTTTGTCACAAGACAAACATTTCTTTTGCTAATAGCTACAAGAATTTTATGTAGAACTTTAGACCACCCACTCCTCACCTCTCCCCCAAAAAATCCGCCCTCTTTCACACCATTAAGTATATCAATCAACGACTTGAAAAAACAAGCAAAGGCATGACATGCATTCTCTGTTCACACCAAACCAGAGGTAGAACAACAATTGGCGCTGACTGTTGCTGCTTGCCTTTGTTGATGTTGCTACTTACAACAAACGACGACGAATGTGGCGGCGACATCCAATGCATTTAATGACTGACTGACGGACTTGCTGGCTGCCTGGCTGGAATGGCTTACAAAAAAAAAAAAAAAAACCAATTGCTGTTTGTTTTGCCTCACATGCCCAGCCATATTTGTGTGTAGGTATCACACACGAAATACGTATATACATACAAACATGTGTTTGTGTGCAAGTTGATTTCTTGTTTTGTTGGTTTACATCCGGCGTCAAAATTAACGAGGAATGTTACAAAATATACTGCAATAAAAATAAAAGTGTTTTTGCAATTCTCGTGCACAACAACAATAACAATAACAACAATCGAGGCAGCGATAATAATGAGGACGTAAGCTCCACACAAACATGTTTGTGGAATACCCTCTTTGCTCTTAAACCAGAATGCACAAGCATTCAAAGGAATGGTGGAAAGGGGGAGGGGGAGCAGGGCGAAGTACTACACTTTTTGCAAGTAAAAAACGGGGAGCAGAGTAACAACAATCCAAAGAGAGTAAACCATATTATGAGCATTGAGGCTATTGTTGTTGTTGTTATAATTAACAAACTCTACAGTAATCTGGAATAAAAACTTAAGCTCCCAGCCATACACACATGGCAACGTTAAGTCTATTGCACAGTTGTGTGTACCTATATCTTATGGGAGCATGTTCAACCAACTAACCAACCAGTCTATTACTAAAACCTTACTCAACATCAACATACGGAGTGTGAGAGATTACCAGTACCATGTCTCCCCCCCATAACCCCCACTCAACAAAACCATTAACAGTATAACAACAATGCAATGCATTGACTTTCAATCTCACCAACCATTTCTACGTAGCACTCTTTCTCATGCTCTTTCTCTCTGGTTTACTTTTACTCTATCATTGTGTGGTTTTATTCATAACAGTATTGATATGCTGCTGCTGCTGTTGTTGTTTAACTCAGCAACAATAGCAACAGCAGCAACTAAAATTCATATACACAGTGAGAGCCATATTGCCGTTGCCGTTTTCGTCGTTGTCGTCGTCGTTTGTTGCGCTCGTGTATTAAATGAAGAGAGTTGCATGTGGTTGTGACCTTCAGAATTTGTGCAAAGGCAATGTGTCGATGACCACAGATTCATACATTTATACATATAAATATCCGACGTACATACAACAACAATGCAACGTACATATGTATGTTTATATTTGAAAAAAAAAGAAAACAAAAAAGCGCACACAAACAGCAGTGGCAGAAAACGTTGAGTGTTGATGCAGCGGCAATAGAGTCGTCGTTTAAAGTGCACATACATTAAACAAACATACATACGTATGTACATACATACATTCAGATGTTTGTAGAAATGTTAATGATTATGAGGAATAGCAAAAAAAGAAGAAAATCAAACAACTAGAAGGGGGAAAATTGAGAAAGATGCTAAATGGGTACATGGGTACATAAATAGATTTTCGTTTTGATACCTACAATTTAAATCTTGTTTCAATGGATAGTTATAGTTTATGGCTGCTGTGTCTGTGGTGTGTGTGTTTGTGTTTGAATTAAACATTCCAGAAATATATGTCTGTTCCCTCTGCTATTTATAGCCATTATAATTGTTTTAATTTCAAATGGAGAAATAATTGTGACAAACATTTGTTTGTTTTTGAATTGAGTCAAAGTTTAAGTTATTTAGAAATAGAAATTATTTCGAAATGTGTTTTTATTTCAAACATCCCCCACCGCCACATCTCTCGGATTTTTAAATTAGAATTTAATATTTGTTAATAGGTTTCGATTCAAACAAAAAACTTTATTAATGTGAATTAATAGGGGGTTCACGATATAGCTTTGTTAGGTACAAATACAAAGTGCTCTCATATAGAGTGGGTCTGTCTACGAACTTATTTGAATATGTATAAAACCCCTGTTACTATTAGGTAACAAAAGTCCGAAAAAGTTTTTTTTAAGTTGTAAATATTGCATAATATTCAAAATTAGGACCCGGAATGGAAACTATCATATCTTAGAACAAGGTCAATTGTGGAAAAATAGTATAGGTCCAAACGTTTGAGTCCACTAGATGACCCTTTGAGCGAAATTTTCGCACTAGGTTTTACCAGGTTGATAGCGACATGGTTATACCAGCCTCCAAAGGCTCTAAACCGAATTTCGTTCAAACATGATGAAAACCAATAATCCCCAAAAATTGTTTGTATCAAGATCCCGTTATTAATGTTATTTTTTTTTAAAAATTTTTGTGCTTTTCTTCAGTTATCGTAATTTTGTATAATTTTTTTGATTGATTTTCTTGTACTCACTTCCACGATTCCATATATTCCTGATTTGAGAATTCTGATATAGATTCGGATGCAGAAATGTACCATTAGCCAGATGAGAGGGATGCGTCGAACAGTGGGGTGGCAGACCCAAACGGGCCTTGAGTTCATCGCTGCAGGGTTGGCCTCCCGAGCTCGAGCTATCCACATCCGATACACCACTGTCGGCCGGACTGGGAGGAAATGAACCTTTAAAGGGAAATTGAAAAAAGAACAAACACATCATTAATTTCTTGTATCCCATTTGAAAAGGAGAGTAGGAAGAAAAAGTGGCTGTTCAAAATAAAAATTGTCTCCTTTACCTGTTGTCCCTGCACCATAACTCCTGTGATGTGTGCTGTGCAGTGAGCCGCCACTCAGCAAATTGTGCAACAATGGCCGGTGTGGTATATTCAATGACTGTAGACTATTGTTGCTTGAGGGTCCTGTTAGGCTGTTGTGTTGTTGCTGTAAATTAATGCCGCCACCACCCCCTCCATGGGTCTGCTGGTGTTGATTCGGTGACGTTAAAACATTTTGCTCCGTTTTAATATTGAGAACAGGTCCTGATCCTGCAAACGCCGCTGGATTTCCATTCGGGTGTTGTGGCGTTAATGGCGACTGTTGTTGTTGCTGTTGATGTTGTGTTGTCTGTTGGTGTGGATGCGGGTGTGAGTGTTGCTGTTGTTGCTGCTGCTGGAGTGCAGCCTGTTGCACATGATGTGATGATGGTGGCAGGTTATGTAGATGAGGTCCCGGACTTGTTGATTGTTTGATAATAGGAATTTCGGTATCTGGAAAGGGAGGAAGAGAAGAAAGATACTTTTTAGTTTGAGTTTTTGTTAAAAAATTAAAAAAAAAAAAATTAAAAATTAATTATAAATTTCATTTTATGAAATATTATAATTTTTTTTAATCAATATCAATATTAATTCTAATTTTTATTATTTCATATACATTTTTGGTAAAAATAAAGAAAATTCTAATTCTAATTTTTTATCGATTACATTTAAAAAAATACACATTTAATTTATAAGATAATGAAGGATCATTGGAATTTTTTAAATAATAAACATCATATATATGTTGTATTAAGTAGTTAGATTTTAACTCAAATTTTTATTCTTAAAAAATGTTCATATTTTTAAAACCATTTTCCGATCTTTGGCGAATGTTTGCAGTTCATTTTAATGACTTTTATAAATAATGAAATTAGTATATTCTACATCAGCCGATTTTTTCTAGTTCCCTCAAATCCGTTTACCAAAAAAAAAAAACATTAAATAGTGTAATTTATTTTTGCGGCTTTTTGGAAAGAAAAAAAAAAACAACTACAAAAAAACTTCACTTCAAACTAAACATGACTAATTTTGTTTTCATTTCACTTGGAGAATTTCTATTATGGTTTTATGTTCAGAGTTTGTGTTTTATGCATTTGTTGCAAAAAAAAAAAAATGAAAATGAAACAATACAAACAACAACAGCAATAATTTTACTTTTGCTTTTCACCAATGCATGCATGCAACCAACGTCAGTGTGGTTGGCTTGCAGCGTGACAAGATACAGCGCACAAAGGGAAAAGCAGCATTTGGGTAAAAGTAAAAGTGCATTTTCACTGATTTCTTTCTGGCAGATGACTAGCAGCCAGGCAGGCAGGCAAAAAAAAAAAATGCAAGCTGTGTTTGGCCCAACCAACCGACAACCAGCCAAACAACTCATCAAAAACTTTAAAACAGACATTTCAACCAACTAGCCAAGAGATTAGGGCATGCATACAAGCGCCATCTTAAGGTGGAAAACGTGTTAAGTCCATGTTTTGGAAGAAAATATGTAAGCATTTTTGCTAGTTAGTTTAATTGAATATCGTATGCAAAGCAGGGCTTTTCAAATTTGGAATTTTGATATCGCGGCTTTACACGTGACCAAAGGATAATTAAAAGGACTTTTGATTATAATCGATTTTTGCCATTGAAAAATCTATGAGACAAAGTCGACTTTTGATAGTGAAAATTCTTAATTCGACGTCAAGGAAGTGGACAACATCAGCAGAAATGTTTCGAAATTGTAAAGAAGCGATTTGATCGAAACCCGCGTCGCAGTGGCCGAAAAATGTCTCGTGAGCTGAACATATCGCAATATTCCATTTGGCAAATATTGAAAAATGAGCTCGGGGTAAAGCCATTGAAATTCCAAGAAGTGTAAGAACTTACACCGCAACAGAAAGAAAATAGACTCAAAAGAGCTAAAGAATTGCGTCGCTTGGCCGAAAGTGGTGAACTGCCGAATTTAGTTTTCTCCGTCTCCGATGGGAAAACATTTGCTTGTTGTTTACAATGACCGGGTTTACCTGGCAAAGAAGTCAGCTGAAAATGTGCACCTTCGGTTGGCCACCAGAACTCAAGCACCGGCTATGGTCGCTCTCCGCTCGTATTAATCGACCGTGGCATCAGAATAAATGCCGAATATCATCGCGAAAATATTCTGGAGGATGTATTGAAGCCTTGGACACGCACACATTTTTGCCGCAGACCTTGGACATTCCAACAGGACTCAGCACTATCGCACTCAGCACACGCCACCCAAGAATGGTTACAAAATGAGGCCACCAAAATCTCCGGATACCAATCCGTTGGACTATTGTGTCTGGAGTATTTTGGAAAGCAAGGTTGGCACTAAAAAATACCAAAGTGTCGATCACCTCAAGAATGCGCTTTTCTGCAGTGTGTGACCATTTTATTGACCGTTTGAAGGCCATAATTCGTGTCAAAGGTGACCAATTCGAACAAATCTAAAGTTATTCTAAAATTTGATGCTATTTCCGATATTTTTTGGTTTCGTCAATAAAATTAAAAAAAAATGTAAAAATTATGGCGTTTGACTTTGTTGCAGGTTTTTTATCTCACCCTGTATTTGACTAGTTGAAACGACGTGCCTAGCATAGATGTTTCATAAAGTTGATCACTCTTCCTAAGGTTTGAACCCATTATCTTCTGTAGACAGGTAGGAAAGATCCCCAATAATGCATTAATTTTTTTTATTAAATTTTTAAAATCTAGACTTATCACTCTTGTAAGTTCAAGATATGCTGTTGCATTTCATTACTCTTATCGCTCCCAACAACAAAATGTATTCGAACCTGCATCGACATACCTTTTTTCCTCGCTCAGAACAAACTACCAATACCAGCAATCATTTAACTTACAGGCCTAAGTTGCACTACACAAACTTAATATTTACTCTCTTTTCGCCATTATGGCAAACAGAAATCCCTATCTGCTCTCCCTCTCTACCGCCCAATAACCCTATTTTGCAAGTATTAAAGGAAGTCTCGTTGTGTTGCTGAATTGCAACGGATGCTAGTATGATTGCAACAAGATAGTGCATGTATGTGTTTGTTTGTGTGGGTTTAATGTACACAAAATTGGCTGGCTGGCTGGTAACGAGCCTCCCTGTCACTGCGACCACTAACGACCAAATACGATCCCCCACCAAAACCCAGCAACAACTAGTATCCATGTCATGTGTGTGTGTATGGATGTGCATACATTTAAAATAACAAACAATTGGCCGCGAGAGAGGAAGAGAAATCAGGTCAAGGCTCGTGTGTTGTCGGCATAGTGGGTGTATGTGTGTGTGTTTGTGTGTACAGTGTAAAATCGTTTACAATTTATGCTTGCATTATTGCACGATGTTGTTGTTGGTGGCGGTATGGTGGTGGTGGCTGCTAACATTTTACCCATTTGAATTGTTTTGATGTCGTTGGATGATGGGGGTGGTGGTGGCAGTGCTTGTGCTACTTAATTCATTGCAGGCATTTGTTGTTTGATGTTGCTGTTGTTGTTGCAGTTGCCTGTTGGTTCATTGCATTCATTTGACTTTGCTGGCTGGCTGGCTGGTTGGTTGGTTTTTCTATTCATAATGGAAATTTTGGCCAATTGCAGTAACTGCACCATAGATAGTGCAAAATTTCAAACGAAGTTTCAATCTCACACACACACATTCTCACATTACCTGCAAGCGAGTGACTAACAGCTACATTTCTTTCCGGTAATTTCCCAAAAATGCCCATGTAAACATTAAACAAGTATCTGCAATGAGGACTGGGGGGTTTGTTGTAACCAGTTTGAAATGGAAATTGCCCAATTTCCAACAACAACAGCAACAACACGACCACCAACACCTTTTACTTCAACCACTTGACACTTTTTTTGTGGATTTGGACAAATGATCGATTCGGCTTGAGGCAAATCAAAAATTTGTTAATCATCCACGCGTATTTTTTCCACTTTTTTTTGCTTACAAACCTCCAAGCAAAAATCATGTTGTTGTATTTTGTATGCCGTACACGTTTTAATTTGTGTCGTTTTCAATTAAATTTCACAATTTCACAGTGGGCAAATGGTATGTGCAACAAATCCTACCATGCATTATAAATATTGGCTACAAAGCTTGGATTTTCAATCTCTCCAAAAAGAGTTACATATAGCCACCACTTACTGTTTTGTTATTTCTTTCTATGATCGTTTACTTTTTTCCAGTTTAAATACCAAATATTTTTTTGTGTTGTGATTTTTTTTTAATTTTGCAAAATTTGTTGCTATTGCAAGCAAATATAATTGTCACGTGTTAGTCATAATTACTAAGAAATATTTTTTTGTGTCTTGATATTGTTAGTTTACCAAAAAAATAAAAGAGTAATAATAACAATAGTTGTTGTGCCCTTGAAATAGTTGGTAAACAAATAAACCTTAAAAAAAGACATCGAACACCAAACAACAAAAATAAAATGTGCCAATTTTTTTTTTGAATTTTTGCAAAATATACAATTATTAATGCGTAATTAATAAAATAATTTCAATAGAAATAATAATAATAATGTAATAAAATATTGAAAAAAGAAAATGTCATTTGCGAATGTTTTTCGAAATAGTTTGAATGATGTAAACAACGGGTAAACTAATGCTACGATAAATGACTTGATTTCAAAATATTTGACGTTTGAAATTTTCCATTGCATCCGAATAAAGTATACATCAATTTTTTTTATTTATGACTAAGAATTGGAGGAAAAGTAGCCAAGGCTGATTTTGGTCACTTTTTCCGTTGGGCGCCATATTTGTTTTAATAGTAATTTTTAAATAGGAAAAGTTTTAGACCAACATATATATTTATAGAAAAATTCATTTCGACACATCCATTAAGGGAAAACTTTTCACAAGGAAAAATAACTTTCCGCAAAAAAGTTGTCAAATTTCTAACCAAATTACAAACATAAAATATTCATTCAGACTTTTTAATCACAAAGATTTTTTTCTTAATTGCATGTACTTATCTTTGAAAATCTTTTCTATAACTCTTAAAAAAAAAACAACTGCACCGAGAAGGAAGTCCAGGTCCTAACTTTGCAAATAAAAACTATTTCAGATCATTAAGCTCGTCTCGAAAGAGAAACAAACACATAAATCTAAACATATGATCTTCGCCTTAACAAGGCAAAACTAAAAAATTATTTTAACTAGCAACTCCTATAACTCGACCACAAATATTCAATCATAGGCTAAGGGTTATATGAGACCTACGCTACAGCAGATGTTACGAAGTTTCTTTTTTAGAAATAGAGCAACATTTTAATTTTATGGATTTTATATAAAGAATTCGCTCTTAAAAAGTATAAGCCTTTTCGCATACACATAGATTTTCCTATATTCTCTTCTTGGTCGACCTAGGAATACCTACGTGATCTGTTTTATTAGAAAATAAGCGCTACCTGTATTGCAACTTTTACGTAGTTAGTAAGGTAGTTGAGACAAGCAGTGAAATGACACTATTTATATTTTTGGCTGGCGCCACCTACACTTCAAATTTTGTAGATTTCACGAATAGGTTTAACTTCTAAAAATAGTAAAAGGTTCTCAACATTTACAAATGTGAGTAAATAACTGCATCAAAACAATCAGCCATATCACTACCCTTTCACTACGACACTCCATTTTATTCGTGGTCTGGATTATTGGAAAATAAAAAATCTGTAGTAAAATTGTTGTGTAGTTCATCCCTGCTAAAATGAGAGGACAGAGAGTTGCAGTTTCAAGTTCTCTTTGATTACAGTGAGTCTATGTGTGGAGAAAATTATGCTCACAGAGACCACGGGTGCCTGTATTAGGCCTTCCTGAACTAAGGACTGCCTTTTTCGTAGCTCCATTCTAAAGACATCAAAACAGGCCATTCCAAATGCATAACTCAAACTGCTATGCTCACGACTCAATTTTTTCCTAGGTTCACAAATAATATACTTATATATCAAAAAATTAAAACAAAACAAACAATAACGAATTAAATGCCGGCTCATATTTTGATATAATTTTTAAAGATCCTAGTTGCAAGATTTTTAGTAAAATTTTAAAGGCTTATTTCGAGAGTTAATTTTTATTAATCATATCTTCCTTTAAAAAAATAATTTTCGAAATTAGGATTTATAATTATTGTCAGAAAATATTTAAGTCTAAAAATTATTTAAAAAGTCACTATATACCCAAAAAAAGAATTCTGCAGTGATTTGGTAATTTTAAAAAATAAAATATCACAAAAGGCAAGAAATGCATACAAAATTTGAAATGGCTAATAAAAATTCTCTTACACATTTTCTGACCAACAATTTGGGTCACTTCCTAAAACACTTTTAAATTTTTGCTCCAAATAACTTAAAATGCTAGATTTACAATTCTTTTTTTACAAATTTCAAAATCAAAATATTTATAAAACACATAAACATGAAATATTACACTATTTACTCAAAACCCCGTCTATACGACTTTAACCTCTTCTTGACCTTAGAATTTGATGCATTGCATTTATGTAAATTGTTTATTATGTGTTTGTGTGTTCATCAAACGGAAGTTTTAAAATTTCATCCATTAACGGTATTTTAATTTTGAGTGTACCTCGGTGCTGCCATTGATGGATGGTGCAGCAGCAGTACCCTTCAGAAAACAACGGTTTTTTTATTTATTGCAGATAACCGACCGACCATCGATACACCTTCTTCGTCGTTGTTGTTGGTGGCATCAACGAAATTCGCATTCATTCAGAAAAAAAATAAATAAATAAATAATAAAAACGAACGGAATGAAATGGATTTTTGCTTGGACTTGAAATTTTGTTTTTGTAAATTCAGCGCAGCAGCAGCAACAACAATAACAGAAAAAAAACTGTTATGTATACAACATTTGCGGTTAAGCCGGTTACATCATATCCACACAGCCAGACGAACGCACGAAAACACTCATACACACACACCCATACCCGTACCCAAACTTATAGGTAAATATAAAGTTTTTGGATAGTAGGTCAATGAATAAACTGTTGTGTGCTGTCTTTTTTCGTGGTTGTTGTTGTTGTTGCCGTTGCTTTTTTGGCTATTTAGGGCCAAACGACTGAGCATGCGCAAATGTTGACTTCCAGTTTTTGTTGGCGGTGGCGCAATGTGAATAAACGAACGGCCGGTGGATGTATGGATGAATGAAGAAAAAACAAACAAACAAACAATCGAGGGGGGGGGGGTGGGGGCTATAAGAAAAAGAGCCCAGCATGGAGGAAGGGACGAACGTCTGTCAAGTGGCTGTTGAGTCTTTAAGGGGCTCGCTGACGTCTGCTTGGCAAAATTTAAAAACAATAAATTAAAAACAAATTTATGAAAGCCGCCAAAAATAAAAAGAAAAAAATCTTTTACCAAGCACCCGAAGCCGAATAAGCAATTTTACCTGTCAAAATTAAGAAAGATAGAAATAACAACATGAATTGTGTGCAGTTGAACACAAATGCTCAGAGATGGCAAATTTGTGGATGTTGTTGGATGGTCTGTTCATACAGTCGAACCTGGGTATAATGAACTTGTTGGAAGCCGGATGTGTCGTAAATTAATAACGAGAGGACATGAATGTAATTGGGGTTCGATTGCTTTAAAGGATTGGTACTTCTTGAAATAATAAAAAGGGGGAGTTTTTTTAAAACAATAAGAAAACTTTAAAAAAAAAAAAAAATAAATAAATAAACAAATATATAAATCAGAAAATTGCTGAAATTTTAATTTGAATTTGAAAGAAAATTTGGCCGCGACCGCGCCTTAAATGGTCTATGCGCTTAGTGCAATTTTGCCATACTATTACAACATTTCGGCCGGTATAAGCTGGCTCGTCGGTATAGACATGAGCTTTAACAAAGACCCTTTTAAAGCTTTTACAAGAGGGCTGATCTTCACTCCAAAATCGAAAATTCTACTTAAGGTCACGTCAACTTACAGAGAATTTCTTTTTTACCTACCCAGTTTTGAAGTTTTCCTTCATTCCAGAACCTTAAAGTATCCGCTATTCTTAAAATTTCTCAATTTTTTTAAACAAAATACCAGGAAAGCTATTATTTCAGAAATCGATTTTTTCCTCTTGACTACGTGTGTCCAGTTTTAATTGCGTACCAAGCATTAGTAATCTGAAGAAGCCCCATATTTAACAATGTTTTAACCCAAGTTATAACCAGTTTGAAGTTGGACTTAATTGGTTCACTCCTTCTGGTAGTTCGTTAAACAGGTTCGGATTTTTGAAAACTATAGGTTTCATAAAGAACAGGGATTTGGTTCAATTGTAGCTCGATTTGATCCATTTGCTGCCTAAACGAGTAAAAAGCAGCTAAGTTCGGCCAGGCCGAACCACCTCCACCATTTTGAAGGAACTTGAAAAATGGCAAAAAAAAAAAAAAAACATTCCGTCGAAAAATACCGCTCAAAGGAAAATCCGTATATGGGGCTATACGAAGATGTGGTTCTGCATTAATAATTTTTTGTCATAGGCTCTAGTACCCATTACGAGCTTGAAATACCAAAATTCCAGTAAAAATGTCACTAGTATCATCAGAATACCCAATAAATGGAGTTGCCATTATATGTGGGCTATATGAAGAACTAGACATACATAGAAAATTTTTCGTCATAGGTTGTAGAACTCATTACGAGCTTTAAATACGAAATTTGAAAAAATTCCAGTAAATAATGTCTTAAAAATCATCAAAATACCGAATATTAGGAGGTATTGTTATATAGGGGCAATATTTTGTCATATTCTGTAGTACCCATTACAAAATTTAAATACGACATTTGAAACCATTCTGGTGATATATAGTGGACCTTTATAGACAATTCTCTTTCAGGGCCTAAAATACTTGGAAAAAACTCCTTGTGAAGAATTTCAGACAATTCCATTGAAAAATGTGGCTAAAATCATGAAAATACCGAATAGCGGGAAGTACTGTTATATGGGGGCTATATGAAGACGTGGACCTTTATAGACAATTCTCTTTCAGGGGGGTAAAGTAGTCAGAAAGAACTTCTGGTGTGGATTTCCAGACAATTCCATTGAAAAATGTGGCTAAAATCATCGAATATCGGGAGGTACCGAAATGTGGGGAGATATACGATATCGTGGATATTTTTAGACAATTCTCTTCTAGGGGGTAAATTAGTCAGTAAGAACTCCTGGTGTGGACAACTCAGACAAATCCATTGAAAAATCATGAAAATACCGAATATTGGGGCGTACTGTTATATGGGAGCTATACGACATCGTGGACCGATATAGCCCATCTTCGATCTTGAGCTGCCTGCAGACAAAAGACTGATTTGTGCAACATTGTAGCTACCTATCTTAATTGGTTTTGACTCTAGAGTTATTAAAACAGACGGACAGGGCGAAATTGTCTCAGAATTTTGCGCTGGTCAAGAATATATATGCTTTGTTAGTTCTAAAATTATTATTTCGAAAACGGAATGACGAACTTAATATGCCCTCCATACATGTATAGTGGAGAGTATAAAAATTACTCATGTCCACATTAAACGCGTTTGACTGTTGATTACTAATCCACGGGGCTTAACTAACCCAAACTATGTGAGTTTGGCTATGAGTGAGTCTGTATGTAGTTTTTGAGATTTGTTTGATTAAATTAAAATGTTGAGAAAGAAATGTGTGAATCAACTCGTCTCGCGTTGTGGTCTTCTCTCGACTGCAATTCGTTGTCGTTGTTGTTTTTTTCTGCTTCTTTTGGTATCATAAAGGGAGCTGTTAATTTTTATGAGATTTTGTCAAATTAATGACGTTATTCTTTAGTGTGTGTTTTTTTTTTCTCTTGATTGCCAGCTAGGGAAGGGAGCGGACGAGCGAGAGAGTGAGGGGCCAAGATTTATGTTAAATTGGCCACGCTATGGCCAAATATTATGCAATTCGATGGCAACATGTATGTTGGTTTCGTAGGGTAGCTATCATACCAAAAAAAAACTCCAAACTGGCTAATGGCTAGCAAATGAAACAAGACATCAATAATAATGATTGGAGTTTTATGCGAAATTAAGCGCAAAAGAAAAAAACATGGGCAAATGGCAATAACAACAATACCACCACCACCAAGAGCAACAGTTACCATTTTCGTTTCAGTGGTGTTTTTTGTTGTTGATGGTTTGCTTGACCACCACTTTGGTATATTGACCTGTGATTAGTCCTGAAATATTTCACATAAAATACCGTTAACCGCCAACATATTTGTTGTTGCTCGTTTTTTTGTTTACCTGAAACCTGATCTGTTTTTAACAAAAGATGTGGTTGTAGTTTGTAATGGTTTGCTTGTTTCGAATAATTTTTTTTTCGAATGGCAAATATTTGGCCAACTTTGATCTGCGTTTTTTTTTTGCGAGGGGGCACTCGTGTTGCTATTAAGCCACAATCAAATAACAAAGTCATGACTGCTTAACGCCACACAAAAACCCGAAAAAAATAAGAAAACAAACAAAAGATAAAATAAAATCAAAAGAAAAGAAAAAGTTCAATGATATTGATCTATATTTTGGCGTTTTTTTTTTTCAATTGTAATTATTTAAGTGTATTGTTTATTGTTATTATTCGCATATGACTCTTTTTTTGGTGTTGTGTTTCTTTGAAATTGACTATTACTTTTTTGTGTTTTGATCAAATAAAGTGCCACTCATTTTTTGCGGGGTTTTTTTCTAGTGGGGGTTGTCGATTCCAGGGAAACAACAAAATTGCGGTGTTCCAGTCATCATTAAGTGGCCCAATACACAACATTAAATATTTTATGCAATAATTGTAGGAGAGTGAAGAAGAAAAAAAAGCGAGCCACGACATTATTTATTACAAAGTTTTTTTTGTGGCGATACCTACCCAGGTACCGCAAAAATAAAAGGTAGACCTTGAGTTTTTGAATTGTGTTGCAATTTGTGATTTCCTATTTGAAAGCATGATTTGTTTTGTCTGCAAGTGTTACAATTATGGATAATAAAAAGTGTATATTTTCAAAAATCGGTTACATTGATGGATGATTAATTGAAATAGGAAAAAAGTATGGAATTCCAGCGAGATCCTACGAGAATTCAATGGACAGAAACTTAACATATTTTAATGTACCTATTTGGAAATATCAATCTTTGCCAAATATCATACTTTGGTTTTATTTGAACCTGGGATATATCACTCTAGGAATCTTTTTCATAACTAAATTCAATGTTTTTTGAACAGCTTTAATAGTGCGGACTGGATTGTCCATGGTGCAAGGTCTAAAAATATTAAAAACAAGTTAAAAAGTATCTGTCGGGTTTGCCAACAGATGTATACCCTCAACCAATATTCGATTATTTAAATATATTTTGACCCCTTCAAACTGTTGACCCCGTATGGAGTAGGTTCCGAAGGAATGGGTCAATATTGTCCATTTCGTATGGGACCTAAATTAATATGATATTAATATCATGCTGCATGCCAGATTTGGAGTATTGAGATGTGTGAAATTTGTCGTTTTACTAGCTTCATGGCTATTTCAAATTCTGAACTTTGGTGGGGGATGTATCAGATATATACCATCTTTACAGCAGATTTTGTGTTAGTAGAAATAATGGGATGTGTGAAATATGATATGCTTACTTCGGATGTTAAAATCGTTTTTTGTTATTCAAAATGTTGACTCTTTGTGGGGGAGGTCCCAGAAGCAGTGGGCCGACATATTCCATCTTCACACCTGACCTTGGGTTAATACAAATATTTTCTCCTACATCTTATTTTGTAAGAGTTATAATTATTCAAAATTTTGACCCTTTGTGGGGGAGGTATTTGAAGGAATTGGCCGATATTGTTTATTTTCGCACCTGACATAGCACTGAAGCAAATGTTAGGATTCGCAAAGTTGGAGCAACAAAATCGGATCATCCTTTCTCTTTCTGTGCAGCAAAATATTCTCTTTGAAAAGTTCTACCTTTTATGGGAGAGGTGCCAGAAGGAGTGGATCGATATTGTCCATTGCCGAACTCGATCTCAGTTTGATCACAATATTACGATGTACCAAGTTTTGACCAAATCGGATACTCCCTTCGAGGGTTATCGTGCGCACCAGCCAGACGATCGGACGGACGGACGAACATCGCTAGATCGACTCTAAATGTTCTGAAACGAATTTGGTCCAAAGAGACCTAGTATCAAGTGATATATACCCGCTCTAGCCATGTGGCTGAGGGTATAATGACTGAACATTTTAAATGTCTTTAGGTCCGATTTTCAATTTTAAGAAGATTTCTGACCAAATGTGTAAACAAACCAGCTGTTCGAATTCTCAGTAGGAAAATGTTTCTTATCTTCCTCAATCTCCATATAACGGAATTCGGTATTTTGGAGGGTTTTCGCGACAATTCCAGTAATAATTGGTTATTTTGAGTAATTTTTGGGGAAAATATTTAAGATTGAAAAAATCTGCCTTTGGAATTCTATGTTCCCAGAAGATGTAAACCTTCCCAACCCCTATTTGGTAAATTCCTTAAAAATCCATCAAAAATCCCATTAAAAAGTAATGGGGCTCCTAACCAATTTTTGGTAATCGTAGCCACTTATGAATCGAATTATGAATGAAACAAAAACGACTGCTGTGTCTCAAGTCAACTACTATCAGTATTTTTTTTATATTCTCCACCATAGTAGTGGGGGTATTACGTTTGTCATTCCACATGTAACACCTCAAAATATAAATTGTAGACCCCACAATTTTTTTGATCAGCATACAATTCTATTCGATTTAACATGGTCCATATTCGTCTCTGGAAATCCCACTAGCTTCCGAAACAGAATCAAGATAGTTCAAAAAATTTTACTCAGATGTGTTTTAGGTACCTTAGATATCTCAAACTTGGTATTTGGAGTTCGTAGCCATATTTTTAGACTGAAATGGCTGTAATATGATATTTGCAAAATTTAATGTAATTAATATTGAACCTGATTTTCTAAAAACCCTCACAGAACAGTGGTGCCACAAATATTGCTGTTTTGAAGACCATTACCAATTTTCTGGACAGAATGTGCTGAAGTTTTATTTGAAATTTAAATGTCATCACCAAAATAACCCAGAACACCCATCCGCAAATGTTACATTAAAATTTCATCCTAGATTTAGATATAGGTTCTATACAATTTTTGGAGTTGCACCAAAATCGTAAAAATTACCACAAACTTTTCAAGTATAAGCAGTGCTCTCTAATCCAATCTTTTCCTTTAAAGATATTTTCCCTTACTCCCCAAGATCGTCAAAAAATCAATAGTTTATAAGAAATATAAATTAAAAAACAAATATTTAATAAATATTTATTTTTATAAATTATATGTTTTTAATATTTTTTTCTAAGGCTTTTCCATGTTTGACCTTTAGGCCAGAGTTGTCCAAACAACATAGTTGTTTACAATTGCCCTTTAAAAATTAAATAAATTTCTTTGAATGATTATATTTTTTTAATTTTCAATAACATTTAAAAATGTTGTGTGGAAAAATACTGACCTAAAAACAAAAAATATTAATTTAAATTGCATTTGACGTTGTCCGGTAGCAACAACAATAACCAGATATGCAACATATTTGGATGGGAGTGAGTGAGTGGGTCTTCATCGATAGTTGAACAGCCATCCAGCCAGCCAGCTATGCAGCAGCTTAGCTTGTATGCTAATTGCTTCTATTCAAACATAACCATGTTTTTTATTGTTTATTTTATTTTCAAAGAGGGGGGAATAATTCAATTTGTGAAACATAAATATCTATTCTGGTTTAATGGCAACTTGTTTTGGGTTTTTGTCTTTACCCCCAATTTTCCAGATTATTTATTAACATTTTTTATGTATTTTTGTGACATTGTGAATTTTGAAATTAGTTTGAGGTTTGGAATGCATTTGATGATATATCGGTATTTATGTAGAATATTCAAGAAATGGGTAATTTTGTTGTTGGCAATTATTTTAATTTATGGAAGAGGAAAATTTTGAGAATTTTTGGAATGTAACGTATTCATGGTGAGATGACAAAACTGCAAAGTGGACGGATGAAAACGGCAACATCAGCAGAAATGGTTCGAAAAGTTAAGAAGCGACTTGATCCAAACCCGCGTCGCAGTGGCCGAAAAATGGCTTGTGAGCTGAACATATCGCAATATTCCATTCCGCAAATATTGAAAAATGAGCTCGGGGTAAAATTCCAAAAAGTGCAATAACTTACACCACAACAGAAAGAAAATAGACTCAAAAGAGCTAAAGAGTTGTTTCGCTTGGCCGAAAGTGGTGAACTGCCGAATTTGGTTTTCTCCGATGAGATAACATTCGTTGTCCAGCAGTTTGTAAATAACCAAAATGATCGTGTTTACTTGCTAATGACAGGGGTCAGCTGAAAATGTACACCTTCGGTTGGCCACCAGAACTCAAGCGCCGGCCATGGTGATGGTGCGGGTCGCCATAACAGCCGACAGTCGCTCTCCGCTCGTATTAATCGACCGTGGCATTAAAATTAATGCCGAATATTATCGCGAAAATATTCTGGAGGTGTATTAAAGCCTTGGGCATGCAAATATTTTGGCCGCAGACCTTGGAAATTCCAACAGGACTCAGCACCATCGTACTCAGCACGTGCCATGGTTACAAAATGAGGTTCCTCGCTTAATTTCTAGCGCACGATGGTCACCAACATCTCCAGATTACAATCCGTTGGACTATTGCGTCTGGAGTATTTTGGAAAGCAAGGTTGGCACTAAAAAATACCAGGGTGACGATCACCTCAAGCAAGCACTTCGCCAGGAATGGGCCAAAATACCGCAGAGCAACATTCGGGCAGCCTGTGACAGTTTCATTGGCCATTTGAAGGCCATAATTCGTGCCAAAGGTGACCAATTCGAACAAATCTAAATTTATTCTAAAATTTGATGCTGTTTCTGACATTTTTTGCTTTCATTCAATAAAATTAAAAAAAAAATGTTAAAATTATGGCGTTTAACTTTGTTGCAGTTTTTTTTTATCTCGCCCTGTATTCCCTTCATATTATGTATGGCGGAGGGTATAAAAATTAAAAAATATACACGGAGGAAATATTTATTCACGAATAAAGTTTCGAATTCTACTGTTTCAATTTTAATTCAGTAGCTTTTCGAAAAATTTTACATTTCAAGATTTATTTATATTTCATGTCTCAAACATGCATTGCCAAAATACTAACATTTTGGGATTCCTTAAAAAACAGACAATAAAAATATATTTTCGGAATTGCTCATGTAGAGTCAGTCAGGTGATGCTCATCGATGAGTATTTCCCATTTTAGCTGAGATGCTATTCAATATTTTTTTTTTTTTGCATCCCCTTCGGATATGACATCTAATTATTAATATATTCTATTTTCAAAACGTGCCATGGGTCACTCAACTCTCAAAAAAAAAAAAAAAAAAAAAAAAAAATACGGGCTACAATTTAACTTGAATTAGAAGATTCAAAAAAGAAAAAAAAACTCAATTACGTGGCATTTAAATTCAAAAATTTAATTTATATTTTTGTTTGTTAATTCATTTTCCCACAATATCCCCCATAAAAAATACCTACCACACACATGTCTGTCTATTTGTTATGGGGTATTATAATTATAAACAAACAAATATATGTATATATTAAAAAATTTGATAATTTTCGTTTTAAGGAAGTAAAAATAATTTGGCAAAATATAATTCTTTTTTTTTTTCTATTTTTATAATTGTTTACGTTAAAAAAACAATATTATATGCACATTCATAATAATAAAAACAAATGCAAATACACACACACTCTAACGTGGCTTTATAAAGAATAACAAATGTGTGTATATACGCATATACAGATGCATATTAAGGGTATGAATAAACAAATCCGTATGCAAAAAAAATATATCTCTTCTATATTATTTAATATAAATTTAAAAAAAATTGATGAGACACTCCAAAAAATAAAATAAGATATCATTTGTTGATATGTCTTTTGTGAGCGAATATGGGACGGGTGCCCAATCAATTAGTCAGCTAATGCGTATTGCATTGGGAGAAATGTGTACATACATACATACATACGTATCAAACTTCAAACATGAAAAACATCGAAATTGATAGAATTGAGATCAGTCCCCAATTATAGAGGAAAATCAATTAGGAAGATGACTAATGGAAAATTTTATCGAAGGCATTCAAAAGTTGAGAGAAAATTGGTGGAATGGCATTATTATTGAAATACATGTTTTTTTGTTTTTAATTGAAAATGTAACAAAAAAAAAAAAAAATAAATAAATAAAATAAAATTAAAAAAATAAATAAAATAAAATTAAAAAAATAAATAGAAAATTAAAAAAATAAAAGTTATAAAAAATTAAAAAAAAAATAAAATAAATAAAAATTTTAGTTAAGAGCTTATAGACTGTAAAAGGACGGATTACAATTATTGAATACCCAATTCAACCTAACAAAATGTTACAAAAAAACCAAAAAAATAAAATTCAAACAATAAAAAATTTAATTTAAATTTGCAATTTCTGTGTCAATTCTCCAAAACTAAAATACTCAAAAATAATTAGGAGAAATAGACCAAAACTGAACAAAAATACCTAAAACAAATTCTTCAAAAAAATATAAACATTTCTAAAATAGTTTTAAATTCCCCAGCGGATGAATGAGAATATCCCAAAAACATTGAAATTTTGCATTTCTGTTTCGGAACAAAGTTTTAATCAAAACAAGTTTAAAATTAGATATATAAACTTTTTGGAGCATTTTGAAATGTGCCAGGTATCAGGTACCAGATTTAGTACACCGAAGTATTCCACTTCATCTAATGCTGATAAAAATAGCATAAAGAAAATCAAACGTTTATTTTCAATTCTATTCGAATAATTCTTAATCAAAATGTTAATCTTTATAGGGGAGGTGCGAGAAAAAGTGGTCCAATTAATTTAATATTTACATCAGATCGATCTCTCCATGAGAAAAATATTTAGATATACCACGTTAGATACCACGTTTAAAAAGAATCGCTGACTTCTTTCACAAGTTATATGGATTATAATTATTAAAAATATTGGCCCTTTGTGGGGGATGTGCCAGAAGGAGGGCACCAATATCTATCACCTTCACACCAGATCTTGTGTTAGTAGAAATATTGGAATGTGTGAAGTTTAGAAAGAACCAGATGCTTATTTTGCATTTTATGAGCATTTTGGTTATTCAAAATTTTGACCCCTTTGTGTGGGAGGTACCAAAAGGAAGGGTCCGATCTCTACCATCTTTATAACAGATCTTGTATTGAAAGAAATATTTAGATGTGCCAAGTGTGAATGTAATCGGATGTTAATTTCGAGTTTTAGGAGCTTCATGGATATTCAAAATTTTGACCCTTTGTGGAGGAGATACCACAAGGAGTGGACCGATACATCCCATTTTCACACCAGATATTTATTCGTAAATTTTGACCCGTTGTGTGGGAGGTACCATAAGGAGTGGGCCGATATACTCCGTCTTCACACAAAAACCAGTGCAAATAGAAATATTGGGATGTGTGAAATTTGCAGACAATCGAAAACTTATTTCGGATTTTATATGAGTTATAACTATTTCAAATTTTTTGACCCGTTGTGGGGGAGGTACCAGAAGGGGTGGACCCATATATTCCATCTTCACACAAAAACCTGTGCTAATAGAAATATTGGGATATGTGAAATTTAAACAGAATCGAAAGGTTATTTCGGATTCTATGAGAGTTATAATTGTTCCAAATTTTCGACCTGTTGTGGGGGAGGTATCAGAAAAAGTGGACTGAAATATTCCATTTTCACACCAAATCTTGCGTTAATAGAAATATTGGGTTGTATGAAATTTGAAAAGAATCGGATGCTTATTTCGTATTTTATGGGAGTTATAATTATTTAAAAAGGATGACCCATTGTGGGGGAGGTACCAGAAAAAGTGGACTGATATGTTCCATCTTTACACCAGATCTTGTGTTAGTGAAAATAATGAAATGTGCGAAATTTGAAGAGAATCGGACTCTTATTTCATATCTTATATGAGTTGTAACTATTCCAATTTTTTTCCCTTTTGTGGGGGAGGTACTTTGCGGAGTTGGCCGATATTGTCTATTTTGGCACCTGACCTAGCATTGATAAACATTTTAGGATTTGCAAAGTTTACCCAAAATTGGATGATCCTTTATTGCTCTATGAGGTTAATTATTTTCTTTAAAAATTTTGACTTTTGTGTGGGAGGTATCAGAAGTAGAGGACCTATGTTGATAATTTCAGAACACCGTATAAATTTGATAATAATATTACGATGAATCAAGTTTGCACCAAATCCGATACTCCCTTCGAGTGTTATCGTGCGCAACAGCCAGACATACAGATGGATGATAGACACCCCCACATCGACTCCAAATGCCTTGAAACGGATTTTCCCCAAAGAGAGACCTAGGGTCTTAAACTGTAATTTCGATGAGATCTGTTTATCAAATGATATATAATCTCTATAGCCATATGGCTGAGGGTATATAAAAAAAAGAATTAAAAAAATATTACAATTTCCTTAAAAGTGAAATCAATCTTTTTATAAAAAATGCACTACGTATTCAAGTTTAAAATATTCTGAAAATATTTTGAATTGCAATATGTTTATCTGGAAAGCCTTCTAAAAATTTTAAATAATACAATAATATTAAACTTCAACATAACCTACTACTTAAGGCTTATCTTCTATATTTTAAGATGTTTAATTACGATTTATATTAGAATAGCTGCAACTAAAATATTTTTATATCCAAATCCCAATTTTGAAAATTTTTAATTTATTTATTTTCCAATAAAAATTATATAAAACAATAAAAATGCGAGCATATATTGTATGCCCCTTAAACCGGATTTCAAATATGAAAATTTATGGTATTTTGAAAAAAATTGACGTCTGTCGTCCTTTTTTTTTTGCATCTTTCGTTGCATATGCATGTGTAGGTATGTACATATGTAATTTCTGTTGATTGCAATAAATTTGAGTGCATATGTCGGCGAGTTCATCTTTATTTGTTTTTTTGGTTTTTCATTATAAATTTTACAAGTTTCCTTTTGTACGTTGGCAGGCGTTTTTTACATGGTACTGATATGACAACGGCAACAACAAAATATATACGTTGCTTGATTTCATGTTATTTTATTCCTTTCCTTATTCCGTGTGAGTTAGTGTTTTTGCCAACCCATACAGAGGCAAACTGGCTGACAGGCAGTAAATGTTGAGTGTTGAAATACAGCAGACAGTCTGGCCGGTCGTCAGTTTGTCAGACTGTTTTTGTTTTCCTTTACTTTTATTTGCCTCCTCGAAATTCTTCTGTATTCAGATTAGTCAATTGTATCGGCATGACAGACTGGCTGGCCGGCAGGCCGTCAGCCGTTTTGTTTTTAATTCGGTTCTTACGGTGAGTTGATGTGTCAGTATGTTTGTGTCTCTCTCTATATATAACAGACATTTAAACACACAGCCATCCAGCCAGTCAACCAAGTAATACAGTTTTTTTATTGCGAATTTTTTCCGTATATACGACAAACAAACAAGCCAACCGATGTACATACATACGTACACACGAATTGTACCAGATATGTGTGTAAGCATTTTGGAAATTTAGTCTCAAGTTCAAGGCCTTGCGGATAACAAATACACACACAAACACATAAACAAGCCGACACAAAAATATCAGCCTGATGTGAGTGAGTGAGTGAGTGGGGAGCACGACAAAATATCAACAGCAGCGGCAGCAGCAGCAGCAACAAGAACGACAACAACACTGATGATGAGGTTGCTGTTGACAATACTTACGAAGAACAAAACAACGACAACGTAGGCCGAATTAAGGCCGATTATGGTCCCAACCGGGAAGAATGGGAAACACATTGGGGAAGAAAGCAACAACAACATCCACAAAAGTATTGGAAACCGGCAACGACGAGTGCAAACCACGACGACAGCGACGTTAACCAACCAGCCAACCGAGCAAGAAAGCAAGCATGTTGTTTTTATTTTGATTCTGATAAATTGGGAGGGAATTTCATTAAAAGAGGAACTAACAAAAAGAGAATTTCCGGCTAGGCAATGAGGGAGGGGGGTGGTGCAAAGAAGAGAGCCAAGAAATTATTCAAAAATACTTTGTTTCGCCAAAGGGGAGAGGAAGGGGGTGGTACAAAGAAGAGAGCCAAGAAATTCTTCAAAAATACTTTGTTTCATCAAAGGGGAGAGTAAAATATTGATGAGAAACAGAGAGATGAGTTTGAATATTTAACTTTCCACTTTATTGGGTTCTTCTTTTCTTTTTTTTTTGACAATGGCATTGGCATTGTAGGGTGTGTGTGTGTGGGTTTACTACTCAGAGCACAAGAACCTAGAATATTTAAGTAAGAATCCCTACTCTTTTTGTTTGTTTTGGCCATACTAAGGCTTCGTAGATTTGTGTGAGCTGTCTACACGTGTATGTGTTTGAGTGTTTGTGGGGTATTAACATCCACAAATGAATGCAAGTGGTCTGGGTGTAATTTATAATACTTCCTGATAAACAGTGAAATAAACATTTAATAAAAAAATAAAATACAAAATAAATTCATACCTAAATACATCTTCGTAGCTGGGTAGCTACATTTAGATGCACAGGCATATATACAACAAAAAATACATTTGAATATTATTAATGCTAATTTTTTGTTTTCTTTTTTTGTACAATTTTTTTCGGGATGCAATTTCAGCGTGTTTGTGAATTTTATTTCCATACAAAGAATACGTGTTGCTGATGTCACATTTGTATATAATACAAACGGAACAACAACAATAATATAAAAGAAATTGTTTTTGTCATTGTTTTTTGTTGCGTCAAAAATTTTTTTTTTTGCCTTAATTAAATGAAATGTAATTTTTTTTCCGTTTTTTTTTTATTTTTTTTTTGGTTTTGCCAAAATATCGATATGCATTTTTTTGTGGTTTGTTGTTTTTTTTTTGCTTGTTTGTTGTTCTTGTTATCATTGCCAATATTTAATCGGTCTTTGTGTTAATCGTTTAAATACAAATTGTATTGTATTGAAAAAAATACAACAACAAGAACTTGATATAATAAATATAACAAATGCTGTAATAAACAATTAACATTTATATTAAGTATGCACATGTACGTACATACATTATTCATATAGGGTACGAGCTGAGGTTGGACGGACAATTTTTTATATACATTTATGAACAGCAAGTAATTTTTATTAAGTTTGAAAAATAAATGAATTGTGTAGACTGTCGATTTTATAATAAAATTTTAATGGATTAACGTTATAGAAAAACTTTATTTATATATTTGTGAATCAATTTTGAAACGGCAGTTAGAAAACTTTTATAGAAAGGATCCACGATTAAATTAGTCAAAAATAAAAAATAAATAAATAAATGAATAAATAAATGAATAAATAAAAAATAAAATAAATAAATAAAATAATAAATAAATAATTTTAAAAAATTAATGAATAAAAAAAATTAATAAATAAATAAATGAATAAAAAAATAATTAAAAATTTTAAAAAAATCAATAATTTTTATTCGTAATAAAGGGTGATTTTTTAACTATTATATTTTTGGCAACCCTGGTTTAAACAGCTTATGCATGATCTTGTTAAATGTTAAAACTGGCATTTCTATGCAGACGAATCCGCTTCAATTGAGGCATTGGCAGACTACACGTTAAAGCATTTATTCGTGAGATACCGGCCGATATGTTGGAAATTGTATGCCAAAATTGGGCTGAGCAGATGGAAGATTTGAAGCGCAGTCGTGTTCAAAATTTGCGGTTTTATATTGTTTCCAATAGCTTTTAAAAAAATCACCAATTAAATTATCAATATTTTGGGGAAACCGAGTTCATTCGTAAAACCAACGCTTAAAAATTTCAAAATATCAAGACTAGGGCCTTTAAAATGCCTAAATCGAGGGGAAATGTAATGAGATTGAGATTGCCAAATTTTAGGAAATTCTATGGAAACGTGTAGTTACAGCTATGTGAGAGCTACACTATGGAACTGGGTTTATCCTCTTAAATGTATTAGGTCGTCATATTACGGTGGAGTGAAAATTTCTCATGGAGAAATAATTTTTTGGCTAATTGCCTCCCCCGATCCTCCTTAATAGTCTAAAATTAGTTTCTATCTACGTCCTTGGTAGAGTGTATGGTGGGGGAATGCAACATTTCAGAGTCATTCATTATATAAAACTTAAATCATTTAATTGAAATAGCTCTTGGGCTCTTAATGCTTAATACATAGTTTACAAATGTTCTTGACGCCATCTAGATGTCGAAAATATAAATTATTTATACAGGATGATATTTTACGAAAAAATACTGTAAATATTATTATTAGTACTTTTTTTATTAAGTTGGTCAAGTGAAAAACTCGGATGATTTTGATAAAATAACCTGAATTGGAAGGGAAACCATGACCCTATTGGCAAAATAGAGAGAAACAATTATGGAGCCAACGAAGACCATTTAACACCCTACTGGGAAGACTTAATTTTTTGATGAGACAGCCTAAATAACAAACAATTTATTACGAACCGTAAAGTTCGAAAGTTATGGTATGAGCATGGTAGGATAATAAATGTAACCCGCTTTTCTTCATATTGGACTCATTTAATTGAAATCGCGCTTTTTAGTTTTCAAACGTTTATGGCGCCACCTACATGTCAAAAGTTTAAATTGGTTATACATGATGGTATTATAAGAAAAAATACAATACAGTAGATTTTAAAAATATTTTTTGCTTCATTTCACTAACTTTGTCAAGTGAAATAGTCGGACGAGATATATAAAAATAACCTGCAATTCAGAAATGTATGATAAAAATGATGCTAATTTCTAAATTTGGTAATATTTCTGGTTTTGTTATTGTTGAAGATACAGTTTGGTTAACATCATATTAAGCTCCATTAAAGAGTGCAATGTTTTTTTAAACGAAACGGACATCTTTGCAATATTTGCTGATCACAACCAATATCATGATTTCATCTCGGCGAGGAAAATGGTCACTTGGATGTCCAGTTATTATATATTATGGCTTTTGTGAAAAGCAAGCTTGACAAGTCTCTAGTATTCCTGAGACAATCAAAATCACACTCACTTCTTCTTTTCCTACCTATTTGGGATTTTTTGGACATTTTTATTTCATTTTCATTTAGGATAATTTCAAGGAATTTTTTACTTTTAAAATACACGAGAATTAAATTCAATTCTCAAAACGCGAGCCAATACTGTGTTATATACAACATTGCATTATATGACCAAAAAAATAAATAAAAAAAAAAAACAAATAAATGAAAAATTTACAATTGTAACCAGTTTTTCTTTGTTTACTGATTGCACGCTCAACCAAAAAAATGTGTGTATTAATTAAGAACACACTTATAAATTTGGTATTTTAAAAAAAATTATGCCAGACATTTTGGGGTGGCCTGACATTGTTTTACCGTATTTGGTGTCAGTAGGCTACGGCGTTATGCCACAAAAAAAAAATATTAATGAAATTTCTAAAGATTTTTTTGGTCGTTTCGAAAAGAAATTTTCAAAGAATTAATATTTTTACTGCGTAATTTGTTGAATCAAAAAATGAAGCGGAAATAAACGAATTTTTGACGTTGGCAAAAAAAAATTATACAATATATAACCGGTTGTGTTTTTTTATTATATAAATTAAATTAAATGAAAAAAAAATCAACAACGAAAATATATATTTAAATGCCTGAAATACTTTCACTGGTGTTTATTTTTTGATGTCACTGGACCATTATAAAATTAAATGAAATATTTGTTGTAGATATTGACATTAAATTAAAATATTCACTGTTGTTTGGGACGTCATTGCCGGAATGAAGTACAAGGGATACTGTCAATATTGTAATCAAAATGAATTTATCAAATGGCCGAATGTTCTGGGTAATGTAACGTTCTGATAGAGGTCATAAACTGCAGGTGGGAATACTGATATTTTCTGGTATCCAGAGGCTCAATTATCTATGAAGAATTTTATGGAAAAATATTTCTTTTCGATTTTATTTCAAAAGAACGTGGAAAGTACACACCTTCTGCATTTTTAGTATAAAAAATGAAATTTGTGAGGATTGGTGGCTCTTTCCGAAACCATGGTATTCCCCCCCTGACCCCCTGATAAGGCCCTTCACCGTAGTATTATATTTGCCATTCCATATTTAATACCTCGAAATATACCTTTAGACCCATAAAGTAATATTATTGATCAGAATAAAATTATACAGGGTGAGATGAAAAAACTGCAAACAATTTCAGACTGCTGTCATTTCTAAGCCACACGTCGGACAGCTGTTAAAATTATTCCAGTGATAGCTCATTATATTGTTTATAAGCGTACAAAAGTATTTGCTGAGAATTTTCCAGAAAAAAAGTTACTCGTGATGGAATTCAAGCGTGATAGTGCGATTTCTTTATATTTGGCTGGAAAACCACAAGTGGCTACCGCACTCCAGCATTTAAATGTGAATAAATCATTTGTCTCTCGTACCATTGCTCGTTACCGTGATACTGATAGCGTTTGAAGGCCATAATTCGTGCCAAAGGTGACCAATTCGAACAAATCTAATTTTTTCTAAAATTTGATGTTACTTCGGACATTTGTTGCTTTCATTCAATAAAATTTAAAAAAATGTACAAATTATGGCGTTTGACTTTTTGCAGTTTTTTTTATGTCACCCTGTACTTCCTACGGTCTATCATTGATATTTCGAGTAGTTACAAACGGAATGACAAAGCTAATACATCCTTCATAGAACGGTGGGGGATATGAAAATTAGTAGTTCTTCCTAAAAATAGTGCAAATAGCAGCATATCCAGGGCATGCGGGGAAGATGATGAAACATCTGAACATTTTCTCTGTCAGCGTTTGCCAGCGTTTGCAAATATCGGATCCAAATTCTTAGGGAACTACTCCATACCAGACCTTAATCAGATCATGGTAAATGATAAAAAATATTTAAGGAATTTCATAAAGGCAACTGAAGTTCAAAAATAATAGACTGTAAACTGCCCGTCTTCTTTCAAAAACCTTTAGGCCTATACAGGCTTAAGTGTAGCCCAACAGGGCATGTGGCGAATTGTTTCGCCCCTCTTTTCAACCTAACCTATTCCTAAAAATAAAATAAAATACATTTTCTCACCTTAACAAGTAATGAGTGACGGCAACATAAAGTTTACATGTCTTACTTCAAATTCTAAAGCGACTGGGTCGAATCTCTTCGTCTGTCCCTAATAAACCCATTATTTGGTAATGATTTTTTTTTGCAGTGCGTGTTTTCAGGGGGTAGGTGATGGAAACAAAATTTTCAATCAATGTCTAATAATAATTATTCATTTTATTTCCAACAGAGTATTAAAGTGCCTTAAAGTAGGTAATCTTTGGTTAATAGGGTCACGAGACTTTTGTAAAATTTCCTGAATCAAGGTTCTAAACATTTTCCAAAAATATTAATTTAATCGTCTTCTCTAGCGAATCCTTAAAACATAAATAGTTAAACAACAACTTAACAATTAATGTCCCACAAATAGTTTGCCATAGCTAATTAACAATTTAAACTAGAAAATCATTATTTATTATAATTACCTTGATGATAGCTCTAATAATTGTAACGCCAAACACAATGCAGCGGTCATACAATTAAATATTAATTAATAACCGCCAAGTAAATAGCTAATAAATTTTAAATTAATTATCTAATACAGGACGGTAATGAAAGGGAAAGTGTTTTGAGAACACTAACACAGATCAAAGGAAATAAAAACTATAAATCAAAAATGCAAACACTCCAACAAACCATGCATTCTATTTACAAATAAATTGCCAAACAGAAGAAGATAAGAGAGAGAGAGAGAGAGAGTGAAACGAAATAGAATCCCTCTGATATTCAATAGTGAAAGTGAAAATTGTTTTGTGGTTACTCTTTCTTTACATTCATTTCCCTCCCTTTGTATGGTGTGCTCTTCTGCTCTGTAAAGAAGGCCTTTTACTATTTTGCATTGGTGTTCGTGTGAACTCACAAAGTTTCTCAATGCTGTAAAATTTACATGCCTCCTCTCTCTTTGGATGTGGCGGATGTGTGTATGTAATTTACAAAAAAAAAAAAAAAAAAAGAAAAATACAAATGTATGAGTGTGTGTGTGTGAGTGCTCATTCTATGGGCCAAATAACAACAACACCGCCGTAAATATGGCAACAGAAATATTCCCAACCTACCTCAACTTATTCTACATTATGTTAAGCGTATAATTTTAGTTTCTTTTTTTTGTTTCTTCTGCTTCTTTTGCCATGTTGTTTTTGTTTTGGTTTTTCGCTTACTGAGAGATGTGTGCCTATGACTAGCTATAGCTAGCTAGCTTTGAAATGTGATGTGTCTGGTGTCACACACGGACTCATGGCTCACTCAGCCATTCCGCAGCTGAGAGTTAGAGATTGTGGTGTAGTTTTTTTTTTATTTGGGCGATTTCCGTAATCTCTATATGACTAGTCGTGCGTCTATGTGTGTTCTATGATAGTTTGTTATTTTTGTTGAAATTTATTTTTGCAAATTATTTTTTGCACATAGTAGTCGTCTCAAGCGTGAGTGTATGTGTGTGTGAGGTTTTTTTGTATGCCTGCCCACCGCGCTCTGTGGTTATCGCTTTGACATTATTCCCTTTGGGTCTATGACAACATTGTTGCCAGTTATCTCTCAAAATAGTTGCAAGATTTGTAGAGTATAGCAAATGCTGAGGGATTTTATTGGAAGGCTATGAATATTGAAAAATAAATGTGGATTTAATCATACTTCATGGCATGGATCAGAGAAGAGAGAGAGGGAGAGAGAAAGTCATAAATTTAAAATGAATATTACTTGCATCGGAAAATGGTAAGTATGACCTTTCTGTATATGCCTCACTCTCCATCTGTTTTTGCTTTCGGTATAATCCCTAAAGATGGATTAGGTTCCGGCTGAGGGTGGGCTAAAATAAAAAAGGTATCGAATTAAAAAAATTGCTTCGAGTAGCCGTTGTTGGGCATATCCAGAGGAGACATATTCTCAAGAATCAGCCGAAGACCGGCTACCTAAAACAGCAACAACATTAGGAAATACAACTGTGTTAGATGTATTGCACTGTATCGGGTTAACCGGGTTCAAAGATCCATATATCTGACTGAAAGGTTAAGTTGAAGCTATAAATGGGTATATATTTTATGGACTCCTGAAGCCGGTGTTGGACATACCCAGAGGGGAAAATTTCAAGATCGAGGTGTCGGCCCGTTTAGAAAACCCGTTGATGTGAGGTACTGAACAGAACTGGTTTGTCCGAGTTCATAGTCCCATAACTCTGGATCCAGGAAAGATAATGGCAAATATGGGAAAGGTTAGATTTTAAGCTATAATTCCTATGCAGGGTGAGATTAAAAAAAAAAAACTACAACAAAGTCAAACGAAATAGTTCTTAACATATATTTTTTTTTAATTGAATTGAATGAAAACAAAAAATATTGGAAATAGCATAAATTTTAGAATAAGTTTAGATTTGTTCGAATTGGTCACCTTTGGCACGAATTATGGCCTTCAAACGGCCCGATTGCTGCTCTGCGATATTTTGGCCCATTCCCGGCGAAGCGCTTGCTTGAGGTGTTCGAAAATTTTGATATTTTTTATTGCCAACCTTGCTCTTTCCAAAATACTCCAGACACAATAGCCAAAGGATTGGTGGCCATTGTGCGCTGGAAATGAAGCGAGGAACTTCATTTTGTAACCATGAATGTTGGAATGCCCAAGGTCTGCGGCCAAAATGTTTGCGTGCCCAGGCTTTAATACACCCTCCAGAATATTTTCGCGATAATATTCGGCATTTTTTTCTGATGCCACGGTCGATTAATACGAGGGGAGAGTGACAATTGGCTGTTAGGGCGGCCCACACCATCACCATGGCCGGCGCTTGAGTTCTGGAATAATTTTAACAGCTTTCGGACAAGTGGCTTAGAAATGACAGCAGTCTGAATTTGGTTGCACTTTTTTTCATCTCACCCTGAATAGTCGCCCTCGTCGTTTTCCTTCGAAAATAACAACTTTTTTTTCAACTAATAATTATTTTTTGTTTTTTATTTTAATATTTAAACGTTTTTTTCGAATTTCCCAATAAATATTTGCAGAAAATATTCTTTCATAACGTATAATCCTTCACATTTGTCACCGAGTTTGAAGCCCAGCTAAAAATTATTAATCACTGAATATTGTTATTATAATTCATATCTTTCAATGACATACTGCTTGGATATGACGTGGATATTGTAATGCCCGGCGACTTTAAATGACGTTGGCAAATGAGTCACCTGACTCTGGCTTTTGTCTTTGCTTTCTGGGACGGATGAATGTCGCATAAGCTTGGAATGCCCTGGGCAGAGGGTTTATTCTTAAGATGAGTCATACATGTTACATTACAACATGTTAGATTTATATGATATTTTTAAAATAAGACGCAATACTCCTTCTTCCTGGGGGGTTTAGTACTTATTCGGAAAATTTGTAATATCCTCTCTTTAATAAAAAAAAAAACAGAAAATGTGTAAATATCCCCGAAATATATAAACATTGACTTTAAAGATGGCTTAAATGTAATGGTCGAAACCAAGCAAGCATTGGCATTTAGACAAAACCCAACAAGTGCTACAGGAATCAAAATAAAACAAACCTTTGCTCTTTCCCTTAAACTCATAGGTACTCTTTACACTTGAGAGAGATTTAGATACTCAGAGAGTAGTAATTTTGCAAAATTCACATTTGAACAGTAAAAGTTATGGCCACTCGACTCGTTAAAGTAAATGCTAGTGGCCTCATAAACCAAAGAGTACATCATTTTATCGGAGTCAAATAAAACAGGGAATAACTAAAAAGCAATTCGCTATAAATAAACTATTCAAGCCATTGCACTCACACACACACCAACATAAATACGAATTAAACGGAAATGAGCTTTGCAAAGAGTAAATAAATCAAATTTTAATGGCAAAACGAAATACAAAACAAAATCCCCTCCACCAAAAAAAGAGACAACTTCTTTTTGGTTTAGCTTGCTTGCCAAAAACAAAAACTAAGACCTGTTTTTACGCGCCCAGACAAGCACGACAATAACAAAAACCGAAAATATCAACAGCCTGGTTTTGCTTAGTTTTGGGCTTTTTGTTTTGGTTAAGAAATGTTGTCGTTGTTACAACGTTTCTCCCCCTTCCTCTAACTCCTTCTTACTCCAAAACCACTGGCATGGAATTGTTGCCGGCAGAGCAACGAATTTACCGTGGGAGAGAAGTTGCAGAATTTAGGCAACGTTGTAGTACTTTTGGGCTCATACCCAAGAAAATGTTGTCTTTTTTCGGCGGGGGAAAATATGCCGTGAGTACTTTTGGCCAAATTCGTATGCCTGCCATTCGAATGTACCAAAAAATGATGAAGAAGAAGAAAAAGAAAAAAACAGAAATATTCACTTGCCAAACCAAGGGAAGTGTTGTGGACAAACAACAGCGCTGTTCTGCTCTGTTTGACAGAGGCTACGACGCCGTCGATGATGATGGTGGTGATGTTGGCGACGCCAACGTCGTTGTGTTATTTTCATTTTTATGGCAAATACCGGGGCTACCACAACATTGCCTTAACCAAAATCAATAAAATTGTTGAGGTGGGTTAGGAAACTGTTACGCAGCCAAAAAGTGAACATTTCACTACAAAATGAAACACACACAGACAGACACACACATGTTTGCATGCACACACTGAGTAGAGGAAAAAAAGAGTGTGTTTCGGCATAGAAGTCACGCATTAAACGCTGAGACGCATTATACGCCGAGATAAATAAATTAAATTAATGAGAGCTTTAAATCAACCAGAGATAGGTAGATTGGAAGTTATGTTGTAAGATAGACCGACTGGATAGGCAGTCAGCCAGCCAGCTAGGCAGGCAGGCATGCTGCCTATCAGCCGAGTGAATGTAAACAAATTCGTAATTTGTCATTGGCTAGTTATTTTTATGTAAAAAAATATCATCGCTGTTTTATATAAATAACAATGAGTTCTGATACAAAGTGGTGTAGGGGGTTCTATGACATTATTTGTGTACCGAACGGAAGTGAATTACAGTCTTAGGGAAATGGAAATTGATTGGTAATAAAAATAGATAATTTGAAATGCATGTCCACTTTACTTTTACCCAGTACAAAGTTTAAAGCTATATGAGCCGAATAACCCATTACAAGGTAATGTAAACAATCTAGCTTCTATATTGCCGGTAGTTTGAAAATAATGGGTGTTTATTTAAAATAACTTATTTTTCTCATTACCAAGCAATCAGTAACGGCGGCACAGAGAGTGCGCGGTCATTTACTAAACCTAAGGTTGTGAGTTCGTGTCTCAACTTCGGCGAACGAAAAATATTAATAAAAAATTGAAAAACAATTTCAAGTGCGTTTTACTCACCGCTGGCACAAATATAAACCTTCATATCAGAAAATGCTATAAATTTTACGATTTTCCCCTAATTTCATACTTACAGCCAAAAAACATCGGAAGTTTACTTTTGCGCCACCTTGTGCATACATATGTACTTGTTTTTTTTTTTTTTTGGCTGTAATTAAAACATTAGGGGCCAATAGTAAAATTAATAGCATTTTCTGATTGGAGGATAACTTTTGCGCCATCTTGCAGTGGAATCTTCTGACTAAATTTTTTGGGCAACCGACAAAATTCGGTAAAATTATAATGCTTATAATTCCGGTAATTTACGAAATTTGTCAAAGTAGTCGCTAAGATCTACCAATAGATACCAAGGTTCTTCTTTTTTATATCAAAATTTCCAAGTTAGCGATTTTTTTCGGTAACTCAAAAAATGAGTCAGAAAATTTCACTCAGAAGATGGCGAATTCAATACCTGCAGTGGTCACAAATGTAAAAAAATTGAGTTAAAAAATTAACACGAAATTTTTTGACGACTTATTTGTAGACTTTGAAAGGCAAAACAAAAAAAAAAAAAAAAATAAATAAAATAATAATAATTAATTTCGGCTGATATGCCCTTGTAAGCAGGTTGATTTGTAAGTTGCTATAACTGCCAAAAAATGTTTATAATTTCCTAATAAAAGTTTTTGCCGATTAGTTGGACCGATAAATGAGTGCGCCATTGAAAAATGACAGAAATCCCGATTTTTTTTTTATTTTAAGAGAAAAACTTATAGGAGGTATCATTATAGATAAGTTTGACTGTAATATCTGATGTATTTAGGCGTTTAGTACTGATTTTCGAAATTTAATATAATTTTCTGTTTTCTTCTACAAAGAAATGGTACGAGGAAGATTTAAAAAAGTTGGAGACTTTTGGTTCCCCTCCTATAAAAGTGGCGCAGAAAGTATGCCAACAACAAAGAACATCTACAGAAAAAATTAAAAAAAGTTTCCCACATAAAAATGACGCCCAATATAAACACAAGTGGTGTATATTTTAGAACTTAGTTGCAAGAATATGGGAGGAAAATATCCTCGATATCCTTTTTTTTAATTTGTAAATGGTAATCACTTTTGCTTCTCTTTATAAAAAAAAAAAAAAATAAATCCAGGGTAAAAATTATTTAAAAAAAAAAATCGCAGTTTTGGTTCACTTTCAATGAGAAAGTGGTGCCCAATATCAAATATTCTGGAATTTTCTTTAGATATGGGCTTCAATTTGTTATTAGATATCTCAAATATTCAACTATCTTTGCACAAAAAAATTTTTGGAAAAAAATTATTTAAAAAATCCAATTCAATGTTTTGGTTCACTTTCAATTTGAAAACGGCGCCCAATATCAAATAGTGTGAAATTTTTCTTTAGAAATGGGCTGTAAATTGATATTATATACCTCAAAGGTTCAATATACCTTAGTACGGAATCACCATAGAAAAAATCATATTTAAAAAAGTTAAATTCGAAGTTTTGGCTCACATCCCCTATAAAAGTGGCGCCCAATATCAAATACAGATCATTTTACTTTAAAATTAAGCTGCAATTTGCGATTGGATACCTCAATAGGTGCAAAATATATTGAATAAAAATTTTAATGACAAATATTTGAGTCTCATTTTTCTTGTCAGGAGTAGTCATAAGTAGAATATGGAATGAGAAATTTTAATCCCAAATTTTGGTCCAATATAGTTATGGCGCCCAATTTCATGCACTACCAAAGCATGCTTAAGGAATCATTTAAAAAACTCGGCATATGTTTGTTCCCTTTCGTATAATTGTGGCGCCCAATACCAAGTAATGTAAAATTATAATTTAGTAATTAGTTGTTTAAATAAATTTTTATGGTATTTTAAAATGTCAAAATTGAAAAAAAAAGGAAAAAAAAAGAAAAATTAAAAAACAATAACTTTAAACCGTACTATAGTAAATCCCAATTTGTGGGGTCAAAAGCCAAATTTATTTTCATCATCAAAAAATCTAAAATATCCAAATATATTAAAAATAATGAAAATGTAGTTTAAAATATATAAAAGCGTGGGGGTGGTGTGCTCAAAAAGAAGACTATTTTTGTTAATTTCAGAAAAAATTAAATTTCTAAAAAAAATTAGTCATTTCTCGAAAACTATTTCCGATTTAGAGTTAAATTGTCCCACAATTTTAGCAATTTATATCCGCATAGTTTACTACAACCCCCTCGATTCGATGTTGCCACAACTTCGATTTATTTGTTTTTTCTTCGAGTGTATAATTTCACTTTCAATCTCCACATAGAGATTATCACTGCCAACAACACTTTCTGCCGTTTACAACTTAACAACAACTTTCCTTACCAATATTCACTTTTCAAACTATCCAGCGAAGTGAATGTGAATCTCTCTCTCTATGTACGTGTCTGTGTGTGAGTGGGCGTTGCATTGGATGTGTCACCGCAAATTCTGCACTACACCAACACATGTTTCAAATTATGGTAATTTGTTGTAGTTGTTGGGTTTCCTAAGAATTTCCTTTCAAAGGAAATTGTTTATTTTAATGTTTGCCGTAAGTTGTCGTTGTTGTATGTTGAGGTAGTTAGTTTTAAATCTCTGTGTGTGTGTGCAACTAGATTTTGCAAAAATACCCATTCATATGAAAAACCGGAAATTGTAAAAAGCTAAAGTTGATTAAAAGTGCATGTTTAATAACAGGCAGTAGTTGTTGCTGCTGCTGCCAGCCCGCCCATCACTCCCCCCGGGCTGTTGATGAGAATGTTGTTGCTGTTGTTGGTTTTTGGTTGGGTCGTTTGTTGCTGATGTTGTCGTTGTTGTTGGCTGCTGATGGCCTAAATTATGGCATCACATGACATATAACTTTGCCTTGCATTTGCCATGCCGTGTTAAATGCAGGCATACATACTCATAACAAAGTCCCTCTTCGCCCACCCCTCCCTCCCCCCTCTCACAACATACCGTAGAGTAACTACAACTACTGTTCACACACACAGAGACACAAACGAAAAAAACACATGCATAGACTCGTGTGCATTATAACCCCCGCCTGCACACACACATTTGCCATATAACATGGCACATGTCATGCAATGCCTTCCTTCCGCATTGACCCAGATTTTGTTTTATAAAAAACAACAGCAACAACAACAAAAACAAGAACAAAATACAAAAACAACAGAAAAAAAAACATTTTTGCACTTTATGCATGTTGGTTTATAGTTCAGGTCGGTCATTGTAAGTGCATGTTGGAGGTTTTAGTTTTGAGTTGTTATTGCTCGCTATTATTTTATAGGATACATGGGGAGAGGGTTAGTTTGTAGGTGAACTTTTACTCAATCATCATCAACATCAGCATCGCCATCGCCATCGCTCACATCATCATCAATAACACACAACATCAAAAACAAAACTTTCAGAAGAATCGACTCTAATGCTAATGATTTTATAGGCCATAAGGCCAAAGATTATTATTGAATATCGCAAGGGATCTTTTTTCTTTGGTTTTACATGAGTTAGGATAAGGGGAGGAGGGGGTTTTGATTTGGAATCAACAATAAAATGTTATGGTTTTTGAAGATTTGCATCTGTTAAGAAAAAGGACTTTCTTGGCTTTTCAAAAAGGATATAAAAGGGGGGTTAGAGGATAGGCATACAAATTAAAAAAGTTTTGGATTTTATTTCGATAAATGAGTTCAAGGAATAATAAATGCATTGGAATACAAAGGGTAAATGAAAAACATTTCTTGAAGTTCTTTGTGAAAATGGGTCGTATGAGTAATAATAATTTGTATATCCTCCACCATATTATGGAGTGTATGTTAACTTCGTCATTCCGTTTTTAACTCCTTAACTTGTCAGACACATCAAAGTATACATATTCTTGATCAGCGTAAAATTCTAAGTCGATTTTTTGCACATATGTGTATTTTGTCAAGTTCAAAAAATGGGTCATGTCGGTCAACGTTTTCATATAGGCCCCCATATAACCAATTTTTCAGTATTTTGATGATTTTAGCGACATCATAGATCGGAATTATTTCATATTTCGAACTGAAGGATCTTAATGGGTACTACAACCTATGACAAAAAAATCACTTCTGCAGGTCCACGCCATGGTAGTCTGTCCGTCTGTTGTAATCACGTTAGCTTTTGAAAATTTTGCACACATGTGTATTTTGTCATTAGGCAGGTCAAGTTCAAAAATGGGCCATGTCGGACCACGTTTTAATATGGCCCCCATATAACAGTATCTCCAAATAATCAGTATTTTGATGATCTTAGCTTAGATCGGAATTATTTCAAATTTCAAACTGGAAGATCTTAATGGGTACTACAACCTATGACAAACAATTACTTCTGCAGGTCCGCGCCTTCCCCTACAACGGTGCCTCCCAATATTAATTTTTTTATGATATTAGAGACATTATAGACTGGAATTGTTTCAATTTTCGTATTGAAAGTTCGTAATGTATACTACAGTCTATGGCAAAAAAAAAAAACATTTCATGTCTTTGTATAGCCCCCATATAACGAAACCTCCCGATATTCGGGTTTTTGATGACTTTAGGCACACAATATTCACCTAAATTGTTTAAAATTTCGTATTGGTAGTTTGTAATGGATGCTTCAACCTATGGACATGCAGGACCACGTCTTCGTATTTCTCACATATAACGGTACCTCCTTTTTTCGATATTTTGATGATATTAGCGACATTATTCAAGAGAATTGTTTTTAATTTCGTATTTGAGGGTCATATTGGGTACTACAGCCTATGAAAAAAAAATCGCATATGAAGGCCCTCGTCTTCTTATGGGTCTTATGTAACGATTTTCATTTAAAACGTATTTTTCGTCGACATTTTCTTAACATTTTGCAAGTTCCTTCCAAATGGTGAAGGGTATTAAGAGTTCGACCCGGCTGAACTTAGCTGGTTTTTTACTTGTTATATTTCACATAAGATTCCTGAAATGTTAATTCCAATTTTGTTAGAAATTCCATTCATTGTGAATTTGATTTTACAGACGAGACTACATTTGACAATTATTCTGAGAGGTCTATGATTTGCATTCAGAGTTGTGTCAATCTAGTTCATAGTCCGGTACACCAGTTCCTAAACGTATGAGTGATTTCATATATTTCATATCACTCATACGTAGAGCTTTCATACAAACGACCGTAGTCAACAACGGAACTAGATAAAGAATTACACATTTTTCAGATGTAATTCGAAAATTTTATTTGAAATTCGAAAAAAATCGCAAACAAACATACGTACGATTTTTATTTATTTTCTGAGTTTTTCTTTTAAATATTCTGTAACTTCTGTAAATGAAAATTAAATTAAATTCCATAGTGCGTATGATTGACAAAAATTTTATTTCTGAAGACTTGAACTATAGAGAATAAGTCCTCAGAAATAAAATTTGTGTCAATCATACGCACTATGGAATTTAATTTTCATTGCCATCATACGAGATATTTTTCATGTATTTTTAATGACCTCAAGATATATCAAATATCCACTCATATCATTATTTTGATTGTAGAAACTAATTGTAATCGTATATCCTTTTTATATAAGTCATTTATCTACGTCTTAACAAAATAAAAAGATTAAGCTACACAGAATCATACAAATATACACAAAATATGGCGTATGATTAACATTGATTATTTATAATAGAATATTATTGAGTATTCTCAATATATTCTTTATAAATAATTAATATTAATCATACGTCTCATTTTACCCAATATTTGTATTATTCTGTTTCAGTTTCATTCTTAATTTTGCTAAAACGTAGTTAAAATAACTTTTATTACCTCTTACGTCTATATTTATTTCTTTATATACACCATCAGAAACTCTACTAGCCAATATTTACCAAAATTCATTTCAAAATTTTGTATTTCAATAATGTTTTGTCCATTCTCATTCTAAACAGAAGCCCATTTTTTATTATTCTATGTTTTTTTCTGTGTTAAGAATTGACATATAAAAACAATAACAAGTATAAAATGATGATGATGATGTGTTAAATGTTTGTGGGAGAAAACGTGATATTATGACGTATGCATATGTACATACACATGTATGTTTGTATATCTGCTTGCTGCTACTGGTTACGGTGTATACACAAAAACCCCGTTTCTTTGAGATGACAAGAATTCGTTGCCTTGTCTTCTGAACAACAATGACATTTAGATCAAAACCAGAAATATGGTGGTTTATGAAATACGTCTTGTTTTCGTTATTTTATTTCATTAGAATAATGAAATATATTTTAGGCAATAGCTAAAATTATTTATTTTTGATACTTTTTTGATTTAAATTTGTAAAATAATTTTATTTATTTTTTTAATCTATTCTTATATCCGTATTTTTAGTTAAAAAATTATTATAAAAAATGGAAAGAATATATCTTAGTATGTTAATGAGAACTTAAGGAATGACAGGGCTTTAACAAGATCCCTTTTCTATATTATGGATGTTTTGTAAGAGGAAAAATTCTATCCCGTAGAATACAAAACCTTGTTGGCCTATATAGCCCAATAATGCCCAATAGTTATACGGGTTTGACTAAAATGGTGATAAACACTCTCAGTTTTTGACATTTCAAAACATCGACTATAATGCGTATGATTGACACAAAATTATAACTCATGCGCCTTTTCTTGTTCAGACACACATTTTTCAATAATTACAAGAAAAATCCAGCAGATTATGAAAATGGAGCTAAAAGTACAACGTGTACCGGCGTTTCTATACTTTATATAGCAAAGTAACCCAAATAGGGAGGACAAGAACCCCTCTTCCATTTTTTTCCGACATTTTCGGATTAAGATTCCTTGAAATTCATACCTTTTGGGGTATATAGTATCTTAGACAATATTTCAGATAAAATGATTATTATTATTTTCATTTTGGTAAAAAAATTAACTCTCAAGCGAGTAACCGAAAAGGTCTTTTTGACCCTTTTTATGAACCAGTTTTATGAACCAAGTTATAATGTATTTTCAACGCTTGAGAGATTTTCAGGTAATTTATTTATATTAGACTAACAAATGCACGCAACTTCCTCAGCGAAAAGTCCACATTAAAATGTTATTTATATTTCATTTTTTTTCTTTATTGGAAAGGATAATCGAAACATTATTACTTTTATCAAAAATTCTTCAAAATCTTTCGCTTTGTAGCTTGGCTTTTTCTGGCCGAAACTGTTTCATAATCTTTTCATAATAAAAATTGGCCATCTAGAAACCAACACAGATCTCAATATCAAATTTCAGGACTCAAGCTCTATCCATTCGCTCAACGGCATATTTCGTACCATTTAGTACTCTTTTTGAACATTCAAGGTATACATTCCCAAATCCACCTCCTTCTCTCAAAACCAACAGTTGCCTTCATACCAAATTTCAGAATTCCATATCTATCCTAAGACCCAATCTCAAATGTATTACCATACTTTTCGCACAGTGATACTACGCATGTCCTAACGCCACCTCCTTCTATTTCCACCTCCTCGAATTTCCAAAACCACCTATTTCATTCAAATAAAGACACCAAGAGGGATTCATATCAAATTTCGGGATTTCAGCTCTATTCCTTCACTCAATACCAAATTTAGTTGAATTTAGTTCTTTTTGTACAATTAAAGTACACATTTTCAAAAGAATCTTCAATTCTCAAAAATGACCTTAATATCAAATTTCAGGATATCAGGTCTTTAATTTCCCCCCATTATTAAATTTGACATGTATATTAAATTTCAAGATTCCAGCTCTATCTCTTCAACTAGTACCAAATTTAGTACTTTTCGTACAATTATAGTACACATTTACGAAACTACCTCCATATCTCAATTCCAGATACCAAAAAAGACCTCAATATCAAATTTGGGAATTCTAGCTCTATCGCCTCACCCAATACAAAATTAAGTACCAATTAGTACTTTTTTTACAAATATAGGACACATTTTCAAACCAATGCCAAATTTCAAACACAAATACCATCAGTAATCTAGATATCAAAATTCGGAATTTTATCTCCATGCCTTCACCCAATACCAAATATAGTGCCGTTTAGTACTTTTCGTACAATTATAGTACATATTTCCGAAACCACCAAAAAAGACCTCAATATCAAATTTTGGGAATTCTACCCCTATCGCCTCACCCAATACAAAATTTAGTACCAATTAGTACTTTTTGTTCAAATATAGGACACATTTTCAAACCAATGCCAAATTTCAAACACAGATACCATCAGTAATCTAAATATCAAATTCCAGAATTTTATTTAAATGCCTTCACCCAATACCAAATGTAGTACCATTCAGTACTTTTCATACTACTGTAGTATATATTTCCAAAACCACCTACATATGTCCAGGCTACACATGAACTGCGACCCTAATACCAAATTTCAAAAGCAAAGCACTTTCTGTTTAGCCAATACAAAAATGTACCAAATATGGTACCATTTAGTACTATTTGTGCACATCAAAAACTAACCACAAACAGGGATCCAAATACCAAAACTTCGAAATTCCAGCTCCATCCGTTCACCTTAAACCTTACGGTTCCAAATTTAGTACCATTTAGTACAGTTCGCACACTTAGTTCCAAAACCACTTTCATGTATCAAACTTAGATTCTCATGTCGAATTTCAAGTTTTTAGCTCTATTCGCTCTTTCAATACGAAATGGTACAATTTTAAAAGTTTAGTAACATTGTAGAACTTTCGTAACTTTAAAATTCGAATTTCCAAAAACCATCTACCATCAGGTACATCCATTCTGTACTCCATCAGAATTCAAATTTCAAATTTTAGAATTCTAGATCATTACCTTCGTGCCCTTTTATTACGAATTTCCAAAAACCCAATCAGATTCCTACGCATCAAGACTGATTCTAACTTCAGTTTCGTCTGGGGGTCAGTCAGTTATTTTACTACTCTTTTATATATTTAGAAGAAGATACTTCTTGAAAGGCCCAAAGTGCTTGATTTCTAATATCTATGAATTTAAATTTGTTCCAGATGCATTATGGCCTGTTTCCCTCTGACGATTCGAATGTGAACTCGAAAGATAAGCATCGATTACTTGTCTGTTTTTCAAAAAACCAAAAAAAAAACCTTTCAAATCGTCAGGAGAAACAGTCCCTAATTATTTTTAGGAAACCGAGATAAATTTTCAATTTTACAAAAAAAGGTCATAACAACAATTAAAAATAAAAAATTAAAAAAATACGTATGATTAATATTAATTAATATTGTTCGGTTTCACTCTCCTCATTATTGGATTGGAAAAATAATATTTTATGATATATTTAATTTTTAAAAATAAAAAAATCAAAATACTGCAAACAACAAATTTAGGAGGCCCCTAAATTCATAAAACGCTTCTAAATCCATGCTCTTATTCAGGAGAAACATTTTAGAATTGATTTCCTTCAATAACCGAAATTTACAAAATTTTTCAACAAAAATGGTTGCTAATGCACTAAAAGCCAAAATTAAAAACCAATTTTTAAAAATTCCTTCATTTAATTTTTTAAAATAATTTTTGTTCTCAAAATCTCAAATTTGTTCATGGCCTACTTACAATATCTCTTCATTAGTGACTTTTTGTAAGCAGCTTTGCGTTCCTCGGGCTTTAGGCGTCGAGCCAAGCCACCGGATCCCATGCGATCACCATCATTCAAACCCGAGCCGGAATCATCGGAATCCGAACCGGAATAAGTGCGAGCACGATTTCTGGCAAGTTTTGTGGGTAAAGATAAATCCAGGGGGGCTTCATCGTCGAAATCCTCCTCCTCGTCCTCTTCATCGGTGTGATAATGATCCGAGGGAGGATGTTGGGGGGTCATGTGGTGACCGTGATGATTTGGCGGGAGATTAGGATAGTGATGATGATGTGAATGTGGATGACGGGGCTCATAATGCCGCTGATCCTCCTCTGGATCCTTGGCAATGTGCTCCTCCGAGCCGGTCGATGCTGAACGCTCTTCGGACAAAGAATCTTCCTCCTCGCGACTGGTGATAACCGAACGCCTTATGGGCTGTGGAATGGATTCAGTGTCCATGGAATCGGGACGTGTGTGTTGTTGTTGTTGTCTCAGATGATTGTAGAGGACAGCAAATTTCTGACAGGTGGATATGGGATTCGAATCGTGATTATCCTCCTCCGTCGTTGTGGCGGACTTTGTGTCCACCACGCGCTTTTGAACTTGTGATGATGAGCTGGTGGAGGAGTGATGCGACAAGGCCGGCGAAGTTGAGGGACTGTGCTGGGGACTCTGCGATAGATCTTTGTTATAGGTCATGTGTTCCTCGGGCTCCCTGTGCTCATCCCCGCGCTGCTGCTGCTGCTCCACTGCACATATGGCACTTGGCGTTTTGGGATTTATGTTGTTTGCATCTAAAGGCGTTGTACGCGATGTATGAGCTGCTGCTGCTGCTGCTGTTGTGGCGACTTGGGACCAATTTTCTTTGACCTCATTTGTATTCCTGTGTTGTGGCGATGATGATGACGACATCAGGCAGCTGGCGGATGAATTGCTGTGACTATGATTCGAATCCAGGCTACAGCTTAGTTTTGAGACAGCCGCCACCATATCACCGCCAGCCGGTGATGAGAGCGGCGAGGAGGCTATTGTCTGCTGTGATGTGGAGGCTGTTGAGGCTGTGGGCGATGCCAGAGGACTGTGTAAATGGCCATTTGTGGCAGGTGGCGGCGAGGGTGAAGGCGAGGCTGGGGCGGCACTGGCTGCATTGGCAAATGTATGGGCATTTGCTGCCACCAAATGTTGCACCATAATCATGTTGCTATTTGTTTGTACAGTACTGGGTTAATTTAATTGAAAATCCGCGTCCGAAGCTTGTCTCAAATGTGGTTAATTATTTAACTTTGAAGAAAGCATTTTTAACACCAATATTTGTTTTTTTTTTTTTTGTTGTTAAATTTTAGGCAATGTTTTGTATAACTTTTTCTTTGTACCTGAGACCAGATTTAATTTTTAAATATTTTTTTTTAATTAAATATTTCTTTTTTTGTTAATTTTGTTTAGAATTAATGGATTTTTTTGCTGAGGTAATTTTTTGTACATTTGTTGAATTTAACGGACGATAATTTCCAAGTTTTTTTTTTTTCAATATTTTTTTGGAATGACACAAAATAATTCTGTTTCACCTTTTTTTCCAAAATTTATATATTTTTTTTTCAAATTTCAAAACACTTAATTTTTGCTGTTGCTTTTGTTGGTTTCCTGCTGTCCCAATTTATGTCCAGTCCATGTTTTTTTGCATTGCTTAATTTTGAGTTATGTGTTGTTGCATATTTTTTTTTTCAATTTAGAACCAGAACAAAAACGACCGTGACTGACTAAAGAACACTGACTGACGACGACGAGAACGCGCTGACAAACACAGCATCACCATAAATTTGCTACACATCACAAATTCTCACCACAAAATCTCGCAAATTACACGATTTGCAGTAATTCCGAACATGGTTTTGTATCCGCCGTATCCGCACAGTAAATAGCATTCAAAATTTCTATTTGAAAATTAATTTTTCTTTCTTCAACAAATTTTCAATTTTGTATTTTTTTCTTATTATTGGTCTTATTAGTTCACAGTTTTGAATGAGAATATTTGTGTTTGAAATTGTTTTGAAATGTTTGTTTGTTTGCCTGGCTAGCTGGCTGGCTGGCTGGTTGGTTGGTTGGTTTTCGCTTTCGAACGTTTCGAACACAAACGTCGTTTATCTCTTACGGTATCAGCGAAACTGAAATTTGTAGTTTCTGAAATAAGTTGATTACGGCTGAAGTGGCTGCGACTCGATATAATTTTTTGTTGTTTTTTTATTTCATTTCAGTTTTCGTCGTTGCTGGTGGCTGCTGCCGCTGCTACTGATGTTGTTATTCGTTGTTGTCATCGTCGTCGTCTTCGTTGTGTACACATATAAGCATGCGCTGCCATAGTTGTTGTTGCTGCTGCTGATGTTGCTGGTACTGTTACTGGTTGGGCGCTGCTGCTGCTGCTACAGCTGTTGGAGCAGTCCCACAATTGAGTGGCTGGCTCACTGACTGGATGACTGGCTGGTTGGCTGGTTGACAGACTGCTTACTTGTTTGTTAGCTTAGATGGATGGATGGATAGATGGCTGGCTGGCTGGATGGATGGATGTGATGATGAGGGCTATGGTTTGTTTGCTGGAAAAAGCCTGGTGGCTGGCTGACAGACTGTTAACCAATAGTCTGGTATTTGCTGTGTTTTTTTTTGGGCTGTTGCTCTTTTACTAACATTTACTGCCACAACATCTCTGCTTTACAATTCTCTGAATTTTCCACACACAACACAGTTGCAAAGAAGTGACAAAAAGGCTGTGACACCAAAAACCAAATGTTACTACGAAGAAGAAAGACCGTTGTGATTACCGCCACCGTCGGTCGTATGTTCGAGCCAATGTGCATGGGGAAGAAAAACGATGACGACTGTTTGGCTGCAAACACAACACACAGCGTTAAACGGTAGAAAAACATTTTGCAATCAAGCAACCAGCCCAGCAACCAACCAACCGACCGCCCGCCCGCCAATCGACCATACCATACGATTCCAAAACATTGTTGATTGTTTGCTAAACTCTCCATTGCACCCATACACTCATGCACACACACTCACGCACGCACTCTCAGCCAACAACAACAAACAGCAATTGCAAGTGGAGGTGCTCCAAACAAGAGTGGCAACAATACTCATTTTTATGCAACCCATCAATTGCTTACCTACGCTCTCTATACCAACACAATAACAACTCTCACATGACTCTCTCTCGCTCAGTGTTTAATACTCCCCAACTCTTGGCTACCAAACAAAACAAAACAAAAAAACACAACACATTGGTTTCACTCTCACTTGTAATCTAAAGTGCACAGAGTGCAGTGTGGGGCCAAACTCATTGTCGTGATGATGTGAATGTGTGTGCGTGTGTGTGTTGGTGAGTATTTGGTTCCGTTTGCTTTGGATCTCATGCGCATTTTGCATTCAAACCATCTCCTCTGTGTTTTTGTGTGTGTTTGCTGCTAATAGCAAAACAAAACAACAAACAAAATAAAAATGAAACCAAATGGCTTTGCCGCGGTAAGGAGGGTTTTCCGTCTCCATCATCTCCTTTTGCTATTCAACAAATTCAACGGAAAATCCATTGTGCCTGCCTCCCATGAAAATGACACACAGAAGACACCAACAAACCGCCATCAACATCATTGTCGTTGTTGTTGTCATCGTCGTCAACGTCGTCATGGACAATGACGACGACCCAGACCCACTGTACCACTCTTTGATTCTGTTGTATTTCCTTTCATTTCATTTCATTTCGTTTCTTTTTCTATTTTCCTTTTCATTTGATTATGTTACATTTTTGGGCGCATGTGTGTTGCCCGTGCCTGTGCGTGTGTGGTTCTGGTTGGCTGCGGCAAATGCTTACCCCAGTTTGGGTATGTGCTGTTGTGGGCATGTTTATAGGAGTTTGACCAGCCGGTTTAAGGGATATGACTAAATGGGTTATTTTTAGATGAAGGAAATATTTTCGCGATATTGTATTTTATAAGAGGAATTTTTACGTATCCGATCATAGTTTAATTAATTTTTATTACACAATTATTGAAATGTAAATAGAAGTATATAATTGATATTTTTTACAGTAAAACTTCAATAATAACTGCCCAGTGGGAAAATGGAGAATGCATTACATTGATAATGAATAATTTCTTGCATTATATGATTTACATTACAGAATTTGTCTAAAATATTCGAGAAAAGAATGCAATTTGAGCAAAAAATGATTATAATATTATTGTTATGGAATGCATTATATTATTCATCCCAATAGAAGCGAAATGGTAATTTCATTTGACGAAATCTGCAAATTGATTACCGTCTATATTCCAGAATCTATACATGATGGAATGTGTAGTTTTATAGTTTTTTTCTTGTTTTTTTTTTGTGTCCCGTTATTTTCGGGCGACTTCATGTCGCGTTATTGTTGAAATTTGTAAATTTGTTTAGTTTTGTTTCATTTGTGTGACAGTGAAGAAGTGAAGAAATGTCTATAATAAAAAAACAATTTGTGTCACCCCTTGCACCCCAGAACGCAATACTTCAAACTGACGAAAATAAAAAATCAGGTAAAATACTTTAAATATATATACATTAATAAATAAATAACATATTTCTTATATTATAGAAATGGCCCGAATAGAAGATATTGAGAAAAACATTAAACTACTAAATGATAAGTATTTTATTTCATAAACATTACATCATAAATAATTTTATATATATTAAAATCAACATTTTAATTTCATACTTTTGCAGATAAATTTGATACATGTATAAATGTACTGACCAAAATTGAAATAAAACTAGATACTCTATTGACACAGGATGCGAAAAAAATATACTTTCCCATACAAAATGAGGCAGATCTCCACAAAGTTGAGAAAAAAATTGGGGAAGACTTCGCTTCGTTTGTAAGTATTGAATAATATTAAAAAATGCTAATATAATTATTAACGACAAATTCTTTTTTTCCAGATACCCATCATGGAAAGAATATTGTTTCCTTCTGGAGTTGTAAAAATCTTATGTAGAGTACTTTCCGAAGAATTGATTATGAACTATAACTTTGAAGGAATAAAAGGAAAAATGGCTTTTAAGTACTTTGAAAATATAAATAAGTTAATGTATGGTAAGTAAAATTGTTGAAATGTTCTACATTAAATACTTTTAAAATATACATATTATATTAATACATATATTATTTATTGTAGAGGTGTCAAAGAGGGAAGGATACGACCAGAAGGAATATAAGAAGGATGTCAAAAAGGCATTCCATTTGATAAAATTAAGGCAGTTTAAGAAAACACATCTCGCCAAAAAACGTAGCGAGAAATAAGAATTTATTTAAACATAATCCAAAAATGTATTATATTTTATGTTTTTGTATGTATTCACAATGAGTTTGTTTATGTTTTTGTATTCTAAGAATACGTACATATATTTATAAAATGCATATAAACTATGTTTATTATTAATAAATTATTTTATTATATTTCAAATTAAAAGAACATAATTTTAATGTATTCTGGGGGAATGAATTATAAAACAAATGATAAAGTATTAATTATTTAATGCATTGAGATACATCAATTATATAATGTATACTTAAAAGATTGTCCAAAATGCATTATATAGATTGCATTATATTACGAATCGCTTAGGCAAACAAAAGGAATGCATTATTTTCCTAGGACATGGACCGTGTTAACAATAATGAATTCTGGAATGTATAAATCATAGTGTTTATGCATTACCTCTTCGTTTACCATACCTTCCATTTTCCCACTGGGTGTAAAATAAATCATTCCTAAAACGCTTAAAATCCTGAACTGGTATATCCAGCAAAAACCTGAGAACTTTATGAGCCAAATAACCAAAAATATTAACAAACTGCATTTTATATTATAAGTATATGGAAAATAATAGATTATTAGCTTAAAAACTTACAAAGAAAAATATCTAAATTTTCTTATTACCAAGTAATCGATAAAGGTCGGCACAGGCTAACGAGAAAAAACATAATAAAATACGATGAAGATGTACGACATGAAATAACTATAAATATTCGCAACCTTGGAGTAAAGTGTAGTGTTTTTGACTACAAATTTGAAGATTGCGAGTTCAATCCCATGGAAATCCATGGAACATAAATTCGGAAAAGAAACAATTTGTTTTTTTCAAGGTATTTGTCGATTTTTAGTGGCCGAATAATAACCACTGAATAACCACTTATATTTGGGTTGATGTAAGTAGTCTCGAATGTAAACAACTGGCTACGAGACCTATTATTTGGTAATCGGAACTTTTGCAGGGTACTTTTTACTATAGAGAAAACACTAGCCAAGGCTTGTAAAGGGTGATTTTTGAAGTGTATGTTTTTGGCAAAACAGCTCACTCACGTTTCGTGTTTTGTTTCACTGTCAAAACATCTTCAGTTCCATATATAATTTAACCATGAATCGTCTTACAAATGAACAACGCTTGCAAATCATTGAATTTTAATTATTAAAATGTGTGCCCTATTAACAACGTTTATCGTGCGGTTCTACGATTTGGATCAATGGGTACGTAAACTAGCAGAATTTTAGATTTTGGGGAGACGATCAGTCGGAAAGCATTCCAAAAGCTACCATCATTTGGAAGAAAGTTGTAAAATGTAAAAAATACGTTGAAAAATAACGACAATATTTTTAAAATTCCGAATATCTGCTATTTTAGTTTTATTTTCAGTTTTATGGAGCTATACGAAAATGTGGCCTCGACAGCCAATTATCTACCAGAGAAGGTGTTGCCCATTAAGAACTCGAAATATCAAATTTAAAATCATCAAATACCAAATATAGGGAGGTACGACGTAAGACGTGGAATTGAGTAGAAAATTTACTGTCATAGGAGGTAGTACTTATTTCTAAATTCAAATACCAACTATTAAATAATTTTGTTGATGAATGTGACAAAAGTCATTAAAATACCGAATACCTGTAGGTACAGACATATGGGGTGTATACCAAAACTTGGAGCTACATGCAAGGATCTTTTCGACATACTGGGAACAAATATTACCAATATACAGGGTGAGATGAAAAAACTGCAACCAACTTCAGACTGCTGTCATTTCAAAACCACTCGTCCCACAACTTTTAAAATAATTTCACTGACAGCTCATTATATTGTTTACAAGAAGTACAGAAGTGGAAATTTTCCAGAAAAAAAATTATTCGTGATGGAATTCAAGCGTGATATTTTGATTTCTTTATATTTGGCTGGGAAACCACTCGTGGCTATCGTTAAGGCACTCCAGTATTTAAATGTGAATAAATCTTTTGTGTCTCGAAGAAAACAGCAACATCAGCAGAAATGGTTCGAAAAACGAAGAAGCGACTTGATCGAAACCCGCGTCGCAGTGGTTGAAAAATGGCTCGTGAGCTGAACATATCGCAATATTCCATTCGGCAAATATAGGAAAATGAGCTCGGGGTAAAGGCAGTAAAGCCGCAACTGAAAGAAAATAGACCCAAAAGAGGCAAAGAGTTGCTTCGCTTGGCCAAAAGTGGTGAACTGCCGAATTTGGTTTTCTGTGCCTCTGATGAGAAAACATTCGTTGTCCAGCAGTTGGTAAACAAACAAAATGATCGTGTTTATTTACCAAAGAGGTCAGCTGAAAATGTGCACCTACGGCTGGCCACCAGAACTCAAGCGTCGGCCATGGTGATGGTGTGGGCGGCCATAACGGCCGATGGTCGTTCCCGCTCGTATTAATCGATCGTGGCATCACAATAAATGCGGAATATTATCGTGAAAATATTCTGGAGGGTGTATTAAAGCCTTGGGTACGCAAATATTTTGGTCGCAGACCTTGGACATTCCAACAGGACTCAGCACCATTGCTGTCGGCATATGCCTCCCAAGAATGTTCACAAAAGAGGTTCCTCGCTTCTTTTCCACAACAATGGCCACCAAAATCTCCGGATACCAATCCGTTGGACTATTGTGTCTGGAGTATTTTGGAAAGGTTGGCACTAAAAAATACACAGCACTAAAAAAGTTTCGATCACCTCAAGCAAGCGTTTCGCCGGGAATGGGCCAAAATACCACAGAGCATCATTCGGGCAGAGTGTGACGGTTTCATTGGCCGTATGAAGGCCATAATTCGTGCCAAAGGTAACCAATTCGAACAATTCTAAACTCATTCTAAAATTTGATGCTATTTCCGACATTTTTTGCTTTAATTCAATAAAATTTAAAAAGAAAATCTAAAAATTATGATGTTTGACTTTGTTTCATTTTTGTATCTCGCTCTGTATAACAATTTTGGAGCATTCGAACTAGTATTATAGTCGGAATTGCACATTTTTTAGTTCAGATGATCCGCCACTTATATATTTTCTATGAATGGATATTCATAACTCCAATATACGCCAAAGACTATTTCCATGCTGGCATAGGTGGAACAATTAATGGATATGGATTTGAAGATATCAAATATTAAATCTTAAAAATTCTGAAATATATGTCTTCAATAAGAGACCTATGGATAAGCAGACCTTTTTAGTATATATTTGGTCTTTTTATGTATATCATCAATTCGGTTTCTTAAAGTGAATGAAATTTTCATGAACATTTTACCTTTTGAGGCAAACTCCAATATTTTTAAATTTCGTCTCCGATTTATGAATTACCAAATGCTTATGACTCGCTGTGAATTTTCACTCTGTATCGCTTCCCCACTTTGGTTTCAAATAATACATTTTCAAACACAAACCCCGCAGAAAGATCATTTTCCATGGCAAAACAAACCAAAAGGGGCCATGAAATTAGGATAAGTAACAAAAAAGTGGAACACACCAAATGTTAAGTACTCCACTCCTTCGTTCTCTTCCTCAGTCTGACTATTTCTCATGTATTTACATAGGTCAGTCCAACTGCTGGCTGGCTGGCAAACAAACAAACACACACAATCTGTAACAGAATCCAAATTAACAGAGGCAACAGAGCAAAAAATGATGAGAAACAGACAAACAACAGCTGGTTGTATTTTCCGCGAAAAAAGATAACCCAAAGAGAATTTGAGAATCTCTCTCTCGCTCATGCATTTTTCTGTTTGGCAAAGGTTATGAGAATCAATGTAAGCTAAATGTTGTAATTGTGGCTGCGAGAGTGTATGAGTGTGTGTGTGTATGAGAGAAATAACAACACAACAACATTTTGTAAGTCTGTTGAGGATGTGTTGCTGTTAAAGAGAGGTGGGGGGTTTGTGGGGCGATGATAACAACATCATCATCAGCAACAGCATTGAAAAAAAGGGGGGAAGAAGGCCGACCGACAGTCGTAATTTTCTTGTTGCTGTTGTTGCTTTCGTATGTAGCCACAAATTTTCACTTTCCGTTTGGATTACACACAACCGACTGACTGACTGACTGGCGGGCTGCATGGCTCTGCTGTCATCCCCTACCACCTACCCCAACATTGATGGATTGGAGGGAGCTTATGGATCTTGAGGATGGATGGATGGACGGATGAGTGTATCTGTGAATGTGTGTGTGTTGTTTGTTGATAGAGAAGCTTCACACATACACACCAACACACACCGTTGTTGCTGATTATGGTTGAATTTTGTGAGAATGTGTTTTTTTATTCATTTGCTGTTGTTGCCGTTTCCACCGCACAGAACCAATGTCTGCTGCCACAGTCACTGCTGAGGCAGGCAGCAGGCGTCTGTTATTCGTTGATGCAGTGGAAAGGCATGCAGAATTGAAAAGCGCCAAGCCAGAAGGAGGAGGGCTCTCTAGGAAATCTTTAAAAGTAATGCAAGCATCTGTTCTGGTGGGAATGTTGGAGGTTTATTTGTACACACCATCATTTACGTAGCGAGGAGACTGACTTCCTTTCTGGTTGGACGGACAGCACAACGGCATGAGTGTTTTGGGGGTCAGAAATAACAGCAGCAGCAACAACAACAAAAAATACCAGTAGAACATTACAAATAGAATTATGACTTTACACACAAAAAGGCAAACGTCGTCGTCGCCGTCGTCGTCAAGAAAATGGTCTGTGCTGCCATTTTCGACTCAGACAAATAGAGACAGACCCACATAATCGTTACCACAATAGAATGCAGCAGTGGCTCCCCATCTGCATTTACTTTATCATTTGGCTATCCTTTTGCCTTTTTCCGGCCACCTGCAAGCTGTGGAAGAAGTTGAGCGCTATCAGAGGCAAAGAAACCCATTTAGAAACTAGACAAGCCATGCTGAGGAGGACGATGATGGCGATGGTTTGGTTGTCAAATGTATAATACCTAGGTATGTATGCATGTAAGTTTGGTATGTTTTTATACCCGAAAAAGAAAAACGTAAAATATAAGACTGATGTTTACAATCACTGATGGCGTTGTTGTATGTAAATCTGTATGTGTGGAACAGACTGTGTAGTTTATGTACTGCAGACCGAAACTGTCAGTGTCCTCTTTTGGCCTAAGGGCGTTTACTGTTGTTGCAGCTTTTGGTAGAATTTTTCTTTGTTCAAATGCGAACATTGGGCGGAATGATTGGGCTTTGAATTTATTTTTTGGCGAGATAAGAGGAATAAAGCCTTAAGTAGATGGGGATCTGGTGAGGTGAAAAGCTGGGAATAAACTAAAAATGTTGCAAATATAAACTGTAAAAATCCTAACGAGGGATTTTTAAACATCCATAGAGCGGTTTTTTGATTGGGATACACTAAGTTCTTATCGATTGAATCGGTTTATCAATTATATAATTTTCCAAACACTATATATGAACCCTAATTGTGATATAATACAAGACAAAATATTGGCCCATTAAAAAATATCTGATGAGCGTATCTCATATCAGATCACCACAAATGTGGGAGCCATATGAGGCGAGTAAACCATTACTGGGTGATGTAAACAAACATAATTTTTCATTACCAGGTAATGAGTAACGCCGGCATAGAGTGTAGGACTACAAAATCAAAGCGACTCAGGGACGGTCAATATATGGAGGTCAAACTTAACAAGTAAAAAAGCACCTATGTTCGACCGGGTCGAATTTTAATACCCTCCACCATTTTGAAAAAATTAAAAAAAAATGCTGTTAAAATACCTCTTAAATGAAACCCTTTATGTGGGGGCTATGCGAAGACGTTTTCCTTCATAAGTAATTTTTTGTCATAGGCTGTAGAACCCTTAATTAACATAATTTACGAAATTTGAAACAATTCCGGTGGATAATGCCGCTAAAATCGCCATAATACCGAATATAGAGAGGAACGGTTATATGGGGGCTTTACAAAGCCCTGGACCAGCATAAGCGATTTTTTTGTTACGAACTTAAATTATTGGGAGTTGCCGTTATATGGGGGCTATATGAAAACGTGGACCTTCATGACCAATTAACGAACTTAACCTGCCTACCGGCAAAATACGCATATGTGCAAAATTTTAGACTTCTATCTTAGTTCTATAGCAAGATTACAACAGACGGACAGATACACAGAGAGAGAGGGACACCGCTAAATCGACTTAGAATTTTACGTTGATCAGAAATATATATATATATTTTTTGGCTCTGACGTAAGCATTTTGAGGACTTACAAACGGAATGACAAAGTTAAAACACCCTCCATAGAATAGTGGAGGGTATAAAAATACCCTAAATTATCACAAAGTGGGTACAGTGTCTTGAACTTCAATCAGAAGGGAATATGCTTCGGAACTAAATTTGTGTTTAGCCGAAAACAAGGGTCAGAAATTCGAGTTTTAGTCTTAAATTGAATTCGAGCTATTCTATGTCACTCGAAGAAGAGCGGACACGCTTTACTCGTTTTCATGTGGGAGTAAAATTCGCTCGAAATCAATTCAATTTATACTTTTTCCCAGTACTTTTTTTAGCTTTTGTCGTACCGTTGCTGTATTTGTAAGCATGTGTATTTTCTCAACCCCTAGTTTTCATACAGGAGTGACTCGCGAGCTCTCCCATAAACAACGAAAGAGTGGGGGGTAACCTTTGTATAAACCTCGCTCTGTTCGAGCACTCCCACATGCAAGCAATATTCACTCTCGAGTGATAATGAGCAAATCAGATCTCTCCGTAAGTCTTATGTCTTGAACAAACTAAGTCATCATTTATCAGCTAAAAATACCAATGGGCAGGCCTATATCGTCTTCATATATTTCCAAACGGATTTTGTCCAAACCACTGAGGAAGGCGATCCTGGCCCACTTCAATGTTTTGAATTTGTTTATATTATTGCCTTTTTTTTGGAAAAATTCATATTTTGACCATAAGGCTCCCCAAAATCATTTTCCCTATTTGCCTATGTAGACGGTCCAAACAAATAAATGCCCATTTTCTAGGTATTACGTACTGAAATAAATCTATTACATTGAGGCCAAGACGACTGGAGGACATTTTTACTATCAGTCCATGTTTTGGTACTCAAACAACACCTTTTTTTCTCATGAGGAATGGCAAAAGGTCCGTTCCTAAATCTATCCAGGAATCCTTTCCTCATTGATTACAGGGTTAAGGATGTACGGTTGGATGACAGCAAAATTTCGATCTCCAACTCCCGTAGGATTTTTGGGACCGAATTCGAGATCATGATTAGATTGTCCTCTCATGCCATAGCTACTGCACCTACTGCAACCACTGGCAGAACAAAGCGGAGGGTTGGTCTGTGGTAAGCCAAGATCAGGCGTTCCATTTGCCAGTCTTGAAGAGTATTAAGGCGTTTCACAACGCTGTTCTGAAAACTGCAATAGGGTGCCTAGTTATGACTTCACTGGGTTACCGGGCAAGGAGAACCTTCCCTTATATTAGCAAAATAACATGTTTTTGCGAAAGTAAATTCATGGGGGTTACTATGAAAGTTATCCGAATAACCATGTGGTATATTGATGTCCAATTCCCCACCAGGCGTGTTCTGAAGGACCTTCATAATATAGAGAGAATAGTCGAAGTTATATGAGAGGTCCCTAGTATTAACATGCCAATAAGCCACATGTAGTCGATTATGTCATAAATGAATGTTATCCGTGGAAGATATCTCTCATCCCACGAAGAAAGTGAGGGCCTTCACAAACCGAAGTTGTTTTGCCTGAATTACGTTCAGATTTGTTCAGCTGTTCCAATTCCAATTGGTCCAAACAACAGGCATGAACGATCCATTTGCGTCTTTTTAACTGTCTAACGAAGTTTATTAAATTAACTTCGGAATCATTATAGTTACCATCCGTGGAACCGACCTTGAGACCAGGAGATTACACCAATGACAGATTAAGCAGAAATGAACACACGATTATGTCACAAGCAACAAACCGATTTCCCCTCCCACAACATTTATATCTACTATCCGTCACGTTTCGAGTTCTCCTCGTCCATGTACGGTTACATTAGTTCATTATCTAATAATAGGTCCGCCAAAACAACAACAAAACATATTTCGGTTATTAATTTTTTTAAATCTAACGTTTAACTTCCTTGCACCCAATGTGCAGCTACGTTATTTTTTTTTGCTGATTCAACCAAAATTGGTGTCGATGAACAGACGACACCTTTATACCCTTTCCATCGGCAGTTCCTTCAGTTCTTCTTACAGTCTCTCATTCTGTTTTTTTTTTGTGGCACAACATGGAGGTTTGATTTCAGACTTTTTTGGGGGTATTGCAGCAGCCGACAACCGTTTGAAGGTTGTCGTTTTGGAACTATGGCTAAATGGGGGAGAGAGCAAGGGAGGCTGAAGGGAGAAAGATATACACTTTTCTCCCTGTATATACGAAAACGATTTAATTCTTCACTGCTGCTATACATACCCTCACATATATATATATTTATGGGTTGTTGCTGTTGTTGGTTTGGTGTAGCTGATTTCTAGACTTCATACTCGAAACCAACAGAATTGTATATAGAACAGGGTATCGTCGTTGCTACTGTCGTTGTTGCTGTTGTTGTTGTACATATTAACAAATTAAGTGAATCATGAAACGAGACACAACATTCAACACAGTGAATGACCTGAAAACGATCTAACACGCGCCGTCTCCACATCTCCACCCGGCTTAAAGCCGTACCAATTGTCCCCAAATCGACAAAAAAAAATCGAAACGAAACGAGAAAAAAATAAAAAATAAACGCGCAGTTACTTGCTGAGAGCAGAGGCATATAAAAATCTAAAAAAAAGTTCACAATTTCTATACTTCTGGAGGAGGATGGATATGGGGTGTTGGTGTTAGTGGCGCTATTCGTCTGTGATGGCACCAACATCTGTGAGAACGGTAATCGTTGGTTGGTTGGCTGACGGACTAACTGGCTGGCTGTTTGGCTGGATGGATGACAGACAGACTGAAAGATGTTACTATTTCAACTTTAGCTGCCATTGTGAAATGCATTTATATACCCATTTATATATATATATTTACGTTCCTATTTTTGTCAAAAAGTTTGCAATGAGGAATTGCGTTTCAATTTTTATTTAATAAAGAAGCCTGGCTTCTTTTTTTTTGGTGATATCCTCAATATTAATTCACACGAAATGATTTAGCATACAATTAAATATTCATTGAATTTTAAATGTTTTGATGTGTTGTGTTTTTGTAAACAAAAGAGAGTATTGTGTGGGAACCGGAGAAGAAGATGCAAAAAAAAAAAACAGGAACTAATTTGGAGGCAGATATTGGAATGGAATTAATTAATTCGCTACCTATTTTTAAATCAATTCTCTAGTTCTGTATATATATATATATATAAAAAGAAGAGGAACAATGATTGAGAAAGGTTGGAGTTTTTGTAGGCCACAGTGGTGCAAGTTAGAGCAGACGTGTCTTGGGTTTAAGCCCCAATCATTAATTTTAATTGGTACAAGCAAAAAAGTAGCGGTCGGTTTTGCCGACAGATGTATACTCTCAGCCAATATTCGATTATTTAAAAATATTTTGACTTCTGTCATGATTTTTCAAATGTTAAACCCCTTATGCACTAGGTTCCGAAGGAATTGCCAAATATTGGCCATTTCGTATAGGCCCTAAATAAATAATATATATATATATATATATATATATATATATTGCGACGTGCTATGTTTGGACGTGCTATTTTGGCATGTACCAAGTCTTGAATAGAATCGGATGTCAATTCCGCTTTTTATGAGCTTTATGGATATTCAAAATTTTGAGCCTTTATGTTTTGTTAATCGAAATAATGGGATGTGTAAAATATAAAGAGAACCTGATGCTTCTTTCAGATTTCATAAACATTTTGGTTATACCAGGAGTGGACCGATATTGCCCATCTCTGAACTCGATCTAACTCTTCGAGAGTTATCGTGCGCACCAGCCAGCCAGACAAACAGACGGACGGGCGGACATCGCTAGATCGACTCAAAATGTTCTGAAACGGAATTATACCCATATGGCTGAGGGTATAATTAAAGACATAAGTTAGACATATACAGTCCATCAATGATTTGCTCAGAGGGCACACATATATTTATGACGGGAAAATCATTCTTCAAACCATGGCCTACAAGCAGGACTCCCACATCCACAAGATACTTTAGTTTTTGATATGTACAGGGTGAGATGAAAAAACTGGAACCAACATCAGACTGCTGTCATTTCTAAACCACTCGTCCGACAGCTCTTAAATTTGTTCCAGTGACAGCTCATTATATTGTTTACAAGCGTACAAAAGCATTTTGGCGAGTATTATCCGGAAAAAAAAGTTATTCGCGATGGAATTCAAGCGTGATAGTGTGATTTCTTTACATTTGGCTGGAAAACTACAAACGGCTATCGTTAGAGCACTCCAGCATTTTAATGTTAATAAATCGTTTGTGTCTCGTACTATTGCTCGTTACAATGATACCACGTAGCGTAGCCCGACACCAAGAAAGTGGACGGAAGGAAACAGCAACATCAGCAGAAATAGTTCGAAAAGTAAATGAATCGACTTGATCGAAACCCGCGTCGCAGTGACCGAAAAATGGCTCGTGAGCTGAACATATCGCAATATTCCATTCGGCAAATATTGAAAAATGAGCTCGGGGTAAAGTCATTGAAATTCCATAAAGTGCCTGAACTTACACCGCAACAGAAAGAAAATAGACTCAAAAGAGCTAAAGAGTTGGTTAGTTTGGGCGAAAGTGGTGCGAAAGCGAATGTGGCATTCTCCAATGAGAAAATGTCCAGAAAAAAATGATGGTGTTTACTTGCCAAAGAGGTCAGCTGCAAATGTGCACTTTCGGTTGGCTACAAGATTTCAAGCACCGGCCATGGTGATGGTGTGGGCCGTCATAACAGACGATGGTCGCTCTCCGCTTGTATTTATCGACCGTGTGATCAGAATAAATACCGAATATTATCTCAAAAATATTCTGGAGGGTGTTTTGAAGCCTTGGGAACGCAAACATTTTGGCCGCAGATCTTGGACATTCCAACAGGACTCAGCACCAACGCACACAGCACGCGCCACCCAAGATTGGTTACAAAATGAGGTTCCTCGCTTCATTTCCAGTGCACAACGGTCACCAACATTTCCAGATACCAATCCGTTGGACTATTGTGTCTGGAGTATTCTTGGAAAGGTTGGCACTAAAAAATACCAAAGTGTCGATCACCTCAAGCAAGCGCTTCGCCGGGAATGGGCCAAAATACTGCTGAGCAACGCATGTGACGTGTGACGGTTTCATTGGCCATTTGAAGGCCATAATTCGTGCCAAAGGTTACCAATTCGAAAAAATCGAAACTTATTCTAAAATTTGATGCTGTTCCCGACATTTTCTGCTTTCATTCAATAAAATTTAAAAAAAATGCGTTTGACTTTGTAGCAGTTTTTTGACTTTTTTGCTGAGGGTATAATAAAGGGGGATATTTTTATACCAAAACTTATGATATTTTCTATGGTAAATATTAAGTATACCAATTTTTTTTGTTCAGAGACTCACAATGAAATTTGGTCTAGAATATTTCTTGCTTTGAGACTTTTACCAAAAAATGAGGAATTGATGGAGATTTTGTACTTGTATTGAAAATCTGTCAAATTGGCAGTAAAAAAAAGGAAACACATAATTTTCATTTGTAACATATAAGTTACGGATGGAATTTCCTTGAAAACTATTTAACCTAGATTTATGGTTTATTCAGAGACTTATAGTGGAATGTTGTGTAGAAAATTTGCTCGTTTGAAACTTTTTGCCTAGAACGAGATTTTAGGTTACTTTTAGGCGTTAACTCGAAAAAAATACAAAGAAATTTTCATCAAAAAAAATTGGAAAATATTTTCGAGTTTTTTTCGGAACATTGGTGCAAATATTTTTTTGATATGCAATGGAAATATAGATTACCTTTCCTTGGTGACTTATACTGAAATTTGATGAAGAATATTTTTCCCGTTGGTACCACCCTTCTAAAATGATGCTTTGTTGGAGATTATCACATGAACTCACACAAAGTACGATTTTAACCCTAAAATGATTTTTTAATATATATGTACGTATTCCTGGCATTAAGGTAAGATATACACTTTTGACATCTTCGAGGACCTATAGCAGATTTTTATGACGAATAATTGTGTGGAATAATATAACTTTCTACGACCCTGTTTAAAGGGAGTTTTTGGCCATATTTTCAAATATGGGCCAAAAAGACTCCTTTATGGAATCGCTTGAGGGCATGAACTCACAAAAACACGACTTTAACCTAAAAATAAGTTTTTAATATATATGAATTCCTGGTGTTAAGGTACGATTTAGACTTTTGACATCCTCCAGGACCTATAGTAGATTTTTATGACAAATAATTTTGTACAATAATATAACTTTCTACGACCCTGTTTAAAGGGAGTTTTTACCCGTATTATTTTAAAAATATCAACCAAAATAATCCTCGTGTTTTTATCTACAATATTGCCAAAGAGACTGTGTATCTAAAATGCATGCGTTCCAAAGAATCTTAATCCGAAATTTTCAAAAGAATTGTGGAATGTGTTTATGAGGGGTTAACCCCCCTGTTTAGGTTACTTTACTATGTAAACTTTCCAAACACCGATACACGTGTCTTAATTTTTAGCTCTAATTCAATAATTTGCTGGATTTTCCCCGTAATTATTTAAGACCATGGTCTATATACCACAATGCTGCTCCCGATAATCACTTCCTGATCTTGGCCTTAATAATAATAAAACTATCGCCTTACCTCAAAATTTTGACCCTTCGTGGGTAAGGTACCAGTAGGAGTGAACCGATATATTCCATCTTCACACCAGACCTTGGGTTAATACAAATATTGTGATGTGGGTAATTTGAAACAACAATCTGACACTTACGTCACATTTTATAAGAGTTATAATTATTTAAAATTTGACCGTTTGTGGGGGAGGTACTGGATGGAGTGGACCAATATTGCCCATTTTCGCACCTTGTCTAGCACTGATGCAAATATTAGGATTTACAAAGTTAGAGCAAAATCGGATTATACTTTCTCTTTCGGTGCAGTAAATTATTTTCTTTGAAAACGTTAATATTTTTTTGGGGGGAGGGGGTACCAGAAGGAGTAGACCGATATTGCCCATTTCCGAACTCGATCTAAGTTTGACAATAATATTACGATGTACCAAGTTTGGTTTAGATCAGATACTCCCTTCGAGAGTTATCGTGCCCACCAGCCAGCCAGACAGGCGGACGGACGGACATCACTAGATCGACTCTAAATGTTCTGAAACGTATTCAGTCCAAAGGGACCTAGGGTCTAAAACCGTTATTTTCGATGAGACACGTTTTGGCCGTATCACGACAATATTGCCGAAGACACGACATACCTAAAATACATGGGTTCCAAAGAATCTTAATCCAAAAATTTTCAAAAAATTTGGAAGAGGGGAAACTTCCCGCTCTATTTAGGCTACTTGACGTGTAAACTTTCAAAACATCGATACACATGCCCATGATCTATATACCCCAAAATTGTTCCCAATAATCACTTCCTGCTCTTGGCCTTAAAAAAACTACCGCCTTACTTGAAACTCCAAAAAATAAGGTCATTAAAATATCCTCCGTTGACAGTTTTTTTCCACAAAACTCTTATAACGGAAATATTTTCCTCAACATTCCTCTAAACCAGAACTAGTGCAAGCAATAATCAGTTGCCAACAACAATAACAACAACAAAAAATTGAAGCAGACCTAAATTCTTGACGACAATTTTTTGACGATTTATGCAATTTCGTTAGCCGTGTGCCGCCTCAAAACGATTGACATTCACAACAAAATACGCAAAACAACAAAATAGCCCTTGAAAAAAAAAAGAAATTTTATCCACTTTTACATTATTGTCTACATTGTTTACATTCGACGGCACTTTTCCCATTGTCCGTCGGCTGGCTGTCTGTCCGTCCGACCATGGTTATGGTCTTGCTTTGCTACAAGTCTAGGCAGCAGCTTACCACAAGAGGTTCCATGGTGGGGTAAGGGGAGTCGACAAAATTTCTGCTAAAGATTGCATTTTTTGGTTAAAGTTTTGCTAAGTTCGACGCGGTTGAGGTCTTTACATGGTGGAAGTTAATAATTAGCCATGTGTGTGCATGTGTGTGTACATGTGTGTGTGTGTGTGTGTGTGCAGCAATGCAATTGCATACAAATGATATCTTTGATAGCAGTGGCAGTGACAGTGAGTGGTGGCAAAGTAAGTGTCATACATGTATGAATATGCAAACACGCACACACACACATACACATACAATCGCGTACTTACTCACTTTGAAAAACAAATGAAGAAGAAGAAGAAAAACAAAAAAACAAAAAAGATTTGTTTTACGAAATTCAGCGAGATTCAATGTCATTGCTACGAAAAATTGCGCGCTTTACCATTGACATTGATTGTTTGGTTAGCTTTTGGTTGAGTTCGCAGCTTTGGTATCCACCGACCGACCGTCAGACCTAACACCCAACCACACAAAATCAAAACAAACAAGCGATGTTTTTTGTTCATTGTTGGTGAAAATTGTTTTATTTTGCATAATAAATAAAATGCCAAAGAAGTTGATGAAGACGAAAAAAAAAAAGAAGTTGTAACCTTTCGGAAGAACATTGAGCTGGAAGTTTTTTTGCAGCTTTCTTTCCAACTTCTTATATAATTGAACTTCTGATGAAATGCTAAAGACATGAGTCATCGTTTTGTAAAGAAGTCTCTCTTAACTTCTTGATTTTTCATTAACATGGCCACATCCCACAGGTCACATGTAACTTCAGGGGTATTTCGAGCTCTTAGTATTGATAAGTTCTTTTCCCGTTAAAAAACTAGAGGATTTAATGAGAAATCATATAGCAAAATATGATAGGAAATCTTCTATTCAACTTGGCTGAGTAGGGATTCCGTTAGGAAATCTGCTATTCAGCCTGGCTGAATGGGGATTCCGTTATGAAATCTGCTATTCAGCCTGACTGGATAGGGATTCCGTTAGGAAAACTGCTATTCAGCATGGCTGAATAGGGATTCCGTTTGAAAATTTGCTATTCAGCCTAGCTGAATAGGGATTCCGTTTGGAAATCTGCTATTCAGCCTAGCTGAATAGGGATTCCGTTTGGAAATCTGCTATTCAGCCTGGCTGAATAGGAATTCCGTTAGCAAATCTTCTATTCAGCCTGGCTGAATAAGGATTCCGTTAGGAAATCTGCTATTCAGCCTGGCTGAATAGAGATTCCGAATGCATAGCAAATCTGCTGTTCAGCCAGGCTGCATATTGATTCCGTTAAGAAATCTGCTATTCAGCCTGGCTAAATAGGGATTCCGATGGGAAATTTTCTCTTCAGCCTGGCCGAATAGAGATTCCGATAGGAAATCTTCTCTTCAGCTGGCTGAATCGAGATGTCGATTGGAAATCTCCTCTTAAGCCTGGCTGAATAGAGATTTCGATTTCCTTTTTATGGTGGCTAAGTAGAGATTTCTATAGGAGATTTATTGCAGGTCTAACATTTTCTTCTATAAATTTGTATTCAACTTTGTATCAATCTTTTCAAAATAATCGCAAATGTTGGTTAATATCTTCGTTGCTATTTTCTTTTGCAACACTTGTTTTTGAAGTCCAGATAAATGCATTTCCTTTGGTGAATTGCCCATGCTGGCTTTCACACACTCACACCGTTTAATGTTTTCCGGCGATTAACCTAAAGAAAGATTTCACTGCAAATTTTCTTTGAATTTTATGGCGGGCTGTTGTCTACCTTTCTCTCTTCTTCTCTCTCCCTCTTCATTTCCCCAATACATTTATTATTCCCCAATATTGTTGTGATTTGGCCCCAATATGGCTTGGGCGCCAAGTTATTTGTGGATGTTGTGTCGCTGTTGTAGTTGTTGCTGTTCCTCTTCATGGTATTGGTGTTGTTGGTGTCTGTGAATAATAAAAATATTGCAAATATCTAAATTCAATTGTTATCATTGCGTGTATCTTTTGAGCTATATTTCTATTATGTTTCTCCAGCTCCAACTCCAACAACAACAACATCACACGCCATTCCAACCATAATAACAGTGTGGTAGATGATGCTGCTCATGCCTTGATTATAATTGTGATGAAGGAGCTGCAATAGCAACAGCAACAACAACGACAACCACAGCCAACTAATAATAGCAACAAGCATTATCGTCATCATCGTTCACATTGCCAACAACAGTGGCAGTTATGCCAACCAACAGCAACAACAAGAAGAAAATGCATGGATTTTCATTTCATTTTCATTTCAAAGGAAAAACTAAAACTATATTTATAGGTTAGTTATACCATATGACGACAACATCCAACTTGGCGATGGCGGCGGCGGTGATGACGAAGATGATGATGTCGATGTTGCAGATGCCCAGCAACATGAGGTATCAACTGGTTATTGTTGGCTGCTGTTGGTGGATTAACTGGCTTGCAGTGTTGCCTTTTTTATGAAAACCCCAAACTAAACAGGCCGCATCGTCTTCTTCTTTTCATTTTCTGCCAATGCCAGTTTTTTTTCTATGACCGACTGACTAACTGTCGGAAAAACTGGTGAGACACTGCACTTGCACTTTCTATTTGCATTTATGGGCTGTGGAAAACTTTCGTTTTTCTTTTGCATTCGAATGCAGTTGCAACAGCCAAGCGTCACATGCTAGTCCAGTGGTGTTGGTTGTTGTTGCAACTCTTTTCCCCACCAAACATGTAACAAAACAAGCTCAGGCATCATTTGGTAACTCATCATGTTATGGTGGTTGTTGGCTACAGTTTTCCAACGAAAAAGAAAAACAACAGCAGCAACGTTTCTTCAAACATGCAACTGATTTGGCCAAAAGAAAATTACTTCGTTGGACAAACAACATCGGGTGGATGTGTTGCACATTTACGCCAGTCTCAGTACCTGTTTTGGTTGGGCCATAACATGTTTGGTTGTTTGGATGGTTGGTCGGGTGGCTCGGCTTGGCTTGCTGTGGCAATTATACATTATGTGTCGTCTAGATGCTGCTGTTGTCAGTGCCACAAACCAACCACACCCCCAAAACCCCCTCTATGTGCAACTGATCAGTCTGCCTGGAAGAAGCTTGTTTGGCCGGGTGTTTGAAGCATGTTAGATGCTTGGACGGTTATGGTCATTGTTGTTGCTCTTGTTGTTGTCGTGTTTTGCTTTAATACGCATCACTTCATAATGAAAGTGAAGTGAATCGCTGACGTTTGCAACGCATTGTTGGGATTTGTGGTTAAATATCTGTGAAAATAAAACAATTTTCTTCTTCGAAAAAACGAGAAGAAAAAAATAAAACGAAACAAAACGCTTAAACCATAAACGGATGATGTCGCAGATTGGAGATGTGCGCGAGCTTATTGCCAATCATTTTTTTATGGCCATAAATTCATGGGTAAAAAAATAAAAGTGAAAAACGATTTGAAAATACATTGATGTCGCAGCATCTCCGTGGCCGGCTTAGGATGCAGCACCATCACCTCACAATGGCGTGCGTCGCAATCGAGTGGCATTCTGAAAATGTTGCCATATTGCATCAGTTGCTAAGAGTTTTGTTATGCGAAGACAGCATTCACTTTCACAGGTGTTGGTCAATGTGACACTTTTCTCAAAACAAAAACACATTTCACTTTCGATTTCTAAACAGGCGCTGGAGGCTACTCTGAGTGACTGAATGTTTGTAATTACTTCACGTGTTACATTTCCTTTATGGCAATACTGGACGAACAATTTGAAGATAAGCTATCCCATATAACAAAAGATATCCAATCGGAATCTAGACTGAATAGCAGATTTCCTATAGGAATCCTTATTTAGCCAGGCTGAATATCAGATTTCTTAACGGAATTCCTATTCAGCCAGGCTGGAGAGAAGATTTCATATCGCAATCTCCATTCAGCCAGGCTGAAGAGAAGATTTCGTATCGGAATCCCTATTCAGCCAGGCTGAATATCAGATTTCCTAACGGAATTCCTATTCAGCCAGGCTGCCGAATATCAGATTTCTTAGGCTCAACCAGGCTGAATAGCAAATTTTCTAACGGAATTCCTACTCAGCCAGGCTGAATAGCAAATTTCCTAACGGAATTCCTACTCAGCCAGGCTGAATAGCAGAATTCCTATCAGAATCCTTTTTCAGCCAGGCTGAAGAGAATATTTCCTAACGGAATTCCTACTCAGCCATGTTGAATAGCAGATTTCCTATCGATTTCTCTATTCAGCCAGGCTGAATAGCAGATTTCCTATCGGCATCTCTATTCAACTTGGCTGAATAGCAGAATCCCTAAGGAAACCCCCTTTTTAGCCTGCAGATTTTAATATGGAAACACCATTTTTAGATGTCCTATGGGAATCCCTGATTCGAAATCTACAATTAGGCCTTGCTGAATATTTGTTTTTTTTTTTCGTAATACTCTCCGAAAAGTGAAAACTAAATTTCCAAAAGAAAATATGTATTTTCTCGAAAAATCCGCTCATAAAAAATTGAATGACATTCACACCCTTACTGCAAACAAAAAGGAGACAAAAAAAGCGGAGCGGATCCCGTTGTTGTCACAGTGGGAAAGATGTTAATACGGCCAAACGCTGTCACACTTAATCAATCAGCGGCATTAAAGCAAGGCAGCGCTAAAACGGAAATTTAACTATTAAAGGATTATTAAAAGTGAAACTTTTCACAAGTAAAAGTGAAAAAGTCCACATGAAATGGGAGAGAGAGAGAAAGAAAAATGGCAATAAAATCATCTCATGCATGGGATGTTATTATGGGGTATGGACGCTGTTGGTGATGGCGATGGCGACGTTTGAAAGCCCATGTTTGTCGGTGTATGTGTGTGTGTTTGTCTGCAATAAGCAATTGTTTGAACGAAAACGAACTTGACATGTGTTGTATGCATGTGTGAGTGTGTGTGTGTGCTGCCGTAAGTGAATGTACGAATGCATGTGTGCACATAGTTTTCATTTTCAATGGGAAGCACTTGGCCATGAGCCCAATTAACTCACAGCATAAATGCAGATGCAAGTTGGCGTGCTAGTGTCCGTTTATTGGTTTGTCCGCCTCTGTGTGTGAGTGTGTGTGTGTTGCCTGGTTTTGGTATGACGTTGTATGCAGCACTAACGTTGCAAATATGCTGTAAGCCGGTTGTTATTTGTTGTTTGTTGCACAGACACTCGCTCACTCATTCGCCAAGCTCACAAATCATTCATTCATTCGCATGCAGCGATCGAAATTATTTCACAAAATTCAAACGGCAACAACAACACATCAGAGAAAAAAAAAAACAAAATTTCGTTTTCATTTTCTATTGCAGCGAAAGAAACAAAAAAAGAAAATAAACGACTTTTCCAAGAAAGTTTCACCGATTAAATGCAACGGCAACAAAAAACACACAACAGAGAGTTGCAGCAGCAGCCATCAGCAGCAAAAAGTCGCCACAGCAACAAGAAAGTCTGTGAATGCAATGCTGTTATTACATTAGTTAACAAAAATTTTAGAATTCCAAGGGGATCTAAAAGGGTTTTGAAAGATAAGTCGAGGAAACCTACTTACAGCCTGGCTGAATGGGTATTTCCTAAGGAATTGAACACCTTAGCCCGGCTGAATAGAAATTCCGATCGGAAATTTGCTTTTCAGCCGGGTTGAATAGGAATTCCGATAGGACATCCGCTATTCAGCCGGGCTGAATAGGCATTACGTTAGGAAATCTGCTATTCAGCCTGGCTGAATAGAGATTCCGATAGGAAATCTGCTATTCAGCCTGGCTGAATAGAGATTCCGATAGGAAATCTGCTATTCAGCCTGGCTGAATAGAGATTCCGATAGGAAATCTGCTATTCAGCCTGGCTGAATAGAGATTCCGATAGGAAATCTGCTATTCAGCCTGGCTGAATAGAGGTTTCCATAGGTAATATGCTGTTCAGCCTGGCTGAATAGAGTTTCCATAGGATATCTGCTATTCAGCCTGGCTGAATAGAGGTTTCCATAGAATATCTGCTATTCAGCCTGGCTGAATAGAGATTCCGATAGGAAATCTGCTATTCAGCCTGGCTGAATAGAGGTTTCCATAGGATATCTGCTATTCAGCCTGGCTGAATAGAGATTCCGATAGGAAATCTGCTATTCAGCCTGGCTGAATAGAGATTCCGATAGGAAATCTGCTATTCAGCCTGGCTGAATAGAGATTCCGATAGGAAATCTGCTATTCAGCCTGGCTGAATAGAGATTCCGATAGGAAATCTGCTATTCAGCCTGGCTGAATAGAGATTCCGATAGGAAATCTGCTATTCAGCCTGGCTGAATAGATTCCGATAGGAAATCTGCTATTCAGTCTGGCTGAATAGAGTCCGATAGGAAATCTGCTATTCAGCCTGGCTGAATAGAGATTCCGATAGGAAATCTGCTATTCAGCCTGGCTGAATAGAGATTCCGATAGGAAATCTGCTATTCAGCCTGGCTGAATAGAGATTCCGATAGGAAATCTGCTATTCAGCCAGGCTGAATAGAGATTCCGATAGGAAATCTGCTATTCAGCCTGGCTGAATAGAGATTCCGATAGGAAATCTGCTATTCAGCCTGGCTGAATAGAGATTCCGATAGGAAATCTGCTATTCAGCCTGGCTGAATAGAGATTCCGATAGGAAATCTGCTATTCAGCCTGGCTGAATAGAGATTCCGATAGGAAATCTGCTATTCAGCCTGGCTGAATAGAGATTCCGATAGGAAATCTGCTATTCAGCCTGGCTGAATAGATTCCGATAGGAAATCTGCTATTCAGCCTGGCTGAATAGAGATTCCGATAGGAAATCTGCTATTCAGCCTGGCTGAATAGAGATTCCGATAGGAAATCTGCTATTCAGCCTGGCTGAATAGAGATTCCGATAGGAAATCTGCTATTCAGCCTGGCTGAATAGAGATTCCGATAGGAAATCTGCTATTCAGCCTGGCTGAATAGAGATTCCGATAGGAAATCTGCTATTCAGCCTGGCTGAATAGAGATTCCGATAGGAAATCTGCTATTCAGCCTGGCTGAATAGAGATTCCGATAGGAAATCTGCTATTCAGCCTGGCTGAATAGAGATTCCGATAGGAAATCTGCTATTCAGCCTGGCTGAATAGAGGTTTCCATAGGTAATATGCTGTTCAGCCTGGCTGAATAGAGTTTCCATAGGATATCTGCTATTCAGCCTGGCTGAATAGAGGTTTCCATAGAATATCTGCTATTCAGCCTGGCTGAATAGAGATTCCGATAGGAAATCTGCTATTCAGCCTGGCTGAATAGAGGTTTCCATAGGATATCTGCTATTCAGCCTGGCTGAATAGAGATTCCGATAGGAAATCTGCTATTCAGCCTGGCTGAATAGAGATTCCGATAGGAAATCTGCTATTCAGCCTGGCTGAATAGAGATTCCGATAGGAAATCTGCTATTCAGCCTGGCTGAATAGAGATTCCGATAGGAAATCTGCTATTCAGCCTGGCTGAATAGAGATTCCGATAGGAAATCTGCTATTCAGCCTGGCTGAATAGAGATTCCGATAGGAAATCTGCTATTCAGCCTGGCTGAATAGAGATTCCGATAGGAAATCTGCTATTCAGCCTGGCTGAATAGATTCCGATAGGAAATCTGCTATTCAGTCTGGCTGAATAGAGTCCGATAGGAAATCTGCTATTCAGCCTGGCTGAATAGAGATTCCGATAGGAAATCTGCTATTCAGCCTGGCTGAATAGAGATTCCGATAGGAAATCTGCTATTCAGCCTGGCTGAATAGAGATTCCGATAGGAAATCTGCTATTCAGCCTGGCTGAATAGAGATTCCGATAGGAAATCTGCTATTCAGCCTGGCTGAATAGAGATTCCGATAGGAAATCTGCTATTCAGCCTGGCTGAATAGAGATTCCGATAGGAAATCTGCTATTCAGCCTGGCTGAATAGAGGTTTCCATAGGTAATATGCTGTTCAGCCTGGCTGAATAGAGTTTCCATAGGATATCTGCTATTCAGCCTGGCTGAATAGAGGTTTCCATAGAATATCTGCTATTCAGCCTGGCTGAATAGAGATTCCGATAGGAAATCTGCTATTCAGCCTGGCTGAATAGAGGTTTCCATAGGATATCTGCTATTCAGCCTGGCTGAATAGAGATTCCGATAGGAAATCTGCTATTCAGCCTGGCTGAATAGAGATTCCGATAGGAAATCTGCTATTCAGCCTGGCTGAATAGAGATTCCGATAGGAAATCTGCTATTCAGCCTGGCTGAATAGAGATTCCGATAGGAAATCTGCTATTCAGCCTGGCTGAATAGAGATTCCGATAGGAAATCTGCTATTCAGCCTGGCTGAATAGAGATTCCGATAGGAAATCTGCTATTCAGCCTGGCTGAATAGAGATTCCGATAGGAAATCTGCTATTCAGCCTGGCTGAATAGAGATTCCGATAGGAAATCTGCTATTCAGCCTGGCTGAATAGATTCCGATAGGAAATCTGCTATTCAGTCTGGCTGAATAGAGTCCGATAGGAAATCTGCTATTCAGCCTGGCTGAATAGAGATTCCGATAGGAAATCTGCTATTCAGCCTGGCTGAATAGAGATTCCGATAGGAAATCTGCTATTCAGCCTGGCTGAATAGAGATTCCGATAGGAAATCTGCTATTCAGCCTGGCTGAATAGAGATTCCGATAGGAAATCTGCTATTCAGCCTGGCTGAATAGAGATTCCGATAGGAAATCTGCTATTCAGCCTGGCTGAATAGAGATTCCGATAGGAAATCTGCTATTCAGCCTGGCTGAATAGAGATTCCGAGAGGAAATCTGCTATTCAGCCTGGCTGAATAGAGATTCCGATAGGAAATCTGCTATTCAGCCTGGCTGAATAGAGATTCCGATAGGAAATCTGCTATTCAGCCTGGCTGAATAGAGATTCCGATAGGAAATCTGCTATTCAGCCTGGCTGAATAGAGATTCAGATAGGAAATCTTCTCGTCAGCCTGGTTGAATAGAGATTCCGATAGGAAATCTTCTCGTCAGCCTGGCTGAATAGAGATTCCGATAGGAAATCTTCTCTTCAGCCTGGCTGAATAGAGATTCCGATAGGAAATCTTCTCTTCAGCTTGGCTGAATAGAGATTCCGTTAGGAAATCTGCTATTCAGCCTGACTGAATAGGGATTCCGTTAGGAAATCTGCTATTCAGCCTGACTGAATAGGGATTCCGTTAGGAAATCTGCTATTCAGCCTGACTGAATAGGGATTCCGTTAGGAAATCTGCTATTCAGCCTGGCTGAATAGAGATTCCGTTAGGAAATCTTCTATTCAGCCTGGCTGAATAGAGATTCCGCTAGGAAATCTTCTATTCAGCCTGGCTGAATAGAGATTCCGTTAGGAAATCTTCTATTCAGCCTGGCTGAATAGAGATTCCGTTAGGAATTCTTCTATTCAGCCTGACTGAATAGAGATTCCGTTAGGAAATCTTCTATTCAGCCTGGCTGAATAGAGATTCCGTTAGGAAATCTTCTATTCAGCCTGGCTGAATAGAGATTCCGTTAGGAAATCTTCTATTCAGCCTGGCTGAATAGAGATTCCGTTAGGAAATCTTCTATTCAGCCTGGCTGAATAGAGATTCCGTTAGGAAATCTTCTATTCAGCCTGGCTGAATAGAGATTCCGTTAGGAAATCTTCTATTCAGCCTGGCTGAATAGAGATTCCGTTAGGAAATCTGGCTGAATAGAGATTCCGTTAGGAAATCTTCTATTCAGCCTGGCTGAATAGAGATTCCGTTAGGAAATCTTCTATTCAGCCTGGCTGAATAGAGATTCCGTTAGGAAATCTTCTATTCAGCCTGGCTGAATAGAGATTCCGTTAGGAAATCTTCTATTCAGCCTGGCTGAATAGAGATTCCGTTAGGAAATCTTCTATTCAGCCTGGCTGAATAGAGATTCCGTTAGGAAATCTTCTATTCAGCCTGGCTGAATAGAGATTCCGTTAGGAAATCTTCTATTCAGCCTGGCTGAATAGAGATTCCGTTAGGAAATCTTCTATTCAGCCTGGCTGAATAGAGATTCCGTTAGGAAATCTTCTATTCAGCCTGGCTGAATAGAGATTCCGTTAGGAAATCTTCTATTCAGCCTGGCTGAATAGAGATTCCGTTAGGAAATCTTCTATTCAGCCTGGCTGAATAGAGATTCCGTTAGGAAATCTTCTATTCAGCCTGGCTGAATAGAGATTCCGTTAGGAAATCTTCTATTCAGCCTGGCTGAATAGAGATTCCGTTAGGAAATCTTCTATTCAGCCTGGCTGAATAGAGATTCCGTTAGGAAATCTTCTATTCAGCCTGGCTGAATAGAGATTCCGTTAGGAAATCTTCTATTCAGCCTGGCTGAATAGAGATTCCGTTAGGAAATCTTCTATTCAGCCTGGCTGAATAGAGATTCCGTTAGGAAATCTTCTATTCAGCCTGGCTGAATAGAGATTCCGTTAGGAAATCTTCTATTCAGCCTGGCTGAATAGAGATTCCGTTAGGAAATCTTCTATTCAGCCTGGCTGAATAGAGATTCCGTTAGGAAATCTTCTATTCAGCCTGGCTGAATAGAGATTCCGTTAGGAAATCTTCTATTCAGCCTGGCTGAATAGAGATTCCGTTAGGAAATCTTCTATTCAGCCTGGCTGAATAGAGATTCCGTTAGGAAATCTTCTATTCAGCCTGGCTGAATAGAGATTCCGTTAGGAAATCTTCTATTCAGCCTGGCTGAATAGAGATTCCGTTAGGAAATCTTCTATTCAGCCTGGCTGAATAGAGATTCCGTTAGGAAATCTTCTATTCAGCCTGGCTGAATAGAGATTCCGTTAGGAAATCTTCTATTCAGCCTGGCTGAATAGAGATTCCGTTAGGAAATCTTCTATTCAGCCTGGCTGAATAGAGATTCCGTTAGGAAATCTTCTATTCAGCCTGGCTGAATAGAGATTCCGTTAGGAAATCTTCTATTCAGCCTTGCTGAATAGAGATTCCGTTAGGAAATCTTCTATTCAGCCAATTGACTATATTCAAAAATTCAATAACTGTAAATCAGTGTTGGAAATGTTGCTGGGGGAAACAACAACAACATCACTGCTTTCCATTGATTTTTAGTATTCATCCCAACCTTTTGAGACATCAACAATAAAACGTGGCCAATGAAAAATTCAAGACAAGCCACAACCAACAACAATATCTCCGGACTAGAGTACCAATGAATGACAACATTAGCCAGTGATGTTGTTGCAATCTAACACTATCTCTGCCACTCTCGCTGCTGCTGTCAGCGTTGTTGCGGTTGCAGTAACGAAACATTCAATAATAGTGCAAAAATGGAAAGCAACGAGAGGGAAAGTGCTTTTTTTCGCTTCTTTGCCACTTTTTTCACGTCTTCAATGAATGGTTGTTTAGATGGATGAATGATGACTGGCTGGTTGTGCCGGGGATGGTTAGATGCTTGCAATTCAAATGCAATGATGGCACCACAACTGCTACTCAAGGCAATTGCTGGCTTTTCATGCTGACAGTGCTAATACTAGTTTTCTGCATTTTCTTCGTTCATTTGATTTGAAAACTTTTCATTTCATTTTCCAACAAAGCCAACAACAACAACAACATGAAAATGAAGTAAGAAAGAAAAAAAACTAGACGAGACGACATTGGCATCACAAATCGCATCCAAGACAAACGCTTGAATGGTTGGAATACAAAAATGTCGATGCGAAGTGAATGAGTCACATGCCACATGATCGCGACCCAAAGATAAAAGGCCGGACAGACAGACAGACAGACGATGGACGGATGTTGTCACTCAGCCACATGCATAGAAAACAAAAGTGGAATAAATAGGTAGCTACTTCAATTTAAAGCTTATCAATGCTTCGGGTTTTTTGTCTCCTAAATAAAAAACTAAAACTTGATTAGATACTTGTCACCGACAATCTGCCACAAATGTGGCCCAATACCCCCAAGGGGTGTTGTAGTGATGCCTCTGCTCCTCCATGGCCCTGAAATGTTGGATATGGTTAAACACGAATAATACGCTTAGTGTGCCACCATCACCAGCCAGCCACGATGTTTGCAACAAACATTTTCCAAAAACCAAACAGCGACAATAATGACACCACAAAGCAAATGCAGCAACAACAACGACGCTGAGGATGACGAAGACGACGAACAGCCAGCCTGCCAGCCAGTCAGTCAGCCAACCACTCATAGACACGGTGACACTGAACACTGAATTTAGAAAAAGCACCATTGTTAGAGGTTGTTGCTGCCGCAACTGGTTAAGACGATACAACTTTTCATGGTTTGAACGGAGTTAGAGGAGGATGGCCATCGACAGGCAGTTCGTACGGAAAGCCATGGCTCAAATGACACTTGGACAAAATGTCAGCCGCCAGTTATGGATGTTGTCTTCATTTGAAGACACCAACAATAGCAACAACAAACACTTCATAACAAGTTGTCACAATGCATTAAATCAAACCGAAGCGTCGATAGGGCCAAAGATTGAAAAATACTTGGAATGTTCTTTGCTTTTCAAAGGCATTTGCCATTGGCGAATGTCAAAGCTTAGGTGACAAACGACAAAGTTTTGTCGTTTGCATTTGCCATCCACCCTTAATGAGAATTTTTCTGCAAATTATCGACTTGATCGCAGAGGTAAACTTACAATTCGGATACAGTGTTGTGGGTGCGATGAGAATTAATTGAAAAGTTGCATTTAGTAAAAATTTGGAGGGGTGTTGATTGCACCTTGTATGGCAGAATATATTTTATTTGATGAATGGCAATGGTTTTCTGGTGGTAGTCCAAATTATACCCATAATGAATCCTTCAAACAAGTCAATGAAATGACGACCGGGTCAAGAAAGATCCTAGAAAAAAAGTTAAATAGTATCAGTCGGTTTTGCCGACAGATGGGATATACATCTTGAGTTATGATTATTCAAACTGTTGACCCTTATGGGGGAAGTTCTGAAGCAGTTGGCCAATATTGACCAATTCGTATCTGACCTTAGACTGATAAAAATATTATTAGAACGTGTCAGATTTGGATCATATCATCTACTTCCTATACTTTATATGAGATCCGTGCAAATTTTTGGAAAATGTGGAAATATGGGTGAGACACTCGATATAGCGGACCGAAATATTCCACTTCATCTAATACACTTTTCAAAATTTTGAACTTTTTGTGGGAGAAGTGCCTGAAGGAGTGCGGCGATACAACCAAATTTCACAGCAGATCAACTGTTAGTAAAAAATGGCAAGGCATGGAGAACCGGTAGCTTATTCCAGATTTTATGATTGTTTTGATTATTTAAAATTTTGAACTTTTGTGGGGAAGGTACCAGCAGAAATGGTCCGATCTCCACCATCTTTATAACAGATCTTGTGTTGATGGAAATATTGAGATGTGCTAAGTCTGAATGGAATCGGATGTTAATTTCGTGTTTTATAAGCTTCATGAATATTTAAAATATTGACACTTTGTGGGGAAGGTACCAGAAGGAGTGGACCAATATATTCCATGTTAACACCAGATCTTGGGTTAATAAAAAATATTGTGATGTGTGTAATTTGAAGAGAACCGGATGTTTGATTCGTATTTTATGATCCATTTGGTTATTCAAAACTTTGAACCTTTGTGGGGGAGGTACCAGAAGGAAGAGCCCGATCTGTACCATCTTTATAACAGATCTTGTGTTGATGGAAATCCTGAGATGTGCCAAGTCTGAAAGGAATTTAATGAGCTTCATGGATATTCAACATTTTGAACCTTTATGAGGGAGGTACTAGAAGGAGTGGAGCGATACATTACATCTTCACAGCAGATCTTGTATTAGTAGAAATAATGGAATGTGTGAAATATGAAGAGTATCGAATTTCAAATTTTCACCCTTTGTGGGGAAATACCAGAAGGAGTGGGCCGATATATTTCATCTTCACACCAGACCTAACAAAAGGTATAAAAATTCAGTGTGAGATAAATAAACGGCAACAAAGTTAAACGCCATAATTTTCCATTTTTTTTTTTAATTTTAAGCAGAGAGCGACCATTGGTTTTTATGGCGACCCACATCATCACCATGGCCGGCGTTGAGTTCTGGTGTCCAACCGAAGGTGCACATTTTCAGCTGACCACTTTGGCAGGTAAACACGATAATTTTGTTTGTTTATAAACTGCTGGACAACGAATGTTTTCTCATCGGAGACGGAGAAACCCAAATTCGGCAGTTCACCACTTTCGGCCAAGCAAAGCAACTCTTTAGCTCTTTGGAGTCTATTTTCTTTCTGTTGCGGTGTAAGTTCTTGCACTTTTTTGGATTTTTTATGGCTTTACCCCGAGCTCATTTTTCAATATTTGCCGAATGGAATATTGCGATATGTTCAGCTCACGAGCCATTTTTCGGCCACTGCGATGCGGGTTTCCATCAAGTTGCTTCTTAACTTTTCGAACCATTTCTGCTGATGTTGCTGTTTTCTTCCGTCCACTTCCTTGACGTCGGGCTACGTTACCACATCACAGTAACGAGCGGTGGTGCGAGACACAAAAGATTTATCCACATTTAAATGCTGGAGTGCTCTAACGATAGCCACTTTTGGTTTTCCAGCCAAATATAAAGAAATCACACTATCACGCTTGGATTCCATCACGAATAACTTTTTTTCTTGGAAAATTCTCACCAAAATGCTTTTGTGCGCTTGTAAACAATATAAGGAGCTGTCGCTGGAGTAATTTTAACAGCTGTCGGACGAGTGGCTTAGAAATAACAGCATTCTGAAGTTGGTGGCAGTTTTTATACCCTCCACCTTGGAAAGGAGGGTATATTAACTTTGTCATTCCGCTTGTAACATCCCTAAATATTCGTTTTAGACCCCATAAAGTATATATATTCATAATCAGCATAAAATTCTAAGTCGATTTAACGATGTCCGTCTGTCTGTCTGTCCGTCTGTCTGTCTGTCTGTCCGTCTGTCTGTCTGTTGAAATCACGATACAGCCCACATTATTTGACGTAGAGCTCCAAAATTTAGCAGAGCTATTTGCATTGTGTCTAGGATGGTTGGTATTGGAAATGAGATATATCGGTCCACGTTCTGGTATAGTCCCCATATAACGGTACCTCCCGATATTCGGTATTTTGATGATTTATGCCACATTTTTTCACGGATTTGTCTTAAAATTGGTATTTGTAGGTCATAGCGGGTCCCTGAGCGTGTGGCAAAACATTGCATGTATAGGTCCACGTTGTGGTATAGCCCCCATATAAAGTTACCTCCCGATATTTAGTATTTTAGTTTTTTTACCACATTTTTTCACGGATTTGTCTGAAAATCGGTATTTGTTGGTCATAATGGGTTCCAGCTCCTGTGGCGAAACATTGTAATTATAGGTCCACGTTTTGGTATAGCCCCCATATAACGGTACCTCCCGATATTCGGTAATTTGATGATTTTGCCACATTTTTTCAGGGATTTGTTCGAAAATTGGTATTTGTTGGTCATAATTGGTTCCAGCTTCGGTGGTGAAACATTGCATGCATGGGTCCATGATTTGATATAGCCCCCATATAACGGTACCTACCGATATTCGGTATTTTGATGGTTTTTGCCACATTTTTTCACTGATTTGTCTAAAAATTGGTATTTGTGGGTCATAATGGGTTCCAGCTCCGGTGGCGAAACATTGTAATTATATGTCCACGTTTTGGTATAGCCCCCATATAACGGTACCTCCCCATAATCGGCATTTTAATGGTTTTTGCCACATTTCTTCTAATGTTTCTTTTACCCTAAGGTGGAGGGTATTAAAAGTTTGGCCCGGCCGAACTTAATGTTTTTTTACTTGTTTAATCTCACCCTGTATATGAAAAACATATTTTAGGGGTTAAAGCCGTACTTCATTGGAGTCTATGCAAAATTCTCCTACGGAACATCATTTTTGAAAAATGACATTAAAGCGAAAAATATTATTTACCAAATTTCACTATAAGTCGCCAAACAAGATAAGTCTCTATTTCCATTATATCTCAAGAAAATTTTGGCATCGATGTTTAAAAAAAATGGTAAAATATGTCCTAATTTTCTGGACTAATTTTTCTTTGGTCTTTGGACAAAGTTTAGGTACGAATGTAATATAATAGTTCGTTTTAGGTAAAATGTGCCAGAAGAAGAAATATTCTACCTAAAATTCTACTACAAATCTCTAAATAAACCATACACCTAAGTTAAATATTTTTTAAGAAAATTATATTGGTAATTTGTATATCATAAGAGAAAAGTACATGTTTATGGTTTTTACGTCTCAATTCGAAGTCAAAAAATTTCCAATTTTTTGGGGAAAGTGCCAAAGAAAGAAATATTCTAGATCACATTTCATGATGAGTCTCTGAACAAAAAAGATTGTACTTATTTTTATTACAAACCAAATTTAAAAAAAAAACTCTTTGATTTTCGAATTTTTTTCTGAATTTGCCACAATTTGTTTATCTGTATACATATACATATATTTTATTTAGCATTTAATGTAATCCGCTGGTAAATTTGTATATATTACTTCTCCCTCTTCTTATCAGGCAAAGCAATGACTTCAAGATATTATGAAATAATCTAGAACAAATAATTTGCATTACCGTTAACAATAATCCTATGGTGGCTATTATCAAATTTAAATAAAAACAAAAACAAAAAAAAAGAAACACCAAAAAAATTGCAATCATAGGTCAAAACAGAAATGGTAATGAACAAATAATGAACAATAGCAAGAAAAAAAGATTGTGAACAGGAAATTTTTGTTTTCGATTCGATAATTTTGGTTTTGGTGTTCTTTTTTTTTTTTGCATTTCTTTCATTTGAAAGTAACCACAGCTGATAATAAGGCCTGTATCTAGTATATGCACAATAAACCAAAAAAAAAAAGAAATACCTACTTATGTCTGTTTACGTCAATATTCATTTCAAATACTACCTTATTTTGATATTCTTTTTTTTTTGTTTTTTTAAAGGTCAATGGCATCTTATCTTTGTTCGTTCGACAAGCAAAGAAACCAATTATTATCATTTGAAATGCAAGTGTGCTGTTTCGGTTTTTTGGAAATGTGTAGAATAATTACCGAAGAACAGAGAGAGAGAGCTAAAAATATTTAGCACTTGATTTTATTTTATTTTTTTTCGAAACCGATGATAATAAATAACGGAAATAATTTCTAGAGTAAATTCAAATACCTGCTATCAATGTTTCTATTTTTGAAATCTAATAAAAATTTGTTTCTAAATTTTATGGTTAATCCGGTTTCTTTGTTTCTAAAACAATGAAGCCACTTTGGAGGAATTGGGGAAGAACTAAATTTTATTTATTTATTTATTTTTCAATCTTCGGATGGATATATTTTAAGAAAATAATATTTCCATAATTGTGTTCAAAATGTTTTTCATTACACACTTTTTTTATTTTTGAATAAAACACGGGCCTGATATTAGAATCCCTATGAAATTTTTGGTAATTTTATATTGCGCAGGATATGGAAAATCCTATTTTATTCCACTGCAATTGATATATCCATATAAAGGAAGGAATTTAATTGTGAATTGAAAAATTGAGATCTTTATTTCTTGGCAATGTTATTTGAAACCTGGGATTTTGCGGCAGTGTGAAAACATAAAATGCGTCTGAAACTTTCAAAATTCTCTTAACATGGTGATATCTTAATCTGGGGTTTATAGCAAAACAAGGATCTATGATATATTTTTTGTTGCATAGGGTCAATTTAAATTTTTATAATTTAAATACAGCAAAGGTACAAATGTACGAAATGCCGAAAATCAGGAGGTACTGAATCCTGGACTTATAAAGAAGTATTTTTCCATAACGTAAAAGTGCAGTTTTTGAGGTAGGTAAAGTGAGCAAGGGTAGAGTCTCCAATAACACCTTCCCACAAAATCCAATTTTTTCAATAATTGCAGGAAAAATGCAGCAGATTATGACAGTAGGCCCAAAAATCGGTTTTCAAAAGTTTACATAAAAAAGTGACCTAAATAGAGGGGACAACTTCTCCTCTCTTCCAAACTCTTGTAAAATTTTGTATGAAGATTACCTGAAATTACTTTATTTTAAATATATAGGGCTTTGGCAATATTGCAGTTAAAAATACGAGGAATATTTGTACCAAAAAAACTTAACCCTTCGACGAGTCAACTAAGGGACCTTTTTGGTCCTTTTCTCAAATATGCTTAAAAAATGCCTTAAAACGGGATCGTTGCAAGTCAAAATGTTCGACAAAATTATTTGTCATAAAATTCTACTATAGGTCCTCGAAGACGTCAAAAGTCTAAAGCTAACCTAAACGCCAGGAATTCATATAGATTTATTAAACCGATTTTAGGGTTAATGCCGTACTTTATGTGAATTTATGCAAAATCTCCAAGAAAGCATCATTTTAGAGGGATAATGTGAAAGACAAAAATATTCTTCATCAAATTGTACTATAAGTCACCAAGGACATTAAATCTCCATTTTCATTATATATCGAAAAAGTATTCGGAGCCAAAAAATAAAAATCTAAAATATTCCTTAATTTTTTGATTAATTTTTCGAGGCCTGAAAGTAACATAAAATTTAGTTTTAGGCAAAAAGTGTCAAAGGAAGAAATATTCTACACAAAATGTCACTATAAATCTCAGAATAAGTTATATATCTAGACTTAATAGGTTTTAAGAAAACTTCGTTGGAACTTTATGTATTACAAGTGAAAACTATGTGTTTGCTTTTTTTACTGATAACTTAACACGTACCCAATTTGAGTCAAAATCGATTTTTCCGCTTCATTTTTTTGGGGAAAGTGTCAAAGGAAGAAACATTATAGATCAAATTTCATCACTATCTAATAGCTAGTTCGGTTTTTGGAAAATTCCGGATGAAGTTGATAATACTAGCTTCGTAGATCAATAGTTTAAGGTTCTTAGGAAAATCTTTTTAAAAGCTGTTATATAGGACTAAATGCTAAGTAAAAAAACACCAATATTTTGAAATATTTTTTATAGTGAAATTTTGTGTAGAATATTTCTACCTTTGACATCTTCCGCCTAAAACGAAATTTTATGTTACTTTTAGGTGTAAAGTCGAAAAAAAACACCAAGGATATTTTTATATTTGGAAATTGTCTCCGGTTTTTTAATCATCGATGTAATTATTTTCTTGATATATAATGGAAAAAGAGATTTCTAAAGTAAAAAGATGCTATGTTTGGCCAGGCCGGAACTTTTAAGAACTTGAAAAATTTCCAAAAATTCCGAAAAATACCGCTTAAATGAAAACCAATGCATGGGGACTATACGAAGACGTGGACCTGCATACGCAATTTTTTTGTTATAGGCTGTAGTACCAATTTAGATCTTCAAATTTAAATTTGAAAAAAATCCGAATATATACCCCATTTTCAATACCAAAAGTCCTGCCGATCAAATACACATCTAAGTAAAATTTTATCAACCTACTTCAATTCGTGATTTCCACATAAGGACATACGGACGGACATCGCCAATTCGGCATAGAATTTTAGCCTGATCCAGAAATTATGCACTTTGTGGGGTCTATCATGAGTATTTCGAGGAGTTACAAATAGAATGACAAAGCTAATATACCCTCCATAGAACGGTGGAGGTTATAACAAAACGTGGTAGAGGGGGGAGAGTGGTTAATTTTTAAATGAAAATTTTCAAAACGCCAATACCGTAGTCGGTATTTTTTTTTTCTGTATTTTTTTTTTTGTGTTTCAATAGTGTAATCTGCCTAAAAATGTCGATATTATAAAAAATCATAAAATTTTTGACCTGATTTTTTTTTCAAAAACAAAAATCTTAGTTTTGAAAATTTTAAAGGACACAAATTTTAAATCGATCATCTACCAACCAGCAAAATAATTTAAATTCAAATGGATTTTCTTGCCAATTTTTAGTAGACCTAACTACTTACAAATTGAACTCGCAATCTTCTGACTTGTAGCTTTACTTCCCTTTTGTATCACCTCGAAATATACATTTTAGACTCAACAAAGTATGTATATTCTTGATCAGCAGATCAGATTCTATGTCGATTTAGCGATGCTCGTACGTCTGTGGAAATCACTCTAGCTTCCGAACGAATTGAAGAAGATTGATAAAATTTTACTCAAATGTATAATATGCCTGCAGGACATTTGGTATTGAGAATGGTCCATGTAGGTCCACGTTTTGGTGTAGCCCCCGTATAAGGGTACCTCGCGATATTCGGTAATTTGTTGATTTTAGCGACATTATTTACCGGAATTGTTTTAAAATTGGTATTTAAAGTTAGTGATAGATAACTACAGCATAAAACATAAAATGGGACACGTAGGTCCAAATCTTTGTATAGCCCCCATATAATGGTACCTCTCTATATTCGGTATTTTGACGATTTTAGCGACATTATTTACCGGAACTACAGTCCGTGGCAGAAAATTGCCTATGCAGGTCCAAGTCTTCGTATAGGCCCCACATATCAGTACCTCTTTATATTCGGTATTATGACGATTTTAGGTACAATACTTACCGAAATTGTTTGGGATGTCGTATTTGAAGTTCGTAATGGAAGCTACAGCCTGTGGCAGAAAATTGTCTATGCAGGTCCAGGTCTTCGCACAGCTCCGATATAACGATACCTCCCTATATACAATATTTTGATGATTTTGGCTACATTATTCACCGTTTATTTCCAGTTTCGAATTTGAATAATGTAATGGCTTATGACAAACAATGCCTATATAGGTGCACGTCGTATAGACTTCAATATAACGGCTATATTTGGTATTTTTAAAATGTTAACAGAATTTTTTAAGAATTTAATTTTTTGAAAATTTCCAAATTCGTTCCAAATGGTGGAGGGTATTCAAAGTTCGGCCCGGCTGAACTTATTGCTTTTTAACTTGTTTTTCTTCATTTGGCCGACGACGAGTCTCGAACTCATAATCTTCGGTTTTGAATTCCGATGTGCATACTATGTGCCGACGTTACTCATTACATGGTAATGAGGGAAAAAACTTCTTTTGTTTTGTATTTTTGCGGAATAACCTATTATTTTCAAACTAAAGCTAATACAGAGGGACATGTCTTTACTCTACTTTTTGTTTCATGTGCCCCCCAATTTATTGCTGGGCACCTTCAAAAGAACAAATAACCGAAGGTCCATCTTCCAATTTTCCCATTCTTCAGCTTTCCATATTTTGCGAATCGAAATTCGTGCTGTCACGTAACACGGTGATATTGATAGGCCGATGCTGCAGCTACTGGTTTTATAGGGGGGTTGGTTGGCCATAACACTGCCAACGGACATGATTTGCATCGATACAACCAAAGTATTATTAGAGAATATTGCATACATGCACATACCACACACACATACCTACAAAAAATATGTCAGACTGACACTCTAACCAATACCAACGCACAACAAATTATAGTGTGCAGCTAAACAAACGTTGATTGTCGTTTATAGTTTTATGTTTTATTATTTGTTTCTATTTCTATTATGATGATATTTGTTGTTGTTGCTTTTGTTGTTGTTGTTGCCATTGTTGATAGATGTCGTTCGTTCCGTTTCGTTCAACTATTATTGCCACTAGCACCACGAACAACAACATCATTGTCGTCGTCAGCACCTCACCACCTCCAACACCACCATCAACATTTAAACTATTGCCACTAAATGCGTTAAATGTGAACAAAAAAACAGCAGCAGCAACAACAACAACAACTAAAATATTCAAACGCGCGCGGTTGGCATTCAAACAAACGGAGTCAAAGTTCTGAGAGAAGGCGACAGATAGCACGTCACTTGACTTAAATGGGGACATGGACATCAAGCTCATACCGCTCACATCCCACTTGCCAGTTCTCATCATCAGCCGCCGTTTGTACACCGTTTGTTTACATCATCGCCTCGGTCGGTCGGTCGGTTGATTGGTCGCTATGGCTGCCATATCTGTCTGTCTGGTTGGCTGGCAAGTCCTCTGCCGCCTGCCCAGTCTCCTCCTGCTGTTCTCGTTTGGCCAATGGATATGTTGTTGTTTGCTATTTTTTGCTGCTGTCGTTGTTGCTGTTGTTTCTAAAATTCTAATGCCAGTGTAAATGCACTTCTGCCCCTGCCATTGCATTTTTTGTTGTTATTGTTATTGTTTTTGTTTTCATATTGCACTCGACACTGTGGCAATTTGTGTACATTAAGGTATTGTTGCTGCTGTTGTTGTACGCAAAGTGTAAGGCAAAATGAAAAGCGAATGTACTGATAAATGCTCAAAGGCTAAACGCCAACAAAAAAAAAAAAAACATAATAATAGCATGAACGTGGACGGACATGGAGCTTATTTCTCATTTTGGCCAAAGAGATTAAGTCCATCGTTTAGTCAAACTATTCATTTAAGCACAGGTTGGTTTATTTGACATACTGGGTGGTTCTTCATCAGTACGAAAAAAAGGATTTTGGTACATTTTTTTAAAGGCTCATAGGCATTGTTTGTCATAAGCCATTATCATATTCAAATTCGAAACTTGAAATAATAGGTGAATAATGTAGCTAAAATCATCAAAATATGGTATATAAGGAGGTGCCGTTATATTGGAGCTGCGCGAAGACCTGGACCAGCATAGACAATTTTCTGTCACAGGCTGTAGCATCCATTACGAACATCAAATACCACATCTCAGACAATTTCGGTGGGTATTGTACCTAAAATCGTCAAAATACCGAATATCGGGAGGTACCATTATATGGGGGCTATACGAAGACATGGACTTGCACAGACAATTTTCTATCTTAGGGTGTAGTATCCATTTCGAACTTCAAGTATCGAATTTGAAACAATTCCGGTGAATAATGTCGCTAAAATCATCAAAATACCGAATATCGGGAGGTACCGTTATATGAGGGCTATATGAAAACGTGGACCTACATGGCCCATTTACAAACTTAACTTGCCTACTGGAAAAATAGACATGTGTGAAAAATTTTGGCCATCTATCTCAATTCATTCGAAAGATAGCGTGATTATAACAGACAGACGGACATCGCTAAATCGACTTAGAAATTTACGCTGATCAAGAATATATATACTTTGTTGGGTCTGACATGAGTATTTCGAAGAGTGACAAACGGAATGACAAATGGCTGACCATCAATTCTCAACTTGAAATGCATTCAATGTGAAAAACGCCATCTATATTTAAGTATATTTATGATTTCCCGTGGACGAATATAGAGTTTATATCTCATTCGGCCAATAGTTTTTCCCTTTTTAAATCAATAAACATATAATGATCGGGGATGTGTGCCTGACTGGAAAATCATCACTTATGGGAGTTGACGAACATTTAACATATGTTAGAGGAACGCCATCTACACTTCAGTTGACAGAGTTTTTAGAATTATTTGTACAAAATATAGGTCATGTCTGTCAACCCTTTGTACATCAGGTAACAATTACGGAAAATTTTAGTAATTTGAGTTCTTAGTAAGAAGATGCCATCCTGGCAAAAAATTATCTATCTGGGTCCACTTTTTGGTTTAACCCTCATATGAATGTATCCCCAGATTTCAGTTATTTCCGTGGTTTTGGTCACATTTTTCGATTGATTTGACCCTAATTTGGCATCTTGGTATCTAAGAGGGCAGAAAACATCTTCGCAAAAATGTAAATTGTAGGTCAATGTTTCGGAGTAGTGCTCATATAAAGCAAAGACATATAATAAGATGGGATATTACATTGTTACTTTTATTCAATAAATGGCGTAGTTAGTGGGAAAATATTTAACAGAGCTGACACATTTAAAGGGTTGTTGTTGATTTTTATCGATTCAATGTGGAAGGAAATGCTCTGGAATAGATTTTTGAGAGCATGTCTATTATACCTGATATTTTTTCCGCGTATTTCCGCCATTTTTCGGCGTAATCGGAATTACATATTTTTCTAAAATTTTCAATGCATTTCTGTTATGCCGCCTGCTACCTATTACCTGATAGAAAAATTAAAGCCCACATGTATTTTGTCCAATCTTTATAGATTTATGGCTTTGTATAAAGCTACCTCCTGATTTTACCTATTTTGAGGGTCTTCAACACATTTCCCAATCGATTTGTCAAAAAATTTGTTTTTAGGCTACTTTGAGGAATTGAGATCCATCTTAGAGAATAATTTCAAATTAGGTATATATTTTGGTATAGTCCCATAAAACGGTACCTTCCCTTTGCTAGAGCTTGAGAATTTAATGTAATTAGTAGCATTATAATGTAAGAAATAACGATAGTAATTTTTGGCGATACGAATTTCTGCTTTTTGTAAAAATGTCGAAGCCCAGAGCAGAGTTAATGGACTGGAACTTGTATAAATGACAGTTGATGTTTTTTTTAATGTTTTTTTTTTTAAAGCTTGTAAGTAATATGCTTGTTTTAAATCAAGCGGGACCAATAATTGTCCCTTTATAATTAGTTTTTGTATTAAATCTTACCTGAATAACGAACAATATAATTAAATTCCTTGTGCTTACCTGAAAATGAACAAACATATGTATTAGTTAACAATTTATTATTTAAATCTTCAAACCGAAATAGGAAGATGATCTTAGCGCCATCTACATGTCAATATCACTACATTACTTAGTAATACTTTTGTATTTTTAAGTTGACCACACAGCAAAATTTCAATCAATTTTTTCTTCTTGCCAGAACGAATTTTCATAAGCCCAATTCTCAACTTCAAGCTATCTAGGAAATATTATAATTTAAAACGAATTTGAGCAAATTCTGACTCCTTCGTGCTATAAGTGAGAGTATCGCTTTCTAGTAAAAATGCAGTTTTTGTTGGAATACTCTCCAAAGCTTTTTTCGCTTAATTTTAAATTGTAAATAAAGGTGAGGAAATTTTTATCTCGAGCTGTCTAGAAGTTTTTTTTTTGTTTTTTTTTTTTTCAAAAAAATTTTACATCTTCCGTCTTTAAACATTATTCAATATTTTTTTTTTGTTTTGAAAAAGTGTTCTAATTTCAGTATCATTCGTAAATTTCTGATGGTTATGAATAGGCATATGTTCGAATATTTGTGCAATGCCTTCCTGGAAACTGGTACTTCTGGAAATCGTACCGTTTTGGTATCATATGATATTTTAATATCATAAATATTTTAACAGAAGTTATTTTGAATTTTAAATTTGGTTACCAATTTTAGTACCGTTTTTGCAGTTTTTTTGTGGTATTGCACAAGGTATTTCATATTTCTATAATTTTATTTTTGTACCCTCGGCGAAAATGTATCATATCGAAAGAACAGCTCTCCATTTCAAGATATCGAAAGCGATCTCAAGTCATGTCCGACGTCTGTCAGGCTGGTGCGTACGATATCTCTCGAAAAGAATATTCGAATATAGAAAGAATCTATTTCTATCAAAATTAGATCGCTTTGGAAATTGACGCCTTCTGACATGTAACCCCCCAATGCAAAAACCCTTATTTCTTTTAAGTATTGTGGTAACCCCAAAGGGGGAACCATTTTGAATATAAACAAACTAAATAATAAAAAGAGAACCGGATGCTTATTTCTTGGGAGAGGTACCAGAAGGAATGGACCGATTTCTACCATCTTTATAACAGATCTTGCGTTGATGGAAATATAGAGATGTGCCAAGTCTGAATGGAATAAGATCTCAATTTCGCATTTTGTGCGTTTCATGGATATTCAAAATGTTGACCCTTTTGTGGGGGAGGTACCAGAAGGAGTGGACCGATATACCCCATCTTCACACCAGATCTTAGGTTAATGAAAATATTGTGACATGTGTAAACCGAAGACAATCGGACACTTACATCACATTTTATAAGCGTTATAATTATTCAAAATTTTGGCCCTTTGTACTAGATGGAGTGGACTGATATTGTCCATTTTCGCACCTGAGCACTGATGCCAATATTAGGATTGGCAAAGTTGGAGCAAAATCGGTTTAAAATTTGTCTTTCTGTGCAGTAAATTATTTTCTTTGAAAATGTTGAATTTTTGTGGGGTAGGTATCAGAAGGAGTGGACCTATATTGCTCATCTCCGAACTCAAACTAAGTTCGACAATAATATTGCCATGTACCAAATCGGATAATCCCTTCAAGAGTCATCGTGCGCATCAGCCAGACAGACAGACGGACGCACATCGCTAGATTGACTTCAAATGTCTTGAAACGGATTTAGTCCAAAAAGACCTAGGGTCTAAAACCGTTATTTCGATTAGGCACGTTTTGCCGTATCATATGGCTGAGGGTCTAAAAATTAATATCCCTCCATCTAATGGAGGAGAAGTCGATATATCGAAGTCCGTTAGATCTGTCACATATTCAAACAGAATTGTCGGTAATGTAGTTTTTCAGGCTCATAATCAGTATTTGGCATCAGATTTTGAAAATCCTTCAATATTTTTTAAATATGGAGTACATTAAGTGTTACCGACCATTTTCCAGGTTTTCACAGTGTGATGCAACTGTAAATTGCAACTTAGAGGACTCATTGGTGGTAATATGATAAGATACATCTAATGGAGGCGTCGGCCTTTAGGAATTTTTGGAGGACCTTCCTAACTTGATCGATGTTTCATTATTGCCTCATATAACAATCAGTTTGGACGTAACGTTGGGAATTTTCGCCACATTTCATGGTGGAGGATATGAAAAGTACAACATTGTCAAATTTACGTGTTTCTAGTTGTCAGTATCTTGAATGAGTTGGAGGTAATTACAAATCACCGATTTCAATAGCGTTCATCCTTGGACCCAAGAATTAAAATGTGACAGTTTTTATTAAAAAGAGTTTTTTTCTTATATTTCATTAAAAAAGTTGCAACATTGTTGACTTAGCCGTTTCACATAATGTGCCACGCTGCTCACTTATGTTGCCACATCAACGCTTCGCATTGAATTTAAAACTATTCACAACTATTTCTGTTTTCAATTTTTTTGTTTGCTTCTTTATTAAATTGTCTTTTTTCACTCGTTTGCCAATTAAAAATGGTATTTTTATTCCAAGGACATCGAAATGATTTTCTAGAGCAGACAGGAAGAAAGAATTTAATTTAAATGGACATTGTTTTGAAGGAAATGTTATAAAATTTTGAAAAAAATATAGAAAACAATTAAATATTTATGAGTGCAATGGTTGGCGTAGATGGTGGTGGGTGGAGAAAAAGATTTATAGATTTGGGGATTCATGCTAAGTGGTGATATAAAACTTCTTTGTTTGGAAGACATATTTTAAAAACATTTTTTATGCGGGTATTGAAGAACTACAATATGACAATGTTTATATTTTCTCACAATTTCATCGTGACTTCAATATGACAAATTTTGGGTGTGTGATTTTTTTCGAGTTTTTAGGGCCATGTCTCGATCGATCGATAGAGCGAAATTCAAAACATATTTTTGAATTATAAGACAATTTTTAATGAAAAATTCTCATTAATTGTCTTTGCTGGAACTGGAGTTTTCAAATTTTGAAATTGATGTAAATAAATGGATGTAATTTTTTTAAAGGTTTGACCTACAATGAACCACTAAAATACCCAGTCTATGAGTACTTTCTTTAAAATAGTGTTTTGATTTTTTTAAATTTTGTGTGTTATTAGACTGTGTTAAATCTAAATTAAATAAATACATTATTCTTTGGGCTTGAGATCTCGTGATCCTTTAAAATTTCCATATTTTGCAAAGGATTACATTGCATTTTCAGGGGAAGTTAAAAATTGCGAAAGGTCCTTACTAACAACGTCTGAGTGTAAGCTCGAAGAACATTTTCATTTATGGCTAGAGAGGGTATATTCATTTGATACGACCAAAACGTTTTTGGACCCTAGGTCTCTTTGGACAAAATTTGTTTTAGGACCTTTGGAGTCGATCTAGCGAAGTCCGTCCGTCCGTCTGCTGCCTGCCTAGCAGGTGCGCACGATAACTCGTGAAGGGAATTTCCGATTTGGTCGAAACTTGGTACATCGTAATATTATTATCAAGTTTAGATCGAGTTCGGAGATGGACAAACTCCTTCTGGTACACCCACAAAATTTAAACATTTTCAAAAAAATATTTCACTGCACCGAAGGAGAAATGATTATCTGACTCCAAATTTGCAAATCCTAATATTTGCATCAGTGCTTGGTCAATATCGGTCCACTACATGAAGCAACTCACCCAGAAGTTCCATTCGAACTTGACATATCTGAACATTTCTATCAGCATAACATCTGTTTTACAGATGGTAGAGATAAGGCCATTTTTTCTGGTACCTCCCCCACAAAGGGTGAAAATTTTAACGATCATTAAATTCGACAAAAGAATCCAGTTCTTTAAAAATTTGACATATGTCATTATTTCTACTAACACAAGATCAGCTGTGAAGATATCGGTCAACTCCTTTCGTACCTCCCCCAAAAATAACAACAACATAAAACACGGAATTAACATTCGATTCCATTCAGACTTGGCCCATCTCAATATTTCTATCAGCACAACATCTGTTTAAAAGGGTCAATATTTTGAATAACCAAAACTATCATAAAATCGAAACATGCATCCGGGTCTCTTCATATTTCAGACATCCCATTATTTCTATTAACACAAGATCAGCTGTGAAGGTGGGATATATCGGTCCACTTCTTCAGGTGCCTCCCCGCACAAAGGGTGAACATTTTCAAAAACCACGCGATATAAACATCCAATTCCATTCGTACTTGGCACATCTCCATATTTCCATCAAAGCAAGATATGTTATAAAGATTGGATGGATCGAACCATTTCTTGTGGTAGCTCCCCCACATAGGGTTCAAGATTTTTAAAAACCAAAGTAAACGAAATAAGCATCCAACTCTCTTCAAATTTCACACATACAAACATATTATTTCTAATACAAGATCTGTTGTAAAGGTGATATATATCTGTTAACCCCTTCTCGTACCTCACCCACAAAGGAGTCACAATACTTTTATCTGTCATAACTTGTGAAACAAGTCAGCAATTCTTTACAATTTTCGGTATCTAAATATTTCTCTTAACCAGAAATCTGATTTTATGAATTACATAAATTACCGGAATTTATGATTTCGCATAAAATTGGATATAAATTTTCGATTTTCTTTTGATTTTGCCCATTACATTTTTTTTGTCTGCATTAGATGAAGTATAAAACTAGAATGCTTCGCTGGACTATATGATGTACGTCAGGCACATTTTAAAATTTTCTAATAAAAAAGTAATGGAAGTAGTCGATATAGTCTAAACCTGGCACGTTGCAATGTTTATATGATATTTATTTAGGTCCGATAGGAAGTGGACAACATTGGCCCATCCTTTCGGAACTTACTCCATAGAAGGTTAACAATTTGAATAATCATAAAAGAAGTCAGCCCATGTTCGATGATTTAAATATATTTAATCATCGAACATGGGCTGAGGCTAGACATCTATCGGCAAAACCGACTGATACTTTTTAACTTTTGAATTAGAATATTTTGATTTTTTATAAAAAAAATGTTCTATTTTAGTTTCTTTAAATGCAATCACTCCTGACATCGAGCAAAAATATTCAATTCCAATACTTTTTAAATCGTATCCCACATAAAGGGAATTCGAACTCAAGGAAGTCTATGTAACTCTTTCCCCTAAACATCCCACCACGATTTTTTCACAGGAAATGCATTGACAGGAAAACCCAAAAATCGACTCCATGCTAAATTTATAATCAAAAATCAGAGGAAAACAAAACAAAACCAAAAATGTTATCTAAACATATCTACGGCCAACCAGACTGACTATAAATCGTTGTCGTGGTCGAAAAGGCTTGTTGTGGTGTTGATATTGTTGTTGTATGTTCACAATATGCACTTCCACTTTATCAGTCGAGCTATTCAGGCATTCAACGCCAACAGAGCAGGGGCAGACAGACAGACAGACATTGAGAGGCATGCAAAAACAAAAAACGCATAGAAAACTCGACACAACTACAAAGGCAACAAATTGAATACTATTCTAAAAACATACAGACATCCCTATTTATGTCTATATAGATTGTTGTACAAAAAAAATGTTCTGAACACCACCAACGACAACAACAACAGCAGCAACAACGCCAATCACTAAGGAAGGAGAACAAATAAATGAAACGAACGATTCGCTAATAATAATAGCAGCAAAACAAGACAACAACATCAACGGCACTAAAACTCCTCGCACTGCCATTGCAACGCCAGCAGCAGCAGCTGTTGTCGTTACAGCCAGCCAGCCACTGCCGTCAAAACAGCCGCACACACAACAAGCAATAGCAACAATATTAGCACGAAAAATTTCCTTTTCTAGGTCTAGGCCAGGCGCACAATTACATTCTAATAAAGAACAACGATACGTTGCAAGCTGAACGAAAACAACAGCAGCAACAACAAAAACAATAAGGCAAAGCAAATGAACACAACGCGACACACAGACAGTTGGCTCGTTAAGTTCTAAACATTGGAGCAATTGAATGTGCGTTGCATTCACTGCCTGGCTGCCTGCCTGCATGCCAGCAAACAAGCGGGGCAGTCAGCCAACACAAACGATAGACCACCCCATGGCACAGTGGCTTGGGGCGGTGCAGGATAATGAGGGCAAATATACGAGTTATGGGATAAAACAAGTATCAGTCGGTTTTGCCGACAGATTGATAACCTCAGCTTTGAGTTATGATTATTCAAATAGTTGACCCTTTATGGGGGAGGATCCGAAGCAGTTGGCCAATATTGACCAATCCGTATCTGTCCTGATATAAATATTACAATGTGCCAGATTTGGACTATATTGACTACTTTCTATACTTTATATGAGATATGAGCAAATTTTTGGAAAATGTGGAAATATGCGTGAGATAACAGATTAAGCGGACCGAAGTATTCCATTTTCATACTTCATCTAATACAGATAAAAATATTGGTATTGTCCAAATTTGAAGGAAATCGAATATTTATATCCAATTTTATGCGAAATCATAAATTTCGATAAATTCCATATCTCATCTCAGGTTTCTAGTTGAGAGAAATAATTAGACATAGCAAGTTGTAAAGAATCGCCGACTTGTTTCGCTAGTTATGGCAGATATAAGTGTTGAAAATTGTGGCTCTTTGTGTGTGAGGTGTTCACAACAGTAATTGAAAATTGAAGAGAGTTGGATACTTATTTCGCTTTCTTTGAGCGTTTTGTTTTTCAAAATCTTGAACCCTATGTGGGACAGGTAGCAAAAGAAATGGTCCAATCTCCACCATCTTTATTACAGACCATGTGTTGATGAAAATATTGACATGTACCAAGTCTGGAATGGAATCGGATGTTAATTTCGCTTTTTATGAGCTTAATGGATATTCAAAATTTCGATCTTTTGTGAGGGAGGTACCAGAAGGAGTTGACCGATATATTCCATCTTAACATCAGATATTGAGTTTATAAAAATATTGGAAAATTTGAGTTTTCGCACCTGAAATAGCACTGGCGCAAATATTAGGATTTTCAAAGTTGGAGCAAAATCGGATTATCGTTCTCTTTCTATGCAGAAAATATATTTTTTGAAAATTTCGACTGTTTGTGTGGGAGTTACCAGAAGGAGTAGACCGATATTGCCCATCTCTGAGCTTGATCTAAGTTTGACTATAATATTACGATGTACCAAGTTTGGATCAAATCGGATACTCCCTTCGAGAGTTATTGTACGTACCAGCCAGACCGGACGGACGGAAATCGCTAGATCGACTCCAAATGTCCTGAAACGGATTTAGCCCCAAGAGACCTAGGATCCAAAACCGTCGTTGAGGCACGTTATACGGCCAAATGATATATACCCTCTCTAGCCATATGACTGATATGGCCCGGATCTTTGCAATAACTAAAATCTGGAGGTATCGCATTATATAACTGCTGTACCAAAATGTGCAACCACATTAACAACTTTTATATCCTCCACATACATAGTAGATATATTCTTGATCAGGCTTCAATTCTAAGTCGATTTAGTCCGCCCGTCCTTCCGGCAGATTATAGGAAGCTAACATTTAGCATAGAGTTGTCTTTTGTCTGCAGTCAGGTCAAGTTCGAAGATGAACCATATAGGTCAAAGTATTCGTATAGCTCCCACATAATTGTACCTCCTCATATTCGGTATTATGAGGATTTTAGATTTTCCAACGAAATATATTTATAGATCCACTTTTTCCTACAGTTTCCATATAATTGTACCTCCCGGTATCCGGAACTTTGATGATTATAACCACATTTTCCATCGGATCTTTTTAAATTTTTGTATTTACAGTTTGGAATCAAATTCCAGTGGCATAATATTGTCCACATAGGTCCACGTTTTCCTATAGACCCCATATAAAAGTTCTTCCCCATATTCGGTATTTTGACGATTTAAGCCACATTTTTTAGCGGAATTACTTAAAATTCAGTATATGTATTGCGTTACGTAGAAAAATTTCTATGTAAAACAAAGTTTTTCTATAGCCCATATCTTGTCGATATTCGGCATTTGGATGACTGAAACCAAATATTTTATAGAATTATTTGAAATTTGCATTGGATGTTCCAAATAAGAGAAAAAACTGGCGATAATTTTTTTTTTTTTTTTTGGGAACAGTGATGTAAATATTTTTTGATATGTCGTGGAAATAGAATTTTCTTATATTTCGTGACTTATAAAATTGGATGAAGAATATTTTTGTCTTTAACGTCGTCCTGATAAAATGATGTTTTGTAGCAGATATTTGCAAATACTCGCAGAAAGTACGAATTATCCCTAAGACATGTTCTTGGCCTTGAGGTAAGATTTATACTCTTGATGTCTCCCAGGACTTATAGTAGAATTTTATGACAAATAATTTTGTAGAATATTTTTAATTGCTATGATCCCGTTTAAAGGGAGTTTTTAACCATATTTTCCAAAAAGGCCAAAAAAGACTCGGTTGAGTGTAAAAATTACTCGCTTGAGGGTTAAAAATGTCGATCACAATATTCCTCGTATTTTTATCTGAAACATATTATGGACTGATTCCCAGGAATATTAATCCGAAAGTTCCAAAAAGTGGAACAAGGGGGGGGGGGGACCTTACCCCTCTGTTTTGGTTACTTTGCGATGTAAACTTTTAAAACGGCGATACACGTGTATTTTTTGTGCTACTTTCATAATCTGCTGGATTTTCCCCAAAATTATTGAAAAAAAAGTGAATATAATTTTATCCATCAAAGTGGTTAATTTTATCCACCATTGTGGATAATTTTTTTCATAAACGCAGATCATTTTATCCAAGAATGGGGATAATTTTATCCACGAACGTGGATAATATCTTTATCCATTAAAGTGGATGATTTTATCCTTGAATGTGGATGATTTTATCCACAAACGGGGTCCTTTTCATCCAGAACGTGGAGAATTGTATGCATTAAAGTGTATATTTTATCCACCGACGTGGATAATTTTTTCAATGAACGTGGATATCTTTATCGTCGATCGTGGATAGTTTTAACCATCAAAGTGGATATTTTATCCACAAAAGTAGATACCTTTATCCACGAATCTGGATAATTTTATATAAAGTGGGATATCTTCTCCACCAACATGAATAATTTCATCCACAAACGTAGACGTTTTAATACACGAATAATTATAATTTAGGCCATCAGAGTGGATAATTTTATCCACAAAAATGGATAATTTCTTCCATGAACATATATAGATTTATCTATAAAAGTTGAAAACTATCTGCGATAGTGGATATCCTTCTGTCTACGAACATGGATAATTTTTTGTACCAATGTCGATATATTTATCCATGGATAAAGATAGGAGGAAAGGGGAAAATTTTATCCACCAAATTGGATTATCTTATATACCAACGTGGAAAATTTTTGAATATTTTTCTACAAACATGCACTTTTTTATTCACGGACTTGGGTGATTTTATCCAGGAAAGTGGATATCTTCATCCACAAACATAGACCTTTTAAAGAGCATATCTTTATTCACTATTGTGGATAATTTTATCCATCAAAGTGGATAATTTTATCCATCAGAGTGGATTATTTTATCTATTAAAAGGATGAATTTATACTTGAAATTGGATGATTTTATCCATGATAGTGTGTATCTTTAACTATAAAAGTGTATATCCTTATCCACGAGTGTGGATAATTTTATCCACCAACGTAGACCTATTTATCCACGAACATATCATATCCACGAAATTGGATAACTTTATCCGTAGATCTTTCATCCGTTTTTTTTTTTTTTTGTATTTTAAGACCACTGTGCATTGCCAAGTGCTCACAACACATATTCGCCAAATATTAGTTGCTGGCAGTAAAAGTCATCTAGATGTATGTATGTACGTACGTCCGTATGTCGGTATGTACGTCTAGTGTGTCCATGCATTTTGCTACGAGTTGAGTGCTCTGTAAACGCCTTCATTTAGCTTCTCGTCTTTTACCTCGACAATTTTGCAAAGTTCTCGCGGGCCCCCTCTTCCGCAGTCTGCTGTGTGTAATGGCGATAGTGCGTGTACATAGAATGCTTGTTCAACGAATATTATTTACACACATACACAAACACACACACACACAGGCAAATACATACATATATATGCGGATATGTGGTAGATATGTATGCAGGCATGTGAACATTTTGTTGTGTTCTAGAATAGCACATAATGTCTATGTTGGTTGGTTGGCTGACTGGCGTATTGACTGAGTGCCTGCCTGACAGACTGACTCTCCGGCGTTGCAATGAGGTGCGGTGTGTGATGCATGCAGTTCGCTGTTATTGTTGCAGTTGCATTCAATTAGCGACAACAAGTTTCCTTTTTAAATGTTTCTTTTTTCCTTCAATTTTTATCAAATAGCAGCAGCAGCAGCAACAACAACGAAACGAAACGAACGAAAATGCAAGCAGCTCAAATGTGAATTGTGTTACACAGAATGTAGTACTACTAGTGTTGTTGTTGTTGCTGATTTTGTTGTTGTTGGCGTTATTCACTTTGTTCACGGCTCGCGGCTCGGTTCAACAACATTTCAAGTTGAACGGGGCATAAAATATGTTGTACAATTTTTCTACTTCTTGCCCGAGCCGACCCCTCTCATCACCATCATCATCACTTGGCCACCCGTTGCATCTCCTCTTCTTCGGCTATGGTGGGGGGATGCATGCCCCTCTTGAGTGTTGATTGTAGCTCAACACCATATGTGTGTGTGTGTTCGTGTGTTGCGTGTACATATTCATATGACTCTATTAAAGTGATGTGTATTTCAACTTCTACCCACCTCCTCCCATGGCCCCACCATCCCATTGTCGGCTCTTGGCTTGTTGTATTGGATATCAAAACACGCTTGTTTATGTTGTTGTTGTTTTGCAAACTATTTGTTGGTTAGGTTCTCGCGCCTTGCCTGTTATCATCTACGGTAGAGGGTCAAGATTAAGATTACTTTCATAAGATTGGTTTTGATATTAAATTTAATTAAGTAATTCTGTTGGTGTGTCCGTTTGCTTGGTCGCTTGGTTGGCTGCTTAGCTGGCAGTCTCGCTCGCTGGCGGGTTAGAATCGTCGTCATGTGAATGATTGAAAAGCTGCATAAACGCATTCAAGGTTGTTGCGATATTGATTTTGTTGTTTGCCGTTTTCAAACATTTTTTGTAATCTGCGGCGGGTTATTTTTTTGAGCAACTTGTAACTAGTCACTGTCAAAGTGTTTTGTGAATTTTTAAAAATATTTGAAAAATCTTAAAAGCTGTAATTTTGTAATTGTTTTAGAATTTAAAGTTAGTTTAAAGACCTTTTAAGTAAAAATTGGAAGGAGGAGAAGAATTGTGGGGATCTTTGGAGTCCTATATTATGAAATCTAATTAGATGATGATCTGCAACAATTAGGGATTTGACGAAAATACATAGACACTACAATGAATCTTATATTTCGGTTAACTTCAAAGAAATTGAAAAGTCTACAAACGTAAAAATCACGTTTCCTATGTTGTTTAGAGGTTATACAAAACGTAGAGATATCAAATCCTGAAAGACAAGAGTGCTGAACTTTACAGACTTAAGCCCCAAAGCCAGATCTACTCAATTTTACTCGCGAGTATTTTTATCGCGAGCGGGACTGCTCGAAGAGTAGGATTGTGACGGGAGGTTTACTCTCCACTCTTTAAAAGTGTTAGTCAAAAAGTTTTGAAATATAGTAAAAATTTACTCTTAGAGTAAAATTGAGAGGAAAAGTTATCATGTGGGCCATTCACTCAAAGAGGTGTGACAGTTAAAAAAACTGAAATGAAATGATTGACATTTTACTTCAAAAAGTTTACCTTAAAATTTAAAAAAATAGTAAAACATTTGCACAATGGACCCACAACCAATTTTTCTGTCCAAAACTATTTAAACGTCCCCATACAAGCCTAGAATCCAACAATGACCTCAATATCAGCTCTATCCCTTCACCCAATAATAAATTTAGTAACATTTAGTACGCCTATCCAAAAAATTAACATCTCTCAACCCTAGACACCAACAGTGACCCAAAAATTGTATAATTTAGTACTTTTCGTACAATATGGCACACATTTTCAAAACCAACTCCATATTTCAATTTCAGATACCAACAGAATCCTCAATATCAAATTTGAGGACTACAGTCCTATACCTTCGCCCAATACCAAATATATTTTTATCTTTATCCCTTCATCCATAGACGCAGACACCAACAGAGACCTCAATATTAAATTTGAGGATTCCAGCCTCATTCCTTCACCCAATACCAAATTTAGTACCATTTACAATAATAGTACACATTTCCAAAAAAAGCCTCTATATCTCAATCCCAGACACTAATAGAGATCTCAATATCAAATTTTGGGATTTAAGCCGCATTCCTTCACCCAATACCAAATTTAGTACCACTTAGTACTTTTTGTACAATTAATGTACATATTCCCAAAATGACCTCCACATCCCAACTCCAGATAAAAACGTAGACTTCAATATCAAATTTCGCGATTTCAGCTTTATCTCTTACCCCATACCCAATTTGGTACCACTTAGTACGTTTCGAACAATTATAGTACGCATTTCCAAAACCACATCCACATCTTAGCCAACTGTGGCATCGATATCAAATTTGAGAATTCCAGCCTCATTCCTTCACCTAATACCAAATTTAGTACTATTTGGTACTTTTCAAAAAAAAAAGTTTTGGATTCAATCCCTATTTCTTTACCCAATACGCAATTTAGTACCACTTTGTACTTTTCGTACAATTATAGTACATATTTCCAAAACCACCTCCACATCCCAATTCCACATACAAACATAGACCTCAATATGAAGGTTCAGAATTCCAGCTCTATCCCTTAACCCGTACCCAATATAGTACCATTTAGTACTTTTCGAACCATTATAATACCAATTTCTAAAAACCAACTCCATATTTTAGCCGCAGACACCAAGAGTGACATCGATATCACATTTGAGGATTCCAGCCTCATTCCTTCACCCAATACCAAATTTAATACTATTTGATACTTTTCGTACAATAATAGTACAAATTTCCAAAAATACCTCTATATCTCAATTCCAGGTTCCAATAGAGATTTCAATATCAAATTTGTTAATTCAAGCCCTATTTCTTCACCTAATATCCAATTTAGTACCACTTAGTACTTTTCGTACAATTATCGTACATATTCGCAAAACAACCTCCCCATCTCAATTACAGAGACAAAAATAGACCTCAATATTAAATTTCTGGATTCTAGCTCTATCCCTTCACCCATACCCAATTTAGTACCACTTCGAACTTTTCGAACAATTATAGCACACATTTCCAAAACCACCTCCACATTTTAACCGCATACACCAACAGTGACATCCATATCAAATTTGAGGATTTCAACACTATTCCTTCATCCAATACCAAATATATCCATCTCTATCCCTTCACCCAATACCAAATTTAGTACTATTAAGTACCTTTCGTACAACTCTCGAATACATTTCCAAAACCACCTCTACATTTCAATTCCAGATACCAAAAGAGACCTCAATATCAGTTTTCTGGATTCCAGCTCTATTCCTTCACTCATACCCAATTTATGCCACTTAGTACCAATTCCATATTTTTACCACAAACAACAGTGACATCTTTATCAAATTTCAGGATTTCAGCGCTATTCCAAATTTAGTATTACTTAGTACTTATCGAAAAATTGTAGTAGATATTTCCAAAACCAACCGCATATTTCAATTTCAGATAGGATCAATATCAATTTGGAGGATTCCAGCTCTAGACCTTCGCCCAATACCAAATATAGTTCCACTTCAGTACTTTTCGTACAATTCCAACCTCAGACACCAACAGTTATCTAAGCATCTAATTTCAGAATTTTATTTCTTTCCCTTCCACCGAAACCAAATATGGTACCATTTAGTACTTTTCGTAAAATTATAATACGCACTTCCAAAACCAATTCCATATGTCCAGACACATGAGCAGCTACCCTAATACCAAATTTTAAATATCAAGCACTATCTTTTCACCCAATACCAAATTGTACCAAATATCGTACTATTTAGTACTTTTCGTGCAAATGAAGTGTACATTTCTAAAACCATTTTTTATCATAAACCTACCACCAACAGAGACCTCAATACAAAATTTGAAATATCAGCTTCATCCGTTCACCCTAAATCAAACTATTGGTACAGTACAATTTGGTACAGTTTGCACACTTAGTGCACATTTCCAAAACCACCTTCATATATAAAACTTATTTTCCAACCTTTAATATAAAAAAATTCAAGTTTTTAGCGTTATCCGTTCACATAGTACCAAATGGTACTATTTTAGAAGTTCAGTAACGTTTTAGAACATTTAGTACACATATGTTCGATTTTCCAACGTTTCCTACTTACCCCAATCCTACACTCCCACAGTAATGCCAATTCTAAATTTTAGGATTTCACCCAGTTGGTTCGCCCAAATACAAAATTGTACTTTATTTCGTACATTTTAGTACACATAAGTACAAATTTTCAAAACTACCTACATATCCCGATCTTACACTCCCACAGTAATATTATTTTTAACTTTCAGAATACCAACTTTATTGTAATTTAAGTAACAATATTCATAACTACCTACATCATACCGTCCAATAGAAATCTTAGTTTCAAATTTCTGGATTCCAACTCTCCCGGTTCACACAAAATTTGAATTGTACCAAATTTAGTACAATAAGTACAGATATCAAAAACTACGTACATACTTCAGTCCTACAATGCAATATTAATCTTATTTCCAACTTCCTATTGGTTCTCCCAACTCTATGTGTTCTTCGAAATTTTAAATTGTACCAAATTTAATACCATTTAGTACATATAAGTACGAATTTCCAAAACTACCTTCATTTCTCAGTCCTAGCATGCAATAGTAACCTTATTTCTAAATTCCAAAATTTCAGCTCTATTGGTTCCCCAAAATCGAAATTGTACCAAATTTAGTACCATTTAGTACAAGTACAATTTTTGAAAACTTCCTCCATATCCCAATCCTAGACTTCGCCAGTAATGTTATTATTATATGATTCTAGCTTCATCCAGTCCTCCAAATTCAAGTTGTACTAAATTTAGTACCGTTTTGCACTTTTCGTGTACATGAATACTCACTCCCAAAATTAACTCCTTACATCGACTATACTCCTCAACTTTGATTCCCATTCCCAATCTCAAGTTTTTAGTTCTTACCGTCCACACGATACGAAATGGTACCAAATGTAGTACATTTTAGTACTTTTCGTACACTTGTAGTGTGAATTTCCAAAAACCCTCTAGTGCATCTATGATACACTCCATCAGTGACCCTCATCCCAAATTTAATTCTAGTACAAATTTCCGAAAACCCAGCATTATCTGACCCCCTTTCAGACCAAAAGTGACCCTAGCCCAAAATTGCAGAATTCTAGCTTCGGCCGTTTCGTCTGGGCTTTGATGAATCGTAAGGTCTGTCAGTCAATTACTTTACTATTTTATTAATATAGATATAAATTATGTTCATTCAAATCTGAATCTGAGAAATTAAAAGAATACGCTCCTTTACCTAGAAAAAATAAGCCCATTACCTATAATTCCGAATTAAATCCCTTCCCGGTGGAATGCCCTGTAGTTTAACACATTCATGTTCGATAATCAATGTATGTAAATATGCGAAAGCTTAAATATTCCCCCGCCCTCAACCCGTTGTGGTCCAGGGCACAATGGCTAATTTCATGTTTGGGAAATGGAATTAATAAACAAATTATTCACGCTACCTTCTGGTCGAGCAATAATGAGTATTGCCAAAAATCAAATATTCAAACGAAATGCAAACAGATTATTTTGGTATTCAAACAAAACTATCATCCGCCCGTCCATTCATGCAGCCATCGACCACCATTCGTTGTCATAACCTGAGGGAATTTTGTTTGATTTTCGATGGGATTTTAAAATAATTATGTATGAGTTATTGTTCGTGTGATTATTTTCGTTGTTGGTGTTGTTGTTTTATGTCACTATTTTTAACAAGTGTAATTAAGTTAATTACATAACACCCAAACTTCCGCTTCAAGAAGAGTAGATAGCAATGATGGTGATGATGATGATTAGATGTGGTGAAAGAAGCCCACACACATACACACAGTCATCTACACGGATGTAGCTATCAAAAATGCAACAAAAACAACAACAAGAAGCAAAATGGAAGACAACAAAGTAAAGAGAATGTCTTCTCATCCATCAGTAAAATTCAGGTGGTAAACACTGGGAGATTGCTTATGAATGCACATACATACAAACATACATACATAAATATCATTCTAGTACAAACACAATAAGACACTCGCATGTGTATGTTTGTATGTATGCACACATATAATATTTGATAATATTTTTTTGTTGTTATTTGTGATAAACAAACAGAAAGTGATTTAAATATGTTTGAAATGCAAATACAAAACAATAGCAGCAGAAGCAGCAACAGCACCAACAAATTCACACAACATCAACAACAACGTTGAACGATTTGAGGGACAGGTGTTAGCAAAACGTTTACATTAAGGCTATTTTTATTTATTATTAGACATGACTACTAGAAAGAGTCTTTTTTATTTCAGAGTATTGGAGAATTTTGTAGTAGAGGTAAAAAAATTTAATTTTGGAAAATAATAAAAGAAGTTTCATTTAGACCATCACCAGTAGACTTATTGATGAAAATATGGAAAGAGCTACTAAGGTATGAAGGTTTGGATCTAACGGGATATAATGAAACCCGCTCTTCGAAATTCACAGCTTTTACAGATTTTAATCAAAACATTCTTAAAGTTGGCTTCAAACTATACTTACTTTATCAGAAACAGTGCCCTATTATTTAATCTCTAGTTTTGAAGCAATTTTTGGATTCTAGGTCCATGTATTGGCATATGCTTTATATAGTCCCTCTGACCGACTTTAGTTGTTTTGTCACAGAGACATACGCAGAGGCCACCTGATTTATATAACTTGGGAACTGTATGAGCCGAACAACCCGATAAATGAAATAATTTAAAAACATTGATTATTCCTTGAAAAAGTACTTAACAAAATACCTTACTTTCCTCATTACCAAGTAGTGATTAACTTCTTATATTGCCTTCTTTGAGCGTTTTGTTTTCCAAAATCTATAACCCTATGGGTGGGGGAGGTACCAGAAGAAATGGTCCGATCTCTACCATCCTTATAATAGTAGTTGCGTTGATGCAAATATTGAGATGTACCATGTCTAAATTTCGTGTTTTATGAGCTTCATGGATACTCAAAATGTTGACCCTTTGTGAGGGAGGTACCCGAAGAAGTGGACCGTTATATTCTATCTTCAAACCAGACCTTGGGTTAATAAAAATATTGTGATGTGTGTAATTGGAAGAGAACCGGATGCTTATCTCGGATTTTATGATCGTATTTGTTATTCGAAACTTTGACCCTTTGTTGGGGAGGCACCAGAAGAAATGGTTCGACCCTACGATCTTTATAACTAATTTTGTGTTGATGGAAATATTGAGATGTGTCAAGTCTGATTGGAATCGGATGTTAATTTCGAGTTTTATGAGCTTCATGAATATTAAAAATTTTGACTCTTTGTCTGGGAGTTACCCGAAGGAGTGGACCGATATATTCCATCGTCACTCCAGACCTTGGATTTATAAAAACATTGTGATTTTTTTTTTTGAAGTTCGACCTTTTGTGGGGGAGGAACCGAAAGGCATGGACCGATATTGTCCATCTCCGAATTCGATATAAGTTTGATAATATTATTATGATGTACCAAGATTGAACAAAATCGGATACTCTCTTCGGAAGTTATCGTGAGCACCAGCCAGCCAGATAGACGGACGAACATCGCTAGATCGACTCCTAATGTCCTGAAACTGATTTGGTCAAAAGAGACCTAGGGTTTAAAACCGATATTTCGATGATGTACGTTTTGGCCGCATATGACTGAGGGTATAACAATCAAAAAGCTCCTAATTTCGGCCGGGAAGAATTTTTAATACCCTCCATTATTTGGAAAGATTTTGCTAAATCAACTTAGAACTCCACCATTTGGAAGGATTTTGCTAAATCAACTTAGAACTTTACACTGATCCAGAATACAGGGTGAGATAAAAAACTGCAACAAAGTCAAACGCCATAATTTTTCCATTTTTTTAATTTTATTGAATGAAAGCCAAAAATTTCGGCAATATCATCAAATTTTAGAATAAGTTTAGATTTGTTCGAATTGATCAACTTTGCCACCAAATTATGGGCTTCAAAGGTCAATGAGACCGCTGCCCGAATGTTGCTCTGCGGTATTTTGGCACATTCCCGGCGACACTCGTGCTTGAGGTGATCGACATTTTGGTATTTTTAGTGCCAACCTTGCTTTCCAAAATACTTCAGGCACAATAGTCTAACGGATTGGTGTCCGGAGATTTTGATAGCCATTGTGCGCAGGAAATGAAGCAATGAACTTCATTTTGTAACCATTCTTTGGTGGCGCGTGCTGAGTGCGATGGTGCTGTGTCCTGTTGGAATGTCCAAGGACTGCGGCCAAAATGTTGGCGTGCCCAAGGCTTTAAACACCCTCCAGAATATTTTCGCGATTATATTCGGCATTTATTTTGATGTCACGGTCGATTAATACGAGCGGAGAGCGACAATCGGGTGTTATGGCGGTCCACAGCATCACCATGGCCGGCGCTTGTGTTCCGATGGCCACATTTTCAGCCGAAGGTGCACATTTTCAGCCGACCCCTTTTGCAATCATTTTGTTTGTTTACAAACTGCTGGACGATGGATGTTTTCTCATCGGAGACGGAAACAACCAAATTCGGCAGTTCACCACTTTCGGCCAAGCGAACCAACTCTTTAACTCTTTTGAGTCTATTTTCTTTCAGGGGCGGTATAAGTTCTTGCACTTTTTGGAATTTCAATGGCTTTACCCCGGCTCATTTTTCAATATATGTCGAATGGGATATTGCGATATGTTCAGCTCACGAGCCATTTTTCGGCCACTGCGACGCGGGTTTCGATCAAGTCGCTTCTTTACTTTTCGAACCATTTCTGCTGATGTTGCTGTCTTTTCCGTCTCATCACAAAAGATTTATTCACATTTAAATGCTGGAGTGCTCTAACGATAACCACTTGTGATTTTCCAGCCAAATATAAGGAAATCACACTATCACGCTTGATTACCATCACGAATAATTCTTTTTCTGGAAAATTCTCACCAAAATGTTTTTTGTACGGCTGTAAACAATATAATGACCTATCACTGTAATAATTTTAACAGCTGTCGGACGAGAGGCTTAGAAATGACAGCAGTATAAAATAGGTTGCAGTTTTTTCATCTCATCCTGCATTTACTTTAATATGGTAAATTTTTGGGATACCTAAACAAATGCATGAGGAAGCAATGGAATTTTTGGTTTTATTAAAGATAACACATTTGTCATATGCAAGCTGTGCCAAAAGTTAACGCATCAAAAATTATAACAGCTGGGGTGAAGAAATATTTTTTTTGCAATCATAAATTTATCAAAACAAAGACCAACGATTTTGTGATAAGTGCTGATTAATATCTAATGAAATTTAAGGTAGGAAAGGAGAGATAAAGTTAGCATTTTTGGGAGGAGTCATAAAACAACATGTCCTCTATTCCTTTATATTTACTCATTTGAAAGGCAACGACCTGAACAATACCTATCTACTTTGTTCTAAATGGTCTGCTTAATTATTAAAGACCTCTCTCTCTTCCTTTTACAAAAATTAAAACAATCAAGAAATTTGCCGGTTGCCAATGGTAAAAATATTTTCAAATTCCGAATAGATATTCAAAGATAGCCCACATGCCCTACACGTGATAAACTTGCACCCCGTTCCATTTTCCATTGGAACCCCCTTAGAACCAATATATAATTATGTATGTCATCTTTATATTTTATTTCATTTCTATCCAAAAATCATTGTCTAATTTACTAACCTTAGGGAAGTTCGCATTGCATGATAAATTTAGCAACAATCTTATCATCATCACCATCGTAACATTGTTATGCCAACCGCATGCTGCAATGACGTTCGTTCGAACATTTCATCACACAACAATTTTCTCGATTACAACAACACCACACACAGACAGACAGCACACGCAGCTAAGACTATCACACAGGTCGCACCCCATGTGAACAGGGCTAATGGTAACAATTGACGTTTCAGCTAACTGATCATAAGTCCGTTTCATTGTCGTCGTCAACGCCATCGCAGGCGACGCGTCGTGGTGTGGTGCGCTTCACGCGCCATCAGTGAAAACTGTTAATGATTGCAGTGCAGAGGGAGCTTGCCAAAAACAAACAGACAGCCATTCAGTCAGCCAGCAGCTAAACAGTGAGAGTGCATTGTGACTGCGCCACAAGTAACAGAGGAAAATCGAAGCTGACTGACTAAGTGACAGACTGACTGGCTGGCTGGTGGTATCGGGGGAGGTGAATCAATTTAATGTTCTGTGTAAGTATGTATTCAAGTGTGTGTGTGTGTGTGCAGCAGTCTCATGTATTGTGGAGGCAAAGATTTGCCAGTTTTATTTGTTATTGCGTTTTCTGTGTGTGTTTGCGTGTGTGTGTGTCTGTTTGAATTGTTTGTATATTTATCAAAGATATATATGTACATCGGATTGTCGTCACGCGAGTGCACCGAACTAATTCAAGGCTACATACCACATGAACACAGTGGTATCGGTGTGTGTGTAGTGGTATTGGTGAGAGGAGCGCATTTTAACAGTGCAATGAGTCCAGCAAAAGACTCCCGTTGCGGTTTTTGTTCTCAATGCTCACAGAAACACACATAGTCTCACATGTATCGGTGTATGTGAGTGTGAGCCTTATTCTCAATTATGACATTATCTTTTTTGCACTTTTTAGTTGTGCTGCCGCTGTTGCTGTTGTTTTTCGCTGTCTTCCTCTGCCACTGATTACTGTTCTTCTGTTCTGTCGTCGGTTTTTGTTATTTTTCCTTTTGGTTTTTTTTTTGCATTTTCAATTGTTTTGTTTTATCGTCGGTTCTGTGTGCATTTACTTTGTGACGAGACGACTAGTTGTAGAACCGCATCCGTATTTTTGTGTAAATTTGAAAATACTTTCCTACTCATCTTCAACATTGTATTGTTCTCGCAGACAATAATTGTTAGTTCTCCGGACATTTACTCTCTCTCTCTTTGTTCTTTTTCCTTGCGATGAGAGGCAGAGGAGCCAATGTAGAATCTCTGTCAATTGCCTCTGTAGTGGGGGACTGCAGTGTAAGATATCCAATTTGGAGGTTCTTCTCTGTCGACAGGCATGCACTTTATTTAGTCGGCTTGGAGCAAACAACCAGAAAAGAGGTGCTGCTTTGGCATTAATGGGGGAGAAATTATGAAGAAGTCGTATGTTTGCTAGCTATGATGATGATGATGGGAAATGGGTGTTATGCAGAAAATTATTAACAGGGGAAACACAATCTTAATGATTGCAGGACTATTTAAAAAAAATGTACATTTATTTATATTTATAATTCTGCTTTCAGGTTCAGGTTGTAGCTAGAATTGGGTAACCGATTTCTATACCCTCCACCATACTATGGAGGGTATATTAACTTTGTCATTCCGTTTGCAACTCCTCGAAATACTCATGTCAGACCCATCAAAGTATATATATTCTTGATCAGCGTAAAATTCCAAGTCGATTTAGCCATGTCCGTCTGTCTGTATTTGTGTCTGTCTGTCCGTCTGTCTGTTGTAATCATGCAATCTTTCGAATGAATTGAGATAGAAGGCAAAATTTTTGCACACATGTTTATTTTGCCAGTAGGCAGGTTAAGTTCGTAAATGGGCCATGTGGGTCCACGTTTTCATATATTCCCCATATAACGGTACCTCCCGAACTGTGTTAGAGTTCGTGATGGGAACTACAGTCTGTGACAGAAAATTGTCTATACAGGTCCAGGTTTTCGTAAAGCTCCATATATCAGTACCTACCTATATTCGGTATTTTGACGAGTTTAGGTACAATACCCACCGAAATTGTTTGAGATGTCGTATTTAAAGTTCGTAATGGATACTACAGGCTGCATCAAAAAATTGTCTATGCTGGTCCAGGTCTTCGCACAGCACCAATATAGCGCTACCTCCTTATATACGACATTTTGATGATTTTTAGCTACATTATTCACCGTTTGTTTCAAGTTTCGAATTTGAATATGGTAATGGCTAATGACAAACAATGCCTATGTAGGTTCACGTCGTATAGACCCCAATATATATATTCGGTATTTTTAAAATATTAACAGAATTTTTTAAGGATTTTAATTTTTGAAAATTTCCAAATTCGTTCCAAATGATGGAGGGTATTCAAAGTTCGGACCGGCCGAACAGAAGGTTTGGTTCATTGTTCCGCAGGAGCTTCAGTTCGTTGTACCGTTAAGTAGAGCTAAGTATGAACCGCAGTGTTAGCGAGAATAGTTTCCTAGCCGAAAACAGCTAAACCCGAACATACCCACAGTGAGCTGCTGAACCCAAACGAGCCCCCATTCCATTTTGGAAGGCCTGGACATCTGCTCCCGAACATACCCGCAGAGAGCTGCCGAAACTGAACGAATCCCGATCCATTTAAAAAGGCCTGAACAGCTAAACCCGAACATATACACCGTGAGTTATCGAAACCGAACAACCTAATACTCTTGAGTATTTCTACAGTGAACTGCAGTCCCCGAACGATTATACCACAAGTCCGCAACCCGTCTCAGAAGACCTGGACATCAACATCCCAAACACCTATGTCGTAAAACCTGATTATCTGCATCTCGTTAGACCGAAGACCATTCATTGAAGTTACCGATTACCTTCAAATCGTCACCATCCCGAATGCCAGCGTCACACCGAGCACCAAAATCTTAATTCCCAATTTGCCGCAGTTGTGAACAACCGCGAGTGCCGAATCACCTTCGAATCATAGGCTAGTCACACTTCACATCAACCATCTGAGTACCAATTGTGAACAACCCGACATCGCTACATAATAGTTCCCGACTGTCAACAAGTCTTTCACCCTCTTGCCTACGAGTCATCGTAAAAGTTGACTTAACGATCATCAACTGAATAACTTTACTTTGAATTCCCGGACACCCCCGAAGTCCATTCGCTATCAAATGTTACATGCTCGTATCTGAACGCGAGTAGATTGAAATTTGGTAAAATTGAATAAAACATATGATTTACACCGCCTGAAAAGGGAGAAATCCACTCTTCTCATTTCATGAGGTTAAGTGGATTCTTATGAAGACCCTGGGTACAGCTTAGCTCAGCCATCGAGAAAACCATGTTAAGGAACCTTATGGTTTAATTAGATTTTTCTGTTTTTTTCCGAGCCTTAATTCAAAATTTTTTTGATCAACACCGATCGTTTCCCTCGTTTAACCACCATTAGACCAACTTCCCTAAATCACCTTTAGGTTGTAATTCAAGTTCCGGAATTAACTCATCTGTCACCTCTCCCTCTTGAGGTCAACAGTTTATATCGTCTTTTTTATATTTCATATTTTTATGAATCAAAACATCAGTACAGTCCTATGGCAAAAGATCTCGTCTCCCTTACTCGATGCAAATTTTTAAAAATGTTTAATTTTTGCAAATTTGGATCATATTGGGAGACAATATTTGTACTCTCAAAAATAGCCAAAAACAAAGTTGTTGTCTGATTTATTCCATACATTTCTACGTTGAGTAGGGTTTTGATATAAATTCTAATCACAAATAAAGCAAAAAAGTAACCCAAATCTGTGCTAACTTTGGAAGTATCTATATTTCTAGGAAGCTTTGATTATAGCACAAGGTCGACCCTCTTATCTTGGTTTCACCTCTTACTAAGGGTTTACAAAACAAAACTCATTTAGAATTTCGGGAATCCCCAACTTACCCTCAATTTTGTGAAAAAAAAAGGGTAAAGGGAAAATAAAATATTCCAATATTTTTATGATATTTTTGTTTGATAAGGGGTTCAAACCTCGAAATTCTACTGAAATATGATCGCTATGATAAGTTAAAACACACAAAGTTCAAAAATTCCGAATTGCCGGCTATTTGCTGCAAAAGGTTATTAAAACCCTTCAATAGACCAGACCAATACTTTTCATTATCCATAACCTTAGAAGAGATATACAAATCTGTTCCAAATTTCTATTTTCAATACTCCTAATTTTGGTGATATCAACTCGTGAAAAGATGAGGATATTGTAATTGCTCAAGAATTTTCACGGATCAAGAATATATTTGTACCTGTACTCAAGAAGAATATGCCCTCAAGAAGAACATTTGATGATGGTGTAAAAGCAATTACCAAATTTTTCAATACTCAGTCTTATGATATAAAATGGGTAATTTTTTCCTTAAAAATATCTACTTTTTATTGTAAAATCTTGAAAATCCTTGAGAAATTATTTTAGAAAAGTTTAATAGAGTTCAAATAGTCTATACGTTGAAAATTATCATAGAAATATTTCAAAATATTACATATTTTGCTCTAAACCATTACCCACACTCTCTCCCACCTCCTCACCCTATTTTTACGTGTAAACATATTAATAACAAACTAATTTTCCCAGAAATAGTTTTTCCCCCCAATTACGGTGGCATTATTTTTAGTTTTAGATAAAACAAAAATAATTTAACACAAAAACAGCCAACAATCAATGAACAACGTACGTTGTACGGGTACAACAACCAGCTCCAATGTTTTTTCACTTGACATTGGTCAGTTCGTTGTTTTTGGTTTTAGAAAAATAACAGCAGCAACAACAACAGACAAATGAAAACGAAATGAAAAACTAAAAACAAAAATACATATATAAATTGTTCTAATGAACGGTGGCTTTTGGCGCTCAAAAGGACGGACGGATAGTCTGACATACACCTATACAGACAACAAAAGCCAGAAATTGATTAATTTAATAAGAAAAAAAACTGTATTTGTTTGCAATGCATTCATGTATGGGTGAGAGCAAAGAGGCCATAACAAAATAGTTTTCGAACAGACACTCACCCATACAAAACCACAAAAACAAAAAAAAAAAAAAATAAAAAAGAGACATCCGTGTGTTCTTGATGGCTGTGTAACTCATACGTCGAGCGGTACCCAAATGAGTATATGCACATTTTCACCCCATACACAGATACACACATAGGCATACATACACAACCATACAAAATGCATCTAAACAACAAATTTAAGAGACACATGAAATTGCAATGTTTTTTTCTGTTTTGTTTTGTTGGTGTATATGTGTGTATGTTTCAAATACAGTGAGCGCTTTTCTTGTTACGTTGTTGCTGTTGTTGTTTTCGTTGAATTCTAACAACATTTAATTGATGTCAAGGTGTACCGCATAATTTAAAGTGCGTTTTGATTATTAAATGCACAACAAACTTATTGCTGCAGTGAATGCGCTCCAACGACCCAACAACACAGCAACCGAGAGCAGACAGACAAACAAAGCAGGCAGACAAGCTCTTTGTGCAGCAAATGGTAAAGCAAAAAAAAAAAAAAAAAAAAAAAAATAGAAAAAAATCTATTGCAATTGACAGGGCAACCGCCATCAATATTCTGACAAACAGACAGTCAAAGCGACAGAACGACAGAAACAAATCACTCGCAATCGACAGACATTATGTGTTCTTTCGGGTGGTCTGAGACCCCAAAAATCATAGCTCAAATCGAAACAATCAAAACCAACAACACCACACCATCAGCGAATATGATTTGAACAAAACGTAACACGGTAGCCACTTTCAGCCATAACCAACAACAACAGCTAATCATCTGGCGTTGTAAACCATCCACACCGACAGTCAGCCAAAAAGTCAGTCAGTCAGTCATTCAGCCATTATTGATTTTAACGATACAATCCGTATTGAAAAACTAACAAACAAACAGAAAAAAACAAACGTTTGCCAAATGCCTCCTATCATCAGACATTTCAAACAAACAAACGGACACATATACACACTCACACTCACACACAGAAACACATCACAGTTGAATAATCTCGCACAATGTTAAAGCTAAATTCAATGTTGTTTCATATTCTAGGCTATTAACAAGTGGACAGTGGTTCTCGATAGTTAAAGAAATAAATTTTATTTTTTATGAGGAAGAGGCTAAGGATTATTCTAAAAAGGATAAGAAGGGAGACACAATAATTTTCCAATTAAAAAGTCAGGGCTTTTTGTAGATTTCTTATACCCTCCACCGCAAAATGGGTGGTGTGTGATTTCTGTCTGTAATTTTTCAAGACTAGAATTTAACACTCCACAAAGTACCTGTATATTTTGGTTCGAAATACAATTTACGCCGATATAGCCATGTCCATCTATCTGTCTAGCAGAAATGGAAATCACCTTAGAGCGATTTGAAGCATCGAGACGTTCTTTTGTAAAAATATATTTAAGTCTGCAGGATTTTGTATTGAAAGTTGTCCATACATTAAGGACATCTCCCATATAAGGATGACCCCAAATGACGGTATTTTGGGCCAAACTCTTTTGGAAAAGGGAAAATAAGACTTACTACGGAGTCAGAGTCCACTGGAAAATTGTGGAGCGAAATAAACCCAATAGCATCCTGGAAGAAGTTTGCTCCTCAAAGAGTTAAGCGGAAAAGAAGAAGTAAACCAAAGTGGCTGTTATTTGGCATTTTACGTTTTCTAAAGCTTCTACATAGGTCCTAGTGTTAGCCCTGCAATGGCAATCCCTCTAAATTTAAAGTGTTTTGAAGGCTTGGGAGCCACCCTAAATTATGAACATAGTCAAATTAGAGCAAATTTGGTTGGAATATGGATATGAAGGTACATACCGATTTTTAGTGGTTTAATGGTTACAACACAATTTCCAAACGAAGTGTTTGTTTTTTTTTTGGAATTTTGCGACTTCAAATGGCAGGGTTTTGATAAATTTTAGGATATAGTGTTTTTAGTGCATTTTAAGTACAAATATTTCACATAGAGTGTAATTTCGGTCACTCCTTGATATCAGAAATGATTCTCAGGCGAAATTTCGGAATTCTAGCTCTACTCCTATTTAGTATAGATTTTTTTCGATTTTTCGTCGGACCAAATTCTGCTAATAGTACGATATTTGGCAACTTTTCGTGCGAATTTCGAAAAATATTCCCCTATTTTTAGGCCGAAATTTAATGTTTCCGCCAAAACTTCTAAAAAAAATGATTAATTTTAGGCAAGGCTTTCATAAATTTAAGAATATAGTGAAAGAACCTTTTTAGTACAAATACTCATACAGAGTGCCGTTTCGGCCCCTTGTTATCAGAAGTGACTCTCAGGTGAAATTTCGGAAGTCTAGCAAAACTTCTCCCAATTTGGTACTTTTGTAACGTTCTTTAATACCTAATTAATTAATAATTTTATATATTAAAATTTTAGTACTTTTTTGTAAAATTTGGCTTGGTACAAAGGTACATAATTTAGGTTGGATTTAGTACACTTGGGTACACAGATATATAGAATTATATACTCTGTTGTTTTCCACACCTTATGCCAAATGTCAGAATTCTACCTCGTTTTCCAATTTAGTACTTTTGGTTTCCTTTTATATCATCCCAAGGCTAAGTATTTTTTAATATAAAACTCCTAAGATATTTGAATTTTTTATTTTAACTTACCCAGTAGAAAATTTGATACTTCTCAAAAAATTCTTGTAAACATTTTCGAGACATTATTTTTTTCATGTTTGTGTCATTTTAGATTAGTGTCAATATTAATCACATCATTTAGTCGCCAGTTCCTAAACGTATGCGTGATTTCATATAGTTCATATCACTCATACGCAGAGTTTTTATACGAACGACCATAAGTCCACGATCTTAATATTTTTATCAGCAAAAGATCTGGTGTGAGGATAGGATATATCGGTCCACTCCTTCTGGTACTTCTTCCACAACGGGTCAAAATTTTGAATAACTATATATCTCGTGGAATGCGAAGATAAGCCACTGATTCTCTTCAAATTTCACTCATACTAATATGTTTGTAAACAAAAGATCTAATGTGAAAATTGAATCTATCGATCCACTCCTTCTGGTACCTCTGTGTGTGAAGCTGATAGACATCGGCCCACTCATTTTGGTACTTTGGGTATTAATGTCTCTTATAAATTGCGAAAGAAATCAGCGATGCTTTTCAAACTTGGTACACCTAAATATCTCTCTCAACCAGAGATCTGGTATAAATAGAGAATCTATTGGCCAAATCCTTCTGCTATATCACGACCCCACGCCACACCCACCAAAAAAAAAAAAAAAATATTTGCATACCATTGAAAATATTTTTATCAGTATTAGATGAAGTAGATTACTTTGTCCGATATTGAAGTGGCGCAAAAGTAATCCTCCTATCAGAAAATGCTATAAATTTTACGATTGGCCACTAATGTCTTAATTACAGCCAAGAAAAAACGTCGGAAGTTTACTTTTGCGCCATTTTGTACATGCATATGTACTTGATAGACATTTTGATCCATAAAGGATCAAAAGTTTGATTTTAATATCTAAAATGTACGATATTCAAAATTGAACTTCAGATAAATCCATGTTGGCTTGTTTGTTCGGGATACCATAGTATTTTGTTGTTACAAAATGGTCAAGCTTAATCCCTGTATTTTTCCACTGACGTACCCGCAAATTCCATATGAATACATTCCTTGGGCCCAAAGGACAAAACATTAATTTGTCAAAGCGAAATGAGAGCGATTTTAACTTTGGCTTTTAACTACCACACTAACCGCCAAAGTAACGAATATTTACCACCTCTCGAACCACTGTCCACTAATAATGTAAAATGTTTTGTGTACGTATGTCCCTAAAACTGAATGACATACTACTGGCTGAATTCACGTAATATGCAATTTGCAGCTACAACAACTTCTAGAAGTTTCCACTTTTCTCAAATGCACAATCACACGCTGCTACACATACACACACCCGCGGCTACACACATATGGTCACACACATTTGCCCACAACTTATTTGCTAGCAAACGCATTTCTATGTGTTCACATTCACATTAGGTTAGGTAAGGTATGGGGGTGAGGGGACGGGAAGTGGGGGGAAACGGAAAATTCTAATCGGACATGTTTCAAAGTTTTGTACGTTACGTGTCGTGCAATGTAACGTAACGCAGCATGGTAATGACTTTTCTGGCGGTTACCTTCGGAATGACGGCTAACATCGCCTAGTCACTGAACGCATATTTGACTGCACATGAACTTAGAAAAATACACAGCAACAACAACTGCATCATGAACAAATCCGAACAAAACAAACAAAATCATAGAGCAATGGGGGCTTTTCTGTGACTGCAAATAACAACAACAACTTAAATATGAGTAAATGTTGTTTTTTCCGACTTGTTTGTGTCGCACGATGTGTGTGCGTCTTTGGTTCTTGGATGCACATTAGATTTGTGCACTGCAAAACGGTGTCAATCAGGTTTGTAGATTTGGCCATTAATATTTATGACCAAATTGGCCATAATTACTGCAATCTGGTCGTTCTGATCGTTTTTAGATTGTTGTTGTGCTGCCTTTTTTCAGCGCTCTGGCCATGCAAGACCTCGTCGTCATTTTAACGTGTGTCGTGTAGCCCAAATCTAGGCCTAAACCAAATGCGTGCAAAATTCTTTGAATGGCAGTTGAACATTAGAATGGAGGTGCTGGCTGGCTGGCGGGCAAAACTCCGGCTTGTTTGGTTGATGTTGTCACAATGGTATATCCGGTTCAAATTGAAGGCCTGTTGTGTGCCACAAGGCCTGAGTATCAAATGTTGCTCATACGCATCCACGGACACACCACACATGCTGACGGCTCGGCGAACTGGTTGGCTGCGCAGATAGGCCTTCTTAATTGCATTTGAATGTTGAATTGTTTGGCAAATCGTGCAAGTCGTTACTTTTTTTGAGTTATTCTAACCTTGAATTGCAGCGCATTGGCGTTATTAACGAGTGATAAATTTTCATAACGCTCTTTCGTTGTTGCTGTTGTTGTTGTGGTTATTATTGCCATGTAAAATGTCAGATTAATTCTGTAGAAAAATGACTTAAAGTCATTGCTGCTGTTACAGGCGGCGGCGCGGACTGCAGCTCTACGCACAATTGTAATCGTTTAATGGTTATGAATTAATTTAAATATTTTGCTTTGCCATTTGAATAAATGAATGGAATTGCAAATTGAAAATCGAATAGAAGTCTATGTACGCTGCAAGGTGGCAATTTTTCAACCTTGGCTAAGTAGGCAAACCTTGACAAGAAAAAACAAAATAGTTTAACAACAACTTTAGGGTACTTTTTCGAAATGGAGAACTCAGCATGGGGATTCGATTAGCAAATTACATGCTTTGGAAATTTTGCCTGCTGCTTTTGATACCCACTGAGTCTTATAGCGAAATAGGTTATAAATGTTAAAAATCGGATATTCCGTTACAAGGCAATAACCAAATATAAGAAATCCTTTCTGAACACTGATTTCGATAATAGATTGTGTCCCGACATTTCTTTTGATACCTCGCCTTTAATAACAAAAACTCCCATATCATTCCATGCGGAATATACACAAAATGACAGAAAAAAAAACATTCTGAGGGGGACCAGGCAACCAGGGCCTCACCATAAGTAATTTTATTATTTTACAGAGCTTAGACCTATGCGAAGGGTGAGATGCAAAAACTGCAACCAACTTCAGACATTTCTAAGTCACTCGTCCGACAGCTGTTAAAATAATTCCAGTGACAGCTCATTATATTGTTTACAAGCGTACAAAAGCATTTTTGTGAGAATTTTCCAGAAAAAATTCAAACGTCATAATTTTAATTTTTTTTTTTTAATTTTATGGAATGAAAGCAAAAATTGTCGGAAATAGTATCAAATTTTAGAATAAGTTTAGACTTGTTCGAATTGGACACCTTTGGCACGAATTATGGCCTCTATACGGCCAATGAACCCGTCACACGCTGCCCGAACGTTGTTCTGCGGTATTTTGGCCCATTCCCGGCGAAGCGCTTGCTTGAAGTGATTTAGTGCCAACACTTTGGTATTTTTTAGTGCCAACCTTGCTTTCCAGAATACTTCAGACACAATAGTCCAACGGATTGGTATCAGGAGATTTTGGTGGCCCTTGTGCGCTTTGAGGAATGAAGCGAGGAACCTCTTTTTGTAACCATTCTTGGGTGTTGCGTGCTGAGTCCTGAATGTCCAAGATCTGCGGCCAAAATGTTTGCGTGCCCAAAGCTTTAATACACCCTCTACAATATTTTCGCGATAATTTTCGGCATTTACTTGTATGCCACGATCGATTAATACGATTGGAGAGCGACCATTGCCTGTAATGACGGCCCACACCATCACCAAGGCCGGCGCTTGGGTTCTGGTGGCCAACCGAAGGTGCACATTTTCAGCTGACCTCTTTGGCAAGTAAACACGATCATTTTGTTTGGTTACAAACTGCTGGACAACGAATGTTCTGCGATAATGTCGCTTTTTACCATTCGAACCATTTCGTTTTCTTTTCTCCACTTCCTTGACGTCGGGCTACGCTATCAGTTTCACGGTAACAAGCGATGGTACAATAAACAAGAGATTTATTCACATTTAAACGCTGGAGTGCTCTAACGATAGCCACTTGTGGTTTTCCAGCCAAATATAAAGAAATCTCACTATCACGCTTGAATTCCATCACGAATAATTTTCTTTCTGTAATACTCTCAGAAACAATATAATGAGCTGTCACTGGAATAATTTTAACAGCTGTCGGACAAGTGGCTTAGAAATGACAGCAGTCTGAAGTTGGTTGCAGTTTTTTCATCCCACTCGGTATTGTACATTTTAATCAAAAAAACTTAATATTTTTACGTTGGGCGCCACTCTCAAAATGTCTTCGAAATTAATGCATGTTTTGTCATCAATGCAAATCAATACTCATTGCATTTTTTTTTAAATCTTGTTTAGAATGAAGAATAGCCAGTTTTCGTTGTCATGTTTAAGTGTTTGATCCACAGTTTTTGACTTTTTGAGATATAGGTCATTTCCAGAGTTTTCCATGCTTTTTCTATGTTTTTGATAATTTGTTTTAATGCTCTAATTTTCGAAATGCCCGCATAAAAGCATATTCTTGCAATAGTTTCCAGTTATTATATGAGTAGCTTATGTTAGTTCTGACAAAATTTTGTGCACAACTTTCAGTCAGTTTTCGGCAATTCCAGTCCTAACCTTTGAAATATATTTTCCTGAAATCAAGCAAATGGCGTATTGATCATTGAAGAATGCCACCGTCGATTTGACATAAAAAACTCAAGGTATTTTACAGCTCTGTATACGAGAGAGGTTTCTTTTCGAACCTGTGCGACCAGTCAATGTGACTCTTTTTTTAATCGATCAAACTACTCGGGTAAATATATAATTTCCCTATGGGTTTACACATTATCCCGAAATCCATTTTAGGACGTTTAGAGTCGTTTTAGGACATTTGCTCCAAACTTTTCTTATCGTATTTTTACCAAACTTAAATCGAATTGAGTTAGGTGCGAGAATCGGCGATATAGACTATCTTCTTCTGATTTGTTCCAAACAAGAACCATGATTTTGAATAATAACAACTTTGATAAAATACTCATTACTCTTTGAATATGTCTAACATATTATATGGGGCTAAGTCTATATTGAATATTTTTTAAGAAGGGTGCTAATGTACTCACAATGAACCCGAAATATCAAGTTGTTGCTAAAGTCAAATAAAAACGTCTCTATTAAATTTTTGTTCAAAAAAATATTTAGCGTTTTTTAACAAAATTGTAATCATTTTTCAATTATTTCAAAACCTCAAATCATAACGAAGAAGTACGAAATATCAAAACTGGACCTTTACCTTAATTTGAACAACTCTGTATTGAATTATTTATTTAGTGAGCTCGATGTCCCCTTTTAGACACCATGGCGTATGAGCATCATTTATACAAAATGTTTTATAAAGTATACGCATGCTACATAATTGACAATTAATTAAACTGTTTAAATGTTGCAAATGTCCTTCAACAAACCTTACTCACAAATTATGATAAATCTCTATTTTCATTATCTATAAAGAATTTTAGCATATATTCTTGATCAGCATAAAATTCTATGTCGATTTACCGATGTCCGTCCGTTTGTGGAAATCACTCTAGCTTCCGAACGAAATGAAGTAGATTGATCACATTTTACTCAAATGTATATTATGTCCGCAGGATTTTTGGTATTGAAAATGGGTCATGTAGATCCACGTTTTGGTATAGCCCCCATATAGCGGTACCTCCCCATAATCGGTTTTCGATGATTCTAGCGACATTATTCACAGGAATTGTTTCAAATTTGGTATTTGATGTTCGTAATGGATACTACAGCTTATGACAGAAAATAGTCTGTGCAGGACCACGTCTTCGTATAATCCCCATATAAAGGTACCTCCCGATATTCGGTATTTTGATGATTTTAGCTACATTATTCACGGGAATTATTTCAAATTTGGTATTTGATGTTCGTAATGAATACTACAGTCTATGACGGGAAATTATCTGTGCAGGTATAGCCCCATATAATAGTACCTCCCCATATTCGGTATTTCGGCAGATCCAGGTTGTCGTATAGGCCCTATTCTAACGGCCACATTCAGTAAATTAGTCTCAAGTGTTGGAGGGTATTCAAAGTTCGGCCAGGCCGAACTTATAGCTTTTTTACTTGTTTTAATATAAAGCTTTACAAATTTAAGAGAGCTTAGGATAATTTTAAAAATTAATTGTTTTAAAAAATGCGTAATGGCGGCCCTCTTTTTGTTATATTATTATTTTTATTTAGTATTTCTTGTTAATTTTAGGGTTATTTTCTTTTTAATTTCGGCAAAGTTTGAGATTTTGAGTTCTTTTTATGTAGAAACCTTTTTTGCAAAAATATATTAATGTAGGTCGTCAAAGTTTTGTTATAGCCCTTATATAAAGATACTCCCCGGTATTAGTTACTTTGAGGGCCCTGGTGATATTTCCGCTCGATATTTTCCACAACACCCAACTTTACCTTCATGGGTGTAAAAAGGCCAATCTCTGTCCATTTTCCACGAAATATTACAACAATAACACAAATATGTTGTAACAATAGAATAACAATGTTTACAATTACCTACAAATATACATATTTCAAATGTAAAATGTTTGGGCACGTGTAACGAAACCATAGAATTTGAAGTAAAATACAAAATAAGAGGATATTTCTGTAAGGCAATACAAAATTAGATGAGAAATACCACTTCAAATGATTTTTTCGCAATTTTTTCAATTAAGGAAATATATATGAAAAACACATTTGGTATGGTGTTTTTCTTTCGAACTCAATTTTGCACCGCGATATAGAAACAAGCTGTAATTATACAAATTGAAAATTATTTTTTTCTCGCCAACTTCAGAAAATTTTTCTTTGAAATAGAAGATTTCTTAAGTCAGAATAATATTATTCTGCAATAAGAATGAAATACAAGGTGAGTTAAAAAAAACTGTTAAAAAAAAAACCCACTTCAGACTGCTGTCATTTCTAAACCGCTCGTCCGCCAGCTATTAAAATTATTCCAGAGACAGCTCATTATATTGTTTACAAGGGTACCAAAGCATTTTGGTGAGAATTTTCCAGAAAAAAAGTTTTGCGTGATGGAATTCAGGCGTAATAGTGTGATTTCTTTATATTTGGCTGGAAAAACAAGTGGCTATCGTTAGAGTACTCCAGCATTTAAATTTGAATAAATATTTTGTGTCTCGTACCATCGCTCGTTACCGTGATACTGGTAGCGTAGCCCGAAGTCAAGAAAGTGGACGGAAGAAAACAGAAACATCAGTAGAAATGGTTCGAAAAGTAAAGAAGCGACTTGATCGAAACCCGCGTCGCAGTGGCTCAACTTATCGCAATATTCCATTCGGCAAATATTGAAAAATGAGCTCGGGGTAAAGCCATTGAAATTCCAAAAATGCAAGAACTTACATCGCAAAAGAAAGAAAATAGACTTAAAAGAGCTAAAGAGTTGCTTCGCTTGGCCTAAAGTGGTAAACTGCCGAATTTGGTTTCCTCCGTCTCCGATGATAAAACATTCGTTGTACAGCAGTTTGTAAACAAAAAAACCGTGGCATCGAAATAAATGACGAATATTATCACCAAAAAAACTCTGGAGGGTGTATGGAAGCCTTGGGCACGCAAACATCTTGGCCGCAGACCTTGGTCATTCCAACTGGTTACAAAATGATGTTCTTCGCTTTATTTCCAGCGCACATTGGCCACCAAAATCTCCGGATACCAATACGTTGGACTATTGTGTCTGGAGTATTTTGGAAAGCAAGGTTGGCACTAAAAAATACCAAACTGTCGATCACCTCAAGCAAGCTCTTCGTCAGGAATGGGCCAAAATACCGCAAAGCATGTGACGGTTTCAATGCCCGTTTGAAGGCCATAATTCGTGGCAAAGGTGACCAATACGAACAAATCTATGCTTTTCTAAAATTTACTGCTATTTCCGACATTTCTTGCTTTCGTTCAATAAGTATATTACAAGGGAAAATTATATGTTTACATATTTAAGGCTAATTTAACACCTTTCCATTTTAAGTGAAAATTTCCCTTAATATTTTATTTTTTGAGGATAATGTCAAAGAAAGAAATATTCTAGATCGAATTTCACTGTAAGTCTCTAAACAAAAGAACTCTGTAAAGTCAATACGTATCACAAAAAAAAATCAACTTTGCAAAAGGAAAAAAAAATCGGATATATTACCTAATTTTTTGTTTTTCTTCGCTCTTTTTTTCGAGTTGATGCTTGATACAATCATTAAAGTTCGTTTTAGGCCAAAATTGTGAAAAGAAGAAATATTTTATACCAAATTTCCCTCAAAGTCCCAGAATAATTTTTATATCTATGTATAACAATTTTTATAAGAATTGAATTCGAAATGTTATTTGTGAAATGTGAAAATTTATGTTCCCGTTTTTTAATTTTTTTACATTTCCTTTCTTTGTCAAAATCCTTTTTTTGTGGGGGGGGGGGGGCGCTGCATTTTTCAAGGGAAAGTAGATTTTAAGCCGACTTTCATTACGATCCTCTGAAGAAAATAAATGTAGAAATATCATACATTCTTATATCTAAAAAACCGTTTTTATTTCCTACAAATTAACATATTTCCGATTTCCTCAAAGAAGGTAGACTCTGATTTTAGCTATTTCGAGGATCTTGGCCAAATTTTTAAATCGACTTGGCAGAAAAACTGTAATTCATAACAATATTGGTGTTTTGATCTACTAACCAAATTCTGTCACCTCAGTTGGAAGTTGACACTCATTAGATGGACTGTCCAACGAATAAAGGTTTGGATTAATTAAATGCAAAACGATACCGTTTTTGTATAACCATGAGCGATGTTTTTTGATGTCCCAGACGAAGTCGAAAAGTAAAGATCTAATCAATATTTAAATTTAAAACATTATGTATCCAGAGCTGCAAATATTATTAATCACGAATTACTTGGAATAGAAATAAAAATTCATTTAATTTTACTTTCAATTGCGAAAATGTGTTTTTTAAAAGATCCTTTTGCCACTTTTCTTGTCGCAGACAACACCAATCCAAAAAAGATAATTTCAAATAATTTCATAATAAACCTTTGGCAAATTTGAGGAAACGGAAAATTTGCGTCATGGAAAACGAAAATACACGGCTTGTGGGATAATCAGGCGACAAAGCTAATTTAACAAATAGATAGACCAATAGTCCATATATCTGTAACCAACGAAAAAGACATCAAATTTAGCAGCGTTTACAGTCAATCAATCCATAAGTAGTTGTAAGGACTTAGGACATTATTGCTCCTCGGTGTATCATGATTACAAAGAGCCTATGGCCACTTTTACAATTATGTATGTAGATAGCGACAAATGTACAACCAAGCGAATTGTCAGGTTGGTTTTTTTGTGGGTCAATGAAATAGCTGATGATGGTCTGAATGCCTTGAGGTTGCAGACAACAGGGTCATGATCTTTGGTAAATGCTAAAATGCGTTGCTGCACACACATCGCCGTACCTACGACGACATTTGCTAATCAAGGTAATTAGTTGCGAGAAACAAAAAAGAAAAGAAAGAAAAGTGTTATTCTTTGGTGACATTTGCGTAAACACACACACACACAGATACACTGGGTATTTATTGGTTTAGTGTGGGAACTTTCATGGAAAATAATAAAACATAAGAAGAATTAATTTTCCAATCGATTGTCTTAGAAGACAATGTTAATCCTGTTCTTGAGAGTATAAAAATATATATATATATATACAGGGTGCGATAAAAAAAACTGCAACAAAGTCAAATGCCATAATTTTTAATTTTTTTTTTTTAATTTTAATGAATAAAAATGTGGGAAATAGTATCAAATTCTAGAATAAGTTTAGATTTTTTCGAATTGGTCACTTTTGGCACGAATTAAGGCCTTCAAACGACCAATGAAACCGTCACACGCTGCCCGAGTTTTGCTCTGCGGTATTTTGGCCCATTCCCGGCAAAGCGCTTGCTTGAGGTGATCGACACTTTGGTATTTTTTTAGTGCCAACCTTGCTTTCCAAAATACTCCCGGCACAATAGTCCAACGGATTGGTATCAGGAGATTTTGGTTTCCATTGTGCGCTGGAAATGAAGCGAGGAGCCTCATTTTGTAACAATTCTTGGGTGGCGCGTGCTGAGTCCTGTTGGAATGTCCAAGGTCTGCGGCCAAAAAGTTTGCGTGCCTAAAGCTTTAATACACCCTCCAGAATATTTACGCAATAATATTCGGCATTTATTCTGATGCCACGGTCGATTAACACGAGCGGAGAGTGACCGCCGGCTATTGTGGCGGCCCACACCATCACCATGGCCGGCGCTTGAGTTCTGGTGGTCAATCGAAGGTGCACATTTTTTTGGCAAGTAAACACGATATTTTTGTTTGTTTACAAACTTCTGGATAACGAATGTTTTCTCTTCGGAGTTCTTGCACTTTTAGGAATTTCAATGGCTTTTTCCCGAGCTCATTTTTCAATATTTGCCGAATATGTTCACGAACCTCACTGCAGCGCGGGTTGCGATCAAGTCGCTTCTTTACTTTTCAAACCATTTCTGCAGATGTTACTGTTTTCTTCCGTCCACTTCCTTGACGTCGGTCGGGCTAAGCTACCAGTATCACAATAACGAGTGATGGTACGAGACACAAGAGAGAAATTCACATTCAAATGCTGGAGTGCTCTGACGATAGTCACTTGCGGTTTTCCAGCCAAATATAAAGAAATCACACTATCACGCTTGAATTCCATCACGAATAACTTTTTGTTCTGGAAAATTCTCACCAAAAATGCTTTTGTACGCTTGTAAACAATATAATGAACTGTCACTGGAATAATTTAACAGCTGTCGGACCAGTGGATTAGAAATGACAGCAGCCTGAAATTGGTTGCAGTTTTTCCATCTAACCCTGTAGTATCAGTCGGTGTTGCCGACAGATGTATCCCCCTAGCCTCGAGTCATGATTGTTCAAAATATTGATTCTTTATAGGGGATACTAAAAAGCAGTTGGTCCTATCTGACCTAAGACCGATATAAATATTACAACGTGCCAGATTTGGACTATATCGACTACTTCCTATACACCAGACCTTGGTAATTTTAAGAGAACCGTATGCATATTTCTAATTTTATAATCATTTTGGTTATTCAAATCTTCGACCCTTTGTGTGGGAGGTACCAGATGGAATGATCCGATATTTATCATCTTTATAACAGATCTTGTGTTGATAGAAATATTGAGATGTGTCGCATCTGAATAGCATCTTATGTTAATTTCGTATATTATGAGCTTCATGAATATTCACAATTTTGACCCTTTGTGAGGGAGGTTTCAAGAAGTAGTGGACCGATGTATTCCACTTTCACACCAGACCTTGGTTTAATAAAAATATTGTGATGTGTGTAATTTGGAGACAAGCGGTCTCCTACTTCACATTCTATAAGGGTTGTAATTATTCAAAATTTGGATTCTTTTGTGGGGGAGGTACTTGATGGAGCGGACCGATATTGTCAATTTTCGCACCTGATCTAGCACTGATGCAAATATTAGGATTTCCAAATTTGGGGCAAAATCGAATTATCCTTTCTCTTTCTGTGCAGTAAATTATTTTCTTTGAAAATGTTGATATTTTGTGGGTGAGGTACCAAAAGGAGTGGACCGATATTGCACATCTCCGAACTCGATCTAAGTTTGACAATAACGTTAAAATGTACCAAGTTGGGGCCAAATCAGATATTCGCTTCAAGATTTATTGTGTGCACCAGCCAGCCAGACGGACGGACATCGCTAGATCGACTCCAAATGTCCGATATTCCTCAAAGAAGGTAGACTCTGATTTTAGCTATTTCGAGGATCTTGACCAAATTTTTATTGGTGTTTTGATTTACTAACCAAATTCTGTCACCTCAGTTTATAGTTGACACTCCTTAGATGGACTGTTCAATGAATAAATGCAAAACGACTCCAAATGTCCTGAAACGGATTTAGTCCAAAGTGACCTAGGGTCTAAAATGGTTGTTTGGATTAGGTCACGAAAGCCATATGGCTGAGGGTATAATGAGATACACCCATGCTTGGTACATGGTATAAGTAAGTAAGTAAGTAAGTAAGTGGTCCTAATCCCAGAATATGTCCAAATTTTGAAGAATAATAGGTCTATTTTAGGTTTAGTTACATCAGATGCCAAAATAGATAACAACAGTTCATACCTTCCGGAACCGTCCTTATAGTCTAGAGTCTGGGATCATATCTGAGTTTTTCAAGCGATTCTGTCGTAAATAATGTCGTATTGCCACTTTAAAACTAAAATCATATAGGGTTCTCGTAAAATATTGCAACAAGCCTGTTTCAGTTAAACAATTCTGAAGCAAACTTATTTTAATGTCAACCTGGAAAAAAATCAATCAAATCTGTTTAACTAATTCGAAATTTTACCATTTGTCATAATGTCACCTTGTTAGATATTAATTAATTAATTTTTGAAGACAGTGACAAGTATTTGTTAACAAACAATAGCTGAGTGAAAGAAAATTGCTGGGAAAGGTGAAAACTGTTGGGGAACGAATGGATTTCGGTTTGGTAGCAACAAAATGATTGGTAATGACAATACAAATTTTGTCCTGCAGTAATACCATGACGCCAACAACAGCAACAACACCAACACCATGTGAAATGTAACAGACAAATCTCCACACTGACTGAGTGACACACTGACAAAGTTAGTCCCATGGACAGACAGCCAGCCAGACATTGATAGAGGGATAATTTTTTCTGTCTTTTTTTTTTTGCCCGAGACTGGGGTTTTTTGCTTATCAGTGATAATTTTCACTTGGAACCCGTTAGCCTGGCCATTGTCAAAATGAAAAAAAAGCCTTTCATTTGTGTTAATGTGTTCAAGTGTCACCGTGTGTGTGCTCTGTGCCTTTTTTCCTCACTTTCTTGTGGCCCGACAGCCAGGCATTTATTTTTTCCATTTTCCATGTTTTTTTTTTTTTTCATTTCTTCTTTTATTTTCTGGTTTGTTTGGTTTTGTTGCTGCTGACGCTATAGCTAATATTTTTGTTAATGTTGTGTTTGTTGGCATTGTTGTTATTGTTTCATTCCATCAAATTTTGGTCGTTTGTCTAGTTTTATTATTACTCTTGGCTCGTCCGTCGTCATTGCTATTACCATCGTCGTCGTCGTCGTGGTCGTAGTCGGAGCCGCCATCGTGGTTGCTGGTGTTGTTGACTACATGTTCAAGTTCAAGGTTAGCCAAAATTTTGTTTTGGGACGTTTTGTTTTTTTTTTTTACAAAAATATATACACCAGACACCAATCAACCATTCCACGACCCACTAACCAAGAAGCCCAAATATATAGTAGACCACATTTAAGGCTCACAGCAGCGCTGGCAGCACAGTTGGCAGAGGCAGCGCTGCCAACAAGTGAGGAAACCCAAACCATTTTTCCAAATTTAAAAGGAACTTCGTTTGCACGCACGCACATACTCAGTCACTCACAGCCTCCTCCTTACTCCCACTACCACTTGTTACATTTAAGGCTTCCTGCGTATTTTTCCTTTCTCTCTGCCCCAGTCTGCTGCCTTGTCGTGGGCATCCCCTCCCTCGCTCTATATATGTGTCGTGAAGAGAATATGCTACGCAGGCACGCAAAATGTATTTCATTTTATTTTCGTTGTTGTGGTAGTTGTTGCTTCCTAAATCTCATCCTCCATGGTGTCTGGCGATAAGGATACAGTCGGGAAAATTTGAATAGTTAAAGATGTTAAGCAATTATTGAATAAATTTATTTAAGGTTTTGAGTAAGGGGGATGAGATAAATCATTATTTTTTAAATGCCAGTAAATTTTATAAAATTAAAAATTGAATCGAACAAGCCGAAAATCGTACACTTAAAAACAAATCAAGCACTTCATAACTAACTGATTTTTTAGAAAATTTATTACTGAAAATTGCGATGGTGGATCTTTTAAAGGAACAGGTTTCGGATTCCCAGGCAAAAATCGTTTTTTTTTTTTTTTTTTGTTTGGAAAGAGTTGAAGCATCTTCTGACCACAAAATCATATTTTCAGTTTTTGAAAGGACATTTTAAGGACCTCCACACCAAAGATTTTGGATTAAAAATATTTCAAGAAAATTATTTCAAAATACCTCCTGACCAAAAGATTTTTAAAAATATTTATTCAAACGTGTTAGGGTTTCTTCTAAGGACTTTTTGGAACGAATAGTGGATTTTTTAAAAACTTTCTGGACACAAATTTTGAACGTTTTTATTTTTTTTTTTTTTATCAAGAACCTCCTACCCAACTAATAATCGCGGATATTTTTATTACAATTTTTAAAGGACTTTTTTAAGGATCTTCTTACACAAAATTTTTATTTTTCTATTTTTAAGGACCTCTTTATCAAGCCATTCGATTTTTAAGGATCTCCTTACCAATATTTTTCGATAAAAGAAGAATCTAGGAGCCCTTAATTAAATAATTTCTCAAATACTTTTTCCCGTGGACCTTCTGACACAAAAATTATGACTATTTTAAGAAATTTATCAAGAGGGTCTCATGACTAAAAATTGTGGTTTTCAGTGAAATTTTTTTGTAAGCCCCCATATAACGGTAACTCTCGATATTCGGTATTATCATGATTTTAGCGACATTATTTACAGGAATTATTTCAAATTCTATATCTAAAGTTCGTAATGGGTACTACAGCCTATGTCAAAAATGTTTCTATGCAGGTCCACGTCTTCATATAGCCCCCATATAACGGTACCCCCCGATATTCGGTATTTTCATGATTTCAGCAACATTAGTCACGGGAATCGTTTCAAATTTCGTACTGGAAGATCCTAATGGGTACTACAGCCTATGACAAACAATTTGTATGCAGATCCACGGCTTCGTATAGCCCCATTCCTCCAGATACTGGGTATTTCAATTTGTGAAAGGACCTTTTTGTACCTCTTGACTCAGACCTTGGATCCTGGCCAAAATTTGTTAATAAAAAAGTCAAGAAAAATAATTTAAGAAATTTGCCCAAAGGATCTGAACATTTTTTAAGGACCTAAAAAGGTGAATTTACCAGATAATCAGAACATCTTGACTAAAAACGGCGAATTTTAGAACAACAATTTTGGTTTTTGAATGAACTTGGAGGTAAAAAAGGATGAGAATGGGAAACAAATTGTAAATATTTTTCAATGGAGAGAAAATTTTGGATTTAAGAAAACGTTAAATAGGTTCAAAGGACCTCCTGGCCAAATTTGTATTACAATTTTTTTAAGGAATTCCATGACATAAGAACTTGTAAATCTTCAATTTTATAAAAATATTCCTAACAGTTTTTAGCCATAAACATGGGTTTCTTAGAACAATTTTTGTGAAAATTGAAAAAATATTTTTCATAGGTCCTTCTGACCTAAATTCTTGGATTTTTGAAAAAAACATTTTCAGAGACCTTTTGTCTAAAAATATCTCCTGATTTAAAGATAAACCCTCGATTGTATACGAATAGACAAAACACATGGGTTCCTTAGGATTAATTTTGAGACCATTTAGAAAATATTTTCAAAAAATCGTTGAATTGGGGATTTTATTTATTTATTATTATAATAATAATTATTATTATTATTATAATAATAATAATAATAATAATTATTATTATTAATATTATTATTATTATTATTATTATTATTATTATTATTATTATTATTATTATTATTATTATTATTATTATTATTAATATTAATATTATTATTATTATTATTATTATTATTATTATTATTATTATTATTATTATTATTATTATTATTATTATTATTATTATTATTATTATTATTATTATTATTATTATTATTATTATTATTATTATTATTATTATTATTATTATTATTATTATTATTATTATTATTATTATTATATTATTATTATTATAATTATTATTATTATTATTATTATTATTATTATTATTATTATTATTATTATTATTATTATTATTATTATTATTATTAATATTATTATTATTTATTATTATTATATTATTATTATTATTATTATTATTATTATTATTATTATTATTATTATTATTATTATTATTATTATTATTATTATTATTATATTATTATTATTATTATTATTATTATTATTATTATTATTATTATTATTATTATTATTATTATTATTATTATATTATTATATTATTATTATTATTATAATTATTTTTATTATTATTATTATTATTATTATTATTATTATTATTATTATTATTATTATTATTATTATTATTATTATTATTATTATTATTATTATTATTATTATTATTATTATTCTTGTTATTATTATTATTAATATTATTATTTATTTATTTTATTTTTTATTTTTATCGTCTTTTAGCAAATATTTACTATCAAATTTCATACATAAATTAGAAGTTGGCGATAAGAAAAAATATATTTTTGGCCAAGAAAATCGAATTCTGAATGCCAGGCAGCCAAAATATGAAATTTTTTACAGAAAACATTTTAAAAAATTGCAGAAAATTGCATCAAGAAATTCCAATTCTTCTAAATTATTATTTTCCAAATCATATGCAAAAATTTTACTGAGAATGATTCAAATGGTATCTATAAAAATATTGCTCCAAAATTGTCAACATATTTTCCCTAAAGTCGGAATATTTATGTTGATTCCATTTTTAAAGTCGTCATATTTTTACCAGCGACGATACCCGTTGTTGAAGAATACATCACAAATTATGACCTATCTTATCTAAATAACTACACCTATACTTTTAGACAAAGATAAACCAAATACTTAATACCTAACCTAAAATCCTTAAATAATTTAACAAATATTCCGTGGGCCGGAGCATGTCTTATTTTTCTTTATCGAAAGTTTTTTATGGCATTCATGTTAGCTTTGCACTTAGCGGAAAACAGAAATCATTTGAAAAGAAAACAAAGTTTTTGTTGTCATGCTTAAAAAAAATTGAAAGAAAAACTAAGAAAAATGTAGGTGGAAGAACCCAACATCTTAGCTCCCTACCCCACTGCAAAAGCTAAAAATATTGACAAAAAAAAACAGTGCCGATACATTGATCCCCGTTAAGATGAAACACCCTTAGACACGACACTTTTCCACCACATCATTCCGCCAACTGGGAATGAGGACACTTTTCCTTAATATTTTCAAATTAAGGAGACCAGAAAATTCAAGGACACCGCCGCAATATTACAATGACCCATTGGTTTCTCTGTAAAAGAGCCATGTTTTTCAAGTTCACGACGCTGTGGCCCTGTCTGCGTCTGTGTGAGTGTGCGGCGTTCTTTTTTATTTTCGTATATAAATGACATTCAATTCAGGTTTTTGTTGTTGTTTTGCTTTTTTTTGGTTTGGTCTCAGGATGTCTGTCGTCCTCATCCTCCAGGCCTGGCCAAATAAAAAAGACATCAACAATATTATTTACGAATATATACGCATTTTGAACTTGAAACACACACTCGCACAAACCGAAACTATCCGCATACAGCCACCCAGGTCCCACCCTGTCTGCTGGCTGGCGTAATGTAGGCTGACACTTTCCAAAAAGGCAAAATACCCATAAGACCCTGAAAATTCGTTTGAACGAATTCAAGGACAAAGGCATTATTTAACTAACGAACTTTTTTGGGGGGTGGAAGTCGCCCGAATGCTGTTTCCGACGCAGTTACCGTTATGGTGGAGGCATCCAAACATGCCGCCGCCGTCATGGCCTCTTCCTTCTTCATCTCCAGACGATACGGAAACTCTGTGAATGTTGCCACCATCCTCATCATTCGTTAGGTGGTGCTGGTGGTGTGTGTCTCGTCTTGTATCCCGAAATTTCCAAAAGTTAACAGAAGATTTTTGTGTACAGGATGTTGTGGGAGGATGCACGAAGGCCTGGGTGGTTGGCTGTTTCATTGCTGCTGTGCTTTAGTCCTCCTCTTCTCTGTTTTGTTATTTGTTCCTTCCATTGTGAACAAAGGCAATATCCTTTTGACCTTGAAAGTATATTTTCATACTGGAGAATTTATTGACCTGTCGTCTCGCAACAACAACAACAGCCAGCCAGCCACCATTGCGACGTCTGAGGCTAAAGGAGATGCCTGGAATTCAAGTTGGTGCGTCTGGAGACCCTCCCTGGAACTACTCCCACTTGAAGTGCGATTATAAATTTGTGTTTCCTTGCCTCTGGACCCAATGTCAAATTTGGATGTTTCATTGCCAGAGGGGAGAAGATGTGGATGACTTTTCCCTGTCGTGTCCTGGCAACTATGTATTGGTGGCCAAGAGACACGTAGGCACACACACACACAGAGAATGAACAAATCCTCCTGTTTTCATTGCCTGAAAATCTATTTCTGTGTAAACGAAGGCAAACCATTGGCGGATGATGAGGATCTCCGTTTGCCTGTGTAAAATGGAAAAAGGAAGGATATGTCTGCTCTTCCACGCATACTAACACAGGAGAGGAGAATTATTTGTGTTGTTGCTGTTTTTTTTTGTTCGTTGGAAAAATGATTTGTTTTCAGAGTTTATTGAATTTGTTGAAAGAAACGTGCCTGGCCAGAGAGAGGGGATGATCCTTCGGGGAGCCAACTTGCCTTACACAATGCATGTGTAGAGATGAGAAGAATGTTAGATTTGTCGCTGTATTGGTGTTTGTATACCGTAATGCTGGTGTTTTCTCAAAGATCATTGTACCTTTTGCAATGGCCTTGAAAGGTTATTCTCTTCTCAACACCCTGGTGGGAGTGGGGGAGGAGAAATGATGAGAAAATAAGGGCTGGCTTGAAGAGAGTTGTGGGACTCCACATAAGCTTTAGTAAAACAGATTCCTCCTCGCATGGGAAGACCTCCGCACCTCCCCTCCCTCCCTCCCGCCGGGGCTAAATGTATTGATGTATTGTAGGCATTTATGACAGGCAGAGCGTAAATTTTTACATGCCAAAGAACTTAATGTGGTCTGATTCACACCGCCTACCCTCTCTTCCCCCTTAATGTCGCTAAAACGTATACACCAAACAAATATGAAATTCTTTAAAAAAAAAGAAAACAAAGTTTATTTTTCTTCATATTCTTCAAATTACATGGAATTCAATTAAATTGCGGTTTTAGGTTATGATTTTGAAGGGATTTAATTGAAGACGAATGAAATGGTATCCATAGAAGAGACAGTGAGAGTGAGTGAGTGTGTGTGTGCGCGAATGTAATACAATTAAATACATGTATGAAGGATGGATATTATGAAAGACAATATGTTGTGCAAATATATATCATATTGGAATTTTGCAGAATTGCGTAGTTTGAATTCAAACTGACAACATCATGTTTGAAATATGAAGAACATTAATTAAAGAAAATCGAAAAAAAAAACATTATTTTGGGGCCCGAAAATAACCCAAAATTTGGGTTCAAATAAAATCAAAAATATTTCTATTTTAATTAATAAATAAGTACGAGGATAAGCTTTGTTTCCACTTGGAATTTCTATTTCTTTCCTTCAGAGACACACACTAAAATTCGTTCTAGAATAATTCTTTCTTTGACACTTTTCTCAAAAAATGAAGTATAAAGGGAGATTTTGATTTGATTTTTGGGATTGGATATGTGTTAAATTAACCAGTAAAAAAAGGAAGCACATAATTTTCCCGTTTGTTACATACATTTTGAACGTAATTTCCATAAAAACTATTGTACCTACATATATGGTTTATTCTGAGATTTATAGTAAAATGTTGTAAAGAATATTTCTTCTTTTGATACCTTGTGTCTAAAACGAAATTTTGTGTTACTTTCAGGTGTCAACTCGAAAAAGGACAAGGAAAATTTATCACAAAATATGGGAATATTTTCGGTTTCCATTGGTAACATTGATAATTGAAATACAGATTTCCTTCCTTTGGTGACTCATAGTAAAATTCGATGAAGAATATGTCTGTCTTTGACGTCACCTATCTTAAATAATGCTTTGTGGGAGATTTTTGCATAAACTCACACAAAGTAGGGCTTTAACCTTTAAATGGCTTTATAATTTACATGAATTCCTGGTGTTTACGTAAGATTTCGACTTTTGACATCTTCTAGGGCCCATGGTAAAATTTTATGACTAATTATTTTGTAGAATATATTGACTTCCTACGATCCCATTTAAAAGAGATTTTGACAATATTTTCAAAAAAGGACCAAAAATACCCCTTTGTTGACTGACCTGAGAGTTTAAATTCGAATTCGAGTTCGAACAAAATATTCCTCTTATTTTTGTCTGCAATTTTGCCGAAGACACTATAGACATAAAATGCACGGATTTCGAGGAATCTTAATCCGAAAATTTACAAAAGTGTGTGAAGAGGGAGGAAACTACTCCCTCTATTTGAAATACTTTGCGACACAAACTGTCGAAACGCCAATACACGTGTCTTCTATTTTAGCTCTACTTTCATAATCTGCTGAATTCTGCCGAGTTTTTACAAAAAATTGTGTTTTGTCGCGCAGTGTAATGTATAAAGTTTTCAGAAAATTCCAAATTTCGACTTAATTAATCCAACTGAACTAAAAATGCAAATTGCTTGATATGCTTAACACTTGGGTTATGATGCTGTAATCCGAGGAATGTTCTCCACAAATTTACAAGTTTCTTTCAAACTTCGTGTGTTATTATGGGACTTATAGGGCCGGTCTCTCGTTACTCTGTTACCTGGCACTATATTTTTCGATTAGTATGAGAATGTTACATATCGTCCCAATCCTTCTGGAACTATCACCCAAAGGATAAACATTTTGAAACCTTCACGTAATTTTTTGAAACAATTGTCCTATATTGATCAAACTTTACCTATATTAGAACATTTGTAAAAATTAAAGATATAAGAAATGAGAAAAATTTCAACAATTTCATATCCTCTGAAGGGAGCTCCCGATATAGTTTGAACTTTGCATATCGTAATATTTCAATTAGACTAAGGATAGGTAGAACCAATTGGCTCTCTCTTTCTTGTACCTCCCACACAAAATTAAGAAATTTTCGGAAAAAACATTGTCGCTTTAAGATGTTATATGTCGGTCCAAGAGGTTTTGTACCTACCCCTCCCACCCGTCCACTACCAACAATGCCAAAATTTTCAAAATGATGATACATATCTCATGTTAAGTGAGGGAAGTAGTCTAAACATCCCGTCATTTTTATATCAACCTTTGGTCAAGCACGAAAATGGACAATATTAGTCCACCCCTTATGTATCACAATTTAAACCCATATTTGCTGCAAATATTCTTGCATGGAACTATCCACATTTGTCCATGTTTTGGTATAGTCCCAATATAACTGTACCTCCAGATATTCGATATTTTGATGATTTGTGCCACACTGTTTACCGGAATTCTTTTAAAAGTGGCATTGGAGTTCGGTAAATGACAGAAAATTTCCTTCAAAAATCCTCGCCTTTGTATGCCTCTCTATATTGGGTATTTTGATGATTTTTCAACAGAATTATCTCAAACTTGTTGTTTTGAGTTTGTAATAGGCATCACCTTCTCTGGCAGATATTTGGCTTTCGAGGTTCAAGTTTTCGTATTCCCCAATATAACATCATTCCGAATTCTTAAAATTATAGCGTACTTTTTGAACGGAACTTTGTTTAAATTTTGAAAGTTTCTTCCAAATGGTGCAAGGTATTAACAGATCGGCTCGGCCGAACATATTTGCTTTTTTTCTTCGTTTTTGTCACGTATCATAGTCTTAGCAGCACAATTCCATTAAATGCTTGTTTCTCGCTAATATGTCTTATTTATTGTGGGGACATCTATTTCTGAAGAATATTCTGTTGCTAGTCTTAATATTATTTCAAATATAAGTGAGCCATCTAGTGAGGAATAGCATACTACAGTATGAATAGTACATCCCTAAAAGTATGCTTTGTTAGCTATTACCAAATATGCAAACAATTTATTACATTTACCGCAGCCACAAACCATACTAAAACACATAGTTGGCAATACCCGTTGTAGTGACTATGCCTTTCAAACTGTAACCCACTGGTTTGTGACTGATTTGTGATGTGCAAAAAATGCAAAGAAAATAATACAATATACATACATTGAACTTAAAAACTATGTAAGTCACACATTTACATTTATTTCGGGTTAATGTGTTGAATATAATAGCCCGTAAAATATGCTTTAAATAATGTTTAATTCCTCATTTCTTCAAAAAATAGCTGATTGTGTGAAAATCCAAAATATTAAATATAGAGAGGCCAATATAATTTAGAAAAGGGGTTTCTTTCGCTAATGTGCTGAAAACAAACCGAGTACATGAATTTCTCTCAAATGTCAAACTATTAAATAATACCTCGTCGAATTTAAATTTTAAATTTACAGCTCCGATTGGATTTCCCACAATGAAAAGCAACAAATAACAACAGAAATGAATTTTGAAATCATTCAAGGGGTGGGATCCAACCAGCTAGAAATGAACTTTTCCATGTAAAATATGCAAAAAATTACAGAAAATATATTGCGATTAGTAACACTTCGAAATATTTGTCTGAAACTCCACAAAGTACACATATTTTTGATCACCTTTTAATTTGTTGGTCCTTCAACTATCCATCGGACTGAAATGTTAACTGTAATAATATATTAACAGATAGAACACATTCTCGCAAGAAGGTCCAGATTTTCCAATGATAGCTTCAAGGTCCAAGCACAATTTTTCCCAAACGGGCATTATCTCTGCACTTTTACAGGCTGTAGCATATATCACAGAAAACGTTAATCAACATATAAAATTTTCGAAGCAAACCGGCTCATTTTTACTTCTGTCATTGTTATTGTTTTAAATGTTTAGACCTAGACTTGCGCGTGCGATTCATATTTTTTAAGAACGATATATTAGTTGCCTGTTAATTGACGCCACTCTGGCTAAATAACCAAAACAAGGTTCCCGATTATGGACGGGTTCACCATTATAGCTAATTTTTTTATAAGAAACGAACAAAAATATTTTACGTTTGCGTTGCACGATGCCGTTTCATCAAAAAAGAACCAACGACTAGCAATCTATGAAAAAACATATGTGTGAAGCATACTTTAAGGCGCTACCTACAATATTGAGGCAGCCCAATAGTGACCATTATTACAATTAAATTTTGATTCGCTGGATACTAAAGTAAACATTCTGAAGTAAATTCAGATTCATTCAGTTTTAAATTTGAATTGAATAAATTGAATGCGATTTGTGTAACAAGTCCTATTTATTATTAACTAAATCTGTTTCGATAGGTTTTAAAGTTGAAACCATTTGCTTATACAGTAATACCAACAAAGAAAAATAGGAAGTAATAACGACCCTGAATCAAGTCATTCGGTTTATATATGTTAAGAAATGAAATATATCGAGGTATTGAATATTTTTTTTTCTTTTTTAAGGTGCAAAACAAGCTATGGGACTTAAACAACGCTGACAAGTACGTAAGTCGTATTGATTTTTTGATATCCCCCAAAATATATACCTATACCGAAACAGGGATATTACCTGAACAAAATCGGAGTTTATGTCTACAGATTATATTCGTTTCCCAAAACTAGCTTTTCTTTTATGAAAATTTTCTGCGTTTTTCACCCATTTATAAAAACTCTCTTATTTGAAAAAATAAAACAAAAATCTGTCATACAATACTTACCTTTATAATCTGTCGTTGCTTCGGTTTTGAGTATTAAACTTTTCGCCATTAACTTCTCGGCCAGCAGGGGATTTGATGCGATCAGAAATCGCGTTGAACTATCATCGAATATCGATGAGTTATTCTCTGAGCTAAGGTTGTTGTTGCTATTGTTGTTATTACTGATGTTGGTGCCATTCGTGCAATTGTGATTATTGTTGTTGTTATTGCTACTAATATTTGGGTTGTTGTTGTTACTATTGCTATTACTATTGTTGCTACGTGTGAGAAATGATGAACTATTTGCCTGCTCCTGGGTCGAAGACGCTGCGGTGGGTTCCAGCGTTAACGAATTTGTACCCACAGAACCCAGGGCAGAATTTTCACCCGGTAGCTGAATGCCATTGCCGCCGCCGGTGATTAGATGTGATGTGGTTGAGGAAACCCGGCCGCCATTGCACGAGCTTGTACCGATATTGGAGGCACTGGCCACAGCCGCGGCCCCATTGACCAGTGCCGCAAATGTGTCGTCGGTAACACATCCCTCGCTGGTGACATCGCTGATGTTGTTGTTCTCTTCCTGGAGAGGGGAAAAAGAGAGGATAATTGATTAGAAGACAATTGTCGAATGAAAATATATATTTGAAGGCTGATGACTGTTAAACATTTTTCAAGACAAAGGATGACTGAGCGAGTTTGGCTGGAAGGTCTCAAAATAAATCTAACCAATTCAAAAATACAAATACGTACAACCTCCCTACACTGTCTAATGAAGTATGGCCTTAAATTTGTAATGGGTGTTATTAACGGACGTCATGAATTCCAAATCGGATAGACAATGATAAGGACTATTGCAATCTCTGGGAAAATTAGCCATAGCACTAACCAATTTTACAAAGCAAAATACCGGTGGTAATAATGAAAATTTGTCCAAAACTTGTTCTAGGAGGCCGACTTAATACTAATTCATCATCTCAAAAGAAATTGAAATTTCAATCTAAATTGTCGAATTCCTACCACAAATTCCATTTAATAACATGTCTTGTAGCTCTCCTAAATTGCTTGAAATCTTTCTATAACTTTTCAGAGCGACATGCACCGAGAAGGGCAGTTTTGGTTTAACATAAATATGCACTAAAGATAACAAAAAAGCAGACTTTTCTATGTTTCAATTTTGACCAATTTGCAAAAAATGCATTTTTGATTTTGACTTTTTAGACCAAAGTCGGCTAAGGTTGACTACTCGGCCTTCGACCGCCTAACGCTGGGGCGTTATGTGACCACGTGTTCATCAGTGTTGCAGATTTTCAGTGAAAGTACCGACTGTATTGTAACGGGGTTTCGTTAATACGCCTTAACGAATATCAAGTTTAGTTACCAAGTCCTTGCCATGAAAAAAAACACTCCTTTTTCGGCTGATACTGGTGTGGACCAGACAGCAGATGGGACCGTTAAGTCTGAGTCAGGACAGCATTCCTGTATACTTCTGGGAAACCCCTCTGTCTGATGAGGAAGTGGACATGGATAATCCATGCCTCGAACTCTAATCAAGGGTTGACTCCCAAGGTAGTCGACCGATCCCAATACAAATTCGTCGGTAAGCACGACAAGACCACACTCTTAAGGTAGGAGACCATCGAAGTGGAAGGTGGGCAGAGCGGGGTCTCCATTAATAAAATGGAAGAGCTGCTGAGCTCTCCCGGTATTAAGAGCGCCAAACCCAAGGAAATGAGGGATAAGAAGGCATATCGGCGAGCAGTAAATTATTTTAGACGGTATGTCGATGGGTTTCCAGGACAGGAATATGGAGCTGCTGCTTATCAAGACAAACTTGAAGTTTGTTAAGGAGTTCGAGAGGACCTATTTGAACGCAAAATTAAGGGATCTCAAAAAAAAGCGACGACTGCTTCCCTGCGTATCTTGAAGGGTGGTATCGGTGGAAAGAACAACGAAGGCATCAAAAAAGTCCTTTGATGTGCCAGAGCCGGAAGTACCACCCCCCAAAGCAGGGGGGGCTGAGGGCTTAGGTTAAATATGAGGAGCCGCAGCCCACCTTAAATGGCTGCGACGAAGAAAAAGAAATCGAAAGCTGCCCAACCCTCTAATATAACCTTGCCGAATGCATTAGCTGTTTGAAGTTGATTTTCAGACTTTTCGATTTTTGTCTTCACCAAAAAAGTGAATTTTTAGATCTTTGGTTTTGAAATATTAACTCGATCTTTAGGTTTTGACCTCTTAACTCAATTTTCGAATTCGGCTTTAAAAGCCAATGACGATTTAAATTTTTGGAGTTTTGGAATTATTAAAAACTAAAAAATAGCAAACTTTATAAATGCTAAAAATTTGTTGGTCTAAAAATCTCAAATTTGGAATCGATTCAGCAAAGATAATTTTGCTTTTATATAACAATCTATAATCAAATTTTAGACTTTTTAATATAAAAAGCCGATTAATCTAACCCAATTGAAAGTTGGCATTCCTATACCTTATTTTAATTTTCCTCAGAGTGGCGGGTAAAAAAAATGTGGTCATAGGTTTGCTCATTTCCCCTCGGAAGCGAAATTGGCTCGCGAACAGGATTGTTCGAAGAGAGGGAGTTTTTTACAGAGTTTACTCTTCACTCTTTTATTTTGGGTGGCAGCGCTACCGAGTCGCTCGTGTTTGAAAAATTAGAGTGGGAACTGAATCTCCCAAAACAGAGCAAGAGTTGGTTCTAAGAGTGAAAAGAGGTGAGTGTGATCGTGTGCAGACACCCTCACTCTAAAATGGGCAAAGCATGTTCACCCTAATTCCAGCGAAACCGAAAAATAGTTTTTTGTTTTGTTTTTCTACTAAGAGAAGTGCTCTCGCTCGATTTCGAGTGAGTTTTACTCTTCACCGGGTCTTTCTCACTTTCACGTTTTAAGTTAGAAATTTCTATCTGAACTGCATCTGCCTTACATATATCTTTTCGGCCGACCAATTTTACTTACTTTCACTTCAACTGTGGCCAGATCCGAGAGCAGACTCTCTATTTCAAAATTACTTTCGGATAGTTGACGGAACAGTTCATCGGAAGAGTCATTGTTGCACAACGAAGGTTCTAGGGCATTTATGTCCGTGGTACTCTCGGCTAGCTGTGTGCTCTCGCTGACATTCTCATTGGATTGGGGTACTCCATCCTAGATAAAAAGAAGAAGAAGAGATATTACTTTCAACAACAAGTCATTTGTATTCAATTCAAGTACTAACCTGCATGCATGCTGATATGTCTAGGCCACCCACAATGCGACCATCGTTATCCGGACACCAGAGTAGAGCGTCATCAATAAATGGCATCGCTAAGGCAAAGCCACTTAGAACTTCGTTCACCAGTGCCAGCGTGTTGGTGTCACCGGTGTCGCGTTGAAAAATTTTAGGGGATGCGCTGGTGGATTGGTTTTTGGTTTGGCTTTTTCACGAAAAAGAACACAATTTCAAGTGATCTTTTCCGTTGACTTTTATTTCGTTAAATATTTATTCAGTTTTTTTGTTTTATTTGCTTTCAGTGTTGATTCCTTGTAAAAAGGGATAGGGTTTTGTTGGGGGGAAGATTTTTGGGGTTTTTAACAAGTTTTAGGCACTTCTTTATAAAATTTGTTTTTTTGTTTTGTTTTCCTCTTTTTGGTTTTAGTTTTGTTTGTATAACAGCTTTTCAGTGGAGTTTGTATAAAAAAATTTACATTGTTTTTGTTGTTGTTGTTTTACTTTCTTCTTTTCAGAAATTAAAGCCAATTGGTTTTCAAAAATAGATTCATAAAAATTATGGACGAATTTCTGTTTCCCGTTTCAAATAAACAAAACAATTAACTTATTTACACACTTACAAGCGAATTTGGTTTTGTTGTTACTGTTGTAACTTAATTATATACTAAATGTGTGATTTGATATATATATGTAGATTCTTTTGTATATAAAAAACGCATGATTTTCTTTTTTAAAAAAATTACACTACACACTAGGTAAAAAAGTTATTTCTGATAAAATTGGATTTAAGGCAACCAGTTGGTGTTCTACAAAAATTGTGATAAGTCTGGAAAGAGAAGAAAAGGGAGAAGAAAATACAATTAATTAGTAAAAATATAAAAATTAAAGTAAATTTAAATATTGAATTAAGAACGCATGTAATTTTTATGATATGAGGTGTGCAGATATTTTAAAATTGTAGTGCGCTATGTCTGGCGGTTGATGATGATGAAATAATGTCTGTACGCCAAGACAAGTAAATTTGGTTATTCCAAAGCGAATTGATCAATTGTCAAAAATGTATTGCAGTTCTGATAAAATGTCAGATTGGAGTTCCCAAACATATGAAAATAAACAAGTAAAAAAGCTATAAGTTCGGCCGGGCCGAACTTTGAATAACCTCCACCATTTGGAACGAATTTGGCAATTCTAAAAAACAATAAAATCCGTTAAAAATTCTGTTAAAATCTTAAAAAATACCGAATGTAGCTGTTATATTAGGGTCTATACGACGTCATGGAAATGCATAGGTAACATTTGTTATAAGCCATTACAATTTTGCGAAACTTAAAAAAAATTCGGTAATAATGTAGATAAAATCATCAAAATACTGAATTTCGGGAGGCACCGTTATATGGGGGCTATGCGAAGACATGGACCTGCATAGGCAATTTACTGTCTTAGGCTGTAGTATCCATTACGAACTTCAAATACCAAATTTGAAACAATTCCGGTGAATGATGTCGCTAAAATCATCAGGTTATTATTTTATATATTTCGAGGTTTTACAAACGGAATGACAAACTTAATATAACCTCCATACTATGGTGGAGGGTATAAAAGACCAGTAGTGCTGGAAAGTTCAGATCTAGTTCAATTGAAGCATTCTCCGAAAAGAATCGCTAAACTAAATCAATCATTTTTCCAGTGTCTCGAAATTGTCCAGATTTTCTAGGGTCTTAAGCTTTACTGAAAAGGTTAGTTCATTATCTGGAATAAACGTTAGTTTAAAAAAAACGACTAGGATTTACACAAATGTTCGAATTCAAACAACAGATTTACTAAAATATACAACACTTCTCGTCAACTACAATTCATAGACATTATACCCTACAAAGGTAGAAAACAATAATTTAAAATTCCCTGAATTTTCATACCTCGATTTGGGAGCTCCAGTTGCTCAAATAGTAGAATAACTTCTTCGTCAAGAAATAATCACAAAAGCGGGATTATCAAAGAAAATACATTTTGTAACGGCAGGACCATAGATTTTGGATTGGCAGGGTGTTAGAGGAGTTTTTAGTAGAAGAAACTTATCATTCTTGGACCATGGATATAGGAATTACTCGTTTTTACTCGGGAGAGAAACTTGCTCGCGAACGGTAGTGTTCCAAGAGTCGGAGTGTTTTACGGAATTTACTTTTCATTCTTTTGTTTTGTGTGGAAGCGCTCCGATTCACTCTTGTTTGAAATGTAAGAATGGAGGTCAAAAGATCGAAATAGGGTAAGATTTTACTCTACACTATCATCTGCATTATTGGTACATCTTGAGCAACGTCTTTGGTTTTGTTTCGTTCAGACCTGGGGGTGAAGTAAATATTCATACATAGAAATAAAACAACGTTATGACAAAAACTAAATGAGTACTCGGCAAGAGAAAAGCATCTGCCCCATTCAAATTGGTTTTCATTCACTCTCGAAAACAATCAAACAGTACTCCCTCTTATTCGAGAACCATAAAATAAAAGATTATACTCGATAATCGCAGGAGTAAAAAAAGGAGAGTGAGACTCGCTCAAATTTACATTTCGGAGCTCCGAAGCTGCTCTAAGAAAAACCAATGATACATTCAGGTACGACTCGCAGGAGTATTCCAGGGTGTATTTCGTTATGGATTAAAGGACTTCCCTATACTTGGCACATTGTAAAAAAAAAATTAAACCAGAGGCTCAACTAGGTTTTCCTCAAATTTATATATTGCTGCCTTTTCGCCCAAATAAAGGTTTTGCCATATTCTAAGATCCTTCTGTAGCTTGAAGAAATCATAGAAGTTTTTATTTGCCCATTGCAAAGACAACATAGTATTTTCCAAAACATATTTACGTTTCTTTATTAAATCAACTCATTTGGCGCCCAATTAGGGGTTTGATACATTGTCGGTACGAATAAAGAAAAGTATCGGGTTCCTATCTTTCATGTTGTATTTTCAAAAAAAAAAATTAATAATAATAGCTTTATTATATATATAATTACAAATTATTATATAATTAAAAATATTGAGTCCAAATGTCAACTAAAACCATACAAACAATATGGAAAATTCTATATGTGGCGCCCAAAATAGGGCTTTTTTTGTTCTAGTATTTTCTCTGATAGCTTTATATTTTCTAAAGGAAGTTTAAACGAATATGTGAATTTGTATAGAAGTGGTAGGTTTCATCGGTGGAAAATCTGCAAGTCCTATGCTTCCCATATTTTCGTTAAAAAAGATACTTTGTATTTTTTGAGTTTATGATATTGACACCTAACTTACTGTTAATTTGTTTCTTGTTGAAACTTTCTTAAAACTTCTATTGAACCTTCCTTCGTATTATACAAAGAATTGTCATTTTTCAGATAATTGTGAAGCTTTGTGGGATTGTGGAAGCACCAGAATTGGTGGACCAATATTGCTTACCCCCGAATTTAAATTTGGAAAAAATTACGACGTAAAAGTTTGAACCAAATCGGATAATCCCTTTTTGCCATATTCTAATTGTCATGGAAATAATTTCGTACGTCACCCTATCAAACATTTATCACATTGAAATAAAGGGTGATTTTTTAAGAGCTATATGATTTCTTTGCAACAACACGTAAACTTCAGAAAAACGCATTCAATCTTTATTTGAATTGATAGAACGATCTTTTTGCTCAGTGTTTGAAGATTATTTCTGCGATTGACTGCGATAGCGCCTCAAAGAGTCCACCCGCTTAAACCAATTTCAGCATAATCTTTCTAGCCGGTACCCCACGAATAAATGCTTTATTTGAAGCGGGCTCGTCTGTATAGACAAGGTTTCGAACATAGCCCCAAAATGTCTAAATGCGTTAAATGGCCGACTTAAGCGGCAAATTAACAGGTCTCGAACGTGAAATGAACTGTTTACCGAACTTACTTCTTAATAAGTTCATTGAAACCACACCATCTTGTTGAAGCCACATGTCATGCAAGACAAGGAGGAATGGTGGGAAGGAGGTGTGTAATACGACAATGGTATCACAAAAACTTAAATAGTGCTGGGCAAGTGTTGAATCTGCTCAATTTCGAACAAATTTTACTTCGACCCAAAAATGAGGAAACCATGTTCAATCCAATTGGAGAGACATCGAATAATTGAATTTGCTCTATCTTTGTTTTTTTTGCTCCCAGGAGCGCTCCCGCTCGAATTAGAGTGCGTTTCACTCTTTCTTCAAATTCGAGCGATTTTTTTTGGAGATTTGAGTATATTTGGTACTCCTTCTTCTGATAATAAATTTTATGAATGCTAATGATCTAATTCTGAATGATATTTATCATTTGGCCAATAAAGACCTATTTTTTTTATTTTCTAGAGAAGAAGATTGAAATAATTGACAAAGCCCGCAACATCTAAAAAAGGTTCACAAATCAAATATTTTTGATTATATCCGTTATTTCCTAAAAGCTTTATAAAAGATTTGTTAAGTTAAATTATCTGTTCAGACAAAATAGTCCTTCCGAAAATGAAAACCTTAAACTGTTCTAAAAGAAATTTTATAATTGGCTGAGAATGTACGTCCCTCAAACCCAATGTTTACCATATCTTTACATTTTAGGCAAATCTAAATGTTGGGGTTTTGTTTAAATTTATTTAAATTCAACAACCCAATTTTAAAATATAAAAAAAATTATATGCCGCAATGGAAAATTATTTCGAAATTTCAAAAATTTAAACCTGCGACAGTCTATTTTTGTCTTTCGGAAATGATATCTTAATATTTAAGTCATTCACGTGCCTGCCTTCATATCTGGATCGATTTTATATTTATTATTTATTTATTCGCCACATTTGAATAAACCATTATATTATACAGTTTATTTTATTTTTTTTTGTATATCTGAAAATAACAAATATCATTCATTGTCTGGAGAAAAAAAAACAAAATTCACATGACTTCTTTAAATATGTGAGCGAATGCATAAAGCCAACGCTGCTGATTTCATAATTAGTTCCTCAAATTCAAATTAATTAATAAATTATATCCCATAATAATTATAGAGCAAAAAAAAATATAACAAAAATAAATATGCAAAGTCAAGCAAAGCTACAAAAACCCCTGCCAGTCACCCTCGCCCCTCAAAGTAACAGTATACGTGCGAATTAATCCCCATTAAACTTCTTCTGCCATTATAAATTTTCGAACAATAATAATAATAACAATCTCATACTCAAAATAATATTTTTGTTTGGAAACAATGAGCCAAGGCATGCCGTTACCCATCGGTGACAGCAAGTAGATCACCACCACATACCAAGTGCCAGTGGAAAATTAAAAAAAAAAAAACAAAATGTAAAAAAATTGCAAAAAAAAAAAACTAAAATTGAAAAGAAAATTTGTTTTTAGTGGTTCCTTTCTTCCGGTTAATCATCATTATGAACACCATTACCACCAGCAACGGCGACAACAATAACAACATCAACAACAACCACATGCTCAACAACACTAGTTGCAGTAACAGCAAACACAATAAAGTTCAATAACACCAAATCAAATAACATCTGCTGTGTATGGATTACACAAAACAAAACAAAAAATGAAAAAAAAAACAACCAAACAACTAATGCTAAAGAAAATGAAGGAAAAACGCTAAAAAGCGAATGACTGCAATGCTGTAGCTTCAGTCGCTGCCCCAGCAGCAGCAGCAACTGCGTTACTTTTCTAATGCCTGTCTGCCTGTTTGCCTGCTAGTCAGCCATCAGCTTGCCTTGCAACAAAATTCGTACTGTGTGTATGGACATCTAATAGACCCATACAGACAAGCCTCCACTGAAGTAACAGACACACACACACACACACACACACAGGCAGAGATACTCTCGTCTATGGCAAGAGTTTTCATATTATTTTCATTATTATGGAGTAGAAAGAAAAACCTACGTAAAAATTTGCCATCAACCACAGTCGACCGACCATCTACCAGCAGCAGCAACAATAAAAACAAAAATTCGTTACTAATAATAATAATAAAATGTACAATAACAAAACTTACAACAACAACTATAGGCTATTATAATGATGAAGAAGCGAGATATTGCATTTTGGGGGTGAAACGACACTTTCCTGATATTTTGGAGTTAAAATGGTCAGAAATTTTTGGTCGGTTTGTCCAACAAAAATATTCCACTTTATCTAATACTGAAAAAATGGTGTTTGCAAAACTTAAAGACCTTTTTTTTCCAATTTTATGCGAATAATCAAAATCTTGAAATTTTTGTGGGGGAGGATTTGGCCGATAAATTCGATATTCACATCAAATTTCTGGTTGAGAAAAATATTGAGACATACCGAGTTTAAAAAGATTCATTGACTTGTTTCGCAAGTTTTTAGGGATATAAGTATTGAAAATTGTGACTCTTTGTGGGGGATGTACCAGAAGGGTGAGTTGATAACCATCATCCTCACAGATGATCTTGCGTTAGAATAAATATGGAATGTGAGAAGTTTAGAAGGAATCAGATGCTTCCTTCGCATTTTCTGAGAGATATATTTATTCAACATTTTGGCCCCTTTGGGAAGAGGTACCCGAAAGAGTAGACCGACACATCCCATCCTCACACCAGATCTTTTGAGATGTGCGAAATTTAAAGAAAATCGGATATTAATTCGCATTTCATGAGACCTATAATTATTCAAAATTTTGACTCGTTGTGTGGGAAGTGTTTCGATATATTTCATCCGCAAACCGTTAAAAATATTGAGATGCGCGAAAATCGAAGACAATCGGACCATTATTTCCCGTTTTATAAGAGTTAAAATTATTCAAAATTTTGACCCTTTGGAGGAGGTACTTGATAGAGTGGGTTGATATTGCCCAATTTTTGCACCTGACCTCGCACTTATAAAAATATTGGGATTTACAAAGTTTGAACGAAATTGGATGATACTTTCTTATTCTATTAAGTCAGTTATTTTCTATGAAAATGTTGAACTTTTGTGGGGGAGGTACCAGATGGAGTGGACCGATATTGGCAATATCCGAACTCCATCAAAATTAGATAATAAAATTACGTTGTACCAAGTTTGTATCAAATCGGGAACTCCCTTTTGAGAGTTATCATGTTCACCAGCCAGACGAATGGACGGACACATTTAGATCGACTCCAAATGTCCTGAAACGGATTTGGTCCAAAGGAACCTATGGTTTAAAACCGTTATTTTGATGAGACACGTTTTCGCCGTATCAAATGATATACCTCTCTAACCATAAGGATGAGGGTATAATTATTTTAATAATTTTCACCGTATCAAATGATATATACCCTCTGTAGCCATATGACCGAGGGTATAAAAATAACGCTCACGTGAAACCCATTATATGGAGGCTATACATACGAAGACGTGGTCCCACATGGACATTTTTTATATTATATAATACCGATTCCGAATTTCAACTACGAAATTTGAAACAATTCCGATGAGTAATGAAGCTAAAATCAGCAAAATGCCGAATATCGGGAGGTGTCGTTATATGGGGTCTATAGGACGAAGACGTGGATTGCATACACGATTTTTTGTTATATGCTGAAGTACCCATTACGAATTTTAAATGCGAAATTTGAAACAACACTGGTAAAAACTGTTGCTAAAATTATAAAAGTACCGAATATTGGAGGTATTTTTATATGGGGACTATAGGAAAACATGGACCTATATGTCTCATTTACGAACTTAACCGGCCTACTGTCAAAATACACATGACTGTACAATTTTAGCTTTCTATCTCAATCCGATCCAAAGATAGTCTGATGAAAACAGACAGACGAACATCGCTAAATCGACTTAGAATTTTACGCTGATCAAGAATGTATATACTTATTTAGGTCTAACATCAGATATCAGGGTCTTCTGATCAAAAATCTTCAGGATCTTCCACTTATATCAACTAAAAGATTTTACTTTTTCCCAGATCCTTGGAAATTCATCGACTGAAAGGGCTTCACTTGGAAAACTGTTCCCAAAAACATCTCTCCCTCCTGAAAACGCAAAATGGTCTTCCTTTTGGAAACTTTAAATCTAGGGACCTTAACGTAAGAAGCGATTTTTCCCATATCTGTGGACAAAGTCTCTGACAACCCAAAATTTTAGATCCTTTGTTATTAAAAAGTTCTTCTTTTGAGGCTTCTTTGGATTAACGGAGAAATCTGCGCCAATTTATTTATTAACATTTTAATGATTTATGACTTAAAATATTCTGCCTTCTGCAATTGTCTCAATTCATTGATCAAGAATGTCACGAGCGGCCTTTATTTCGGGGATTTCTGGCATCTGACATGCTTAACACCATGGACCAAAGTTTTTTACCTGACGAGGATCTAAGATCCATGAATCTATGTTGACGAGAAGGTTATATTTTCTAAGAACTCATAGGAGAACATCTTTGCAAATATCTTCTATCTGATATGGACCTTATGGCTGTAAACATATGTTGACGATATTCTTTCTTCCTTCTGAAAATGCCAAATCAGTAGACCTTCCTGGCGTAGCAGAAATGCCTTTATAAACAAAATTTTCGGTATATTTTCAAAATATGTAATTTTGGAGAGTCTGGCCCTTGGACCATTCCCTGGCTAGATCTTCATTCATAAGAAGAAGAAGAAGCTATCCTAATTTTGCAAATCCACGATTTCCGTATGGAGTTTATAGAATTCCAAACTTCAAAGCTCAAGACCTCTATTGGCATGTACTTTTTAGCTTCTAATAACCAAAAATCTGGCCTAAATTTTGTAAAACAGCTCTTTTTGCCAGGGAACCGTGACAAAATTGTTGATCATTTCAGATAAGATGTTTTCTATCTAATGAGAGCCTCGAAGTTCTCTTCCTTTTCACAACAATAAATCTGTAGGTTTACATTAACAAAAAGTTTGTAGGTTTACATTAACAAAAAGTTTAATTCATAACAGATTTTCCTATTAGTTCCATAGATTTCGCCCCAAACCACCATTTCCAAATCTTTGATTAAATTATTTTTTTATTTTATTTTTTAATTTATTTATACCAAAAAATCCAAAAACAAAACTTTGGAAGAATGGCAACCCTACGTGACAATCTTCGAGTAGTGCAACACTAAATTGTGCCCCTCAATATATTGTTGGAGTTATTGTTGTTGTTGTCGCTAATGTTGATAACGATCAGCTGCAATAGTCACAAGCCGCCACCACCAACACCAACATCATCATCATCATTATTATTGAAATTGTCGTGGTCGCGGTGGCCATCACCACAACAAGCTCTCATTATTCCACGTTGGTGTTAGTGTTGTTGCTGGTCTTTCTTTTTGTCATCATCATTATCACCGCCATCATCGTCATGATGTTGATTTATCATCACCATCAAGTTTTTGCATGTCGGGCGATACTTGAAACCAGGCACGAACGAACACAAATACCATTTAACCGAGACTCCAGCAGCAGCAACAGCAACAATCAACTACCCCCCATGGTACCAAATGGTGTTTAGCCGAACCAAAAAACAAAAAGAAAATTCGTAAAATACCAAAAACCGAAACCCAACAAAAGTCGATCTACCCTTCTTTCATTTCCTCACCATGCACACAACCACAAGAACAACAACAGCAGCAGCGACAACAACATAATACCATTAGACAGCGGCAACAGCATTCATCCTCGTCGTCATCGTCGTCGAGCTGATGATGATGATGAAGCCAACCATAGACAACAACAACAACCATCACCATTGAAATGAAAATGCGAAAATAGAAAATGAAAAGAAAACTCTTGAAAATGTTTCGAACCAGATAAACCATCCATCCATCCATCGTCGTCGCCATCGTCATCATCGCCGTAGCCATAGCCATCGTTGAGGAAAAACGCTTTACATAACATGTTATTGAACTATGAAAACTAAAATGCAATAATAGCAACAACAACAACACCACCACCAACAACAATTACAACATCAGCTGCATTACCATGGTGAAGCGAGAGTAAAATGGCAAAAACAACAACAAGAAAAGTGGTTTATGTGTTGTTGCCACCACTGTTGCTTTTATTTCAAATGCATTTTTTTTCTTTCGTTTCGCGGAGTTTGGTGGTATGGACAGTGGTTACGGGAGAGATTTTTGGAGGGAAATCAAAGGCAAATTATAGGTAAAACGGAATTTTTTCTATATGAAAGACCTCGGATATACTTATATCTATGATAGAACTACAAAAGTTATATATTTTATAGTATATCTTCAAATGATTTTTATTCTCTCTTAAAACACCTTCCGAAAATATTCCATCTTTAAAATGCTTTCTTTCTTTAGAAATCACAAAATTGATCTTCTTTCTATAGAATATTTGCAAATTGTCACTTTCTATCGAAGAACTTAAAACAAGGCTTCTTTCTTTTGAAGGACCTTCGGAAAATTCTTTCTAATTTTCTATGGAAGACCCTTGAAAGGAACTCTATTTACATAAGATTTTCACACGGTATTTTTTCTATAGAAGATCCTCAAAAAAGGTGTTTTATTGTGGGGGACCTCCTAAGGTTCTTTTTTCTACAGAGGACTCTCAAAGGTCCCTGTTCTTATGGAAAACCCTCAAATGGCTTTGTTACCACAGGATACTTTTGAAAGTATTTTTTTAGAAGACCTTAAAAATACAATTTTTAATTAGAAAAAATTTTAACAAATTTAAAGAAAAGAGAAAAAATTCACTGTAAATAAGATCTTTAATAGAAATTCGAAAAGTCTGCTCTAGAAACCAGATATTCAAAAGGGATGGGGTTAAAAATTCTGCTCTTAAAGTATATTTTTTAAAAGGCTTCTCTAGAGGTAGACCTTCAAAAGATTTTCTCATTAAATTAGACCTTAAAATGGACTTCTCAAAAGCGAAATCTTCCCAGTAACAGGTCTTCAAAAGGTCTTTTCTAAAAAGAATACCTTCGAAGCACTTCTCACCTAAGAAGATTTCAAATGTGGTTTTCTCTAAAGTTGACCCTCAAATGATATGTTCATCAGAGAAGAATCTCGAAAGATCCACACACTGGAAAAGAATTTCTAAATATCTTATATTTAAAGAGAAATCCTAAAAAGAAATCTTCCCAGTAAAGGGTCTTCTCTTAAAAAGAATACCTTCAAAGGTCTTCTCTCCTAAGAAGGCTTCAAATGGTTTTCTCCCTAAAGTTCACCTTCAAATGATCTGTTCTTCAGAGAAGAATTTTAAAAGATCCACCCACTGGAAAAGTCCTTCTGCTTAAAGAGACCCCTCAAAAGAATTTCCTCCACAATAGACCTTCAGAATAACGTACATTCTTCAGAAAAGATCTTCTTATTCTAAAAAAATAATACCATCTAAAGACTAGTTAGAAGTCTGATAAGACCATCCGAAGGCTTTACATGTAAGAAGACCTTCAAATAGTCTTCCTTTAATAGATCCAGATCCTCAAAAGATCTGCTCTATAATGAAAACCTTTAAGAGGTCTTCTCCCGAAGGAAAAGGCCTTTAGTAGGACTATTTTTTAAAGAACTTCAAATGCTATTTTCTACAAAGAAGACCTCCAAAGGGTCTTTTCACCAAAAATTGGCCTCAAAAGATCTTCCCACTAAGGAGGACCCTGAAAAGATTTCCTCTCTTGAAAAGGCATTTAAAAGAATTTACCTCTAAGGAAGACGTTGACAAGGTATTCTATCTAATTAAACTCCTTAAAAAATCTTCTTCCTCAGGAATAACTTCTAAAGGTATTCTCGCAAAAGAAGACCTCTTAAAGATGTTCTCTCTAAAGAAGACCCCCAAATAATATAATCTCTTAAAAGAATTTTTCAAAAGGTCTTCTCATATAAGAATATATTCTCTCTAAAGAAGGCTTTTTAACTGTAAACTTTCTTACAACAGACAGAAAGAAGACACCGCAAAGTTACCTATCTTCAAAAAATCTTTCTATAGTCTCTTATAATACTAGTAGGTCTTTTTAAAGAACTTCAAATGATATTTTCTACAAAGAAGACCTCCAGGGGGTCTTTTCAACAAAAATTACCGTCAAAAGATCTTCTAAGGAAGACTTTGATAAGGTATTCTCTCTTATGAAACCCCTTAAAAGATCTTTTGCCTTAGGTCTATCTTCAAAAGGTATTCTCTCTAAGGAAGACTTTGAAAAGATATTCTCTCTAAAGAAACCCCTTAAAATATCCTTTGCCTTAGGCATATCTTCAAAAGGATTTCTCTCTAAAGAAGGCCTCTAAATTATCTTCCCTAAAAAAAGTTTCAAAATATCTTCTCACTGAAGAATGACTTATAAATGTCTTCTATCTAAAGAAGACTTTTAAACTGTCAACTTTCTTAAAACATGCCTTCGAAAGGTTATTTTTTCTATAGAAGACATTGAAAATTTATTTTCATTATTGAAGCTCTTTGAAAGGTCAGTTCTCTAATGAAAAAAATTAAAACATTTATCACGAAGAAGATTTTCTAAAGGTCGTCTCTATAAAGCAGAACTTTTAAAGGACTTTCTTCTAAAAAAGACCGTGAAAAGGCCTTCTCTCTTAGAACATTCAGAATGTCTTCCCTATAAAAGTACCCTCAAATGTCTTTTCTCTATAAGAAGACCTTCAAATGCTTTCTCTCTAGGAAGACCTCCAAGTGCCCTCTCTCTAGGAAGACCTTCAAGTGTGTTCTCGCTAAAGAAGCCCCATAAAGTTACCTATCTTCCAAAAATCGTTTTTCATCTTTCTATAGAAAGGGTCTTCCTCTTAAAATACTGCACTCAAATCGTCTTCTTACTATAGAGTACATCTTAAAAAAGTTGTTTTGTCTGGAAGATCTCCCGAAAGCCCCTTGTATATAGAAGACTTTCAATAGGAGGCCTTCAAAAGTTATTTTTCTAAGGAAGATTTTCAAGTTTCCCCTTTTGTTTAAAAACGCATTAAAGATATTCTTTTGCTTCAGAAGACCCAGAAAAGGTCTTCGTTGTATAGAATACATTCAAAAAATTTTTTTCGTTCTCTTTAATATCTTGAAAACGTATTTGTTCTATAGGAAACTTCAAAGAAGCCATCTACGGAAAAACTCGAAAATATCTTGAAAGGGGATTCTTCCCACAGAGGACCTCAAAAAGCTCTTAAAATAGAGATCCATGAATCTTTCTTCTTTGAGTTTATATAGAAGACTTTCATAAATCTTCTCTCTGTGGACGAAATCGAAAAGGCCTCCTCTTTAAAGAAGTTTCGAGGAGTTCTTTATATAGAAGATTTTCTTAATATCTTCTGTATATGGTAGGATTTCAATATCCTTTTAATAATATGCTTCCTAAAAATCTGTTGAACCTCTTCTTTTTAAAGAAGTCCTATACATCTTCTTTCTTCAGAAGGTTTTTAAAATATATTTGTTTAGATGACCTTCAAATTGATTTTCTGTAAATAAGACCTCTAAAAGATTTCCATAGATGTCCTTTTAAAACACTTGTTTCTTTAGAAGATCTTTGGTATAGAAGATATGCTAATTTTTCTACCGTCCTTAAATAGAATATTTGGAAAGGATAAAGAAGCCCTCCAAATTAAATTTTTTCCATAGAAGACCTCGAAAAGACCGCCTTTTTATAGAACTCCTTAGGAAACTCTCTATAGAACTCCTTTTATATGGAAACTCTCGAAAAGGTCTTCCTTCCACAGAAAACCTCTAGAAGCATTTCTTTATATAGACTTTTAAAATCATCCTCGTTCTAAAGAACACCTTAGAAGGATTTCTGTAAAAAAAAATATTTTTTTTTCATGGAAGACGGTCTCTCTATAAAAAGATCGTTTTCTAAAGATGGTTTTTGATAGGTATTTTGGCTGTAGGAGACCTCTAACTTCAAATATTTAATTGTGGATTTGAACTGCTTACTCTGTTGTTGTTTTGAGAGAATCCTTACAAGCGATCACACTTCTATGATAATTTCCTTCACAAATTTTAAGCGAATAAATCCCCCTTTTAACCCACTGTGCATCTAATTACAGTGCAGATGGATGGTTCAATGCTTCTTCTATTGCATGCGGCCGCCGAGCTATGTAATTTGTGTGTGCTGCTTTCCCAATGCATTTTCCATTTCGTTTCAATTTTATTTTTCTAATGTGCACATTTTATTATTGTATGGTGTTGTTGTTGTGTTGCCATAGTTGCAATCGGGTGCTGCATTTGTTGTTGCTGCAGCAGCAGCAGCGGAACAAATGCATTGTGCCGCATTGCATTGCTAACTTCATTTAGCCAACCACAGCCAAATTCATTGCAAGTGAAAGTCGAAGCGCGACTACAGTTCGTTAACATTGAACTACGTGAGTGTGGCATAGCGACAGCCACAGCCAGTCACAGACGATAGACGGCAGACAAAAAAAAACCAAAACAACAACGGCAACGGCGATGGTAAGTGAATTGCTTGCCACGGCAGGGCGACAAAGGAGAAGATGAAAAACAACAACCGGGAGAAGGCACAAATGACAACAATGGATATTAGTATTAGCAGCGACAATAGCAACAACAACTGCGACAGCAATTCTAATATGTAAAATGTAGAAAAGCAGGAGACACAGCAAGAGGAACAACAACTACAAAACTAAAATAAAATTAAATAAACAGCCGACCGACAGACCGACCGGACAAGGCAAACGAACCAAACAACTCTCAAGTCTCTGGCTTTTGATCATTTCTAATAATGGCGAAGATCATGATAATGAAGTTAATAACAATTGTTGTTGTTTTTGTTGTTGCTATTGCTGCAATAGACAATGGCAAGCCAACAAAATGGGTTGGAACCACCACCCATCCAATCCATCCAACTGAATGGCCATAGAATTAGAGTTGGTGATCTTCGAACTTCATGATTTTCAATTTTTGCCATTAGCAACTTCATCATCGGCATTGTGCTATTGACAATAGCAAACCAGCACTGGAGTGGGTTTTCCACAAGCGAAAGCAATTACAGCCACAGACACACACACACACACATCCACAGCCATGAAAACATTTGCGAATGTTTTCTTTCAATGACTGGGAAACTTGTTTCGTTGCATTTCGATTTCTTTCCTCTCCGCCATGGGCTTTGTTGCATTTGCATTAGCGCTATACGTTATTCAATAGATACAATAACAATTTATAGATGTGGCCGATGTTGTTGTTATTGCCGCTCCTAGCAGATTGCATTATGAGGCGAAGGCGATAATGGTGTTGCTGTTGTTGCTGTAACACAGCCTATATTAGACAACTACAACAGCAGCAACATCTTTCATCCAGTGTTTTTTCTTTTCTTTTAATAATCGCCAAGCATTAGAAGACCAGCCAGTATCAAGTTTTATGACTCCTCTTCAGCCGGTTGTTACTTCTACTTCGTTTCAAGCATTGCCTTGGACAACTTCCTTCCCTTTGCACGTCACTGCATTGTTTCATTTCAATTCATTCTTCTGCATTGGATGTTGAGTCTTGTCTCAAATGCCATCGAACATGCAACATACAAACTGCCAACATGCAACATTTGCAAGACAGTCTTGGCAATTCTTATTTTAGAGAAACAAGGGAACCTGGTCTTGAATTCTAGAACAATTTCAAATAAATTCTAGTTCAGCAAGAATGTGTTATATGGGTTATAATAATATTGGTGGGTACTGTATACAATAAAAGCGTTCTTCTTACTTTTGTTGGAATCTCGATATCCATGAAAACCTCACTCTTACAACAACAATAAAGAGCAAACATGTTGCAGCAAGAGTGAATTTCTAATCCACATCGAGATTCCAAAAAAAAAAGGAAATTTCAAATACACTTTTCCTTTATTTATTTATTAAAATACACACACACAAACATTTATTTCTGTACTGCCTTTTACTGTCGATTTATGTTGTGAAAGAGAAATGAAAATGAATTCTATTTTACACACACCCAATATCGGTTGTGGATTTTAGAATTGAGCCACAAATGATGACTAATAACGCTCAATTAGTTGTTGTAGTATTTTGTTGTTATTATTAAATATTCGTTGCACAAAATGTCAAATGTGCATAAATGGGGGTTTAGCAATCAGTTTTTTAGAGGCAAAAGCATCAATTTTATTAAATACTAAATAATTCATCAATCCATCAACAGATGAGGCCAAAATGTGCCTCATCGAAATAATGGTTTTAGGGCATTTGGAGTCGATATTTGGAGTGGATAAAATGTGAAATAACAAGTAAAAAAACATTAAGTTCGGCCGGGCCAAACTTTTAATACCCTCCACCTTAGGGTAAAAGAAATGTGGCAAAAACCACTAAAATGCCGAATATCGGGAGGTACCGTTATATGGGTGCTACACCAAAACATGGACCTTTAATTACAATGTTTCGCCACACGAACTAGGATCCACAAAATACCAATTTTTAGACAAATCCGTTAAAAATATGACAAAAAACTAAAATATCGAATATCGGGAAGTACCTTTATGGGGGCTATACCACAACGTGGACCTATACATGCAATGTTTTGCCACACGCACAGGGACCAGTTATGACCTACAAATACCAATTTTCAGACAAATCCGTTAAAAAAAGTGGCATAAATAATCAAAATACCGATTATCGGGAGGTACCGTTATATGGGGACTATACCAGAACATGGACCGATATATCTCATTTGCAATACCAACCATCCTAGACACAATGCAAATTGCTCTGCTAAATTTTAGCACTCTACGTCAAATAATATGGGCTGTATCGTGATTTCAACAGATAGACGGACAGACGGACATCGTTAAATCGACTTAGAATTTTATGCTGATTATAAATATATGTACTTTATGGGGTCTAAGACGAATATTTAAGGATGTTACAAACGGAATGACAAAGTTAATATACCCTCCTTTCCAAGGTGGAGGGTATAAAAATCCGATTATTTTCAAACTCATCCCAATATTTCTATCAACACAAGATCAGGCGTGAAAATGGGAAATGTCGGACCACTTTTTGTGGAACCTCCCCCACAACTGGTAAAAAATTTCGAATAATTATATCTCTCATAGAATTTGAAATAAGCACCCGATTCTCATCACAGTATTTCTATTAACACATGATCTGTTGCAAATATGGATATATATATATATATCGGTTCACTTCTTCGGAATTTCTCCACAAAAGGGTCTTATTTTTGAATAACAAACGCTCATAAAAGCGAAATAAACATCTTATTCTCTTTTAATTTCGTACAATCCAACGTTTTTACTAGCGAAAGATCTGGTGACGAAATGGGATTAATGTGTCCATTTCTTCTGGCACGTCCCCTACCAACTGCTCAAAATTCTAAATAACGAAACGCTGATAAATTTCGACATAAGTTATCTGATACTTTCTACATTTTACACATTCCAATACTTCGATTAACACAAGATTTGGTTTAAAGGTAATATATATCGGCCCACATGCTAGCACATCTCCCACACAGGATCAACATTTTCATTATTTAAATCTCTCAAAACTTGCGTAACAAGTAAACGATTATTTTTAAACTTGGTGAATATGGAATCTACCGGTCCACTCCTCTATATATGGTACCTCACGCATATTTCAACATTTTACCAAAATTATCACATATCTCATAAAATGTGAAGGAAGTAGCCGATATAGTCCAAATATGGACAATTGTAATATTTATATCAAACTTAGGTCAGATATGAAATGGATAATATTGGCCCACTCTTTCCGAACTGTCCTCTCATAAAGGGTCAACAGTTTAAATAATCACAAAGCAAATCAAAATATATTAAAACAAGCTAAAAAGTATAAATCGGTTCTGCCGACAGTGACCCTTTGTGGGTGAGATACAAGAAGGGTTTCGCAGCTATACATCATTTTCACAACAGATCTCGTGTTAGCAAAAATGTTTGTATGCGTGATATTTGAAGAGAGTTGAATGCTTATTTGGTTTACTTTGGGCGTTTGGTTTCTTAAAATCTTGAACCATGTGGGGTAGGTATCAGAAAAAATGGTCCGATCCCTAACATCTTTATAGCAGATCTTGCGTTTATGAAAATATTGGGATGTGCCAAGTCAGAATGGAATCGGATGTTAATTTCACGTTTTATGAGCTCGATGGATATTTTGATTTTGGGGGAGGTACTAGAAGGAGAGGACCGATATATCTCATCTTCACAAGAGATCTCGTGTTAGTAGATTGTGTGAAACATAAAGAGAACCTGATGCTTATTTCGGATTTTACAAACGTTTTGGTTATTCAAAACTTTGACCCTTTGTGGGGGAGGTCCGATCTCTACCGCCTTTATAACAGATCCTGTGTTGAAAGAAAAATTCAGACGTGCCAAGGCTAAATGGAATTGGATGTTAATTTGGTGTTTCATTAATATTCAAAATTTTGACCCTTTGTAAGGGAGGTACCAGAAGGAGTGGACCGATATATCTCATCTTCACTCCAGACCTTGGGTTAATAAAAATATTGTTTTGTGTGTAATTTGAAGAAAATCGGACACTTACATCACAAAAATTATAATTATTATTAGAACCTTGTTGGGGGAGGTACTGATATTGTCAATTTTTGCACCTGACCTAGCTTGATGTAAATATTAGGTTTTGCAAAGTTGGAGCAAAATCGAATTATTTCTTTTCTTTCTCTGCAGAAAATATTTTGTTTATTTTGTTCGAAAATTTTGACGTTTTGTGGGCGAGTTACCAGAAGGACCGATGTATTCCACATTGGCACCAGACCTTAGGTTGATAAAACTATTGGTTCTGTGCAGTTAAATATTTTTATTGAAAAGATCGGTCTTTTGTGGGGGAGGTGTCAAAAGGAGTGGACCGATATATTCCATCTTCTCACTAGATATTGGGTTAATAAAAATATTGTTATGTGTGTAATATGACAATCGGACACTTACATTACAGTAAAATATTTTAATTGAAAAGTTTGACCTTTTGTGGGGGAGGTTCCAGAAGAAGTAGACCGATATTACCCATCTCCGAACTCGATCTAAGTTTGACAATAATATTACGATGTACCAAGTTTGGACCAAATCGGATGTTCCCTTCGAGAGTCATCGTGCGCACCAGTCCGACAAACGCACCTCGCTAGATCGACTCAAAATGTCCTGAAACGGATTTGGTCCAAAGAGACCTAGGTTGTAAAACCATTATTTCGACTAGGTACTAACTAGATATAAAAACTGGGAAGCAAAATGATCCGAATAGTCCACTACAAAGTAATGCAAAACTTCTGAATTAGATTGAACATAAGGGATATTCTTCGAAAATTTAAATCAATGGAGCTTATTTTCCTCATTCATTAGAATGAAGTGCATTTGCAACGAAAAAAAGGAATAATTTTTGGCTGTGAGACATAAAACAGCCCTTATATTTAGAAAAAAGTATTGTGTGCGAATGGAACATTTACTTTAAAAATACAACGTGCTACTTGTTTGTCGGCCTAGTATAACTACTAGGTTAGAAGACTGATTGGTAAGAAGTTACTCATTATTTGGTAAATGTTTGCTGGGAAACTTTCTGAAGAACCCCTAGCTTATAGGATGCCTTGGCGTACCCTTTCAATATACATCATAGCGAAAGCTGTCCTCCAATATTTAGGAGTTTAAAAATCTTTTTATAAATCAAAGGAAAAATCCAAAATTTAATAACTCTACCTCACATCACATGCATCTCAAATTGTTATTTCCAAACCTCATTTTCCACCCCGAAAATAGGGATTTCCCATGAAAAAAAAGGAATCAATTTATTTTGAAACGAGTAAAAAACATTAAGTTAGGCCGGGCCGAACTTTTAATACCCTCCACCTTAGCGAAATGGAAACATTAGAACCAATTATGATCCACAAATAGCAATTTTTAGACTTATTCGTGGGAAAATGTGGCAAAAATCATCAAAATACCGAATATCGGGAGGTATCGCTATATAGGGCTATACAAAAACGTGGACCTATACATACAATGTTTCGCCACAAGGACTAGGACCCATTATGGCCTACAAATACCAATTCTCAGACAAATCCGTGAAAACATGTGGCAAAAATCATCAAAATACCGAATATCGGGAGGTATCGTCATATGGGGGCTATACGAAAACGTGAACTGACATGGCCCATTCATGAACTAAACCTACCTACTGGTAAACTAAGCATGCATGCAAAATTTTAGCCTTCTATCTCAATTTGTTCGAAAGATAGCGTGATAACAACATACAGACGGACATCGCTATATCGTCTTAGAATTTTACGCTGATCCAGAATATATATACTTTGTAGAGTCTATTATGAATATTTCGAGGAGTTACAAACGGAATGACAAAGCTAATATACCTTCCACAGAATGGTGGAGGCTATAAAAAATAAAAAAACCAGCAAAGAAAGTCTTAAAGTCGGGCGGGCCGACTTTATAATTCCCTACACCACTTTGCTAATTTAGTAGAGCTCCTCATAACAATTAAGATTTTTGTGGGAGAATTCAATCATACACGCTATAATTAAATTTAAAGTTCAAAGGGCTAAATATGCCGAAGCAATTGTATCTTTTAAATTCGGACTTGTATTGTATATATATATATGTATATATATGGGTGCTATATCCAAATCGGAACCGATCTCAGTAAAATTTGGCAAAGATATTTCTGAGCTGTATTTGATATATTTCCCTGAATATCGTTGTTACGGAGTGCATATTACGGCTGTGGGTAACAAATATAACAAATCGGATGAACAATATATATGGAAGCTATAGCTATAGCTGAACCGATCTTCACCAAATTTGACATACTAGCTTCTAGACTAAATTCGGTCGTAAGTGCCAAATTTCATCCCATTTGGACAAATATTAGAGGTTTGGTGCACAATAAAAAGTAAATCGGACGAAGTTATATATGAGAGCAATATCCAAATCTGAACCGATCTCGATAAAATTTAGAAAATGTATTTCTGAGCTGTATTTGATATATTTCCCCAAATATTGTTGTTACAGAGTGCATATTACGGCTGCGGAGGACAAAAATAACAAATCGGATGAACAATATATATGGGAGCTATAGCTATATCTGAATCGATTTCGATCAAATTTGGCATACTTATTTTCAGGTCTAATTTGGTTGTATGTGCAAAATTCCATACTATTCGGGCTGATATTACACGTTTGGTGCACAATAAAAAGCAAATCGGACGAAGATATATATGGGAGCTATATCTAAATTTTGACCGATTACCTCCAATTTCAATAGGGTTCGTACTTGGGCCAAACAAACGATTTGTGCAAAATTTTATTTGGATAGTGCAATAAATGCGAACTGTACTTTGTTTACAAAAATACATGGACAGAGGGACGGACGGAAAGACGGACGGACATGCATAAATCGACTCAGAATGTGATTCTATGCAGATCATCAAAAGGAACTATGGGTCAATCTCGTTTCCTTTTGCCTGTTACAAACAAATGTACAAAGATACCACCTTGTGGTGTAGGGTATAAATATTCAAAATCTAATAGCCCAACCTTCAAATTTGAATCACCCCACATGCATTTCAAATCATTATTTCCAAGCTTCATTTTCCACCCTGAAACTAAGGATTTCCCATGAAATTAAACAGGCATCGATCGATTCTGAAAAACAGTCGGTTTTACTTGAACTTGACATTAGACGCAATCCACCGCCAAGCCCGTCCAAGAGGTTACAATCACTTATAATTATCACAATATTTGCTTTAATTGAAATGTTAATAGAGCGAATATCAGTCATTTGTTGCTATAATATTGAAATTAATTAACTACAGATGTGGGTCTTTGTACATTCTGGCTCTGTTTATATATGAGTGTATGTGTGTGTGTGTCAGAATATGTGCCGTACGTTTTAGTATTAATTTAAACTGTCAACTTGTAACAAATCTACATATTACTATAGCCTAGCTAGCTGCTGGTGCTATATGGTGATTGTTGTTGTATATAGCTAGGAAATTTTCTTTGTTTCAACAAAAAAAAAAGAAAAAAACTATTATAACTGATAATTCAAATGCTCGCACACACTTGGTTATATACCTACATACATACATACATACATGGGTATACAGATGACAGCAGAGCAACACTTACCTTTTTTTCGGTTTGTTGATATTTTGTTGTTGCTGTTCTTATTAATTAATAGATTTTTCTTTTTCTTTTTTGAAATTATTTACAAAAACCAAATACTTTGTTGTTTCAATGATTTGTTGATTTTGTTGTAAATGTGTAAAGCAAAGAAAGGTCATCAATGAAAGGCAGTGCGTTTGTTCGGGTAGATTAGAGATTTCAGCAGTCACCACCAAAAGCTCGGCCAATGAGCAATGCATGGGCTTTAGCAATGACAATGGTGAGCTGGATTTTTTTCTTTTGCAATGAAGAAAGACGTTTTCGATTTTATGATGGAGTTCAAGTGTTTTTTTGCATTTTTTTTTAAATTATTGCTAATTTGGCATGATTGTTTTTTGTTTTTATTTTTACTTCTTTTTTATGTTATTATTCTAACATGTTGTGTTTCATTTTCTTTTGTTTTTTTTTTTCCTTTTCGTGTATTTGGATGAAGCTGTTTTGCTAGCTGTTAGATGATTGTTGCTTGCCGAATCATATGATGATTTGATGATGATGGTGATGATTAGAGATGCTGCATTGACTCGCGTCGAAAACACGCGATTTACGATTGCTGTATCATTTTATCGACATACCATTTGGAAGAGCACAGGATTTGATTTTACAACGTATCCTTTTAATGAACGGTGTCCCGATCTTAACATCAACAAATCCCACACGTTGTCTTTGGGGACGCATTTATAGTTGTTGTTATGAACATGCATCGAATTAGATCATGTGTTCTGCAAATGAGAGAGAGAGAGTGGGAGAGAGAGAAAAATCACACATTAGTTGTTGTTCATTTCAAGGTATTGAGTAGTAAAAAGAAGGGCAGAGCTCCACTTATACAAAATGTGAATAGCAATTGATAAGGGCCGGTAGGGCGTATGAGTAATACATTAATTCAATTATTGATTATACGACCCTACGGACAACACTATTTCAAATAAGGGTGCAAACTAGTTTTTTAATGTCATAAAAATGATAATAACGAACAAAGTTTCTGAACCAAAAATATTTTTTCTATAAAATAAAGATTAAAAAAACAAATTAAAAACTATCTTGCCGATAGATGTATACCCTCAGCCAATGTTCAACTATTAAAATATGTTTTGACTTCTGTTATGATTATTCAAATGTTTGACCATCTATGGAGTAGGTTCCGAAAGAATTGGCCAATATTGTTCATTTCGTATCGGACCTAAATAAATATGATATAAATATTGCGACGTTCCAAGTGTAGGCTATATTGGTTACTTCCATAAGATATATGATCATTTTTAGAAAATGCTAAAATGTGCCTGAGGTACCAGCTATAGTGGGCCGAAGTTTAGAAATTGATATGTGGAAAATCACAAGAAAATCGAACATTCATATACAATTTTATGTGAAATCTTTAAATCCGAAAAAATTTCATAATCATCTCAGGTTTATGGTTGAGAGAAATATTTAGATATAGCAACTTGTGAAGAATCGCTGACTAGTTTCGCAAGTTATGACAGATAAAAGTATTGAAAATCGTCACCCTTTGTGAGTGAGGTGCCAGAAGCGGTGCGCAGAAATATATATGGATATTCAAAATTTTGAGCCTTTGTGGAGGAGGTTCCAGAAGGATTGGCCCAATCTCTACCATATTTATAAAATATCTTGTGTTGATGAAAATATTGTGATGTACCAAGTCTGAATGGAATCGGGCGTTATTTTCGCTATTTTGTGGGGGAGTTGCCAGAATGAGTGGACCGATATGTTATATTTCTACATCAGATTCTACTCAAAATATTTGACGAGAACCAGATGCTTATTTCGAATTTTATGATCGTTTTGATTCCAAATTTTAACCCTTTGTGGGGGAGGTACCAGTTGGAAATGTCCGATCCCTATCATATTTATAACAGATCTTGCGTTGATCAAAATGTTGAGATGCACCAAGTCAGAATGGAATCGGATGTTAATTTCGTGTCTTATGAGCTTCATGAATATTAAAAAAATTGACCCATTGTGGGGGAGATACCAGAAATAGTGGACCTATACAGGGTGAGATAAAAAACTGCAACAAAGTCAAACGCCATATTTTTACTTTTTTAAATATTTATTGAATGAAAAAATGTCGGAAATAGCATCAATTTTTAGAAAAAGTTTAGATTAGATTAGATTCGAATTGGTCACCTTTGGCACGAATTATGGCCTTCAGACGGCGAATGAAACCGTCACACGCTGCCCGAATGTTGCTCTGCGGTATTTTGGCCCATTCCGGGCACGGCGAAGCGCTTGCTTGAGGTGATCGACACTTTGGTATTTTTTAGTGCCAACCTTGCTTTCCAAAATACTGCATACTCAATAATCCAACGGATTGGCATCCGGAGATTTTGGTGGCCATTGAGCGCTGGAAATGAAGCGAAGAACCTCATTTTGTAAGCATTCTTGGTGGCGTGTGCTGAGTGCGGTGCTGAGTCCTGTCGGAATGTCCAAGGCCAAAATGTTTGCGTGCCCAATGCTTTAATACACCCTCCAATATTCCGCATTTATTCTGATGCCACGGTCGATTTATTCGAGCGGAGAGTTCTGGTCTCCAACCAAAAGTGCACATTTTGAGTTGACCTCTTTGGCAAGTAAACACGATCATTTTGTTTGTTTACAAACTGCTGGACAACGAATGTTTACTCATTGGGGGAAACCAAATTCGGCAGTTCATCACTTCCGGCTAAGCACAAGCGAAGCAACTCTTTAGATCTTTTGAGTCTGTTTTCTTTCCGTTGCGGTGTAAGTTCTTGCACTTTTTGGAATTTCAATGACTTTGCCGAATGAAATATTACGATATGGGTGTCATTATTTGAAATATCATGTTGGCAACTTTAAAAGGGGATTATTCACTACCGAAAACATTAGTTGACATTTAAAATTTAATTTAATTTTAAATTGACGAGAATACGAACAATAAAATAATCGTTTACAATTTTTACTGGACAAATTTGGTAGAGCAAAAAATGGTATTATTTTATATCAACATTATATCAATAAAAATACAAGTTCTGAGATTTTATAATATTAATTCAAACCTCTCATGGCATTTCCGGAAACTTAAAAATTAACAAACCCTGTAAAACAACTTTGATTTCAAGATGATACTAACGAAAGCAAAACAAGCCAAGTTGTTGAACGACTCTCAAGATACAGAACTTTCAATTAACCAAAAAAAAAAAAAAATAAATATATGAAAGACCCTAAACTTTTTGATAAAGCTTACAAACATTTACTTCCGCTTTTGTTCCTTACCGGGCAACTATCTAACGTATGATTAATTTATTATTACTTGGAAAACAATAAAAGAATAACAACAAAATCCTATTGGATACGAACGATTAGTAATTGTAAAATGTTGCCTGCCTAGCTGATAGATTACCGCTTACAAAAAAAAAAAAAAAACAAAACAAAATAACTAAAACCGGCAACCGGTTTTCACAGCTGTTCACCATTTTCTTCTTGACAAATAACAGCAAAACAAACAATAACAATGGCATTTCTAAATATTTTTCTCTTTTGTTTTATTTCCTTAAACAAAAATGCAGTTTTTTTGTTGCTGCTGTTGCAGTGGTTTCTTTGTATTGCCTGTCATGTCGATGTGCAATATGAAACACGAACAACAACTACGACAACAATAAGCTTTGCAAAATGAAATGAAAAAGAAAGCTTTTCATTTGCAATAACAATCAAGCGCAGCGGCAACAACAAAACAAAGCTCAAAAAGTAAACAAACACATCGGGCCGTCAGTCAGTCAGTCAGGCAGGCCGGCCAGCCATCCAGCCAAGCAATTTGAAGTGCAATGGAAATAATCAACATTTTCTGGTTATTGAAAAATATTACGAAGAAAAAAAAAAACAAACCTAAAAAGTGACGTTACAATTTTGAGGGGGTTAGAGGGGGGTTTTGGCTTCATTTCTATAGTTTTGCTAATTATAACCAATGCCTGGCCAATGCAGAGGTGGGGGAGTCAATTGTCAATTGTGCTTGAGTGCGTGCCTGAAGCAGTCCATATTAAAATTTTCTTTCCGCTCACTGTGCGTACGCTGTTGTTTTCGTTGTTGTTGCTATTTCTTTATCTATTAACCAAATACAAATTCTTTACATCGGCGTATTGGTATGTGTGAGTTTGACTTTTTTTCACAGCCTATGAAATAATTAATACAAAACTTATTATTAATTGTTTTATTTTTACTTTGAAAACAACAGAGCAAAAAATAATAACAACAACAACAAAACCCATATTCAGTGCCAACATCAATTGTCCACCACTGTGTATGAGTAATATACGGAAAAGTATATTTTTTGAATTACTTTTTCGTCGATACTTACAGACGGTTTGGTCAAATGAACGAGAGCTTCGATTGGACTTGGAAGTGAACTGTTTTTTCTTTTCAAAAATAATAAAATCTACTAAACGCGCTTTTTTGCAATGTTTAAAATAAATCGAAAAAAATGTTTTATATAAAAATATTATTTTTTCCAATATTTGAAAAAAACCAAAATAATAGTACGATTTTTATAATTCCCCTTACAGTACGAATTTGAGACACATTAACTTATAAAAAGCTTGTTACGATGATAATTATACCTCTGTAAGCTTTCTGAATACTTAATTTTTTTAAAAGACCTCCCAGACCTTTCCATTCACTTCTACGGGTCTTTAAAATATAAATAATCTAAATAAGATCTATAGACAACTTTTAGTACCAGATATTCAGAAATTTGAAGGACTTCTGAAGTTCTGTTATATATGGAATACCATGCGGTGGTCCTCTATGGATCGATTTCCATCAAATCTTCTACAGATACAATATATGTCGTCTTTTTAATGAAAATTGTCCATCTAGGCCACTTACAAATATTCTATAGCTGGAGGACATTATATAAGATTAATGCCTTCCATATATACTGATATAGTTTCGATGTATAGGAGAAATAACACGATTTTTCAGATGCTGTAAGGTTTCCTACAGGTCCACTACAGCTAGAAGCACATTTAGAGGTCATATATACACTGGTGGCCAAAACTAAAGCAACTTAAATCGCAAAGACAATAAATGTCCTGTAACTTTTACAAAAATGAACAAATCGTAATTATTTTTCCAGTTTTAAATGAGGGGTTTGATTCACTTTCAAGAAACTAAAAATAAAAATACAAAAATAAGTTTGAACGAAAAATAATATGTGGAAAACTAAAATGACCCAATTTTTGCTTGGTCAAAACTAAAGCAACTTTTGATTTTTTTATTTTAAAATAATTAAATTTTGGCTAGTAGTCGATAGCATAACCATTATTTTTGATAGCAGCTGCACACCTACGAGGCATTGAATCTATAACACGCTCAATTTGATCCTTGGGTGTGCTTTCCCAGGCACCCCGAATTCTTTAGAAAATGTTGTGCTTATTTATTTCCGAATCTCTCTTGATCTTCCTATCTACGATACTCCAAAGGCTTTCTAAGGAGTTTAGGTCAGGTGATTGTGCCGGCCATAACAAAACATGAATTTTTGACTCAACCGCAACCAATATTTGACAAGTTTTGATACAAGTTTGGGATCATTGTCATGCTGAAACACACAAATCAGCCCAATATTTTACTCAGCGTAAGGGAACAACGTGATGTCCAACACATCTTTGTAAACAAACGGATCCACAACTTCCTTTATTTTATGGATAGACCCAAGTCCATAGAAAGAAAAATAGCGCCACGCCATTTTTGACCCTCCCCCATGCTTCACTGTACCTTTGCAACACTGCGGCTTGAGTCCTTCATTTTTTGGTCTTCTCACCGTAAAATTTTTCACGTCTGAGCCTTTAATATTAAACGTAGACTCATCCCAGAAATAATGTTTTTTCCATTGAGCTTGATTCCACTTAATATTATCGTTTCCGAAAGCCTTTTTGATTTTTTCAGATATAAATGGTTTTTTGATGTCTTACGGGCACGCAGACCAGCTGCCACTACTCGTCTACGCACTGATCTCGAGCTTATATCCAATGATTGCTCTCTCACCAATCCTGTTGAACTCTTAAATAGTTGTTTTTATTTCTCTCACAATTTGTGGATCAGTATGGGCTGAAGTTCTTCACGGCCTTCATCCGTTATGGACTGTTACTACTGATCCAGTTTCAAAAAACCGACTTAGTGCACAGACATAATTATGAAATCACATAAATATTTATGAAATATTTCTCGGAAATCATTTTCTGTGATATGTGGTTTTGATAGTCACAGATAATTTGCTGTTTTATTCAGGAACTGTATTTGCTTCTAGCCATTTTTAAATTTTTTTTGGGCAGTACTTAAAAAACGAAAAGAAAAACACATACTGTAGTAAAAAACTTCTCAAAAAGGATTTATGACAAGCGAAATTGTCGAAGGAAGCAAAAAGCGATAAATATCACAGTAAAAACCACTGAAATTGCAGCGGTTATATGAATGTACAACAGAGTTGCTTTTGTTTTGTCCAAGCCAAAATCGGGTTAATTGACTTTACCAAACATAATTTTTTATATAAAAATGAATTTTGGTTTTATGTTTTAGGTTTTTAAAAAGTGAATAAAGTACCTAATTTAAAACAAGAAAAACTTTCTCATTTTCTTAATTTTTGAAAAATTTACAGGGCATTCATTCTCCTTGTAATTTCAGTTGCTTTAGTTTTGGCCACCAGTGTAGCTTGAGGACCTTAGCTACTAAAGATTTTATTTTGAGAGAAATCCGGTCTTGGGAGGGTTACACCTTCAAAGGTGTTTGTTATGTAAAAGAGCTTCAAAAGGTTATCTATAGCTATAGAGGATGGTTGGGTTCTTCAGAGCTTAGAAACCTTTTAACCCGAACATTTTAACCTGAAAACCTATAGCCAGAAGTCACCCAATGCGAATCCATATTATACATAAAACTTTTCAGAACTGTTTCATAGTTTAACGACCTTCTACTCTATGGAAAGAACACAATTCACAGGTCATACGTATGTCTAAGTACTTCTACAGGTCTAGAAGCGCAAAAGTTTTTTTATAGCTCAAAGATCATCTCGAGAAAATCCGCTAGAGTTAAAACGCTTTGTACTACGCGATCTATGAGTCTTCTATAGAAAAAATTTCCTTTTAAGGGTAATTCTAAGAATCTGAAGTTAAAACAATGCAGCAAAAACTTTATATAGCCAGAAGACCTTTTTTAGTTCTGCATTACCTTTCTTGAGGTGTTTTGTATTAAGAAGACATTTCTGACGGATCCTCTATAAAAAAACTTAAAGGTTTCTCTATAGCTAGAGGACTTTTAAGGTAGAAATCATGCGAAAAAGCTTCTATACGTAGAACACCTTCGAGTTGTCCTAAACTGTCTTTAATAATATAGGAGTCTTGATATTATAGCTAATAGACCCTTTCTAGAGATCTTCCATAGCTATAAAAACTTTGGAGGTGTACGAAATGGGGTGGGTGTGTCCCGAAACGATACTAGACATTTTAGAAATATTTAGAGTTCTAGTAAAGTTTGAAAATCTTTTATAGGGGTTTCATGTCTAGAAGGTCCAATCAAGATTCATTAAAGATCTTCCATAGCTAAAATACCGTCCAGAGGTCTTCCATTAAACTAAAAACTTTCATACAACTTGCAGTTCTTCTAAAGAAGAACTACTAAGAAGACCTTTTAAAGGTCTATATTCATGTCGTCCTTGGAGAGATTTTCACCTCCAGGTGACCATTATATACCTCAGAACTATAAGAGCTTTCCTATAAATCGGAAGACATTCTTTAGGTCTACAGGGTGAGACAAAAATACTGAAACAAAGTCAAACGCCACAATTTTTACATTTTTTTTAAATGCTATTGACTGAAAGCAAAAAAATGTCCAAAATAGCATCAAATTTCAAAATAAATTTAGATTTGTTCGAATTGGTCACCTTTGGCACGAATTATGGCCTTCAAACGGTCAATGAAATACACGCTTGCCGTTGCCCAAATGTTGCTCTGCGGTATTTTGGCCTATTCCCGCGAAGCGCATACTTCCCGATAATATTCGGCATTTATTCTGATGCCACGGTCGATTAATACAAGCGGAGAGCGACCATCGGCTGTAATGGGGCCCACACCATCACCATGACCGCCTATTGAGTTCTGGTGGCCAACCGAAGGAGCACTTTTGCAGATGACCTCTTTGACAGGTAAACACGGTCATTTTGTTTGTTGTTGAAAACCAAATTCGGCAGTTCAACACTTTCGGCCAAGCGAAGCAACTCTTTAGCTCTTTTGAGTCGATTTTCTTCCCGATGTGGTGTAAGTTCTTGCACTTTTTGGAATTTCAATGGTTTTACCCCGAGCTCATTTTTCAATATTTGCCGAATGGAATATTTGCCGAATTCAGCTCACGAGCCATTTTTCGGCTACTGCGATGCGGGTTTCGATCAAGTCGCTTCTTTACTTTTCGAACCATTTCTGCTGATGTTGCTGTTTTCTTCCGTCCAATTCCTTTACGTTGGGCTACGCTACCAGTAACGGTAACGAGCGATGGTACGAGACACAAAAGATTTATTTACATTTAAATGCTGGAGTGCTCTAACGATAGCCACTTGTGGTTTTCCAGCCAAATATAAAGAAATCACACCACCACGCTTGAATTCCATCATGAATAACTTTTTTCTGGAAAATTCTCACCAAAATGCTTTTGTACGCTTGTAAACAATATAATGAGCTGTCACTGTAATAATTTTAACAGCTGTCGGACGAGTGGCTTAGAAATGACAGCAGTCTAAAGTTGGTTGCAGTTTTTTCATCTCACCCTGTAGGTACGGAATATAGGGAACGGAAATTTAAATTATCTGTAATTTTAAAATTCGGATTCTTGACAAAAAAATCCCATAGTGTGGAAAATTTCAATATAGATTTAGTATTTAATATGAACCTCAAAAAAGTTAAAATTGTTTCATTTTTTCACTTTTTAATGGAGCTTAGAGTATTCAAGAAAATAAATTACATATTTTCACTTTTTCCACTACAGTTTCGATTAGAAATTCGACCGCAAAAAATGATTAATGTTGGTCCAAGTCGTGGAAAAGTCACCAGACCCCAATAATAAGAAATTTGAAGATCCTTGACACATTTTAACATTGTGGTCGTAAGATGGAAAGACATCCGTGCAAAAAATACTAAATTTTGGTCCAGGTTCTAATATTATGATGAGCCTAGTTTAATTTTTTAACTGTATGGACTATAATTTGGTGTTTTGTATTTGTATTAGATTAGATTTTGTATTTGTATTAGATTTCAGATTATGGTAACCTCAACTTTTTTTGGCATTTTTGGATCCAAACGATTTTGACAGAATTTATTTTTACAATTTTTGTGGTGATACTCTCAGCAGAGAACGAGTTAATATTTCCGCCATGGAAAATATGGAATATAACACAAATTGGTTTAGTCATAGCTTAACTCCGTTTCCGTGTAATCTTTTTATTTAAGAATATCCTGCAAGTCTTCAAAATGACCTTTAATAGTCCTGTAGAAGGCGTTCTATTTCTAGAGGACCTCCTACAGCTATCCAAAAGTTTTGTTATAATTTCAGATTTGCAACATTTATTACCAACGATTTAAGCTTTGGGAGTGGTTTCTGGATTCCCATGAACCAAATTAACTCATAATGTAATAAAATACTCAATTTGATCGGTATCTTCGGCAATTAATCTCTTCGCTTGGTCTTCAAACAAGCCGTGACATAACGTTTTATCAAAATCTGCCAAAATCCCCAAATCAAATGCATTGCCATAAGTTTTATTGCTCAATGTAGAGTGCCACCATCCCAATTCCCATCCCCTCATCGCTGCAAGGGAAAACATGAATGCGATTACAACAACAACGTGTCAAATACAACAATGTGCTAGTCGCATTTATTATTTGTTGCTATTGTTGTTTTCACTAAATGGCCATTTCATTGTTATTATTGCCGCATTTTATTGTTGTGTTGTTGTTGCTGTTGCTGCTGTCATTCATTGGCGGCTAAAATTGTTGTTATTGCTACTAATATTCCTTACTTACAGCTACAACAGCAACAACAGCACAGCCATTGACAGCGAGAGAAATCATAGTCACAAAGAGAGCGAATGTGTCTTACTGACGCTGAGTCAGGCTAGTTGTCAGTAGTTGTATTATACGAGTGTGTGTGTGTGTGTGAGCGCACAGTCACCAACAACAATAAAAACAACTGTGCAAGATGACCTTCTCACACTGTCATGGCTACGCGCAAAGCTTTTTTTCAGTGTTATTGTTGCTGTTTTATTTTATTTTTTTTGTTGTTCGTGTTGTTATTGCTTTCTGTTCCTCAATATTAGTTTGTGTTTTTTTTTTTGTATTTTACATTTCTCATATGCGAGTGATATTGGCATTGCTGTTGTTTTTTTTTGTATTCTTCGCATACATTATTAGCAGCAGCGGCATTAGAAAAGCAAAACATTTAAAAAAATATAAACTAAAAAAACACACACACACACACAAATTAAAAATAGAAATAAACTAAAGAGGTATGTACTTAAATAGAATAATTTATTTATGTAGGGGCTTTTCCTTTTTTTTGAAAACGAAAAAAAAAAAATAATTTTCAAAACTAAAAATTTTGCTTTTCTTTTCATTGAATAAAAATTATTTACGTTCACTCAAGTTCGAACTTGGGACGCACAGCAGAATGTGCAGTTGTTGTTTTTGTTTCTGCTTTTATTTTTATTTATTTCTACAATTTCGTCATTGCCCATGTGTGAGTGAGTGTGTGTGTGTGTGCTGCTCTGTGCGATAGCAAATTTGCCATATGCTGCACTTCGGCGAATGCGTATGTGTGTGTTGGTGTGCCAATGTATTGGTCAAATGCATTTTCAAGTACCTTCCCAGTCAGCATTTTTTGAAATTTTTAATCATATTCAAGTCTTTTTTGATCCGGTTGCGCGATTAAAAAGCTGGAATATAAGCGCATTTTCTGATCAAAAAAGACTCAGATGTCGGGAGAAAAACGTGACCTCCCGCGACTCTTCTAAATAAATCACATATGAGTCTTCCTCTAGATTAATTCAGAATATTTTTCGACCATTTTCTGATCGTTCTACGAGTCGTTTTCTAATCATTTATTGCGCTAAAACGCTTAATTTGTGAATCTTTTTCGAGTCTTTTTTATGTCATTTTTTGATCATTTATGAGTCTTAAGTGAGTAATTTATTTGTCTTTTAAGTGTCATATATCACTCATATGTATATTCATTTAGGAGTCTTTTTTGAGTCCCCTTTGTCTTAAATTCGAGTCATTTATGAGTCTTATATGCGTGTTTACAATTCTACGAATCACGTACGTGATTTCTAAATATTCGGATGTACCGTAAAAAATAATTTAATTATATATGTTCATATAAAAATTTATTTAAAATAAAAATAATTGATTATAATTTGTACTGTAATATCAATAAATGCGATTGTAAAAAATATAGTAAAAAATTAAATAAGAAAATGAAAAAAAAAGGAAAAAAACGAAAAATCAAAAATAAAAAATAGAAACTGCAATCGGAGCCGTTTTCTTTTTGTAGCGCGGTCTCTAGCGTTAACAAAATGTTTTTGTAGACTTGTGATCATATCCTTGTCGTTGTTTGAGTATTTGAGATGACACATATCTGAAATAAAATATGTACAAGTCTGCCCATTTTACTAATTCTTTATATACGTGTTAAAAAGACAAACTTACTTTTGATTACTGTAAATAAATAACACTTTTCTGCACTCAGATTTACCCTGTCCTCTTCCAGCTGAATTGGCAGGCTAATTTATCGGTTTTTGCAATAAACTCTTTCTGGAAATAGATTATCAAAAAAATATATAAGTATTAATAGTTTATAAAGTAGTGAATTAATCAATCAAATGCCCAATTTTCTATACTTACATATCAAGTTCTGTCTCATTTTGCTTCACCAATTCACATTTCTGGACATTTTCTTTATTTTTCTCATATTCAGTTTACTTCTTTTTTGCCATCGTTTTTATTTTAGCCTTTTCTATTTGCTGACATTTTCTTTATAAAAATTAATAAATAAACAAAGAGATAAACGTACACTTTTTCATATTTTTTTCACTTTTCAATATTATACACTTTTGCTGTTGACGCCTCCATGCACTTTTTATAAATGAACAGTAATTCAACTTTTTGATAGTCAGTCAAGAAACAAAATGACCCTTGCATAACAAGGGTCATTTATGAAACTTATCTGTGCAAAATATGATCAAAAAATACACAATTTTGATCACTTTTCAAACAGCTGCCAGATCTTTTTAAGACTAATCATTTTTCAATCTCTAGATGATCGCAATATGATAATAAATAACGGAAAAATGGTCACATTTTGCACATCTTAATGAATGATTTGCGATTCCCCTACATTTTGTTGTTGTATATTAAACTGATCTCTTTTCACTCATTAGATAGAGTCATTTTTGAGTCGCTTTTCGATCATACAAGTCAGTTAATCATTTTTTGGTCACCAAAAGGACTCGAAGAAGACTCACCAAAGTGATTTTTTCAAAAACAATCTTCCAAATGCTAGCTGGGTTATTTTTATTTTGCCATGAATTTGGAGACTGATAGATAGCTGTGAGTGTGTGTGAGTGTGTGTAATTTTTTTCTCGGTATTTCAGATTGTTTTGCCTACCCACCACCGCCACACCAGACCTGCATTTTGACGTAGTAACAAACGCACATTTTCTGCCGCTTTGTCCAATGGAATTGCATTCGAACATGTAATTTCAAACAAATTTGTGGAAAAAAAAATAAAAATAATTATAGATTAGCCTCAAATTCCATGGCAAATATTTGTTAAATTGTTTCACAATAACGGTGTTTTAGATTAGTTCTGGCTTATTTGGAAATTAATTAAACTAAAGTAAATGTTCTAAAAAAAAAACATTATTATTTCCAATGCAATTAGTCTTCATATGGAAATCGGAAACATCAAAATGGAGGAAGAAGTTGGAAGTTATGAGGTCATTTATCTATAGAACCCAATTAAAATGCCTTCTTCGCAAGGGAAAAATTTTATGTAAAGAAGGTTTTCCATCCATCCATGGAATGCCATCACAGATCGTATTTCTATAGAAACCCGTTAAGCGTCTTATTTGCTAAATATAAAAGTTGGGATATCCTTACCCAGAAAGACTAGTAGGAGTCCTTCTATCCATAGACAAATTGTTGAAATGTGTTGACCCACGAGAGACCTGTTCCTAGATATGAAGAAAGTCTCCTTTGCACAGGAGATTTGCAGATAGTGTAAGTGCCATCAGGGACGTACACAGAAGTGCATTTCGAAAGCATTTCGGGAGAATTGGTGGTGCTCAACTAGCAAAAAAATTAAATAAATGTAAAATAAAAAAATTGCAGAAAAGTAAAGTTTTTGGGGGCCTTTTAAGAATGTATTTTTTCGTAAAATACCAGTAGAAGATCGCCTTTCCTTTAAAATTCTGATACAGGCCTTCTATTCAAAGAATACCATTAAAGGTCCCCTACCCACAGTAGAATGACTTTTGTCCACATTAGACTTGTAGAAATTCTTCTATTCATAGAGGACTTGAAGAAGGTCTTTGTTCAGTGAGGAACTATGGAAAATTTCTAAAAAGAGAAATTCTACAGAAGTCCCCTATACCTACAAGATCTCTGGTATATCCTATTAAAGAAAAGATCTGTGGAAGGCATCCTACCCGCGGAAGACTTGTAGAAGATTTTCAATCATTGAAAAGCTCCAGAAGTACTTCTATGCATATAAAAAGTTTGTTAAGTCTTTCTTCTAGAGGTCTTCAAGGTCTACCATCTACAGAAGACTTGTCAAAGTTCTGTAGGAGACTTGAAAAAGCTCTTGCATCTATAGAAGATATCCTCTTCTCTTATTCAAGGAAGAGAGTATAAAATCTACAATTTACAGAATACCTGTGAAAGCTCTTCCATCGTAAGACCCTTCAAAGGCCTTTTATTTAGAAAATATTTGTAGAAGGTTTACCATCATCTATAGAAGACACGTAGAAGACCTACTATTTAGAGAAAAATTTTGAGAAACTCGTCCATCTATAGAAGACTTTTAAAACTGATAATGTAAGGAAGGCCTTCTACCCACAAAAAAACCTGTAGAATATTTACCATCTATAAAATACAATCAAAAACTGTTCAATCTATAGAAGAAGTGAGAAAGGCTTTCTATGCCGACACTATATCTTCAGGTTTTCCTGTAAAAGCTCTTCCATCTTTAGATGACTTGTAAATAAAGTTGTGCAATTGTTCGATTGAAACAATATTTTTCCTTATCTAGTTCTGTGGCCTCCGGTCGTTTTTATGAAAACTCTAGGTATGAGTGGCATGAAATACAGGTGAGTGGCAGGATACTCTTCTGTCTAATGTAAGGCCGTCAAAAAATCGTCTATACAAAGAAGTCTTTAAAGGGTTTAGACGACATGTAACAAGACCTTAATGACTAGATGAATATAGACCTCTTGAAGTCTACCTATGCAGAGAGAAAACTTGTAGATGGTCCTCTTCCCAGAGAATGACACTATCAGGTTTTTGATTGAAAAATTCCTTATTAGCAGAGAATAAGGTCCTCTAGCCATAGCAGATTTATAGGCGGCCTACCAGAGAGAAAAAGTTTATAATCGGTATTCTAGCCACAGAAGGTCTGTAGAAACCCTAAAAATGCCTGGCATATGTACAAAACTCTATAAAAAAAACTCTATATACCGTTATGATCCTCTACCCATGGCAGACAAGTAGACGGTCTTCTACAGAGAAAAGTGATGTGATCTTCTAGAAATGGAAAAAGTCTAGAAGGTATGAGAAAATTTTTATATCTATAGAGTACCCGCATAAAATCTTCTATATATGGTTCTTCCATCCATAGAAGATTGCCTCCTCATTGGAAACCGGTAGAGTGTCTCCCGATTTTCTGTTCTGACCAAACCTCCTCCAGTAAGGACAAAAATGTGGGTCTTCAATGTACCTGAGGTGAGATAAACAAAACTGCAACAAAGTCAAACGCCATAATTTTTAATTTTTTTTTTTAATTTTATTGAATGAAAGCAAAAAATGTCGGAAATAGCATCAAATGTTAGAATAAGTTTAGATTTGTTCGAATTGGTCACCTTTCGCACTAATTATGGCCTTCAAACGGCCAATGAAACCGTCACACGCTACTCGAATGTTGCTCTGCGGTATTTTGGTCCATTCCCGGCGAAGCGCTTGCTTGCTGTGACAACCTTGCAATAGTCCAACGGATTGGTATCCGGAGATTTTGGTGGCCATTGTGCGCTGGAAATTAAGCGAGGAACCTCATTTTGTAACCATTCTTGGGTGGCGCGTCCTGAGTGCGATGGTGCTGAGTTCTGTTGGAATGTCCCATGGTCTGCGGCCAAAATGTTTGCGGTCCCCAGGCTTTAATACACCCTCCAGAATATTTTCGCGAAAATATTCGGCATTTATTCTGTTGCCACGGCCGATTAGTACGAGCGGAGAGCGACCATCGGCTGTTATGTCGGTCCACACCATCACCATGGCCGGCGCTTGAGTTCGGGTGGCCAACCGAAGATGCACATTTTCTGCTGACCTCTTTGGCAAGTAAACACGATCATTTTGTTTGTTTACAAACTGCTGGACAACGAATATTTTTTCACCGGAGACGGAGAAAACCAAATTCGGCCGTTCACCACTTTCGGCCAAGCGAAGCAACTCTTTAGCTCTTTTGAGTCTATTTTATTTCCGTTGCGGTGTAAGTTCTTGCACTTTTTGGAATTTCAATGGCTTTACCCCGAGCTCATTTTTCAATATTTGCCGAATGGAATATTGCGATATGTTGAGCTCACGAGCAATTTTTCGAAGACTGCGACGCGGGTTTCGCTTCTTTACTTTTTTAACCATTTCTGCTGATGTTAACGAGCGATTTATTCACATTTAAATGCTGCGTGCTCTAACGCTAGCCACTTGTGGTTTTCCAGCAAATATAAAGAAATAACACCATCACCCTTTAATTGCATCACGAATAACTTTTTTTCTGGAAAATTCTCACCAAAATGCTTTTGTACGCTTGTAAACAATATAATGAGCTGTCACTGGAATAATTTTAACACCTGTCGGACGAGTGGCTTGGAAATGACAGCAGTCTGAAGTTGGTTGCAGTTTTTTCATCTGGCAACTCACGCAGATTTTCACTTTTCCTAAAAATTATCACATATGTCATATAAAGTGAAGGAAGTAACCAATGTCGAGCCTCAAACTCACAACCTTTGGTTTTGTAGTCGGACGCGTGGTTTTAAGGAATAAACCATTCTTTTTTATACCCTCCACCTTGGAAAGGAGGGTATAACTTTGTCATTCCGTTTGTAACGTCCCTAAATATTCGTCGTAGATCCCTTAAAGTATATATTTTCACAATCAGCATAAAATTCTAAGTCGATTTAACGATGTAAGTCTGTCTGTCGGTCTGTCTGTTGAAATCACGTTGAAATCACCACATTATTTGACGTAGAGCGTCAAAATTTAGTAGAACAATTTGTATTGTGCCTAGGATGGTTGGCATTGAAAATGAGATATATCGGTGCACGTTTTGGTATAGTCCCCATATAACGGTATCTTTCGATATTCGGTATGTTGATTATTTTTGGAACATTTTTTTTCACGAGTTTGTCTGAAAATTGGTATTTGTAGATCATAATGGGTCCTAGTTCGTGTGGCGAAATATTGTATGTATGGGTCCACGCTTTGGTATAGCCCCCATGTAACAGTACCTCCCGATTTTTGTTATTTTGAAGATTTTTGCCACATTTTTTCGCGGATTTGTCTAAAAATTTGATATTTGTTGGTCATAATAGGTTCTGGCTGCGATGGCGAAACATTCTATGTATAGGTTCACGTTTTTATATAGTCTCATATAGCGGTACCTCCCTATAATCGATATTTTGATGATTTTTGTCACATTTTTTGTTGGTCATAATGGGTTCTAATTTTTCCTTTACCTTAAAGTGAAGGGTATTAGAAAATTCGGCCCGGCCGAACATAATGTTTTTTTTTTTACTTGTTATCAACTGGTAAGGTTTTCTTACATTACCTTTTAATAGGTCATTCGATTCATAAAGCTGCCAAGTTTGGACTATCGGCAAATTTCAAAGCACTAAATAAAATAATGAATTCTCCTCTGTAGTTTAAAGAGATAGACAGAAGGACATCATGGGATTAACTCAATTCTTTATGGAGTATACAACGATGATTTCCAGTTGCAGATGCAAATTATATCCTCCATTTTATGGTGGACGACAAAAAGAAGGTCTGGAAGGTCATGAATGTGACTTAAAATTAAAAATATATATATTAGGCCCTCTTGGGAAAAGACAGCCAACTTGATTACATAACTCAATATTTCAAGTCCCAACTAAATTTGTAAGAACCCTTTTTTTGGCTTTTATATTAAAAAAGTACACTTCCCTTAAAATATTCTGGCCTCAACCATACTGAAAAAATTATTTTCCAATTAGTTCCAATTAATCTTCCCCTTTTACCCTATCTTTGTTCCAATTACGTATTTTCATATTAGTACTTTTTTTTGTGTGACCGCACCTCTTCCTAACCCGGTGACATTGAAAATTCACCACTTAAAAATGCGTTTGCATTCGATTGATCCAAATAGCAAATTCCCTTTCGCCCAAAAACCTTTGTTTGAAGCGCGGTAACAAAGCTCAGCTCAACGCAGCGCAGCGCTGCGACAAACACAAATTTTCGATTTCTTCCCCAATAATTCGTCCAATTTGAAGTGAACAAGAAACGAAAATCATATATTCAAAGTCGCATACAACAGGTTTGTATTTTTTTGCTTTCTGTCGAAGCACTAAAGAAAAGACATGCGAGAAAAAATCTTAAACAATCAAATCGGACATACATACAGACTCTCACACACACACAATGGAATATCTACCGTGCACACATAACTTACCGGAGGTAACAAAATATTAAACCACGACAAAAAAAAATGAAATAAAAATGAAAACGAAAACTAAAGAAGTTAAGCTAAGCTTCCCCACATCAAAGCTGTGCTTGGTCGGTCGGTCCGTCGGTCGGTCGGATGACGAAGCCTCTTTATTGACGCATCATTTTTTTGTGAAATTCCATTTGCATGTCGTTGTTGGAGCCACATCGATTGAAGGTCAATAACAATGAGTGATTTTTTTTTTCAGCTTCTTCCGAAGCTTTGTTGAGTTATGGAAGTGGTGGCGGTTTTGGTGGTGATGATGACTTTCTTGAAACATTTAACGGCTTGGCAATGTTAAGGTTAAGTTGTTAAATTTAGGTACTTGAGATCGTCAAGGGGTACGGACTGACTGACATGTACTTCCTTCCCAAAATGATGAAAACAAGAGTTATGATTTTACTTTCCCCTCGCAGAGAACATCACACCGACACCTTGAGAATAAAGAATTAATAAAAAGCAACAAACCTCAACAACGGAACAACAACATCATCATTGACCCTGAATGTTGCTGTTGATTTCAAAGTCGATGATGGTAGGTAAGGTAAAGTTTCTAAAACCTTTCTTAAAAAACAATGGAGATTGTAACCCCCCTCATCATTGCCAGCCGGCCTAGCCATACACAAATCATTCTTAAAAGTCATATCATGTTCTCCAAAATAAAAAAAAGAAATAAAACTTAAAAAATAGCAAAAAAAACTAAACTACGAAATATTGTTGGGTATTTACGCAGCTAGAAATCTACCAATCTGACAGACTAAATGCCTGCCTGCCTGCCTGCCTGCCTGCCTGCCTGCCTGCCTACCTGTTCGTCCGTATGTCTGTCCATTTGTTACTCACTATGTCTGTTTGTCTGTCTGTTCGGTTGTTTGTTTGTTTGCTATGCGCATGTTAAAATGTTTTAAGAATTAAACTGTAAATTTTGTTATTGTCGCTGTTGTTGTTGTTGTTGTTATTAAAATAAAACTACAATAAATTTATACGCAACCTTCAAATAAAACAAAACAACACAACTAAATATCATATCTAACAGCTAGAACAACAACAATAGCAATAGCGGTTATTGCAAAATAACGCTGCCCCAGCATAGGCGGCAGTTATGAATAAAACAGTGGTGGAAATTTGATTTGAAAATTTCAATATTCTTAACGAATACTACCGATTAAATTCCAATAATAACGAGATATTCTCCGAAATCCATAAAATCTAAGTTAGTAGTGCTTTATTAGCCGAATCGTTTGCATAAACAATATTTTGGAACTTTTCGAAATTCTGAATTTTTTGGGATTCTTAATCCAACCACCTTCGTTCGAAAATCAATCAATTTTTGCTTTGATGTCTTAAAATTGAAATCTAGTTTGAGATAATAGATTTTATTATTTATCTTTTTTTAATAATGCTAAGGCCTGACAGATACTCCCATGACCCCAGCATTACCAAATAATACGTATCTTAGCCAATTTATCAAGAGAAAAACTGTACATGGTCCTCTTTACAGGGAAGCCCATTTGAAGGTGTTCTATAGATAGAAGAACGTTAAAAGCTCTTTCATCTGTGGAAGAGAAGAAGTTCTTCATAGCACACCTGTAAGCGGCCTTAAAGGCAACAAGTAAAAAAGCAGCTGGAGGTTATTGTTCGGCGCGGCCGAACTTTTAATAACCTCCACCTTTTGAAAGGAACTTGAAAATTTTCAAAAAAAAATCCGACAACTACCACTTAAATGAAAACCGTTATATGAGGGATATTCGAAAACGTGAACCTACCTACGAAATTTTTTGTCATAGGTTGCAGTACCCATTACGAACTTTGAATACGAAATTTGAAGCAGTTCCAGTTCATAATGTCGCTAATATCATAACAATATCGGAAGGTACCTCATATAGGGGCTTACGAAGACGTGGACCTGCATACGAAAATTTTTGCCATAGGTTGTCGTACCCATTACGAATTTCAAATACGAAAGTTTGAAATGATTCTGGTGAAAAATGACACTAAAATCATCAAAATACCGAATATCGGGAGGTACCGTTATATTAGGGCTATACGAAAACGTTTGCGGACATGACCCATTTACGAACCTGCTTACTGGTAAACTATGCATGTATACAAAATTTTAGCCTTCTATCTCAATTCGTTCGAGAAATAGCGTGATTATAACACACAGACAGATGGATAGACTGATGGAAAGACAGACAGACATCGCTAGATCGTCTCAGAGTTTTACGCTGATCCAGAATATATATATATATATATATATATATATACTTTGTAGGGTCAGTTATGAATATTTCGAGGAGTTACAAACAGAATGACAAAGCTAATATACCCTTCATAGGATGGTGGAGGGTATAAAAAAACCCAATAGGTATTCTAGGCACAGAAGGTCAGTAGTAGGTCCTATGTTCATATAAATTACCTTCGAAGGCCTTAAAAAGATCTCTAAAGGGGGTTTATTAACAAAAATCCTAAGAAGTTTTTCTACTCATAAAAGACCGGTAGATGATCATCTATCCAGTAAAGTCTTGTAGAAGTTTTCCTAACTACAGAAGCATGTAGAGGGTCTTCTATCCATAGTAGAATCTTCTTGAAATTGAAAATGTCTAGAAGGTTTGAAGAAACTATTCTATACATAGAGTGGCCCCATAAAGTCTTCTATATATACTTATTCCATCTATAGAAGACCACTTCTCCATAAGCGACCTTCCATTACATTTATTAAAGACGACTTCTTCATAAGCAACCTGTAAAGTGACTTCTGTCCATGATCAACAAGAAGTTCTGCCCAAACCTCATCCAAAAATGAGATACTTCAATTAAAAAAAAAAAATGAATTAGAGCCTTTTATGTACCTATGTGGACCTAAATACTGTTGAAGACCCAAATTACTAGATATATTTAAATTACTGTAAGTTTAGAGTTTCAAGTTTCCAAATAAAAGGTATAGAGGAGTCTTCTCCGAATATATGGACCTTATAGGCGAAAATAATTTAAGACAAATTAATTTTCCGGATCTTCTGAAAAATTTTCCCTCAATTTTAGGCAACTTACGGATAAAAAGGTCCACTAAACCTAAACTAAGAAAGAAGAGGGGCTGGGCCCAAATGGAGTCTCGAGGAGTATTTTCCAAATATATATACCTTGCAATAGAAAATAATTTCTCACTTGGGAATTTTTCATATATTCGAAAAGTACTACTCGAGACCTTTCATTTGGGTCCAGCCTAAGAAATATGATGACGTACAACGTTTTGATCTAATCGCATGCTCAAAGAGACGGCTGCACTTTCCTAAATAGACACCGAAAGTCCTAAGACGAATTTCTTCAAGAAGTATAATTTAATTTTGCTCTAACTTTGCATCAGTGCTAGGTCAGGTGCGAAGATGGACAATATCGGTCCCCACAAAGGGTCACAATTTTGTTTAATTCTAACTCTTATAAAATGTGATGCAAGATTCCGACTGTCTTCAAATTACACACATAACAATATTTTTACTACTCCAAGGTCTGCTGGTGTACATCAGTCCACTCCTTCCTGTACCTTCCCCATAAAGGGTCAACATTTTGAACATGCATGAAGCTCATAAAACGCGAAATTAACATCGGATTCCATTCAGACTTGATACATCTCAATATTTATATCAACACAAGAACTGTTATAATGATAGTAGAGACCATCGGACCACTTCTTCTGCTACCACCCCCACCCATAGAGTTCAAGATTTTGAAAACGATCCAAGAAAGCGAAATAAGCATCCAACTCTCTCCAAACTTCACACATACAAACATTTTTGCTAACACAAGATCTGTTGTGAAGATGATGTATATTTGAGATCCCCTTCTGGGACTTCAACCACAAAGAGTCACCATTTTATACCCTCAACCATAGTATAGAGGACCCCACAAAGAATATATATTCTTGATCAGCGTAACATTTTTTTTTGTCGATTTAGCGATGTCCGTCCGTCTGTAAATCGCTGAAAATCGCTTTAGCTCCCGAACGAAATTAATTTGGTTTATAAAATTGTACTCAAATGTATATTATGTATGCAGGACTTTTGCCATGTAGGTCCAAGTTTCGGTATAGACCCCATATAATGGTACCTCCCAATTTTCGGTATTTTGGTGATTTAAGCGACATTATTAACTGATGTTCGTAATATATTCTACAGCCTATGACAGAAAATTGTCCGTGCAGGTCCGCGTCTTCGTATAGCCCTCATATAACGGTACCTTCCGTTATTCGGACTTTTGGTGATTTTTTGATGAATTGTTTCAAATTTGGTATTTGATGTTCATACTGGATATTACAGCCTTTGACAGAAAATTATCTGTGCAGATCCACGTCTTCGTATAGCCCTCATATAACGACACCTTCCGATATTTGGTATTTTGACGATTTTAGCGATATTATTCACCGGAATTATTTCACCCTTGGCATTTGAAGTTTGTAATGGATACTACAGCCTATGACAGAAAATTCTCCGTGTAGGTCCACGCCTTTGTAAAGCCTCCATATAAGGGCACCTCCCGATATTGGGTATTTTGATGATTTTAGCGACATTATTCACCGATTTTTTTCCAAATTTTGCATTTGAATATTGTAAGGGCTTATGACAAAAGTCGCCTATGCAGGTTGACTTCGTCCGTTTCGTTCCTTTCAATGTGGTGGAGGTGGAGGGTATTCAAAGTTCGGTCCGATCGGACACAACTGGAGAAACAAGCCAGTTTCAAATTTGCTATATCTAATATTTCTCTCAACCAGAAACCTGTCATGCCATACCAATATTGTTATCCGTATTAGATGAAGTATGAAAATGGAATACTTCGGGCGATTACATTAGGCACCTTCCACACATAAACTGAAGGAAATAGTCGATATAGTTAAAACCTGGCATGTCGCAATATTTATATCATATTTATATAGGTCCGATACGAAATGGACAATATTGGCCTATTCCTATCATAACACAAGTCAAAATATATTTAAATCATCTTTCGACAAAACCGACTTATACCGTTTAACTTGTTTTTTTTTTAATCCTTAGTTAATCCTTCAATTAAAAAGGACAAGGAGTGGTGCAATTGAAAAAGAGTTAAACAGCCGTCAAATTTGAATTTCAATTTAGAATAGAAGTTCTGATGGGGAGAAATGTCCACCACTGTTTTCGTTGGTGGAAGTAATGACAGGCATTTTTGCGGTGATGGGATGGCGAGCGAGCGAGTGTAAATGTGTGTGTGTATGTCGATGATGTCGTGTGCTGCCGCAGTCATTACTTGTTGTTGTTGTTGTTGCTGCTGCAGTTTTATTTTTTTGCACTAAAACGGTTTTCATTGTTGTTAGTGTCGTTTCTAAGTGTGCATATTTGTTTGTTATTGTTGTTATTTAGTTGCTGCAGTTTTTACACATTGTTGGTGGTGTTGTTGTTGCTATTGGTGCTGTTGTTTGTTTTTAACTTTTCGTTATTTTTTTTTTTGTTCATTTTTTTTTTCTGTGCAGTTTTCAACAACGTTTCGCTATCGTGGTCGTTGTGACCGTCGACTTTGCCGCTGTTGTCGTACAACAAACGGCCACTACATTCACACACACACACACGTATATATATATATCGAGTGAAACTACTACTAAATCACAACACATCGCGTCGTATATGCGTATCAGGAAGTTAAAATTTCAAGGATTGATTCATTGAAAGGCGAATGAATGTGTGCGGGCCAGTGAGCGAGCGAATGAGTGATCGAGACAAACAAAAAAAGAAATAAAACATAAAACAACAACACTAGTGACAAAAACAATTGGTATACGGCGAATAGTTGTGTGTTTGGTTATTTGCAATATTTGTTGTTGTTGGAACAATATAAGGCAGACAAAAAAAAAAAAAAAACAAATGCCGTCAAGATCATCAACAGTGAAAATCAAAATCAAAGTTGTTGAAATACTAATAGGTCTATGCAAACGATCGAAAAAACAAATAACGAAGCAAAACATGTAAAAGAAGAGGAAATTTACGTGAAGAAGCTGTTTTGTTTTATAGGAGATTTATTGTAGCTGCAATTCATATTTTTTCTTATTTTCATCAAATGGAGAAGGCAAATGATGAACATTTGCTAGCAATTAGAGGAGTTATGTTGGTAATGCCATTTTGTAATGTTTCTGAGAAATTTGCTATGATGTAATAACGGAGGTGGATTTCTGATATTGAAGAAGATTATATTTGAGCCCATTATTACACTTTGTAAAAAAATTGGGTCAACGAAAATTCGGTTCATTCTGAGGGTAGTGACTAAAAATAGAGGCAAAATTCGGAAAACCTGTATTGCACCATTTGTTTATGCTAATTCGGTTTTTTTAATCGACCTTCGAAGTTCGCATTCAAATAACGATTATCAACATATTGTTTTAATGCATAGAAAAACATTTTCTAACCTGAATTTGATCCTCAGTGTTATTCTATAGTAAATAAGCCTTATGCTTCAATTGCAATCCTCGATTACGCAATTGAATAGGAAAAAAATAAAAAATAGGGAACAAGGTTTCCTGAGCCTTCCTTCGACCCTTTGAGAAGAGAGGCCTAAAAAAATGCAATTTCGGTATTAGCAATACATGTATTATAATTGATTCAATAACGACATAAATTACTTGTATCAATTGGTTTGAAATAACCCAGCAAACCAAATTGTAGGAGCTCTGCACAATAATCCTATTTCGCATCTAAAATGGAATCTTATTGATTATATACATTTTAACTCTGACTAACATTTTTGACCAATTCTGAAAAAAAAATGGGAATTTCTGAACATTTTACAGATTCTGAGTAATTTTATTTTTATACTCTCCACCATGCTATTAACTTCGTCATTTCGTTTGTAACTTCTCGAAATACTCATGATAGACCCTACAAGTATATATATTCTGGATCAGCATAAAATTCTAAGTCAATCTAGCAATGTCCGTCCGCTGTCTGTCTGTGTGTTGTAATCACGCTATCTTCCGAACGAATAAAGATAGAAGGCTAAAATTTTGCACATATGTGTATTTTGCCAGTAGGCAGGTTAAGTTCGTAAAATGGTCCATGTACTCGTATAGCCTCCAATGTTCGGTATTTGAATGATTTCAGCGAAATTATTTACCAGAATTGTTTCAAATCTCATATTAGAAGATCATAAAAGGAAAAACAGCTCATTACATAAAATGCAGGCCCACGTCTTTGTATAGCCGCCATGTAACGACAACTCCCGATATTCGGTATTTTGATGGTTTTAGCGATATTCACCGGAATTGTTTCAAATTTCGTATTTGAAGTTTGTAATAGGTACTACAAGCTATGACACAAAATTGTCCATGCAGGTCCACGTCTTCGTGTAGCTCCCATATAACTGCATTTTTCGACAGATTTTTTTGAAAATTTTCAAATTTCTTCCAAATAGTGGAGGGTATTAAAAGTTCGGCCCGGCCGAATTCTGATGTGTATACTACAGCTGCAAAAATAATTTTATACCGTTTCTGAATTATGTTTTCCTAGATCTCCTACACCACATTTTATACTCTCAATCTTATGACTACACGGGGGAAAATATAATTTGAAATGGCCAAAATACTCCACATCAAAACAACAATTTTAGATCTCATGTCTAATTGGACCAGGGCTGCGGAGTCAAGTAACTAGTTAGACACCGAGCCTTTTTGAATGAAATCGACACCGAAATCCTATTTACTTCTTGAAAATTTGTAAGTTGCCTGAGTCTAGTTGAGTTGCCTGTAAGCCATCGATTTGAAGGTATATTTACTGAGTCATCTTTATTGAACTCTGTAGTCCTACATTCAAAATGCCGAAAATCAGGATAAAAGCTTACATGATATGGATATTAAATATTTGATGAATATTGGAAATTCGTCTACAAAGCAGAATAATAATCTTTGTGGACCTGACTCGTTAAATTACAGCTACTTTGGTTGAAAAATGCAGCTAAACCAGAGACTGTATCAAATAGTGAGTCGGTATTGACATTTTTTGTGTGAAAAAACTTATATACTTAAGACCCTAAACGTAACAGTTTTTTAAAGCATTCAGAACACAGAAAATCTGGAGGCAACATTGCATGGGGGTTTTACCGAAATGCATAAAACTAATCGACTGCATCAAACTAATCGCAATTGCGCCAAAACTACACTGGTTTGTCTGACGTTCTTTAGCTGCAATAGATGGCGGTGTACTCTGAGGACTGCATTCATCCTGTAATTTCTGATGGCATCTGTGACTGCATCAATATGAATGAGGTTCTCTCTTATAGCGTTGGATCTCCCTATCTAGATCATGTATGTCCTTCATAGCACGCCTGGGGAGGGGGGATTATACTGACGTAAGGGAAGGACTTTCGACTTCTAAAGGCACCCTGTCGCAGTTCTCAGGGCAGCATTCTGGCTGGTTTAGAAGCGCTTTCACTGCATATCACTGTTATTCGCAGAATACATTGGAGCCGAATAGCTGAACACAGACCAACATATCGATCTTATAAGAGGTCAACAAGGTTTCCTTTTCTGCACCCCAAGTGCTGATGGCTAGCCCCTTGATGACCTTTTTCTTACTTTTTATTTTGTCGCAGATAGCTGTGACTTGCGTGGACGACGTGAACATGCTGTCGAAGGTGACCCTGGGTTCTTGGGGTAGTTCGTGATCGGTATTAAATTTCCCTCGACCTGCACATGCAGCTGACCGTTGATTTAGTGGCGGATATTTTCACATTCCTTGAAAAACATTGAACAGTTAACAAAAATCTACAACTGATACAAATTCCCTTAACATATATATATTTTGTTCCACATAAAATACTCCAAATAAAAACCATGGCTGTTTATTACACATTTTTTTTTTTGCAGAATATTTTCAGTTCAAACCGATATTTATCTTAAAAAGAAAACAATATTGATTGCAAAACCCTATCGATGAACATGGGAACAGGTATTTCTCCGCGTGTTGACAAAAGGCACCCACGCAGGCGACAATTCTCAGATGTTATTACATACATGTCTCTATGTATGTATGTATGTATGTATGTATGTTTTGAAATATTATTTATTTGCTGTTATTTTTGTTGAGAACATCCATATCTGGACGAACAAAGATACAAAACAAATTGCGATCTCATATTGTCTGTAGAGAAGAGAGTGCCTATATTTTTTTATTAATTATTGTCAACAGTGGTAAGAAAGTTTAAATGAATTCAATAAATTTTGAAAAAAATCAGAAAGATGAAAAGTTAATTTTTGTGTTTTATTTAAAAATGTATATTTTTTATGTTATTTAATGTTCCCATTGCTAATTTTCCGAGAATTCACAAAATAATTTAATTTCACAGCCATTTTGTTGTGAAAGCCGAAAATTGTCAAAGGCCTTTGAAAAAACACTTTTCAAAAAAGAAGTTTATTTATTATTATTATTATTATTATTTATTTATTATTATTTTTTTTTTTTTGACGCCAAAAAGAAAGCAATTACTTTCAATTTGGGACTTAAGAATGCCTTTAAATTATCTCCAATTTTGTATTTTTCGCACACACTTATTTACCTTTAGGACCTTCTTGAAATGTTTTATTCTGAAATTTTTGCTTCGGAACACTGTGCAAAAAAAACGCAACAATAGATGCATGCATGAAATGTCTATCAGTCTGATGACGATGACGAGACATTCGCATTGGACTTTGGGTCAGTTTTATTAGAACAACGGCAACTGTGAAACAAAACAAAACAAACTAGCATTAATTGATGCTAAAACAAAACAAAAAATCTGTCTACACCAATTTATATGTAATAGAGTGGGTCGTTGTTCTCGTGGGGAAACCATTATCAAAAAAAAAAAAAAACAAAACAAAAATGGTAAAGCATGAGAAGTGAAAAAAAAACGAATTTGAGAAAGTTCATAACAGGTAGGTTAGTGTAGGTACGAAAGAAAATAAATATAAGCTGCTACAATTCGAGCTAAATATGAGGGCTTTATGAAATTAATATTTTTGGTACAAAAAGCCCATTACAAACCCGTCACAAAAATCTTAAAAATGATACCAAAACAGGTAAAAAAGTATCAGTCAGAATTGCCGACAGATATATTCCCTTAGCCAATGCACGTTTATTTAAATATATTTTGACTTTTGGTATGATTACTCAAAATGTTGACTCTCTATGGAGTAGGTTCCGAAGAAATGGCCCAATATTGTCCATTTCGTATCGGACCTAAATAAATATGATATAAATATTGAGACGTGACAGATTTGGACTATATCGACTCCTTTCTTCATTTTAATCATTTTTCGAAAATGTTAAAATTTGCGTGAGGAAACAGATATTGTCGACCGAAGTGTTTCAATTATATATTGATATGGGCAGCATTACGAGAAAATCGATCAATTCCATATTCATCAGGTTTCTGGTTGAGAGAAATGCTTAGGTATAGCAAGCTACAAAGAATCGCTAACTTGATTCGCCTTTGTGGGTGAGGTAGCAGAAGATGTTCGCAGATATATATTTTTACGATAGATCTTGTGTTAGGAAAAATGTTTGAATGTGGAAAAAATGAAGAATGGAAAATATGAATGATGCTTATTTCGAATTTTATAATCGCTGGGCTATTCAGAACTTTGACCCTTCGCGGGGAGGTACTAGAAGCTATAGTCCAATCTCTACAATCTTCAAAGCAGATCTTGTGTTGATGGACATATTGAGATGTACCAAGTCTGAATGGAATCGGATGTCAATTTCGCGTTTTATACGCTTCATGGATATTTAAAATTTTGACCCTTGGTGGGGGAGGAACAAGAAGGAGTGAACCGATATATTCCATTTTCACAGCAGATCGTGTGTCAATGGAAATAATGGGATGTGTGAAATATGAAGAGAATCTGATGCCTATTTCGGATATTATAGTAGCTTTGGTTATTCAAAACTTTGACCCTCCGCCACGGTGCCAGAAGGAATGGTCCGATAACTACCATCTTCATAACAGAACTTGTGCTGATAGAAATATTGAGATGTGCCAAGTCTAAATGGAATCGGATGTCGCGTCCTATGAGCTTTATTAATATTTAAAATTTTTACCCTTTGTGGGGAAGGTACCAGAAGGAGTGAACTGATATATTCCATCTTCACACCAGATCATGGGCTAATAAAAATATTGTGATGTGTGTAATTTGAAGACAATCGGACTCTTACATCACGTTTTATAAGTGTTATAATTATTCAAATTTTTTACCCTTTGTGGGGGAGGTACTTCATGGAGTGTATCGACATTGTACATTTTCGCACCTGACATAGCACTGACGCAAATATTAGGATTTGCAAAGTTGGAGCAAAATCGGATTATCCCTTCTCCTCCTGTGCAGTAAATTATTATCTTTGAAAATTTCGATCTTTTGTGGGGGAAGTGCCAGAAGGAGTGGACCAATATTGCCTATCTCCGAACTCGATCTAGATTTGAGAATAACATTACGATACACAAAGTTTGGACCACATCGGATACTCCCTTCGAGATTTATCGCGCGCAGCAGCCAAACGGACATCGCTAAATCGACTCCAAATGTCCTGAAACGGATTTGATCCAAAGAGACCCTTTTACCTTTATTTCCATGAGGCACGTTTTGGCCGTATGAAATGATATATCCCCTCTGTAGCCATATGGCTGAGGGTATAATAATTTATAAAATTTTGACCCTTTGTGGGGGAGGTACTTGATGCAGTGGATCGATATTGTCCATTTTCGCACCTGAGCTAGCACTAATGCGAATATTAGGACTTTCAAAGTTCGAGTAAAATTGGATTATCCCTTTTCGAATTTTTGGGAGTGTTACCAAAAGGAGTGGACTGATATTGCACATCTCCGAACTTGATCTTACTTTGATAATAATATTACAATGTACCAAATTTGGACAAAATCGAATACTCCCTTCGAGAGTAATCGTGCGCACCAGACAGAAAGTCAAACAGACGGACATCGCTAGATCGAATCCAAATGCCCTGAAACGGATTTGCTCCAAAGAGACCTAGGGTCTAAAACCGGGTCTAATATGTAGCCATAAAGCCTCTGTGACCCCAAAACCGAGTTTATAAAAAGAGTTCATGGTACTAACATAGATGTGGAACAGATCCCTTTAATGTGAGACATGCTACCTTTGGCCCTCCTACGAATTCGTATGAACAGAATGTCCCAGAATTTTATAAAATATATATTTAAAGAGACATAGTTACCCAGAATTAACGATGGAATATGGCCTAACCAATTTTATCCTATTTTAGTTTAAAATATTTTGCAAAGACTTCTAAGCCCTTAAAGTTGTAAGATTTCTTTATTCTTCCCATTCTTCTTCGACCCATTCTATTAAGCATTTTTCCACATATTCCCCACACAACCATTTTTACAAAACGATTTGCATGCATATGGTTATGTATGAGCGTAAGTTTGGGGAAACAATAGAAATGATCTACGATGGATGCCGGGGAATTAGACTTGGAACGGTAAATCAACGACAAACAGCAACATCTCGCTTAAACGACTTTCAAAAGCGTTTGTCCACTTTTCACACTCCCCCGAAAGCAAATCTTTGGAAAATTTTGTAATCGATGCCAAGGGGAAGGGGATGATGATGGCAGTGTGGCCGAGAATTGTTGATAAGCAAATGCAAGTGCATTGTTTTAATATTTCCAACTTACAAACGGACACACAAACGCTCATACCGCCACACACTTTGGTGCTACTTGGAGACATTGGCAATGACAACAAAAAACCGACAAATGCCTACTGGCGCACTGAAGCTTACAAAATATGCAATTAATTATTACATTACAACAATTTTACCCAAGCCAAACGCTGCTGGTGGAGTTGGAGGGGCAGCAGCCAACAAACAAACAAACGAAATACGGTGTTGTGCGTGCCCAGCTATTTAACAGCAAAGCTGGTCGTTTTTTATTTCTCACTCTTCTGATGTCTTGTTTGTGGCTGTTGTGGCACTGACAATGACACTGGGAATGGGAATGGCAATGACAATTGCCGGCGTTGTCGTTAACTTGGCACGGGGAAATGTCAAATTGTCCATGGCTGGTATTGTGTGGCAAAAATCGCCTTTCTTTCTTGGCCGTCGGTGTGTCTGCCTGCCTGCCTGCCTGCCTGCCATTTTCCATTGCCAAAATACCAGTTGGTCTAGGTACGGGAAAACTGCAAGCTCACGCTTGCCAAGTCTAAAATATGCTAATGAAATTATTCAATAGGTTTTTTGTTGAAACCCCATTTTGTTGTTGCCAGCCGTTTTTTGCCAAACGGCATTTTTTCGGAATAATATGCCCATAATTGTCGTGTCGTAGCCAAAAACCATGATATGTGGAGTAAGCAAACGATGTTGACTGGACAAACACACAGTCACTGGTGATCCATTGGCAAAGTAGACAAATAAAAATGTATTTTTAAATTACAATCTAATGGAGATGGGCCAAATGAAATAAATATTTCAAAATTTTAAAATATTTCTTAAAGGGCCAATTTATATTCAACAAAAGGCTGCGTATAAAATTGATGAGAGCTTCAAAAAAAAAAAAAAAAAAAAAAAAAAAATTTGTGTAAAATTTCTAATAAAGTTGTAGGTCTTCTAAAGTTGTATGTCTTCGAAAATATTTTTGAAAAAAAAAGCTTAGAATATCCTCTTTCTGTCCGAAAAAAAAGAAAAGTGATAGCTAAAAAATCATTGAAGCCTTTTTAAATAAGAAACAAAAATAAAAGGAAAGTCTATCGAAAATGTGAAGCAATTTTTAAAAGTACTTCTCTATGGAATGCAACATTTAATCAGAAATGTTTCAAAACCAGGACCAATGCTACGAATTTTAACATAGTGGAAGCTTTGTAATTTGACTGAGGCCTTCCAATTGCTGCAAAAATGAAGTTACCCAGCAAACATTTCGTAGACGTATGTGCAACTTTTAGCATTACTATGTAGGTAAAACTTTTCATACCGTATATAATGGCAATCGTAACTACTTACAAATCAACTTACTAACCCATTATTTTATGGGGTATATTTTTTGGAAACTAAAAGCCCTTTTATTACAGTGCTATTTTTATACCCTCCACCATAGTATGGAGGGTATATGTCATTTCGTTTGTCATTCCGTTTGTAACACCTCGAAATATACATTTTAGACCCCAAAAAGTACATATATAAAATGCTATGTCGATTTAGCGATGTCCGTCCGTCTGTGGGAATCACTCTAGCTTCCGAACAAAATTAAGTAGGTTGATAAAATTTTACTCAAATGTATATTATGCCTGCAGGACTTTTGGTATTAAAAATGCGTCATCTAGGTCCACGTTTTGGTGTAGCATCCATATTAAGGTACCTCCCGATATTCGGTACTTTGATGATTTAAGCGACATTATTCACCGGAATAGTTTAAAACTTGGTATTTGAAGTTCGCAATGGATACCACAGCCTATGACAGAAAATTGTCTGTGCAAGTCCACGTCTTCGTATAGCCCCCCTATATCGGTACCTCCCAATATTCGGTACTTTGATGATTTTAGCGAAATTATTAACCGGAATTGTTTCTAATTTGGTATTTGAAGTTCGTAACGGATACTACAGCCTATGACAGAAAATTGTCTTTGCAGGTCCACTTTTGGTATAGCCCCCATATAATAGTACTTCCCTATATTCGGTATTTTGATGATTTTAGCTACATTATTCCCCGATTTTTTTTCAAGTTTCGTATTTGAATATTGTAATGGCTTTTGACAAAAGTTGCCTACGCAGGTCTACGCCGTCGTATATATAATTTGATACGTCCAAAACGTGCCTCATGAAAATAACGGTTTTAGACCCTAGGTCTCTTTGGGCCATAACCGTTTCAGGACATTTGGAGTCGATCTAGCGATGTCTGTCCGTCTGTCTGTCTGGCTGGTGCGCACGATAACTCTCGAAGGGAGTATCCGATTTGGTCAAACTTAGATCGAGTTCGGAGATGGGAAATATCGGTCCATTCCTTCTGATACCTCCCCCACAAAATGTCTATATTTTCAAAGAAAATTATTTACTGCACAGAATTAGAAAGAATAATCCAATTTTGCTTCATCTTTCTTTATCCTAATATTTGCATCAATGCTAGGTCTGGTGCGAAAATGGACGATATCGGTCCACTCGATCAAGTACCTCCCCCACAAACGGTCAAAATTTTGAATAATTACAACTCTGAAAAAAAGTGATGTAAGAGTCCGATTGTCTCAAAATTTCACACATCCCAATATTTTTTTATTAACCCCAGGTCTGGTGTGATGATGAGAAATATCGGTCCACTCCTTCTGGTACCTTCCCTTACATAGGGTCAAAAATTTGGATATCAATGAAGCTCATAATACACTCCATTCAGACTTGGCATATTTCAATATTTCTATCAACACAAGATCTGTTATAAAAATGGTGGAGATCGGACCATTCCTTCTAGTACCTCCCCCACATAGGTTTCAAGATTTTAAGAAACATAACGCTCAATGAAGGTGAAATAAACATCTAACTCTCTTTTGAAATTTCACACATCCAAATATGTTTGCTAACGCAAGATCTGTTTTGAAAGTGATATATGCCTGCCAACCCCTTCTGGTACCTCACTCATAAATGTTCACAATTTCCAATGCTTAATAATTCGGCGATTCTATACAATTTGCTATATCTAAATATTTCTCTTAACCAGAAATTTTATATGAATTTGTGATTTAGCATAAAATTGGATATAAATATTCGATTTCCTTAAAATGTTGCACATACCAATATTTTTATCTGTACAAGACGAAGTATGAAAATATAGTACTTCGGTCCGCTATATCTATCTGGTACGCAATGCATATTTCCACATTCCCAAAATTTGCACATATCTCATATAAAGTATAGGAAGTAGTTGATATAGCCTAATCCGACACGTTGTAATATTTATATCAGTCTTAGGTCAGATACGAATTGTTTAATACTGGCCAACTGCTTCGGAACCTCCCCCATAAAGGCCCAAAGAGTCCCTCATAAAGGATCAATAATCATAACTCATGGCTGGGGTATACATCTGTCGGAAAAATCGACTGATACTATTTTAGTTGATTTATATATTTTTTACTGATTCTCCAGATTTGGCACACTATATAATACACTTGCTAAAACGTTGATAAAATTTCAAATAGTAGAGACCAATAAAGGAGGCTCCTATGGATGTTTCAAGGATGCCCCAAACCTATATTTAATTTCAAATAATTATACAAAAACCTAATAGAAAATTTTATATTGATTATATATTGCATATTTCGAATAAAAATAACTTACTCTTTTAAATATCGTGAAATATTTTCAATATCATCTTACCTGAAATAAAATAAAAAAAAACGTTTTATTAATTATGTAGTTATACGTCTATAAAAAATAATGCAATGATTGTATTTTGAAAAAAAAAAAAAAACAAAAATATATACGTCTTATGGACTTCCCGAAAAAAATAATGGATTTTGAAAATAACCATAACAGTGCATCAGATGTTATTTAAGATATTCCAGGTCAAACATTGATTTTTTAAACAACAAGTAAAAAAGCTGTAAGTTCGGCCGGGCCGAACTTTGAATACCCTTCAACATTTGGAACAAATTTTGGTAATTTTCAAAAAAAAAATCTGTTTAAATCTTAATAATACTGAATTTAGCCGTATATTAGGGTCTACACGAGGACGTGGACCTGCATAGGAAACTTTTGTCATTAGCTATTATAATATTCAAAAGCGAAACTTAAAAAAATCTGTTCATAATGTAGCTAAAATCATCATACCGAATATAGGGAGGTACCACGGGAGTTATAAAACGTGGCCGTGCGCAGACATTTCTCTGTCATTGGCTGTAGTATCCAATAGGAACTTCAAATACTAAATTTGAAAAAAAATGTTCTGGGTAATAATGTCGCTAAGATCATCAAACTATAGAATATCGTGAGGTATCGTTATATGGGGGCTATACGAAGACGTGGACCTGAACGGGCAATTTTCAGTCAAAGGCTGTAGCATCCATTACGAACTACAAATATCAAATTTCACAGAATTCCGGGGAATAATGTCGCTAAAATCAACAAAGAACCGAATTTCGGGAGGTACCGGAATATGGGGGCTATACGAAGACATGGACCTACATGTTCCATTTTCTGTCTTAGGCTGTAGTATCCATTACGAACTTCAAATACCAAATTTAAAACAATTCCAGTAAATAATATCGCTAAAATTTTCAAAATACCGAATATCGGGAGGTACCATTATATGGGGGCTATACAAAGACGTGGACCTGCACAGACAGTTTTCCGTCATAGGATGTAGTATTCATTACGAACTTTAAAAAACCAAATTTGAAACAATTCCGGTAAATAATGTCGCTGTTCCGGTACCGGAATATGGGGGCTATACCAAAACGTGGACCTACATGGCCCATTTTCAATACAAAAAATCCTGCACATATAGCGTACATTTGAGTAAAATTTTATCAATCTACTTCAATTCGTTCGGAAGGTAGAGTGATTTACACAGACGGACAGACGGACGGACATCGATAAATCGACATAGAATTTTATGCTGATCAAGAATATTTCGAGGTGTTACAAACGGAATGACAAACTTAATATACCCTCCTATGGTGGAGGGTATATAAATATTTTTTTCTGCTTCCTGGAGCCTATGGTCGATGCTTATACCAAATTTTATATTTTGGCTATAGGTTGAGTATAAACACCGATATACCTTTTAATTTGCTTGTATTTTAGCAATACTTTAGGTTAATATTTATAACAATTATATTTTTTTATTATTTTCACCGAGTGAAACTATTCTGCACTGCTCACATATATCCCATATTGGCGAAGTTGCTCTGACCAAAATAATAAAGCCCTCCATTTAATTCGCAGAAGGTATATTTTTCACAACTGTGTAACTATTGAATAAGGAACAGAAATATCCCCATTGTAAATTATAAGGTAGCACTCTCTCCCCTCCTCAGTGTAGAGTCCTGCAATATTTGGGATGAGAAGATTTTGATATTTTAATTTTTTTTCTGTAGAATCCCAATAAACGATGCCTGTCATAACAGTGTGTGTTTATTTTTGCATTACGTTATTTTGAAAATTTCAATCGATAATCTCATGAAAGGTCAATGACCGAAATTGCCAAGATGACAGCAGCAACCAGGAAATATTAACGCTTTCAATTTCAAAATTCTATAAATCGTAAGAGTAAGAGATTCGAAATTTACAAAGAATTGCCTGAAATCAAATTAAATTTCAATTAGTCACAAGGCAGTGAATTTGCGAATTTTTTATTAATCACCTTTATTTTGGAATTTCACAACAATAAAAAAATCAGGCAAACAAATATTCTGGCAAACAAATTCGATTCTACCCATAACCAGAAACACTTTCTCGTCTCGAATAAAAGTAAAAACTTAAAAGAACTCGAATTGAAAATGAACAACTCTCCACTCCTTTGTCTCCTTCTCCTCCTTCAACATCATCGACATGCCTCTCATCATCCGCCAATGTGCATTTAAAATGCAATGCAATGAAAACAAATACACGGCAATTGTTGAAAACTTTCGACAGTTTTGTTGTTGTTGTTGGTGTTTATTGGCCAACAACAAAAACCTCAGCCCACAGTTCAATTAAGAAGAACTTTCGTTATTAATTAATATTGCTGGCTGATGGTGGTTGGTCTCCTGTTGTTGTTATTTTTATACCCTCCACCATTCTATGGAGGGTATATTAAGTTTGTCATTCCGTTTGTAACACCTCGAAATATACATTTTATTTTTGATCAGCATAAAATTCGATGTCGATTTAACAATGCCCGTCCGTCTGTCCGCCTGTGGAAATCACTATAGCTTCTGAACGAAATGAAGTAAGTTGATAAAAATTTACTCAAATGTGTATTATGTCTGCAGAATTTTTGGTATTGAAAATGGGCCATGTAGGTCTAGATCTTCGTATAGCTCCCATACAACGGCTCCCCCCGATATTCGGTATTTTGATGATTTTAGCGACATTATTTACCGGAATTGTTTCAAATTTGGTATTTGAAGTTCGTAATGAATACTACAGCCTATGACAGAAAATTGTCTGCGCAGGTCCACGTCTTCCTATAGCCCCCATATAACGGTTCCCCCCGATATTCGGTATTTTGATGATTTTAGCGACATTATTTACAGGAACTATTTCAAATTTAGTATTTGAAGTTCGTAATGGATACTACACCATAAGACAGAAAATGGGCCATGTAGGTTCACGTCTTCGTATAGCCCCCATATAACGGTACCCCCTGATATTCGGTATTTTGATGATTTTAGCGACATTATTTACCGGAACTATTTCAAATTTAGTATTTGAAGTTCGTAATGGATATAACAGCCTGTAACAGAAAATTGTCCGTGCAGGTCCAAGTCTTCGTATAGTCCCCATATAACAGTACCCCCTGATTTTCGGTATTTTGATGATTTTAGCGACATTATTCACCGTGATCGTTTCAAATTTCGTACTGGAAGATCTTAATGGGTACTACAGCCTATGACAAAAAAATTTGTATGCAGGTCCATACGTATAGCCTCCATATAACGGTAACTCCCGATATTCGGTATTTTGACGATTTTAGAGACATTATTCACCGGAATTGTTTCAAATTTGGTGTTGGAAGTTCGTTATGGGTACTACAGCCTATGACAAAAATGTGTATATGCAGATCCACGTTTTCATATAACCCCCATATAACTGGTAACTCCCGATAGTCGATATTTTGACGATTTCAGGAACACTATTTACCAGAATCGTTTCAAATTTCGTACTGGAAAATCCTAATGGGTACTACAGCCTATGACAAAAAATTTTTGTATGCAGGTTCAAGTCTTCGTATAGGCCCCATATAACGGTACCTCCCGATATTCGGTATTTTGATGATTTTAACAACATTATTCACTGGAATTGTTTCAAATTTCGTACTGGAAGATCCTAATGGGTACTACAACCTAAGACAGAAAATTACGGTTTTCATTTAAGTGTCAGTTTTCGTTTCGTTTTTTTTTTTTTTTTTTTTTTTTTGAAAATTTTCAATTTCCTTCGAAATGGTGGATGGTATTCAAAGTTCGGCCCGGCCGAACTTACCTTCTTTTTCACTTGTATTGTTACTCTTAATTTCCCATCTGATCGATGCGGAGTTCTGTGTTCTGCCTTTAAATTCATTTCAAATTGTTATACAAATAAATTTCAGAAATTATTTGGAATCGCCAGAGTTTTCTCTTAATTTCCCATTTATCGATGCGGAGTTCTGTGTTCTGCCTTTAAATTCATTTCAAATTGTTGTAGAAATAAATTTCAGAAATTATTTGGAATCGCCAGAGCAAATGCCTTTGCCCTCCGTTTCTTTTTTATTTTTCTTTAGCCAAAATGCCTGCCAGTAAAAAATCCCCCAAAAAATAAAACAACTGTAACACACATGTGTCCAAAAATGCAAAAAAAAAAAAAACTCCAAAAAGGGAGCCTCACATTTCTCCTCTGCCTATAAGGGGTAGAGGACCTCCAGGGGGTGGGAGGATCGATCCAATGAGTGGTAGTTGAGTTCATGTTTTTGTTATTATTTTTTTGTGCATCTCCAGTTTTTTTTATTTTTTTGTAAGTTTACACTGTCTTATATTCTCCACAAATGTATGGATATGCGTTCACATCTGTTTGTTTGTGTGTGTATGTATGTGTATAGTGCAGCAGTGGTATAGAGCCCGAATGCATCAGAAACCGACAGTGAATGTGATTGTTGAGGCAATTGAACTTTCTTAAGAAAATTGCGACATGTATACACTTTGAAAAGCTCTGGATTCGCAAGCAGGCAGGCAGGCAGCAGCAGCAGGCAAACAAGCAAATGTACGCCAATGACCGAGTTCGGGTGAAAGACCTTCGATAACCATCATCATCATCATCATCATCGCCGTCGTCGTCGTTGTTGTTATAATCATCATCATCATGGGTAGTCATTGCACTGTGTTGTGTGTTGTATTTACAACAAAACTGGCATGCACCGCACAACCCGCTCTCACACTCAAACATCAACCCCACCATACAACTCCAAGTGGCAGCAGCACACGAGGAGTAGCAATAGCAACAGAAATCCGAAACAAAAAACCCGCCAACTGAAATTAGCAGCAATGCAGCTTGCCGCATAAGTTGCATGGCATGTTGGCAAAATGTTGTATGTTTGCTGTTCGATGCAAGTTGTGTTTGAAGGTTGCCTTGGCGTAACTGTGTTATTCGCAAAAATAAACCAAAACAAAAAACAACCAGGCAAACAGCCTTTGACTTTATGACAAACATCAGTCAGCGCCAACAAGGCAATGAACGAATGGCAGGCACAACAGCAGCGAACCACCATCCAACAACAACAATGCTATCGACATCATCATCGTCACAGTTGGGACTTCGTCATCAAATACCAATATCATCATCGTCGTCGTTGTCGTCTTCATCCTACTCGCCAATCGGCAACAGCAATTGCTGTACGTACAACCCAACCAGTCAGAAATAATAATAACAACAAATACTTGCAGCCAGCTCCAAACACAACACAACCTTGCCTTCAAACCCAGAGTTCGATGCCAAGATTCAATGAACTGCACCAGAGTATTCCCCAAAATTGCAAAAAAAAAAAAAAAAGAAACGAGAAAAAAAACAAAACACAACAACGACAACCACCTCGAAGAGATTTCAAAACAGAGAGTTTCTTTCTCACAAGGCCTCACTCATTTGCTCACCACTACCACAGCAGCAGCAGCCATGGCAATCAGTCAACAGTACTCGCTCCCTTCATTAATTAACACAGCCAGTCAGTCAGCCAAGCAACAACATTGAAGACGATTGTTACCTTCGTTCGTTCATTTTCGTAAAGGTCTCTGCTAAGGGAGACCGAAATTGTGTTCTCTTGCCATTGAAATTCTCTTAAAAAATGGCTAAGGCCAACAAACCAAGCACTGCAAACGGCCTTATCTCCAACATCATCATCATCATCACCCACCATCGTCGTCGTTGTTGTCAGCTGGGCGAATGCAAAAATTCATTCATTTACTTTTTCGTGTGACGTGTTTGGAGGTGTATTGACCGCACAGAACAGAGCTGGGGCAGTGTAATGCTGTTGGGGGGAGGGGGAGGGTGTAGGTGGGTAATTAGGGGATAGAGTAATCAATTACTGGAAGCCTTAACACTAGAAAGAATATGAGCTATGTTGCGATCGATGTTAAGGGGAACTTCGATTGGGAAATTACTTATTTTCGAACTTTACTCTACTTCAAATGTTTTGAGACTCGAACGCCAATTATTTCCTTGAAAGAAGAGATCAGAAATGGCCGTAGTCTTCAATTGAATCTGCAAAAATGTTCGAATGGTAATCAAAATTGTCTTCATAAATTTGCGATTTTGGGCATTGAAATGCATTAAAAAATTTATATTTTTGAGAGTTTGAGCGTTGTTGGTATCAAATGTTGTTCGGAACTGGACCAGTTGCCTTCGGAATTATCAAACGGGGTAAAAATTATTAAAAATTAGGTAAATAATATGTTATCACTAATTTGCTGATCTTTTAAAATAGCTAATAGTACCGGAGAGCGATCTCTCTCTCGTCTAACAAGGTTGCGCATTGCTTTCAATATAGTAGTCCATGGGTTAAAGCATATTCTTTTTTTTCTCGTTTCTTCAGCGATTTTTGATGGTGAATTCTAAATTACGCTCACTCTCAATTTTGTTATGCACATCAATGTTGTAGTCACAGGTGACGGCGAATGATTGATATTCTATGCTCATTCCGATGATACATCACCTAAAAACTAAACAAGTGGTAAGAGTTGGGTTGTGTCAGGCAAGTTCGATCGAGCGAACTAATTCCCTATCTAGTTCCGTGGACTCCGGTCGTTTGTATGAAACACTGCGATATGAAAAGTGATATGAAATTCATTAAATCACTCATACGTTTGGAAATTGGTCCACTGAACTATGAACGAGATTGACACAACCCTAAGAGTGATATTTTTAACAAAGACAAATTTTTACGACAGACATGCCCAAAATGAGCCTAAAAAAGCAATTCTGTTTGAAAATTCCAAATATTAGAAGTTACAATTATGTAGGGCTATACAAAAAATTGGAACTATAAATACGAAATACTGCACACAGGAGATAGATTCTATTACAAGCTCTAAATACCAAATTTTAATGTATTCCGTTAGATAGTGTGTCTAAAATCGTCAAAATACCGAACATGGGGAGGTACAAATATATGGGTGCTACATGAAAACCTTTGCGGATATAGCTCATCTTCGAACTTGACAAAAGATAACTCTATGCTGAATTTCAGATTCCTATCACATGCCATTTGCACTTTAGAAGGGCAGTAGCCCTGCCAATCGGCTTAGATTTTTATTCTGATCAAAAATATGTATACTTTGATTGGTCAAAAATTATTATTTCGATGAGTTACAAAGGGAATGACAAACTTAATATTACCTCCATACTATGTATGTGAAGGGTATAAAAGGGTGGGGCAAAAAGTAAAAATTACCGAAAATCAGGAGTTGTTTGTGGACTATATCAAAAAGTGGACTAACACTGAATAATTTTTGCCAGGAGTTAACCTTCCCACTGATAAACTAAAATGTGAAATGAAAACTGATCTGGTTGGAAATTGTGGCGAAGCCTTTACCATAACGAAAAGGACTATTCATTAATGTGGTTCGATAAACGTGCTTCATTTCAATATCAAAAACCCTAGGAATAACATCAGTGCCAGTTCAAAATATAAAGTTTCTATCTCAATTTCGAAAGATGGGCGAGCGATATACAGGGTGAGATAAAAAAAACTGCAACAAAGTCTAACGCCATAATTTTTACTTTTTTTTAAATTTTATTAAATAAAAGCAAAAAATGTCGAAAATGTAATCAAATTTTCGAATAAGTTTAGATTTGTTGGAATTTTTCACCTTTGGCACAAATTATGGCCTTCAAACGGCCAATGAAACCGTCACACTCTGTCCGAATGTTGCTCTGCGGCATTTTGGCCCATTCCCGGCGAAGTGCCAACCTTGCTTTTCAAAATACTCCAAGCACAATAGTCCAACGGATTGGTATCCGGAGATTTTGGTGACCGTTGTGTGCTGGAAATGAAGCAAGGAACCTCATTTTGTAACCATTTTTGGATGGCGCGTGCTGAGTGCGATGGTGTTGAGTCCTGTTGGAATATCCAAGTTTTGCGGCCAAAATATTTGCGTGCCCAAGGCTTTAATACACCCCAGAATATTTTCGCGATAATGTTTGGCATTTATTCTGATGCCACGGTCGATTAATACGAGCGGAAAGCGACCATCGGCTGTTATGGCGGCCCACACCATCACCATGGCCGGCGCTTGAGTTCTGGTGGCCAACGGAAGGTGCACATTTTCAGCTGACTTCTTTGGCAAGTAAACAGGATCATTTTGTTGGTTTACAAACTGCTGGACAACGAATGTTTTCTCATCGGAGACGGAGAAAACCAAATTCGGCAGTTCACCACTTTCGGCCAAGCGAAGCAACTCTTTAGCTCTTTTGAGTCTATTTTCTATCTGTTGCTGTGCAAGTTCTTACACTTCTTGGAATTTCAACGGCTTTACCCCGAGTACATTTTTTAATATTTGCCGAATGGAGCCATTTTTTTCGCTTTCGTCGAACCATTTCTGCTGATGTTGCTGTTTTCTTTCGTCCACTTCATTGACGTCGGGCTAAGCTACCAGTATCACGGTAACGAGCGATGGTACGAGACACAAAAGATTTATTCATATTTAAATGCTGGAGTGCTCTAACGATAGCCACTTGTGGTTTTCCATATATTTATTCAGACCAAAGTTATAATAGCAATTCTTTCCCAAAATTCCCATAACTAGGCAAAATAGTTTTACACATTGAGCTAGGGAGGAGCCCATATCGCAAATTTTCGATACAGGTTTGATTTTCGGAATGACATTCGCATAGTGGTTTCAAGTGTTGGAAATTCGATTTTCAAGCTGCCAATAAAACGCCATCCTCTTTAAAGAAATAATCCGTTGATTAATCCCTTTTCCAATGGGCCGATACACTCTATCTTTAAATTTTTCCCAAATCCAAAATATTGAACTTTTGTGGGAAATTTACTAGAAGAATGCAATTATGGTTGAGATAAAGGACTCGAGAATGACATGCTACTTCTGGTGATCCAAAATGCTCTAATACATTTAGTAACCCCAAATCAAAGTTCACGTCTTAACCATTTTTGAAGTAACAAAATCATCAGATGAGTGGCTAAAAACTCTGGCTAAATTCAATAAAAATTCGTATAAGCAAATAAAGGTTACAAACAAAATGTGTGCAGTTTGTTCACATACGATCAAAAAGTAGTCCTATTCTAAAGCGGGATTTACCAAATTATTCCTTCTTTTATTTCAATCTTTAAAACGTACACACCTCTGAATTGAAAAGTATTTTAAGGTGATAGCGTAAATACGACTCAATTTAGCCTAATTGGTAGTTGATTAGAAAAAAATACTTAGAAAAATCAAAAATCAATAAATATTTAAAATACTATCAAGAATATTCACAACATCAAATCCATAACATTCTTTAAGACCAAAATTCTTTCATAAACAATTACCACCTCCAAAGATTATTTTTCACAACTATATTTAAACCTCAAACAGTTTTTGATGTTAATTGAAGATCATGGATTTGATTAAGATTAAAAATAAAATTCTATATGGAAAAATTTGCCTAGCCATTGGTTGATAACAACCTTCATACGGTGTTTACTCAGACTCATGCTCATGCCAAATTCCCACCTTCATACCTACCCATGTGCAAAGTCATCTAGTAAACATGCAAAATACCTACAACAACACTACCAACACCACCAGACATTTTGTTATTGCGATGGGTTGAATAGTCTCCCTCCTCCACCCCCAAAATTTGTGATCCCCAAAAAGCTGAGCAAGGAATGACTCAGTTCGACAGACCATGAGCGAGATCACTCAACCTCAGAGTGGGCAGGCAGGCAGGCTGGTTGGCAAAAGAGGAAAAAAATGTTCGGAAACAATTAAGGAAATTATTTAACCGTAAACTTGATTGTCTGCCTGAATGCAAGTCGTGTGCTCGCCAAAGTTCAATAACAATCTTTCAAAAGTTCATAGCCCATCGCATCATTACTTAATAATATTTATTTGTTTAATTCCAAAATAACAAAAAAAATTGAAAACATTTTTTGTTTGCAATATCAGTGCGGTGCGATGCAGTCATGTCATGCAATGCAATTCTTCATTGCGAGCGTATAAAAATATCATTTTATTGAAATGATATTTTTTTTTTGTTCAAAAATGATTTTTTTTTATTTATTTAAATGTTATTCACCCGCAACAGTAGCTGCAGCGGCAGCGACAGCAACAACAACTGCATTACCGCCAACGACAAACAAAATAAAAATCATCGACAATAATAATAACAAGGAACAAAACACATGTACGGCACGTTAAAGTCAAGTATGAACGCCCAAGTGCCAACCTACCAACGAACGAGCGAACCAACCAAACGAGCAACCAACATGCCAACGAACGAATGTCATACCTTTAATTGCACAGGTCTACAAGGTCGTTGGATTTTGTTTCTTGAGATTTGTGCATCATAGGGGTTCGTATTCGAACAAATTTAGCTTTTGGAGAACAAAGTTTAGATTTAGATTGTACTGTTGTATATTTTGGTCTAATTCGGAAATTATTTTTTTTTTGAGGTTTCAGCAGCAGTAGAAGTGTGATATGGCTGGATTTTTGGAAATTCGTACGAAAAGTAATAAAATGTACTAGAAAGTGAATACCTTGTTTTGGACACACGGAAGTTAGAATTCTGATTCAAACTTAAAGGTTACGAAAAGTTCTAAAATGGTACAAAACTCCTAAAATGGTACCATTTGGTACTATGCGAACGAATAGATCTACAAATTTGGTATGAGAATCAAGATTGGAAAGTACGTTTGATATATGAAGGTGGGTTTGGATATGTGTACCAAGAGTGCGATCTGTACTAATTGGTACTAAATTTGGCAATAGTTTTGTTTTGGAGGAACAGAGGAAGATGGAATTTTTAAATTTTGTATTAGGTCCCCTTGGTTGTGGGTTTGTGATAAAAAAGTGGTTTGGGTAATGTGTACTGCAAGTCCACGAAAAGTATTAAATAGCACAATATTGGGTACAATTTCGTATAGGAAGAACAGATAGTGCTTAAAATCTGAAATTTTTTACTAGAGCCGTTGTTCATGTGTAGCCTAGTAATATGGCGGGTGGTGGTTTCGCAAATGTGTAAAATAATTATACGAAAAGTACTAAACGGTACCATATTTGGTATGGGGGGAAGAAATAGGGTTGGAATTCTCAAATTTGGTAATGATGTCACAGTTGGTGTCTGTGGTTAAGATGTGGAGGCGGTTTTGGAAATGCATACTTTAATTGATTGAAAAGTCCTAAGTTGGGTATAGGTGTAGAGATAGGACTGGAATCCTGAAATATGATATAGGCGTTCTGGTATCTGGTGTTGGTATCTGCAATTGAGACATGGAGTTGGTTTTGGAATTGTGTACCATAACTGAAGTTTAAATCCTGAAATTTGATATAGATGTCACTATTGGTTGGTTTCGGAAATGTGTACTATAATTGTACGAAAAGTACTAAATGGTACTAAATTTGATATTGGGCAAAGGCATAGGGAGGAATCCTTAATTTTGATATTGACTTCGTTTTTGGCATCGGGAATTGAGACATGGAGGTGGTTTTGGAAATGTGTACTACAAGTGCACAAAAAGAACTGAATGGTGCCATATTTGGTACATTTTGGTATTGGGTGAACAGATAGTGCTTTAAATTGATATTGACTTCTTTGCTTGTATTTGGAATTGAGATTATTTGGTACAATTTGGTATTGGGTGAACATATGGACATATGGTGATTGTTTCGGAAATATGTAATACAATTTTACGAAAAGTACTGAACGGTACTACATTTAGTATGGGGTAAAGAGTTTGAGTTAATATTCTGAACTTAGATATTTTGAAAAAGAATGGTATCTGTGTTTATACGAAAAGTACTAAATGGTACTAAACTTTATATTGGGTGAAAGCATAGGGCTGGAATCAAAAAAAATATTTAAAAATATATATTGAAGTCTCTGTTGGTATCTGGAATTGAGATGTTTTGAAAAAAGTACTAAATGGTACTAAATTTGATATTGAGTGAAGGCATAGGACTGTAATCCTCAAACTTGATATTGAGGTATCTGTTGGAACCTGGAATTGGGATATGGAGGTGATTGTGGAAATGTGTACTACAAGTGCACGAAAAGTACTAAATGGTACTAAATTTGGTATTGGGTTAAGGCATAGAGCTAAAATCTAGAAATTTGATATAAATGTCACTGTTGGTGTCTGTGTTTAAGAAATGGAGATGATTTTTGAAGTCCGTGCTATAATTGTTCGGAAAGTACTAAGTGGTCCTAAATTGGATATCAGGTATTGGGAATAGATCTGGAGTTCCGAAAAGTAATACTGAGGTCCTTGTTGGAATCTGTGAGATATGAAGATAGTTTTGGAAATGTGTATTATAATTGTTCGGAAAGTACTAAGTGGTACTAAATTTAGTATTGGCTGAAGGAATAGAGCTGAAATCCAGAAATTATGGTATGGATGTCACTGACGGTATCTATGGTTATGATATCGAGGAGGTTTTGAAAATGCGTTTATAAATGTACTAAATGGTACTAAATTTGTATAGTGGGAGAAATTGAAGAGTTGGAATCCTGAAATTTGATACTAAGGTCATTGCTGGGATCTAAGGCTGAGATATGGAAATTGTTTTGAAAATGCGTATTATATTTTTTCGAAAATACCGAATTGTACTATATTTGATATTGTTACTAAATTTGATATTGAGTGAATGTGTAGAGTCTAAATCCCGAAATTTTATATTGAGGTCTCTGTTGGTATCTGGTGGTGGTTTTGCAAATGAGTTCTATAATAGTTCGAGAAGTACTAAAAATAAATGAAAAGCAGTATGTCCGGCCAGGTCGAACTTTATTTATACTTTATTTAAATTTTATACTTCAAGAATTGTCATCTACCACATCTTCTTAAATACCAAATTTGAAACGATTTCGTAGGTAAATGTGACTCGGATTATCAAAACACCGAATATCGATGGGTATCGTTACATGTGTGCTATAGGAAAACGTGGACCTAAATATTCAATGTTCCGCCACCGGAGCTAGAACCCATTACGAACTACAAATACCACTTTTTAGACAAATCCGTAAAAAAATGTGGCAAAAATCATAAAAATACCGAATATTGGGAGGTACCGTTATATGGCGGCTATACATAAGCGTGACCTACAAATACACATTTTTAGACAAATCAGTGGAAAACTCATCGAAATACCGAATATCGGGAAGTACCGAATATTGGGACGTATTATTTTCTATGGGGGCTATACCAAAACGTGGGCCGATATATTTCATTTTCAATACCAACCATCCTAGACACAATACAAATTGTTCTGCCAAATTTTAAAGCTCTACGTCAAATAATGTGGTCTGTATCGTGATTTCAACAGACAGGCAGATGGACATTAAATCGACTTAGAATATATATACTTTATGCGGTCTACGACGAATATTTAAGGATGTTACAGACGGAATGACAAAGTTAATATACCCTCCTATTCAAGTTGGAGGTTATAAAAAATCGTTCTCAAGTTCGCTGCAAAAGGTTCGATGCAAACTGTTTGTCGACCAGTGTTATAGAACTCAATACAACGTCAAATACGTGTGTTGGGAGCATTGGGAGATGATTTGTCTGAGGTCTGATTCTGTATGAACACAGAGTTCAGAGTACTCTGGGAACAATGAGAAAAGAAAAAGAAAACAGAACAACAACAACGGCAAATAACTTTTAGCAACAGTACGTCACACATTGCTTTGACGCTGACGTCGATGTCGAGCGTCGTTTGGTTCTTAGCATCGTTGCCCATGGTGATTATCAGAAGAACTCTTCTAGGGTTTGTTTTCTTGTTTCTGTTCTTTTTTTGTTGTTGTTATTTTTGTTTTGTTTGTTCTCTTCGTCAATGGCATTCATCTGGCGGCGGCTGCTGCTGTTTGCTGCTGGTGTTGTTATTATTATTTTCTTCCTTGTTTTTGTTGTTGTCGGTCATTAGAACTCTTTCTTCCCTGCAGTCACAGTTAAGGTTCTCTTTCATTTGACGTGCTCGGTGTGCATGACCGACCCAGTGTTGTTGTTTTGTTTGCGCTCCTCCTAAATAAAGAATAGATTGCGGTAGGTTTTGTTGTTTTTTTCGCTTTTTTGCTTTTTTTAGGAATGTGTCGTCCGTCAACGAATCGCACACTCCTCTTCTATGCCGACAACGAAGCACATGGTCAACGTACGACAACGTAAACATTGGGGAACAAGAACAAGCACAATATTGTTGCCTGGTTGGTTGGGTTGTTTGTGGTTCGTTGGCTGCCTGGCTGGTTTGTTGTTTAGTAGTTCGTTGGCCTACTCTTTGGGGTATTGCATATGTGAGTGTGTGTGGAGCTGTGTGTGCGGTTGTGTGTGTGTGAGGAGCAAGGAAAAGAGACAGTTGTGGGGAATTGGCCGGAGAAAGCTTTGAAGTATAGAAAATGAAATTGAAATTTTTAAAATTCTAGTCATGTCTTGGCTGAGATATATCGTTAATTTATTGCAATTCGGTTGGTTTGAAAGTGTGCCTGTGTGTGTGTGTCTTCGAGCGTGTGAATGAGTGATTTAGGCATTCAATTGCTTAAAATGTAATTAGCATTGTTAAGTAGAACGTTGTGTATTATTTAATAAGCCATTAAATATGTATGAATCGATTATTGAATGTTTGAAAGATCATCATTCTCTGGCAAGGGTCATAAAACTTAAAATTAGTTCGCACTGTCAAACATGTTCGCCAGCAAGTTGCCATTCCCGAGAAATGGGAAGTAGTAGTTCGATGTGTGGCGTCCGAATGAATTAATTTAGACGAATATCTCGTTTTACGCAGTAATTGAACCCTATCCAAATAAGAGACTAGACTATATTTCTCCTTGGCACAATTCGAGGAATTGGTGTTGGTAAAATCGTTAATCTTTTATCGTTCCCAAGTGAATTAGTTCAAATTTAAATATTTCATAAAAGGAGCTGGCACAACAGGATTCGGTTCAGTCATTCCGATTTTTAACCCCCATTCCGCTTCATTTGGTATAATTTTTCATTTCCATTTAAAATAGAACCGAAAAAACGAAACTAATGAACTAGTTCCCCTTGGGAGGAAAAATTCATCGTTTGACGACAATTCTTAGTTAAGTACATACTGTCAAACATGTTCGACAGCCAGTTGACATTCCGTTAAATTGGAAGTGCAAAATTTTTATATGACAAGTTAAGACGTATAAGTCGGTTTTGCCGACAGATGTATACCCCCAGACAATGTTCGATTATCTAAAAATATTTTGATTTCTTTATGATTATTCAAATTGCTGACCTTCTATGAAGAAGGGGGCCAATGTTGTCCATTTCGTATCGGACCTAAATAAATATGAGATAAATATTGCGGCGTGCCAGGTTTGGACTATATCGACTACTTCTTTCACTTTATGTGAAATATGTGTGAGGTACCAGATATAGTCGACGGAAGTAATCCATTTTCATACTTCATTTAATATAGATAAAAATATTGGAATGTGCAAAAATTGAAGGAATTCGAACATTGTTATCCTACTTCATACGAAATCATAATTTCCGATAAATTAAATATTCATATCAAATTTCTGGTCAAGAGAAATATTTAGATATAGCAAGTCCTATAGAATCGCCGACTTGTTTCGCAAGTTAATTTTAAAATTGGAATCCTTTGTAACTGAGGTACCAGAAGGGGTTCGCAGATATATGTCATCTTCAAAACAGATCTTGTGTTAGCAAATATGATTGAATTTGTGAAATTTGAAGAGAGTTGGATTCTTATTTCGCTTTCTTTGAGAGTTTTGTTTTTCAAAATCTTGAAACCTATGTGAGGGAGGTACCAGGAGAAATGTTTGCATCTCAACCATCTTTATAACAGATCTTGTGTTGAAGGAAATATTGAGGTGTACCAAGTCTGAATGGAATCGGATGTTAATTTCGCGTTTTGTGAGCTTCATGGATATTCAAAATTTGGGGAGGTACAAGAGGAAGTGGACCGATATATTCCATCTTCACACCAGACCGTGGGTTCTTGAAAATATTGTGATGTGTGTAATTTGAAAAGAATCAGATGCTTATTTTAGATTTTATGATCGGTTTGGTTATTAAAATTTTTGAACCTTTGTGGGTGAGATACCAGAAGGAATGGTCCGTTATAATAGACCTTGTGTTGATAAAAATATTGAGATGTGCCAAGTCTGAATGGAATCGGATGTTAATTTTGTGTTTTATGAGCTTCATGAATATTCAAAATGTTGACCCTTTGTAGGGGAGGTACCAGAGGGTGTGGGCCGATATTGTCCATTTCGCATCTGACCTAGCACTGATGTAAATATTAGGATTTGCAAAGTTGGAAAAAATCAGATCATCCTTGCTCATTCTGTGCAGCAAAACATTTTTTTACAAATTTCGACCTTTTGTGGGGGATTTACCAGAAGGAGTGGACTGATATTGCCCATCTCCGAACACGATCTAAGTTTGACAACAAGTAAAAAAGTTGTAAGTTGTAAACCGAACTTTGAATAACCTTCACCATTTGAAACGAACTTGGCAATTTTCACAAAAAAAAAGTAAATGCAAAAATCCGTTAAAAATCTGTTAAAGTCTTAAAAATACCGAATCTAGGCGTTATATTAGGGTCTATACGACGACATGGACCTGCGTAGGCAACTTTTGGCATAAGTCATTGCAATATTCAAATGGGAAACTTGAAAAAAATACGGTGAATATAATACCGAATATCGGGAGATACAGTTATATGAGAGCTATACGAAGACGTGGGTCTGCACAGACAATTTTCTGTCATAGGCATTACGAACTTCAAACACCAAATTTGAAACATTTCCGGTGACTAATGTCACTAAAATCACCAAAATACCGAAAAAAGAAAATATGTGAGCTATACCAAAACATGGACCTACATGGCCCATTTTCAATACCAAAGTCCTGCAGACATAATATACATTTGAGTAGAATTTTATCAAACTAATTCACTCCGTTAGGAAGCTAGAGTGATTTCCACAGACGCTAAATCAGCAGAAATGGTTCGAAAAGTAAAGAAGCGACTTGATCGGAACCCACGTCGCATTGGCCGAAAATGGCTCGTGAACTGAACATATCGCAATATTCCATTCGGCAAATATTGAAAAATGAGCTCGGGGTAAAGCCATTGAAATTTGAAAAAACTTACACCGCAACAGAAGGAAAATAGACTCAAAAGAGCTTAAAAGTTGCTTCGCTTGGCCGAAAGTGGTGAACTGCCGAATTTGGGTTCCTCCGATGAGAAAACATTCTTTGTCTCGCATTTTCCAAAATGATCGTGTTTACTTGCCAAAGAGGTCAGCTGAAAATGTGGACCTTCGGTTTGCCACCAGAAATCAAGGGCCGGCCATGGTGATGGTATGGGCCGCCATAACAGCCGATGGTCGCTCTCCGCTCGTAATAATCGACCGTGGCATCAGAATAAATGCCGAATATTGTCGCGAAAATATTCTTGAGGGTGTATTGAAGCTTTGGGCACACAGAACTTGGACATTCCAACAGGACTCAGCACCATCGCACTCAGTACGCGCCACCCAAAAATGGTTACAAAATGAGATTCCTCGCTTCATTACCAGCGGACAATGGCCACCAAAATCTCGGGTACCAATCAGTTGGACTATTGTGTCTGGAGTATTTTGGAAAGCAAGGTTGGCACTAAAAAAACCAGTGTCGATCATCACAAGCAAGCGCTTCGCAGGGAATGGCCGCAGAGCAACATTCGGACAGCGTGTGACGGTGTCATTGGCCGATTGAAGGCCATAATTCGTGCCAATGGTAACCAATTCGGACAAATCTAAACTTGTTCTAAAATTTGATGCTAATTTCGACATTTTTTGATTTCATTCAATAAAATTTAAAAAAGAAGGGTCAAAAATGTATATTTCGAGGAGTTACAAACTGAATGACAAACTTAATATACCGTCCATACTGTGGTGGAGGGTATAAAAATACCCTTTATATCGTAAGTCCAAACGATGAAGATTAGGATGAATGGAAGGAGGATTTTGACAACATTTCTAAAAAGAAGCCAATATCTTCTTCTTCTTCTTCCACGATTTGGAGCAATACTTAGAAGAAACTTTGAACTGTCAAGACAGCTGTCAGACAACAGAGTGATTCATATTATAAAAAAAAAAAAATTAAAACACCCAAAGGATTAGGATGTGTATCCCCCTTGACAGCATTTCTAGAAAAATAGCTAATATTGACAACACAGAAATATTTGGAAAGCCGTTCAAAACAACTATCTATAACGCAGTAGAACTTCGTCTTATCCCCGTTATGATAACACTTATTTTTTGACTATCGCCAAAAACATATCTGGAGTACCACGAAGAAATTCCCACAATATATAGTGTATGCCTTTTTAATCGATTATCATGATCACCTAACTCTTATGACAGAGCAATGCAAATTCCAAATTCTTATTCATTTTTTTTTTTTTCAATAATCCTTTTTTGCCATACAACACTATGTGTTGGGGTATTATAATTTTGATTGGTGCAAAAATTTTGTAACACCTCGAAATATTGGTTCCCCACTTACCCGATCGAGCTATGTATTTCCGTCCGTCTGCCCATGTTAATTTCTAATCAAACAACAAGTCGCAATTATGACCCGATCCTCACAAAATTGAAAATGAAGGTGGGGTTGGGGTCAGAATAGAAACATATTGTTTTTGGAGATAATGGCAAAATATTTAGGGGTTGAAATGGACCAAAAACAGAAAAAATATGATTTTGCTGTTGCTCTACAGGCCACAATTACAGACCAATTGACGTGGAATTTTGCATGGAGTTAGAGTTTAGGGCTAGGCAAAAGCCAACCAATTTTCGGTAATAGGACATTATTTAGCGCGTAAAATAAACCATAACTTTTATGCAAAAAATACGAAAATTTTAATTAAAACGCGAATATTTTAACCCCGGCGAAATCGCAAATACATTAAAAGGTCACTTCTGACCAATATTGTGATGTTTATAGCCAAGATATCGGTTATATGAGAAAATAGTTAAAATCTGTATGTAAAAGAAATTGATGTTAGTTGCTCCGCTTATAAGACAAGAACCGCTGGTCTGATGTTCACAATTCTCATCAATTCGGAATGGTCTCATGCCAGAGAAGTATAAAATCTAAGAAAATCTTGTAAACAACAATAAAGTGAATATTTTTGTTAAATTTTTTGAATATTTGGAATTATTTTTAGTTTTTTAAAATTCCATTGTCTGCTATTTCTAGATGCCAAATCTTAGCTCAAACATAATATTTACAAATCTCTTCCCCCACCCCACCACATTATCGCACATTTCAAAAAACAGGCAAATCATTTAATATAAATCTCTATTGTGATAATAGATTGGCTATTAATTAATTAATCAATAAACATTAGGCAAAAAAAATAGAAAATCCGCTTTTTTACGAATTGGTGGTGTTGCACAATTTCTTTTTAGGGCCACAAGGAATGGATGGTTGGTCTAATGATTTGTGACTGACTTGTAAACTGGCTGTTTCTATACAAACAAATAGCACAGAAAAATATGCACGTGTGAATGTGTGGTGGTCGGTCGTCTCTCGTCGTTTGACCCACAAAAAAATAGAGGCCCCCCTACCATTGAAAACAATAATAATAATAACAATAACACAAAAAACCCCCCAATACCATTAAACTTCAACTTAACCTTGAAAAGAATTAAGCCATGCCAATGAAAGTTGTGCGCAGACGCAACAGCAACCACCACAACGACAACAACAACAACAACAAAACAAACGGCGACAAACACGAAGTAGGCCTACTACACAGAAGCGATTTTATTTGATGGTTAATGCGATTGCGTTATGGGCTGACATGGACAGGTGAATGAGTGATGGCGTTGGATGGGGGGCTAAAAGGGGGAGGAGAGAATAATGTTGAATTTTTAAACTATGTTTCAAGAAAGACAAACACACACACATACACTCATTTCAATGATATTACGTGAACGCAAAAAAAAAAAAAAAACAAAACAAACGCCACTTGATAATATGGTCAACAAGAAAACGCCACTTCAAAAAAAAAAAAAACAAATCTAGGCCTCTATTTAATTCGGCTGATTCTTCTTTTACTCTATTCCACCCAAGGAGAATAAAACAAATACCAAATGCCCATAACAATTCCAAGTAATACTTTTTTGGTGGGGAATTTTGAATTAGCAGCACCTTAAAATATCAAAAACCTCTCGGGGGAGCTCAGGGGAAAGGGGGAAGACATTTTGAATGGAACTTTGATTACTTTTATATGTTGTGCAGAGGTCATTATTCAACCCCCCCAAAATGCAAACATACCTACGTACTCGTACGTATGTATGTATCTATTTACATATAAATGAATATGTGAATACACCAACAACAACTACGTAGCGTACGAACCGTATCCAAAATGAATTGTATAATTTCATTGTCAATATCACCGCCAGTCTAGGCGCTGTTTTTTTATTCGTCTTCTTCTTTTTTGGATAATTTTTATTTAGTTATCCAAAAATACTTTTGATTTTTGTTTGGGAATTGCTTAACAACGATAATTGTATGGATGCGTGTGGAAACGCTTTGCTGCACGTTTTTCCCTTTGGCTTTGTGTTCCAACAATTATTTCCATAAAATAAAAAAATTATGGAAAACATAATAATGCAATTGAAGACAGCCTTCCTCCTTCCCTTTATAGAAAAAAAATATTACCTCATAGAGCCAGCCATGAGGAGGTTGGGCAATTTTGGGCGAGTTGTAAAATGTAATTATTCAAGAGAGTCCAAAATGTCATTGCAATAAAGAATAAGTTACATTCAGAGCGGTTTATATCTGCATTATCACTAGGGGCAAGTAGACATATATACAGATTAATGTAGAATAGACAAGTAGAAAAGCAGCTACGTTTGGCCAGCCCCAATTTTTTATACCCTCCATCAATTGGAGAAAATTTAAAATAAATACCGCTCAAATTAAAACGTATATATGGGGCCGATACGAAGACTGTAGTAAAGATTCCGAACTTCAACTACGAAATTCCGGTCAGTAATATCATCAAAATACCGAATAAATGGAGGTATCGTTGTATTGATGGTATACTAAGACGTGGCTGGGCATAAAGAATTTTCAGTCATAGGTTTTAATACCCATTACGAACTTTAAATGCGAAACTTGACACAATTCCTGTAAATAATGCCCCGAAAATTCTGGAAATACCGAATATCTCGGGGTACCCTTATATGGACGCTATACTAAAACGTAGACCTATATACACAATTCTCTTCCAGGTGGTAAAATACTCACAAAAAAACTCCTTCTGTGAATTTTCAGACTATTCCATTAAAAAATGTATCTAAAATCATCAAAAGAAGAATATCGGAAGGTACAGTTATATGGGGGATATACGATATCGTGGACCTATATAGACAATTCTCTTTCAGAGGGTTTCGAACTCAGAAGGAACTCCTTGTATGGATTTTAAGTGAATTCCGTTGAAAAATGTAGCTAAAATCATCCAAATGCTCCAAAATCTCGGAGCACCATTGGAACTCCTTGTGTAGAATTTCTGACAGTTCCATTAAAAAATGTGGTTAAATCATCCAAATATATAATATCTGGGGTACCGTTATATGGGGGATATACGATATCGTGGTCCGATATTTTAATCCCCAAACTTTTAAAAAATCGAAACATCGCCCACAGATTTTTTGCACTTCTACTCGCAATAATCGACAACTCATACTTTGGTGTCCTTCTCTATCCCTCTCCCTCTTGAGTTTGTAAAAACAAACCCGAAATTTAGAATATCATATCTTCCCAAGCATATACTAACTGTGGTACTAAATATTTCAAAACTAAATTTTATTGAATACTATTTTCTCTTTTCCAGAATCTCATGAAGGGCCCCGCGTGAGTACAGTCTAATATTTTCGCCAAATAAAAGTATAAGTCTTTACATACCTGAACATGCTTCAATTTCCCAATAACTTAAATCGCTCTCCAATTGAAAAATTCAGCTCTTTCTGACCAATTAAATCCTGTGGTAAAAAAAAGACTCCGGATAAAATGCCATGCTGAATTCGAAAATTCGAATCTCAACTATCTTACATGGAAATTGAAGAATTAAGAAGTCATCACAAAGGACATCTCTTGAAATTAAGATCAATTCGTTCTAATTTAGCCTTAATGCTTCGTATACATATGTTTAAGTTTTGTGGGTTCATGAATGTGTCTTAGCAGACCGGTTTTGATTTAGCCGGCAACTAGGAAGGTAGATAGTGTGTAAAAACAAGGAAGAGAAAGAAGTCGGAATGTTTTTTTCCTTTGAGGGGCAGGTACCAGAAGGAGTAGTCCGATATATTTCATCTTCACGCCAGGAAATTTGAAGACAATCGGACTCTTTTTTTTTGCATTTTATAAGATATATAATTATTCCGAATTTTGACTTTATGTGGGCAGGAGTGGTCCGATATATTTCATCTACACACCAGGTCTTGTGTTGCCAGAAATATTAGGATGAGCGAAATTTTTAAGACAATGGGAATCTTACTTCACAATTTATAAGAGTTACAATTATTCCAAATTTTGACCCTTTGGGGGGAAGGTACTTGATGGAGTCGTCCATTTTCGCACCTGACCAAGCATAAATAATAGGATTTGCAAAGTTGAAGCAAAATCGGATCATTCTTTCTCTCTCTGTGCAGTAAAATATTTTCTTTAAAATTTTCCACCTTTTGTGGGATAGGTACCAGAAGGGGTGGACCGATATTGTCCATCTCCGAACTGGATCTATGTTTGACAATAATATTACGATGTACCAAGTTTGAATACAATCTTCAAGAGTTACCGTGCGCACCAGCCAAACAGACGGACGGACAAACATAGGTAGATCGACCCCAAATGTCATGAAACGGATTTGCTATAAAGAGACCTAGGGTCTTAAACCGTTATTTCGACTAGGCACGTTTTGCCATATGGCTAAGAGTATGAAAATAATTATACAGCTTTCATTAGAACGTCAAAAGTAAAATGAGAATCGTACTTCCTTTTAGCATCCAAAGACAAATCGATCGGAAAAACTATGATCTTGTGAAAACCATGGCATAAGGTTTTCAGGGCTTGGGATAGGTCGAAAATCTATCCTATCGAAAAATCTAGAATCAAAATTAATTTTGATTTGAAAATTCAGAGTCGAAAATAGATTTTCAGCTGATTGGACAAAATTAAAAGATCGAAAAGTGGATTTTTTACTTGAAAAAAAATTGTCCTACACAATACACCTTTATAAAAATAAAACCGTTGACATTCTTATTTTTTATTTTAAATAATATTTTTTTTTAATAAAAAAAAAATGAAAAGTTTCGATATAACGTTAGTTCCGTTGTTGATCAAATCCATGGCAATAAATTCAATGTCAATAACTCCCCTAGGCGCCACAATTATCTAACAATTAAGAGATTTGTCTTTTGTTATCGCCAATTCACTTGGTGGGGTGCAGGCGGTGGGCGGAGGGGGCCACCTCTCTTGTGACTGTAGCAAAAGTGACAGCTTAAATTGTTGGGTACTTGTATAATTTGACAGTTGCAAGAAGTGTCTTCATTTGAGTTAGCACCAAACCCTTAATCATTGCCAGCACCAAGAGCAGCAGCAGCGCCACCAAAAGAGAAGAGCAGGCGGTAAGAAAATTATGGCATTGTATGTATGTATAAATGTATGTTTGTTTGTATGCTCATCGTCTACGTCGTCGTTGTCTTCACAACAAAACGTCATCATCGTCATCTCTTACGGCGTCGTCAGTCATATCGTCACCGCTGTTATTGTTTGTCTGTCCGTCCGCCTGTCCGTCCCTCTGTTAATTGTTATGTGTATCAAGCAAGCATTGTCGAGGTCATTAAAGTTTTTTTTTCTTTTTTTGTGAGTCTAAATCAAGGTGAGTCACCTTGGCCTTATTTTCAATATTTTGTATTGTTGGTCTGTTTCTTTCTGTCTTCGGACGGCGGATTCGAGCTGGTGGTAATAATATTATTTTTTTTCGGCTATCAAAGTGTTTTGTTTCGCATCGCGCATATGTGGTGGAGCTCGCTGTGTGTTTGTGAGAGAGTTGTGGCTCTCTAAACAAAGTGTGTGCACAGACTAGTTGCTGCTTGAGTTTTTTTTTTGGAGGGAGCTCTACACTCTTTAACATCGTCATTGGGTAAGAGTCGACTTTCCAGCAAGTGTTGGTCGGGTCATAAAGATTTATAAATGCATAAAGTGTTCTCCCCAAGTCGACTTATACCGGGTTCTGAGCTTGTGCATTGTTGTTGTTTTTTTTTTTCTCAGTTGTTTGGCTGATGGTTACTGGCGGTTTGGCTTGCTTGCTCGCTTGGTTGGTTAACTAACTGGACAGCTTTACTATTCGGCTTATTTAGCTGGCTAGCTGGCTGGCATTGTGGAAGGTCATGATTCATTTGCGGTGGTCGTTTTTTGTTGCTGCTCATTTTTGCCGCTGCTGTTATGACCAAAGGCAAACAGCAACAACAACAGCATAACAACAATAATGATAATAATTTAAGCAAAACGCCTTCACCAAAAAAAAAAAATATAACAACAAGAAATTAAAATAAAAAAAAACGAGAAATCTACCAAATTCTGGTTGAAAATAAAAGGGAATGTTTTTTTGGTTTGAGGTTTTATTTTTTAGGTTTCACTAAAACATTTTTGATACGCGAATAGGTATTAAAATATAATAAAAAGGAAGCAAATAAAAATAAAAATCTGGTCATAATTCTTTTCAAAAATTGACATTAAAGCTATTTTTTCCTGTAAAAAAATTAATTAATTATTAGTGTGAGCATGATTTGAAGAAGTAAATTTGCAAATTTAAATATACCTAAACTGCAAGGAAATGGTTCAATCGTAAGCAAATCGCTTAGAAAATTAAAAAAAAAACTATTTTTGAATGAGAGCAGAGAAGCCCCTTTCGCCCCTAAAACCGAAAGCTCAAAACTACTTCAACGTCTGACAACCGAGTAATACTTAAGAAGAGTTGTTGAGTTGTTGACTTTAATCGGATACCAATTTGCTTGAGAAATTTGTATCTCCTTGATATACAGGGTGCGATGAAACAATTAAAAAAAATTAAGTTCGGCCTAGCCGAACTTTAAATACTCTCCACCTTAGGATAAAGGAAACATTAGAACCCATTATGACCCACAAATACCAATTTTTAGACATATTCGTGGGAAAATGTGGCAAATACCAAAAATCGGGAGGTATACCTTATGGGGTCTACGACGAATATTTAGGGATGTTACAGACGGAATAACAAAGTTAATATACCCTCCTTTCCAAGGTGGAGGGTAATTAAAGTGCAACCAAATTCAGACTGCTGTCATTTCTAAGCCACTCGTCCGACAGCTGTTAAAATTATTCCAGTGACAGCTCATTATATTGTTTATAAGCGTACAAAAGCATTTTGGTGAAAATTTTTGAGAAAAAAAAAGTTATTCGTGTTCGGAATTCAAGCGTGATAGTGTGATTTCTTTATATTTGGTTGGAAAACCACAAGTGGCTATCGTTAGAGCACTCCAGCATTTACACTGGTGGCCAAAACTAAAGCAACTGAAATTACAAGGAGAATGAATGCCCTGTAACTTTTTCAAAAATTAAGAAAATGAGAAAGTTTTTCTTGTTTTAAATTAGGTACTTTATTCACTTTTTAAAAACCTAAAACATAAAACCAAAATTAATTTTTATATAAAAAATAATGTTTGGTAAAGTCAATTAACCCGATTTTGGCTTGGACAAAACAAAAGCAACTCTGTTGTACATTCATATAACCGCTGCAATTTCAGTTGTTTTTACTGTGATATTTATCGCTTTTTGCTTCCTTCGACAATTTCGCTTGTCATAAATCCTTTTTGAGAAGTTTTTTACAACAGTATGTGTTTTTCTTTTCGTTTTTTAAGTACTGCCCAAAAAATTTTAAAAATGGCTAAAAGCAACTACAGTACCTGAAAAAAACAGCAAATTATCAGTGACTATCAAAACAACATATCTCAGAAAATGATTTCCGAGAAATATTTAATAATTATTTATGTGATTTCATAATTATTTCTGTATACTAAGTCGGTTTTTTGAAACTGGATCAGTAGTAACAGTCTATAACGGATGAAGGCCGTGAAAAACTTCAGCCCGTACTGATCCACAAGTTGTGAGAGAAATAAAAAACAACTATTTAAGAGTTCAACTGGATTGGTGAGAGAGCAATCATTGGATATAAGCTCGAGATCAGTGCGTAGACGAGTAGTGGCAGCTGGTCTGCATGCCCGTAAGACATCAAAAAAACATTTATATCTGAAAAAATCAAAAAGGCTTTCGGAAACGATAATATTAAGTGGAATCAAGCTCAATGGAAAAAACATTATTTCTGGGATGAGTCTACGTTTAATATTAAAGGCTCAGACGTGAGAAATTTTACGGTGAGAAGACCAAAAAATGAAGGACTCAAGCCGCAGTGTTGCAAAGGTACAGTGAAGCATGAGGGAGGGTCAAAAATGGCGTGGCGCTGTTTTTCTTTCTATGGACTTGGGCCTATTCATAAAATAAAGGAAGTTCTGGATCGGTTTGTTTACAAAGATGTGTTGGACATCACGTTGTTCCCTTACGCTGAGTAAAATATTGGGCTTATTTGGGTGTTTCAGCATGACAATGATCCCAAACTTGTATCAAAACTTTCAAATATTGGTTGCGGGAGTCAAAAATTGATTTTTTGTTATGGCCGGCACAATCACCTGACCTAAACTCCTTAGAAAACCTTTGGAGTATCGTAGATAGGAAGATCAAGAGAGATTCGGAAATAAATAAGCACAACATTTTCTAAAGAATTCGGGGTGCCTGGGAAAGCACACCCAAGGATCAAATTGAGCGTGTTATAGAATCAATGCCTCGTAGGTGTGCAGCTGCTATCAAAAATAATGGTTATGCTATCGACTACGAGCCAAAATTTAATTATTTTAAAATAAAAAATCAAAAGTTGCTTTAGTTTTGACCAAGCAAAAATTGGGTCATTTTAGTTTTCCACATATTATTTTTCGTTCAAAATTATTTTTGTATTTTTATTTTCTTAAAAGTGAATTAAACCCCTCATTTAAAACTGGAAAAATAATTACGATTTGTTTATTTTTGTAAAAGTTACAGGACATTTATCATCTTAGCGATTTAAGTTGCTTTAGTTTTGGCCACCAGTGTAAATGTGAATAAATCTATTGTGTCTCGTACCATCGCTCGTTACCAAAGACCTCAAATGGTAAAGACTGGACAAAATGCATAATGGAAAAAATAGTTAATATGAAAAATATTTGGGGGCGCTGCTCAGAACAGTGACATGTTGGCATAAAAATCATATTTACAGAGCATTCCTTGACGTTTTCAATTAATTGAAAATTGCATTTGCTGTTAAATTCCTTTAACATTGGTGAGTATGTTGTTATGATATCGTAACAACAGAGGTATTTAAACCTGGTGACAATATTTTGACTCTGTCTTGTCCCATCTTTATACTTCTATGTCTTTGTCGTTACCGTGATACTGGTAGCCTAGGCCGACGTCAAGGAAGTGGACGGAAAAGAACAGCAACATCAGCAGAAATGGTTCGAAAAGTAAAGAAACGACTTGATCGAAACGAAACCCGCGTCGCAGTAGCCGAAAAATGGCTCGTGCGCTGAACATAATATTCCATTCGGCAAATATTAAAAAATGAGCTCGGGGTAAAGCTATTAAAATTCCAAAAAGCGCAATAACTTACACCGCAGCGGAAAGAAAATAAACACAAAAGAGGTGAAGAGCTGCTTCTCTTGACCGAAAGTGGTGAACTGCCGAAATTGAGTTTCTCCGTCTCCGATGAGAAAACATTCGTTGTCCAGCAATATGGAAACAAACAAAATGATCGTGTTTACTTGCCAAAGAGGTCAGCTGAAAATGCGCACCTTCTGTTGGCCACCAGAACTCAAACGCCGGCCATGGTGATGGTGTGGGCCGCCATAACAGCCGATGGTCGCTCTCCACTCGTATAAATCGACCGTGGCATCAGAATAAATGCCGAATATATTCTGGAGTATGTATTAAAGCCTCCACCACGCAAACATTTTGGCCGCAGACCTTGGGCATTCCAACAGAACTCAGAGGATATATTAAACCCTCCACCACGCAAACATTTTGGCCGCAGACCTTGGACATTCCAACAGAACTCAGCACAATCGCACTCAGCACGAGCCACCCAAAAATGGTTAAAAAATAAGGTTCCTCGCTTTATTTCCAACGCACAATGGCCACCAAAATCTGCGGATACCAATCCTTTGGACTATTGTGTTTGGAGTATTTTGAAAAGATAGGTGGCACTAAAAAATACCAAAGTGTCGATCACCTCAAGCAAGCGCTCGCCGGGAATGGGCGCAGAGCAACATTCGGGCAGCGTGTGACGATTTCATTGGGCGTTTGAAGGCCATAATTCGTGTCAAAGGTGGCCAATTGGAACAAATCTAAACATGTACTAACATTTGATGCTACTTCCGACATTTTTTGCTTTCATTCAATAAAATTTAAAAAATAGAAATTATGGCGTTTGAATTTGTTGCAGTTTTTTCATCTCACCCTGTATATGGGTACGTAGATTTCAGAATTTTAACTTCACTTTATGGATCTGTCATCAGAAAATTTAGAATCGCATTAATGTGTAAGGTCAATCACGAACGAAATGCATGCCTATTACCGGCGTCATAGCTGTCCAATTACTATTTTACTCTCTCTCTCTCTCTCTCTCTCTCTCTCACACAAAAAATTTATTAGATATCTGTAATAACTACATACAAATTAATCAGTACACACACCCAAGACGTGGACACGAGACCGACCGGCCAAAAAACTTTTTTTTTTGCATTGTACATTTACTCAGTTATTTTATCTTCATTGTCACCACGCCGCACCAAAGCAATTAACATTGAAACCGGTACTGGGTTTGAGTTTGACATTTTGTTAACAGTTAACTGCATTAACATTGGCAATAACTTCTGTTAACTGTATCAAATAAATTCTGTACAGAGGCGGTGGATGATAATCCTCGCACATACTTGGTCGTGTTTGCTCGCTAACTTGCCATTTTTCGTATCATATATGCGATGCTGATAACCTTCATGGTAGGGTGTCAAGATAGTTTTATGTTAGGAAAAGAGAATGAGAAATTACCTTTCCGTTGTGGATAAATTATCCACAAACATAATAGGGGATAATTTTTTCACCAGAGTGAATAATTTTTTTTTTTTCTCAACAATATGGATAATATTTTCACCAAAAAGGATATTTTTTTCATAAATTCAAAACTTTTTCCTCAATGTGAAAAATTATCCACCAATACGGATAATGTTCTCACCAACGGGGAAATTTTTTTACCAATGTGAATAATTATCAACTAACGTGGATAATGTGTTCACCAATGTGAATAATTATCCACCAACGCAGATAATTTTTTCACCAATGTAGATAATTATCCGTAAGCGTGAAGAATTTATTCACCAACGTGGATACTTTTTTCACCAATTTTGATAATATCCACAAATAGGGATAATTTTTTCACCAATGTCAATAATTATCCAGCAACATGGATAATTTTATCACCAATGTGGATAATTATCCATCAATGTAGATAATATTTTTCATCAATGTTGATAATTTCATAACTAATGTAAACAATTATTCAACAACGTGGATAAATATCTACCATTTAGCCACAAAAGTGGAAAATTTTCCAACAGTTAGGATAGGTTTTCCACCAATGTGGATAATATTTTCACCAATGTGGATATTTTCGACCTATCTGGATAATTATCCACAAAGGCGGACACTTATTCACAAATGTGAATAATTATTCACCAACACGCCCTCAGCCATATGGCTATAGTGCGTATATATCATTTGGTACGGCCAAAACGTGCTTTAATGAAATAAAGATCTTAGACCCTAGGTCCGTTTGGACCAAATCCGTTTCAGGATATTTGGAGTCGATCTATCGATGTCCGTCCGTCCGTCGGTCTGGCTGGAGCGCACGATGACTCTCGAGGGGAGTATACAATTAGGTCCAAACTTGGTACATCGTAATATTATTGTCAAACTTAATTCGAGTTCGAAGATGGGCAATATCAGTGTATTTCTTCGGGTACCTCCCACACAAAATGTCAAGATTTTCAAAGAAAATAATTTTGTTAAAACTTTGCAAATGCTAATATTTGCGTGAGTGCTAGGTCAGGTGCGAAGATGGACCATATCGCTCCACTCCATTAAGTACCTTCCCCACAAAAAGTCAACAATTTTAAATAATTATAACTCTTATAAAATGTGATATATGTGTCCGAACTTAACATCCAATTCCATTCAGACTTGGCACATTTCAATAATTCCATCAGCACAAGATCTGTTATGAAGATTGTAGAGATCGGACCATTCCTTCTGGTAGCTCCCCCACAAAGGGTCAAAGTTTTGAATAACCAAAGCGATCATAAAATCCAAAATAAGCATCTGGTTCTCTTCAAATAACATATATCACAATATTCTTATTAACCCAAGGTCTGGTGTGAAAATGGAACGTATCGGTCCACTACTTCTGGTCCACCCCACAAAGGATCAAAATTTTGAATATCCATGAAGCTCATTAAAGGCAAAATTAACATCCGATTCCATTTAGACTTTGTACATCTCAATATTTCCATCAACACAAGATCTGTTATAAAGATGGTAGAGATCGGACCATTTCTTCGGGTACCTCCCCCACATAGGGTTCAAGATTCACTCTCCTCAAATTTCACACATCGAAATATTTTTGTTAACACAAGATCTGATGTGAAGATGATATATATCTGCCAACCCCTTCTGGTACTTCACCCACAATTTTCCATACTTTTATCTGTCACAACTTGTGAAACAAGTCAACGTTTCTTTACAACTTGCTATATCTAAATATTTTTCTTAACCAGAAATCTGATAGGAATATGTAAATTATCGGATTTTATGATTTCGCATAAAATACATTTCCCCAACTTAAAAAACCCCCTTTGTTCAAAATGTAGTGTACTCCCCGGTCGTTGTGATTACTGCTGAAATTTCCATTCATTTCTGTGGCTAATCGCACGCCATAGCCTTCTTCTTCCTGAACGCCCTCTATATGACGCCCCCTTCACAATTCCCGTACACACATTTAACGACAAAAAAATCCGTCATAAAACCATTTGAAAACAACAAAAACAACAAGCAAATTGTCACAATCTATCACCTTCTACCAAGACTACGACAACAAACAACAACGAGGGCCAATACAACGCCACAGCCAGCCAGCCACCCGGACCAGCAGCAGAAGCAGCACATCCACCGCTCTCAACCATTACCTCAATCAATTTCAGCTGTTTCGTCGCATTATTCTGCGAGTATTCGTCTCGCCGTCATTCATATTCGTCTTTCGTACTTGTGTAGTTCAAACGACAACACTGAAAACACTGAAAACGCACTCACACACCTCTACACATGCACATGCTATCTAACAGACATACACGCTCATGTGTACGACGAAAACGAAAACATTTATAGCTGGCTAGGCTAAAGCTTCAATAGCAGGCCAGGGTCACGGGAGAAATATGTAGAAAAAATGGACACAAAAACCTCTAGTAGCTGTAGCAAGCAAAACTAAACGCTGCCGCCTCAGCTGACGCATAGAGCGCTCAGCGACGAATGTAAACGCTGGCAAATTGATAGCCAGCCAACCAGCCAGTCACTCAGGCAATGAGCCCGCCAAACTTGCTACTTAGTAGCTATGCTACAACAAGCTGGCGTATAATCAAGCGACGACGAGAGGGCGAGCGAGCGTGCAATGAAATAGTTTGTTTGGCCTTTAACGCTTACACCGGGTCCGCACTCTTACGTCGTCGACATACCCGCCGACAAACAAACGCCAGCAGTTGGGGATTCAAAGTCGGAAGAAAAATACAAAAATGTAAAAATGTTGTTATGGCCATTGTCATTGCTGCTTAGTTGCGTTGCTGTTGTTGTTGACGTATCATTTCAATACTAAAAGTCCCTCTCTGCCAGAAATGGTTCTCAATTTGGTCTCTTCAAGAGCTAATGAGTTTTAATTATTTGTTTAAATAACTACGCTCTTTGAGATTTGTTAACACAGAGAGTAGGCGAACGCGAGAGTGAGAGAGAGAGCCATACGACAATATCACATTTAGTATTTTTGCCCATGCTGTTGTTGTTGGACAACACTTCACTTTGAAAAACTATTAGCCATTACACTTGAAGGAAAACATTGGTGAATGTTGCGCTGCCGCCTTTTTGTTTATTTTATTTAAGTTTTTTTTTGTTCTCTTTTTTTTGTTTTACTGATAAGAAACGGTTTTGTAAACGTCATAAACCATTTTGTCTAGTACTGGAGTGCGTGCGTATGTATGTAACAAAGCGTAGTTCGAGTACCAACGCACATGCTGTTCGATGTAGGTGTAGGTTGTTTAGCTCTTATCACATATGTATGAGCCCAGCCTCGACCTTCCTGGGACCTCTTTCGCCGGCAGACAGCTGTACTGAGACAAACTATTAATAAATAAATAAAAAAAAGTGAGATTGGACCACAAGCCCCTTGAAAAAAAAAAGATTGAAGAAACTGAACTCAGTTTAATGAGTGTTTTTAGAAATTATTTGAGAGGGTCAGACGAAAAGATCCCCAATTTTTTTTTTTCAAGCAACCTTCGTCGTTAAATGGCGGCACAACAGAAGGTGTAAGTTCTACTTACTTTGACTTAGTTAAACATAGTGGATTCCAGATCTATAAAAATTAAGAAAGTATCAATCGGTTTGCCGACAGATAAATACCCACAACATTTTAACATTATGCAATCCAAACAGACCACAGAATTGCTCGTTTTTACTCGAAAGTGAAACTTGCTCGCGATCGATATTGCTCGAAGATTGGGATTTTATACGAAGTTTACTCTTCACTCTTTTATATTTTATGGCAGCGATTCCGAGCCACTCCTGTTTGAAAAATTAGAGTGGAAGCTAAATCGCTCGAAAAAGAGTGAGAATTTGGTCTAAAGAGAGAAATTGAGTGGAAACAATATTTTACAGAAGATATTGACAGCAAAACGGTTTTGATGTTGCTCCGAACTGTGGGGGAGTGGGGTGATCGTGTACAATATCAACAAATTTGAAAACAGTAAAAGCGAAGGAGCCGGTGGAATTTTTCTATTATTATTAAAACAAGTTAAAAAGCAGTAAGCTCGGCCGGTCCGAACTTTGAATACCCTCCACCATTTAGAAAGAATTTGGAAATTTTCAAAAAATATTTTTTTTGTCTTAGGCTGTAGTATCCATTACGAACTCCAAATACCAAATTTGAAAAAATTCCGGTAAATAATGTCACTTACATCATCAAAATACCGAATATCAGGATGTACGAAGACGTGGACCTGCACAGACAATCTCTTGTTATAAGCTTTAGCATCCATTACGAACATCAAATACCAAATTTAAAAGAATTCCGGTGAATAATGTCGATAAAATCATGAAAATACCGAATATCGGGTGGTACGGTTATATGGCGGCTATACGAAGACGTGGACCTGCACAGACAATTTTCTGGCTTAGACTGTAGTATCCATTACGAACTTCATATACAAAATTTGAAACAATTCCGGTGAATAATGTCTTTGTCTTTTTGATGGAGGTACCAGATAGACTGGGCTGATATTGTTGATTTTCGCACCAGAACCAAATCGAATATCAGTAGTACAGTGGGTAAAGCTTCAACAAAATCGCATACTCTCTTTGATTTCTACGAGATATCTGATTTTTTTTTTTTTTTTGAAAAATTTTTCCGTTTTTGAGAACATTGAAATTTTGTGGTAGGGTAACATGGTATAGATGTGTATGACCCATCTTCGAACTTGATGTAAGATTGACGACAATATTTTGATGGTCAAAGTTTGGTCGAAATAAGCAAATCCCATTGAGAGTTGTCGTGCGCAACAGCCAGTTGGACGGACAGACAGATGGATTTGGCTAAATTTGACCTGAAACTGATTTTACCCAAACAGGCATGAAATCGAATCGCCATTTTAAAGCTCATTAAGCCTGTATTATTGCGATAGAATGGTCTCGCTCTCTCTCTCTCTCTCTCTCTCTCTCTCAAACCCATGAATAACTTCTCTCTTTCACACACATCGTAAACAAAACTTCCTGTCAAAAATTCTACTTTTAAAAAACATTCCATTTGGAGAGTATGAGTATTAACATTTGGTTTACGGGGTATTACTCATACGCCATGTGTTGTTTTATACATGGAAATGCGTGTTACCAGGGATTCCAAAAGAGAATGTACATTCATTTCAATTCAATTCAATCTCTTTTGGACACGCGAAAAAAGAGTCAAGAAAAAAATTAAAATTTTTAATTTTTTGGAAATTGTTGCAAGAACAGCGTTTGCATTTTTGTTGTTCTTCTCTCTTTTTATAACCTCAGCCAAATGGCTAGAGAGTGTTTATTTCATTTGATATAGCCAAAACGTGTCACATCGTAATAACAGGTATAGACCCTAGGTCTCTTTGGACCAAATTCGTCTCAGGGCATTTGGAGTCAATCTATCGATGTCCGTCCGTCCCTCCGTCTGGCTGGTGAGCACGATAACTCTCGAAGGGAGTATCCGATTTGGTCCGAACTTTGTACATCGTAATATTATTGTCAAACTTAGATCGAGTTCGATGATGAACAATATCGGTCCACTCCTTTTAGTTCCTCCCACACAAAATGTCAACATTTTCAAAGAAAATAATTTACTGCACAGAAAAAGAAAAGATAGTCCGATTTTACTTCAACTCTGTAAATCCTAATATTTTTATCAGTGCTAGGTCAGGTGTGAAAATGGACAATATCGATCCACTCCATCAAGTACCTCCACCACAAAGGATCAAAATTTGGAATAATTATAACTCTTATAAAATGTGATGTAAGAGTCAGATTTTCTTCACATTATACACAGCATAATATTTTTATAAGCCCAAGGTCTGGTGTGAAGATGGAACATATCGGTCCACTTCTTCTGGTACCTCACCCAAAAAGGTTCAAAATTTAAGAATATCCATGAAACTCATAAAACGCGAAATTAACATCCGATTCCATTCAGATTTGACACATCTCAATATTTCTATCAAAACAAAATCTGTTAGAAAGATGGTAGAGATCGGACCATTCCTTCTGGTACCTCCCCCACAATGGGGTCAAAGCCTTGAATAAACAAAACGATTATAAAATCCGAAATAAACATCCGGTTCTCCTCATATTTCGCACATACCATTATTTCAACTAACACAATATCTGCTGTGAAAATGGGATATATCAGTCCTCTCCTTCTGGTACCTCTCCCACAAAGGTCAAATTTTTTTAATATCTATGAAGCTCATAAAACGCGAAATTAATAACCGATAAAATCCGGATTGACACATCTCAATGTTTCCATTAACGGAAGATCTGTTATAAAGATGGTAGAGATCTGACCATTCCTTCTGATACCTCCACCACAAAGGCTCAAATTTTTGAATAACCAAAACGATCATAAAATCCGAAATATGCGTCTGGTTCTCTTCAAATTACACACATCACAATATTTTCATTAACACAAGATTTGGATTTGGGTGTGGTCCTAAAGTACCTCCCCCACAAAGGGTCAACATTTTGAGTATCCATAAAACTCAGAGAAATTAATACCCGACTCCATTCAGATTTGGTCCTTCTCAATATTTCTATCAGCACACGATTTATTATGAAGATGGTTGAGATCTGACCATTTCTTCAGGTACCTCCCCCACATAGGGCTTAAGATTTTCAAAAATAAAAGGGTCAAAGAAATGGAAATAGTCATCCAACTCTTTTCAAATTTCACACATTCAAAGGTCTGCAAACCCCTACTTAAAATGGAATACTTCGATCAACTGTATCTGATACATCACGTGCATTTTAAAGTTTTCTAAAAATTATCTCATATCTCATATAAAATGAAGGAAGTAATCCATATAGTGCAAATCTGGCACTTCTAAATATTTATATAATATTTATTTGGAGCCGATACGAAATGGAGGGTCAAAAATTTGAATAATCATAACAGAAGTCAAAATATATTTAAATAATCGAACATTGGATGAGGGTATACATCTGTCGGCAAAACCGACTGATACTATTTTACTTGTTATTATTCTACATTCTAATTAGTCTTAAAATGTGTTCAAATCAAACGTTTTCAACTACAACTCCAAAACAGTCCATATTCCAAAAATGTACAATAACCTTTTGGAAAAAAACGAGATTTATAAAATCTGTTAAATTGCTGGGATCAGGCGCAGACATTTTGGCAGCCACACTTTGCCACCGTTGCTCAATCGAATAATACTTAAAATAATATTATTTATATTTTTCCTCTATCATTTAAATATTTCCATCAAAAACAAAAAACAATATTAATGGCCTGCACAAAAAATAGCCAAACTTAATCTGCATAAATATATAAAAATAAATAGTCTAGATTAAATCATAAATTAATTTTTAATAAAATTCAATATTGCTTCATTCGGCTTTTTATCTGCTTCTTCTTCTTCTTCTTAATTTAATGAGTGAACATTTGTTTTTGAATTTTATTCAAGAAAAACAAAAAAACAACATACAACAACAACAAATAAAAACCGAATTGAACTGCATCAACAAAATAGTCCGAGGGGGTGACCTTCAGTTCTGAAATGTAGTGTGGTCCACACGCTTCGTTTTCTATCCGAAAAACCAGTTGGTTTGACCCTCAAAAGCTGCTAAACGTGTGTTTCTCGGCGATCAGGTGAAAATGCAAAGAATGCAGACTATATCCGTCGCCGCACCGCCGCTCACAGTCTTTGTGAACGGCCGACGCTGGAGGTGACGCTGATGATGATGATGGCACATGACCATTAAATAAAACAAGAATGCATACAAGACACATTTTTCTTGTTGTTGTTGCTGTTGTTGTTGTGATAATAAAATCGAACATTTTTTCCATAGACTTGAAAATCAATGGAAGAAGAATTTTTTGTTATGAAGTGTGGAAGTTTTTTGGAATTAGAAATAAGTCTTTAAATGGAATATTTTTGGAATATTTGCTGTCTCCATATGAAAGACATGGAGGATGGAAAAAAGTAAGGTATAGGTATGGGAATATTTCCAAAATAACCATATGCATATAAAAATGTTGTATTTTATATTTTGAGACCATCATCTTTGGACCATCTCCGAACTCGATCTAAGTTTGACTAAAATATTACGATGTACCAAGTTCGGATCAAATCGGATACTCCCTTCGAGAATTATCGTGCGCACCAGTCAACCAGCCTTTCAGACAGATATACGGACGGCCATCCCTCAATCGACTCCAAATGTTCTGAAACGGATTTGGTCCAAGGAGACCGTTTTTTAAAAACGTTTTTTCTATGAGGCACGTTTTGGTCATATCAAATGATGTACAGGGTGAGAAAAAAACTGCAACAAAGTTAAACGCATTAATTTTTAAATTCTATTGAATGAAAGCAAAAAATGTCGGAAATAGCATCCAATTTTAGAATAAGTTTAGATTTGTTCGAATTGGTTACCTATGGCTCGAATTATGGCCTTCAAACGGTCAATGAAACCGTCACACGCTCCCCGAATGTTGCTCTGCGGTATTTTGGCCCATCCCCGGCGAAGCGCTTGCTTGAGCTTATCGACACTTTGGTATTTTTTAGTGTCAATCTTGCTTTCCGAAATACTCCAGACACAATAGCCCAACGGATTGGTATCCGGAGATTTTGGTAGCCTTTGTGCGCTGGAAATGAAGCGAGGAACCTCATTTTGTAACCATTTTTTGGTGGTGCGTGCTGGGTAAGATGGTGCTGAGACCTGTTGGAATGTCCGAGGTATGCGGCAAAAATGTTTGCCTGCCCAAGGCTTTAATACACCGTCCAGAATATTTTCGCGATAATATTCGGCATTTATTCTGATGCCTCAATCGATTAATACGAGCGGAGAGCGACCATCGACTGTTATGGGGGCCAACACCATTACCATGGCCGGGATTTGAGTTCTGGTGGTCAACCGAAGATGCACATTTTCAGCTGACTTCTTTGGCAAGTAAACACGATCATTTTCTTTGTTTACAAACTGCTGGACAACGAATGTTTTCTCATCGGAGACGGAGAAACCCAAATTGGGAAGTTCACCACTTTCGGCCCAGCGTAGCAACTCTTTAGCTCTTTTGAGTCTATCTTCCGAGCGTAGGAACTCTTTAGCTCTTTTGAGTCTATCTGTGGCGGTTTAAGTTCCTGCACTTTTTGGAATTTCAATGGCTTTACCCCGAGCTCATTTTTCAATATTTGCCGAATGCAATACTGCGATATGTTCAGCTTACGAGCCATTTTTCGGCAACTGCGAACCGGTTTTCGATCAAGTTGCTTCTTTACTTTTCGAACCATTTTTGTTGATGTTGCTGTTTTCTTCCGCCCACTTACATTTAAATGCTGTAGTGCTCCAACAATACCCACTTGTGGATTTCCAGCCAAATATAAAGAAATCACACTATCTCGCTTGAATTCCATCACGAATAACTTTTTTCTGGAAAATTCTCATCAAAATGCTTTTGTAGGCTTGTAAACAATATAATGACCTGTCACTGGAAACATTTTTAACAGCTGTCGGACGAGTGGCTTAGAAATGACAGCAGTCTGAAGTTGGTTGCAGTTTTTTTATCTCACCCTGTATACCCTCTCTAACCATATGGCTGAGGGTATAAAAAGAGTGGGGCCCTAAAAAAAATTATAAATTATTTTTATTTTCGAAAGTTTTAATTAAAATTTTGCCAAGAACCAACCCTATTATCCATATTTCAGTATTCTTAGTTTGATATTGAAACTGAACAGCCCTCGCAAATGCAACCTCAGCTGGTTTGAGTCAAAACAAAGGTAAAACATTGACATTCATTTAATCGCATGTACCACGAACGTGGCAATACAACAATTTGATTTACAAAAACGTCTTCATCGCCGTCGTCTATGTCTTCATCGTCGTTGCAATTGAACCGATTCATTTGTTCTTTTTGTTTTGTTTTGAAAACACAGCACTTTATTGCGAGTGAAAGTTTTTATCAGCATCCACGAATTGTGGCAAAGTCATGTAATTTGGAATTAAAGAAAAGAAAAACCCAATTGATATTGAAAGATGGGAGTGGGAGTGAATAGAAGACCTTTAAAATTTGAAAAAAAAAAGCGGCGAAAAAATTAAGGAAGGTTTTATTTTTGCAGTGTAGAGCTTTTGGCATGGAAAACCTTGGAAAAACAGAAAAACAAACACACATACAAACTCACACACAAAAGCTAACTGTATTTTTCCTTAGTTTTGCGTTGCAGTTCTATTCACAGCCAAGCTGTGTGGTGGCATTGTTACACAAAAAAAAACAAACAGAACAGAACAGAAAAAACAACAACACCTGATGATAAATAAATGCATGCAGTTAGAGAGCATAACAGTTAGAGAGAATGTGAGTGTAACTCTTTTATATACATTCTTTTAAAAGAAATATTATTTTACAAGGAAAAAATTAAAAGGAAATTAATTTAAATTAAAATAAAATTAACTAAAATTACAATAATTAAAAAAAAAATGGAAAGAAGACCATCAAAGCGTCTCTCAGAAAAAGACAGACCTCTATTAAAAGTAATTTTATTTAATTAAAATGTCATCCAAAAATTTCATTTTATTAGATCTTCGCCAAATTTCACAACTCTTTTAGGTCTGGTAGGGGGAGAAGACATTTGTTTAAGATCTTTGATTTGGAGATCTTTAACACATTTAAAGGTTCCCTATACATATAATGTCTCTGGCACGTTTTATGGTGATATGGGACCATTGATAGGTATTTTACCTCTGAAAAACTTTTAACCAGGTCTCGCTTTTTACTTGCACTCTTTTATTTAGTCTTCACTCTTTTGTTTTATGTGGGAGCGCTCGCGCGTCACTGGTTTTGATAGATAGATATTGATTGAGAGATGGGGAGAATTCGTGTACAAAATAAGATAATAAAAAGCAGATGCAGGGGTCCGAAACAGATTGGAACTTAACTTCCACTCAAAAACGAACAAATTGCGCACGCTTTTATTTCAGTGACTTCAAATAATGGAGTATGTTCGATTTGCTACTCCTAGGAGTGCTTCCGCTCGAAATTTGGTAGAGAGTGGAGCGAGCTTCCGTAGAATGCATAAGACCTTTACCTATCTTCTATGACTATAAGATTTTTTACAGGTCTACTATATCTTGAAGGCTTTTGATAGGCTTTGTAGAAGACTTTTGGCGGATATTCTAGGCTAGAAAACTCTGAGAGGTCTTGTATACTTAGGACATATTTTACATCTCGTCTATGGAAAGAAGATCCCAAACACCTCTAACAGCTCTTCAATAGCTTGAATAACTGGTAACGTCTAGCTAGTCAGGTCTATGTGACCTTTTACAGGTCTTCTATGACTTGATGACCTCGGACATGTCTTCTAATTATATACGTCCTTCGACAGGTCTCTACTGCTAATAGTCCTCCGTCAGGCTTCTATGATAAGTAAGCCTGTGGCAGGCTGTAGGTTTTATTCAGCCTGAAAACACATCACTTGTGTTTCATAATTAAAATTGTGATATCCTCTAAGATTAGGAGACCTTTGACAGATCTTCTATGGATAGAAGAACATTTACAGTGCTTCTGTAGTTTTTCTTAAACCTGAATACCTTTCACATGTCTTTCATAATTCAAAGATCTTCGGAAGGTCTTCTTGAGCTAAAAGACTCTGAGATGTCCTCTAAGGTTAGAAGACTTCTGAGAGGTCTTCTATGAATAGGAGTCCATACACTGGACTTCTATTTCCAAAAGACCTCTTTATGAGTGATCTATGTGTTTTTATGGATGGAAGACCTTTGCAAGTCCTCTGTAGTTAAACAGCCTCTAATGGGAGACTTTTAAAAAATCTTCCACTTAAAAGACCCATTTAGGTATTCTATGGTCAAACGAACTCTGATAGGTCCTCTAGGGATATAAGTCCATATACTGGACTTCTATTTCCAAAATATCTCTAAAAGATATGTTATGGCTAAAAGTCCCCTTAGAAGTCCTTTCACAGGTCCCCTGTAGTTAAACAGCTTCTAATGGAAGACTTCTAAAAAATCTTCCACTGAAAAAACGCTTCACAGATATTTTATGACCAGACGACCTCGAACATATCTTCTATGGATAGACGGTCTTTAAAAGATAGTCTATGGTTAGGAGACTTTTTACAAGTCGTTCATAATTAGAAGACCTCAGACAGGTCATTTATGGACATTAGACCCATTACAGGTATTTTATAGCTGATATAGAAAACCTTTCAAAGGTCCTTCATAATTAGAAAACCTTTGACAGGTTTCGTATGGTCATAAGGTCTCCCACAGATCTTCAATGGATTTCAGGTCTCTGACAAGTTTTCTATAACTGCAAGATCCTGCACAGATCCTCTATATCTTTAAAATTTATTACAGATCATCTATATCTTTAAGAAGTCGGACTTCTTTTGTATAACCTCTACGTTTGGATCAAACATAGAGGTCTTATAGGCACAGAAAATCTTCCTGATATAGGAAAATATATTTTGCATGGCATCCATTGGGGAGAAGAGACCCTCTATTGATCTTCTATATAAGGAAAAAAGCAAATGCCACATATTTGAATAACCTACGAGGAAAATTTCAATTTTTCCTTGTTGGAATCCACCATTTTTCCGTACGGAAGGAAGGAAGGCCTGTGGCAGGGATCCATTTTCCCGTACGTCCCTGCGAGGAAGCCCTGCCACAGGCCTTCCACTCATAAAATATCTCATAAAAGTTTGTATTTTCGTTTTCAATTAGCCTGAGAATTCTGTTATTAAATTATGTCCTTGAGAGAACAAAACACATCGCTCTCTCCTCTTAAAAACAACTACTAATGAGAGCATAAAATTTAATGACAGCCACAAATTGTAGCTTTAAAATTTTAGGCGCGTAATTTGGTTTTTGGGGGTTTTTGTGAAATTTTCCGATATCTTAATTGAATATTTTACGAAATTCACACAACGAGTGCGTGAGTGTACAGCCGAACTATATATGGCGCACGATATGTCTCAGTGTATGTGTGTGTGTGAGTGCGGCAGCAAGGCAAAAAAAACCAAATAGCTTTTGAATGCATTCAGCGGCAGTAGAGGTAGTCAGTCAGTCAGTTTTGTTAGTCAATGTTAAGGTCATTCGTTACAAAACGACAACAACGACGGTGACGGCGACGACGTTCACGTTCATGCTCATACCCATACTCGCCCGTTCTCTGCTAATGTCAATGTTTTGCTTTGCTTTACATTGCTTGGCTAGCTGGGCTGACTGGCTGGCTGATTGACTGGCTTTGCAATGTGCAACTTGTCGCCGTGTTAACGTCATCATGTTGCTGCCGTTTTTTTTATTAAATTTATTATTTATGCTTGGCTTGGTTGTTGTTTTTTTAAACATTTAATTATTGGTGGCGTTGTGGCTGTGTTTGTATGTGTGTGTGTGTGGAAAATAAAATTGGAAACCAAACATTTTGTCCGACAATAATTCAAAATCGATATAGGAACGAATTAAAATTGCAAAACATTGATAGGCCGACAAAAATTACAAAAAAGCAACCAATAACAACGACAACAACAACAACTAACTAAGATGTCATGCATAATCATGTACTCAGCTATGCGTGTATGTACATACATATAAGTAGGTGTATTACACATTACATATTTACAGCATTTGCTTGTAATTTAAGGTAATGTAACCAAGCATTGTTTGCCTTTTTTCAAAGAGCGAAAAGTGGGAGTAGATGGGTTTGGATTGCGTTTTTAATATCTTCTTGAAACTTGTGCTGTTGTTGTTATTATTACTGTAATCCCATCACAATAATACAAAAACGCTCTTAAACAAATAACCGTAAATGCCAGCCAGCGAGCGAGCGAAAACAAACCTCAACGCACATTGTGGAAATTTTTCACAAAACTGGATATATTATTTATTGGAGATTTGCAATGTCACAAAAAACAACAAAGCGGAAATACACTGCACATTTCGTAAGTATGCAACAATGTTTTGAAAATCTACTTGTATGTACATAGGCGCATAGATATTTGAAACTCGCTTAGAGATACTATGCCCCATTACGCATGTAGTGCGAGTGTGTCTATGTGTAATGAACCTAATTAGTATTCAAGAGTAAGGTACATTGTAATGAGTTTTGAGTGCAATATTATTGTTACAACATTTTTTTGGGGTTATGTAAAATAATAATTTTGGAAATGACCCAAATGACTGAAAACACACACACAACAACAAAAAATTATGAAGGATATGCTGGGGATGTAAAAGAAACTCTATATATTGCAAAGAAGTCAAGGTCGGAGAATATTAGAGTTATTGGGTTCCGGAGCGATCTAGTTCAAAGGAAATATACTGCAAAAGGAACGATCGGAACTATATTCAGTTCTTTCCTTTCGCACGTTTTTTTTTATTTTCCATTTTACTTGATCTACCTTTTTATGCCCTGCACCACAAGATGGTCAGGGTATTATGTCTTTGTACATTTGTTTGTAACAGGCAATAGGAAACGAGATAGTCCCTTTTGTAAATATTTATTTTTGTAAAGAAAGTACAGGTCGCATTTATAGCCCGATCCAGATAAAATTTTTCACAAATAATTTATTTGACCCAATGATGAACCCTACTGAAATTGGAGATAATCGGTAAAAATTTTGCACTTACGACCAAATTAGACCTGATTATAAGTATGCCAAATTTTATCGAAATCGGTTCAGATATAGCTATAGCACCCATGTATACTGTGCATTCCATTTGTTATTTTTGTCCTCCACAGCCGCAATATGCACTCTGGCGCAGCGATATTTTGGGAAATATATCAAATATAGCTCAGACATACATTTGTTAAATTTTTGTCGAGATCGGTCCATATTCGACGGACCTTTGGGCCCATTCCAATCGACGATGCTTGTCCGCAGGCAACATTCTTTGCGTCAATTGAATTTTGTACGGGAACAAATGCCATTCAATGCGAATAATCCGTTGTAAAGTGGACCGAGCCATGCCCGACTGCTGAAAACGGCGTTTTTGGGATGTTCTTGGGGACCTCTCAACACTGGCTCGTACGGCAGCGATATTCTCGGCCGATCGCCTTGGTCGACTCTTATATGGCCTCTTCGGATTAGAAAGAGCCTTACCAGTCGAAAATTTTTCGTATAAACGCTTAATGGTGTTCTTAGAAGGCGCACTTCTCACATTTTTTTTCACAATAGACTTCTTCTGTTGAATGTAAATTTCAACTATTTCAGAGCGCTCGCGTGGCGTGCATTGGTTCATGGTAAAAATCTGCTTGGACTGACGCTTCAAACGCGGTATGTCATTAAGCGATGTGACATCTCTGTCAAAAGTTATGGCGTTGCCACATGGGTCCGTCGAAATTGAGTCTAGAGACAAGTAAATCAAACGGTTCAGATGAAAAAATGTTCCACTTTGATTTGGGCAATGCAGTTCACCAAGCGCATAGATTTTTCCCGTACAGATCTTCTATGGAAAGAAGATCCTTGAATAATCTTCTATGAATGGAAGACCTTTGAAAGGGTCTCTATGACTTAAAAAACCTCTTACAGGTCTTCCATGGCTTAAATATTTGCAACTGTTATCCTCTAGCTAGGCAGGCCTAGGAGATATTTTACATGTCTTCTTTGGCTTAATGACTTCTGACATGTCTTCGAAATTTAAACGTCCTCTGATATGTCTTCTATGGTTAAAAGTCCTCTGACAGGCTTTTATGGATGGAAAAATCTGTGATGGGTCCATCGCTCGTTACCGTGATACTGCTACCGTAGCCCGACCGCAAGGAAGTGTACGGCAACACTTCCTTGCAGAAATGGTTCGAAAAGTAAAGAAGCGACTAAAGAGCTGCTTCGCTTGGCCGAAAGCGGTGAACTGCCGAATTTTCTTTTCTCTGTCTCCGATGAGAAAAGATTCGTTGTCCAGCAGTTGGTAAACAAACAAAATGATCGTGGTTACTTGCCAAAGAGGTCAGCAAAATGTGCACCTTCGGTTGGCCACCAGAACTCATGGGCCAACCATGGTGATGGTGTGGGCCGCCATAACAGCCGATGGTCGCTCTCCGCTCGTATTAATCGACAGTGGCATCAGAATGAATGCTGAATATTATCGCGAACATATTCTGGAGGGTGTATTAAAGCCTTGGGCATGCAAATATTTTGGCCGCAGAACTTGGACATTCCAACAAGACTCAGCACGCGCCAACCAAAAATGGTTACAAAATGAGGTTCCGCTCTTCATTTCCAGCGCACAATGATCACCAAAATCTCCGGATACCAATCCGTAGGACTATTGTGTCTGGAGTATTTTGGAAAGCAAGGTTGGCACTAAAAAATACCAATGTGTCGATCACCTCAAGCAAGCGTTTCGCCGAATGGTCCAAAATACCGCAGAGCAACATTCGGGCAGCGTGTGACGGTTTCATTGGCCGTTTAAAGGCCATTTTTCGTACCAAAGGTGACCAACTCGAACAAATCTAAACTTATTTTAAAATTTGATGCTATTTCTGACATTTTTTGCTTTCATTCAATAAAATTAAAAAAGATATATATAAAAATTATGGGGTTTGACTTTGTTGCAGTTTTTTTTATCTCACCCTGTATATACTTTATGGGGTCTACGACGAAAATTTAAGGATGTTACAAACGGAATGACAAATATACCCTCCCTTTCAAAGTGGAGGTTATTAAAACAACAATGGAACTCCTTGATTAAAAATATATCTTGTTTGAATGATAGCCGAACTTCGAGTTTGCCATCGAATGTATTACTGAAAACTTTCTCAAACGATTTCTCACATTTTTATTTTCATATTGAGTTTTTCATTTCATGGTTATCAAGGAAAGCAAGTTCATCCTAGTTTTATAATCTGCAGCAAACCAGTTCACGATGCCACCATTTTCAGAAGCCTAAAAATTTCACTTGGAACGTTATACTCTAGATCTGTTCATCCGTTGCGCAAACAAATTTTCTCTAGAATATTTGGCAACGCGTTTGAAATAATATGTTGAAGTTCCTGACTTCATTGATAAAAATTTGCACTTTTTGGGATCGGAAAGGTTATTCTTTGACCAAATATGATGTTATTTTTAAATGCAAATATTAGGAAATATTCGATCTGTTGCCTAACAAAATACGATAAAGAATTACGAAACATATTTTAAAATCGTGTGTGGTCTATGAATCCATTTTTGGATAAATTACCATATCAATCAATTTTCAACTTGTAACCAAGCACTTGGCTTTCAACAAGTAATGAATAATACAATTATTACAAAATATTGCTGACTTTTGGAAAAAGAAATAATTACAGAAAAAAATCACCACCGCAAGCAAAGCAAAAGAAGAGGGCAAAAAATCGTACTGCTCGAACATACCTGAGGTATGTGAGTGAAAAATCATTTTTTTCCAATATTTTTTGTGCTATCTTCGAACATGTACAACTCTTGTAATAACACATTACAACAAAAATAATAACAAACAGCAAAAAAAAACCTAACAAAAAAACAAAAAGAACAAAAAAACCATACACAAATCGATGATAATGATTACAACTAAATCACAATGAGTAACACGGTAGATAAGTGTCGAGTATGTGTGTTTGTGTGGTTGTGTGTTTCTTAATTGTTAAAATGATTTTTTTTTGTAATTTACAAAAGTCCATTTAACGCTTAGGTTTACAAAAAAAGAGCGAAAAAGCTATAACATTTTTGACCCAATTGTTGTGTGGTCAGCTATTGACAAGTGTTTTACAGCCATAGTACTACGAGCGAGAACCGCCCCGCGTTCTCGCCCTTTTCATTGGGGACTTGAAATTATTATTTTTTTTTTTTTTCAACAAAGAAAATAATTTGCAATTAATAATAATTATTTTTTGTTTTACGAAACAAAGTCAATAACCTTTTAGAATATTTATTTATTCTGTAAGCAGGCATAACAACAACAATAATAATAACAATATTAACAGCAACAATAACAGCAGCACCATCAGCACTACCAGACACCGCTGCTCTGCGCCCCCCTTTTTGTTTCCACCACTGGCAGTGTACAAAGTACCATCGATTGTTGTCACCTATTTTTTAATCGTTTTTTGTTGTTTTTTTTTTTAAGACAACAAATTTATTTAGTTGTGAATAAAACAAAATGCTTTTAAATGGGGGAAAATCTATTAAAACTTGAGGATTTGTAACAAAGCAATACCCTTTGTAAACAAAGGGTAATGTCTTACAATGCTTTGTAGAATTTTTCCTTGGTGTGCATCAGGATGAAAAATTGAAATTTAAAACTCAAATAATTTTTTTTTACTTATATCATAAGCTTGCACAAAATACGTGGAATTAAGACAGGAAATAAAACAAACTAAAATATTTCAGCCGGTATTGCCAACAGATTTATAACCTCAGCTAATTGTCGTGGTTTTTTTTTTTTTTTTTTTTTTTTTTTTTTTTTTTTTGCTGGCGTTATGATTGGGAGAAGTTCCGAAGATAGTGGGACAATATTGTCCACTTGGTATCTGACCTAAGTGTGAAATAATTATTTCATAGTGCCAGATTTGACCAATATCGACTACTTCCTTCCCTTTATGTGAGATATGTGATCATTTTTGGAAAAATGTTTAAATGTGCGTAAGGTACAAGATAAAATAAACCGAATTAATCCACTTCATCTAATACTGCTAAAAATATTGAGATGTAAAAAATTTAAAGAAAATCTAACATGTTAGTCAAAAATTGAACCTTTTGTGGATGAGGTACCAGGTCAATAAATTCCACATTCACATCTGATTTATGGTTGAGAGAAATATTTAAATACACCAAATTTTAAAAGAATCGCTGTAATGTGAGGTGTAAGTACTGAAAACTGTGAGCCTATATTGCGGAGGTACCAGAAGGTGTGGGTCGATAACAATCATCTTCACACCAGATCTTGCGTTAATAAATGCATTGGAATATGTGAAATTTTAAGAAAATCGGATGCTTATTTCTTTTGATGAGAGAGATACAATTATTCAAAAACGAACGGACACCCCTAGATCGACTTCAAATTTCTGTAGCCATATGGCTACAGAAGAAGAATTTTGAGTGGAATGCCTTTGATGGTTATAAATTTGCTAGGTTTTTATGAATATTTTCTTTAAAAAATCAGGATTTTTGAAAAAAAAAATTTGTTGATTGCCATAGAAAAACTCAACATTTGGTCAGGTCGATTGGCATAGAATTTACATTTCTTGAGCAATATTCCAAACCCTGTAAAATTACTGATACACTACATTACTGATATACTACAATGCCAAATTCAGTTGAAGATGTGACTTAAATCTTCAAAATATTATAATTTCCTAAGATTTCAAAATTTAAAAACACACCATTTTGCCTGAAAATGTGGCCGCCCTAAAAAAACAACAAGTAAAAAAGCAGCTAAGTTCGACCATGCAGAACCTTCAATACTTTCCACCATTTGCAAAATGTAAAAAATTGCGTTGATAAAGGCCGCTAAATTAAAAAATTGTGAATATCAGGTGTTTTACATTTATGGGGCGAAAACGTGGTCCTCTAGAGCCAATTATCTGCCAGCGAGGGCGGTGCATATTACGAACAAATGCATACTAATTTTTAGATTATTTTGTTAAAAAACGTAGGTAACATCATAAAAATGCCGAATGTAGGGGTACCGTTATATTGGGGCTTTACGAAGACGTGGATCTGCACAGGAACATTTTTTTGAAGGTGGTATTAATTACGAATTCCAAATGCCAAATTTTGAAGAAATTCCGGTGAAGACTGTGACCTATTCTACGGACCTAAACTGCGTCTCAACAAAATTTTATCAAACCACTTCATGTTGTTCGGAAGTTAGATTGACTTCCATAGACGGACAGAAAATCAAATATTATCGATGTACGATGTCACAGTAAAAATAGGGACTTAGGTTACAATTCTCTTCTAGGGGGTAAAGTACTCAGAAGGAAACTCTTGTGTGAATTTCAAAACAATTTCATTGAAAATTTGCCTGAAATCATCAAAATGCCGAATATCGGGGCTATACGGTATCGTGGACCTATATAAAATCCATTAAAAATTCTGTTAAAATCTTAAAAATACCGAATACCGGAAGGTGCCGATTTATTGGGAGGATATACAATATTTGGACCTATATAGACAAATCTATGTCTGGGGGTAAAGTACTCACAAAGAACTCCTTGTGTAGAATTTCAGACAATTCCGTTCAAAAATGTGGCTAAAATAATCAAAATACCGAATATCGGTAGGTGCCGTTATATGGGGGCTATGACTTCTACCTTGACCTGCCTGCATACAAAAGACAGATCTGTGCAAAAGTTTACAAAATTTACAACAGACGTACGGTGGAGGGTATAAAAAGAGGAATTACATTCAATTCGTTTGGCAGTCGGGAGGAGAAAATTTCGAAATACCGCCCTATGCGGGCTGCACCAAACAGAGGGCCTTATTGAACATTTTCTAAAGGTTTGCATCATATATCTTTGATTGGAGCTATAAGAAAAAAAGTGGACTTAAACACAAAATTTCACATCGGCAGCAACATTCACTGGAAATTGTGGGAGCAACAATTTCTACATATACCATTAAATACCAAATAGAAAAGATGTCAAAATGGTCAGGGTACCAAAGGGGTTTTATACCCAGAAAAAAAAAGCAAAAGTATGATAGCATTATATCAATCAATACAAAGGTCATACTTTACATATTACCATAAACAACCCCGTCACCAGCCCCCACTACATGCCAAAAGAAATAAAATTTAAAAATCGCCAAAAAAAAACATGACGCGATAACATTTTTCTTTAAATGTAAACATTTAACCTTTGTCAAGACAAGGAAAGAAAAATGAAAGGAAAAACTTTTGCTCTCCGATCGATGAACATGACAATGCACATTTTACTTTTATTTTGTTTTTCCTATGGACGGGATTTTCGTTTGGCCACAACTAAATACCAAGGAAAATAAAATTTCACCAAACAAAAGACAGCCGTCCATAACCCCTTCTCCACCCCCCACCAATCCAACTACAACATGTTATGAACAAAACCTGATTTTGGTAATGAAAAACGAAAAAAATTGACATTTGTAAGAATAAGTGAAGAGGACTTACCTTTTAAAGATCATTGAATCCTTTAATTGAAGACATGATGTAGGAGAAAATAAAAAGGTAAGAGAACGTAACGTCGTATTGAATTTGCGTATTATCCACTTGCGAATTTTATTTTCCGGATGAAAAGCGAAAAATGTATATAACCGACCGTAGCAATACGAATGAACCAGGACGGAATGTTACGTTTTCAGAAGAGTTGGTAATGAGTTGATTTCAATATTTTTGAATTGTGGGTGTAATATGTTTTCTTGTTGCTTTGCAAACTTTTTCAAATTTCTTTTTTCACATTGTATTTTTTTTTCAATTTGTTTTGGTTTTGTATGGATGCTGGCTGTGGCTAGCTTAATTTCTACTTCTTCTTCAACTCTTTTATTTTATTGAATAATTTTCACATTTCTTTTTTTCACTTTTTGAAAAGTGATCGTACATTACACCACGTTAGGCAACGTTACATTTGTTTGTATGACGACGTCGACGACAACAACCACGACGTATTCCTTCCTACCGTTGACCCCGGTTGTTTTTTTTTTATTTCTTTCGTTTTTTTTTTTGCAGTTTAATTTTTTTGCTGTTGTTGTTGTCGTTGCTACTGCTGTTGCATTTATTGTTGTTGTCGTTGTTGACTTGATATCGCGTGCAATCTTACGTTTATTGACCTTGGTATGAGAGCAAGTATGATGATCAATGAACGAACGAACGAACAACCGAATGAGACACACTCACACAACACTGTCGGCCAGCCAGCCAGCCAGTCAGCAGCTCTCAGTTGCAGCAAACCCGATGATCATTAACGTTTATTTTTGTTGCTGTTGTTGTTGTTGCTCATGTACTTGCTGCACCAGAGTAAAAGTATCCGTGTTTGATGCAATGCAAGTTGGCTGTCAATTATTATGGTTGGGAGAAAGAGAGTGAGAGTACAACGAATTAACTCCCCACCAACAATAAGGAAGAAGAAAGAGTGAGTGAGTTTGGCTTGTTGGGGTTTGTTTGATTTTGCTGCTTGCTTGCTCGATTGTTGTTGCTGTTGTTGTTGACTTTTCAAGGGGGGATAACGTAACTTGTATTTACAAAAATTATCGCATAACAGCAGCCAAGTACACCAATGGATTTAACAATTGCTGCCGATGACGTTTCGTGGAGGGCAGCTAACTTTTTGTGTGCTCCTCCTCCAAAACATAGACACAAAAGGAGATAATAATTTTTTGAATTATTTTATTTTTAATTTTTTGTTTTTTAAAAATATCACTTGATTTTTTTTTCTTGTCACAGACTTATGTTTTCGGTAAGGCAGTTAAGGATTGCTGGCAGAATATTTGGAGGTTTATTTGTTTTTATTTTTTGAAAGGCATATATTGGGTTTTATGTATATTTTCTTAAGGCTAATTTGGCTTTTTCTTGTCATAAAATATTTAAAATTCCAAGAACACAAAAATTATATTAGGCAGTAAAGTTGGCTGAAGTTAGTTTTAGGGGTACCCCCTTTTTTGTTTGTTCAAAATTTCACTTTTTTTCAAATTTTATTTTGAAAATCCACAAAATGATTTTTTGGCGCCTTCGCCATTTGGTTTGGTGGCCGTTGGTATTTTTTGTTTTTATTTTACACGCATAAACAATTTTTGGTTTTAAACAATTTTTGTTTTTTTTTATTATTCTCAAAAAACGCAGCACTACACGCTATTTTGCCGTTTGTTTTCGGTTTTATTTTTTGTAGCTACTGAAAATTTTTGCTCTGTTTTAATTTGTTTTCAAAAACAACCGTTCGATACAAAAGTCCGCTGTAGACTAAACTAAATAAACGTCGAAACATGCCGCTCACATGGAAGCTTACAACAAACCCCACATCATCATAATCGTCATCATCATCAAGTTCATCACACAAAAAGCAACAGCAACAGCAGTATTGCCTGCACTCACCGTGGCCGTCGTGTGGCTCTCGCCAGTCAAGTAAACAAACAACAATGCCAGGCCTACGGCTGGCGCTCTCTTGTCTCTTGGCATTATTGTGGGGGTCATTGCAAAAGCAAAGCAAAGCTCTTAAAATTATTGCAACATCTGACGATATGGGGGGAATTATTTCTCTTCGTCTCTTTTTTTTGGCAATGTAAACATGTAAGTGTTGCTCTTTATTTGCCATTTGTTGTTGGGTCCAAGAGGATTTCTATTATTTGATAAAGATGTGAATATAGATTAGACATTTGTTTAATGATTAAAAAGTTTATACAATTAATACAAAACATAATTAATTTAAAAAACATAATTATTTGCCTTTATAGTTATTAAATTTGCCAAAGAGAATTTCATTTAAGAGAAACTTGTAATGAGAATATGTTTGTAACAGATGTAGGGTTAAAATATAAGTAAATTAAATTTTGTAACATCAGCCACATAAAAAACAATTTCTAATTTTACATTTCTATTGTTAAGTGGAAAAAGCCACCAGATGCAGAACGCCATATCAATTCCTAACACAAATTGGTACAATTCCCTTAAAAAATGTAGCTAAAATAACCGTTTACATGCGTACAAAAGCATTTTGTTGAGAATTTTCCAGAAAAAAAGTTATTCGTGATGGAATTCAAGCAGGATAGTATGATTTCTTTATATTTGGCTGGAAAACCACAAGTGGCTATCGTTAGAACATCTAAATGTAAATAAATCTTTTGTGTCTCGTACCATCGGACGTCAAGGATGTAGACGGAAAAAACGGCAACATCAACAGAAATGGTTCGAAAAGTAAACAAGCGACTTGATCGAAACCCGTGTCGCAGTGGCCGAATCGAAAAATGGCTCGTGAGCTGAACATATCCCAATATTCCATTCGGCAAATATTGAAAAATGAGCTCGGGGTAAAGCCATTGAAATTCCAAAAAGTGTAAGAATCTACACCGCAACAGAAAGAAAATAGACTCAAAAGAGCTAAACAGTTGCTTCGCTTGGCCGAAAGTGCTGAACTGGCGAATTTGTGTTTCTCCGTCTCCGATGAGAAAACATTCGTTGTCCAGCAGTTTGTAAACAAACAAAATGATCGTGTTTACTTGCCAAAGAGCTGAAAATTTGTACCTTCGATTGACCACCAGATCTCAATTTCATTTCCAGCTCACAATGACCACCAAAATCTCCGGATACCAATCTGGTGGATTATTGTGTCTGGAGTATTTTGGAAAGCAAGGTAGGCACTAAAAAATACCAAAGTGTCGATCACCTCAAGCAAGCGCTTCGCCGGGAATCGTCCAAAATACCGCAAAGCAACATTCGGGCAGCGTGTGACGCCTTCATTGGCCGTTTGAAGGCCATAATTCGTGCCAAAGGCGACCAATTCGAACAAATCTAAACTTATTCTAAAGTTAGATGCTATTCCCGACATTTTTTGCTTTCATTTAATAAAACTTAAAAAAATTAAAAATTATGCCGTTGACTTTGTTGCAGTTTTTTATCTCACCCTGTATGAAGGATTTACTTAAACGTGGATCTATGTAGACAATGTTCTTCCATCGAAGGTGGAATCCTCCAAATCTACATATCAAATTCTCCTTTAAAAATGTGGCTTAAATCATTGAATATCGGAATATAATTTACAGGTGTTGAAAACGGATTGGCAAGGTAGAAGGTATAAAAATCCATGGTACAATGAAGAGAAGGTAGGTCAACTTTGAAAAAATTGCAAGTATAGAGGTCTACCTGTTTGGCTTGTAATGTCAAAATTAGTATCAAAACAATAAAAAAATCAAACAACTTGTTGCATTTATTTTGAATAAGTAATTGAAAACCGCGATAACTGAATGAAAGGTCAACACCTCTTTTCAAAATCATGTACTATATATCTCTAAAGGATCATTTCGCTACAAAAACTCTAGATTTTGTCGATGCATACGTTGAAATAAACATTTTGAAAACATCCGAAGTTGAATATTTTCTGAACAATTTTTTTGTTATTGAAAAGAAAACACATATATAAACAAATAAAGATGACATATTAAGCCAAGAAAAAAAAAATCATATGGTATCATAACCCTACCTTGATATCATTGTACCATGTAAAAATCCACTTTTATTATATTGTTGTTAAAAAAATATGAAGAAGTATTTATGTTCCTAGAAAAATAACTTTTAAAAGTGCGACGATTTTATTTTTATATCCACAATTTTATGATCCCTAAAAATTGACATATTTCTAAAAAATCACAATTCTGCAAATGTCCTTAAAATAAAATTTGTTAAAAAATCAACTTTTTTATGACCCTTGAAAACTAATTTTAAAAACAATATTGAATCTATTGGAATATGGATCCACTGTTAGTCAAGGACCCAAAAACATTCTAATTTTTCTGGAACTTAATCCGCTGTAACTTGACACTATTGGATTTAAAGGTTTTTGAATTCACAAAACCTCTGATATAGGTCCACTATTTGGCAAAAGACCCTTGTAACGAAATCTTCGAAATTATTCTACTTCAGAGATTGCATCCACGATTTTCAACCCAATTATTTGTGGCGTCTTATTGGAAAAAATTTTCGTAGTAAGAAATGTTTTAAAATCGGGCCATGTGAAAGATCCTGTAACAATTTTCTAGACGAAGGGTGTTCAAGAAATTGGAATTTGTCCTAAAATGGGTAGCTATGGCATCAGATAATAACATGCAAGTTACAGATATTTGTCAATTTTTTTTTAAATTAAACAAAAATTTCCTCTTCCATTAGGCACCACGCCCACAGAGTCAATTATTCCACCCACAGAAATGTTGTACAGTTAAATTGAATTTTGCAAGCATTCATTACAAATCAGTGGGGATGAAATGGACCTGTTCTCGTTGAGGTCTGAACTAATGTGTATGGGTATGACGTGCAATACTATCATGGTACTATATTGCTATCTCTGAAAAAATCGAACTCGAGGTGTCACCTCTCGCTCAGTAATGGGGCAGGGAGTGGAATCCATCGCAGTAGTTACATGGGAAGATTTCCCATAATGTACTCTCGGGAAATATTCATAAGTATGTTGTAGAGAATTCATGTGTATGTGGAAGAAAAGAGTGAGAATTGAGTTGGTCCACAAGCTTCTTCACAAAAACTATTTCATGAAATCTTTCGGGCAAACTTTCCTAACATCGGAAATTTTAATTACACTTCGCACAACATATTCACTTACCCGGTTATAATCAGTGAACCTCGTCTGCTTATGGTCTTGTTTTCCCCCTTTTTTTCTTCCTTGAAGCAAGCATAAAGATTGCGCGGAAAATTTCTGTGTAATTCATAAAAAATTATTCCTTGAAGTGGGACAAACTATTTCCACTTACCCGTTGACGTCCATAAGCATGAACTCCTTGTAAAATTGCTGCATCCACTTGCATTTTGGTCATTTGGCTTCTTGAGTTTTTATTTGCGCCAATTTGATATGGCTTGGCTTGACTTGTTCGCAATGCAAACATTCGTATGTGACTTTCCGCCATTTTTTTGCTATATGTGCAGAAAATTTCATCGCCACGTCAATATAAGGTCACCCATGCTCACAACGAATGTATTTTCCCTTTAAAATTTGTATTAACACACATTTTTTTGGATTAATTCCATTAAATTTTCTAGATTTTCAATCACACCACTGAACAGACATTCCGTTATGTTGCTATTCTTTGTGTTATTCAAAGTCGACCTAATTCTCCCTAACATTCATTTGTTAATTCTACGAGCTGAGCTGGTTCACACAGTGAATAGTTCCATTGAACAGAACACACAACTTAAAAACAGAGGAAAAGTCATTTGTGGATATTGTTTTTTCGCGATTTAAATAAAGAACTTTGTGATTGTTGTTATTCTGAGATGTTGTAAAGTATGCAAAATACCATAGTGTTGAAAATATAACAGCCTTTCAGACTTTTCCCATGTAAATTTGGAGAAATCACTTTTTTCAATCTTCGTTGAAAAGCAATACACAGTGAAAATGCTTCTTCTTGTAATTCCTTTGTAATAATGGGTTCAGGCAAAATTTTCCTTGCCCAGAACAAAGCCTTGATAAGCGTAATCTGGATTTTTGTTTATAAAACAATTGTGGAAATTGCTTAAGTTTTTCTATTTTTCAGATGCCATGAGAATCTCAAAAATGATTTTCACATCGCTCACGGTCGGTTAAGAACAACTTCAAAAAGGACCTGGAGTCCTTGACCAAATATCATTGGATTTAGTGTGATAATCCTCCGCAGTGTGGTGTAGTTTTCATCAAACAGCAACGTAGCTGGTACCAATAATTGTTTGGTATTTTGTTAAGCTACCTCCTTACATTCCCCGAAGCACCAATATTTGCAAGGAAAATGGGTGGATCCGTAAGTCAAATTTTCCGTTCTGGATCAGCATTGCTGTCCCATCGTGATGGTCATAAGGTTTCCAAAGAAACGACTGAAAAAATCACAACGCTCTTTGAAATTTTAAGAGCCAATCCAAAAATCTCCATACAACCACTAGAATCATTGCTATTAGAAATTCCAAAGGTACGTTGCTCACATTTTTAATTTATTTGATGGCTATATGATTAATTTTTCTACTCTTCTTTTAGAATGAAAACATTTTAGTAATACACGACGATTGTGGCTTTAATATATTACAACGAGCTGTAGGTCTAAATCATGTTGAGTTGACAAAATGGCTCTTGCAGCGTCATAGGCCAGATGTAAACCGCAGCCCCTGTTCCCTACCTCTGCATATTGCCTGTCTGAAGGGTCACGAATCATGTGTAGAGCTATTATTGAAATATGGTGCCCGAATCGAATGTGATTCCCGCATGTGCTTTCCCGGTTCACACTCATCCAACTGTGAACTGTTCCAGTGGAATGCCAACAATCATTATGAGGATGTTGAGTTTAGAGAACGTAATTTTGACAACTCTAAATTGCAAAATGCAATTTGTTATGCCATAGATGGCGATCAAATTAATGTGCTGAATATATTGGTACAAAAGCTCGATGATCCATGGGTAAAAAATTGAAATTTAAATATTACTTAGATTATATCAACCACATTACGTTTCAACTTTTAGATACCATTTCGCTCTAAACGTCCTGTTTTCCATTTACTTCACATGGCCTGTGAACGTGGAGCTTGGAACTGTGTCCAGCAACTGGTGGTAACACGTTCCGATGAAATCAATCTTATTAAAGATGAATATTATCCCATACACCATGCCGTGTTACACGATATGCGTTTTCTGGAATTATTAATCCAGCACGGTGCTGTGACCACAGTTCGAACGTGTACCCAACAATTTACACTCTTACATATGGGTGAGATTTATTAAAAAAAAATCTAAATTGCTACCCCTGCATAAAGAGTTGTTTCTTTTCTTCCAGTTATATTCATAGCTAGAAAATCTGCTGAAGATACATTAAGTATGTTAAGAATCTTATTGGAACGTGGTTGTAAGGAATTAATCAACGAACCAGATGTCTTGGGCAATACACCATTACATTCCCTGATCGTACGATATGCCTTAGAGGAGGCAAGGTAAGATTTTGTTTAAAAGAATTTTTTAGAATTCCGTTTTACCTATGAACTGATCGAACTCATGTCAAAAGACCCCTATTCTATAATTATGAACTGATTATAAGATTTATATGCCTTATAGATGCTTTTAATAATTGTTTTTCCCTTAACTCTCCCCAGATACGGCTACGATAAGTGGAGCAAATGGGATGTTTTACATTTAGTTAGATTCCTGCTACAACATGGAGCCAAAAACTCAATCAATCAGGCTGGCAATAGTGCGCTGGCTTGTGTGTTCCGCCACATACGTGATATGGATGTTTGCTTTGAACTGCTCAGCATGATGATCGAGGACAGCGATCCAAATATTGTGGGGCGTGACGGTTCCGTACCCATCATGGTGTTGTTAATACCATTAATCAACAAAGATACCCTACAACATTATACTCATTCTATGAAGGTAAATATCTTAATTGTTTTAAAATTTCATTGTCAACATTTTTATGGAAATCTCTATTTTCAGGTTTGTTTTGTAAATTGTATACGCATTTTGCTGCAACATGGAGCCAATCCCAATTGCTCGTATCACCACAATCTAACACCACTGCAGGTGTTGGTCTTTACAGTGAGTGAAAATTTCACCTTAAGCAGTGACACCTTAAGGCAAACCAACTTCGATTTTATTAAAAATATACTCCTGCTCCTCTTGCAACATGGCCTGGACTGCAATCAAACATATCAGAATATATTGCAAGCTGTCATGGACATGGTACGAAATGTACGCGATGTTAGTGATCTAAATCGTATACACGATTTGACCCTGACGCTCATACAATATGGAGCTGATCCAAATATAGTATTAAGTAATATGACCACTGGTGGTGCCATCTATTCTAATGAAATAGCAAGGTTTGGAGATGCCCTAGGCTTGACTGGTTCCAGTTCGGAGAGTAATGGTGCTGGTGGGGCTGGTACTGTGGCGAATAGTGGCAATACCAATGGTAACTCGTCGGTTGGCGAAACGGCGGCTACTCGACAATCTCTTGGTGATACCTCATTCCGTAACTCATTTCGCACAAATTCTCGCTATTTATTGTTCTACTACATTGTGTTGATCACAAAGAAAGATTTCATACTCAACGATCCAGATGTGACATTTACCCGCATTATTTTACTCTTCTATGCCACCATGCAGCATGATACTCTGTACAATTGCCTGAAATCTCTGCACAATTTCTATGTCGCCCAAGTTCCAAGTAAAAAGACGGAACAATTAATTGCTGTCATTTCATCGCTATATCGTAAACCTCGCAGTCTGAAACAGTTGTCTCGTCTTGCCATTTACGAATCGTTAAATCGAAAATTAGCTCAAAATGTAAATAAACTTAAATTACCGGGTATGCTTAAGGATTATGTGTTGAATTTCGATAAGTAATTTGAACAGAGAGGAGTTAAGTGAAACAAAGGAACAAAGTTAAGGCATATGATACGTTTAAAATTGGTAAAATATTTTTTTCTAGAAACATTTTTTTTAATTCTATGGACTGAAATTATTAGAATTAGAATTATAGAATTTCGGAATATCATTAGGGGACAAGCATGTGACTGTGTGAAATTAGGTAAAGAATAAATTACTGGATTATTGCCAACAAGAATGTGACTACAGGAATACACAAATATTTGAAAGGAAGCTCAAAAATGTTGACCTTGCACATTTGATTACATTGGGAGACTGTAGGAATACATGCTGTCATGTGTGTAAAACTCATTTGGAAATAATCGAGAAATTGGCTTACAGATTTCCCTGCACAAATTAAGGTTGACTTTAGAGCATAGAAATCATTTGTAAACTCAAATCTTAAAACCATTATTATTGAACTGAATTTAGCAAATCAGGGCAAATTTTTAATTAAAAAAATAAAGAAACGTAATTTTATGTGCTCATAATACGAAGATAAATTAGTGTCTGTAAATTGCAAAACAACAAAGAAAGTTAACAACATTTTCGATGTTATGTATCTTTTAAACAAAACACAAAGCAACAATAACAATAAAGAAAACTAAATGTATTTAAGATCTCTCAGCTGTATGAAGCGCACTTATATTGAACCACATAAAATCCAAACCAATTCAAGAACAAATGCCATTAAATCATTCACTCACTCACAGATACATACAATACAATATACATACTTAAATACATTCTATTTGCCAAAAAGAAGAGAAAGTAACATTTTACATATATATATATATTAAAGCAAAACAAATTCAAGCCATATTAATATTATTATATTTATTGTTAAATATTGTTCCTGTTAAAAAACAAAACAAAGTAAAGCGAAAATGAGAAATATTCAAGAATAGACAAACTCAAGCAAATCCAATAATTACATTCATGTCGGAAAGCAAAGAAGAAAAATACATGCATACATATTTACCTAATATAATTTATTTGTAAACATTGTTAAATATTTTTTTATACATTAAGAAAATGTATTCAAATTTAAAGAATTTAATGTTAAATAAATACAAAAAAATAGGTATATAAATACATAAGAAATGTAGTTTTGGAATTTAATATAAAACAGCTGCGAAAATGAACAATATCGACCCACTTACACAAAGTGTCAACATTTTGAATAATTATACCTTTTATGAAATGGGAAATAAAGAGTCCGGTTGTCTTCAAAGTTCTCACATTTCAATATTCACCCCTATTATGAAAATAATTTCCAATAAATTTTGTTCCCATTTCCCATTGTTATTATTATGATTTGAAGGAATAATAATAAGGAATATGACGAAAGAATTTACCAATTGTTAAATATAAAAGAGGATGTGAAAGCGATAAACGACTCCTTTGTATTTGGAGGTCCTAATACAAATAAGGAGAATATAGACGCAGCAGTAGAGAGTGGAATTTATTTGGAAATAGACACTCCCACTCCGTTAACTTCCTTCAGTACTGTTTAACCATCAGCAAAAATTGAAGCATCAAGAAAGATTTTTGCTTCCAGCATATCTTAATATTTTTATCCACATAAGATCTGGTATGAAGATGATAACTTGTGACACACATTTTGATAACATATGTCATATGGAGTAAATGAAGTAGTTGATATAGTCCAAAGTTGTAAAATGTACAGGGTGAGATAAAAAAAAAACTGCAACATAGTAAAACGCCTTAATTTTAACATTTTTTAAACTTTATTGAATGAAAGCAAAAAATGACGGAAAAAGCATCAAATTTTAGAATAAGTTTAGATTTGTTCGAGTTGGTCACCTTTGGCACGAATTATGGCCTTCAAACGGCCAATGAAACCATCACACGCTGCCCAAATGTTGCTCTGCGGTATTTTGGCTCATTTCCGGCGAAGCGCTTGCTTGAGGTGATCGACACTTTGGTATTTTTTGGGGCCAACCTTGCTCTCCAAAATACTCCAGACACAATAGTACAACGGATTGGTATCCGGAGATTTTGGTGGCCATTGTGCGCTGGAAATGAAGCGAGGAACCTCATTTTTAACCCTTCTTAAGTGGCGCGTACTGAGTCCGATGGTGCTGTGTCCTGTTTAAATGTCCAAGGTCTACGGCCTAAAATGTTTGCGTGCCCAAGGCTTTAATACACCCTCCAGAATATTTTGGCGATAATATTCGGCATTTATTCTGATGCCACGATCGATTAATACGAGCGGAGATCAACCATCGGCTGTTATGGCGGCCCACACCATCACCATTACCGGCGCTTGAATTCTGGTGGCCAACCGAAGGTGCACATTTTCAGCTGACCTCTTTGGCAAGTAAATACGATTTGTTTACAAACTGCTGGACAACGAAAGTTGTCTCATTGGAGACGTAGAAAACCAAATTCGGCAGTTCACCACTTTCGGCCAAGCGAAGTATCTCTTTAGCTCTATTGAGTCGATTTTCTTTCTGTTGCGGTGTAAGTTTTTGCATTTTTTGGAATTTCCATGGCTTTACCCCGAGCTCATTTTTAAATATTTTCCTAATGGAATATTGCGATATGTCCAGCTCACGAGTAACGAGCGATGGTACGAAACACAATTGAATTCCATCACGGATAACTTTTTTCCCGAAAATTTTCACTAAAAATCTTTTGTACGCTTGTAGACGACGCTTGTCGGACGAGTGGCTTAGAAATGACAGCGGTCTACAGTTGGTTGCAGTTTTTTCATCCCATATCTGTTATAATTTGCGGCACAATCAGCGACTTTTATAAAACTTAATATATCTAAATATTTTACACAATCAAAAATATGATTGAATATGAAATTTATTGGTCCACTTCTTTTTAGAACTTTCCCACAAAAGGTTAACATTTTGATTACATATACATTACATCTAAAGTAAATGAAATATCGACTTAGTCAAAATCTGGCACGTGTGTTATTTATATTAGACTTAGGTCAGAAACGGAATGGGTAACATTGTCCCACTCTTTTGGAACCATCCACACAAAGGGCAACAATTTGAATATTCATAACGAAAGTCAAAATGTATTTCAAAAAAAAAAAAAAAAATTATTGAATAAGGGTTCAAATTTGTCTACAATACCGACTGATACTTTTTAACTTGTTTAAATAAATTTCAAGCCATAATTCTGAATTTCTTAATTTTATTTTAATATGGGAATTCCAATTTTCTTTCACAAATTAAAAATACCTTATTTACATCATTTGAGTAACAACAATTTTTATTTACCACATAACACTTTACAAATTTGGCTTTTTTGGTACTTCATAAACATTATCGAATGATGGACTCGACCGATAATTTCAAATAGAAAAACAAATTATAAATGCATTTGTAAAATAACAATTATATACTAATTAAATGTAGAAAATTGTATATAAAGAAAAAAAACTAAATCTAGTTACAAACATCCTGAGTTTACATCCTCAATATTGATAATGGATATTTGAATATACGCTTCTTGGGTTTCCTTTTTACGATAAACCTAACTGGCACAGGATAAGTCATCTATAAAACACTCACGTTGATACACACAAACACACAATCTCGGTGATGTTACCCTTTTTTCATTTATCGCAATTATTTTATGATTCTCATTGACTTTAAATTAAAATAGTAGGTGGTGATAGATGTTGATAATAAAGACACTTGAACCGAGAATTTAAAGAATCCATCACATTAGAGGGAGGGGGAGTTTGAAATTGTTTGAAATGTCGTTAGTCTATGCAGTTTCATTTTCAATGTGAAATTTTGGAAATATTTCAATATTTATCATGATTGTGAAGTGATTGCAAAATTACAAGTTCCGTTTGTTTCAATAATTACTCGATTAGTATACAATTAACAAATTATCTTCATTGAATCCAGCTGAGTGTCCAGCATTGCGTACAATAAAACTGGAACCATCGAAATGCATGCGTTTCTCATTGCGCCTAAAAAAGTAGAGATGAAGGATCAAATAAAAAAAAGGCAAGTAAGAAAACAGTAAGTTCGGCCGGGCCGAACTTTGAATACCGTCCACCTTTTTAAACGAATTTTTGAAATTTTCAAAAAAAAAAAATAATAAAATCCGTTAAAAATTCTATTAAAACCATAAAAATACAAAATGTTTATTGGGGTCTATAGAAAGACGTGTTATAAGCCATAAGCCATAAACAGCAACATCAGCAGAAACGGTTCGAAAAGTAAAGAAGCGACTTGATCGAAACCCGCGTCGCAGTGGCCAAAAAATGGCTCGAGAGCTGAACATATCGCCATATTCCATTCGGCAAAAATTGAAAAATGAGCTCGGGTAAAGCCATTGAAATTCCAAAAAGTGCAAGAGCCTAAGAGTTGCTTCGCTTGGCCGAAAGTGATAAACTGTCGAATTTGGTTTTCTCCGATGAGAAAACATTTGTTGCCCAGCAGTTTGTAAACGAACAAAATGATCGTATTCACTTGCCAAAGAGGTCAGCTGAAAATGTTCACCTTCGGTCGCTCTCCGCTCGTATTTATCGACAGGGGTATCAGAATAAATGCCGAATATTATCGCGAAAAAAATCTGTAGCGTTTATTAAATCCTTGAGCACGCAAACATTTTGGCCGCAGACCTTGGACATTCCAATAGGGCTCATCACCATCCCACTCAGCACGCGCCACCCAAGAATGGTTACAAAATGAGGTTACTTGCCTCATTTCCAGTGCACAATGGCCACCAAAATCTGCGGATACCAATTCGTTGGTGTCTGGAGTATTTTGGAAAGCAAGGTTGGCACTAAAAAATACCAAAGTGTCGATCACCTCAAGCAAGCGCTTCGCCGGGAATGGGCCAAAATACCGCAGAGCAACATTCGGGCAGCGTGTGACGGTTTCATTGACCGTTTGAAGGCTATAATTCGTGCAAAAGGTGACCAATTCGAACAAATCTAAACTTATTCTAAAATGTGATGCTATTTCAGATCTTCATTATCTTCCAGGGGGTAAAGTACTCAAAAGGAACTCTTTGCCTTTATTTTCAGACAATTTTATTAAAAAAATATGGCTAAGATATATCGGGGGGTACCGTTGTATGGGTGCTATACGACATCGTGGAACTGTGTAAACAATTCTCTTCTGGGGAGTAAAGTAGTCACGAAGAACTTCTTGTGTAGAATTGCAGACTATTCGATTGAAAAATGTGGCTAAAATCATCAAAATACTGAATATGGGGAGGTTCCGTTATATGGGGGCTAAACGATATAGTGAACCGATATAGCCTATCTTCGAACTTGACCTGCCTGCAGACAAAAGACTGATCTGTGCAAAAATTTAGCCTCCTATGTTTATTCGTTTTGACTCTAGCGTGATTACAACAGACGGACGGACAGGGCAAAATTAGCTTTGAATTTTACGCTGTTCCAAAAATTATTATTTCGAAAAAATGCTAAAACTTATTTTGTTTTTACCTTACAAATAAATGCGATGTTTTTCCCAGCGATGCTGTGCAATGTATGCCCATTGTGGTTAAGGTTGCCGATCCATTGCCCGGACTTGTGCGAATCAAACACTTGTTGTGGGTGCGAGTTAATCTAATTGAAAATGAAAGCAAATTTTGAACGAAATATATATCAACTTGTCCCTGTAATACTTACTTGACTAAGCCATCAGCAGCTTGGGTAATACGAAAACCATTTATGTCATACGTTTCGGTTCCATCGTCGGTACAACTATAGGTTGCATTTTGTATGACCTCATTGGCTGCTTGGACATAGGATGGACCGTGGCGGGAATTGCTGTAAGAATTGTAATTCTATTTTAAAAATTATTAAATTAAAAAAAAAAATAAATGAATGTTTTTTAATAGTCTCAGAACTTAAATAAAATAATTTCAATTTTATGTTAAGGCGTCTTCCAACTTTTTCTTAAGAAAACTAACAAATATTACCACAAACTTACTCATAGAACACGGTCAGAGTGTAGTCCTTGGTTAGATCGGTGAATGTGTCGGTGGTGGTGCGCGTTCCCGCCGTATCAACCAAATAAATTAAGGCACACGTTTCGCTGGTAAAACTTACACCCTTGTACCACATTTTGGCATAGCGTCTGAAAAAAAGAGGAATACAAAACAGACTCTTCCAATTTCCAGTTTTCAATTCCAACTTACACATAGTTATTCGTTTTCATGCCATCATAGGTCACCAGTTCGACTTTTGTGCCACTTTGTAGGACACGTCCATTGGGATGGATGAGGGCGGAGCTATTACAATTGCTGGACAAACCAATGGCTACCATGCTGCGTTGATTCAACACACGTACAGCCTTGTCCAAGGTCATGTCAATACTAGCAATGGGTACCGTTTAAATATTCCATTAAAATGTAACTCATTACCTTAATACTTACCGTACACCATCCCGTAAACGTAGTTGAATAGTACCATTTGTCATGGCAATGGGACCAGCACCGGTACAGGATGCCAGAGGTGGTGGTGGTGTTGTTGGATGCTCATATTCGCTAGCCCTATGTTGATTGCTGGTTAGGCGTGCCAAAACAAATGGCGGTGGTGGCATTGGCTGGGGTAATTGCTGGGCATGATGTTGGGGGGACATGCTAGGAGGCTGAAGGCGAACTATCAGACTAAAATTACTCAAATTTTTTACAAATGAGTTTACTTACCATGCGATAAGCTTCACTTTCACACTCATAGATGGGTGATGGATGGCCCACAAAGGGGTAGCGGTTATTATAGGCATAGCTACCACCACCACTGCGTGTTATATTCGAACGACTGCTAATTGGCGAATCATAACCAGCCGACACAACTCCGCCTCCGCCATTGTAATAAGGATGGGGTGACATTGACATGGGCAATTGCCTTACCGCCACATGACCCGTGGGAGTAGATGTGTCTTTGGGACCCATATCAAAGGACGATACCACGGCTGTAGAATCAATATGGCGTTGTTGTTGCGAAACAAATGGAGCGGCACTGGCATTAAACTGGGACTGGAAAATAGGTATATTTTTCAATAATCAAAATTAAAATCAAGCTCCTGAGTCTCACCGTTGTTGTGGTTGTAAACACCGATCGTTGGCGCACGCCACTGGGAGTCTTGCTGGGCGATCTCAAGATATTATTGATCTTTGAATTGATGTTAATGCGTGCCAGAAACTCGTCCGTATTAAAACCACCATTAACAACAATGGGTGTGGAATGCGTCAAGGGTTTCGAAGAGCCCTCATCTTCAGTATGGGATTTTTCTTCCACATCAGAGGCATTTTTTTCCAACAGAGTTTCACCACTTTCACCTTCCATTTTCGTTAGGGTGGACCGCGTTTGGGTTATTTTTCACAAAAAAAAAATACAAGAGGTTGGATGGTCTGAATGGACTTTGGCTATTGCGAAATGGGAAAGGGGAGAGGAAATTTAAAACATCTGTTCGCTTTAGATAAAATATTGAAACTATTTTTTTGGGCATGAAAATTTTTGAAATGTGTTTTCAAAGCCTGCTAGAGTTGATATTTTTTTTTAAATATTTCTCATTTGTGCAGAGTGAATGAAATGTCTTTTAAATTAGGATTATTAAAAAAAAAACTGGACAGGCGCCAAGTATTGACTTGGTTTGAGTACTTACAAGCAGAAAAATTACCGGTTTCCAAGAACTTAATTCATGGGGAATGGGACAAACTGATAAAAAGTGAAAGCCGTATGGCCAACAACAAATTATAAATACTAGCATGCCCAGTGCAAAGCCCGGCCTTAAAACTCCGTGTCTAACAACTTAGAACTTAGAGAATGCAGAATCATTCCATATTTAGTCGTTTCAATTCGAAATTTAGTTTTTAATTTGATCACCCTAAAATTCGAATAGAATGCAAGAATTTGGCACAAAGGGATTTTCAACTAAACATCAAATCAGGAAATATTTCTAAAAAGGCTATTAAAAATAACTATGGGTCTCAGCCATATGACTAGAGGGGGAATATATCATTCGATACGGCCAAACCGAAATAACGATTTCGGACCCTAGGTCTCTTTGGACCAAATCCTTTTCGGGACATTTGGAGTCGATCTAGCAATGTCCGTCCGTCTTTCTGGCGGGCTGCTGCGCACGATAATCGGATTTGGTCCAAACTTGGTACATCTTAATATTATTATCAAACTTATATCAAGTTTGGAGATGGACAATATCGGTCCTCTCCTTCTGGTACCTCCGACAAAAAAGGTAGAAACTATCAAAAAAAAAAAAAAAAAATACTGCACAGAAAGAAAAATCATAATTCGATTTTGCTCCAACTTTGTAAAACCTAATATTTGCATCAGTGCTAGGTCAGGTGCGAAAATTTTCCGACATTATCGGTTCACTCCATCAAGTACCTCCCCCACAAAGGGTCAAAATTGTGAATAATTATAACTCTTATCAAATGTGACGTCAGTGTCCGATTGTCTTCAAATTACACACATCATAATATTTTCATTAACCCATGGTCTGATGCGAAGATGGAATATATCGATCAACTCCTTCTGGTACCTCCCCCCACAAAGGTTCAAAATTTTGAATATCCACGAAGCTCATAAAACACGAAATTAACATCCGATTCCATTCAGACTTGGCACATCTCTATACTTCCATCAACACAAGATCTGTTATAAAGATGATAGAGATCGGACCATTCCTTCTGATACCTCCCACACAAAGGATAAAAGTTTTAAATAACCAAAACGATCATAAAATAGGAAATAAGCATCCGCTTCTCTTCAAATTACACACATCACAATATTTTCATTAACCTCAGATTTTGTGCGAAGATGAAATATATCGGTGCACTCCTTCTGGAACCTCCCCCACAAAGGGTCAAAATTTTGAATATCCACGAAGCTCATAAAACATGAAATTAACAGCCAATTCCATTCAGACTTGGCACATCTAAATATTTCCATAAACGCAAGATCTGTTAAAAAGATTGTAGAGATCGGACCATACCTTCTGCTACCTCCCCAATAAAGGGTCAAAGTTTTGAATAACCAAAATGATCACAATATTTTCATTAACCCAGCTTAGACTTATCACGAAGTAATTTTCGTTTGTGCTTCACTTAATAGACACAGTCACTGCAAAATGTCCTCTTCTATCAGCTTTGATTATTCGTTATACTTACTCGATGATTTTTTCTCATCTGCAATAAATTTCTAGCCCCATATATCTGATAATATAACATTTTATTAATCCAATTCAATTATTTTATAAATTCATAAATAAATATATATTTTTTTCTTGTTGTTTAACGGATAACCGATTTAAGATCTAAAACTTATGATTCGAGTTTTCGCTTTTACAAGTTAATATAAAACCCGAAACGGATACATGTTCTAAATATCGGTTGAAAGCCTGAATGCCCATCTTGAAGACAAACATCCTTACAAAGAAACCACAAAAAAAAATTGTTTTAAAAAAAGGACACAAAAAGAAAAGTAAAATAAATTTGAATTTAATAAGTGAACTTGCTTACAATCTAACAAAATTAAAATAACATACATAAAAGTAGATGATCATGCTGTTGATTGCATGGTTAAAGCTGCAAATTATTTGCGCGCAACACAAAAAAGTTATTATCATTTACACAGAACAAGTATTTTATTGCCGAAAAGAAAACTAAACGCACTAGGCAAAAGGAGAAATGTTTTCAAAAAACACAGTCTCATAAAATTTCCTCCTTTTGGAAAAATCTATGGCAAGTGTAAATTTTCGTTTATTGAGTACCACAATTGAGACGCTGTAAATTAGACACATCTTCATCATCATCGTCGTCAGAGTCATCGTTATCGGTATGTAATTCAACCGAAGATGAGGGGGAGTCGTCGCTATCATCTTCGTCATCATTGTTGCGTTCACGATTTCGTCGTCTGTGACGGCAGAGGGTCTGTCTGATGAAATATTGCAATTGATTGTAATCAAATTGAATAGCTTCGTCAATAACAGTGCGTCGAAGATTGCGGCGCACACAACTGGTAAGTTTAGTTAGATCAGGAGGATACTGGAAGAGAAGAAACAAATGACAAAATGAATATGATAAATTCTTTTCCAACAAATGCTAGGGGTGGCTACCTTTTCGGCACTTGGGGTCCATATTTTAATGTGATGATCCAGGCCAGAAGTAGCAAGTATGGGTGTGGTAGGATGCGGCTCAAGGCAATTCACCTGTTAAAAATAGAAAATCGATTTAAAATAATAAACATGATTTAACAAATAGAAAAGCAGATAAAGCAGGTTATATTCTACGAATCTTTCTCTTCCGATCTGGGTCAAAAGGAAAATTGCTTATGCTCTACTGATGCCTCATATTTATTATGGCTTGGAGGTTATGTCTGGCACAATAGAACTTGTGTCCTTGAAGTTAAAACGTGTGGTTAATTCCATCACCCGCTTTGTCTTTGGAGTTAGACTTGGACAGCATATATCTGACTATGTGGATATTTTCTTGGGAATTAACTTTGAACGGTTTGTTAATTGTAGGGTGTTATGCTCTTTTTATAAAATTGTGCAAACAGGTGTACCTGCTTTATTAAAGAATATGTTTAGATTTGCTATGTCCTCGAGAAATACTCAGATATTTATACCTAGAATATACAATTCTACTTTTGAGAGATCTTTTGTAATACGAGTTGCCCGTTTATGGAATTATTTGCCTACCGAACAGAGAATATTTTCACCGTCTAATAATGCTTTCCGCTTAAAACTAATAGGCCACCTTCGTAATTCTGATCTTCATATTATCTAATGTATATTATTAGTTTGTTGAAAACAGTACATGTTTTTAGTACTTTTACTTTTGAGATATGTATGTACACATATTTAAGGCTTGTTGCTTTTGTTGCTATCACGTCCTTTATTTATTATTAATATTAATCTCTTTTTTTAATTTTTGTGTAGTTATGGCTGGGGAGCCAAATATATTGACTTAGTTATAATTAGTTTTAAGTTATTATTTTCTACTTGGAGCATAATTACGTTATTAATACTATTCATTGGCCTTGGAGGCTTTAGTATTATGGTATGAAATGAATAAATAAATAAGTTCGGCCGGGCCGGATCCTCCACCATTTGAAAGGAACTTGAAAAATTAAAAAAAAAAATCGAAAACTACCACTTAAACGAAAACCATCACATTGGGCCTATACAAAGACGTGGACCTGCATACGATTTTTTTGCCATAGGATCCCATTAGAATCTTCCGAAATACGAAATTTGAAATAATTCCGGCAAATAATGTCGATAAAATCATTAAAATGCCGAATATGGGAAGGATCCGTTATATGGGGGCTATACGAAAACGTGGACCGACATGACCCATTAACGAACTTAACCTGCCTATTGGTAAACTATGCATGTATGCATTAGCCTTCTATCTCAATTCTTTCGAAAGATAGCGTGATTACAACAGACAGACAGACGGACATCGCTTAGAATTTTAGGCTGATCCAGAATATATATACTTTGTATTATGAATATTTCGAGGAGTTACAAACGGAATGACAAAGTTAATATATCCTCCATAGAATGGTGGAGGGTATAAAAACATTAACCGAATTCCTAAGCAACATTTTGCGTTTTAAATTTTGTTTGATATGAAACGAGTAATTTTTTTATCTGTCTTACAAATATCGAACAGATTTATATGACTACTTACCACACCAGCAGTATCACCAGGCATAAAATTAAGAATTGCCTCGGTGTTTTTATCCCAGTAGAAAATATTTCCACAATCACTGCCGCTGATGACATACTCACAATTGGGGCCAAAAAAGTTGACACCTTTTATGGTCTTTTGGTTGCTGTAGAAAAATAAAACAATGCAAACAATCAATTTTTAAGAAAACATAACATTCGCAACTTACTAATGACCCTTGTAGCAATGCAGATATTCTCCATCCACATAATTTTTGTTATCAAACAAATAAATGTTTTCCTCGCTGTAGGAGGCCAAAATTTCCGTGCCAGTATTATTGTAAACACAACAGGTAACACTGGGGGTACAGGCCTAAGGAGACCCAACAAAATAAAAATAAGCATTGCATTTAATCAAATAAAATATCACTATATTGCAAGGAGACATAATTTAGTAAATACCATTTACCAACTCACTTCAAGTATATGTTCGGGACACATTGTGCGTACGGGATCCTTCATTGATCTCTTGTCGTAGACACGCACATAACAATCACTGCCACTGACACAGATTTCCGGTGCAAACGGATGATGGGAAATACTAAACAGGCGCACCTTCCTCGATTTCTTTACGTGTGACATGACCTGCAGCAAATCAATTTTATGATACTCCTCTCGTAAATCTTTGCTGCAAATGAAACCATCTTCGCCCACACTTATAATTTCCGAAGGGTTATCGGGACATATTACTAGCTTATGGACCGGCCCACGATGGATATATAGATTGGACGTTTGTACTTTTCCCCCCGAAGATGGAACAATTGAACGCCTCACACGACCATCACGGGCTGCTGATATTATATCAATAAATGGAGAGGTTGGCACAAATTTCGATTGGAATATATTGGAACTATGACCAGATTTCCATATATGTTTAACCTTATTGCCAGCCCAATCCCAGACGATCAGTCGAGCATCATCTGAACCGGTCACCAGGAGGTCTCCACTCTTATTAAAATTTAAACAGTTGACGCAGCCATTATGTTTCCTTAAAACATGAGATAGCTTCATACGTTCCACAACGTGACGAGAAGCATAGAAACGATTATTGAAACCATATGTAAAGCCGTTACGTAGTGAAGTTCTGCCATCACCACTCAGTCCATGTTCTCGACGCATTAGCTCGTAGGCAGCACTCCAAGTATAAGCCGGTTTCTGTTTATTCAACAATTTATTAACCTCTTCATCTTTCTCCTTTATACGCACCGAGTCGGCTGAATCGGGTGAAACATAATCTGAACTATTTCTGCCCCTTAAAATAGGTCCCAAAAAGTCAGTGACGCTGTCATCGTCGTCATCGTCATCCTCCTCATCGGGGAAGTCTGGACTTGGGAGGGCAAAGGATTCCTAGAGCAATGAAAGGACATGTAAATATCAGATTAAATAATTATTTTAAGACATCAAAATGTGTTATAATCGAGTTGTAGAAAAAGTATTTCAAATGACGATGTTTATGCCTGTTTCTCTATGACCATAGGAAAATTAACTCGAGAAAAACCCCAGCAATTCAAAAAATTAAAAATAAAATGCAAAAAAGGCGTCAAGAATGTGTTTTTTTTTCGTTCGACTTCACTAACGCATCGTGATACAAAGCAGGCTATTAGTTTCTTTAATTTTAATATTGTGGTTCCTTTAGCTTCACACTAGCTGACTTTAAATTACTCTCCGTCAAAGAACGTAATGTTTTCAACTGGTTTAATTAAAGATTACATACTGGCGATGGAATGGCTACTCAACTTCAGATATTTTTCATGTGAACATTTTTGTGAAAGCATGGTATTTAGTATATGTGGTATATAATGGAGATTAAAATATAAACACGAGCCAGCTAATTAACAAAATCAAAAGAGAAAATTGTTTTATCCTTCAATAGTTTATATTACCTCGGATTGTTCACTCGATGCTGGGGAAGAAGTTCGCTCGACCATTTGGACGTCTGGATCATTATTTTCATTTGATTCGGCTGCCGGTTGGACAATATGAAATGATATTTGAGAAGAGGAGGAAGACGACGACGACGATGAAGTTGATGCGGAACGTTCAGATGTACGATTATTACGAGATCTATTGCGTTTGGAACGTATTACAATTTTTGAGGAAGTGCATGGCTTTTCTACATCGGCAGTAGTACTTTCGCCATTATCCGCCAAGCTCTCCATACTTTCCTCTTGAGCAATACTATTAGCGGCATCCACTGGATTTAAGGCCTCCTGCAAAGATAGCTTTATCAATATCTCATAATTTTGGATAATATTTATCTTTTTTTGCTGGAATTACATATTTCGAAATATATTTCGGAACAACCAAATTTCAACTCTGATTAAAAGGATGTTATCGTTTTAAACACGTGATTATGATCTTTCTTATAATTGGCGACAAGTGAGAAGACCAATTAGTGCGAAACCAACAACATCCTTATATATATTTTCTATCCTTTCTTGACGATTATGTTCTTTCTAGCACATGCCATTCTTCTTACCTCTGAGTTGATGTCATGAGCTGGTGGAACTTCTATTGCCATTTTAGATCCTACATCGTTGTTTTCATTACGCTTTCGCTCACCCTCATCTTCTGATGACGTTGAACGATCTGTTTTACGATAATTACGAGACCGATTTCGTTTCGAGCGTTTAATAAGATGTGACGACGAGCAAGGGGTTTCTCCATCAGATTCAGCAGCAGCAGCACAGGCAGCAGTTAAACTTTCCATACTTTCCTCCTGTAAAATATTATCACCACTCGCAGCCTTCGGTGAGCTATTTAAGTCCTCTTCGTCGTCAGCTTTGGAATCAATTGTCATCATCATAGAATCCGCATCACCAAATGATGATTCTTCCATTTTAGAACTGAGACCACTATCACTATTGTTGTTATTATTAGAGACGCTGCTGTTGTTGCTGCATGCACTCACATTCGTTTCTTGGTTATCATATGGGCTGCAAGCGAAAAAAAAAACAACAAACACAAATGAGAAGAACAAGAAAAATAATGAAATGAAATCAATAAGACGAGTTATGCCAACTATTCCAAAATATACCTATGCTGACCACTACTGCAACTCGATGAGGTCAGGTCCTTATCGCCCTTCTTTAGTTCCTCATTTGATCGACTGCGTTTACGTCCTATTGCATTTGGGGTCTCGACTTTTTCATCCATTCCTTTTGATGATGTTGGGAAAATTATTCTCTTCTTGAAACGTCACTGCAGGAAATATTTTTTGCTTTTTACTTTGGAAATGCCAATTTTCTTTTTAGTAATCGGGACACAAAATGTCCTTTTCAACGGGTTAAAAACAAATCTTGGATTATCACATAAAGTAAACCGAATTTGTTTTGTTGCTACGACGTTTTTTTTATTTAATTAATTAATAAAATAGCAGCTTCTGATGGTGTTGAACTCTCAGATGCCGCAGTCGGTGCTCAGTGAAGTTTAACGGCGATCAGCTCAATGCCGGCGTTTCGAGAAATAGTGATTTTTGTAACGGTTATTTTGAATGGAAGAGATTTAATCTTAAAGACGGTTTACACACAAGTCTTTATTCGGGTTAAAGCTGATAAATGACCAACAACAATGAATTCGACGGTGAAAAACCTACTTCAAATTAATTGTGAGTGGTGAATTATCGCGCTTAATACTTTCAAACATTTTGTATGTAAATGCGTTGTAACTGTGAGAATACATAAAACGCTTTTTGACTGGCTTAAGTCATCGACTGCCTTCTTCGTAGATTAACAAAGAAGTTTAGGTTGACTTAGTTCGATTTTGGCCTAGGATCCTTTGTTCATTTCCGAAGAAGCCAGCGGATAAGCGCTTTATGTATTCCCACCTTAAACCAGTCAAAAAAGCGTTTTATATATTCTCACCATAACCCTGACTTGAATAATCACAATAAACTTGTCAATGGTAAACTTTATATAGGCAGAGCATTTGAATGTATAAAAAATCTCTAGCCGGTCAAAATGCCAACCACAATTAAATGGACAGTAGAAAACATGTTTTACATTTATTGTAATTTGCCAATTATGAGGATTAAAGCTCTATCACAAGAAATGTGTTTTGCATATGTAAAATTTTCCATATGTAGAAGTTGCATATATCATATGAAACATGGAAGACTTTTCATTTTTGAAACGCACAAGCGCTTTTTCGATCACAGCGAGCCCTATTTTCATCGGAAAAGTCGGACTAAAGTAATTTTTATAGAATACAATATTATCATGGTAGAATTAGGAAGGTAAAATCATGCAATTATATTTTTACATTTGTTTTTTCAAAATTATTAATTTGACAACATCTCATTGCCAAAATGTATATTTATGAATTCCTTGAGCATCTACAAATAAGAGATGGGAACCTGTCTTCTATGCAGCAAAATTTGACAAGGTAAATCACATAAAATTCAGAGATGGGTATTTGAAATTACTTTTACCATGAAAAAAATAAAAAAGAAAACATAATCAAGTGTGTGATAGCAAACATTTTGAGTCATATGTAAAATTTTGACATGCAGACGGAAATACGCATGGATAATAAAAGTGACAGCACATAAGAAAAACACCTCCTCCCTGATAACGACTTTAACCCGAGTTAACATTTTGTATGTAAACGCACTGTAACAAATTCAGGTAGATGCGTCAACGCTTGGGAACATTGATATGTCAAAAAAATTTAAATGTCTTTTCAAATATAAGTATTTTTCTTTCTTATACGGCGTCATTCGGAGGTTATTATAATACGGGTTATTTAAAACTTTTTACAAATGTAAATAATTTTTCATTCACTATTTTCAATTCCAAAATTGGTTTGACAGTTCATTGTCCCAACAGCTGTGTCGATGCGTCTACCTACACTGGTGGCCAAAACTAAAGCAACTTAAATCGCAAAGACAATAAATGTCCTGTAACTTTTACAAAAATAAACAAATCGTAATTATTTTTCCAGTTTTAGATGAGGGGTTTCATTCACTTTCAAGAAACAAAAAATAAAAATACAAAAATAATTTTGAACGAAAAATAATATGTGGAAAACTGAAATGACCCAATTTTTGCTTGGTCAAAACTAAAGCAACTTTTGATTTTTTTATTTTAAAATAATTAAATTTTGGCTAGTAGTCGATAGCATAACCATTATTTTTGATAGCAGCTGCACACCTACGAGGCATTGAATCTATAACACGCTCAATTTGATCCTTGGGTGTGCTTTCCCAGGCACCCCGAATTCTTTAGAAAATGTTGTGCTTATTTATTTCCGAATCTCTCTTGATCTTCCTATCTACGATACTCCAAAGGCTTTCTAAGGAGTTTAGGTCAGGTGATTGTGCCGGCCATAACAAAACATGAATTTTTGACTCCCGCAACCAATATTTGACAAGTTTTGATACAAGTTTGGGATCATTGTCATGCTGAAACACACAAATCAGCCCAATATTTTACTCAGCGTAAGGGAACAACGTGATGTCCAACACATCTTTGTAAACAAACGGATCCACAACTTCCTTTATTTTATGGATAGACCCAAGTCCATAGAAAGAAAAATAGCGCCACGCCATTTTTGACCCTCCCCCATGCTTCACTGTACCTTTGCAACACTGCGGCTTGAGTCCTTCATTTTTTTGGTCTTCTCACCGTAAATTTTTTTACATCTGAGCCTTTAATATTAAACGTAGACTCATCCCAGAAATAATGTTTTTTTTTCCATTGAGCTTGATTCCACTTAATATTATCGTTTCCGAAAGCCTTTTTGATTTTTTCAGATAAAAATGATTTTTTGATGTCTTACGGGCATGCAGACCAGCTGCCACTACTCGTCTACGCACTGATCTCGAGCTTATATCCAATGATTGCTCTCTCACCAATCCAGTTGAACTCTTAAATAGTTGTTTTTTATTTCTCTCTCAATTTGTGGATAAGTACGGGCTGAAGTTCTTCACGGCCTTCATCCGTTATAGACTGTTACTACTGATCCAGTTTCAAAAAACCGACTTAGTATACAGAAATAATTATGAAATCACATAAATATTTATGAAATATTTCTCGGAAATCATTTTCTGTGATATGTTGTTTTGATAGTCACTGATAATTTGCTTTTTTAATCAGGTACTGTATTTGCTTCTAGCCATTTTTAATTTTTTTTGGGCAGTACTTAAAAAACGAAAAGAAAAACACATACTGTTGTAAAAAACTTCTCAAAAAGGATTTATGACAAGCGAAATTGTCGAAGGAAGCAAAGAACGATAAATATCACAGTAAAAACAACTGAAATTGCAGCGGTTATATGAATGTACAACAGAGTTGCTTTTGTTTTGTCCAAGCCAAAATCGGGTTAATTGACTTTACCAAACATTATTTTTTATATAAAAATGAATTTTGGTTTTATGTTTTAGATTTTTAAAAAGTGAATAAAATACCTAATTTAAAACAAGAAAAACTTTCTCATTTTCTTAATTTTTGAAAAAGTTACAGGGCATTCATTCTCCTTGTAATTTCAGTTGCTTTAGTTTTGGCCACCAGTGTATATTCTTCTACCATGAATACAGGTAGTCCCATCGACACAGCAGCTTGGATAATGAAATTTGACAAATTACAGAAAATTAAGAAATTGATATGACTATTTGAAAACCAATTATCAAATATTGAAATAAATTTTGAAAAAGAAAAACATATGATTATTTCCGTTTACTTTCTTAGTGTGGGAATACATAAAGCGCTTATTTGGGTGGCTTAAGTATAAGAAAACATATAAAAATCTACTTATATTTGAAAAAAAAAACATTTAAATTTTTTGAAATATCAATGCTCCCAATCGTTGATGCATCTACCTGTATTCTTCTGTCATGATTAAAATTTTCCATTATTTTATTTCTTCGCTATTTTACAAAAAGTGTCAAATGATTTAATCCACACTTTTCAATAAACTTTATTGTGATTAATTCAAAAAACAAATATCATGTATATTTCCTTGTAGTTCCACTGTATTATGATTACATTTCAGAAAACGGATGCTGTGTTTACGATATTCATTCAAAAGAATGTCCATCGTTTCTCATACTTGGTGTCACATTGGCGGAACGTTCATTTAATTCTCATTTTGATAACATTTGCGATTTCTTCGACCATGACTCACACTTTCAATGCAAACAAAGATATGTAACGGCTTTTGTTTCGAATTGATCTGTTTTTCCACTACTCCTCTACACCCCTTCCTCCCCACAAATCATTACCCCCATTATGGTTTGTTTGTGTGTGAGCTATGCCCTACTGGCCCATCCCTTTGTTTATAATTCCACAGTCACTTCAATCCAAAGTAATTACCCCCACCGAAACAAATCAAAAGACAACAATTCTTATTGACCACAAGGCAGCACAGCCAGCTAGCTTTGAACTGCCACCACAATAAACCCGTTGTATCGGTAGGTAAGCTTACCACCACCGTTCGGCCAGTCATCGAGCGAGACATTTGTTCAGTCAAGCAAAACCAAAAGTCAAGATGTCTGCAACAACAAAACTTGTCTTACCAATTACCAATGTATGTAGGTAAGAAAACCCCAGACAACCTGATGGACAACCACAACAACAACAACGAGAACAAAAAGCACAATTGTCTCTCATTGTGCAGAATGGAGTATACCAAACCATTCAGGCGGAGAATATTAAGCCTCTGTTCAAGACGATCATAAAAACAGACGTTGTTTACTCTCTGAACTGTTGGATACTCTCGTCATGCCATGGGTTTTAGTGTAATGAACATAAAAAAACTGAAACCCAACCATTGAAGTGGTTTTTTGCTTTGGACAACATTGTCAAATACACTCGAGGAAATTTACAGCGTTACAGTAGACCGCTCGTATAAGTATATTCTGTAAAAAAAGTTTTTGTTTTTGATTGTTTTGTCTTTTTTAAACCCAGAGTAATTTAACAAAATATAATTTTGTAGTAAACGGAATAAAACGGAAACATTGGGCGCCAGATGAAGAGGATCTACTACAAGTTCAATACTTGGTCTGTTCCAGAACTACAAGAATTTAAAAGTTTTTACTACGATTACCGATATTCCCTATATGATATCGAAGAAAATTGCAAAAACAGTAGATTCTTGCAGGTTCTAGACAAATGTATAGGGTGAGATGAAAGACCAACTTCAGACTGCTATCATTTCTAAGCCACTCGTCCGACAGCTGTTAAAATTTTTCCAGAGACAGTTCATTATATTGTTTACAAGCGTACAAAAACATTTTGGTGAGAATTTTCCAGAACAAAAAGTTATTCGTGATGGAATTCAAGCGTGATATTGTGATTTCTTTATATTTGGCTGGAAACCACAAGTGGCTATCGTTAGAGCACTCAAGCATTTAAATGTGAATAAATTTTTTGTGTATCGTACCATCGCTCGTTACCGATTACGTGATACTGGGAGCGTAGCCCGACTTCAAGGAAGTAGACAGAAGAAAACAGTAACATCATCAGAAATGATTCGAAAAGTAAAGCGACTTGATCGAAAACCGCGTCGCAGTGGCCGAAGAAGGGCTCGTGAAAAATGAGCTTGGGGTAAAGCCACTGAAATTCCAAAAAGTGCAAGAACTTACACCGCAACAGAAAGAAAATAGACTCAAAAGAGCTAAAGATTTTCTTCGCTTGGCCGAAAGTGGTGAACTGCCGAATTTGGTTTTCTCCGTCTCCGATGAGAAAATATTCGTTGTTCAGCAGTTCGTAAACAAACAAAATGATCTTGTTATTTGCCAAAGAGGTCAGCTGAAAGTGTACACATTTGGTTGGCCACCAGAACTCATGCGCCGGCCATGGTGATGGTGTGGGCCGCCATAACAGCCGGTGGTCGCTCTCCGCTCGTATTAATCGACCGTGGCATCAGAATAAATGCCGAATATTGCCGCGAAAATATCCTGGAGGTTGTATTTTGGCCGCAGACCTTGGACATTCCAACAGTACTCAGTACCATCGCACTCAGCACGCGCCACCCAAGAATGGTTACAAGATGAGGTTCCTAGCTTCATTTCCAGCGCACAATGGCCACCAAAAACTCCGGATATCAATCCTTTGGACTATTGTGTCTGGAGTATTTTGAAAAGCAAGGTTGGCACTAAAAAATACCAAAAGTGTCGATCACCTCAAGCAAGCGCTTCGCCGGGAATGGGCCAAAATACCGCAGAGCAACATTCGGGCAGCGTGTGATGGTTTCATTGGCAGTGTGAAGGTCATAATTCGTGCCAAAGGTGAGCAATTCGAACATATCTAATCGTATTCTAAAATTTGATGCTATTTCCGATATTTTTTTGCATTCATTCAATAAATTACAAAAAAAAAAAAAAAAAATTAAAAATTGTGGCGTTCGACTTTGTTGCATTTTTTTTTATCTCGCCCTGTATATCCTTAGCCAATGTTGTTTTATTTTAATATATTTTGACTTCGTTTATGATCATCCAAAGTTTTGACCCTCTATTGGGTGGGTTCCGAAGGAATGGGCCAATATTTTCCATTTCGGGGGAGGTACCAGAAGGAGTACGCCGAAATATTCGATCTTAACAACAGACCTTGAGTTAATAAAAATATTGCTATCTGTTAAATTACTCTCCAAATTTTAAAAGGAGAATCTTACATTACATTCTATATGAGTTATAATTATTCAAAATTTTGACCCTTTGTTGGGCAGGTGCTTGATGGAGTTGTCTAATATTGTCCGCGCCTGACCTAGCACTGATGCAAATATCGAATCGAATCATACTTTCTCTTTCTGTGCAGTAAAACATTTTTTTTTAAATTTCTACCTTTAGTGGGGAAGGTACCAGAAGGAGTAGACCGATATTGTCCACCTCCGAACTCGATCTAGGTTTGATAATAATATTACGATGCACCAAGTTTGGATTAAATCGAATATTCCCTTCGACAGTTATCGTGCTCATCCGCCAGACAGACGGACGGACGGACATCGCTGGATCCACTCCAAATGTCCTGAAACGGATTTGGCCCAAAGAGACCTAGGGCCTAGGGTTTAAAACCATTATTTCGATCAGGCATGTTTTGGCCATATCAGCCATATGGCTGAGAGTATAAAAATGGATTGTTTGCACAAAAATGAATGTAAATCGAATGCTTCAAAATAAGAGGAGTTGCAAGTGAAAGCAGAATAAAAATTTTCCGGTAGGCATTCGTAAACTCTAAAATCCCGAGCATATCATTTATTTGAACTAAGATTTTTCTTTGGGCGTTCAACAACAACGGCCAAATGCCTGCTGGATGAATGGCTTAAACTCACAAGTTTAGTTTATGGTTGAAGACCGCCGGTGACACTTGGTTGAAGCGCCAACGAAAAAGACATCTTCGACAAATAAAACAACAACAACAACGACAAGAAAAAATAATTTACTTTTTAATGATTGCCACATAAATTATAAGCTGGTTCATCAACAACAACATCAGCAGCGGTAGCAATAATATTATAAGGGCGCTTCTGGCCGAGTGTATGAGTGTGCGATCGTTGTGATTTTTAGTCATTTGTCGTGTGTGTGTGTGAGTGCGAAACCCCAAATCTACCTCAAAAGTAAGTTTTGACTGGTGAAGAAATTTGAAAAGTTTTTGAAAAATTAGATCATTCATGCGCATGCGCAAACCACTTCCGCTATGGAAGAAATTCGCGATAACAAAGAAGAAGAAGGGGGAAACAAAAACAGAAATGTGTAGGTTACGACGTTTTGCGTGAGTTCCTCTTTGAAACGGAAAGTTTGGCTCTTCAGATATTGACTTTGTTTGCCATTTTTCAAATTTGCAACGAATACGCTACCGAACCAATGCGCGAATGTGTGATCCATTAATTAAACAAAAAAATTGAAAAAAATAAACATTGTTTATGAACTGAATATATTCCGGTTTTATTAATGCAAAGTTGCCTGCCTGCTCAGCTTGGTGTCTTGCAGCTTTTGTGTGAATTGTAGATTTTGTTTTCAATTCGTATCGAGTTGAGTCCGGAGCAGAGTGTGTGTGTTTGAATCTTGCAAGCCAAGTGAATTAAACTTGTTTTTCTTTACATTACCGCAACGCTGGAGATCGATTGGCGATATCAAAGAATATCATAGATGCAAGCATCCATCCACCAATTGATCTGTGCAATAAAAATATCAAAAGGCAATTAGAAAACGAGTGTAAACACAAGCGACAAGTGCTTAAGCAAGGTACCTACAAACATACATATGTATGCAGTTCCCCCCTCTTGTCAAACACAAAAGGGCCGCAGATGGTGTAACAAAAACTTTCGTTTTATACAATTTCAATACCCAGTTACATTTCTTAAACAAGGAGACAATTTTTAAAGTTATTCATCCACCACCGCATGAGGTGTGGTACCCAGCTATGCATTTCAATTAAGTCAGCTCGGCCTGCGTTTCAGTTGAAGTTATGTTTGGAAACAGTAAAACTAAAACGTCTTAAAAGTTCTCGACTTTCAATGGAACATTTCGTGGTCGGAATTTTTAATTGAATATTTTTTGTTCGTTAACTTTGTCATGATTTCGAACAATGTCGACTATTTTCGAAATAACACAAATGCCATAAAAGTGATAGTAATGCTGATGGAAAAAAAATAAAAGAAAATCACAAAAAATGCGTTCGTAATTATGTGCAGTTATATTGGAAAATAAGCAATGATATGCCGTTTTTTAATTTTACACTCTTGTGTGTGAATTCAGTAGCTTCGATTATCTTATCATACGGTTACATAGAGCATGTTAGCGTTATTATCGAAAAATTATTATAAATTTGAAAACAAAAATAAAAAGGTTTTATGTAAACACAGCCTTATCTTGAATGGACTATTATAGTAGGTTCACATTGTAGTGCGTAAAGTAGTCGCATCGACGCAGCTGCTGGGACAAAGAACTGTCAAATCTATTTTGGAATTTAAAATGTCGAATTAAAATTTATTGGCACTTGCAAAATTTTTTGAAAAATTCGTATCAAAACAACCTCCGATTTACGTCGTATACGATAACATATAACAATCTACTAATTTCGGACAAAACATTTTAAAAATTTTGACGTGCCATTTTTCACAAGCGTTAATGCATCTGCATACAGGTGTATTCTTCTACCATGGCATATACCAAGAATAAAGGTGGGAATACATAAAGCGCTTATCTGGCTAGCTTAAGTCATTGGCGGGCTTCTTCGGATATGAACAAAGGAGCCTAGGGCCAAAATTGAACTAAGTCAACCTAAAACTCCTTTGTTCATCTACGAAGAAGTCAGCCGATCACTTAAGCCCGCTAAATATGCGCTTTATATATTTCCACCCTAAATTCCCATTACAGAGCGTTTACATACACAGGGCGAGATAAAAAAAATTGCAACAAAGTCAAACGCCATAATTTTTACATTTTTTTTTTAAATTTTATTGAATGAACGTGAAAAAATGTCGGAAATAGCATCAATTTTTAGAATACGTTTAGGTTTGTTTGAATTGGCTACCTTTGGCACGAATTATGGCCTTCAAAAGGCCAATAAAACCGTCACATACTGTTCGAATGCTGCTCTGCGGTATTTTGGCCCATTCCCGGCGAAGCGCTTGCTTGATGTAATCAACACTTTGGTATTTTTTAGTGTCAACCTTGCTTTCTAAAATACTCCAGACACAATAGTCCAACGTAGTGGTATCCGGGGAGTTTGGTGGCCATTTTGTGCTGGAAATTAAGTGAGGAACCTCATTTTGTAACCATTCTTTGGTGGCGCGTGCTAAGTGCGATGGTGCTAAGTCCTGTTGGAATGTCCAAGGTCTGCAGCCAAAATGTTTGCGTGCCCAAGGCTTTAATACACCCTCCAGAATATTTTCGCGATAATATTCGGTATTTCGGATGCCACGGTCGATTAATAAGAGCGGAGAGCGATCATCGGCTGTTATGGCGCCCCACACCATCACCATGGTCGGCGCTTGAGTTCTGGTGGCCAATCGAAGATTCACATTTTTAGCTCTCTCTCTCTCTCTCCTCTTTGGCAAGTAAACACGATCATTTTGTTTGTTTACAAACTGCTGGACATCGAATGTTTTCTCCTCGGAGACGGAGAAACCCAAATTCGGCAGTTCACCACTTTCGGCCAAGCGAAGCAACTCTTTAGCTCTTTTGAGTTTATTTTCTTTCAGTTGCGGTGTAAGTTCTTGAACTTTTTGGGATTTCTGTGGCTTTACCCCGTGCTTATTTGTCAATATTTGCCGAATGGAATATTGCGATATGTTCACTGCGATGTGGGTTTCGATCAAGTCGCTTCTTTACTTTTCGAAGCATTTCTGCTGATGTTGCTGTTTTCTTCCGTCCACTTCCTTGACGTCAGGCTACACTACCAGTATCACGGTAACGAGCAATGGTACGAAACACAAAATATTTATTCATATTTAAATGCAGGAGTGCTCTAACGATAGCCACTTGTGGTTTTCCAGCCAAATATAAAGAAATCACACTATCACGCTTGAATTCCAATGCGAACAACTTTTTTTCTGGAAAATTCTCACCAAAATGCTTTTGTACACTTGTAAACAATATAATGAGCTGTCACTGGAATAATTTTAGCAGCTGTCGGACGAGTGGCTTAGAATTGACAGTAGTCTGAAGTTGGTTGCATTTTTGTATCTCACCCTGTGTATAAAACGCTCTTTTTGACCGGCTGGCTGGCTTCACCAGCCCCATGGTAGAAGAATATAGGTAGACGCGTTGACACAGCTGCTGGGACAATGAACTGTCAAACCAATTTTGGAATTGAAAGTGTTGAATGAAAAATTATTTAAATTGGTAAAAATTTATGAAAAACACGAATTATAATATCCTCTGAATGACGTCGTATAAGAAAACATATAAAAATCTACTTATATTTGAAAAAACATTAAAAATTTTTTGACATATCAATGCTCCCAAGTATTAATCTACCTGTATTCTTCTGCCATGGCCAGCCCATAAACCGCAACGAACCGTGACCTTTTCTGGATTAATTGCCTGATCTTCACTTAACTCTGGATTAATTGGCTGATCTTTACTCATTATAAATTATTGATTATGCGAATTATTAAAAACAATTTATAAATAATGTTTAAACAAATAAGCATTCCCAGCTCTGGATTTTTTGTAGTTTACAGGTTTCCATCTCTGATTTGTCTTGTGTATACAATGGATTTATAAGTATAAATCAGCTTTAGGCATTTCTCTTTCATTATTTTGTCCATCTATGACAAGATGAGCAAATATTGAGTTATCGATAAGAGTACTTGGCATTCATCGAAATATCCACAAATGATCATTATAGGCAGTTTCTTAAATGGTGAAATTAGTGTGTTGTCAGCGCTGCCCACTTAACGTTGTTCTGCTACTTAGTGCACCGGATCAGTTTAGAGCAATTTGAATATTATTCATAATGAATAAACATTAAAACATGAACTAATTTGAAATAAATCACGAATAATGGTGCATTTATTTCGGAACTGCAAATTATTTGAGCAATTAATTAACTGATTAATTGTTTCTGCAAAGTGGGTAAGTCCGGTCGCTAGTTATTGGGATTATTATCTCAGTTGATGAGTCAATTGTTTGCAATGCGTGCAAAACAAAGATTTCATTTATCAATTGTTGAGCAATTTAACGCATGGAAAAATTAAAAACTGGGGATATCCACAGAAACAAAAATAGGGGGCACGATTGTTTAAATTGTTCTATGTTGTTTAGAATTTTTAATTGAAACATACGTGCGAAAAAAACATACATAGCGAAGAAAAAATATGTTATCATAATTTTGAGCCTAACGAAGAGAGACCACAATGTTGGTCACAATATTGAAAAAAAAAAAATAATTTATTTTAGTACCACGGGTTAATGCTTTCTTTGGATATAAGATCTGTAGACGGACATTTATAAATAAATTTGCACTGTTCCAAAACTGGAAAGAATCTAATAGTTTTTAGTTTGTTTTTCGAAATCATAGAGGAAAATTCGGTTATCGTAGTAAAAACTTTTATATTCTTCCTGTTCTGGAACAGTGCAATTGTAACATAAAAAAAATAATTAACGTGAGTAATATAGATCTAAAGGTGAGAATACATAAAACGTTTTTCTGACTGGCTTAAGTCATCGGCTGGAAAAGAGCAAAGGAGCCTAGGCCGAAATCGAACTAAGTCAACCTAAAACTCCTTTCTTCCTCTACGAAGAAGCCAGCCGATGACTTAATCCAGTCAAAAAAGCCTTTCATGTACTCTCTCCCTTTTTTGACTGGCTTAAGTCATCGGCTGACTTCTTCGTAAAAGAACAAAGGTTGACATAGTTGGATTTTGACACTACACTCCTTTATGGGTGAGAAATAGTATCAAATTTTAGAATATGTTTAGATTTGTTCGATTTGGTCACCTTTGGCACGAATTATTGCCTTCAAACGGCCAATGAAACCGTCACACGCTGCCCGAATGTTGCTCTGTGGCATTTTGGCTCATTATCGGCGAAGCGCTTGCTTGAGGTGATCGACACTTTGGTGTTTTTCAGTGACAACCTTGCTTTCCAAAAAACTCCAGACACAATAGTCTAAGGGATTGGTATCCGGAGATTTTGGTGGTCATTTTGCGCTGGAAATAAAGCGAGGAACCTCAGTTTGTAACCATTCTTGGGTGGTGCGTGCTGAGTCCTGTTGGAATGTCCAAGGTCTCGGCCAAAATGTTGGCGTGTCCAAGGCTTTAATACACCCTCCAGAATATTTTCGCTACAATATTTGGCATTTATTCTGATGCCACGGTCGATGCCACACCATCACCATGGCCGACGCTTGAGTACTAGTGGCCAACCGAAGGTGCACTTTTCAGCTGACCTCTTTGGCAAACTGCTGGACAACGAATGTTTTCTCATCGAAAAAAAAAACAAATTCGACAGTTCACCACTTTCGACCAAGCGAAGCAACTCGTTAGGTCTTTTGAGTCTGTTTTCTTTCTGTTGCGGTGTAAGTTCTTACAATTTTTGGGATTTCAATGGTTTTACCTCGAGCTTATTTTTCAAAATTTTCCGAATGGAATATTGTGATATGTTCAGCTCACGAACCATCTTTCGGCCACTGCGACGTGGGTTTGATAAAGTCGCTTCTTTACTTTTCGAATCATTTTTGCTAAGGTTGCTGTTTTCTTGCGTCCACTTCCTTGACGCCGGGCTACGCTACCAGTATCACGGTAACGAACATTTAAAGTTACCAGTAGGAGTGGACCGATATTGCCCATTTCCGAATTCGATCTAAGTTTTATAGTAATATTACGATGTACCAAGTTTGGAACAAATCGGATACTCCCTTCAAGAATTATATTGCGACTCCAAATGTCCTGAAGGGGATTTGGTCCGAAGATACCTAGAATCCAAAACAGTTATATCGATGAGGCACGTTTGAGATCACTAGAAGATCTTGCAACGATTTTCTGTCTATAGAAGCCACCTAGATTGGCCCATATTTTTTCCTTTTGCCGGAAAGCCATATAGAAAACCTCGCTTCAATCGCAAATTATCAATTCCCATCAATATTAAACATGCGTTTGTGTGGTTTTATTTGATGTTTACCCCCAGTTTTTTATCACTTCTTTTTTATTTTTGGTTCATTGCAGATGACCTGGCAACACATCTGCACAGGAAGCAGGTTGTTTTTAATACTTTTAGTGGTTTCCTCGGTTGGCGTAATGGAGACGAAAGCAAAAACCGGTAAGTTGAAAAAAAAGGAACTGACAAAGTGGGAAAAAATGAAATTAATACGCATATCAATGAACAAAAAATTAAAAAAACAAGAGAGGGAAGAGAAGACATGCAAATGCCAAAAGAAACCTTCCCAAAAAAAAAACAAAACGCAAAAAATGTGAAGCCAAGCTATTGAATGACACAAACTAACGGTTATTTGTATTTTCACTTTCACAGGACCCGTACATGGCAAGGTTGTGGTGTGCTACATATCAACATGGGCTGTTTATCGACCGGGACATGGTGCCTATTCCATAGATAACTTTGATCCCAGCCTTTGCACACATGTGGTTTATGCCTTTGCTGGCTTGGATCCCGAGTTGTCGGCCATTAAATCTTTGGGTATTATGAATTTTGAGTTTTGACATATTCCATGTTTTCATTTTTAATATTTTGTAGATCCCTGGCAGGATTTAAAGGAAGATTATGGCAAAGGTGGCTATGAACGTTTGACGGGCCTGAAACGTACCCATCCCCACTTAAAAGTCTCACTGGCCATTGGTGGTTGGAATGAGGGTTCCAAAAACTACTCGCGCATGGTTGCCGATCCAATGGCCCGTGGAAAATTCGTCAAACAGGTTACCTCGTTTATAAGACGTTACAATTTCGATGGCCTCGATTTGGATTGGGAATATCCCACACAGCGTGATGGCAATCCAGCTGATCGGGAAAATTTTGTTCTACTCTGCAAGGAATTGAGAGAACAATTCCAACCGCACAATCTGTTGTTGACCTCGGCCATTGGAGCGGCCAAAAATGTGATCGATCAGGCCTATGATGTTAGACAGATTTCACGTTATTTGGACTTTCTGCATATCATGTGTTACGATTATCATGGCAGTTGGGATCGTAAGGTTGGCTACAACTCACCGTTGACAGCACCGCAAGGGGATGCCTTGAGTGTGGTGAGTTATGTGAAGAATCTCAAAAAAAAAAAAATTATGTTTAAACAAGTAAAAAGCAGCTAAGTTCGGCCGGGCCTTGAACTTGAACAATTTCAAACATTTTTTTTGGACCGATATAGCCCATCTTCGAACTTGACCTGCATGCAGACAAAAGACAGATCTGTGCAAAATTTTAGCTTCCTATCTTAATTCGTTTTGACTGTAGCGTGATTATAACGGACGGACAGGCCGGACGGACAGGATTAAATCGTCTGAGAATTTTACGCAGATCAAGAATACACCGTGAGATAAAAAAAACTGCAACACTACGCTATTTTGTTCATTTCCGAAGAAGCCAGCCAATGACTTAAGCCAGCCAGATAAGCGCTTTATGTATTCCCACCTTTATTTCGATTTTGGCTCTACTCTTCATTGTTCTTTTCCGAAGAAGCCAGCCGGATGACTTAAGCCAGTCAAAAAAAACCTTTTTATGTATTCTCACCTTTATCTAGGTCTTGTTATTACAAATTTTGATTAGCTTAAAAATTCGCTATTCCGAACGAATTAAATTTCCTTAAATAAATTTCTGTTACCTAACACCTGTTTCTTTTTCAACAGCAATACACCATCGATTACCTCCTGAAACTGGGTGCTCCAGCGGAAAAAATTGTAATGGGCGTACCATTCTATGGTCGGACCTTCAAGACACCCTATGATGGCAATATTGGTGACGATACCGATGGCACAGCCTTCCAAGGACCCTATACCCGGGAGGATGGTTTCCTGGGTTACAACGAAATCTGTCAAATTTTGAAAAATAAAACTTCCGGTTGGACAACGATGTGGGATCCCGAAACATCGCAGGTTGTGGCCCGTTCCGAAAAGGATGTCTTCAACGGCCTCGTCCAAGTGGTGACTTTTGACAATTCCCGTTCCATAGCCAATAAGGTGAAATTTGCCATGGATCGCAATTTGGCCGGCATAATGGTTTGGTCCATTGACACCGATGATTTCCTGGGTGAATGTGAAATCGAAGAAGATGTCTATGAGGACTTTAGGCATTTGAAACATTCCGGTCTACGGCTGCCCACCAGACTGCACAACAACTATCCTTTGCTGAGAACCATCAACGAAGCCATGCCCCTGGCCATTGAGGAAATCAAAAATAAACATCATCACCATCATGATGAGGATCATGACATGCATGGACATGGTGATCATGGCCATCGCAATTATGACGACGACGACGATTCAGTGGAGGACAATGAAATTCCACATGGCAGTGTCGAAGATCGCAAGGGAGAGAGCAATTCGGCTTTGCGAAAATTACAAAATCCCTTCTTTGTTGCCGTGGTCTGGTGTCTGTTATCTTTAGTTTTTTAATTGATATTTGTTTTAAGTTACCTTCTCCGAAAGAAAGCAAAGCAAATTCGTTTGGAATATATCAAAATTGAAGTACGCATTAATAAAGAGTTCAGTCACGTTTAGGGGGCTCTTTATTTGATTTGAATTTTCAGGAAAATTTTGTATGAAGAAAGCTTAAGCAACTTAGTTTTAAAAAAAATATTAGATTGTAAAAAAACACATTGGCCTTAATTAAAAATTTAAATAAAAATAGATTTAAAAACAATGTCGACATGTTTATTTTATGTGGAAATCAAAGCAGAAAAAATCAGAATAGACAAATAAAAAGGAGAAATCTTTAGTTAAATATAGGTTAACGGGAGATGGATCCTCTCGAATATCAAGATTATCTTCTAATTTTTGTTTTTTGGTGCCTGTTTAATGAGGCTGATGCCTACACAGACGAGCCTGTTTTAGTTGACTCCTTGGAAGACATTATTGAAGCAATTATTCTTGAATACTGGTCGAAATGTTGGATATTAAACTAAGCGACATTTGCATGAAATAGTCATTGATCATTGAAACTTTTTGAAAATTTTAGAAGTTTTTTTCGACCAAACCTATTTTGATGTGACGTTTAAGGTTCTATGAAGATATAAGAACTTTCTGCTGAAAATGCTTAGTATAGTTCTATTATTTAGAATAACACCCATATTGCGGTAGAGCACTTCGTATTTCATAAAAATTCAACTCCAATTTTCAACAGAATTGGTGCAACTTTGATCATGGCTACAATCTACTCTCTATATTATGAGTATGAGTAAATCCAAAAGAGAGTCTGTAAGGAAAAGTCTAAAATCGGGTGAGGCCGACTGTATGATACCCTATACCAACATGCATATTTAGTAGAGCTCCCCTAAAAAAAAAATTAATTTGAAGTAGATCATAACAACTACCCAAATTATGCTTTAGAGCAGTTATTGTTTGGTTTCAAAGGGATCTAATATATGGGAGGCATATCCAATTCTGAATCGATTTTCACCAAATTTGATGGAGACATTTTAATCTTTTATAGCAATAACATTGCACAATATCACTTTGAGAAGGATTATATTAAAAATATATATATCTGAGCCGAGTTCCACAAAATTGAAACCTACGTCCGAAATTCACTGCATTTGGGCTTATATTATTTATTATTTGCATAATAAATCTGAAATCGGATTAAGGATATACAGGGTGAGATGAAAAAACTGCTACCAACTTCAGACTGCTGTCATTTCTAAGTCACTCTTCCGACAGCTGTTAACATTATTCCAGTGACGGCTCATTATATTGTTAACAAGCGTACAAAAGCATTTTGTTGAGAACTTTTCAGAACAAAGTTTCTCGTGATGGAGTTCAAGCGTGATATTAAAAAAAGCTAAAGAGTTGTTTCGCTTGGCCGAAAGTGGTGAACTGCCGAATTTGGTTCTCTCCGTCTCCGATGAGAAAACATTCGTTGTCCAGCAGTTTGTAAACAAACAAAATTATCGTATTTACTTGCCAAAGAGGTCAGCTGAAAATGTCCACGTTCGGTTGGCCACCAGAACTCAAACGCCGGCCATGGTGATCGTGTGGGCCGCCATAACAGCCGATGGTCGCTCTCCGCTCGTATTAATCGACCATGGCATCAGAATAAATGCCGAATAATATCGCGAAAATATTCTGGTGGGTGTCTCAAAAGCCTTGGGCAAAGCCGCAGACCTTGGACATTCTAAGAGGAATCAGCACCATCGCACTCAGCACGCGCCACCCAAGAATGGTTACAAAAAGAGGTTCCTCGCTTCATTTCCAGCACACAATGGCCACCAAAATCTTCGGATACCAATCCGTTGGGTTATTATGTTTGAAGTATTTTGGAAAGCAAGGTTGGCACTAAAAAATAACCAAAGTGTCGATCACCTCAAGCAAGCGCTTCGCCGGGAATGGGCCAAACTACCGCCGAGCAATATTTGGGCAGCGTGTGACGGTTGCATTGGCCATTTGAAGGCCAAAGGTGACCAATTCGAACAAATCTAAAAAATTTGATGCTATTTCCGAATTTTTTTTACTCTCATTCAATAAAATTTAAAAAAAAAAAATGTAAAAATTATGACATTTGACATTGTTCCAGTTCTTTTATCTCACCCTGTATATATACTTTGTAGGGTCAATCTTGAGTATTTCGAGGAGTTACAAACAGAAAACTTTATATACCATCCATAGAATGGTGGAGGTTATAAAAATGTATGAGTTATTCCTATTTATAATTTACAAGGCATAATGACTTGATTTTATATTACCGTGTAATGTGTAACGGGGACGCAAAGTGATCGTGTCCTGCTCTCAGCATTACTGGTGATGAGAACTACACACCTTCTGCATTACTAGTATCCCACTACATAATCTCTGCATTACCAGTAGCTAAAAATAATAAATTATTCTTAAAAGAAGTACGCGACAAAATAAACTACCTTCATCTTACCAAGTAATGAGTAATGGTGACACAGAGTGATCATATCTGATTACAAAATATGAAATCGCGGGTTCAAATATTCTCGTCAATTAAAAATGGAAAGTGATTCAGTTACAAATAAATTCAGCTATAAGGGCTTAAAAATAGAACGACTGCTTTTTCGATTTATGTATGTCCTCGAGGTGCCAGTTTGCTATAACATGTCCACGTTAAAGTAAGGGGCTAGGACTCACTTTTAAAATTAACCTTCCTTTAATAAATCCTTTGTTTGGTAATAAGATTTTTTACTCTGAGTTACTCATTGTGCCGTTGACTCAGATACGACTGATCCCTATAATTATATAATAATATGAGTATTATCAGCCCTGCTCAGAACCGTGTTCTAGAACATGAGTCAAAAAATGGATAATTTAAGAGAAAATTAAAATTTTTATATTTCTTCATATTTTACGATTCCATTTAATTGTTTTTAAACATGAATGTTTGTCAAAATAATTTATTAAGCAAATGGATAACAAATATTCGTATAAATAATGACTAAACACTGTTTTGTTCTTGATTTAAATAAGCAAAGAGAAATTTGACTGGAAAGAGATATTTTTTCTTGAGCAGCGCTGGCAATATATTTATAGACCAACTTTCTAAGACATTCTCTTGTGAGAAAATCTTAAATACGTATCTTGTCATTCTATAAAAATAAGAAAAAAAATATTTTTAATTTTATAAATATTTTTATTTCTTTGTATTTTTTGTTTATTTATTTTGTTCTCGAAATATCAAACAATTTTTACTATATTATATATATGTTTATGTATGTATATATATATATGGGTACGTTGTAAAATTCTCATATGATTAATTTCTTATACGAGTATCTTTTTTTTTGAGTTTTCATTTTATTTATCTTTATTTCAACATTTAATAAACTTATTTATGTATGTATGTATGCACACATTAAAGCCAACTTGTATGTATGTACGTCTAAATGGTATTTATATAAACTTTTGAGCCATATTAAATTACATAATGTTATAGTATAATACTATTAATTATTATTATTTTATTGTACGATCTTTTGTTGATATTATTTAACTACATAATATTAATTGAACATAACTATAAATAAATATTTATAACATTTTATTATATATTTTTTTTAAATATAATTATTGTATGTATAGTCGGGTACTTTATTATTATTATTTTTTAATTAATTTTTTCATCATAATTTATTTACGTAAAACGTCTATGTTTGAGAATGGATGAATTCTCTTTGTGATGTCATGCATAGTATGTTGTGGTGAGTGTGTGTGTAAGTATGCTATGTAAGTAGTATTTGTGAGACATAAATTCATATATGTATGTATAGTATGTATATGTATATAACAATATATAATTAGAATAATAATAAATATAAACAATTATTAATATTAAAATATGTATTCATTTACTAATTAAAAAGGATGGCGAACAATGTACGATTGGACTGATTTTTATTTTTATAATTAAATATGTTTTTTTATAGTGGCAGTTGCTATAGTTGAGAAATATAAAGATTGGCGAAAATATTTCAGTATTTGAAAATTATTTTCCTCATGAGAAGCGGGTTTTGTGAAATAGTGGCGGGAAGAAAATATTTGGAATTTAAATTAAGGAATCAAACCCTATGGGTGGAGGAGATACCAGAAGAAATGGTCTAATCTCTACCATCTTTATAAAAGATATTGAGTTGATGGAAACATTGAGGTGTACCAAGTCTGAATGGAATCGGATATTAATTTCGCGTTTTATGAGCCTCATGAATATTCAATATTTTGACCCTTTGTGGGAGAGGTACCAGAAGGAATGATCCGATCTCTACCTTCTTCACAGCAAATCTTGTGTTGATAGAAATAATGGGATGTGTGAAATTTTAAGAGAATCGGATGCTTATTTCAGATTTTATAACCGTTTGGTTATTTAAAACTTTGACCCTTTTGTGGGGGACGTACCAGAAGGAATGGTCTAATCTCTACTATCTTTATCTGTGTTGATAGAGATATTCAGATGTGCCAAGTCTGAATGGAATCGGATATTAATTTCGCGTTTAATGAGCCTCATGGATATTCAACATTTTGACCCTTTGTGGGGGAGGTACCAGAAGGAATGGACCGATATATCCCATCTTCACGGTAGATCTTCTGCTGATAGAAATAATGGCATGTGTGAAATATGCAGAGAACCGGATCATTTTTAATTACCATTTTGGTTATTCAAAACGTTGACCCCTTGTGGGGCAGGTATCAGAAGGAGATACCAGAAGAAGTGGACCGATATATTCCATCTTAACACTACACCCTGGGGTAATAAAAATGTTGGTATGTGTGAAATTTGAGGCGAATCGGACTCTTAAATCACATTTTATAAGAGTTATAATTATTCAAAATTTTGATCCTTTGTGGGGAGGTACCAGAAGGAGGGGACCGACATTTTCCATTTTTGCCCCTGACCTAAAACTGATGCAAATATTAGGATTTGCAAAGTTAGAGTAAAATCGAATTATCCTTTCTTTTCCTGTGCAGAAAAATCTTTTGGGAGGAGGTACCAGAATGTACATTGGCCATCTCGGAACTCGATCTAAATTCGATAATAATATTACGATGTACCAAGTTTGGACCAAATCGGGTACTCCCTTCGAGAGTTATAGTGCTCACCAAGAAGCCAGACAGACAGACGGACGGACATCGCTAGACCGACTCCAAATGTCCTAAAACGGATTTGGTCCAAAGAGACCTAGTGTCTAAAACCGTTATTTCGACATTTCGACATTTTGACCGTATCAAATGATATATACCCTCTTTAGCCATATGGCTGAGGGTATAATAACACCTTTCTATAGGACTTCTGGAGGTCACGGCAAAGTCATACATTGGATGGGATATAAAAATACTAATTCAATGATTCACAAACGGAAAGACATTCTATTTAGAACTGACAAGACCTTAAATTCCAAATACTTTTACTCCCAAGCCACTTATCTCTCGCCAACCTCCTCTCACTCACCACTCGATTCCAGTTGTTTTCAAACGAAAACCTCATTTCATAAACGATTCCGATCACTATTACTATTATCCGACCACTCACGATCGCTGTTGTCCTTTCGTGCGGGCTTTTGTGGAGTTCGGGGTTTATTGTTGCCTGCCGTTCTTGCCACACTACGATTCACCACCGAGGGCACCTGTTGTTGTGGCTGCTGTTGCTGTTGCTGCGATGGCGGCTGTTGATCATCAATAACCTCGTAATGGGCTTCGGTGAGATTTTTCGTTGAGCGTCGGTGGGCTTCTAAACTTTGCGATTCCGATGAATACGGATACGATGCCACGAAATTGGTCGGTGTTGTTTGACCCTGATTGGTGATCTCCCCGAAATCATTTAACTGATTGAGTTTCTGACCACATGGGGTCATGGGCGAGAGATCGGTGAATTCAGTCTTTGCCTCTGATTCAACGGAACACATACTTTGGCAAGACGGATCTTTGGGTATGTGAGCTTCTTTGTTGGGACCGCCTAGGATTTTTAAGTTCTCTACAAAACCTTCATTGCCATGGGCATTTTGGGGGAAGGGCAAACGGCTGCGTATGGAATTTTCGCGCGGTCCAAATCGCTGAGCCAAGTAGTCCTCGTTGGTACTGCTGCTGCAATTGCTTAGCTGGTGCTGATGATGATGGTGGGTGTGGTTGTGGGGATGTGTGTGCGGATGATTGCCGTTGGGAGGTATTAACGTTCTTTGCGATGCCCTGGTGTCTTCATAATAGTGATCATTTTTCACCGACATATTACAACAGCTGCTGACATCGGCAAAATAGACTTCCGATTCGGTGGGGTCACTGCTTTCACCCGCCTGCTGTTCTATCTGCTGCGTGGCGGTATTGGTGGATTCACAGCTATTTTGGAAAGCGGAATTTTCAACACCACATTTATTTAGCTGTTGTTGTTGGTGCTGCGGCTGTCCGGTTTGTGGCACATCTTCACCCAATATTTGAGGTTCATGATATTCCTGTTCCTCCTCGCCGTTGCCACAATGCTGAGCATTGGCAGAGAAGACCTGTTGCACATTGACTCGCTGAGCACTTTGTGAATTGGGTCCAATACTTTTGTTGCCCGGATCCAAACGTTTTTTAATCTTCCGTGTGGGCAAGGTATTGGAAAACCGATCCCGTTCTCTCAGATTACCACCACAATCACTGTCCGAGGGAGTGTTTTCATATTCCACTTTGGACTTGAAGTTGCTCACACTACCCACCGTTGAGGCGCTAGATCTGGCAATGGAGTTTTGTTGACAACAATTCGAAGCACCCGGCTGTTCCATAAACCCGGTATTCGGCTGCTCGGTAATGTTGGGATTTACCATTGGCACCCCAGTGGATGGGTTACCGTTTGCATTGTTGCTGGCATGGTGATGTGGTGGTTGTATGTATTGGTAATAACCCCTTCTTGCTGGACTATTGGGGTCACTGTAAGGTGGAGGTGGTCCCCACACGCCATAGGGCAAGTTCCCCGATAGCACATTGAATTGTTGTGGATTACCACCATTGGCTACGACGGCATTGACATCTTCACCCAGAGCATTGGCCGCCAGCACATTGCTATTCGAAAAGCCATACTGAGAGTCAGGACTGGAGGGAGTTTGACGAAAACGTGAATTAGGATCGGGGGAGCTACGCTGCCACCAACGATTCCAACTCCAGCCGCTACCTCGACCACGTCCAGTTGTAATTTCATGACGTCGACAAGTGTTGGTCAAGCCCATCAGATCATCACCCCCAGGATTGGGGGAATAAAAGTTTCCCGGAGGCTGTGTTGACCAAAACCGGGGTTCACTGCTTTCATCCCATGGATAGGCAGTGGCCTGCAAGGGTACCTGCCTATGGGCATGACATTGTTCACAGCACCGACAGCCATGGGGAGCTGCTGCAGCTGCAATGTTTTGTGGTGGCATCTGAGGACGTGTGTAGAGTGAACGACAGCGCAGTTCCAGCTGTTCCCAATACATTTTCTTGCGTTCATGGCTGTAAGAGTAATTTGAGGTTAGTAGGTGCTTGGAAGTGAGGGACTGTTACGCTTACCTTAGCAATTGATAGACCAGCATACAACTGAATACAGCCACCAATACACCGGCCACAGATAGACCAAATATTGCCCTTAAGCAGGAGTATAGTGAACCATGGACCACACCGCAATCCGACAGGGAGTCGAATACCAAACGAACACCCTCTGAAAGAGATTTGAAAGAGGATATAAAAAAAAGCGGTATAAAAATAATTTATAAAGGTATTTTCTATATTCAGGGTGATATGAAAAAACTGCAACCAACTTCAGAATGCTGCCATCTCTAAGCCACTCGTCCGACAGCTGTTAAAATTGCCATTGAAATTCAAAAAAGTGCAATAACTTACACCGCAACAGAAAGAAAATAGACTCAAAATAGCTAAAGAGCTGCTTCGCTTGGCCGAAAGTGGTGAACTGCCAAATTTGGTTTTCTCCGTCTCCGATGAGAAAACATTCGTTGTCCAGCAGTTCGTAAACAAACAAAATGATCATGTTTACTTGCTAAAGAGATCAGAACTCAAGCGCCGGCCATGGAGATGATGTGGGCCACCATAACAGCCGACGGGCGCTCTCCGCTCGTATTAATCGACCATGACATCAGAATAAATGACGAATATTATCGCGAAAATATTCGGGAGGGTGTATTAAAGCTTTGGGCACGCAAACATTTTGGCCGCATACCTTGAACATTCCAACAGGACTCAACACGCGCCACCCAAGAATGGTTACAAAATGAGGTTCCTCGGCGTACAATGTCACCCAAAATCTCCGGATAAAAATACCAAAGTGTCGATAACCTCAAGCAAGCGCTTCGGCCGGAATGGGCCAAAATACAGCAGAACAACATTCGGGCAGCGTGTGACTGTTTCCTTTGCCGTGAAAGCCATAATTCGTGCCAAAGGGGACCAATTCGAACAAATCTACACTTATTCTAAAATTTGATGCTATTTCTGACATTTTTGCTTCGAATTAATAAAATTAAAAATAAAAATGAAAAAAATATTGCGTTTGACTTTGTTGGAGTTTTTTTATCTCACCCTGTATAACCTTAAATATTCAAAAACGAAATTTTCGGAAAAAAATCTTTGAAAAGTGTAGAGTTTATTTGTCAAAGCTGTTTTGGGAGGATGTTATTTTTTTAAGCATGTGCTCAAAACTCTTCACTTTATCCCCAATAACATTCTGTAAAACTCCACAATGTGGGCTAAGATAATCCTTAAATCCATTATATGACCTTAAATATTCAAAAACGGGATTTTGTGAAAAATTTTCCAAAAAATTAGAGTTTATTTCTCAAAACTCTTCTTGGGGAAATGTGAATTTTTTAAACATATTCTGCAAAACTCTACACTATATCCCCAATAGCATCCTTTAAAATAATTTTTAAAAATTCTCACTCAAATCAAATAACTTGTGACGAGGTGTCATATATCCAATTGTTAACCCAATTATACATACCCTTATCCACTCGATCCACCTGCGATTCAATCATATCCGAGTAACAGGTGCACGTTCTGGTCTTTTGGGCATATTCACATTCGCGCAAGGCTTGTAAGCGGCTCATGTGTAAAACGGTGGTGGTGACGGTGACCAAAGCACATGTCAGAGCCGAGATTAGGCCACAGGCCCCGGATAACTTGATTAAATAGCTGTAACGATTTCGACGGCGGGCCAGGCTCATGACACAGAGGCCAGTTAAAATTAACTAAAAAAAGATAAAAATATAATTTTCAAATTTCCATAAAACTTTTGCAAAAAAACAAACTACTTACCAGGGTGGCGGGCACAAAGGTGGGTACAGTTTCGAAATTTCCCACCGTTATGGTGTACGAGTGTAACAGGAAGTAAACGCCTAAAAACAATAGGCCCAATATACACGAGAAGCCACCGCACACCAGACACCATACCACATACTTTTTTATCACCATGCCAGGACGTCCTCGGGCAGCTGAAAAAGGGATTAAAAAAAGGGATACGATTATCATTAGTGTTATTGTGGCGAACTCCATTGATTTTTCTTTTTTCTTTTGTGGTCAAAATGTCAAAGGTCTAACTTAGTGGGTAGGCGCCATGTACTGCTGCGTCACGTACTAGACCCCTGTGATGGGGATTCGGCTGCTGTGGCATCCATTGGCAGGTGGTAGGTGGTGGCATGCTGTACTGCATGAACTGCATTACAGGATAACCATGCATTTTGTTGGGCAAATGTCAAGGATTTCTTGGCCACGTAAATAAAAAAAATATTGCCACTCAGGGGAGGGATCGTTGATTATCCTTTGTAATGGGAGTTTTTAACACTTTCTGATTTGATTCAAACTATTTGTCTCAAAATATCCATGCCATTTTCCATAATAATTTCTATTATTTTCCGAATTTTTCTAATTTTTTCCATTCACACACTCTCTTTTTCATTTGTATCTATCCTCCCGATGTTGTTCTGTCATGGAATTTCGACTGCGTTCGTTTAGTGAAGATATAACACAAATAAAAAGAAAATTCCTTCACTACTCTAACATTAAGAATCTCTTCATCATCCCTTCTCTCTGGCTGCCATCACACATTGCTATCATCATCCCCATCATCCCCTTTACTTTAGAAGAGCTTTATGAAGCCAGTCAGGCAGAGATAGTCGGTAAATGTTGGTTGTTGGCCTTTAACTGCCAGCCGCCCACACTTGACTTCAAAAGCTTTTTTTTTTGTTTGGTTTAGTTTATGTCAGTTAACATAATAATTTATGTGAAAGCTTTGTGGAGAATATTAACATAACTTTTTGGTACTCTGTTTTGTGTAGGGCGCATGTACGGAAGCAGGGTTTGAAATACTACCAGTAGAGGAATTTTTGTACGAAATGTTTCTTTAAAGTTTTTAAGGTTTTTATGTGGTCTAAAGGGGATGAGTGAATTTAAGATATGCCGGACTAAGTTTCTCCAAATGGAGAAAATCGGTTATATTACATATATGGTGAATAATAACCGTAAAATCGGATGAAGATGCATATAGAAATTATATAAAAATGCGAACCGATCTCGATAATATTTGGCAGAAGTATTTTTGAGCTGGATTTGATGTACGGTATCAAATATTATTGCTGTGGAGTGTATATTACGCATGTGAGGCACTTTAACACCAAATCGGATGGAACATATATATGTGGGAGCTATAGCTATATCTATATCTATATATATATTTCACCAAATTTGAAGTACTTGTTTTTAGGATAAATTGAGTAAGAATTACCAAGATTTAGTTCATTTGGACTAATATTAGCCATTTGGTGCACAATATTCCTGTAATAGAGATTTATATTGGAACTATATCCAAATCTGAACTAATCTTGATATCATTTTAGAGACTTATTTCTGAGTATGTATCGGTATCTGATGTTCGGTACCAAAGATCAGTGTTGTGGAGTGCACATTACGCATGTGAGTGACCTAAACCCCAAAATGGGATAAAACATTTATATATCGGAGCTTTACTGAATCTGAACCGATTTTTACCAAATTTGATGTACTTGCTTCTAGACTGAATTCGATCGGGTGTGCCAAAATGCAGGTCATTTTGACTGATATTGGCCATTTGGTGCACAATTAACCCGAAATCGGTGGAAGATATATATGTGAGCTATATCTAAATTTGAACCGATTCTCACCAATTTCAATAGGCTTCCCTAGGCCAAATAAATTATTTGTGCAAAATATCATCTCGATCGGATAATAAATGCGACCTATACTTTGCTAACAATAATACATGGACAGACGGACGGACATGCTAAAACTACTTAGAATGTGATTCTATGCAGAACATCATAAGGAATTATAAGTCTACCACGCTTGTATTTTTAAGTCTGAGGCATGTTACAAACACATGCACAAATACATAAAACCCCCTCCACTATGTGGTTTAGGGTATAAAAATTCACGATGTAAGACTTCAAAAATATTCTGAAAAATTCACTGAGATAGTCCTTTTAAATATCCTTTCAAAAATGTTGTTTTAAAAATCATTGATGTGAACCTACGATATGTGTTCTTCCAACTTTGTCGAAAAATATCCAATAATGTTCCAAAAATCTCAGACTAATCTGAAAATCAACGATCTGAGTCCTAAAAATGTGATATAAAATCCTATGTATCGGTTCAATTTAAATAATCGATTTATGCCCGAATAGCCATTCAAATCAGCCTTACGGTTTTAATAAGGTTTTTATGAGTCCTCGAACAATTAAAAAGTTGAAAATTCGTCTTCATTTATTGGTCCACATCTGTTACCCTCTAAACGCCCTTGTGGGGATTTCGAGATTTTTGAATTGATTTTCAGGTCTAAGACACCCTTCTTGCAGCTTAAGACGTAATCAGGACTGATATATTCGGGAGGCACAAAAAATATATTTCAACATTTGGGCGCCATATATTTGCCTAACATAGACTTCGAGTATGAAAAACTGTGGCACAACAGAAGCTTAAATAGTCCTTCAGAAATATACGATGTTAGTCCTTTAAAATTATATTAGTTCTCTAAAATAATCTCTTCGTAATGAAATAGCCCCCAAAACTAAGTCCTTAGTTTTCCGTTGAAAATCAAAAATTGTGTTAATCGTGTCAATTAAAAAGTTTTAAAGATTTCCTCATTAATTGGTCAACGTCATTTACTCTTTGGAAGCCTTTGTGAAGATTTTGGAAAAATTGAAGTGATTTTTAGGTCGAAGTTAGCCTTCTCACAGCTTTGGATGTGGCCAGAACTTCTTTGTTTTGGAGGCACACAAAATATATTTTAACATTTGGGCGCCATATATATTACTAATATAGATTTTAGGTATGGGAACTGTAACAATATTACCAATAATTCATGCCCTTGCCAAAACCAATATTTGATTTGATTTTCGGGTCTAAGGCAACCTTCTCGCAGCTTAAGACTTAATCAGGACTTCTATGTTCGGGAGGCACAAAAAATATATTTCAACATTTGGGCGCCATATATTTGCCTAACATAGACTTCAAGTATGAAAAACTGTAACCCAACAGAAGCTTAAATAGTCCTTCATAAATATTCGATGTGAGTCCTTTAAAATTATGACAAAAATTCACGATATTAGTTCTCTAAAATAATCCCTTCGTAATGAAATAGCCCCCAAAACTAAGGACTGTGGAGGTTCTTAGTTTTCCGTTGAAAATAAAAATTGTGTTAATCGTGTCAATTAAAAATTTTTAAAGTTTTCCTCATTAATTGGTCAACGTCTTTTTCTCTTTGAAAACTTTTGTAAAGACTTCGGAAATTTTGAATTGATTTTTAAGTCAAAGTTAGCTTTCTCATAGCTTTGGATGTGGCCAGAACTTCTATGCTTTGGAGGCACAAAAAATATATTTAAACATTTGGGCGCCATATATATTACTAATATGGACTTTAAGTATGAGAGCTGTAACCAATAATTCATACCCTTCCCCAAAACCAAAACAAGGTTAGGTTCTTCTACGCAAGAACTCGTTCTCAATACATACCATTCTAGAAGTGTCATCAATAAATTTATAAATTTCAAAGCTCTTACATAAATATTTTGGGTTCTTGCGAGATTTTAATTAATTGACAGAAATTAACCGTCATTACATCTCATAACGGAGCGTAGACAGATTGGGCGCAAAATGAAGGAATTCATATCCTAATAGACAGTACTAAAACGAAACATCTCTATAATCTGTAGAGTCTATATAACCTTGGGAGGCTAGACACATTGGGCATCAAATATACCTCCCGAAATAGGCGATGTACCTGGGGGTTCTCTTATGGTGTGGATGGACTTGGGGGTTCTCTTATAGTGCTTATGTTAAGTTAGCAAATTTTGAGAGGGGTTCTTGGGATGATTGAGATTCTTAAATGTTATATTATTTATTTGTTCATAGTAGGCACATTGGGCGCCAGCTATATGACTCTAATGAGTACTCTTAAATCGTGGATGTGTCTTGAAAATATTTTGTATAGAGGTTTTCTGATAATTGAGGTGCTTTAAAGTGGTATTAGATCCTTTTCAAAATGCAGAAAAACGGCTCATTCTCAAAAAAAAAAAAAAAAAAAAAAAATATTGGGCTGGACAAAATAAACACCTCTAGTTTATTTGTAGAGGATAGACACATTGGGCGATAACTATAGGAAATGTATCTTGAAAATATTTTGTGCAGAGGCCCTCTGATTATTGAGGTTCTCAAATAAAATATGAACTCCTTTAAAAAGGTAGACAACTATGTCGCGTTCTCAAAACAAAACATTCCAAGAGTAATATCAGTATCTTTTAAACTCAAACAAAAATGTGTTGAACTCTCCAATGATTTTACCGACTACATCCACACCGTATAGTGAGGATAGGTCATTTGGGCGCCAAAAATAGGAAACAGTTCCCAGAAAAGTTGTGCTAATGGATAGGACTAAATCGACTTCTCTTCCTTATCTATGGAGAGTAGACATATTGGGTGCCAAATAAGGAAATTGACCCAAAAAAACTCATTCCAATGGATCACACAAAATCAAAACCTCTAATTTCTGTGCATGGTAGGCACATTGGGCGCCAACTATAGGAAAACATCCCAAATTAAAAAAAAACATTCCAAAATAAATTCATGGACAGGACTGAACGGAGATATCTAAATTATCTGTGAAGGCCACACACATTGGGCGCCAAATTAAGAAAACCATCCAAAACCGTTAGGTGTCGTATTGGGGGTTATTTTAAAACGTAGATGTATAACATATTTGGAAGGATATCATCGAATCGATTAAGTTCAAAAAATGGAACATGGAGTCATTTTTAAACGGAAACATATTTGTCCCCTTCGTGTAACATTTCCGAATTTCAATTATTCTAAGATCTTCTCAAAATATATCCACGTACGAGCAAATTTCCAAAGCTCCAACATGAATACTTTGAGCTCCGAACTCTATCATTAATACTTTGAACTCCGAATTAGTGGGCATGACTAAGACTACTTTTTCATCTGGGAAAGGAGAACATATTGGGCGTCAAGTAAAGTTATTCCAATGGACAAGACAAAATCAACGTAGATAATTTATCTGAGCGCCAACCATAGGAAAACGTCTCAACAAAATGTTGTCCCACTGGACAGGACTAAATCGACTTATCTAACCTATATGTGTAAAGTGCCAGATATGGAAACCCGTTCAAAAAAGGTTGACCGAATTTGTTTTTGTGTCTCTCTCTCTCTCTCTTTTTTCACATCTACTTACAATTCAATGAACCCGTTGCCGTTTTCGGTCTCGGTGGTGGTCTTGGAGGTAGTGGCGGCCGCAAATCCGAATTAGCACCCGGTACACCATTCGTTTCCTTCAGACATGCCTCGGTTATGGCCTCGGCATCACCATCACAATATATATCAATATTGTTGGCATTGTGATAATTCAAATCATCCGCTATGGAGGAACTTTTATGTGACAGACCACAAGATTTCCTTTCAATGGACGATGGCGAAGAAACAAAAAAGAAAAACGAAATAAAAATTAATCCAATAAAATTCCATTCCATTGATGGCGTTTTCAAAAGAGACCTACTTATTTTTGTTGCGTTCACAACGCTTGACGGTGCTGCTGTTATTATCCGATTCACTGACCGTAATCTCATCGGCGGTCAGCATTGCTTCGGACAAAACGAATTGTTTCATTTGATCTTTGCTATTGGGCGAGGATGATGAGGTAAGATCTTCGTTATCAATTGAGGTGGCGTCCCTATTTACATTTGCCTTGCCCCCCTCCTCCGCACGGCCGCATGTACATTCCAGGTCACAATCGCAGCTGGAGGCCTGCGATTTGAGTATTTTCGGTGAAGTGTCCAAGAGATTTTCGTTGAGGGATTCACTCACTTTGAGGGCCTGATATGAATGATTGAGCAATGAGGTTTCCGACTGGGACTTTTGTGGCAAATCGGAACTGTTGCTGATGGTGGGTGGTTCGGAACTGCTGTTGCTTCCACTGGCCTGGCGATGGACAATGACCGCTGCATCGATGCTGTTTTGGTGGGAATGCAGTCCCCGATTGGTGGCGTTATTTGGTGAATGGGGGGAATGTTGTGACATTTGCTGATGTTGTTGTTGCTGCTGCTGCAGCATTTGCTGTTGCTGCTGCTGCATGGCTGTGCCACAGCTACAGCTACATTGGCAGGTGGGTTGCAAAATGGGATTTGCATATTGATTGATGGCAGGCTGTTGATAGTACTGAATGTAGTGATACTGGTGCGAGGGGGGATAGATGACATTTTCCACGGTGCTGCTGGCCAGCGAGGGATTGAGGGAGGCCCGCTTCATGGCATTTGTGGGTACATTCATGGGTTTCCGTTCTGCTATTGAATTTTCCACTTCCATGTTGTAACTAATCCGCCGTCCATGAACTCTTTGTTGTAATTTTTTTCTGTTGTGATTAATACAATTTTAACACGCACATTTACACTTGGCCATACATATTAATGAGGCTTTCTTTCAATTTTAATGTACGTTTTTTTTTTGCTTCAAGTTTCCTCACTGCCCGACGAGAGCAGCGTTGAACCCAACCAGAGAACATAAAGATGCAACATTTCCTGGAGTGTTTGGCTACGTTGGTTGGTGTGTTCAAAATCTTAAATCTTGGGAGTTTAGTAGTGCACTTTTGTTGGTGTTTTTGTTGTTGTTGTTGATTGGTTGGGGTTCTTTTGTCGACAACTCCAGGCAACAATAATGGCTCTGAAGTGGCAACAACAACAGAGGCTGGCTGTTGTTAAACCGGTTTCAAGCAGCTCCCTTTGGAAGCCTGAATGCTTGTTCGATGTTGTAAAGAAAATTGTTAAATAAAATTTGTAATAAATCCATTGGCAATCCTCGAGAACTCCATTTTTATTTTCTTTCGAATTTGTTTTATTTAAAGATATTGAATTATTTTCATGGTCAAATTTCACAACAAACAAAAAACACAAGATTACTTTTAATTGCCCACTATTATGCCATCTTCAGCAATCTTCACTAATTTTATTGATCATTTGTCATGAGGAGCATTCATTCTTTCTTTCTTTCCTTCCCTCTTTCTTTCATTTATTATTAATTTTTTTTTGTTAACTTTGCTCGATATTGGTTGTTTCACTCCATTTATTTATGTTGCTTTTATTTTTTTTTGTATTTACTTTTTCATCTTGTGTTTCTTCTTTTTTTATTTCATCCAGAAGATCGTTTTATGTTTTTTTGGAGGTATTCAAAAGCCACCAACACCGAAGACGCGAAGCTGTGACGATAAAAACAAAAGAAATAAACGCGTTTCGTTCGTTTGGCCGTTTGTTAAACAAAAATGTTTTCTTGATTTAAAAACAAAAAACTATGGAACCGCTCCAAAACAAATATACAGATTGCGCTATGTCAACACAAACACAACTCTTGAGCAACTGGTTCGTTCCCACACTAGCCAAATATTACACCCAACCGACGTAATCGTCCATTACTCACGCGTCGCTCACTCCCAGTCCAGCTGAAATATTCTTAAGATACAAAATTGAATTTCAACAGCAATGATCAGCAATGTTTGGCTCTCCCTCTCAGTCTATGTGTGACTCTCTCTCTTCTTGATGGACAAATAATAGGCCGTTTTACTCTTTGGCAAAAATTCTTTGTCCAATTCTCTTAAAGGCCAATTTTAGTCACTGAGAACTGAGAGTTGAAACATTTTATGGCTTAATGACTTTACGAGGTCCGTATGGTTATGGTTAGTGATTAGCGGAGGAACATTGAAGGTGAAACAACACCTGTTTTAGTAGCAGGTAAGCGGAAATATAATATGGAAAGTTTACAACACAATTACGTGTAATACAACCAGCTGATTTGGATTGATTGGAAACATAAAAATATACAATATTGCCAAAAATGTCAACTTAGTGAAAAAGCAATATATATGTATATGTGTACAGGGTGAGATAAAAAACTGCAACAAAATCAAACGCCATAATTTTGACATTTTTTTTAAATTTAACTGAATGAAAGCAACACATTTCGGAAATAGCATCAAATTTTAGAATAAGTTTAGATTTATTCGAATTGGTCACCAATAAAACCGTCACACGCTGTCCTAATGTTGCGCTGCGGTATTTTGGCCCTTTCCCGGAGAAGCGCTTGCTTGAGGCGATCGACACTTTGGTATTTTTTAGTGCCAACCTTGCTTTCCAAAATACTCCAGACACAATAGTCCAACGGATGTGTACAGGGTGAGATAAAGAACTGCAACAAAGTGTAATGCCGTAATTTTTACTTTTTTTTTTAATTTTATTGAATGAATGCAAAAAAATTCGGAAATAGCATTAAATTTTAGAATAAGTTTAGATTTGTTCGAATTGGTCACTTTTGGCACGAATTATGGCCTTCAAACGGCCAATGAAACCGTCACACGATGCTCTCCGGTATTTTGGCCCATTCCCGGCGAAGCGCTTGCTTGAGGCGACCGACACTTTGGTATTTTTTAGTGACAACGTTGCTTTCCAAAATACTCCAGACACAATAGTCCAACGGATTGGTATCCGGAGATTTTGGATTGTGCGCTTGAAATGAAGCGAGGAACCTCATTTTGTAACCATTCTTGGGTGATGCGTACTAAGTGCGATTATGTTGAATCCTGTTGGAATGACTAAGGCCTACGGCCAAAATGTTTGCGTGCCCAAGGCTTTAATAAACCCTCCATAATATTTTCGCGATAATATTCACCATTTATTCTGACGCCAGGGTCGATTAATACGAGCGGAGAGCGACCGTTGGCTGTTATGGCGGCCCACACCATCACCCTGGCCGGCGCTTGAGTCCTGGTGGCCAAGTAAACACGATCATTTTGTTTGTCTACAAACTGCTGGACAACGAATGTTTTCTCATCGGAGACGGAGAAACCCAAATTCGGCATATCGCCACTTTTGGCCGAGCGAAGCAACTCTTTAACTCTTTTGAGTCTATTTTCTTTCTGTTGCGGTGTAAGTTCTTGCACTTTTTGGAATTTCAATGGCATTACCCCGAGCACATTTTTCCATATTTGCCGAATGGAATATTGCGATATGTTCAGCTCACGAGCCATTTTCCGCCCACTGCGACGTGGGTTTCGCTCAAGTCGCTTTTTTTACTTTTCGAACAATTTCTGCTGATGTTGGTGTTTTTCTCCGTCCACTTCCTTGACGTCGGGCTATGCTACCAGTATCACGGTAACGAGCGATGGTACGAGACACAGAAGATTTATTCACATTTAAACTTTGGAGTGCTCTAACTATTGACACTTGTGGTTTTCCACCCAAATATAAAGAAATCACACTATCATGCAAGAATTCCACCACTAATAACTTATTTTCTGTAAAATTCTCAACGAAATACTTTCGTACGCTTGTAAAAAATATAATGAGCGGTTAGTGGAATAATTTTGACAGCTGTCGGACGAGTGGCTTAGAAATGACAGCAGTATATCGGGTGATACAGTTAAGTACCAATGATTCTTAATGTGAAAATAGCGCTTATTCGGTCACAAATTTAGCTAGAATCTTAAAAATAGTGAAAATTTGGTGTCTGATCTGATTGTCTCCGTTACTTAACATAAAGTCTAGCCTTTTTGAGAGCCTTCTGTTGTATTTTGTGCTCTTCCACATTTTAAGGTGTGAGTCACAAAATATACTAATAGCTAAATCTTCTTCAATGTCTACTGTTATCTCGTGTCACACCTTTATATTTCGGTAAATATGCTGTGCCTTTTGTTTGGCGTTTAGTAGATAAACGGTGTTCTCCTATACCATAGCTGGGTTAATTTGGGGTTTTTACTTATATTTCTTGTTTAGGGAGAACCCCCTGGAGTCAGTTTCATCCGCTAGGAATGCTTTCTTCAAAAACATAATCAAAACACACCAACAAGACTGAGCAGAAATCCAAAGAAATTCCCCAACATTAACATTCACCCCTCGTTGTAATTTTATATTTCATTCATTGGACCATGGTGAGGACATAACATTGATCAAAGGTGGAGCATGAAACCATGAAAAACAAAACCATCTCTCTTTTCTTTCTTTTATTCTCTGTTCCGGTTTCTTTTGTGATTTACTCGCACAACTTCGTTCAGAGGGCCAAGAAAAAAAGCATCAATGCATGCATTCCGTTGTATTGTCTTCGGTGAGCAGCTAACGAGTGACTTTGTCTGTCTGTCTGTCTCCGTTCGAATCTGTGCATTTGTCTAATCTAATTTAAGGGAAAATCTTTGTTTTACTACGGCAACCATAAAAGGGAACTCCTATCGAGCAGGTAACAAATAATTCAGCAGAAGTCCTTTGACTCTCCTTTCATCCTAGTCATCCTTTGCCGCTGCGAGAGAGTCTTTCTTTGTACAATATTCAGTCAACTCCTACTTCTTCGAATGAAATGATTTTTTTGTTCTCCCTTGGGAATATTTCTGTGTTTTTTCATTTCATTTTTTCCAGTTTGGTGATTTTGATTACCTGCACGCTCGCTCGCTCGCACACCATCATCAACACCAACCAACAGGTATGACTGGCCGGTTGGGCTTCCCTTCCCTGTAAATGGGAGATTTGTGTTAATTTTTTTTTAAAATGTAAATTATGTTTATGTTCTTCTTGTTGTTGGAATGTTTCAATTTTCAATTCTAGAACTGAACCATCTGTATTCGAGTAATGTTGGTTCTCTTTTTAATGACATTATGGCCTTGCATACTGATGCGGGGCTTCGATGGTATTTTTATCCCTTTGCCAGAAATACTAGCACCACCACCAGCTAGGGATAATCACATTAATGTAAATTTAAAATACATTTTAACCCATTTTAAAGTCTGTAAAGTATTCAAGGGACAGACACACAAATCACACCGCATAAATTTGTTCTTGTCCCTTCGGTACGTGATTAAGATTGTGACAAATGCCCGAAATGCCGGTAAAGGAATTTCGAAAATGTGGAAAAAGAAGATTACTTTAAGTAATACCAACATTTTTATACCGTCCATAGTATTATTTATTCGGGACGTATAAAAACTGGCACCTGGAAATATACAATTTAGACCCCACAAAGTATATATATATATATTCTTGATCGATTTTGGCTCTAGGCTCCTTTGTTCATTTGCGAAGAAGCCAGCCAATGACTTAAGCCAGACAAATAAGCGCTTTATGTATTCCCATCTTTAGCCCTGTCCGTCTTGTGTATTGTATATTCTTGATCAGCATAAGATCTATGTCGATTTAACGATGACCGTCCGTCTGTCTGTCGTCCCTCCGTCTATGGAAATCATTCTGGCTTCCGAACGAATTAAAGTAGGTTGATAAAATTTTATGAGTTAAAATTTTATGATAAAATTATATGAGTTTGGTCTGCAGGACTTTTGGTATTGAAAATGGGCTATATAGGTCTACGTTTAGGTATAGCCTCCATTTAACTGTACCTTCCTATACTCGGAATTTTGATGTTTTTGGCGACATTCTTTACCGGAATTGTTTCAAACATCGTTATGATAGTTCTTAATGGATACTACAGCATATGACAGAAAATTGGCTATGCCGGTTCACGTCTCCCTATAGCCTCCATATAATGGTACCTCCTATTTTTCGGTATTTTGATAACTTTGACGACATCATACCCAATTATTTCAAATTTTGTATTTGAAGTTTGAAATGGGTACCACAGCCTATACCTAAAAATTTTGTATGCAAGTCCATGTCTTCGCATAGCCCCCATATAACGATAACTTTCGATATTCGGTATTTTCGTGGTTTTTGCGACATTATTCACCGGAATTGTTTCATATTTCGTGTTTGGGTTTCTTAATAGGTACTACAGCCTGTGACAGAAAAATGTCTATGTAGGGCCAGGTCTTCGTAGGGCCCCTAAATATCGGTACCTCCAGTTATTCGGTATTTTGATGATTTTTCGTATTTAAAGTTCCTAATGATAACTAAAGCCTGTGACAAAAAATTGTCTAAGTAGGTCTTCGTATAGCCCCTAAATATCAGTGCCTCCCGAAATTCAGTATTTTGATGACTTTAGCTACATTATTCACGGGAATTTTTAAAATTTCGTATTTACACTTCATAATGGGTACTATATTTTCAAATTCTTTCCAAATGGTGGAGGATATTCAACGTTCGGCCAGTTCGAACTCAATGCTTTTTGACTTGCTTAACTTCCAATATTCTACAGTTTATGATATTTTTGATATTTTACAATTGAGTTACTTAAAATTAAGTAAAGTCATGCAATCAAATGTTTCAAATTTATTCAATATTTTTCATTTAACATCTCATTTAGTGAAGGGATAGAGATAAAGTTCTGAATTTTGATATTTAGATAATTGGTGGTATCTGTTTTTGAGATTTGGCTGTGGTTTGACATTGCGTCCTAGAGTTGTACGAAAAATACAAAGTAGCTTTTAATTATTTTTGTACAAATTTTTATTGGCTGAAGGGATAAGGCTGGTATCGACAAATTTGAAATTGAGGTCTCTCTTGGTATTTGGAGTTGTGAAATACGTACCATAATTGTACGAAAAGTACTAATTAGTACTAAATTTTATATCAAATAAAGGAATATAGTTTAAATCCTGAAATTTGATGTAGATGTAATTGTTGGTGTTTGTGTTAAAAATATGGAGGAGGTTTTGAAAAGTGTTGTATATGTACTTTTCCGAAAAGTACTAAATGACACTTAATTTGGCATTGGGCGAAGGGGAAGGGAAACTTGGAATCCTCAAATTTGATATTGAAGTCTCAGTTGGCATCTAGAATTGAGATATGCAGGGAGTTTTGGAAATGTGTACTATAATTGTACGAAAAGTACTAAATTGGGTATTGGATAAAGGAAAAGCGCTGAAATCGTAAAATTTGATATGGAGGTCACTGTTGGTATTTGTTGTTGAGAGAAGAAGCTAGTTTTGGATATGCGTACCATAATTTACTAATTGGTACTAAATTTGGTAATTTGGCAGAGTGGAAATTCCCAAAATTTAATATTAAGATCGCTGTTGGTATCTGAGGTTGAGATATAGAAATTATCTTGCAAATGCGTACTACAATTGCTCAAAAATAACTAAATGTTACTAAATTCGGTATTGGGTGAATGGATAGGGCTGAAATCCTGAAATTTCATATGGATGTCACTGTTGGTGTTACGAAGAGGTAATACATTTAAAATTGGGTATTACGATAGAGCTGGAATTTTAAAATTTGTTATTGTGGTCTATGTTGGTATCTGGTGGTGAAGTACTAAATGGTACTAATTTTGGACCACTGTTGGTTTCTAAGATGGAGAGATGTAGCTTATTTTTAATAAGCCCACTAAATATTACTAAATTTGGTATTGAGTGAAGGGATAGAGGTGAAATTTGATATTGAGGGTTAGGGTTTACATATGGAGCCGCTGATATGGTTTTGGACAGAAAAATTGGATGTGAGTTTATATGTGCAATGATTTTACTAATATCCTCCTCGATTGACTTCAAATTGAAAGAATTTGAATAATTTTTGGCATAAAAGGTAAAGATTCTTAGAAGTTAGATTGACCTATTTGGGCAGCCCCAAAATATGTAATATCCAAATGAAACAGCCTTTTGTTTTTTTTTTTCTCAATCATAAAAATACAATTTTATTTAAACAACAAAATTTGTTAAGTTTTATCTTTTTTAACTACATAATTTCTAATTTGTATTTATACGTTTGTATTTAGTAAGCATTCAATTTTATCAACTTAAAATTTGTGTATGTGTGTGTGTGTGTTGCAAGTGTTTTCATTTCATATGGATGCATTTTAGTTTAGAATTTCTGTTTTTGAGGAAAGCCTTAACAAATCTCCAGGCTATTGAGTATCTATTTTGTTTTTTGTCTTTTCATTGTAAAATTAGTTTTTGTTTAAAATGTTAAGTTTTTTTTAAGTTTCAAATCACAACTCCTCGAATAGCTAAAATCAAAAAAAGGATGTGCTTTATTTTTGTAATTGCATTTAGTTTCATCTAATAAATTTCGATTATTTTTCAAATTCAATAAAAACTTGAGCCATTTAATTTGTGTAGTGGGGTGTTTTGCTTGCTGCTGTAGTCTTAACTTACAAAATCCAATTTCAAATAACTACTTAGAACATAAAACTACGGCTAAATAACGTTTGAAGAAATACTTTTGTTTTTCTGGGAACAGTTCAGTTGAAATGTAACATAAATATATAAATTGTATAGTTTTGAGTATTGTATAGAGTGTAGAGTTTCTAGAAGATACTTTGATATTCAGTTTTGTGTTTTGACCAATTAATTTGCCAGCAAAATACTACAATTACGCTTAAGAACATAAGTTGCAAAATTAAAACCATTCTACAAATCGATTCCAAAAATTAATTATTTGTAAATTTAATATAACTCTAAATATTTTTTAGAAAAAAATATCATAAACCCATTCCAAGTGGGTTCTGCTAAGCTGTGCTGTTACCTATCAAAAATAAACCTAAGTGTCAATAACACGTCTGTGCCTCTTTTAAAGAGGGAAATTCTTAATTTTGGCAAACAATTTTATGTTAATGGCTGTTAGTTTGGTTATTTGGTTTTTAAACTTAAATTCATTATTCATATTTGTTATGACGGATATTAGGGTGTTTCGAAAATATTGAAAAAATTTTAATATCTAAATAAAACAAGTTAAAAAGTATCGTTCGGTTTTGCCGATAGATATATACCCTCATCCAATATTCGACTATTTAAATATAATTTAACAGAAATCAAACTGTTGACCCTCTATGCAGTAGATTCCGAAGGAATGGTTCGATATTGTCCATTTCGTATCGGATCTAAACCAATATGATATAAACATTGCAAAGTAGCAGGTTCGGACTATATCGTATACTTCCTTCACTTTATATTGAGATATCCCCCCCCCCTCTTTTGAGGGGGATGTACCAGAAAGAGGGGCCGATATTGTGCATCTCTGATTTCGATCTAAGTGTAATAATAATATTGCGATGTACCAAGTTTTAATCAAATCGGCTTCTGCCTTCGAGAGTTATCGAGGCCACAATCCAGACAGACAGACGGATGGACGGATATCGCTAGATCGACTCCAAATATCCTAGAACGGATTTGGTCCAAAGAGACCTAGGGTCTAAAACCGTTATTTCGATGAGGCACGTTTTGGCCGTATCAAATGACATATACCCTGTCTAGCCATATGTCTGAGGGTATAAAACGAACTGCTTTGCCCATAATGTACGGGAACTATAAACTAGTAAAAATGTCAAGATTGGATATCAATCCTTCAAAATCAATATATCAGCCAGTCAGAAGCTGGCTGGCTGGTAACAGTGTTGTACTTTCACGCATATGTCACGATTTAAGTTTTAACCTCGGCTCTTCCAGCCGAGGATGCACCACCACAGTTTACGATTGGTGATTTTGCGAATGTCATCCGAAACGCTAAGTCATCTAAAGCGTTGGGCCCGGACGGAATATCAATGGGAATGTTGAAGCAACTGGAGTTGAGTATCTAAACAAAGTCCTTAACTTGTCGTTAGCCACCCACATAGTTCCCGAAGCCTGGAAAATGGTTAGGGCGGTCCCGCTACTGAAGCCAGACAAGGATGCTAGCAAAGGCGGATCATACTGGCGAATTTCGCTTTTGTCGCCAGTAGCAAACACTCTCGAGGCCTTACTCCTCCCCAGAATCAGAGGAAGCTATTCAGTTTCTAACCATCAACACGCTTTCCGTCCTCTACATAGTATCACAACAGAATTGCACGTCATATCCACACATACCAGTCGAGGACTTAACCAAAACAGGTCGTGACATAGAACAGTAGTGGTGGCTCTTAATGTATCAAAGGCCTTTGATACGGTAAACTATGCCACGCTGTTCGAGGACGTTGAGAGTACTACCCTCCAGCCAAGTTTGAAACGTTGGGTAGTCAATTATATGTGTGGACGCCAGTCGTACGTGAAATTCCGGAACAAGAAGTCTAAGCTCCGTAGAGTGAAACGGGAAATTCTCCAAGGTGGGGTGATATCTCCGGAACTGTTTAACCTCCACCTTTCCGGTATTCCGCTCCCTCCAGACGCATGGAAATCGTAACATATGCGGATGACTGTACGATCATGGCGTCGGGTTCTGTAGTTGATGACATATGTGTCAGGGTGAAACGTTATCTCGCGGAACTTGCCGCCTTGTTCCATGAGAGGAATATGAAAATATCCGCCACTAAATCAACGGCCACACTATTTACCACATGGATTGTGAATGTGCAAGTCGACGGGCACAAAATTCCGACCACTAACTACCCAAAATCCTTGGGGTCACATTCGATAGCATGCACAAGTCTTCCGCGTAAGCCACAGCTATCTGCGATAAACTGAAAGGTAGGAACAAGGTCCTCAAGCGTTAGCCGGCACCACTTGGGGTGCGGATAATTAAACCTTGTTGACCTCTTATAAAGCTATAGGTCGGTCTGTAGACATCGATGAAGAACCGGATTAATCAGTCTATAAACGATGGATCACGTAATCACTGCTAAAACAACAACAACCAATATTTCTAATTTTCGCTTACCCCATGACAGTTCCGTCAGACATGTCTTAGTGGTTCCTTAATGTTTACTATTATGTTCGTGCTTTCATCTCTTATCCATGATCTGTCATCTTGGTTATAATTTTGACTGATGTCTATAGGATTGTCGATTATAGGAGCCTAGTTTGGAATTAAAGTGGACTTTTCCAAATGAACCGATCAACTTAAAACCCATCTTTCCACCTGGGCGAAGAGCATTGTTTTGTGTGTTGATTGAAATTTGAATTAATTTTGAGTTTGAAAATGGATTTACCCATTTTGTCTGTTTATGCGAATTCATAGGAGGTGGATGAGTTCAATTCCCAAATAATTTTGAATTTTTAACTTTTAACTCATGTTAAGTGTGGTAAGTAATTCTCATCCTAATTCATCAAATTAATCCTGAGAATCTGGGAATCCTGGTTAAGGAAATGCTGCAATAAATGTTTCTCCATTTAAGGGAATATTTGATTTCTGATTTAAATTTTACAAACAATTTCTAACGTTCTCATCGATTTCCGTGCCATTTCAGAGGATCCAATCAATATTTTTTTTTATAAATACTAATTTCGAAACACCCTAACGTTCATGTATTTTGTTGCTCTACTCTATTGTGTGGCTATGGCAATTTGTTGATTTATGAATTTGTTTTAATTGTTGTTTTCTAATAACTTCAATTAGGTTCAATGTATTTTTGCTTAATCTTCATCAAATTCATATTCACAATTTCTTTTTCTCTTCAAATAATCAATCATACTTAGCTAATATAATATATAAATATATATATGTATATATGCATATTTTTTTATTTATATTTACATATACAAAGGGTCCTTCTTCCAATCCGTTCTATCGCTTTTGTTTCTTTTTTCTGGGAAGTTTGTTAAAAGCTAAAAAATACTGTAAATTTTATTTATTTATTTATAATTTAATTTTGGATGTCTTTGAGAGTTGCTCTTGGGTTGTTTTTATTTTCATTAAATTTTAATAAATTCATTGGACGTAAAATGTATGTAAAATATTTGTGTTTTTTTGTTTGTTTTTAATTTGCAATTTTTTCTCTAATTTTGGTTTTCTAATTCTTAATTGGCATTTATATCTTCACAGTGATGATGCGTCTTTTGCTGGTGATTTTGTTCGTGCTGCAGATGCTGTGTATCGCTGTTTCCCGCCAGCAGTTGGGTCCAGTTGGCGTTGATCTTCACGGCTTCGAGATCTTTGCGCAGCTGTTGTAGCTCAGGATTTTCACTGATTAATTGAGGCGAACTGGTGTCCAACAGCTTGGAAATATTCTCCAATTGATTGGCATAGATGCGCAGGCGTTCGTTTAGGCTGTCATTGCTAAGATTTTGATTTGTTAGCTGCACAAGGAAAATCGGAAAAGAAAGACAAAAAAATGGATTTGTAGGAAAAATTGACAAATTTTTAATTTTCGAAACATAGAAGAGCTTCGACATACATTGAGGAGCTTCGACAGCTTCTATACGTAGAAGAGCTTTACCAACTCTTCTATTGATAGAAGAGCTTTGACAGCCCTTCTATTGATTCAACAGCTTTAGCAAATCTTCTATGGATAGAAGAGCTTCAGCAGCTCTTCTATGGATAGTAGAGCTTCAACAGTCTTCTATGGATACAAGAGCTGTAACAGTTCTTCTATACACAGAACAGCTTCAACATCTCTTCTATACACATAGAAGAGCTTTAACAGCTCTTCTACACATAGAAGAGCTTCAAAGGCTCTTCTGTACATAGAAGAGCTTCAACAGATCTTCTGTACATAGAAGAGCTTCAACAGCTCTTGTGTACATAGAAGAGCTTCAAAAACTCTTCTGTGCATAGAAGAGCTTCAACAGCTCTTCTATACGTAGAAGAGCTTCAACAGCTCTTCTGTACATAGAAGAGCTTTAACAGCTCTTCTGTACATAGAAGAGCTTCAACAACTCTTCTGTGCATAGAAGAGCTTTAACAGCTCATCTATGGATAGAAGAGCTTCAACAGCTCTGATTTTCATGGTTGATACAAAGAAGAGCTTTAACAGCTCTTTTATGGATAGAAAAGCTACAACAGCTCTTTTATGGATAGAAAAGCTACAACAGCTCTTCAATCGAAAGAAGAGCTTCAACAGCTCTTCTATGGATAGAAGAGCTTTAACAGCTCTTCTATGGATAGAAGAGCTTTAACAGCTCTTCTATGAATAGAAGAGCTTCAACAGCTTTTTTATGGATAGAAGAGCTTCAACAGCTCTTCTATGGATAGAAGAGCTTTAACAGCTCTTCTATGAATAGAAGAGCTTCAACAGCTTTTTTATCGATAGAAGAGCTTCAACAGCTCTTCTATGGATAGAAGAGCTTCAACAGCTCTTCTATGGCTAGAAGAACTTTAACAGCTCTTCTATGGCTAGAATAGCTTTAACAGCTCTTCTTTGTCTAGAAAAGCTTTTACAGCTCGTCTATGAATAGAAGAGCTTCAACAGCTCTTCTATGGATAGGAGAGCTTTAACAGCTCTTCTATGGATAGAAGAACTTTAGCAGCTCATCTATGGATAGAGGGGATTTAGCATCTCATCTATGGATAGAGGAGATTTAGCATCTCATCTATGAATAGAAAAGCTTTAGCAGCTCTTCTATGGCTAAAAGAGCTTTAACAGCTCTTTTATGGATAGAAGAGCTTCAAGAGGTATTCTGGATAGAAGTGCTTAGCAGCTCTTCTATGGATGGAAGAGCTTGAGCTGCTCTTCTATGAGTTAGCTCCTCTAAGGATTGGAAAGCTTCACTAGAAGCTCTGGTGAAGATCTTCTGTTTGTAGTAGACTATTTTTGTAGCAGATGACTATCCTTACAAGATCTGCCTAAGGTCTTTTAACAATAAAACCCCGTGGAGACCTCTAAAAATTATCCGTCTTTTTTTAACCTTAAAATATTTCAATATTGATACTCACATTTATTTGCAGAATATTTCGCATAAACTGCTGAACTCGATTATCCTTCAACTGCCCATCAGATTGCCACATTTTCAGAAGATTTAAAATTCCGCCAATATCATCCTGATTATCGACAATTTCACTACTCAAATTCAGATTCAAACCCGAAAATGGTGGCATTTCCGTGCTCGGCGATAGCTTGCGATAGTTTATGCACAGCGTGCTCAGATTGCAAATATCCTCGGTTAGACGCTGCATTTTATTATTTGGATGGTTTATTTGGTTTTTAATAAAATTTTGCATTTCATTTGGATGGGTAAATTCAAATTTCAATTTTTGTTTTGGATGGTGATAATTATTTTTTTTTTTAGATTTAATTACAGGTATTGCTGCAGAAGTATTAACTCTAGTCAAGTAGTTGAACTACGATCATATGTAAAGTCTTTTAAGTTTTTGATTTTCTTAAGTGGTTATGGTTATGATGATGAAGAGGGGGTTTCACTGGTTGCTTTCTTATTTATTTAATGAGAAAAATGGTTTCTTCGTCTATTTATGGGCGATTTGTTGGTTAGGTTGTGAAGGTGTTTCGGTTATTTGGAGGTGATGTAAGAAAAAAAAACAAATATTCAAAACAAATAAAAAACGTTATGGTTATTGGTGGACCAAACCAAATCGAAAAGAGATCGTATAAAAGTGTGTTTGATGCATGGCGCCCAAATTGAAGCGGGGGTTTGGTGAAGATGATAATGGTGATGGTTATGATGATGGTGGTGGTGTTGGTGATATGATTTTCGTGGTTGATGATTAATTATTGATTTTTATGGTTAGTTTGTATGTCGGATGCCGTTGATGGTGGTGTTGGAGTTGGTGGTGGCCATTAGTTTTGTTTATTATTACGGATGGTTATTCAGAAAAAAAGAAGAAATTCAAAAAATTAATGTGGTTCAAGTTGGTGTAGGTTCGTTCATTCGATTCACAGTTGGCAAAATGCAAACATTCCATGGAGTCATTTTAATGTGGACGATGATTGTTGGTGATGATGATGATGGTGATAATGATGACGGATAATGACGATGATGATTTTTGTTATGAATATGAAGAGGAATATTTTTGTAATGTTGAATTATTTGTTGCTTCTCTTCGTTAAATGCTGTTGTAATGCTGTCTTAACTAGCTTGACTTTCAACTACTGCGTTATAAAGTTTTTTACTAATTTTAGCTGGCAATGTGAATGGATACAAAACATCAAGGATACGGTACAAATAACAGGGATAATTTAAATTGTGCTACTCAAAAAATTGAATATAAAACATGCGAAAATGAAAGGTAATAAAAATCAAAATACAAAAATAACAAGTAAAAAAGCTGTAAGTTCGGCCGGGCCGAACTTTGAATTTTGAAAAAAAAAAAAAAATAAAATCCGTTAAAAATTCTGATAAATTCTTAAAAATAACGAAGGTAGGTGGACCTGCACGGATAATTTTTTGTCATTGGTATCCATTACGAACTACAAATACCAAATTTGGAACAATTCAGGTTAATAGTGTCGCTAAAATCATCAAATACCGAATATCGGGAGGTACCATTATATGGGGGCTATACCAAAACGTGGACCTGCACTGACAATTTTCTGTCTTAGGCTGTAGTATTCTTTACGAACTTCAAATACCAAATTTGAAACAATTCCGGTGAATAATGTCGCTAAAATCATCAAAGTACCAAATATCGGGAGGTACCGCTATATGGGGGCTCTAGGAAGACGTAGACCTGCACATACAATTTTCTGTCTTTGGCTGTAGTATCCCTTATGAACTTCAAATACCGAATTTGGAACAATTCCAGTGAATAATTCTACTAAAATCATCAAAATACCGAATATTGGGAGGTATTGTTATATAGGGGCTATACGAAGACGTGGACCTGCACAAACAATTTTCTGTCTTAGGCTGTAGTATCCATTGCGAATTTCAAATACCAAATTTAAAACATTTTCGATAAATATTGTCGCTTAAATCACCAAAATGCGGAGATAGGGAGGTACCATTATATGGGGGCTATACCAAAAAGTGGACCTACATGGCCCATTTTCAATAACAAAAGTCCCTCAGACATAATATACATTTGAGTAAAATTTTATCAACCAACTTCATATCGTTCGGAAGCTACAGTGATTTCCACAGACGGATAGACGGACGGACATCGCTAAATATACGACATAGAATTTTAAACTGATTAATACTATATATGCTTTGTGGGGTCTAAAATGTATGTTTCGAGGTGTTACAAGCGGAATGACAAACTTAATATACCCTCCATACTATGGTGGAGGGTATAAAAAGGATGAAGTGAAAACATTAAGTTCGTGCGAACTTAAAATACCCTCTACCGCGAGGAAGAGAATTTGACCCTTAGGAAGTAAAAGTACTTTAATTCCGGTTGAACCATCAAGTAGAGATTCACAAGTCGACTTTTGATCAATCGATTGATCATTTTTAAAATCGCTTCAGATATATATTTATAGCTCCTATATATATGTTTCATCTGATTTGGTGTCAAAGTCCCTCACGTTTGTAACATGCACTTTACAACAATGATATTTGGTACCATATACAGCCCAGAAATACTTATATTAAATTGTAACAAGGTCCCTTCAGATTTGGATAAAGCTCTCATATATATCTTTGTTCGAATTCAGGCTAGAAGCAAGTACTTCAAATTTATTGATAATCGATTCAGATACAGCTATAGCTCCCACATATATGTTTGATCCGGTTTGGTATTCAAGTCCCTACTTTCGTCATATGCATTCTACATCAAGCCCAATCTGAGGCTCAAAAAGACCTCTGCGAGATTTTTTCGAGATCGGTTCAGATTTCATTCTCACTTATTGGGCACCAAATCTGTAATATGAGCTCAAATTGGATGGATTTTTACACATTTAATCAAATTTCTCCATATGGTGAAACTTGGTTCCCAAATATCTATTGCTCCGAAGTCATATTTTGCCTCCGTCAAATTCGGTGGGAATCGATTCAAAGTTGGATGTATCTCCCATATTTTAGTTCTTTTCATTTCAAATTATAAATGCTCTAAAGGCATTCGAAAATGGTCTACTTCACATAAATTCCCAAAATAAGCGTTTATTCGTTACGGAAAGCTCTACTAAATATGCATAGTGGTGTAGGGTATCATATAGTCGGCCCCGCCCGACTTTTAACATTTCTTTAATATTTTTTTTTTAATTTGTCGCAAACAGAACATAAAATATGCAAACATGACTATCCTCCAAATGTGAATATAAAACAACTAAAAATATTCAAAGACATTAAAAACTCAATCCAAAGATCAAAATCAAGGAAATTAAAAGACATCAAATTAAGAAGAAATTATTGATTTTTTTATTTCCAAAAAAGAAAGAAGTATTGGTATTTTGTTTTTTTTGTTTTTAATTATATATATATGTCTGTATGTGCATAAATATAAATAAAGTATGTATATATATATAAATATAATAATATACAAAAATATAAACGCAAATATAAAATTCATTAAGGAAACGGAAAATAAGAATTGATAAAGAATTGAAATTTGCTGGCTTACTAACTAAAGGAAATGATAAGTGTCGTCGTGTGTATCGGAAATATGTTGTGTGTATAATTTAAATGTATAACATAAGAGTATATGTATGTAGAAAGGTGTAAAAGTCTTATACGAAAACAAAAAAGTGATGTTTTAACTGAATTGAGACCAAACTATTAAAGAATTCTTTTTTCGATGGAAAAAATAATCATTGTTTAGTTTTTTTTGTACAGTGGATAGAAATTTAAAGGTTAATACAAATGATAAAGGTCAATACAAAGTAATGCTATACGACTCCAAAATTGAGAGAATTGTTCAATTATTCCGAAACCAAAGCCAAAAACTCAAAGTGTTGTTAAACGGAAATCTTAATTCATGGGAAGGTTACTTATTTTTTCTTTATAATCAAAAATATGCATTCAAATTTCCACAAACTATTCTAGAGTAAATTTAATTGTATTATTTCATGAAATTCTTGTTATTCTGAACCGCAAATATTTAAAAATATTACTACGTTAACATATTTTTTATGATATCGAAAAATTGGAAAAATATTCAATTCTTGCAGGTTCTGGAACAGATCAACAGCAAGTAATAATAAGTAAACAAACATTAAGTTCGGCCGGACCCAACTTTTAATACCAACCACCTTAGGGTAAAGGAAATATTTTTATATAAAACTATCTGAATTCCACTGAGTTCCACTTTAAACTTCATATACCAGTAAGATCGTTTGGATAAAGCAGTTAAACTATCAAAAAACCATAAAGTGGGTGAGACCTTTATATGGAGGCCACACGAGCTAGAACCCATAACGAACTATAGGTACCAATTTTTAGACAAATTCATGGAAAAATGTGGCCAACATCATCAACATACCGAATATCGAGAGGTACCATTTTTAGACAAATCCGTGAAAAAATAATGTGTCAAAAATCATCAAAATACCGAATATCGGGAGGTACAGTTATATGGGGGCTATAACAAAAAAGTGGACCTATACATATAATGTTCCGCCACCAGTGTAAGAACCCAATACGAGCTACAAGTACCAATTTTTAGACAAATCCGTGAAAAAATGTGCCAAAAATCACCACAATAACGATTATCGGGAGGTACTACCAAAACGTGGACCTATACATAGAAAGTTTCGCCTTACGAGCAAGAACCCATTATGGCCTACAAATAATAATTTTCAGACAAATTCGTTTAAAAAATGTGGCAATAATCATTAAAATACCGAATATCGGGAGGTATTATTATATGGGGTCTATACAAAAAAGTAGACCTATACATTCAATGTTCCGCCACCACAAACTACAAGTACCAATTTTTAAACAAATCCATGAAAAAATGTGGCAACAATTATCCAAATACCGAATATAGGGAGGTACCGTTATGTGGGAACTATATCAAAACGTGGACCGATATATCTAGACACAATACAAATTCTTGTGCCAAATTTTGAAGCTCTACGTCAGATAATGTGAGCTGTATCGTGATTTCAACAGACAGACAGACGGACATTTTTAAATCGACTTGGAATTTTAAGCTTATTATGAATATATATACTTTTATTATATAATATATAATATTTATGGATGTTACAAACGGAATGACAAATGACCTTTCCAAGGTAGAGGGTATAAAAAGAGAAGAGTTTCATGCAATAGTTCACTTAACGTTATTCTAGAAGAGTTTGTGGGAATTTTGATTTTTTTTAGGACAAGAAAAGTGAAAGTGCCTTTGTTTGTTTAATTAATTTCGATAATTTTAAATTCTTTCGAAAATATTTTGGAGTAGGTTTTTAATTTAATTTTTAATTTTTTAAAATCTGTTGACAATGAACCCTTCCTTCTTTTTTTCACATTAATTTAGATTTCCTTCATGATAGTTTTACATTTTTTGATTTCGAAGTAAGATATTTATCCTGTTTCCTTCGAATAAACCCTTTGTTAAACAATGAAAATGATTTCCATAAAAAAATTACTTAACTAAACCAAAAAATAATACAAATTCTTACAAAACGAAAAGAAAAAACAATAATTATTATTGTTGTTACAATTATACAAAAATTTATGAAATTGAAAAAAAAAAACAAATATAACAAAAAAAAACACACTTTCTTTTGTGTGTGATGTTCTCTCTTAATAATTATTTTCAAAAACAAAAATTACAAAACATCGTCGATTTAACTTAAAAATTTTTTGCTTGTGTGTTGTGCGGGTATGTTCGTGTTAATGTGTTATTTTTTTCTTATTTGAAAAAAAAAGAAACTTAAAATTAAAACAAAAATACAAACAAGCATTTCTACAAATTATTGAAAAGTTGCATTTTGTTTTGTTCATTCATTGATTGATCTTTTCTAAAATCTTACATCGATCTCATTACGATGACGTTGAATTTCAGCTTTGGTATTGGATAGATCATTGTTCTTCAACATCAATTCCTGGGTGGCATCCATCAGTTCGTCCTGCAGTTTGACATTGACATCTTGTAGATCTTTGATTTTCTCCAGCATGTCTTCTTTGCTTTGTTGTAGTTTATTTCTGAAATGGAAAGGATGAAAATATTATATTTTGAAAATTCAAAATTGAAAATTCTCCACTCACTTATCCACAATCAATTGCTGTATGCAATTGTCATTGTCCAATTGTATGAGGCGCAGGACCTTCAACAATTTCGTTATTAAATTATCCACTTCAATCACTTGATCGACCACAGCCTGGGTAGCTGAATATTCAACCAATGAAGGCATTTCGGCAACGGAATCATGGCAACTAAGTTCTTCGGTGCAACTGTTATCACTGCAAGAAGGGGGAGAGGGAGGGAATTAATTTCAAATTCTGTTAGTTCTAGCTGTTCCAAAATCATGTACTTACTTAAGCTGCAGGTTCATTTTATTACTACCGCTCAGAGCACTGACTTGTGACTCCATATTCTGGCGATTGACAATGGCCTGCGACAAATTGTGCAGCGAATCATCGCCGGTGGTGCTAATGTTCATCAATTCCGAGGGTATATCGATTTGTGATATCATGCCCGTACAAGAGGAAACCATATTGTGTGAATGTGAGTCGGGCATATTGACATCCTCCAGCACATTGTCCATCATTAGGCAGGGTTCCGTTTCGGAATCCAACATTTCTGTGGAATCTGAATCGTCTGGAAAAAAAGAGAAGTGAAAATTGTTTATATATTGCGGCGACATATTTTAAAGGGAGATTTCTAACTGATTAATTTAGCAACGTCAAAGGAAAAAGGTCTGTAGGTTCGTATCATTTTTTTGGCCAAAATCAAAAATTGGTCTTTGCCAATTAGGACCAGATTTCTGTATTTTGCCTTTCAGGATGGTAGATCTAAGCCTCAGGATCTTAAATTCCTTCGATTCTTCCGTTTCTCTAGGTTTTTCTACCCTCAGCCATATGGCTACAGATTGTATACAGGGTCAAATGAAGAGAACTGCAACCAACTTTAGACTGCTGTCATCTCTAAGCCACTCGTCCGACAGCTGTTAAAATTATTCTAGAGACAGTTCATTATATTGTTTACAAGCGTAAAAAAGCATTTTGGTGAGAATTTTCCAGAAAAAAGTTATTCGTGATGGAATCCAAGCGTGATTGTGTGATCTCTTTGTATTTGGCTGGAAAACCACAAGTGGCTATCGTTAGAGCACTCCAGCATTTAAATGTGAATAAATTTTTTGTGTCTCACACCATCGCTCGTTACCGTCAAGAAAGTGGACGGAAGGAAACAGCAACATCAGCAGAAATGGTTCGAAAAGTAAAGAAGCGGCTTGATCGAAACCCGCGTTGCAGTGCCCGAAAAATGGCTCGTGAGCTAAACATATCGCAATATTCCATTCGGCAAATATTTAAAAATGAGCTCGGGGTAAAACCATTGAAATTCCAAAAAGTATAAGAACTTGCCCCGCAACAGAAAGAAAATAGACTCAAAAGAGCTAAAGAGTTGCTTCGCTTGGCCGAATGTGGTTAACTGCCGAATTTAATTTTCTCTTTCTCCGATGAGAAAACATTCGTTGTCCAGCAGTTTGTAAACAAAGAAAATGATTGTGTTTACTTGTCAAAGAGGTCACCATCGGTTGGCCACCAGAACTCAAGCGCCGGTCATGGTGATGGTGTGGGCCGCCATAACAGCCGATGGTCGCTCTCCGCTCGTATTAATCGACCGTGGCATCAGCATAAATGCCGAATATTATTGCGAAATTATTCTGGAGGGTGTAGTAAAGCCTTGGGCACGTAAACATTTTGGCCGCAGATCTTGGACATTCCAAGAGAACTCAGCACCATCGCACTCAACACGACTTTTCGCCACCCAAGAATGGTTACTAAATGAGCTTCCTCGCTTCATTTCCAGCGCACAATGACCACCAAAATCTCCGGATACCAATCCGTTGGACTATTGTGTCTGGAGTATTTTGGAAAGCAAGGTTGGCAATAAAAAATACCAAAGTGTGGATCACCTCAAGCTAGCGTTTCGCCGGAATGGGCTAAAATACCGCAGAGCAACATTCGGGCAGCGTGTGACGGTTTCATTGGCCGTTTGAAGGCCATGAATCGTTATCTTATTCTAAAACTTATTCTAAAATTTGATGCTATTTCCGATATTTTTTGCTTTTATTCAATAAAACTGTAAAAATTATGGCGTTTGACTTTGTTGTAGTTTTTTTTATCTCACCCTGTATATTATGTCTGTAGTGCTTTGGTATTGAAAATGGGCCATGTAGGTCCACATTTTGGTATAGCCCTCATATAATTCTTTCCATTTTCGGTATTTTGGTTATTCAAATTTGGTATTTGAAGTTTGTAATGGATACTTCAGCCTGTGACAGAAAATTGTCTGTGCAGGTTCACGCCTTCGTATATCCCCCATATAACTGTACCTCCCGATATTCGGTACTTTGTTGATTTTAGCGACTTTATTCATCGGAATTCTTTCAAATTTGGTATTTGATGTTCGTAGTGGATACTGCAGCCTATGATGTCTGTGCAGGTCCACGTATTCGTATAGCCCCCATATAACGGTACCTCTCGATATTCGGTATTTTGATGATTTTAGTGGCATTATTCACCGAATTTTTTTCAAGTTTCGCATTTGAATATTGTAATGGCTTATGACAAAAGTTTTCTATGCAGGTCCACGTCATCATATATACCCTTATATAACGGCTACATTCGGTATTTTTGAGATTTTAACAGAATTTTTAACGGATTTTATTATTTTTTTATTATTGCCAAATTCCTTCTAAATGGTGGAGGGTATTTAAAGCTCAGAACTTACGGTTTTTACTTGTTTTATATTACCCGAACACACTGTCTACCTAAAATCAACGGATTCCAGTGAAGATTAATCCAAAATTTTTCAAAAGTGCGGAGGAAAGATGAAATTAATAACCCCAACCCCCGTTTAGGTTACTTTGCGATGTAAACTTTCAAAATGCCGATACGCTTGACTTCTTTTTTTAGCTCTTCTTTCATAATCTATTGGATTTTCCCCATAATTTAAAGAAAATAAATTTTGTACCACAGTGTAGTGGGAATTTTCGGATTTCTGGCTGACTCATTTAGCAACGTCAAAGAAATGAGATTAACAAAAAGGGTCTTGAGGATCGTATCATTTTTTGGTCTTGCCCAACTTTGTGTAAGTTAAAAAAATCAAAAAATCGGGTTTTGCGAGTCTGGACCAGACTTCGTTTGAGGATTTAGAATTCTTTAAATTCTCATTACTAAATTCTGCTTATTTTTCATTATGCCCACACTTACCACCATTATGATCGCCATGTGGATGATGCTGTTGCTGTTGGGACTGTTGACTGTTGCTGCTGTTGTTGTTATTATTATGACCATTCATATTGTGATGTGATGACGCTGTACTGTGACGTTTATTTTGTCTCACCAACAGACGTTTACCCGAATGGGTTGTGGCATTTCGTATGGCACTGATGACAGCCGCAATAAAGGATTGATTCCTCTGCGGGGACAAGGAACCATCACTGGCCGAATTCAATTGGAATTGTGAATTGGGTGCTTGTGCAAATTGCAGCGTTTGGGGATGTTGGATGACATCGTGACCGTTGAGCGTTAGTTTCAGAGAACTTGATTCCAAATCCAATGAGGGTTCACCGCTGGCACTCACATTCGTTTGGGCATCGGCTTGGAAGCCAATATCCTGGAAAAGATAACAAAAAATAATTAATTCGAGTATCAATTTGTTTTCAAAAAAAAGTTATGGATTTTTGATACAACCAAGCCAAAGAAATTTGAAATGCTTTCAATTTAATTCACAAATTTTGTTCTCACAAACTACACCAATTGCCGAGTTTCCCATTGGATAGATAGGTATGGTATAATCTAAAAAATGATGTTTACTATATAGTGATTGTTATATGTATGTATGTAGGTGGTAGGTAAATGAGGGCCATGCAAATTTTTTTATTTTGAATACGATTGTTTTTTTTTTTTTTGATTGGCTTTACATCTTCGAATCCGTTCTAATTTCAAGCTTACAAGTAAATTCACTCTTGCGAAAGAAACATTAAACAGAATTAGAAAAAAAAAAACACAGAAAACTTGCCACCCACCCCTCTCAAACTCAATGTGCAATGTCAGTGTAAGACTTGTTCATCTTCACTGCTGCTAAGGTGCTGCAAATATATATTGGGATGGGATATATTTTTAGACAGTTGTTAAGTAAGTTGAGTTAAATGAAATGCAAAAAAGGGATATTGTATCTAATTTTTTATAACCTCTATGGAGGGTATTATAACTTTGGCATTCCGTTCGTAACTCCTAAAAATGCTAATGTTAGGCAATACAAAGTATATATATTCTTAATCAACGTAAAATTCGAAGTCGATTTAGCGGTGCCCTTCTTTCAAATGAATTGAGATGGAAGGCTAAAATTCTGCACACATGTGTATTTTGTCAGTAGGCCGATTAAGTTCGATATTCGGTATTTTGAAGATTTAGACTACCTTTTTTAACGGAATTGCTTAAATTTCGGTTCTGGAGTTTGTAACGGTTTCTAATTACCTCATGTGGCAGATTAAAGTCTATATAGTTCACGTTCTCCTATAGCCCCCCATATAACTGTACATTTCAAAAAAATTAAATCATTTCAATTTTTTAAACCACGGCATTAGAAAAAATATATTTAAAAAAAAAAATACGTCTTTCGATTTTTTTAACGAATGTCCTTCGCATTTCCTAAATTAACGCCCTTTATTTTAATTCACATGCAGTTTAAACCCACAAAGTATGTTTTTTTGGATCAGAATAAAATTCTATGTCGATTTAGACATGTCTGTCCGTCTGTGGAAGTCCCTCTAGGGTTTCTTGCATTTTGATAAAATTTTACTAAGATTTGTTTTAGGTCTACCATTTTTGCTATTTTTTTTTTTTTTTTGGCATTGAAAATGGATTCACGAAATGATCCACGTTTTGGTATAGGTCCCATATAACTGTACCGACAGATTCAAATTGTTTGGGTATTTTAGTCACAATTTCAAACCGAAAACCGGAATTGTTGCAAATTTGGTATATGTAGTTTACAATGGGTACTAGTCTTATGACAGAAAATTGCCTACAGATCCACCTCTTCGTATAGCTTCCATGTAGCAGTGTCTCCCCCTAAATTTGAAATTTTGATATTTTCCAACACCTAAACGAATTCACCTTCTTTGTAAGATTATTGTCTGGAAAAGTCGTATGTGGATGATAATCGGAATTTTTATACCCTCCACCGTAGTATGGAGGGCATATTAAGTTTGTCATTCCGTTTGCAACACCTCGTTTTGGACCCCACACAGCAGCATATCTATGTTGAGTTTACGATGACCGTCCGTCTGAAAAAATCACTCTAGCTTCCGAGCGAATTATTTGCCGGACTTTTGGTATTGAGAATGGGCCACGTTTTGGTATAGCCACCGTATACTGGTACCTCTCCATTTTCGGTATTTTGGTGATTTAGACGACATAATTCACGGGAATTGTTTCAAATTTGGTATTTGAAGTTTGTAATGGATACTACAGCTCATGACAGAAAATTCTCTGTGCAGCTCCACGCTTTTGCAAAGCTCCCATATAACGGTACCTCCCAATTTTCGGTATTTTCATGATTTTAGCGACATTATTCATCGGAATTGTTTGGTATCGGAAAATTTGGTATTTGAAGTACGTAATGGATACTACAGTCTGTGACGGAAAATTGGCTATGCTGGCCCACGTCTTCGTATAGCCCCAATATAACTGTACCTCCCTATATTCGGTATTTTGATGATTTTAGCGACATTATTCACCGGAATTGTTTCAAATTTGGTATTTGAAGTTTCTAATGGACACCACAGCCTATGACAGAAAATTGACAGTGCAGGTCCACGTCTTCGTATAGCACCCATATAACCGTACCTCCCAATATTCGATATATTCATGATTTTAGCGACATTATTCACCGGAAATGTTTAAAATTTGGTATTTGAAGTTCGAAATGCATACTACAGCCTGTGGCAGAAAATTAGCTATGCAGGTTCATCTCTTTGAATAGCCTCCGTATAACTTAACCCTCCTAAATTCGGTATTTTGATGAATTTAGTGGCATTATTCAACGGAATCATTTCAAATTTCGTAATAATAGTTCGTAATGGTCAATGACAGGGAATTGTCTATGTAGGTCCACGTCTTCGTACAGCCCCCATATAATGGTACCTCCTTATATTCGGTATTTTGATGATTTTAGCTACATTATTCACCGGAATTGATTCAAATTCCCTATTTGAAGTTCCTAATAGTTGCTACAATCTATGACAGAAAATTGTCTATGCAGGTCCAGGTATTCGTAAAGCTGACATATAACGGTACCTCCTGATTTTCGGTATTTTGAATCGGTACTACAGCCTGTGACAATTACTCATGCAGATCCACCTCTTCGTATTTTTGAAAATTTTCAAGTTCCTTCCTTTTCATGTTTCGTCTTAAAAATAAAATCCACGTCTTCCGAGAAATAATTTTTTTGAAGTCCATGCCTTTTAAATTATTTAATTTTTAATTCTGTTCTTCAAAAATTATTTTCCTAAAAGTACACCATATGTTAAAAAATAATCCGGAATTTTCCTATTTTCGGGGTTTTTTTTAGAGACCTTCAAAAATATTTTCAAAAAAATTGGAACGTTAGGTCTTTTAAAAAATCGTGTAAAAAAAGATTATGAAAATAAATAAACCAAATATTTATTTTTTTTTTTGGGTTTCTTAAAAAAATTATTTCAGAACATCTATGTCCTTTAGCCTTTAAAAATTCCTATTTGTGTATTTTGTTCAAACTACCATAAATAATCTAAAATTAAAATCCCCTTAAAACACTTCGAGAAATGTGACATCAACAAAAATGGAAAAAAATCACATGTTAAGATTAAAGGATAATTAAAGTATTCGAATCTCATAACAATTCGAATGGGCAACCAACCTCCAAATCCTGTTCGGATATATTATAGGAAAATACTAATTGTTCGACTAAATTATCTAGACGAGCATGTAGACCGGATAAAGCCGCTGTTGCGCCGGAAACGGAAGCATTTTGTTGCATGGCCAGTTCTTTGGACTTGGACTCCATGGCTGCGTATTTGGTTTGGAGCATGCGATTTTCTTGTCTGAAATAAATTACAAAAAAAATAATAAAAATATATTTTCAGTATTAAAATCAGAAACCCACCTTCTTTGCTCATTGAGTCGCACCAAATGACGACACTCATCGCGTAAAACCTTTATCTCTTCATCCTTACTGGCCATCTGTTGTTTGCATTGCTGATATTCATTTTCTAAATCCTTGAGGGCATCACACATGGCCGCCTTTTCATGTTGTAGGAAATCTTGCAGTTCATTCGACTCCTGTTCCAGGGCTGTCTTTTCTTGCAGCAAAAATTCCTGTTGCATTATGGAACGTTCCATTTCGGCTTGGAGGGATCGACACAATTTGCGTAGCTGACCCACTTCCTGTTGGCGTTCCAGTAGCTCATGGCCGCTCAATTGAATTTGCGATTCCAACATAAGCAAGCTATCCTGGTTGTTCTCACCCTCATCTGAGGTGGGCGTACTGACATCTAACATCTTACCATTGCCGGCAACTCGAGCCAAATTTAGAAGGCCCATAACTCTCTCGGTATTCAGATGCAGTTCCCTTTGCATGGCAAGTTTCTCATCACGTTCTCGCTTGAGTTTGGAGCTCAACTCCTGTTCACGTTGTGCAAAATGGCGTACCTCATCTCGGAGTCGTTCCAGTTCTTGATCTCTTATGTCGACTTGACTTCCCTGATGATTTTGTTCAACACTCTCCACCGGGCGTGTTGTGGATGCCACTCCGGCAAAAGCCTTTTCCAAATCTGCACTTGTCAATGCTGTCTGCGAAGCTATTTCATGATAAATTCTGGTCTTACATACTGGCTGTTGAAGTTTCTTGGAGGCCGTCTGCTTGGCCAGGGTCAGGGAAGCCGACATGGATTTATTTTGTGTTGGAGTACTGCTATTGGAATAGGCCGTGGTAGAGAGACTCTTCCTGGAGGTCATAATGACCGAAGATGTCATACGAGATTCACGGGTAATGGAACTGCTTCTTGAATTGCGTCCAGTCAGATCCTCCACCGATTTTTGTTTACGTCTCCGCGGCATGGTACTGTAGGGACTGGAGGCACTTGATTTTATTTCCATACTGGCCATCATGCTGGAACGCATTTTCAGGGAACCCAAATCGGGAGTTACAGACAAACCACGTCTGCTTTGATTGGCACGGGTCGAACCCACTCCGGGCCAACGACCATCATCTGGAGTGCAGGGTGTACGGGCCCTACTCAGAGAGGGTGTACGCTGGATCAAACGCTGCATACTCATCGAGGTAGTACGACTTAACTGGCTGGGTAGAGTGTCGGGTTTTTGAGGCTTTGTTGCTGGAGTAGGTGTGCGTGACTGACCATTGTTGTTGCTGCTGCTGCTGTTGGCGGTTTGACGATAGGGCGTCAAACAACTGGAATTGCTTGTCTTCGATGTGTTGTGGACTTTGTCATTCAGACGATCCCTCATCTGTTGGCTGGTGCCCTGGCTGGGGCGTGGCAAGGAGACGGCTCTTTTCAAACCACTGGAACGGGTTTTCGAGGGAGTTGCGGCATTGGCACTGGGCGAATTTACTGATGCTTCCTTTGGGGCAGATTTCGCCGAACCCTTCATGGACAGACTTTCGTGCATCGACGGCTCAAACATGGCCACTTTCTTCTTGACGTTATTGTGATTAGGCACACGGCGCACTGCCATACTGGTGGGACCAGCCACCGAACTACTCTCACTGCCGTTCTCACTGCAACACTCGTAGCTGTTCAACGAGGAACGGCCATTCACGTTTGTCGTTGCGGTCGTCGTCGTCGTCATTGTGGACGCCACCATGACACCGTGGCCCTGTTTCATTGTGTCGTAGATGTCGGAACTGCAGCTGATCATACTCGAGTTGCAAGACAAATTGACACCGACCGGTTCATCTAGGCCACCCTGGCTGCTGGCATAGCCACCACTTTGGCTGCTCAGAGCCCTCTGTAGAGTGACATTAACATTGCTGGCAATTTCAACGCCACTGTCACTTCCATCGCAATAGTTGTGGTGCGGATTGTTGAGCAGCGAAGCGGCATCAGCATCCACATCGGCGTCCTCATTGTCCACATCGAGGCTGCCATGCAGTTGTAGGCCATTCATTTTATTGCCCAATATATCCTCGTAGATGGCCGCACAGGAATTGTTCAATTTAAGACTTTCATGGCCGTAGTGGCCTAGATCGGAGGATGCGGTTGCATCGCTAAGAAGATGTTTTGAGTCCAGGCTGTGACAATCACGTTCGTCCTGGGTGAAAAGTATGGCAGACATGTTGCGACTGTAGTTGTTGTTGTTGTTGTGTGAATTGTGTTGAGAGAAAAAAAAGTTGGAAGGTTTTTTTCCTTTGGAGGTGCGATCAATTCATACACATTGTTCGGGGGGTGGTTTTGGAGAGTTTTTGATCTGAAAAAAAAAAAAACAGAAAAATTAGAAAATTATTAAATAGAGGATATTTTTAAGGAAGTAATGCCTAAAGACAGATGTTTTTTAAGAATTTAAAATTTCAATTTATTTTATTTAAGGATCGTTCCAAGCAAACATGGATCATTCTCTAATAGTTCCAAACATGTCGGGAAGCACAGGGAGAATTAACATTTTATATAATTCAGGCTAACTTTTTCCCTTTTATTTCCCCAACTCAATCTACAAAAAAAGTTAAAAATCAGCCATGTTCGGCCGGGACGAAATTTTAATACCCTACACCTTTTGGAAGGAACTTTCAAAATCATAAGAAAATTTCGTCGAAACTACAGTTTATATGAAAATCGTTATATGGGGGCTATATCAAGACGAAGACCTGCATACTCAATTTGTATACCCTCCACAATCATACTGAAGGGTATATTAAGTTTGTCATTTCGTTTGTAACAACTCGAAATATACATTTTGGACCCCACAAGGTATATATATTCTAGATCAGCATAAACTTCTATGTCGATTTAGCGATGTCCGTCCGTCATCGTGGAAAGCAATGGGCCATGTAGGTCCACGTCTTGGTACAGCCCTCATATAATGCTACCTCCCTTTCTTCCGCATTTTGGTGATTTAAGCAACATTATTCATCGAAAATGTTTCAAATTTAGAATTTGAAGTTCGTAATGGATACTACAGCATATGACAGAAAACTGTCTGTGCAGGTCCACGACTTCCTATAGCCCTAATATAAGGGTACCTCCCGATATTCGGTATTTTGATGATTTTAGCGATATTATTCACTGAAATTGTTTCAGATTTTGTATATGAAGTTCGCAATAGATACTACAGCCTATGCCAGAAAACTGTCTGTGCACGTTCACGTCTTCGTATAGCCCCAATTTAACGGTACCTCCCGATAATCGGTGTTTTGATGATTTTAGCGAATTGTTTCATATTCGGTATTTGAACTTCGTAATGAATACTACAGCTTAAGACAGAAAATTTTCTGTGCAGGTCCACGTCTTCGTAAAGCCCTCACCTCCTTATATTCGGTATTTTGAAGATGTTAGCGACTTTATTCACCGGAATCGTTTCAAATTTGGTATTTGAGGTTCATAATGGATACTAAAGCCGAAAGCAAAAAATTGTCTGTGCTGGTCCACGTCTTCGTGTAGCCCCCATATAACGGCATCTCCCGATATTCGGTATTTTGGTTATTTAAGCGACATTATTCATTGGAATTTTTCATTAGCGACATTATTCGCCGGAATCGTTTCAAATTTGGTATTTGAAGTTCGCAATGGGTACCACAGCCCTTGACAGAAAATTGTCAGTGCAGGTCCACGTTTTGGTATAGCCCTCATATAATGGTATCTCCCGATATTCGGTATTTTGATGATTTCAGCTACATTATTCCCGGAATATTTTTTCAAGTTTCGCATTTGAGTATTTTAATGGCTTATGACAAAAGTTGCCTATGCAGGTCCACGTTGTCGTATAGACCCTAATATAACTGCTACATTCGGAATTTTTAAGATCTTATCTGAATTTTTAACAGATTTTTTTTTTTGAAAATTGCCAAATCTGTTTCATATGGTGGAGGGTATTCAAAGTTCCTCATTGGCTGTAGTACCCATTAGAACCTTCAAATACGAAATTTGAAACTACTCCGAAGAATAATGTCTCTAAAGTCATAAAAATACCGAATATTAGAAGATATCATTATATAGGGGCTATACCAAGACGTGGACCTGCATATGTAATTTTTTATTATAGTCTGTAGTACCGATTCCGAACTTTAAATACAAAATTTGAAATAATTCCGATGAATAATAAAAAAAGTAAAGGAGGAACCGTTACATTTGGGCTATACGAAAACGTGGGCCTGTAAATCTAATTTTTTGTCATAGGCTATAGTACCCATTATAAGGGATGTATCTTTATATAGGGGCTATACGAAAGCGTGGACAGCATAAGTATTTTTTTTTTTTTATAGATTGTAGTATCCATTATGATCTTCCAGTAAAAGATATGAAAATATTGCGCTCTATAATGTCGCTGAAATGAGTATTTCGAGGAGTTACATCTGTTGATTTTGGGCTTAGGCGCAGCCCGTCCCTGCACGATCTTGGTGAGAAAACCGAACTAGATCTGGGAGACCATGTATCAGGCTGAGACCAATGCATCAGGCTGGATTTAATTATAATCATAATATAACGGAATAACAATCTCTTCCTAAGTTGCCAATTATAGCAATCCTGGCCTCCTAGCCAAACTGCATATTTCTCTCTCTGTAGCACCACTAATCGAATCAGCGTGTAATACATTGCTCATCACACGCATTTTGCGGATGCATTTTGTTCCCCCCAAATGCTATCCAAACAAGCCCATGTAGGAAACAGGCAGAAAGCTGGCAGCCAGCAGGCAGGCTGGCAGGCCGGCAAATGCAATAAAACCAGAAACCTATAACACAAATACATGATCTGTTTTTATTATTATTAGAGGCAACCACGCACTTTTTTGCAACAGCAACAACAACAACAAAAATAGTTGCATTAGTTGTTGGGATTACGATTACGAAGCATATGTTTTATTCATAGAAAAGAAAATGTTTCTTGTTTTATTTTTGCAAATTGTTTTCCGAGTCATCATCGACCACCAGCACATGTTAACAGGAAAATGCCAGAATAACGCGATTCCTCTAATTCTGCAAATAGATTTTTGAATTTTAGCAAAAACTCGCTCGGTGAGCTAGTGAGGAAAAGGAAGGGAGGAAAGCAAAACATTTCAAAATTTACAAAAAGATTGCCTGCAACAAATTCTTGGCCTCCCGTCCGGGCCGACAACCTGGGTGAATGTTGTTTAGATTTTACGGTCAAGTTGGGGAAGTTGTGGCCCGAGTTGGGTGCTCGGTATGTTTTATCGAAATTATGTTTGCTATTCGTTCTTTCTATGCCACAGCGAGAAAAGTGCATGATGAATTTTGAACAAAATTCTAAATGAAAAATAAACAAAATATTTGGGGAAAAAACTGAACTGATTACAAACAATGACCGCAAAATGTAGGGCCAACATCAAGTCAAATAAATAATAATGACAAACATAAACAGCAACATCAACACAAGACAAGGAGGCACAGATGCTGCTGTGCGAAGGCAGGGAAATCGTTGGAGACAAATGATTGTTTTGGTTTCTTTGTGTCAGTTTGTGTCGGCATTTCGCATTGGCTTCATTTTGGTCAAATTGGGAAAGACATTTATTTTGGCGTTTGTTGTAAATATTTTTGCACAATTTTGTGGTTTAGATTTTTGGTTTTATTTTTAATTGTATTTCCATAATGGAGGAATATGTAGACAATTTTGCTTGAATTCGAAATAAAATTAAATATCCCCAAATATCCTATTATAAACAAGATACCTAATTTTGAGGTTGTTAATTTTCCGCAATCTGCAAAAATATGCTTCAAATTTTTTAGCTGCCCAAATGTCGATGTTTTATAAAATTAGTTGAAATATCCGAAAGCTGAGTACACTAATTTAAAAATAGGGACAGAACTTTTAATACCCTCCATTATTTGGAAGAAACTGGAAGAATTAAAAAAAAAAACAAATTGAAAAATCTGTAAGTTCGACCAGGCCGACTTTTGAATACCCTCCACCATTGGGAACGAATTTGGCAATTTTCAAAAAACAAAATTCGTTAAAAATTCTGTTAAAATCTCAAAAATACGGAATGTAGCCGTTATATAAGGGTATATATGACGACGTGGACCTGCATAGGAATCCTTTGTCATAAGCCATTAGAATATTTAAATGCGAAACTTGGAAAAAAAACAATTCCGGTGAATAATGTCGCTAAAATCACCAAAATACCGAATATCGGGAGGTACCGTTATATTGAAGACGGGACGGGGACCGGCACAGACAATTTTCTGTCTTAGGCTGTACTATGCATTACGAAATTCAAATACCAAATTTGAAACAATTTCGGTTTATAATTTCGCTAAAATCACCAAAATACCGGAAAAGGGAGATACCATTATATTGGGGCTATACCAAAACGTGGGTATATATATACCCTCCATACTATGGTGGAGGGTATAAATTTCTCTTCGAATAGTACCGTTAAAATGAAAACCGTTATATGGGGGCTATACGAAGACGAGGACCTGCATAAGTATTTTTTTTGGCATTGGCTGTAATACAAAATCCGAACTTCAAATACGAAATTTCAAACAATTCCGGTAAATAATATCGCCAAATCACGGATATATGGAGCCTACACGAAGACGAATAAATATGGTGCTTAGACTGAACTTCATGTATGGATTTTTAGACAATTCCATTAAAAATGTAGCTAAAATCATCAAAATACCGAATATAGGGGGGTACCGTTATATGGAGGATATACGATATCGTGGAATTCTATAGACAATATTCTTCCAGGGGTAAAGTACTCAGAAGGAACTCCTTTTGTGGATCTTCAGACAATATTACTGACAAATTTCGCTACAATCATCAAAATTCCGAAAGAGGGGGTGGGGGTACCGTTATGTGGGGTAATAAGATATCGTTGACTGATATAGCCCATCTTCGAACTTGACCTGCCTGCAGACAAAATACTGAACTGTGCAAAATTTAAGCTTCCTATCTTTATTCGTTTTGACTCTAGCTTGAGGGCTAAATCGTCTTAGAATTTTACGCTGATCAAGAATATATATATACAGGGTGAGATGAAAAAATTGCAACCAACTTCAGACTGATGCCATTACTAAGCCACTCGTCCGACAGCTGTTAAAATTATTCCAGTGGCAGCTCTTATATTGTTTACAAGCGTACAAAAGCATTTTGTTGAGAATTTTAGAGAAAAAAGTTATTCGTGACGGAATTCATGCGTGATAGTGTGATTTCTTTATATTTGGCTGGAACACCACAAGTGGCTATCGTTAGAGCACTCCAGCATTTAAATGCGAATAAATCTTTTGTGTAGCGTAGGCCGACGTCAGGGAAAGGGACGGAAGAAAACAGCAACATCGGCAGAAATGGTTCGAAAAGTAAAGAAGCGACTTGATCGAAACCCGCGTCGCAGTGGTCAACCGAAAAATGGCTCGTGAGCTGAACAAATCGCAATATTCCATTCGGCAAGCTCGGGGTAAAACCATTGAAATTCCAAAAAGTGCAAGAACTTACACCGCAACAGGAACAAAATAGACACAAAAGAGCTAAAGAGTTGCTTCGCTTGGCCGAAAGCGTTAAACTGCCGAATTTGGTCATATCCGTTTCCGATGATATTCGTTGTCCAGCAGTTTGTAAGCAAACAAAATGATCGTGTTAACTTGCCAAAGAGGTCAGCTGAAAATGTGCACCTTCGGTTGGCCACCAGCGCCCGCTATGGTGACGGTGTGGGCCGCCATAACAGCCGATGGTCGCTCTTCGCACGTATTAATCGACCGTGGCATCAGAATAAGTGCCGAATATTATCGCGAAAATATTTTCTGAAAATTTTCGCTTTCATTCAATAAAACTAAAAAAATGAAAAAATTATGGCGTTTGATTTTGTTGCAGTTTACGGCTGTACAGGACAAATTCAAAAAAACGGATGAACAATATATATGGGAGCTATAGATATATCTGAACCGATTTCGATAAAATTTGGCATACTTTTTTCAGGCCTAATCTGGTCATATGTGCAAAATTCCTTACTAATTGGTACACAATAAAAGACAAATCGGACGAAGATATATATAGGAGCTATATCTAAATTTTTACCGATTATCTCATATCTTCAATAGGGTTCGTCCTTGAGTCAAACAAATTATTTGTACAAAATTTCATCTGGATCGGGCAGTAAATGCGACCTGTACTTTGTTTACAAAAATACATGGAGAGACGAAAGAACGGACGGACATGCATAAATCGACGCAGAATGTGATACTATGCAGATCATCAAAAGGAACTATGGGTCTATCTCGTTTCCTGCACAAAGACATAATACCCTAACCATGTTGTGGTGTAGGGTATAAATAGGGACTGAATATCCTAGGAATGAATCAATTTGTCATTTTTTTTTTTTTTTGTGAAATGGCTGAATTCAGAAAAAGTTTGATGTAAAGCGAGAATTATAAAACAAGTAAAAAGCGCCGGAGGTTCGGCCGACCCGGAAGGAACTTGAAAAATTAAAAAAAAATCTTAGAAAATTACCCTTCATATGGGGGCTATACGAAGACGAGGACCAGCATAAGCAATTTTTTTCATAGACTGATTCCGAACTTCAAATACGAAATTGAAAACAATTCCGTTGAATAATGTCACTAATATCATCAAAGTACCAAATAAAGAGAGGTGCCATTGTATGTGGAGTATACGAAGACGAGGACCTCCATAGAACATTTTCTGTTATGTCTTAAATTATAATTTCGCTGAGTTACAAACGGAATGACGAAGTTAATATACCTTCCTCCTAATGACAAACTCAATATTTCCTCCAAGCTTTTCTCTTTTTGTAATTCTTTATATCCCAATGTAGGCCTGAACTTTGTGTAATATTTTTATGTGTGTACATATGTATGTATGTATGCATGTTTATAATTTATAATCCAACAATTCGGCAAACTATTGCATTCGATTTTGGTTAATATGACAGATGTGTTGTTGTGGTAAATTACCAAACTCGACTAAAAAACATCGCACGACCAAACCGCCTAATGCTATTGTATGTAAACAAACAGACTCATACACATATAACATACACATGTATTTTATTATGTTCATATGCTTCATCATCCACATCATCAGCCTCGATTCTGCCGATGACTATTCATGTAAAGTACAAAAATACAATTAACTTAAATTCAAATAAATTTTTATGTTTAGAAGAAATAGCAGCGGCAGCAGCAACAACAACACCACGCCAAGGTATAACAAAAGGCATAAAACCAAAAAAGAAAAAAAAAAAACCGAATCAGGTTGTTTTGTTGTTAAATGAATTGAGTTCATGTCAAGATTAGGTTTTTCTTCTGTGTAGGCATGTATGGATGTGTGTGTGTGGGTATTTCATGCAATCGCACAGAATAAGCTGTGATTTTCAATAAGACCACCACATGCTAAACGGCAAAAGGCAATAACAAACATTAACAATAGATGGATGGCTGGCTGACTGGATGGATGACATCGTTAAAAAAAACAATCCACCAAACAATGGTTGATAGGTTTCTTTAGGACTCCCTCTCTCCATCGTCTTGTTTATTTTGACTTCTCACTTCTCGTTTTCTGTTGCCATTAATTATTTATTTATGCGACCGAAATTTGTCAATAACCACTAAAACTGATTGAAATTCAAACAATAATACAATTATATTTCATGCAGACAAAATCGTGCGCTCCCCTTCTTTTCAATGCAACGGCTGTGGCTCCCCCGAATGCCGCCACACTGCACAACGTGTGCTAATTCATTTGAAAAGAGAGGGTGGATGTTGGCTGTTGGAGTTGTGGGTGTGTTGCAGGTGGGCTTGGGTCTTTGTTTTATATTTTTTTTATTTTAAGTGAAGTTGCCCGACTGACGACTTTCTTTTTTCTGCTGATGAACGACCATCACGTGAATTCGTGTTGTTGTTGTTGTTGGGGAGGAGTAAATTAGTTTTGTTGTTGATGTTATTATTGCTGTTGTTTTGTGTGTTAATTTGTGGCGTATTTGGGACAAATGTCATGCATTTTCATTTGAAATCCATTTGACTTTTACTAGATTGGGGGGGAGAATGGCGCCCAACGTAAAATACACATTGGCGTAATGGTATTTTATTTTTTGTACTTGCAGACGTGATGTCAGTCACCGATGCAAGGCCGCTTAGATGCAGTAGCTGAGGGAGAAATCTTTGGGGAATTTGAAAATCAAATTTTAAAATTTAATTGCTTGAAAAAGAGTTGGAGTTCTTCTATGAGAAGACTTTTTGGTCTTCTATGAGAAGACATCCAACTCTTTTTTAAAGCAATTCAATTTAAAAATTTGATTTTCAAATTCCCCAAAGATTTCTCCCTCAGCTCTTCATCTAAGCGGCCTTGCATCGTTGACTGACATCACGTCTGCAAGTACAACAAATAAAATACCATTACGCCAAGTCTTCTCATAGAACACCTAATGGTCTTCTCATAAAAGACCAAAAGGTTTCTCATGAAAGACCAAAAAGTCTTCTGATAGGAGATCAAAAGGTCTTCTCATTGAAGACCAATACTCTTCTCAAAGAAGACATATAGGTCTTCTCATAGAAAGCCAAAAGTCTTCTTATAGAAGGCGAAATGGTCTTCCCATAGAAAACCAAAAGGTCTTCTCATAAAAGACCGAATGGTCTTCTCATAGAAGACGAAATGGTCTTCTCATAGAAAGTCTTCTCATAAAAGGTCAGAAGGTCTTTTCATAGAAGACTAGAAACCCTTCTCATAGAAGGCCAGAAGGTCTTCTCATAGAAGACCAAAAGGTCTTCTCATAGAATACCAAAAGGTCTTCTCATAGAGGACCAAAAGGTCTTTTCATAAAAGGCCAAACGGCTTTCGCATAGAAGGCCAGAAGGTCTTCTCATAGAAGACCAGAAAGTCTTCTCATAAAAGGCCAGAAGGTCTTCTCATAGAAGGCCAGAAGGTCTTCTCATAGAAGGCCAGAAGGTCTTCTCATAGAAGGCCAGAGGGTCTTCTCATAGAAAACCAGAAGGTCTTTTCATAGAAAACCAGAAGGTTTTCTTATAGAAGGCCAGAAGGTCATCTCATAGAAGGCCAGAAGGTCTTCTCATAGAAAGCCAGAAGGTCTTCTCATAGAAGGCCAGAAGGTCTTCTCATAGAAGGCCAGAAGGTCTTCTCATAGAAGGCTAGAAGGTCTTCCTTTAGAAGCCCAAAAGGTCTTCTCATAGAAGACCAAAGGGTCTTCTCATAGAAGGCCAGAAGGTCTTCTCATAGAAGCCCAGTAAGGTCTTCTCATAGAAGGCCAGTAAGGTCTTCTCATAGAAGGCCAGTAAGGTCTTCTCATAGAAGGCCAGTAAGGTCTTCTCATAGAAGGCCAGTAAGGTCTTCTCATAGAAGGCCAGAAGGTCTTCTCATAGAAGGCCAATAGGTCTTCTCTCATGGAAGACCAAAAAGTCTTCTTCTCATAGAGGAACAAAGGTCCTCTTAACCAAAAGGTTTCCTCTAAAAAGTTTCTAAATTTCAGGTCGGAAAAAAATCTCTTCAATATCGAGCAGTTCCCCTCCCTTGTGCTATAAAACTTCCCCATTTTGTATAGCTCTCCCCATAAAACTTCAAGGTTTCTTCTTGGGCTTTCCGATTATTATTTTGTTGCATTTATGCATAAAATTATTGCGTGTTCTTATCATAAGCGGCGATTGGCACTCGCTCTCTCTTTTTTTATTCGAAGTTTATATTCTGCACATTTTCATACACAAGAAATATCTTGCGAGCAAAAACAAAAAAGAAGTGAACACCCGGGAGTGGAATATCCATGAACTTGAAAGTCATGTGGAGTGCCATGATATGGCATTTCGAGTAGTTGTTGAGTCGCTTGATGATTGGGGACGATGACGATGTTGTTGCCGCCGTTGCTGTTGCTGCTTCTGTGGCAGAGACTTGTTTAGCGGCTGAATCAATTTCAATATGCGTTGCGTTTTGTGAAGGCTGGATTTTGCAACAACACCAGCAACAACAAACCGACCATTCTACTACGATCTTCAATAAAAACAAAACCAACAAAAACCTCCGGTAAGTGTTATTTCTCTGTAAGTGGCAGTTGTTTGCTGTAGTTGTAGTAAAAGCCGGTCGAGACGACCGACCCACTTTAAAGAAATTCTATGTCTGCTGCCACAGATGTTCCAGTGTGTGGCAGCCACCAAACAATTGCTCTCTCTTTGTCAGCATGTTGTCGGCAGGCCTGTCTGTCGGCTTGTCAGTCATGTAACAAAAAGTTTATATTTACGCGACAACACGACAGACCCATAAACCTACGAACGAAGAACATTCACTCTTCAATACTTTTTTTGTTTGATGCGAGTGGCAGTAAGACAGACTGACGGACGGGCAAACGCACGGTGAGAGTAGTTTTTAAAATGCATAAATCTTTAAGCCCTACTCAATTGTTGTCACAATGTGCATATAGTCCGACATACATATATACATGACATTTGCTACTTATTTATATAATACACACACATACATGTTTCACGCATTCATTATGAGAAAGCTTGGCGGTAAACAGTGTTATGAGTTCCGAAATAATTTGAAATAAAAAATATAATTATTCCTAGTACACAATGAATACTTTTAGGAAGAAATTAAGGGATACTTCAAGTGATTACACAGAAACCCAGTCTCAAATAGGACAATAAAAATAAAAATCCAAATTTTAGATTGTTAAAGAAAGTTGCTTTAATGCACTCCTGCATAGATCCTTCAAACAAGAAACTAAGGAAACCGATGAAGATTGGTGTATGCTATCCTAAATTATTTCAGCAAACAATCTCATTACCAAATAATGGGATTATCAGGTATTTTTTGAGATACTAATTACGAAATAGCCTACTTTTCCCTTTAGCACGACATGTACTCAGCCAATGTTACAAAGATCCTAATATAAGTTTGGTAAGCACATACTGCACTTTTAGCATTATTAGTAATGATAACTACATGCGCTCGGTATTACTAAATACCTATAATAAGCTATTCATGAAAATACACAAGACAAAACCAGTAAGGAAAGGTCAAAAGTCGGACGGGTCCGACTATATGACACCCTACACCACTATGAGTATTTAGTAGAGCTCTCATAACAAAAACGTGTATATTGGGAATTTATGTGAAGTAGATCATACGAACTATGAACCTTTTTTGAATGGAAATGGGAATTTCAGAACTATATCCAACTCTTAATCGATTTTTAACAAATTTGACGGAGGCTTTTGTACCTCTAAATAACATTGCGACTTCTATAAGAATTATATTAAAATTATTTATTGGAGCAATAGATATACCGGACCGAGTTTCACCAAAATGGGAAGAATCGGTTGAATATGAATAAATCTATCCAATATTAATATTACATAATATGGTGGACAAAAACCGTAAAAACGGATGAGGATATAGATATATTTAAAAAACTGAACCGATCTCGAAAAAAATTGACAGAATTGTTTTTGTCCTGTATCTGATATCTGGCACCAAATATTATTCTTATGGAGTACACATTACGCATGTGAGGCACTTTCAAACCAAATCGGATGAAACATATATATTTGGATGCTAAAGTTATATCTGAACCGATTTTCTTCAAATTTGATGTACTTGCTTCTAGATTGAATTCCGTCGGAAGTACCAAAATGCGGGTAATTTGGACTGATATTGGTTTTGGTGAAATCGGGTAGAGATATGTATGGGATCTATACAAATCTGAACCTATCTTGACAAAATTTTAGGTACTTATTTCTGGGCTGTATGTGATATCAGGTATCAAAGATCATTGTTGTAGAGTTCATATTACGCATGCGAGGGAGGATATCGGAACCGATTTTCACCAAATTTGATGTACTTGCTTCTAGACTACATTCGGTCAGATGTGAAAAAATTCACGTCGTTTGGAATGATATTGGTCGTTTGGTGCACAATTAATCCGGAATCGGTTGAAGATTTGTATGTAAGCTATATTTGAACCGATTCTCACCAATTTCAATAGGGTTCATCCTTGGGTCAAGCAAATATTGTTTGGAAAATTTCATCTCAATCAGATAATAAATGCGACCTGCTTTTTGTTCACAAAAATACATGGACAGACGGACGGACTGACTGACATGCATAAATCGACTCAGAAAGTGATTCTATGAAGATCCTCAAAAGTAACTATTGGTCTATCTCGCTTCCTTATTTAAGTTACAAACAAATGCACAAAACTATGTGGTTTAGGGTACAAACACTACCTTTCATTTGACCAAGAAGTAGAAGAGGTGTAATAGCTGCACAGAGTGAGTGACTATAAAACCTAAGGTCTCTGGTTCGAATCTCCGCGCCAGCGAACACACAATGCATAAGATTATACGGAGAGTTTGTCGACTCACATACATGTCATTCCTGTTACGAACAATTCCTGCTCCTAACAGTGGCTGAGTGCATTGTGTGTCCAACTACCGATCGGAAGATTGAAAATTCAACCTCTCCTCTATTAAGTACACATATCCAAAACAATCTACATCTCTCCATCCCAGACACTAACAGTGAACCAAAACTAGCACCATTTAGTACTTTTCGAACAATTATTGAACGCATTTTAAAAACCACCAACAGGATTCAAACTCAATACACTGACCCAATACCAAGCTTAGTAACATTTAGTATTTTTCGTATAATTTAGGTACCCATTTGCAAAACTGTTCCAGATTTTAATCCTAAACACCAACAGATATCGCACTACAAAAATTTCGCGGTTTCAGCCAATAACAAATTTAGTTCAATTTAGTACTTTTCGAACAAATATGGTACACATTTCCAAACCCAAATCTGAGCCATATATACCATCAGTGCTCTAAATATCAAATTTCAGAATTTTATATCTATCCCTTCTTGCGAGCAAAAACAATCAATATCAATATCAAGTTTAGTACTTTTCGTACAATATAAGTACACATTCCAAAATGTTCTTCGTACCTCAATATAAAATTTGAGCCCCATTCTATTCACCTATTGTAAAATTTAGCGCCCTTTTGTACTTTTCGTACAAATATAGGACATATTTCATACCATCAAATCTCCAACACAGATACCATCAGTAATCTAAATATCAAATTTTAGAATTTTATCTCTATCCCTTAACCCAATACCAAATAAAGTACGAATCAGTACTTTTTCATATTTCCGAAACCACCTCCATATGTCCAGGCTACACATGAAGAGCGACTTTAATACCAAAATTCATAGTTCAATTACTATCTGTTCTCCTAATACCAAATATAGTACTATTTATTACCTTTCGTGCAATTGTGGTACACATTTCCAAAACCTACCACCAACAAGACAAAATTTCAGCTATATCCGTTCACTTAACACAAAACTATTTTTTTTAATTTCGTACCATTTAGTACAGTTTGCACACTTAGTACACATTTTGAAAACTATCAATCTTACTTTCCAAACTTTGATTTTTGTACCAAATTACAAGTTTTTAGCTTTATCTTTTCATATTATACCACCTGGAACCATTTTAGAAGTTTAGTATTATTTTAGAACTTTTCGTAACCCTAAAGCTCGTATTTCCAAAAACCCTTTCGTTCAACTATCATGCACTCATCAGTAACTCTAATTTCAAATTTCTATTTTTAGTACATTTTAGTACTTTTCGTGCCCTTTTGGTACGAATTTCCAAAATGTCAACATTTCAAAATTTCTCAGTCAGTTACTTAACATTTTTTTTCATTTAGATGGGTCTCACCTTCATATAACGGAACTTTTAAATTCTAAAATAGGCTGTTTGGCCATATCGCTCATTTCCTTTAAGAGTGGCTTTCGTAAAATGGCTGTCTCCCAATTATTGGTATTTGCGGACCTAACCTCATTTTTTTAGCTTATTGGGCGATTTCAAATGTTTATAAAGCTTGTGAACTCAAGACACTATGCCAGTTTCTTTTTTTCTTCCGCTTGCCATGTGACTGCAGGGTCAGTTATGCTAAGATATGAACTAAATTACTCACTGCCATGTTGTACATAAATACATATGTATGAGCATGTGGACACTTCTTTCTGTACGACAAACTACATACGACAATTATTGGTTACTGGTATAGAAGATTTTATTTTCTTTTTCACTTTTTTATTTTTTTCTCCACCAACAATTAATATTTTCTCTTTCTTGACATTTTAGTTTTTTTTTTCGATTTTTCCCGTTTCCGTTGGACATTGTTTTTGTTTGGTTCTCCTTAAAACTTAACATTAGTCTTGGCATCGATTTCTTGCTCTACATGTGATTCCCTGTGCCACGGCGAGTGCGCATTTACGTTGTGAGCTTGACATCAAACAAATGGTGATCGCATCAAAACGAAAACAAGGACGGAAATCGTATGCGCCTGTGTGAGTGTTTTATTTTTTTTTATTCAACATTTAATTAAGATTTTATGGAAGTTCCATTATAAACACTACATAAACATTGGACGATCATTGGGTGAAGAGGAAATCACATTGGAGATTTTTTTCCCACGACGAGATCAGAGTGCGGATCGAAGCTGTGAAACCTTGGATATGCAGTTTTGAACTATAAACGCATTGAAATATTTTGAAAATGTAGCCCTAGTTCCTATTACTTTAATTTCTGAACATTACAAAAGATGATCTTCCACCTAAGTCCCGCAAATTCTTCTTTTTATAACCTCCACCATAGTCCATACTATATTAAGTTTAGTCCAAGGTATATTAAGTTTGTCATTCCGTTTGTAACACCTCGAAATATACATTTTAGACCCCTCAAAGTATATATATTCTTGATCAGCACAAAATTCTATGTCTATTTAACGATGTCCGTCCTTCTGTCCGTCTGTGGAAATCACTCTAGCTTCTGAACGAATTGAAGTAGATTTATAAAATTTTACTCAAAGTAATGTTATGTCTGCAGGACTTTTGATATTGAAAATGGGCCATGTAGGTCCACGTTTTGGTATAGCCCCCATATAACGGTACCTCCCGATATTCGGTATTTTGATGATTGTAACGTGATTATTCACCGGAACTGTTTCAAATTTGGTATTTGAAGTTCGTAATAGATACTACAGCCTAAGACAGAAAATTGTCTGTGCAGGTCCACGTCTTCGTATAACCCCCATATAACGGTACCTCCCGATATTCGGTATTTTGTTGATTTTAGCGACATTATTCACCGGAATTGTTTCAAATTACGTATTTAGAGTTCGTAATGGGAACTACAGCTTAAGACACAAAATCGTGTGTGCAGGTCCAGGTCTTCGTATAGGCTCCATACAACAGTACCTCCCGATATTCGGTATTTTAATGATTTTAGAGACATTATTTACCGGAACTATTTCAAAGTTGGTATTTGAAGTTCGTAATGAATGCTACAGCCTATGACAGAAAATTGTCTGTACAGGTCCGCGTCTTCGTATAGCCCCCTTATAACAGTACTCCCGATATTCGGTATTTTGATGATTTTGAAGGCATTAATTACCAGAACTGTTTCAAATTTGGTATTTGAAGTTCGTAATGGATACTACAGCCTAACACAGAAAATGAGCCATGTAGGTCCACGTCTTCGTATAGCCTCCATATAACGGTACCTTCAGATATTGGGTATTTTGATTATTTTAGCGACATTATTTACCGGAACTATTTCAAATTTGGTATTTAAAGTTCGTAATAGGTACTACAGCCTTGTCTGTGCAGGTCCACGTTTTATAACCCCCATGGTACCTCCCTATATTCGGTATTTTGAAGATTTTATCTACATTATAAACAGATTTTTTTCATTTGAATATAGTAATAATGTGACAAAAGTTGCCTATGCAGGTCTACGTCGACGTATAAACCCTAATATACGGCTACATACGGTATTTTTAAAATATTAAAATAATTTTTAACGAATTTTATTTATTTCAAAATTGTCAAATTTGTACCAAATGGTGGAGGATATTCAAGTGTCGGCCCGGCCAAACTTACAGCTTTTTTACTTGTTTTAAACACTTTATTAATGAAAGGACCTACTTCAACTCACACACGGGCATGAGCATATTTCTTGCTCGATACTTTTCTATAATCTTGTATCTCAGATCTAACAATTTATTAACGAGCAATTAAACAAATTTTCCATGCATTTTCTTCATTGCATAAATAAATGACGAACAACTTCAAACAAAATTACTGCCCCTTCTTCGGGTTATGTGTATATTTTCATTTTCTATCACATAAACAATTGTGTAGTGTTTTTCCACCATTTTCTAAGTGTGTACACGCACATACATAGGAAAAGCGTAAAATTAATATTTAATTTTTCTTTTGCTGCTTTTGCGGCTTCTGCTACCACTGCCACGCAGTCCCAACATAAAAGGCGGAAATGAATATTTTCATAATAAACTTCGAAACATATGCAGCTTTAAATGCACTGAGAATCAACCGGCTGACGAGTAGGCAGGCTAGCTAACTGACTGCCTGACTGCATTGCTCATCGTAAATCACCATAAAGTTCAAAAATTCAAATGACTATTAAAAAAAATACATAAATGCGGTACATACACATGTACTTGTGTGTGTACCAACAGCATATGATTAGAACTAATGTACAGTGTCTAATGAAGATCAAAATCTTTTCTGATCTTTCTCTAAAGATTCAAGAAATACAGACCTTCTAACAGATGTCAAATACGAATAGATGAACTTCGAAGACTTTTTTTATAAATGGGGTATTCTAGAAGATGTCCTTCCAGGTAACTTCTCTTGGTACAATTCCTCCCAAAGGTTATGTATGGACAAAGGATATTCCAAAGGTCATTTAAATATAGAAAACTTTTCAAAAACCCACTTTATAAAATTACAGACTTAAGTCGTCTACACATAAAAGAACTTTTGGGGGATTTTTTTTAAACTTCAACAAATAGGATATCTTTGAGAACTTTTCTATATACGGGGTGAGATGAAGAAACTGCAACCAATTCAGACTGCTGTCATTTCTAAGCCACTCGTTCGACAGCTGTTAAAATTATTCCAGTGACAGCTCATTATAATGTTTACAAGCGCACAAAAGCATTTTGGTGAGAATTTTCCAGAAAAAAGTTATTCGTGATGAAATTCCAGCGAGATAGGGTGATTTCTTTATATTTGGCTGGAAAACCACAAGTGGCTATCGTTAGAGCATTCCAGCATTTAAATGTGAATATATATTTTGTGCCTCGTACCATCGCTCGTTACCGTGATACTGGCAGCGTAGCCCGACGTCAAGGAAGTGGACGGAAAAAAACAGCAACATCAGCAGCAAATGGTTCGAAAAGTAAAGAAGCGACTTGATCGAAACCCGCGTCGCAGTGGCCGAAAAATGGCTCATGAGCTGAACATATCGCAATATTCCATTCGGCAAATATTGAAAAATGAACTCGGAGCAAAGCCATTGAAATTCCAAAAAGTGTAAGAACTTACACCGCAACAGAAAGAAAATAGACTCAAAAGAGCTAAAGAGTTGCTTCACTTGACCGAAAGAGGTAAACTGACGAATTTGGTTTTCTCCGTCTCCGATGAGAAAACATTCGTTGTCCAGCAGTTTGTAAACAAACAAAATGATCGTGTTTTCTTGCCAAAGAGGTCACCAGAACTCAAGCGCCGGCCATGGTGATGGTGTGTATTATTAATCGTATTAATCGACCCAGGCATCAAAATAAATGCCGAATATTATCGCGAAAATATTCTGGAGGGTGTATCAAAGCCTTGGAATGCAAACATTTTAGCCACAGCCCTTGGACATTCCAACAGGACTCAGCACCATCGCAGTCAGCAAAATGAGGTTCCTCGCTTCCACCAAAATCTCCAGATCCCAATCCGTTGAACTATTGTGTCTGGAGTATTTTGGAAAGCAAGGTTGGCACTAAAAAATACCAAAGTGTCGATCGATCGCCTCAAGCAAGCGCTTCGCCGGGTATGGGCCAAAATACCGCAGAGCAAGATTCGGCCGTTTGAAGACCATAATTCGTGACTAATGTGACCAATTCGAACAAATGTAAACTTATTCTAAAATTTGATGCTATTTCCGACATTTTTTGTAAATTATGTAAAAATTTTTCCTTTTGACTTTGTTGCGGTTTTTTCGTCGGAGAGCCAATTTTATGAAAAATGATAGATTTCTCTTTTTTGGAAAGCTTTCTTTAAAAAGCACCTTTGAATATAATCTTGGAACTTACCTAAAATCTGATGACCAATTAAGTTAGTAGTTCAAAGTCATATTCAGATCTATTGATCTAGAATCGCAGCTATTTTCTAAAAAGAAAAGAGAAAATATATAAATTAGTATTTAGTAAAAGTAGATAATTAGTAAAAGACTAGTTATGCTCCGTCAGGTTAGACTTGTTACACTCCCAGAAGGAGAAAACTAAAATTACAGACAGATCAGATTAAAATTTTCAAAATTTGGGCTTTGCATTACATGAATAATATGCCAAAATTCGGTAAAAAATTATAATTTTTTTGCGAAAGAGACGTCTACCCCTAGGAGCCAGAAATTTAAATTCATTGTCCAATCGATTTCAAAAGTTGGGAAAGATGATAAAAATATCAAAAATTTGACTGTAGCTTTAAAGCGTGATTTTCCAAGAGCTATAAGAAATTATGAAATTCAATAATTTGCGAGCGTTGTACGTTTGTAAGACGATTCATGGTTAAATATTTAGACCAAACTGAAGAAGACAGTGAAACAAAACCCGATATATGGTATGGTACCGTTACAAGCGGGATATACGAAGACTTGGACCTGCACAGACAATTTCCTGTCATAGGCTGTAGCATCCATTACGAACATCAAATACCAAATTTGAAACAATTCCGATTAATATTGTCGCTAAAATTATCAAAATACCGAATATCGGGAGGTACCGTTATATGGGGGCTATACGAGAATTTTCTGTCTTAGGCTGTAGTTTCCATTTCGAACTTCAAATACAAAATTAAAACAATTCCGGTGAACAATGTCGCTTTGATCACCAAAATACCGAAAATAGGGAGGTACCATTATATGGAGGCTACACCAAAAACGTGGACCTACATGGCCCATTTTCAATACCAAAAGTTCTGCAGACATAATATGCATTTGGGTAAGATTTTATCAAACTACTTCAATTCGTTCGGAAGCTAGAGTGATTTCCACAGACGAATAGATGGACGGACATCGCTAAATCGACATAGAATTTTATGCTGATCAAGATAATATATACTTTGTGGGGTCTCAAAGGTAGGTATTGCAAACGGAATGACAAACTTATCCGATTTCCACAAAGATATCCGATTTTCCCTTTATGATACCTAAAAAATTCAAGACTTGTAGATTCTTCCAGGTTCTGGAACATAGCATCAATAAATATGACCTTGAACTTGTTGTCTGAACAGAGATCCACACCAATTAGATAGGAAGACTGAAATGTAAGAAATGTTTTTTTTTGACCGCAATTTTTAACCCAACTAAAGATATGAACGTTAATCTTTTTATAGCCTTTCTACGTTCCTCAAATAAGTCAGTGATAACATTTCTCTTTATCACTTAAAAAATTGACTACTATCAAAAGATAATATCAGTTCCACGTGAATGTTCGGAAGCCCATTCTTCCCTACTGAAGATGTCATCCTACGTGTTGTTGAGACATATAAGCGAGTATCTTATGAGATTGGGAATCCAAAATGTGTTTCTTGGTGTTGTTGTTAATTAACATTTCATTAACTTAACTGCAATTTGTTTAAAACTGGAATACGTCGTTTTTAATAACTTTGTATTACTGTAGCTGTTAGCACGCTTCATAATAAATTGGATCAATAAACTTGACCTCCAAATGGAAGTTCACAACAGTATGACGACCTTGAGAGTCACGATCTGTTAACAAAAAAAAATATCAACGTGCACTTGTTATCTCTTTGGATGATATGCATACTTTTTTTAGATTTATCGTTGAAAAAATATAAATTTTTGGGCTTTGAAAATTGTTGATAAGCAAAATTTCGTTTAACGTAACTTAGCAGCAATAGCTTAACATCTCGAAACCTCAACATTAAAATGAAGTATTCTCTACATCTTGATCGAACTTAAATAGTCCCTCTTTTCTAGCATTCTCATTTTTGGGAACCTACTCAGTCTCTGGTTTCCATACCCACTTGTTAACGTCCTTGGCTGTTGTGAAAGTCCATGTGTAGATGGAATAAATCAAAATTAACAAGCAGTTCGACCAGGCCGTACTTTAAATACCTTCCACCATTTGGAACAAATTCTGGTGAAAATCTTAAAAATACCGAAAATAGTCGTTATATTGGAGTCTATACGAAGACGTAGACCTGCATAGGCAAATTTTTGTCATAAGCCATTATAATATTCAAATGCGAAACTTGAAAAAAAAATCCGGTGAATAATGTAGCTAAAATCATCGAAATACCGAATATCGGGAGGTGCCGTTATATCGGGGCTATACGAAGACCTGGATTTGCATATACAATTTTCTGTCACAGGCTGTAGTACCCATTATGAATACGAAGTTCGAAACAACTCCTGTGAATAATGTCGCTAAAATCATTAAAATACCGAATATTGGAAGGTACCATTAATGGGCGAGATGAAAAAGACTGCAACCAACTTCAGAATGCTGCCATTTCTAATCCACACGTACGACAACTGTTAAAATTATTTCAGTGGCAGCTCATGACATTGTTTACAAGCACACAAAAGCATTTTAGTGAGAATTTTCCAGAAAAAAAGTTATTCGTGATTGAATTCAAGCGTTATAGTGTGATTCCCTTATATTTGGCTGAAAACCACAAGTGGCTATCGTTAGAGCACTCCAGCACTTAAATGTGAATAAATCTTTTGTGTCTCGTACCATCGCTCGTTACCGTGATACTGGTAGCGTAGGCCGATGTCAAGGAAGTGGACAGAAGAAAACAGCAACATCAGCAGAAATGGTTCGAAAAATAAAGAAGTGACTTGATCGACACCCTCGTCGAAGTGGCCGAAAAATGGCTCGTACATATCATATCGCAATATCCCATTCGGCAAATATTGAAAAATGAGCTCAGGGTAAAGCCATTTAAATTCCAAAAAGAGCAAGAACTTACACCGCAAAAGAAAGAACAGAAAATAGAGCTAACGAGTTGCTTTCTCTTGGCCGAATTTGGTTTTCTCCGTCTCCGATGAGAAAACATTCGTTGTCCAGCAGTTTGTAAACAAACAAAATGATCGTGTTAACTTGCCAAAGAGGTCAGCTGAAATGTGCACCTTCGGTTGGCCACCAGAACTCAAGCGCCGGCCATGGTGATGGTGTGGGCCGCCATAACAGCCGATGGTCGCTCTTCGTTCGTATTAATCGACCAAGGCATAAGAATACATGAATGCGGAATATTATCGCGAAATTATCTGGATGGTGTATTTAAGCCTTGGGCACGCAAACAGACCTTTGACATTCCAACAGGACTCAGCACCATCGCACGTTACAATCGTTACAAAATGAGGTTCCTCGCTTCATTTCCAGCGCACAATGGCCACCAAAATCTCCGGATACCAATCTTTTGGACTATTGTGTCTGGAGTATTTTGGAAAGCAAGGTTGCCACTAAAAAATACCAAAGTGTCGATCACCTCAAGCAAGCGCTTAGCCGGGTACCAAAATACCGCAAAGCAACATTTGGGCAGCGTGGGACGGTTTTATTGGCCGTTTGAAGGCCATAATTCGTGCCAAAGGTGACCAATTCGAACAAATCTAAACTTATTCTAAAATTTGATGCTTTTTCCGACATTTTTTTACTTTCATTCAGTAAAATTAAAAAAAAAAAAATGTAAAAATTATGGTGTTTGAGTTTCTTGCAGTTTTTTATCTCACCCAGTACTTTGTTATGTCTAAAATTATTATTTCGATGAGTTACAAACGGAATGACGAACTTAATATACCCTCCATACTATTTATGGTGGAGGGCATAAATAAAAATAAAATGTCAAACAATACCAATGTTTCCATAATCCAGATAAAATCCCCTCCAAAAAAACCAAATCGTGTACTATTTTTTTCCGAAATAATGATACATACTTCCCACGGTTCAATCCCACTGTCGATAATGCAGTACAACGTAGCAAAGCCAACGCAAATTGGCGTTTTCTTTTACAACTCCAATGCTTAACAGGCAGCATTGAGAGGCAGCAGCGTACACACTAAAAACATTTGTTGTATGGGGTATGGGGCACGTTGCAGTTCTCGGTGTTGGCTGCCGCTAATTATGGAACAACCAACAAGTGTATGTGGATGGATGGATGGATGGATTTGGCTGGGGAATGGTGTAGATGAATGGGAATGGGTATGGGTTTAGTGGTGATGGATGTTGCACGACCACGTTCATAAATGGCAACGACGGTCAATCCCTCTTTTTTCTGTTACAGCGCTGTGTTTGTTAAAAGGGGAGGGGGTCTGTGAATGCATTCTAAGGCTTGTTCTTCGTTCCTCTTTTGATTTCAGTTTAGTTGGGCGGAAAATCATTTGATTTTCCAAATTGCATTCACTCAGACCGCAATTTATAAAGAAATGTTGAAAAAAGAATTGAAGTTAATAAAATTGACGACCAGCGACTATGCAAACATCACTATTTAGCTGCCATTACACATTTAAATTAAGATTGTTGTTGTTTTTGAATTTTTGCTCCATTTGAATAGGAAAAATTGGGGAGCAGCATTTACCACGCGTATTAAGCTTTGAAATGCTACGAATGGAGAGTTGGAAATATTATGATGCGAGGTAGCGGTAAAATGTATTTTTCCTTGGAAACTTATAGCGGGAAAGATGCATTTTTGATGTATTTTGTAAAAATACAAGATCTAGCATTTTAAAAAAGCCAGGATATTATAGAAAAATAGTTCTCGTCTTCGACCGGATTTACTGAATTTGTTACATAATTAAGGAATTATTGTTCGGTTCCAGAAACTGCAAAAATGTAAAAAAAATATAACATTATCCGACTTTCTCTTCATGATTTCAGAAAAAAAGAAAATAAAATTAAAAGTACGATTTTTTCAGACCTATACAGGGTGAGATAAAAAAAACTTCAACAAAGTCAAACGCCATAATTTTTACATTTTTTTTGATTTATTGAATGAAAGCAAAAAATGTCGGAAATAGCATCAAATTTTAGAATTAGTAGATTAGTAGATTTGTTCGAATTGATCACCTTTGGCACGAATTATGACCTTCAAACGACCAATGAAACCGTCACACCCTGCCCGAATGTTGCTCTGCGGTATTTTGACCCATTCCCGGCGAAGTGCTTGCTTGAGGTGATCGACACTTTGGTATTTTTTAGTGCAAACCTTGCTTTCCAAAATACTCCAGACTTAATAGTCCAACGGATTGGTATCCAGAGATTTTGTTGGCCATTGTGCACTGGAAATGAAGCGAGGAACCTCGTTTTGTAACCATTCTTGGCGCATGCTGAGTGCGATGGTGCTGAGTCCTGTTGGAATGTACAAGGTCTGCGACCAAAATTTTTGCATGCCCAAGGCTATAATACACCCTCCAGAATATTTTCGCGACAATATTCGGCATTTATTCTGATGGCACGTTCGATTAATACGAGCGGAGAGTGACCATCGGTTACTATGGTGGCCCACACCATCACCATGGCTGGCGCTTGAGTTCTGGTGGCCAACCGTATGTGCACATTTTCAGCTGACCTCTTTGGCAAGTAAACACGATCATTTTGTTTGTTTACAAAATGCAGGACAACGAATGTTTTCTCATTGGAGACAGAGAAAACCAAATTCGCCAGTTCACCACTTTCGGCCAAGCGAAGCAACTCTTTAGCTCTTTTGATTCTATTTTCTTTCTGTTGCGGTATATGTTCTTACACTCATTTTTCAATATTTGCCGAATGTAGTAATGCGATATTTTGAGCTCACGAGACATTTTTTATCAAGTCGCTTCTTTACTTTTCGAACCATTTCTGCTGATGTTGCTGTTTTCTTCCTTCCACTTCCATGACAGCAGTCTGAAGTTGGTTGCAGTTTTTTCATCTCACCCTGTATATGGGAGCTTTAGCTATATCTGAACCGACTTTCACCAAATTTGAGGTACCTGCTTCTAGGCCCAATGGGGTCATACGTGGCAAATTCAATTCTATTTGGACTAATATTACACACTTGGTGCAAAGTAAAAAACAAATAGGACGAAAATATATATCAGAGTTATATATAGGTTTTTATTATCACCAATTTCAATGGGGTTCGTCCTTGGGCCAAACAAAATATTTTTATAAAATTTAGAAAAAAAATATAATTGAACTATAATGTGTCACCCTGTAACATGTATTTTTACATTTTTAATAACATTGAAGAACATACAGCATTATGATTTAAGGATATTGGTAGGATAAGGACATATTGTTGTGCGTCATAAAATTATTAATATTTATGCCTCTGAGGGTTGAAGTTTCTAGGATCACATCAAGTGTTTTCGCTCTTAAAATAAATTCCAAAATTATTAAATGTCTAGAAATCAAATAAAACAATTTACTTTTCGAAGTGTTAATTTACTCAATTACCGAATGCCCTGTATTCATAAATGGGAAAGGCAAAATAAAATAAAAAATTATTATCCACAACTAACCTTAAATTCATGTTTTCCGTTTGGTCCATCCACCCCCATGGCAATTGTTGGCGACGCCAACAATAAAAACAACAGCTACTTTACAACTTGTTGCATGTTGCACAGCAACGATCCATCCATTCATTCAATGCTGCTGTTTGGCCTACCCACATAATTTTGATTGTAGCTATTGTTGTTGTTGTAGGTTTTGTGTTCAAATAGACATTGTTTCACTTCTTGTAATTAAATTAAATTGAAAAACTACATGAAAATCAACGACAGCAAACGAAATTAAAAATAAAAAAACAGAAAAATAAGGAAAACCTCAACAAAACCCACAATTGGTCATAAGCCCACAGAGACCGGGTAATAATGGCAACCAACCTAAATAAGAGATTGCCACCACTACCACCATTCATTTGGTCGTTCGCTCCTTCCTTGCAATTGCGGAACATTCAAGAAGGAAAATGCAAGCGAAGTTAATTTTTTGGGGGTTTTATTCATTTATTTGTTCACAGTTTTGTCATAGCATTAGCCTCTCGCTATCTATCTGTCTGTCCATCTATTCGTTAGTTTGTCTCTAAATTCAAATCTAAACAAACAACACAAAATAAAAAATAAAAAAATTAAAGCAAAAGTGAAAAGGCAACATAAAAAACGCCATAAAAAAACTACAAAACATCAAGGGGAAAATGCCAAAGTGTAACATTTAAATGGCATTAACTTTAAATAAAAAAGTGTGAGTAGTTGGGTTATGTATAAATGTGTCGCACTATGGGCCGAAGAGTATGGATTGGAAGGGAGAAAATGACAATGGGATATATTTTTCAGAAAATATCAAAGAAAGATATTTAAAACTAATTATCCATTTATTCTGAATGTGCACAAATGAAGCTATAATTTGACAATGAGACTCTACCTAAAAGAAATATAACAGGATTGGTTGGATACTGTTGTAGCCGTAAGATTGGGCGCCAAATTTAGATGTTAATTATATCGGAAACATGGGTTTATATCTAACATTTTTTGATTTTTATTTTCAAATAAAAATAAAAGACAAGTCGGTTTGAACTGATCCTTAAATGTACTTAAAAATCCATTGACATTAAATCCATCGAAATGTTTTCTTTCATTTAAAAACAATAAAAATGTTACAGATTGTGCAAAATCAGTTGTACCTTAAATTGGGCGCCACTTTAGGATATAATCTATATCAAAACAAGTTAAAACGTATTAGTCGGTTTTGCCGACAGATGTATACCCTCATCCAATGTTCGATTATTTGAATATATTTTGACTTCTGTCATGATTATTCAAACTGTTTACCCTCTATGGAGCAGGTTCCGAAGGAATGAGCCAATACTGTCCATTTTGTATTCGACCTATATAAATATTATATAAATATTGCGATGTGCTAGTTTTGAACCATATAGGCTACTTCCTTCACTTTAGGTATGTAATACTTTTTAAAAAAATGTTAAAATGTGCCTGTGGTACCAGATGTAGTCGACCGAAGTTATCCATTTTTATACTTCATCTAATTCAGATAAAAATATTGGTATGGGCAAAACTACATGAAAATCGAACGTTTATATCCAATTTTCGAAATCGAAATTTCGAAATCATAAATTCCGATAGATTCCATGTTCATATCAGACTTCTGATTGAGATAAATATTAAGATATAGCAAGTTGTAGAGAATCGCTGACTCTTTTCGCAAGTTATGGCAGATATAAGTAATGGAAATTATGACCATTTGTGGGTGAGGTATCAGGGTGAGATGAAAATAAATGCAAGTCTGCAACTTCAGACTGCTATCATTTCTAAGCCAAGCTAAGCTAGTCCGACAGCTGTTAAAATTTTTCCAGTGACAGCTCAATATATTGATTACAAGCGTACAAAAACCTTTTGGTGAGAATTTTCCAAAAAAAAAAAAAAAATATTCGTGATGGAATTCAAGCAAGATAGTGTGATTTCATTACATTTGGCTGGAGAACCACAAGTGGCTATCGTTAGAGCACTCTAGCATTTAAATGTGAATGAATCGTTTGTGTCTCGTACCATCGCTCGTTACCGCGATACTGGTAGCGTAGCCCGACGTCAAGGAAGTGGACAGAAGAAAACAGCAACATCAGCAGAAATGGTGCGAAAAGTAAAGAAGCGACTTGATCGAAATCTGCGTCGCAGTGGCCGAAAAATGGCTCGTCATTGAAATTCCAAAAAGTGCCAAAACTTACACCGCAACAGAGAGAAGATAGATTCAGAAGAGCTAAAGTGGTGAACTGCCGAATTTGGTTTTCTTCATCTCCGATGAGAAAACATTCATTGTCCAGCAGTTTGTAAACAAACAAAATGATCGCGTTTACTTGCCAAAGAGGTCAGCCGGAAGTGTGCACCTTCGGTTGGCCACCAGAACTTAAGCGCCGACCATGGTGATGGTGTGAGCCGCCATAACAGTTGATGGTCGCTCTCCGCTCGTATTAATCGGCCATGGCATCAGAATAAATGCCGAATATTTCGCGAAAATATTCTGGAGGGTGTATTAAAGCCCTGTGCACGCAACATTTTGACCGTAGACCCTGGACATTGGTTCCTCGCTTTATTTCCAGCGCATAATGGCCACCAAAATCTCCGGATACCAATCCGTTGGATTATTGTGTCTGGAGTATTTTGGAAAGCAAGGTTGACACTAAAAAATATCAAACTGTCGATCACCTCAAGCAAGCGCTTCGCCGGAAATGGGCCAAAATACTGCAAAGCAACATTCGGACAGAGTGTGACGCTTTAATTGGCCGTTTGAAGGCCACAATTCGTGCCAAAGGTGACCAATTCGAACAAATCTAAATTTATTCTAAAATTTGATGATTCGAATGATTTTCCGACATTTTTTGCTTTCATTTAATAAAATTAAAAAAAAAATTAAAAATTTTGGCGTTTAACTTTGTTGCAGTTTTTTTTATCCCACCCTGTATGTTATATTCAAAACAGATTATGCGGAAACAATAATGTTTATATGTGTAAAATTTGGATTCTTATTTCGCTTTCTTTGAGCGTTTTGATTTTCAAAATCATGAAACCAATGTAGGGGATGTACCAGAAGTAATAGTCCGATCTCTACCATCTTTACAACAGATCTTGTGTTGATGGAAATATTGAGATTTACCGAGTCTGAATGAAATCAGATGTTAATTTCACGTTTTATGAGCTTCATGGTTATTCAAAGTGTTGACCCTTCGCGGGGGAGGTACCACAAGGAGTGGACCTACATATTCCGTCTTAGCACCAGATCTTGAATCAATAAAAATATTGGGATGTGTGCAACTTGAAGACAATCCGATTCTTACATTACATTTTATAAGAGGTATAATAGTTCAAAATATTGACCCTTTGTGGGGGAGAGACCAGAAGGAGTGGACCGATATTTTCCATTTTAACAACGGACTTTGAGATAATAAAAATATTGTGATGTTTGCAATTTGAAGATAATCGGACTCTTACATCAGATCTTTTAGGAGTTATAATTGTTCAGAATGTATACCCTTTGTGTGTGAGGTGATATGGTCCGTTTTCGCACCTCACCTAGCACTAATGTAAATATTAGAATTTGCAAAGTTGGAGCAAAATTGGATTATCCTTTCTCTTTCTGTGCAGTTTTTTTTTTTTTTTTTTTTTTTTTGAAAATTTCGACCTTTTGTTTGTGAGGTATCAGGAGGAGTGAGCCGATACTGCCCATCTCCGAACTCGATCTAAGTTTGATAATAATGCTACGATGTACCAAGTTTGGACAAAATCGGATACTCCTTTCGAGAGGTATCGTGTGCACCAGCCAACTAGACAGACAGGCGGATGGACATTGCTAGATCGACTCCAAATGTCCTGAAATGGATTTTGTTCAAAGAGACCTAGGATCTAAAACTGTTATTTCGACTAGGCACGGTACGTTTTGAATGTATTAAATGTAATATACCCTCTCTAGCCATATGGCTGAGGGTATAAAAGTCGTTGGTTGCAAAATCAGATGATGTCGTTGAACTTGTTTTATTTTTACGAAATACCAAAAGACGATTCGACTTTTAGTGTTTTCGATTTCAAAATACGATTAGCCGCACTTGTAAATTAAAAAAAAAAGAACATTTTGTAGACTTTTTAAAGGATAAACATCCAAAAGAAGCTGATTTGGTAGCCCTGTTCCGTAGCCATTTTAGACTTCTGGGAAAGCTGACAATGGTTCTACGAATTAAAAGTGGTGCAGCCACTGTAACTCAAATACACAAAGCAATTTATATCTCCCTGACTTAAAAGCCGAGAGAATTAGTAGAAAATTTGCTGGATTGAAATTATTCTTCTCTCCTTGTTCCTAGTAAGAGACCTTATGCGATTGCAACCACCAACGAGCCCCAAAACAGATTTTCCGGCAGAATAACTCAGCAACGTTACAATATTTCAGAAAACTTTAAAATGGGAGACACTCGGGAACTTTCCGCTATATTACCAATTTCAATCATAAAATTAAAATCATAACTTTTCTCTAAATTACCACTTTGTTAGCTTGGATTTTGAATATATTTACGATATTAATTCTGTTAACACATACATTTATTTAATAAATTCCAAATCCTTTCCTCCTCGCCCAAAAAATGTGCGCATTTACATAAATACCTAAGCATTTCATTGATTTATGGCGTGTTTAAATTGCAATTAACCAAGCAAAGCAATCTCCGCAATCGACTGGATATCACGCAAAATCAAAACAAAACTTAAACGTTGCCATGGTTAGCGAAACAATTTAGTGTAACACGATTTTCTCAGATAAGAGAAAAAAACCCTCCCACCCACAAAAAAAAAAACGAAACGAAAAACCATTTTCGACTTCAAATTTAAGTTTTAGATTCGAGACATGCAAATGAGTTATGGGTGGCCAAACACTTACAAAAACAAACAAAGCCCATGGAAATATATGGCCCAAGAAGTTGTCATCAATAAAATATTATTAATTGTGTGACAGCGGAAGGAGGGCGAGTGAGGGATTACATATTTGGGCCAATATGGTTTTATGCCCACCTCCGCCATGACAATTTAAGACTTCACACAAAGTATTTGTTTTCTTTTCTTGGTGACGTATTAAAAACATAATAATATTACAATAAATTAAATAACAATAAAATAGCAAACAATAACAACAACATGGCTCTTTAATATTACACTACCATAACTGAACAGAATGACAATGAATTTGAGATTGTCCACCATGCCAGAAGATGAGGACAACATTAAACGCATTGTCAGCATTTTTTTCCTTATTGCTGGCGTTTAATATGACTGTTTGTTTTAATTATGAGCCATAGACATACATACACACTTACTTACTTAGATAATATGACTGGCCACCATATTTGGCCAATACTTGGGCCATGAACACTATGCTAGCCATATATGATCATGGTTGCTGGTGGTCTACGGTCATAGATGAGTACCTCCATACTCTTGTGTTTTCACACCCTGTAACAGCACAGTTGTGTTTATTTGGTTACGATATTTTATGCATATTAATATGTAAGATTATGAGCTTTAATAATTTAAGAAAATATCATTGTCATCGTGATGAACCGAATTGAGACACAACGAAAATGTGCACGGCAGTCAAGCATATAGTCCGTTATGAACATCAAGGCCCTTTCCGAATTAGAAAGGTTTTATTCCTTAAAAATAACTTACCACTATAACTACAGAAGGTGTCTTATAACAGCTTCGACGATCTTCTTTATATTGTAGTGTAATCGATTGCAATCGATATTACTCTCACTTACAGATCCCTATTGTCAGTTGTTTAGTATTGTTAGTTTAGTTTCGGTGTAATACCACGTATTATTCGAGAACCATAGGTCCCCAATAGACAGAAGACCTCTAATTGACAGAAGACTTCTAAAAATTAAAAGACCTCTCATAGGTCTTCCGTAGACAGAAAACCTCTTACGGAAGATCGCACGGATCTTCTATAAACAGAAGACCTTTTACATGCGTTCTGTAGACAGAAGACTTCAAACAGGTATTTTATAGACTAAAGACCTCCTACAAGCATCCTGTAGACAGAATACCTCATACAGAACCTTGGTAAGGAGGGTATATTAAATTTGTCATTCCGTTTGTAACACATCTAAATAGTCGTCATAGATCCATTATATATATATATATATATATATATATATATATATATATATATATATATATATATATATATACATATATATATATATATATGTATATATATATATATATATATATATACTCTATGATCAGCATAAAATTCTAAGTCGATTGAACGATAGCAGTGTGCCTGTCTGAGCTTAACTCTGGATTAGTAAAAACTCTTTAATTTTTTCTTGAATTATCTTTTTCAGTGGTAGGTATTGGTACATTGATTCCCGGAAACAAATATTTTTTTGGGGGGGTGGGGTAGAACCCGGACGTTGGCAGAACATTGAATATGTAGGTCCGCGTTTTCGTATAGCCTCCATGGAAGCTACCTCCCGATATTCGGTATTTTGATGCTATTTGCCACATTTTTTTCCGGATTTGTCCAAAAATTGGCATTTGTTGTTCATAATGGGTTCTAGCTTCCGTGGCGGGACATTGTACATATATTGGTCCACGTTTTGTATAGCCACTATATAAAGGTATCTCCCCATATTCGGTATTTTTATGATTATTGCCACATAAATAATCAGTAGACCACCGAGAAACTCGCTCGAATTTAAACAAAGATTGAAATTCACTCAAATTCGAGCGGGAGTGGTTATGGGAGAAAAATTGAGCAAACTCAATTACAAAAAGAGTATTTCGTGGAGTTACAAAACGTCCATAGAATGATGGAGGGCATAAAAACTTCGTTAACAATAGAGACATTTTCTTCAAGTTATTGCTGGTCTATGTCACCATGAGTGCCACTATGGGTCTATGCCACAAAACAGTGTGGGATGAAAAAACTGCAACCAACTTCAAACTGCTATCATTTCTAAGCCACTCGTCCGTGAGAGCTTATTATATTGTTTAAAAGCGTACAAAAACATTTTGGTGAGAGTTTTCCAGAAAAAACGTTATTCGTGATGGAATTCAAGCGTGATAGTGTGATTTCTTCATATTTGTGGACGAAAAAAAAACAGCAACATCAGCAGAAATGGTTCAAAAAGTAAAGAAGCGACTTGATCGAAACCCGCTTCGCAGTGGCCGAAAATGGCTCGTGGGCTGAACATATCGCAATATTCCATTCGGCAAACATTGAAAAATGAGCTCGGGGTAAAGCCATTGAAATTCCAAAAAGTTCAAGAACTTGCACCGGAAACAGAAAGAAAATAGACATCAAAAGTCTATGAGAAAACATTCGATGTCCAGCAGTTTGTAAACAAACAAAATTATCGTGTTTACTTGCCAAAGAGGTCAGCTGAAAATGTGCACCTTCGGTTGGCCACCAGAACTCAAGTGCCGCCCATGGTGATGGCCGCAGACCTTGGCCTTTCCAAAAGGACTCAGCACCATCGCACTCAGCAAGGGCCACCCAAGAATGGTTACATTTCCAGCGCCCAATGGCCACCAAAATCTCCGGATACCAATCCGTTGGAGGCCATAATTTATGCCAAAGGTGACCAATTCGAACAAATCTCAACTTATTTTAAAATAAATTGAAGCTATTGCCGACATATTTTGCTTTCATTCAATGAAATTTAAAAAAAAAATTAAAAATTATGGCGTTTGACTTTTTTGCAGTTTTTTTTATCTCACCCTGTAAATTCATGATCAGCATATAATTCTAAGTCGATTTAACGATGACTCTCTGGGCTTAACCCTAGTTGAGCAAATGCTCTTCAATTTTTTGATTTTTTTCCAGTGGTTTTTGGAAAGGTAAGAGTTTCAGATATAATTTGACATTAATTTTGTTGACCCCCATAATGGGCCCTTTTTTGACTATTTGGGGATTTTATAAAAACCCGCGTCCATCGATAGTTTGACAATAACTTCCGAACCGCTTATAAATCATCAACCATGGGTGCTATCATGGTAAGGGAAATAATACCCGGGAGATGACGAAAATCTACTCAGCTTTACAAACCAGAAGAGAAGCTGCGTGCTCCAGCTACTAAAAAAGAAGTGCCGGATGTTCTGAGGTAGCGAAAAGTTAATATATTTAATACCGATAAGTATATGTGCGAATGGCGCCCAATCATCAAATCAGTATTTTTCTTACTTTTAGAATATCTATCTTCCTCCTATCCCAAATTTTAGACATTCCTTAATATTTTTCTTATTTATTTTCTAATTCCAAACACTGTGTCCAGCTACTTGAAAAGGAGTGTTGAGTGTTGAATGTTCTGAAGTAGCGATAAGTTAATATATTTAATATCGAAAAGTGTATGTGAGAGTGGCGCCCAATCATCAAACTTGTCTTTTTCTTACTTTGAGACTATCTATCTTCCTCCTATCCCAAATTTTAGACATTCCTCAATATTTTTCTTATTTATTTTCTAATTCCAAACACTGTGTCCAGCTACTTGAAAAGTAGTTAAGTTAATATATTCAATATCGAAAAGTATATATCAGAGTGGCGCCCAAACACCAAATTTGTCCTTTTCTTACTTTCAGACTATCTATGTTCCTCCTATCCCAAATTTTAGACAATCCTGAATATTTTTCTTATTTATTTTCTAATTCCAAACACTGTGTCCCTCAGAATTGTTATCTCAGTTTTGCAGATTGTTTTGCTTTGTCTGACAGAAACACACACTAGGAGCCAATGCGGATAACTATCAAGATTTCAAGCATGACCATACTGATATTAAATAGCACCGAGTATTAAGTACCTCTTGTTGTTGTTTTTTTTTTTTTTTTTTTTTCATTTTTCTTTACAACACAAAAGCAAAAATTCTATAGAGCTGTAAACTGTTTTGCCTTGTATGCAGCAGGCTACTTGGATTTCATGAACTAAATTTCAGTTTTTTTCGTTTTTCATTTTTCTTTAAGTTTTATTTTACACATTTAAACAGACAAGCAGCAAACAAAAAAAAGGAAAAACTAAAACAAAATATGAACTGTTTAAGTTTTTCTTCACCTAAATGTGAAAATTGCTGTTGTTGTCTAATTTTACACCTTGGTTTGGTCCAGACGTCGACGCCGTCCACAGGCAATCGATAATGTTGCTCTGGAGCATAGTTAGTTATGAGTGTGAATAGGTGTTGTCGGTCTGTTTTAGTGTTGTTGTTGTTTTTGTTGTTGTTCTATATAGCGTCTAATTAAAGCCAACACCATGTATGGTGAATGGAGAGCAGAATGCTTTAGATTTTTGTTGCTGCTTTGTTAAGCTGGGGGCCGGCCCCCTTCTGTCGGCAAATTGTCTGGGAGTCAGTCCGTCAGTCCAAAAACAATTGTTTGCATGTAGCCACCTCGTTATGGGTGTTTGTGTGTTTGCGCTTCTTTTCTTGCCTTTTGTTTTGGTTTCTGTTTCTCTTCGCAGCGCTAGGAATGCACATTGGTGGCGGCTTTCACAATATCGAGTAAAATAGTTGCCGCTCCATTGTTTTGGTTACTTGGCCAATATGAGCATGGATTTTATTGTAATTTTCTTTCGCTTATTTATTTCGTTGTTGTTGTTGTTGCTGCTTTTATTATATTATTTTCAGCCCAATCAAAAAAAAAAAAAAAAAAGATATTACGAAAATGAAAAACATTTCAAATATTTGGCCAATTTATTAACAAACTCAGGTAATTGAAAGGTAATATGAGCGCCATTGTTCCACTTCATCACCATCACCATCCTCCGCCGCATCATCACCAGCGTCATAATGATTGGTTGGTTAAACAATGTGGGATAGTGCAAAATAATTTAATTATTTTTAATTGAAATTGTAAAATATAGTTATTTTTTGTAATTATTGCATTGTCCATATAATTTTCGTAAAAATGAAGCCATTTCAATGGCTCAATTTAATAAACTTTTTTAACAATGCTTGAAATATCGAAAATGATTTGAAATTGATTATAATGCCAAGTCTTTTGAAATCAGTTCATAAATAATGTGCTTTTATTGAAATTAGACCAGTTTCGAAAATAAGTAAAATCAGGTCCACTCCTTCCTCTCCCTCTCGCATAAGTTCTCAAAATTTTCAAAAAATATTTTTTTTGGCAGGACGAACACGAACATGTATTTGCTGGGTAGGCGGCCCCTAGTCGTAGATTTGTTCCTCCGAGTCAATCCGATATATAGAACCGGCCGCCATGGGATTACAGTCAAACCTACTCACATAACTCCAGTCTCGTTATGGATAGGTTGCATTCTTTTTGAGACTGAACTTAGAGGCAGAGAAGAGTCAGATCGGACACAGCTGTATGAGCTGCTACAACACAGCCTGTGACAGAAAATTGCATATGCAGGTTCAGGTCTTTGTATAGCCCCCATATAACCGTACCTCTCTATATTCGGTATTTTTCTGTTTTCAGCGACTTTATTCACCGGAATTATTTTAAATTTCGTATTTAAAATTCTTAATGGGTACTACAGTCTGTGGCAGAAAATTACCTATGCAGGCCCACGTCTTCGGATAGACACAAAAATAACGGTAACTCCTTATATTCAATATTTTTAAGATTTTAATAGAATTTATAAAGAATTCAATTTTGTATTTTTATACCATCAGCCATATGCCTTGAGAGGGTATGTATCAATTGAAACTCTTTGGAACGTTGTCCGTCTGGCTGGCTGGTGTACACGATAACTCTCGAAGTGATTTGATTCGATTTAATCCAAAATTGGTACATCGTAATATTATTATCAAACGTAGATCTAGTTCGGAAATAGGCAATATCGGTCCACTCTTTCTGGTACCTCCCACACAAAATATCAAAATTTTCAATGAATATAATTTACTGCACAGAAAGAGAAGCGATAATCCGATTTTGCTCCAAAATCCAAATTCCAAATCTTAATATTTGCGTAAGTGATAGGTTAGGTGCGAAAATGTTCAATATCGGTACATTCAATCACGTACCTTCCCCATAAAGGATCAACATTTTGAATAATTATAACTCTTATAAACCGATATGACCGATTATCTTCAAATTACACACATTCCAATACTTTTATCATCACAAGGTTTGGAATTTTATCAGCAAAAGGTCGAAATTTAAAAAAAATATATTTTTTTGCACAGAAAGGGAAAGGATAATCTGATTTTGCATGTCCTAATATTTTCATCAGTGGTAGGTGGGAAAATGATCAATATCGGTCCATCCTTTAAAGTACCTTCCCCACAAAGGGTCAACAATTGAAATAGTTATAACTCTTATAAAATGTGATATAAGTGACCGATTGTCTTCAAATAAAACACATTTCAATATTTTTATTAACTCCAGGTCTGGTGTGAAGATGGAAAATATCGGTCCACTCCTTCTGGTACCTCCCCCACAAAGGGTAACAATTTTTAATTGCTCATGAAGCTCATAAAACACGAAATTAACATCCGATTCCATTCAGATAAATAAATACAAGTTCTGTTGTAAATATTGTAGAGATCGGACCATTTCTTCTGGTACCTCCCCCGCAAAGGGTAAAAAATTTGAAAAACCAAAAGGGTCGTAAAATCCGAAATAAGCTTCAGATTCTCTTCAAATTACACACATCACATTATTTTTATTAATCCAAGGTCTGGTATGAAAATGGGATATTTTGGTCAGCACATTCTGGTAGCTCCCCCAAAAAGGGTAAAAATCAACACAAGATCTGTTAGAAAGATGGTAGAGATCGGCCCATTCCTTCTAGTTCCTACCCCAAAAAATTCGAAATAATTATCCGGTTCTCTTCATATTTGACAAATTCCATTATTTCTACTTACAAGACCTGCAGTGAAGATGGGATATATCAGGCCACTTCTTCTGGTACATCCCCCACAAAGGGTAAAAATTTTGAATACCCAGGAAGCTCATAAAACACGAAATTAACATCCGATTCCATTCAGACTTGGTAAATCTCAATATTTCTATCAATACAAGATCTGTTATAAATATGGTAGAGATCGGACCATTTCTTCTGATTCCTGCCCCACAAAGGGTCGAAGTCTTGAATAACCAAATCGAACATAAAATCCGAAATAAGCATACGGCTCTTTTCAAATTTGACACATGTCATTATTTTTACTAACACAATATCTGCTGTGAAAATGGGATATTTCGGCGTACTATTTCTGGTACTTACCCCACAAAGGGTTCAAAATTTTGAAAAACCAAACGCTCATTAAAAGCGAAATAAGCATCCTACTCTCTTCAAACTTCACACATTTAAACATTTTTGAAAATGAAAAATCTGTTGTGAATATGATATATATCTATCAACCTCTTCTGGGACCTCACCTACAAAGGGTCACAATTTCCAATACTTATATCAGTTATAACTTGCGAATCAAGTCTGCGATTTTATACGACTTGCTATATCTAAATATTTCTCTTAACCAGAAATCTGATATGAATATGTGATTGATCGAAAGTAATGATTTCGAATAAAATTTGATATAAATGTTCGATTTCCCTCAAATTTTGCACATCCCAATACCAATATCTGTATTAGATGAAAATGTTACCTCACGCATGTTTCCACATTTTCCAAAAAATTGCACACATCTCATACGAAGTATAAGAAGTAGTCGATATAGTCTGGCACTTTGTAATATTTATATCAGTTTAAGGTCAGATACGAATTGATCAATATTGGCCAACTGCTTCGGAACCTCCCACTCAAGGCTGGGGATATACATCTGTCGGCAAAACCGACCGATACTATTTAACATGTTTTCATTTGTAATACATAAATGTTGAATATAATTTTCCCAAAGGTCCTAGGTATATGGTTTATTCTGAGTTTTATAGTGAAATTTTATGTAACTTTCAGGTATCAACTCGAAAGAAGGTTGAGGAAAAATTGATCCAAAAAAATAGGAAATATTTTTTGGCAACATTGATGCAAGTATATTTTAGATAGGCAGTGGAATTGAGATTTGTTTTGTTATTTTTGCTTTGACATCGCCCTTCTAAAATTATGTTTTGTATGTGAATTTTGCATAAACTCACACAAAGTGCGGATTTAACCCTAAAATGTATTATTAAATATGTATATGAATTCCTGGCGTTTAGTATAGTATAGTAGAATTATTTGAGAAATTATTTTGTAAAATATTTTGACTCGATACGACCGCGTTTAAAAGGAGTTTTTAACCATATTTTTAAAAAAGGTAAAAAACCTTTTTTTGCCACGCTATGGGTTGAAATTATAAACCAAAAAAAGGTCGAATTTTTATCTGCAATACTGCCGAATATAGTGTTTACCTAAGTGCTACGAAAGTTTTACAAGGAATCTTAATACAAAAATTTCAAAAAAAAAGTGGAAGAGGGCGAACTTTGATATGTAATCTTTCAAAACGCCGATACACCAGTCTTCTATTTTTTTCATTCTTCTTTCAAAATCGGCTGTTATTTTGCTATTATTAATGTTAATATTAATTTCAGTGTCATTATTATTATTATTATTATTATTATTATTATTATTATTATTATTATTATTATTATTATTATTATTATTATTATTATTATTATTATTATTATTATTATTATTATTACTATTATTATTATTATTATTATTATTATTATAATTATTATTATTATTATTATTATTATTATTATTATTATTATTATTATTGTTCTTATTATTATTATTATTATTATTATTATTATTATTATTATTATTAGTGTTATTATTATTATTATTATTATTATTATTATTATTATTATTATTATTATTATTATTATTATTATTATTATTATTATTATTATTATTATTATTATTATTATTATTATTATTATTATTATTATTATTATTATTATTATTTGGTTGTTGCAAAATGGTCTGGCTTTATCCCTTTATTGTTGTTTTTATAAAAACAACGTTTGTTTATTAGTGGAGAACGATGGTAATGTTTACCAGGGGGTAAGGCAGGGAATACCTAGGTTTCGGAAAGAGCCACCAATCCTCATCAGTTCCCTTGTTTTTGTCTGGGATATTCTCCCCAGAAGTTATTTTAAAAATAACTTCTATGACAAAAAACATTTTTTTACCCAAGTGACGAGATCGTAAGCTCAATAGAAGAGGAACCAAAGAATTAAATAAAACTAAAATTCTCTTGGAAAGTCTTCTAAATCTTACAACCGCACTTATAAACATTTACATCTTTCTCCACTTGTTATGCTTTCGTTCAGCCTGAATTATTATTATTATTATTATTATTATTATTATTATTATTATTATTATTATTATTATTATTATTATTATTATTATTATTATTATTATTATTATTATTATTATTATTATCATTATTATTATTATTATTATTATTATTACTATTATTATAATTTATTATTATTGTTATTATTATTATTACATTTCATAACTGTAAAAAAAAAATTCCACTCCTGAAATCATAGTTTTCCTTAGCAAATTATTCCTTTTAACCTCTTCCCAACCTTATCATTACTAAACCCCTCATGTAATGGAAACTCTTTTCCCTTACACAATTTGTCTGGCTTGGCATACAAGCCATCCTGGTGACAATAACCCTATTAGTAATCTGATATTTTTGTATTTAAACTAAATACTATGCAACCAACTGCCAAGAGCGTATTTATTTTTCTTATTGGAAACAAATGGCAAAAAACATTGAGTCAATACTGTTTGATTTGCTTGACAGTTTTGGATGTATTTATCTATTCAACATCAACATCAAACCCCCCTTTACACAACACACCCCTTCAAAACACTCACCCATACATCGGCAAAGGTCAGTACGCTTCTGTGGTTTGTTATTTCTTTACTAGGTATTCGAATGGAAATTACATGGGTGGGTTATACTTTCATACATACATATGTATGTCTAATGTAATAAAGTGTTCAACGAACTCTCTCACATGGGTAAATCGTTTTTATAACTTTTATTTTACGTTTTTTTTTTTTTTTTGCATTTTTGTATTTTTTTATTTCTTTTTTTTATAAAATGTCATTGAAACTTTGTTATGCATGAAGAGCATCTTAATTTAAGGTCTTCGATTGCCATAAATTTTAGTTTTACTAACAACAAAAAATAGAAAACTATACATTTTCTTGGCATAACCATCGAAAATGGTATTAAGTAATTAATTGAAATCATTCCAAAAAAATATTTAAAGACATTTTCACTTGGCTGGGTAATTGGTTTTGCAACTAAAACTCCCCAGAGGTTTGTGTATTCCCTCAAGGCTTATGGCTCATATATCATTTGATAGTCAAAATGCGCCTAAACGAAATCGCTATTTTCGACACCATGTCTCTTTAACGAAAACCGTATTTGCACATATGGAGTACATATGGCCATTTCCTTCTGTATGTTTTGTTTGATGCGAACAATAACTCTAGAAGGGAGTATTCGATTGACCCGAAAGAAACATTGCACAATGGATCCGCATCCATTTTTTTCTGTGCAAAAATATTTCACCGTCTCCATATATAAACCCTGGAAACAAAGAGTGATCTCAATATCAAATTTCGGGATTCCAGCTCTATACAATAACTCATTATCAAATTTAGTAACATTTAGTATGTGCAGGGTAAGATGAAAAAACTGCAACTAATTTCAGACTGCTGTCATTTCTAAGCCAATCGTCCGACAGCTGTTAAAATTATTCCGGTGACAGCTCATTGTATTGTTTACAAGCGTACAAAAGCATTTTGGGGAGAATTTTCTAGAAAAAAAGTTATTCGTGATGGAATTCAAGCGTGATAGTATGATTTCTTTATATTTGGCTGGAAAACGACAATTGACTATCGTTAGAGCTCTCCAGTATTTAAATGTAAATAAATCTTTTGTGTCTCGTACCATCGCTCGTTACCTTGATACTGGTAGCGTCAAGGAAGTGGACGGAAGAAAACAGCAATATCAGCAGAAATGGTTCGAAAAGTAAAGAAGCGACTTGATCGAAAAATGTGCCGCAGTAGCCGAAAAATGGCTCGTGAGCTAAACATATTGTCAAAATATTCCATTCGGCAAATATTGAAAAATGAGCTCGGGGTAAAGCCATTGAAATTCCAAAAAGTGCAAGAACTTACACCGCCGCAGAAAGATAATAGACTCAAAAGAGCTAAAGAGTTGCTTCGCTTGGCCGAAAGTGGTGAACTCCCGAATTTGGTTATCTCCGTCTGCGATGAGAAAACATTCGTTGCCCAGCAGTTTGTAAACAAACAAAATGATCGTGTTTACTTGCCAAAGAGGTCAGCTGAAAATGTGCATCTTCGGTTGGGCACCAGAACTCAAGCGCCGGCCATGGTGATGATGTGGGCCGCCATAACAGCCGATGGTGGCTCTACACTCGATTAATCGACCGTGACATCAGAATAAATTCCGAATATTATCGCGAAAATATCCTGGAGGGTGTATTAAAGCCTTGGGGACGCAAACATTTTGGCCGCAGACAGGATTCAGCACCATCGTACTCTGCACGTGCCACCCAAGAATTTTTATAAAATGAGGTTCCTCGCTTCATTTCCAGCGCACAATGGCCACCTAAAACTCCGGATACCAATCCGTTGGACTATTGTGTCTGGGGTATTTTGGAATGCAAGGTTGGCACTAAAAAATACCAAAATGTCGATCATCTCAAGCAAGCGCTTCGCCGGGAATGGACCAAAGTACCGCAGACCAACATTCGGGCAGCGTGTCATTTGCCATAATTCGTGCCAAAGGTGACCAATTCGAACAAATCTAAACTTATTCTAAAATTTGATGCTATTTCCGACATTTTTTGGTCTCATTCAATAAAATTAAAAAAATGTAAAAATTATGCCGTTTGACTTTGTTGCGGTTTATTTTATCTCATCCTGTATATCCAAAACAATCTACATCTATCCATCCTAGACACCAACAGTGATCCAAAATTAGTACCATTTAGTACTTTTCGAATATTATTGTACACATTTACAAGACCACCACCAGATGCCAACAGAGACCCCAATATGAAATTTTCGAATTCTTCTCACAATACAAAATTTAGCACCATTAAGTACAAATATAGGACGCTTTTCCATTACATTTAGTACTTTTCGGACACTTGTAGCAAACATTTATAATAGCAAAAAAATGATAAAACTTTCACAAACAGGGACCCCAATACAAAATTTTTTCATTACCCTAAATCAAGTTGTTCCAAATTTAGTACCAATTAGTACAGTCCGCGCACTTAGTGCACTTTTCCAAAAACCACCGTCATATATCAATTTTTTTCTATTTTCCAACCTTTCAAGTTTTTTGCTCTGTCCGTTCACTTAATACCAAATGGTACCATTTTAGAAATTTAGTACCATTTTAAATTTTTCCGTAACCTTAAGTTTGGAATTCCAAAAACCCTTTGGTACATCTATCCTGCAGTGGCTCCTCTTCCTAATATTAGGATTCTAGCTCATTCCCTTTGTCCAATACAAAGTATTCAATTTTATGTACATTTTAGTACTTTTAGTCCATTTTTCCAAAACCCCAGCCTTATCACACGCCTGCACACCAAGATTGACCCTTATGAAAAATTGTAACATTTATCCGTTTTGTCTGGGCGTAGATTCTAGATCATTCAGTCAGTTATTTCGCTATTCTCTTATATACATACTCGTAGATTGGAAGAGGGTGAGAGTATAATTCTGTTGGCAACATTGAGCTCCATGTGGGAAAAAGAAACATTTTATAAACTAAATTGAGTCATGTGACAAGTTCCCAATATTTTGGGAATATACCCTGATTACCTGTCGTTTATAACTCTACTATCTTAAGTGGATCCCCCATTGTCCACATTGCCTATCTTAAGGTTAATTTTATTTATTTCTATTTTTTTTTTTTTTTTTTTCAAAATAACAACAATCTTGGTAATTGCGGTATGTATTTAGAATTGATACGTTACACTATGACTTTTGGTATTTAGCGTTGCTGGTTGTATGCCAGTCAGCCAACCCAGCCATTCAACCAACCGACCAGCTACTCAGTCAGCCGGTAGTGGTAATGAAGCGTAAAGTTCTTTAGCCTTACGGGACACATGATTTGCAGAGACAGTTGCTTTTAAACCTAAACTTTGTGACTTCACAAATATTTTTTTTTTAGTTTTTGTTGTTATTGTACTTAATTTTTTATATCTTCTTCTTCGTCGTCTTGGTTGTCTGCTTCATTCTTGCACTTTGGATGATTGAAGTTTTAAAGTTTTACTGTTACACACCTCAGTTGGTTAGTCAGTCAGTCATTCAGCCAGCCAGCCAACCACTTTTGGTCAAACAAATCAAAATAAAAAAACTTTCAATGAAAGCAGGAAATCAAAATGAAAAATTAACAACAACAACAGCAAAAAAAGTTTATAAACAATTTTTAGAGCCATTAATTGGCTTTTTACGGCTTGATTGAGTATTAAATGCAGCCAGGTTTTCCAAAAAGCGTCAATATTGTAAGGTTTGTCATGAGCACACTCACTCACACACACATACACACGCACTCTGCTCCATGCACACAGGCTAAATAGACCATAAAGTTAATCCTATAAATTTTACAAAAAAATATAAATAAATAAATAAACAAACAAAAATCGACTAAAGTCAATCAGTCTGTAACATTTTGTATTCAAGAGAATTGATAATTCGGGCTTATTTTGGGGAGAGATTGAAATGGAAGGAGAGAATGAGATAGAGCCATATTTTAGGTGCTGTAATAAACCTGACATTTACAATGTTTGCTCAACAGATTTGTTTGTTTTTGTCGTTTTGACAACAACAACAACATAATTTTCCTATCCGATAAAATCCATAATTGATTTAATGTCTTTATAACAGATATCGAATTGCTCAAAATGTCTATGTCATGTGGCTGCCGAGATTGAAATGATGAAACAGGTTTGTCCCTATTCTGTATTTATTTTTATAATCTCTGTTTGGGAAGAGTTTTAAATATTTTAATATATTGAAATTTATAAAATAAATGTAGATTTGTTAAAATTTAAGAGATAGAGAGAGAGAGAGAGAAACACTCTATGATCAGGGCTAAATTCTAAGTCAGTATAGCCGTGACCTTTGAGGAAAATGCGATTAAGCTATTTCCTATTAAAAACGGGTTATTTCGGTACTCCCAGATTTCCAGCACTAATTCTTCCAAAAAGTGGCTAAGATTTATAATCTCCTACACAAGGAAGCAAATTCATAATTTAACCGGTAGTGTCGACATTTTTATACCCTATAGTATGTAGGGTATATTAAGTTTGTCATTCCATTTGTAACACCTCGAAATACAAATTTAGACCCCACAAAGTGTATACATTCTCCATCAGCATAGAATTTAATGTCGATTTAGCGATTTCCGTCCGTCTTTCCGTCGGTAGAAATCACTCTAGCTTCCGAGCGAAATGACCTAGGTTGATAAAATGTTACTCTAATGTATATTATGTCTGCAGGACTTTTGGTATTGAAAATGGTCCACGTTGTATGTAAGTCCCCGTTTTCGTATAGCCCCAATATAATGGTACCTCCCTATTTTCGGTATTTTGGTGATTTTAACGACATTATTCACCGGAATTGTTTCAACTTTGATATTTGAAGTTAGTAATGAATATTACAGCCTACGACAGAATATTGTCTGTGCAGGTCCATGTCTTCGTATAGCCCCCATATAACGATACCTCCCTATATTCGGTATATTTATGATTTTAGCGACATTATTCACCAGAATTGTTTCAAATTCGGTATTTGAAGTTCGTAATGGATACTTCTTCGTATAGCCCCCATATAATGGTACCTCTCTATATTCGGTTTGGTTTTAGCTTCAATTTTCACCGATTTTTTTTTCAAGTTTCGCATTTCAATATTGTAATGGCTTATCACAAAAGTTTCCTATGCAGGTCCACGTCGTCGTATAGACCCCAATGTAACGGCTACATTCGCTATTTTTAAGATTTTAACAAATTTTTTAACGGATTTTATTTTTTTATTTGCCTAAATTGTTCCAAATGATGGAGGTATATATTGTGCCAACTCTACAATATTTTACTTTTTTTTTTTGGGTCTCTAGATCTATGTAATCGATTCAAATAGATTTTCTGCCATAATTTTTGACAATTTATTACACTTCGACTTTACTTACCGAGACCCTGATTGTAGCCACATAAATCTTGTCTAAAAAACAGATTTTTTCAACAAGGATCAATTGAATTTACCCTGAAAATAATAAGAAATAATTAATTAGATTTTAAAATAGAAAAATAGTGTTTTACAATTTGTTTCGATAAAATTAATGTAAAAATGGATGGTGCAGTAAAGACGCCAGGGAGCAGTTTTTCTTAAAGGGCGCCATCTTGATGTCGATAATATATGATTGAAATATATGATTTTTTATCACAAGCATTCATATTATTATACCCTACAACACTATGTTTTGGGGGTATTATAAGTTTGATAGGGCCAAAAATTATGTAACACCTCGAAATATTGATTTCCAACATAGGAAAGTATATATGGATCTTCCTATCTCGCCGAGCTGAGTCGATCTAGCTATGTATGTCCGTCCGTCCGTCTGTCCATGTTAATTTGTAATCACTCTACAGGTCACAATTATGGCCCGATCTTCAGGAAATTTAGAATGGAGGTGGGTAGGTGATCGTATTATATCTAGGGGTTGAAATGGACCAAAAACTGAAAAATTTCATGATTTTGCAGCTGCTCTACAGAGCTTAGGGCTGGGCAGAAGCCTTCCAATTTTGCTGGTCATCGGGTAATATTTAGTGGATGAAATGGACCATAACATTATGCCCGTGAAGATAAATTTTAAAATATAAATGCAATGTGTTGGTGCGCAAGGGGTTAGTTAATTGAAAAATAGTTTTTTTTAATATTAATGATTTTTACCATTTTTTTTGGATAAATCAACGTATTTTTAAATTAATTTAAATTAAATTAATTTAACAGGAAAATGACACAATTTCCCGACGAGGACGAATAACCAGAGTGGTGTTGGCGGTAGGGAAACTGCATGGAAAATGCTAAATTGCACAAAAACTATGCTAGCTGCGTCATTGGGTCTTAAATGAAAGGTCTCGAGGAGTACTTTCTGGCTATATATGCCCTATATTCCCAACTGATTTCAGATAATCGAATGTTTTCGATTTTCTAACCAAAGTGGCGGTTTCGGTAGGGAAACTGCATGGAAAATGCTGAATTGCACAAAAACAATGCTAGCTGCGTCAGTTGGGAATATAAGGCATATATAGCCAATTGTGCAATTCAGCATTTTCCATGCAGTTTCCCTACCGAAACCGCCACTTTGGTTAGAAAATCGAAAAAATTCGATTATCTGAAATCAGTTGGGAATATAGGGCATATATAGCCAGAAAGTACTCCTCGAGACCTTTCATTTAAGACCCGCCTCAATGACGCAGCTAGCATAGTTTTTGTGCAATTCAGCATTTTCCATGCAGTTTCCCTACCGAAACCGCCACTTTGGTTAGAAAATCGAAAAAATTCGATTATCTGAAATCAGTTGGGAATATAGGGCATATATAGCCAGAAAGTACTCCTCGAGACCTTTCATTTAAGACCCGCCTCAATGACGCAGCTAGCATAGTTTTTGTGCAATTCAGCATTTTCCATGCAGTTTCCCTACCGCCAACACCACTCTGGTTATTCGTCCTCATCGGGAAATTGTGTCATTTTCCTGTTAAATTAATTTAATTTAAATTAATTTAAAAATACGTTGATTTATCCAAAAAATGGTAAAAATCGTTAATATTAAAAAAAAACTATTTTTCAATTAACTAACCCCTTGCGCACCAACACATTGCATTTATATTTTAAAATTTATCTTCACGGGCATCATAACATTTGTGATAAATAAAAGTCAAATGTTCTATTAAACTGCAAATATTTTTTATCCCGGCGAAATCACAAATAGACGAACAGGTCAACTCTGACCGTGTATATAGCGAAATATATACAATGTATATATAGAAAGGAAGGGGATGTTAGCTAGAATGCTTATATCTCAAGAATGGCTAGATCGATTTCGACAAATTTTGTCAATTCAGAATACCCTCTTAACATAAAAGTATAAAATTAAAAAAAAATAGGCCTATTATTTTAAAGATGTCCGCAATATATTTAGGAGCTGAAATGGACCAACAACTACAAATGTTCCTGATTTTGCAGCCGTTTTAAAGTTAATAAATTCAATTCAAAGGAAATCTCGCATGAAGTTAGAGTTTAGTACAGCGGGTATGGACCACTACTTTTGTGTGTAAAAATACCACCATTACTTACTGGCGATATCCGAAATACACAAAAGGTGAACTTCTGGCTTTTTTATGCCGATTTCGTTTCATATTTCATATAAATAAGTTTAAATTTAGTGATACAGCTTTTGGAGTTGATCGCAAAATATTTGGAGTTGACCCAAAAACAGAAAAAAATTCCTGCTCACACAATTGAGGAGAGCTAAGAACAGGGAAGAATTCTAGCATTTTGGATAACCATTGGTATATGTAGCTGTAAAATAGACCACAACAACTAGCAGCACGATGGAGTGCGCAAATATTGGGCAAATGTCCCTGGTCAAAACGCTAAGGGTAATATCTGGGCAGTGCTCCATGATATAATTTCAAAAGCGAAATATTCCAAAAAGGGATTCGGACATAAGGGGGCTTCTAATATATTGTAGTGTTGTAGGGTATCACATGGTCGGCCCCGCACGACTATAGCCTTTGCTTACTTGTTTTTTATAATTTTTTTAATTTTCCTTTTTTCATATACAATTTCTTATAAATGTACAACGTTTGTTGTTAAAATCAATTTTCTCTCAAAAAGTTCTTTTACCCCTTTGCTTTCCATCCATTATGCCTAATTCGTTACTAACCCTTTTAATCATGGTACCATGGCCATGTCACAAGTCATTCCCCTTAGATGATTTAACACTTTTTCTCCAAAAAAAAAAAATATTTTAAGCAAAATCATTTTGCTTTCAAAGCCGACATTGTTCCCAAGGGTGGCATATAAGAATTAAAGTGCTAAAACTGGGCGAAGAGGAAAAAAAGTGTTAAAAGCCCATCTGCACTTCAATGAAAATTGTTTTAGCACATTTCTTTGGAGCAGATTTAGCAACAGATAGAAATCTGTCCTTAATTTGCGTAATTACACACAGATACACGCATGCACACACGTAGCACACATATGCTGCAAACAATCGCAATGAGAAGGAAACCCTATAACAAAACGGAGTGCGTGTGTGAACGCTTTTTCGAGGGAATCTTGGTGGCCTATGGCACAATCTATGACCACATTTATTTTCCACAGCCCCGTTGTTTATAATTTCCATGGCGTTTGGTGGGCTGTGAGAAAAAATAGAAAAAACGTAGGGAGATAATGAATGGGGTTTCCTTCTTTAATTGTTATACATTGCAATTGGAATATAAAATGAACACTCTAATCTTGATAATTGATAAATATAACGGTTAAGTAATCGAAATTCAATACTTTGATGGAAATATGATCTTAGGAGAAGAGTTGATGATCCATCCATCCATCCAACCACCAGACAGCGGTGGTGTGCCAAGGCAGTCAAAGAAAATGTAGAGAGTTTTTTATATTAAACAAGAAAAGCATTTAAGTTCGTCCGGGCTGAACTGAAAATACCCTACACCATTAGTTAAAAAAATCGTGTATAAATGTGGTTAAAATGATCAAAATATCGAATATAGGGAGGTTCCGTTATATGGTCGTTATGGAAAAACTTGAATCTGTACATTCAATGTTCTTCCCGCGTAGCTAAAACCCATTACGAACAGCAAAAACAAAATTGTAGAAAAATCCGTCAGAAAATATGGCTTAAATCGTCAAAATATCGGAAATCGGGACGTACTGTTATATAGGAGCTATATCAATTACTGGACCTGAACCAAAGGAGAGAACAGATCTGTCGATAACACCAATTTCCAACATTGTAAAGAATCGCTGACTTGTTTCGCAAGTTATGACAGATAAAATTATTGAAAATTGTAACCCTTTATGGATGAGATACTAGAAGAGGTTCGCATTCATCTATGAAATTTGAAGCGAATTGAATGGTTATTTCGCTATCTTTGAGCGTTTTGTTTTTCAAAATCTTGAACCACATGCGCGGTAGGTATCAGAAGGATTGCGCCGATATATCCCATCTTCACAGCAAATCTTGTGAGAACCGTATGCTTATTCTGAATTCTATGATCGTTTTGGTTATTCAAATTTTGGACAGTTTTTGGGGGGAGGTACCAGAAGGAATGGTCCGATCTCTACCATCTTCACAGCAGATCTTGTGCTGGTAGAAATAATGTGGTGTGCTACGTTTGAAGGGAACCGTATGCTTATTTCGAATTTTAAGATTATTTTGGTTATTCAAAATTTTGACCTTTTTGGGGGGAGGTACAAGAAGGAATGGTCCGATCTCTACCATCTTTATAACAGATCTTGTGTTATGGAAAATGTTGAGATTTGTGAAATATGAAGAGAACCGGATACTTATTTCGGTGTTTATGATGGTTTTCGTTATTCAAAACTTTGACCCTTTGTGTGGGAGGTACCAGTAGGAATGGTCCGATCTCTACCATCTTTATAACAGATCTTGTGTTGATAGAAATATTTAGCTCTGCATAGTCTGAATGGAATCGGGTGTTAATTTCACGTTTTATAAGCTTCATGAATATTCAAAATTTTGACCCTATGTAGGCGAGGTACCGTTAGGAATGGTCCGATCTCTACCATCTTTATAACAGATCTTGAGATGATGCAAATATTGAGATATACCAAGTCTGAATGGAATCAGATGTTAATTTCGCGTTTTATGAATTTCATGGATGTTCAAAATTTTGACCCTTTGTGATGGAGGTACCAGAAGGAGTGGACCGATATTTCCCATCTCCGAACTCGATCTAAGTTTGACAATACTATTACGATGAACCAAGTTTGTATCGAATCGAAAACTCCCTTTGAGAATAGTCGTGCGCACCAGCAGCCAGAAAGACGGACGAACTCGATAGATCGACTCCAAATGTCCTGAAACGGATTTTGTCCAAAGAGACCTAGGGTCTAAAACCGTTATTTCGATAAGGCGCGTTTTGGCAGTATCAAATCTAGAATTGTTGAGAAAACCAATTCATCTAATTTGGTTGAAAATTGTGGCAGAATCCTTTAAAATACTGAAAATCAGGAGGCAGCACTATGTGGGAACTATACCAATTTGTGGACCTAAATCGAACACCTAATGTAAAGCTTCAGCTGATTTGGTTGGAAATTGTGGCTGAAAACTTCAAAATAATGAAAATCTGGAGGTAGCTTTATGTGGAGCTATACCTAAATTTAGAGAATATAGACCATTTTCAACACCAATCAGCCTGCATATATTATAAACCTTTTTGGGAAATTTAGAAGCTCTAGATTAAATAGTGACTACAACCAACAGAGAGACGGGCATCGCTTAATAGTCTTATAATTTTATTCTGATTGGGAATATATATAGTTTTTGGCGTCTCCGACGAAATTTTCGAAGTGTTGCAAACTGTATGACAAATTTAATATACCCTACATTGTATGGTGTAGGGTATAAAAATACATCGAAGAAAATGAAAAAATTCCAAAAGCGATAATAAAAGTCCTTTCAAAAATCTCTTCTAAGCCAACGTCCTTTCATAGGTCGGCTATAGTGATTTTATAGATAAAATACCACTCGTAGAACCTCTATATACCTCTATGGCTAGAAGACCTTTAGAAAAATCTTTTTGAGTTACAGAACCATTTGTAGGTCTTTTATACATAGAAAATTCTTTAGCGGTCTTCCTCGAAATGTAGGCCTTGCATAGACCTGCTACTCTTACGAAAACTTTAATAGATTTTTTAAGAAGTTACTTCTATGAGATCTTTTTCATAGGTCTGCTTTAGATCAAACAAACCTCTTTCCATTTTCTCCGTGTACCGCTTGCATGCATTTCACTCAGAACAAATGTAATCTATATACCTCCATGGATGGAAGACTTTTTAGAGATCTTTTTATGTTACAAGACCATTTGTAGGACTTTTATACATAGAGAATCCTTCACGGGTCTCCCTAATGTAGGCGTTCTACAGGCCTAACTTTCATAGACAACTTTAATGGGCTTTTTAGAAAGTTACTTCTATGAAACCTCTTTCATAGCTCTGCTATACATCAAACACCTTTAACAGGTCTCCTATTTCCATTTTCTCCGTGTACCGCTTGCATGCATTTCACTCAGCGCAGATGTAAGTTAATGGGCAAGCATCGTTAATGTTGCGAATGAAATTGTGAAAAACGATTACACACATTACACATTTGCTTCCCCATTTAGATTTTTTTCTGCTTTATCTTATTGTCGTCATTATCATCATCCACAACACTACGGACGGATATCGAATTTCCAAACGAGACTGCAATGTGAGCTGCTTGGGTATTTTTCTTCGCTTCTCTCTCTCTCTTTTGCTCTCACTTGGCAGAGATCCTTCTTCACTTTGCATTACACAGACCATTGCCTTAATTGCTAGAGAAATTAAACCACAAAATGCGTTTATGAAACGTAAAACATATCTTTGTGGATAGTTGGATGGATGTACGGATGGTTAGGTGGCTGGATGGATATATGGCTGGTGGTTTCATTAATCATCCTATTGGAAATAATCTCAAGCTATAAAAAACATAATACCGGCGGCATATAACCGCATTAAAGTCTTCTTTCATCGGTCTTCGCTTCTTGTTTTTCTTCCACATGGCACAACCATGAAGTGTGAATCATAATTTGACTTTTAAATCGTCCGATTTGTTTTTATTTCTTTTTTATAAACGGTGGGACCAAATTGCAATTGTGTGAAGTGATAAGGTAAAAGGGGAACTACATGCACATATACATAGATACATACATAAAAACACATTTATATAATGTTGTTATGAGGATAACACTGTACAAAATCAGAAATGGCAGAATATGAAATCATTTTAGAAATTGAGCAGAACTCTTTCGACGAATTTCGAAAATTTTAAATGCCAAATCGGCTGAAATATATAATATACACATATGGGAGTCTACAAAAGTTCATAAAGCTCGCGCCAAAATAATGGCAACTATTCCCAATTCTTGGGAATAACAATAATATATAGCGAACGAAAATCAAACATTATATGCTAATAATCAAAATGTGGAACTTTTGTGGGGGAAGTACCAGAAAGAATGGGCAGACAAGTTCCATATTCAAATTAGATCTCTGGTTGAGAGAGAAATATTTAGATATACCAAGAATTGAAAAGAATCGCTGACAGGCTTCGCAAGTTATAAAAGACAAAAGCTTTGAAAATTGTGACCCTTTGTGGGACAGGTACCAGAAGGGGGGTCGATATCTATCATCTTCATATCAAATCTTGCATTAGTAGAAATCTTGGAATGTGTGAACTTTGAAGAGATGTGAATGCTTATTTCGCGTTTAATGAGCTTCATAATTATTTAAGTATTTGACTCGTTGTGGGGGAAGTACCACAAAAATTGAAACGATATTTATCATCTTCACACCAGATATTGTGTTGATAGAAATTTTGGGATATGCCGAGCTTTAGAGAAATCGGATGTTTCTTTCGCGTTTTATGATATTCAAGATTACTCAAAATTTTGACCGGCTGTGGGGAGGTACAAGAAAGAGTAGCCCGAAAAGTTCCATCTTCATACCAGATCTTGTGTAAATAGAAATATTGGGATATGGTTAGTTTGTGAGGAACCAGATGCTCATTTTTCGTTTTATGATTATTCAAAATTTTGACCCGTTGTGGGGAGGTACCAGAGGGAGTGAACAAATGTATTCTATCTTCATTTCAAATCTTATTTTTGTAGAAATATTGAGATGTGTGTAATTCGAAGGGTGTTATGTTTATTCCAAATTTTGACCCCTTGTGGGGGAGGTACTTGATGGGCTAGGCCAATATTGTCCATTTTCGCACTATACCTGGCACTTATAAAATAATATTAGGATTTGCAAAGCTTTCTCGCTCTAAACTGTAATTTATTTTCTGTGAACATTTTTTTTGTGAAGGAGGTACAAGAAGGAGTGGACCTATGTTGCCCATCTCCGATCTCGATCTAAGGTTGAAAAAAATATGATGATGTACCAAGTTTGAACCTCATCGAAAACTCCCTTCGAGAGTGCGTACCAGCCAGACAGACAGAAGGAAGGACGGACGGGCGGACGGACATCCCTAGATCGACTCTAAATGTCCTGAAATGGATTTGGTCCAAAGAGACCTACGGTCTAAAACCGTTATTTCGATGAGGTACGTTTTGGTCGTATCAAATGATAAATACCCTCTGTAGCCACATGGCTAAAAGTATAAGAAGTAAAAAAAACATTAAGTTAAGGCCGGGCCGAACTTTTAATACACCCCACCACAGGTTACTGAAACAATTTTTTTTATAAAAGTATCTAAATTCAAACGTGTTTCCTTATAAACTGCAAATACCAGTAAGACCGTTTGGAGTATGCTGTTAAACTTTTCAAAGAAACCATAAAGTGGATGAGCCCGTTATATGGGGGGACCGTTATATGGGGGACCGTTATGGATGGATTGTCATCTAATAAATCTTCTGAAATACCAAATTTGAGACAATTTTATATGTTAATGTGACTAGGATTATCTAAATACCCTATATCGGTAGAATCGTTATGGGGGGGCTATGCCAAAACATGGTCCCATATATACTATGATCCGCCACCGAAGCTAGAACCCATTACGACCTACAAATACCAATTTTTAGATAAATCCGTGGAAAATGTGCAAAACTCACCAAATACCGAATATAGGGAGGTACCGTTATATGGGAGCTATACAAAATCGTGGACTTATACGTACAATGTTTCGGAGCTAGAACCCATTATGACCAATTTTTTGAAAAATCCGTGAAAAAATGTTGCAAAAATCATCCAAATACCGAAAATCATCAAGGTACCGTATATGGAGGCTTTACCAAAACGTGGACCGATATATCAACACCAATCATCCCAGACACAATACAAATTGTTGTTGTTGGAACATCGTTAAATCGACTTAGAATTTTATGCCGATCATGAATATATATACTTTATGGGATCTACGACGAATATTTTGTGATGGTACAAACGGAATGACAAAGTTAAGTTAATTTCAAGGTGGTGGGTTTAATAAAAGGACTGAAGTAATTGCTTAAAAAAAATACAAAGTTTCAAAAATTACTTAAATTTTTACTATTTTAGACCAACGGTAATTCATTACTTTTCTACATCTGCGTAACTTTAAAATAATTTTCATAATTGTGGCTTTTTTCTAAATCAAAATAATTCCACACCGAAGGAAAGTGCACAGAACCACAACAAAAAGATGATACTGCAAGATTCCGTCAACTTCTGATGTTTCCAAAAATTACAATGGAAAAATCTTAATTACACGAGAGGAAATTAAATGGCATGAAAACAAACAAAATTTGGCGTCTGGCTGACGTAATTACTACAAGTCTGTTAGAAGATTTGCCGGTCGAATTGTAATTAAGACACGGTGGGCACTGTGGCATTGAAACAGATATCAAATCTTCTTTTGCTATAATTTTTGTTTTTCAAATTTTATTTCATGTAAAACACTTCATATGGTTATGGCCAATGGAATTAAACAATAACTACAGAGTATGGGTTTCTTTGGAGATATTATTTAATTTTTAATAATTTTTTTTTATTTGCAGTGGTATAACAAGGCATGGAAATATAATTACTGCCAAACTCTGTTATACAAATGAATAACAAATTTATCAATTTGTCGAATATCTTTAACTATTTTTTTTAAATATTGTATAATTGTGTTTCCTCTTTTTGGAAGCCAAAATAAAACTCACAACAATTTTTTTTTAATTTTGTTTTATAATTAAGTTTTTATATCAATGTCATTGCTGAAGTCATTTTTCTTCTCCTCCATTGCTCATATCATCTATGTACTCGTATGTGAACAGGAACTAAACGATAAATCATAAATTAAATTGTCTGTTTGCTTTTTGTTATGACCCGAATGAATGACAGCTAATTGGGAGTTGCCTAATTTTGTGAGCACCTGTGCTGCTGCTGCTGTTTTTAATTTTGTAAATCTGAGATGTGATTTATTAATTCCATAACAGCAAAACAATGGGAATTTAATTTCCGATAGGAAATTTGATTCCCAAAAAAACCCAACTTAATGACAATATAAAGAAACATGTCGTAAAGCAGGACCTTTATTTTGAAAATGTATTGATATCTAAGAGAAAATGCATCGCTCATTTTAGGAAATGATTTCAACCACCTCATATTATTCTTAAAAGTTATGAACGCTGTCAAGAACTGATTTTTTTTAGTTTCGGTCATATTTTGAAGTTTATTTTGTTGACGAAAATTCGCTTCAAACGAGCCATTCGATAGAGGACTTCGCGATCGTCTGCTTAAATTTCAAAAGCAAAGGTTGATTTTTTTTGTATTTCTCTAATATAATCATTAAATATTTCTTCTTTGCCGATGTAGCAATTCCGCTAGTATATATTTTTTACGGAAAAAGGTCATATGGGCCAAAGATTCGAGTACAGGGGAGCTGTACTGTGCTGTGCACAAAACAAAAACGATTCAGTCCATTTTGCCGATTGCAGATTTATACCCTCAGCCTATATCGGTTTACCTAATTATATTCGGACTTGCGCCATAATTACTCAAAATTGTGACCCTTGGTAGGGAGTGGGTACCGAAGGAGTAGGTCAATATTGTCTATTTTCGCAACTAACCTAAATCTGATATGAATATTTTGTAAAATATATTTGATTTTGTAAAAATATTACAATGTACCAAGTTTGGACCAAATTGAATGCTCCAGACATGGGTAGATCTGTTCCAAATGTCCTAAAACAGATTTCGACCAAAGAGACATGGATTCTAAAACCGTTATTTAAGTTTAATTTTGACCACATTAGATCTGTGTTGTCCTACACCAAGGTATATTTAAAAGGTGACGTAGAGAGACCACCTAATGTCTGCTTTTGCTGTCAAACACATTTTTTATGAAAAAAAACTAAAAAACAGCCAAATTTGGCCGGACCAAACCTTAAATACCCTTCATCATTTGGAAAAAGCTTAAACATGTGAAAAAAGTCCGTTGGAAAATACCCCTAATTTTTTAAAAATTCAGAATGTCAGGTCACAGTTATATCTTAACTAATTATCTGTCGGCTAGAGCGGTGTCCATTACAAACTCCGAATAAAAATCTTGAGATAATTCAGTTGAAAATGTAGCTAAAATATTCAAAATACCGAATCTGAGAAATTACGGTTATAGGAGGTAATTCCCATTAAGAACTCTAAACGCCAAATTGGAAACCATTTCGGTTAAAAGTGTAGCTAAAATCGTCCAAATACCGAATATTGGGAGGTACCCTTATATAGAGGTTGTTCTACTTTCGGTCCTTCGATTTGATCTTACATTTTTATACCTTCCACCTTGAAAAGGAGGCTATATTAACATTGTCATTCCGTTTGTAACGTCGTAGACCCCATAAAGTATATTATATATATTCATGATCAGCATAAAATTCTAAGTCTATTTAACGATGTCCGTCTGCCGGTCTGTTAAAATCAAGATACAGCCCACATTATTTGCCACAACAACTTGTATTGTGTCTAGGATAGTTGGTATTGAAATTTAAATATATCGGTCCACGTTTTGGTATAGCCGTCATATAACAGTACCTCCCAATATTCGGTATTTTGATGATTTTTGCCATATTTATCCACGGATTTGTCTAAAAATTTGTATTTGTAATTCATAATGGGTTCTATCTCCTGTGGCGAAACATTGTATGTGTAGGTCATATAGCGCACATATAACGATACCGACCGAAATTCGGTATTTTGATAATCCTAATCACATTTACCGACGAAATTGTTTCAAATTTGGTATTCAAGAAGATTTGGTAGATGACAATCCTTGAAGTATATTGTCTATAGAGGTCCCCGTTTTGGTAAGGCCCTCATATAAAGGCCTCACCCACTTAATGGTTTATGGAAAAGTTTAAAAGCATTATCTAAACGACCTTGCTGGTATTTGTAGTTTAAAGTTGAACTCGTTTGAATTTAGGTACTTTTATATAAAAATGTTTTCTTTAGCCGATGGTAGAGGGTATAAAAGTTCGGCCCTGCCGAACTTAATGTTTTTTTTTACTGCACTCGATGTAACATTTATGTTGTTTTTTTTTTAATTCACACAGATTATCAATCACTTTATGCTCCATAAAAATGTTTAATTACTATCCCCCACATAACATTATGACCACACAATAATACCTCTTCCATGCCTCTAACATCCAAAAACCCACCCGCCCAGCAAACATTTAATTTTAATCTATGTAGATTCGAATGCACGAATTGACTTTTGCTGATTACAATTCCAAATCATTTCACATTGACATATTTACCACATTGTAGTATTCGTGCAGTTTCCATTTATTTTTGCCTGTTATTTGGATTGTTGGCTGGCTGGCGGGCTGCCTGGCTAACTGGTGGGCTTGCTGGTAAACATTTATTTGCCATTTTTATCATTTGTGATTCTTGTTCTCCTTTCATTTTCATTTTTTTGCACTTTATTAATGTTTGCTTATCTTGTTGGTATCCAACAACAATAACTCAGCTAAATGGTGGGGTACTAATCAAAAAAATAATCGCGAACCAGAAAGAGGTTCACCACTCTGTGGTTAGCAGTGGGGGAGGGTATGAATGTATTAATATTTTTAATGTACAAAAGCATACATATGTAAAACAAGGAAACCTTTTTGGGGTTCTCATTTCAGCCAATAAAACAAAAATAAATTTGATAAAAAAAATTAAAAAAAAAAAACCCAAATACTGCCGAATTTGTAACATTTTCGACTGCCCATCCCTGGTTAAACGTTTAATCTTCTCCTCCTTTTTGAGGTTCTCATTTCAGCCAATAAAACAAAAACAAGTTTGATAAAAATTTAAAAAAAATCCCAAATATTCCCGAATTCGAAACATTTTTAACTGCCCATCCCTGGCTAAACGTTTAATCTTCTCCTCCATGCATTTGAATTCTAATTGGAAACACGTTTCTGATAGGCACACCGGCTGAGTGCTCACCACTCATTGTGTGTTCTCCTAAAAAAAAGAACAAATAATTTAAAAAACACACTTTACTCTTCTAAAACCATTTTTGTGACGTGGGATAGGTGATCGCGGCGTGGTGGTGACACATTTGCATTGTCTGGCAAAGTTGAATATATTCTTGATTGCAGTTCAAGGATATATCAGTTTAATTTGTAAATTACCATTTGCAATTAGAATTTGAAAACTTACATTAAAATATTATTGCATAGGAACATAATTTATTTTGATTAGGTTTAGGAATACACAGGATGAGATAAAAAAAACTGCAACAAAGTCAAAGGCCATAATTTTTACATTTTTTTCAAATTTTATTGAATGAAAGCAAAAAATGTCAGAAATAGCATCAAATTTTAGATAAAGTTTAGATTTCTTCCAATTGGTCGCCTTTGGCACGAATTATGGCCTACAAACGGCCAATGAAACCGTTACACGCTGCCCGAATGTTGCTCTGCGGTATTTTGACCCATTCCCGTGGAAGCGCTTGCTTGAGGTGATCGACACTTTGGTATTTTTTAGTGCCAACCCTGCTTTCCAAAATACTCCAAACACAATAGTCCAACGGATTGGTAACCGGAGATTTTGGTGGCCATAAGGCGAGGAATCTCATTTTGTAACCATTCTTGGGTGGCGCGTGCTGAGTGCGATGGTGCTGAGTCCTGTTGGAATGTCTAAGGTCTGCGGCCAAAATGTTTGCGTGCCCAAGGCTTTATTACACCCTACAGAATATTTTCGCGATAATATTCGACATTTATTCTGATGTCACGGTCGATTAATACGAGTGGAGAGCTACTATCGGCTGTTATAGCGGCCCACAGCATCACAATGGCCGGCGCATGAGTTCTGCTGGCCAACCGAAGGTGTACATTTTGAGATGACCTCTTTGGCAAGTAAACACGATCATTTTGTTTGTTTACAAACTGCTGGACGACGAATGTTTTCTCTTCAGAGAAAACCAAATTCTGCAGTTCACCACTTTCGGCCAAGTGAAGCCACTCTTTAGCTCTTTTGAGTCTATTTTCTTTCTGTCGCGGTTTAAGTTCTTGCACTTTTTTGAATTTCAATTTTTCAATATTTGCCGAATGGAATATTGCGATATGTTCAGCTCACGAGCCATTTTTCGGCCACTGCGAAGCGGGTTTCGATCAAGTCGCTTCTTTATTTTTCGAACCATTTCTGCTGATGTTGCTGTTTTCTTCCGTTCACTTCCTTGATGTCGGGCTACGATACCGGTATCATGGTAACGAGCGATGGTTCGAGACACAAAAGATTTATTCACATTTAAATGCTGGAGGGCTCTAACGATAGCCACTTGTGGTTTTCCAGCCAAATATAAGGAAATCATACTATCACGCTTGAATTTCATCACGAATAAATGTTATTCTGGAAAATTGTCAACGCTTTTGTACGCTTGTAAACAATATAATGAGCTGTCACTGGAATAATTTTAACAGCTGCCGGACGAGTGGCTTAGAAATGACAGCAGTCTGAAGTTGGTTGCAGTTTTTTCATCTCACCCTGTATATATATTTTTTAGAATGCAGTTGTTTTTATTAATTTCTTTCTCATCGATATCGATAATGTCATTTAAAGTGCTACAAATTATTTCAACATAGCTGCTGTCATTTTTCTCATACATTCGTACACATGTATGCGTTTTTATTGAAACTAATACTAACATGTGTCTTCGGTTCTTATCAGATTCGCAAAAAAACTTGTCAAAGTTCTAATGAAAGAGTTCGTGACGTTTATGACTTGAAGTGACACATTTTCATTTGATAAGATTTATTTTCGCAGAAAACGTTTTGAGTCGATAAAAAAACACTTTTACGGATTTATTATCGCAAATGAAATTAGCAGCTGATTGAACAAACAAAAAAACGTTAACACCAATAGACAAATTTTAAATCTTTCATTTTCGAATTGGCCTAATTTTTTCAATTTAAAGCAAACGTACCAGAAAGGATGAATCATAACAGGGCTTCTTCTACCTTGATATTTGTTTAATACAATATATCAGAGGGTATTTTTATACCCTCAACCATATGGCTAGAGAGAGTATACATGTGATAGGTCAAAATGTGCCTAGAAGAAATAACGGTTTTAGACCCTATGTCTCTTTGGACTAAATCAGTTTCAGGACATTTGGAGTCGATCTAGCGATGTACGTCTGTCTGTCTGGCTGGCTGTTGTGCCCGATAACTCTCGAGTTTCCGATTTGGACCAAACTTAGTACATCGTAAAATTTTTGTCAAACTTAGATCGAGTTCGGAGATGGGCAATATCGATCCACTCCTTCTGGTACCTCCCCACAAAGGGTCAACATTTTGAATATTATTGATTGTCTTCAAATTTCACACATGCTAATATTTTTATAAACCCAAGATCTGGTATTAAAGCGGAATATATCGGCCCACTCCTTTTGGTACCTTCCCCACATAAGGTTAACATTTTGAATAGCCATTAAGCTCATAAAACGCGCAATTAACATCCAATTCCATTTAGACTTAGCACGTCTGAATATTTCTATAATCACATGATCTGTTATAAAGACGGTAGAAATCGGACCATTCCTTCTGGTACCTCCCCCGATATCAAATATTCAAAACGATCATAAAATCCGAAATAAGCATCAGGTTCTCTTTATATTTGACACATTCCATTATTTCTACTAACAAAAGATCTGTTTGTGAAGATAGGATATATCGGTCCTCTCCTTCTTGTTCCTCCCCTCAAAGGGTCAACGTTTTGAATTACCCAAACGATCATAAAATCCGAAATAAGCAAGCGGCTCTCTTCAAACAACACACATCACAATATTTTTATTAACCCAAGGTTTGGTGTGAAAATGGGATATATCGGACAATTCCTCCTGGTACCTACCCCACATAGGGTTCAAGATTTTGACAAACAAAACGTTCAAAGAAAGCGAAATAAGCATCCAACTCTCTTCAAATTTTAAACATACAAACATTTTTACTAAGACAGGACAGGATTGTGATGATGCTATATATCTGCCAACCCCATAGAATTACTTTCTGAGTCGGTTTATGCGTGTTAGTCCGTCTATTCATGTATTCTAGTGAAAAAATACAGGTCGCATTTATTATCCGATTGAGATGAAACCTTCCAAATAATATTTGTATGGCCCAAGGACGAACCCTATTGAAATTGGTGAGAATAGGTTCAAATTTAGATATGTCTCCCACATAAATCTTCAACTGATTTCGGGTCATCTGACCGAATTCAGCCGATAAGCAAGTACATCAAATTTGGATAAAATCAGTTCAGATATAGCTATTACTCCCATATATTTGTTTCATTCGATTTAGTGTTTAAGTCCCTCTCATTCGTAATATGCACCCCAAAAGAATTATATTTGGTACCAGATATCAGAAACAGCCCAGAAATACCTCTACCAAATTATATCAAAATCGGTTCAGATTTGAATATATAGCTTTTATATATATCTTCAACCTATTTCGGGTTAATTGTGTACCAAATGGCCAATATCAATCGAAATGGCCTGAATTTTGGCACAACCGACCGAATGCAGTCTAGAAGCAGGTATATCAAATTTGGTGAAAATCACCTATATATATGTTTATGCTTCCGATTTGGTCTTTAAATCCGTCACATTCGTAATATGCATCCGACAACAATGATATTTGGTACCAGATATCTTATAGACCTCAGAAATACCTTTGCCAAATTTTAATGAGATCGGGTAAGATTTGGATATGGGAGCTATATGCAAATCTTAGCCGATCTCGATAAAATGTGTATATCCTTAATCCGATTTCAAATAATGGCTAATATCAGCCCAAATTAATTGAATTCCGGGACGTACGTTTCCATTTGGCGAAACTCGGTTCCGATATATATATTAGTTTAATATAATCCTTCTCGAAGTGATCTTAAGCACTCTGTAGCAATGTTTTTTGGTATAAAAGATAAAAATGTCTCAGTCAAATTTGGTGAAAATCGATTCTGAATTGGATATGCCTCCCAATATCTTAGTTCCCTCTGAAACAAAATTATAGCTGTTCTAAAGCCAAATATTGATAGGTGGTATGATCCACTTCAAATAAATTATTTTGTTAAGGAGGCTCTATTAAATATGCATAGTGGTGTAGAGTATCATATAGTTGGCCTCACCCGATTTTTTACGTTTCCTTACAGGTTTGTATTATCCACGTCAAAGTGCATCCGATTACTTTTGAAATTTTTGAACAATGTTTAACCTAAACCGGTCAGGTATTTACTTTTAAATAAATTAAAGACATTTTTAGAATTTCTTAGAAATAATGGAAGTCTTTTAATCTCACAAGCTTATGGTTTACTTGTAATCTTGCAATACTGTGCTAAACGTTGCGATTACTCTAACCACAAGTGTAAAAATAAATACCTGCAAGCATGTGCTTTGTGTGTGTGCGGATTTGGATTTAGGGAAATCCCAAAGATTATATAAATCTTAAAGAGCAGATGCATGGAGAAATTTAGAGTTAAGGCTTATGGTTTGCAATTCCTAAGAAATACATTGTGCTAATTGATTTCTACTTAGGTGTTGGTAAATATCAAGGTGTATTTACAAGGTGACAGAATAAGGCTGGTTGTTTTCTTCTTTTCTTATAATGAGCTGGAATAATTTTAACAGCTGACGGACAAGTGGCTTAAAAATGACAGCAATCTGAAGTTGGTTGCGGTTTTTTATCTCACCTTGTATATTCATAATCAGCGTAAAATTCTAAGTCGATTTAACGATGTCCATATGTCCGTCCGTCTGTTGAAATCACGATACAGCCCACATTATATAGCTATAGGATAGGTTCAAAATTTGGCACAACAATGTGTGTTATGTCTAGGATGTTTGGTAATGAAAATGAGATACATACCACGTTTTTGAATAGAGGATTTTTGCCATATTTTCCACGGATTTGTCAAAAACTTAGTATTTGCTGGTCATCCGGTGGCGAAACATTATATGATAGGTGCACGTTTTTGTATAGCCCCATATAATGGTACTTCCCGATATTCGGTATTTTGATTATTTTTGCCACATTTTCCCACGGATTTGTCTAAAAATTGATTCATCAACGATATTCGATATTTTGATAATCTTAGTCAAATTTACCCACGAAAATTTTTCTAATGTGGTATTTAAGAAGATTTGGTAGATGACAATCCTTGAAGTATAATCCTTGCCTATACAGGTTCCTCTTTTGATATGGCCCCCATATAACGGCCTCACCCACTTTATGGTTTTTTGAAAAGTTTAGCAGCATAATCTAAACGGTCTTACTGGTTATTGTAATTTAAAGTGGAACGAACACGTTTGAATTCAGATACTTTCACAAAAAAAAAATTTTTTTTCTCAATGGTGGAGGGTATTAAAAGCTTGGCCGGGTCTCGAAATCAAAATAGAGTACGTCACCTTTACAATATAGTGGTATTTTCCACGCACAACTTTAGCCATCTCAAATACACCATAACTTCAAAGGGTTTTGGTCCATTGTTCGTCTAATTCTCTAATTGCTTCAGAAATTTTTCAAAAATGTTTTTTATGTCTTTATTTCGAGTTCTTACATTTTTAGATGTCTTAGAACCCATTATATTTTTGTGGTGAATCTTTGGTTTTGGCTTTAAGTAGAATCATTGAACCTGTAGCATTCAATTTTGCCATTTATGAAACCCACGCTAATTTTTAAAATTTTGCAAAAATTTGAGATCTAGATCTTTTGTAACACCATAACAAAGACACATAATTTTTTGTCTTTTTGTTTAATTTTCAAAACAACAATGTCATCTGTCAGTCTTCTTTTTTTTGGGAAAAATTACCCCAGGTGTAAATATGAATGGCCATTGTCTCGACATTATGCTAAATAGAATACCATTAACTTTGCTATGGAAACTAGTTTAACAAAATTCAATACAATTTGCAAATAAAGAACAATTCAGTTAAGCTAGATTTATGATTGTCAAAATTCACACATATATTTTTCTTTCAAAAAAAAACTACTGAAAAACACAATAGTTTTTTTTACATTAACTGTCATGCGTATTGTATTGTTTTAAGACAAGATAGTTAAAAATATTGTTATCGTTAGCATAAAAATGTTTTATTCATGATTGCCAAACCCCAAAAAGGAGACGAAGAGGCAGAAGAAACAAATCTATTTCATTCTTCTGCGTCAATGTTAAATCTGCGCTGATTTTATTTAATTAGCTATTGTTAGAATTTTGAATAGCCAAAAAGAGACAAAAAAGGTGACAAATTTGAATAGATTTTTATTTGTCGGCATTTCTCATCTTGGGAAGGTTAAAATTTCAATTTCGTATTTTGAAAATTTGCCACACATTTGAATTTTGCAAAGTTGATGTTCTAGTTTTTTTTTCGAACTGTTAGACAAAATTATGGGAATTTTTTGGAGAGTAGAAAAAAACGTTATTTTGACCAAGGCCTATTTACTTTTTGAATTACGGTCTTAGTCTTCTCTTGCTTTTCTGCATGGAATTGATGGATCGATTCCACCATGGAAGAAAATTCAAAACAATATTTCACAAATTTTAGATTCGACACTGCAAGTATATGTCATGTTAGAATTTAGAAGATAAAGTCATGCAATTGCAGGGTGAGATGAAAAAACTGCAACCAACTTCAGACTGCTTTCATTGCTAAGCCACTTGTCCGACAGCTATTAACATTATTCCAGTGACAGCTCATTATGTTGTCTACAAGCTTAAAAAAGCATTTTGGTAAGAATTTTCCAGAAAAAAATTATTCGTGATGGAATTCAAGCGTAAAAGTGTGATTTTTTATATTTGGCTGGAGCATTTAAATGTGAATAAATCTTTTGTGTCTCGTACCATGGCTCGTTACCGTGATACTGGTAGCGTAGCCCGACATCAAGGAAGTGGGCGGAAGAAAACAACAACATCAGCAGAAAGAAGCGACTTGATCGAAACCCGCGTCCCAGTAGCCGCAAAATGGGTCGTGAGCTGAACATATCGCAATATTCCATTCGGCAAATATCGAAAAAAAATGAGCTCGGGGTAAAGGCATTGAAATTCCAAAAAGTGTAAGAACTTACACCGCAACCGAGAGAAAATAGGCTCAAAAGAGCTGAAGAGTTGCTTCGCTTTGCCGAAAGTGGTGAAGAGCCGAATTTGATTTTTTTCTGTCTGCGATGAGAAAACATTCGTTGTCCAGCAGTTTGTAAACAAACAAAAGTATTCATGCTTACTTGCCAAAGAGGTCAGCTGAAAATGTGCACCTTCGGTTGGCCACCAGAACTCAAACGCCGGCCATGGTGATGGTTTGGGCCGCCATAACAGCCGATGGTCGCTCTCCGCTCGTTTTAATCGACCGTGGCATCAGAATAAATGCCGAATATTATTGCGAAAATATTCTGGAGGGTGTATTAAAGCCTTGGGCACGCAAACATTTTGTCTGCAGACCTTGGACATTCCAACAGGACGCAGCACTCAGCACGTACCACCCAAGAATGGTTATAAAATGAGGTTCCTCGCTTCATTTTCAGCGCACAATGGCCACCAAAATCTCCGAATACCAATCCGTTGGACTATTGTGTCTGGAGTATTTTGGGGAGCAAGGTTGGAACTAAAAAATACCAAAGTGTCGATCACCTCAAGCAAGCGCTTCGCCGGGAATGGGCCAAAATATCGCAGAACAATATTCGGGCAGCGTTTGACGGTTTCATTGGCCGTTTGAAGGCCATAATTCGTGCCAAAGGTGACCAATTCGAACAAATCTAAACTTATTCTAAAATTTGATGCAATCTTCGACATTTTTTAGCTTTCATTCAATAAAATTTGAAAAAAAATGTAAAAATTATGGCGTTTACCTTTGTTGAAGTTTTTTTTCTCACCCTGTATTTAATAATTATAGTTTTTGCTCGGTATATTTGTTTTATCCGATTTGATATTTAAGCTTTCCCGAAGCTTCTCTAACAATGATATTCGATATATATGTACCTATGTCAAGATTTGTAGAAATCGATTCAAGTTTAGATATAGTTCCAATTTGGTGTTAATGATGCACCAACTCCCCTGCATTTGTCCAATTCAGTTCCGACTAGGATGAATAATATTTGTTACGAGAGATAGCATGCAGCCTAGAAATGTCTTAAATATAGCTTTCTATGTGTTCCATTCAAATTTTAACCACTCCAGAGTCTTAATACGCAATGCAAACCTTAATTTCTTACTGGAAGCTCTGCTAATTTTAAAGAGTTGTAGAGGATATCATACGTTAGACTCTGCCTGACTTTTGTCCCCTTACTGGGTTCCAAAAAATGTATTCACTTGTTTTCTAATCCTTACTTGTAGTAGTAAACAAGAAAAAATTGACAATAACTTCGTACCGAACTTTCAAACCAAACATGATAACTAATCCCCAGACAATTCCGGATTACTTCATCAAATTGTCGATGCAAACAGAGTAAAGCTAAGAAGGTATTTTGTTCACTTCCCATTAAAGGTCAACTTTTAAAAATAAATAATAGACAAATATTTATCAAACAAGAAGAAACATAAAAAACAGAAATAAAAATCCCCAAAGCAACATTTAGGCTTCCTCCCAAACCGACTAGCTACCTAGCAAGAACTCGAAATCTTAACCCCATCAACAAAAACATGGCAATAAAGAAGCAGAAAAAAGTGTTTGATTACCACCGCAGCCGACGAAATTCAATGAAAATTAATTGACTTGTCTGCAGAACAACAACACCGACAAAAACAACAACAACCCGTGATAAGATATTATAAAGAGGCAATATTTTTCTGGAGTATAGACACGAACACAACTCCACTTGTCGACTCCCTCTCTTACTCTCTGACATGGTCTCCCTCGCTCTTGCTCACAACAAATAATAATAATTTTGTTGTTTTTTTTTTTTTTTTTTTTTTTTGGTGAAATAGGGGGGGGAGAAAAATAAATAGACAAACAAGAAGAAGAAGAATTATAAATTGGGGATGAATTGGGAATGATGAAGGCAAGAATGTGGTGGGCAGGTGGAAGGATGGATGGAAGAAGGATGTATAGATAGATAGACACAAATTAAAATATGCAACGCCACTCTGGCGCTGTGAAAAACGGGGGATTATCCCAAATCTATAAAAATTCAGAATTTAATGGACTGCAGTACACACACAACCCAACCCGCTGCACTGGCAAATGCAGTCAGTCAGTCAATGTCCTTCGGGAAATTTGTCGATTTTATTGGATTTTTCCCTCTTGCATTGATGATGATGTACCTTTGCCACCCTTAATGTGAACACAATATAAAAGGAGGATATTTATATATAATACGTATGTATTAATGATGATTTTTAACGAAATCTCTTTTATTACGACACACTGACACGTTCTGCCATGCCAAAGGCAGGATGCTGTGTTAGTCCTTTTGAAAATATTCCCTCTGTGGTGGAAAAATAATGAGGGTCGTCCATTGTCATTATGAACGAACGGCAAGCAAAAATATGTGCGATTTTTTTTTCTCTCCTTTTGTTTTGTGTGGTGGCAAGGACAACAACACTGCATGTCATTTTCAGATTGTTATAACATTAAAACAATTAACTAACACACACACATAGTCGCGCGGACACACTTGTGGACACATGTACATATCCTATTTTAAAAATCCCTACAACGCATGTATGTGCCTGGGACCACATTTATGCTGGCCGGCAGGCAGTTGGGCCACACAACAGATTAGGCAACGTTACTTGAACACGCACCACGGCTGGGTTTCTGGAATTTTTCAAGAGGGGTAACGATTCGAGAGCAAATGACAACTGAAACCTAAACAAAGGAGCAAAACGAGCACATAACACTGACAGCTGCTCATAAATATGGCAGGGCATGAATGAGGCTGTTGCTGCTGATCCTGAACTTGATCCTGTTTGCTTTCAACACAAACACTGACACACATAACTTCAACAATTGTTGTGTAGCTTAAAAGGACTTGTTAAAATTAATTCATTTCTTTAACTATTCCCTGCAAATATGCTGCTTCTTACTTGTTTTTTGTAATTTGTTATTCCTCTTTGGTTTTGTGATTGAGACGCATGAGATGTGTCTTCCTTTTTTGTTGTTGCTGTTTTCCTTTTTTCGGGTGTCAATGTTATGCTGCCACTGCAAAAGCCTTTTCGTAGATGTTATTCTTCCTCTCCTTTGCCGTTTAAGTCAGCAACACTCACACACACACGCACATAAAAAAGAATCTCTTTTTCTCTCTTGGGGAAAAATCAATTTTCGCCTGGAATAATTTTGCACTTTCTGACTTTTATTTTCTTTCTGGTATTCTCCCTTTTTATTCACAAATAAACAATTTTAAATCACACAAATTATTATTCCACAATTGCTATATTCTTTTCCTTCTTCGTTTTTATTTTACTTCTTTTCTTGCTCTAGCTTTAACTACTTCACTGCATTTCCGCAAAACAAAACATTTAAATGACAGCAAAATAAATTTTTGCTATGCGTTTTCTTTTGTTGACTTGTTTCCGTTTTCCGTACGTATCAAAAACTCGCGCGGCTTCGGCCAACTTCGTCTCACTACTAAAACAAACCACTGAGGCAAAACCATAACAGCTGCTCTGCTGCCCAACACACAGAGGCAGAGACAGAGATGGCAAACACAGTTGATGAAAACGTACTAAAATTGTACCTTTTTGAATAAAAGCATGACGGCATGTGCTCAAGGGGGATTTACGAAGAGAAAATAACAGGTAGTTTTGTTTATTAGAGGGATTAAGGTATAACATCTGTTTTATGGCATATATTAGGCAAATTGGTAAGTGTTGAAATATTTCATTTATTCTTTTTAACGGCTAAAATGCAAGTGATTTTAATTGATTGGTTACATTAGGCCATATTTATACCCTCCAACATAGTATGAAGGGTATATTAAGTTTGTCATTTCGTTTGTAGCACCTGGAAATATACATTCTATACCTCACCAAGTATATAGATTCTTAAGCAGTATAAAATTCTATATCGATTTCCGTCCGTCTGTTCGCCTGTGGAAATCACTGTTGCTTCCGAACGAAATGAAGTAGGTTGATAAAATTTTACTTAAATGTTTATTATGTCTGCAGGACTTTTAATATTGAAAATTGGCCATGTAGGTCCACGTTTTGGTAAATACCCTTATAATGGTGCTTCCTTATTTTCGGTATTTTGATGATTTAAGCGACATTATTCACCGGAAATGTTTCAAATTTGGTATTTGAAATTCGTAATGGATACTACATCCTATGACAGAAAATTATCTGTGCAGGTCTACGCCTTCGTATAGCCCCCATATAACGGCATCCCCTTATATCCGGTATTTTGATGATTTTAGCGACTTTATTCGCCGGAATTGTTTCAAATTTGGTATTTGAAATTCGTAATGGATACTAATGCCTAAGTCAGAATATTGTCTATGCAGGTACACATCTTCATATAGCCCCCATATAATGGTACCTCCCTATATTCTGTATTTTGATAATATTAGCGTCATTTTTTACCAGAACTGTTTCAAATTTCGTGTTTAAAGTTCGGAATCGTGACTACAGTCTATGACAAAAAATACTTATGCAGCACCACGTCTTTGTATAGCTTCCATATATAGGTTCTCATTTAAACCTTGTTTTTCGGCGATTTTTTTTGTTTTTTGAAAATTTCAAGTTCCTTCCGAATGGTGGAGGGTATAAAAAGTTCCGCTCGGCCTTTTTTTTTTTTTTTGCTTGCGCGTCTATACATGTCATTCCCATTTAAATCATTTTTTTCCTATAATTTCCACATTTACTCCACGTTAACTCCTAACACTCATATATTTGTTTTTTTTTTTTGTCTTTTATTTAAATTATTATTTTTCATGTTTTTATTTTAATTAGTTTTAATTTTAGAATTTTTCTTAAATTCTAATTTAGTTTTAGTACAAATTACAACTGCAGCCGACGTATATGCACCGCATAACATAAACCCTTACTTTACTACTATGGCAATACCGAATAAGTTTATCTATTTATAGAGAGTACTTGCATCTGGCAATGCCAAACGAATTTTCATACGATACCCACGCCAAAGTGAACAAGCATACGTGTTGAATTTCAAACGCAATGTGAAGTGCTAACATTAACGATTTGTACGCCTCACCTCGACTGGAAGGTTGGCATCTTCTGTAATCGTGCTTCTGCGAGGTCGGATTGTGGGATGGTCTGAGGCTGGGGGTTCTGTGTGGTGGATTTCCCCATGTTGACGGAACGTCCGCACTAAGCTTGCCGTCAATATGGGTGCCATGGAGGAGTCCGAGGCATTCAGGTTGGCTAAGGAGGGGTGTACCGGGCCAGGGGTGAAAACCAGCAGCCAAGAGTCCCCGCGGTAAGCAGTAGTGGGATAGCGTACCGGAGTGGGGTGCCGTCGCCAGCCCAGCCAATATGATTGGACCACATTCTTTTTGCTGAATGAATATCTTATAAATGGAGTTGGTAAGTCATTGTGAAATAAAAATTCCTTCCAGTAAGGAAATTAATTGGACTGCGAGTTCAAATCCCAGCAAAAGCAAAAAAATTTGTTAACTTTTATTTAAATTAGTATATTACCGAAACCAAAATAGTATAAAAAAGGATTTTAAACAAACAATAATAATAAAAATAATAGTAAATAAATTAATAATAATCCAAATGACTGTTCGGAATTGTACTCAACCTCCAACACCACTCAATATTAAAAAAATATATATTTTTTTTTATTTTTTTTTTCCTTTAAATTAAACTCCGTAAGCGATGGTTGCTCAAAATATTTAATTTAAAAATTTTAAACTTCAAAAAATAAAACATTGCATTTGCTGGGATTTGAACTCACGTCCTAGTCAAGACATTTCAGAATACTCATATTAGTATCAATTATGTTCTTAAAATATTTTTTTTTTTTTCAAAATTTCCAGCAAAAGGAATGTGGTCCAATCATATTGGCTGGGCTGGCGACGGCACCCCACTCCGGTACGCTATCCCACTACTGCTTACCGCGGGGACTCTTGGCTGCTGGTTTTCACCCCTGGCCCGGTACACCCCTCCTTAGCCAACCTGAATGCCTCGGACTCCTCCATGGCACCCATATTGACGGCAAGCTTAGTGCGGACGTTCCGTCAACATGGTGAAATCCACCACACAGAACCCCCAGCCTCAGACCATCCCACAATCCAACCTCGCAGAAGCACGATTACAGAAGATGCCAACCTTCCAGTTGAAGTTATGCGAATGAAACGTTAATATAAACCGCAACACAACAACAATAATAAACAGTTTTAACCACTGAACGGTAATGTTGATACGGCAATACCGACCTGTGTGTGCGTTAAAGAAATTTTATGGCGGTGGTAAGGCAGCGCAGACTAAAAGTCTGAAACAAAATATAATTGGATTAAAACATCTGATTTCCAACAACGAGTGCGAAAAGAATTGTTTAACGAGAACCCCAACCATACTAGAGGTGAGTGTTAAATATTTTGAAAATTTCAGCTAAGTAGGGTATATTAAATTTGTCATTCAGTTTGCAACACACCAAAATTTCGTAGACCCCATAGGATCTTAGAGTAAAATTCAATGTCGATTTAGCCATGTCCATCTGTTAGGTAAAAATCCCCATATAATAATACCTGTTGATATTCAGAGTTTTGACCTAATTTCCAACAAAATACTCGCAAACAGTATTCAATCGGCTACAATACACTTCGGTTAGTTTACAAAATATTCAATACTATCATATACCCTCCACTTCGTCGGCGAAAATTTCACTTAAAATTTTAGATTCTTTATAACAGTTCGTGTTAAGCTTTTTAAGTACCCAAACTACACAATGTGTTAAGTTTGACAATACTTTTAAAACAAAACTTTATACATCGTACTAAATTTTCAGAGACCATGACCTCTATGACAGATTTCGGGATTCCAGCTCTATTTAACCCTTTACCCAATACCAAATTTAGTACCATTTAGTACATTTCCTACAAAAATAAGGGACATTTCAAAAACCACCACCATATCTTAACCAAAGATATCAACAGTGACTTTAATATAAATCTCAGGATTTCAGCTCTATCCCTTCACCCAATACCAAATTGAGTACAGTTTATTATATTTTGTGATTCGAGCTTCGTCTCTTCACCCAATAACAAATTTAGTACCATTTAGAACTTTTCGTACACATATGAGTCGCATTACCAAACCACGGCCAAGTCTCAAACACAGATACAATCAGAAATTATTATTTTTTTAACTTTATCTCTATCCCTCACCCAATACCAAATATAGTACCATTCAGTACTTTTCGTACAATTATAGTACACATTTCCGAAACCACCTTCATAAGTCCAGGCTAAGACATGAATAGCGACCCTAATACCAAATTTCAGATTTCAAGCACTATTTACGCAATACCAAATTGTACCAAATATTTTGTACACATTCCCATACCCACCTCTTTATCACAAACCTACCACCAACAGGCATCCCAATACAACTTTTTAAAATTCCAGCTTCATCCGTTCACCCTTAACCGAATTGTATTAAATTTAGTACCGTTTAGTACACTTAGTTTGGGTTTTATTAGTGGTACAATATTTCATAACTACATACATTATATAGTCCAATGAAATTCCAAATTTCAGGATTCCAACTCTTTCGGTTTAAGTAATATTTAAATAGTACCAAATTTAGTAGCACTTAGTACATTAGTCCTACAATGCACTAGTAATTTTATTTCCAAATTTCAGGATTCTAACTCGATTGAAGTACGATTTCCCAAAACTACCTACTTTCCTCAGTCCGAGAATTCAATATTGAAATCGTAACCAAATCGAAATTGTACCACATTTAGAACCATTTGGTACTTTTCGTGCATATAAGCACACATTTCGACAACGTTCTCCACATCTCAATCCTACACTCTGCCAATAATGTTAATTTCAAAATTCAGGATTCCAGCTCCACCCGTTCCTCTAAATTCAAATTGCACTAAATTTAGTACCGTTTAGTACTTTTCGTGTACATAAGCACACACTTCTAAAACTACCTCCTTACATGGACTCTACTCTACTCCTCAATCTTAATTCCCATTCCGAATTTCAAGTTTTTAGCTCTAAGCGTTCACATGATACTAATTAATACCAAATGCGGTACATTTCGTACACTTATAGTGTGAATTTCCAAAACCCTTTAGTACATCCACCATACACTCCATCAATGACTCTCATTCCAAATGTAAGTGTTCTAGCTCTACTGCTTCGTCAAATACCAAGGGTACCATATTTAGTACCTTTTAATACTTTTCGAACCGTTCTAGTACGAATTAGCTATACTTCAAGCTATCATATATTTTCTATACTCTCATTCTACCTTAACGCCATTTTTACTTGTTTTTGGTATATATGGGGTTTTGAAGGGATTTACCCATGAATCTGACGAAATTTTGTTACTTGGGTTTGTATAAGTATGGCTCAGCCAAACATTGTTTTCACGTAATAAGCTATCATCTGATTCGAAGCGACGCCCGTTATTTTCTCATCGCTTCTGTAGTCGGCTAAACTTTTTCTGTTGAAGCATATCAACACCGGCGCTATTCGTTCAGTTCAGGGTTTCATGCAACAGCCTTTTATAGTATTCAAAAATTAATTCCAGAAACCTATCTCATTTTAGCTCCCCTCTCATTAATAAAAAATCATATTTTTTTTAATATTATTAATGTTTTTTATATACTCTAAATATATAATATTTATTTTTATCATTATTATTATGTGTGTTTTCTTGCATTTATGTTTTTCTCCATCAATGGATATACACATAGATTATTAAATTGAAGTGAAACTAAATTTTGAAAGGAAAATATTTTATCCTCTAGGATTAAAAAAAAAAATCATAATAATTATAGTGTTCACTAACATTTAGTACTAAATTCACTAAATACAAAGTAAACAAAGACGCTGTAATGGAAGTATAATGAATTAAAAGTACCCTGGTTCGGGCCACTTTTCCTTCTGCTTGCTGTCTGTTGAGTGTGGGGGGAGTGTGAATGCATGTGTTTAAGGTGTGTGTATGTGTGCAGGTATGTATGCAACTTAAGTTAAATATAAACGATGATAGTCATTGGCACCAAATGCACAATTACATTTGGGACATTTACGCTGTCTCGTCTCATAGCGTGTCCGCAAACAATCGTAACAAAAGACATGGAAACATTTCGACAGCACAGCATCCTTGCGCTTAACCTTGCAGGAGGGACACGTGAGCGTCTCCTTGTATTCTCTAATCTCTTCGAGCATAACTTCATCGATTGTGGTACCGGCCATTTCAATTTTCTTCATACGCTCTGCTTTGCGTTTGAATTGGGCCAATTCTTCTTGCAGCCGTTTCGTTTTGTACGCCTCCGCTTCCAGAGAGCTGGTCTTTTCGGCCACCACCTGTTGAGCCTCCTTCATTTGGGCATGATACTTCTCTAAATGCAGTTTGAGATCTGCCGCCGATTGTGCCGACTCAATTGCCTTGCGTTTATGCATTTCCATGGCCTGCTGCCGCAGTACAAGTTCCTTTTCAATAGCCGCAACAGTGGCTTGCAGACTACGTTCTTTCTCCTCCAGCTTCCGCAGAACTATGTGCATGGCTTCTATTTGAGTATCTCTGGTAGCCATTTGATCTTCCAGAATTTGTTTTTCTTCACGCAATAACTTGTGCATTTGATTGGCCTTAATGCGCTCCGACATCAATTTAAAATTGGCATCGTCCTTCTCGCGCAGCTGTTGTATAAGTCTTGAGTTTTGTTCCTGCATATCTTCAAAGGCTTGCCCAGTGACTTCCATCTCGTTTAGCAGGGCCTCCTCCTCATGGGAGCCCACAAACGGTCGTGCATAGTTTGGCCCACCCGGACCCCAGGCATTATCTGGAGGTTTTTGACTGGCCACCTGTTTCTGCAGTTCATATTTCTGTTCTTCCAGTTGCTTGATTTTGCGTAGGGCTTCTTCATCGGCAAGTTTTTTGCGCTCCTCACGTTTGCTTTCCTGTAGCTTTTTTAATTGTTGGCGTAGCTCTTCGATTTCGGATTTCAACTTTTTCTCTGTAGCCATCAGTTGGACTTTGTCACGTTGATCCTTGGAAACACCTTTGTACATGTCGAGTAGTAGTTTCATTTCCTTTTGATCGTTTAGAGCTTTCCTGCAAAGGCGTTAGATTTGAGTAAATAAAATAAAACAATCAACTATTGAATCAAAACAACTTACTTTAGCTGGGCTTTCAGATCGCGCACCATTTCAGACTCTTGAGTTTTAATATCCTTCGCTTTCTGGGCATCCTTGGCGTCCTTTTCCTGCTTGATGACAGCAGCACCTGTTCCAGAGGCCCCGGTGGGCGTGGAACCGGCTGCATTTGCCGCCGCGGCATCTTTCTTTTCCGGTCCACCTGGTGAGGATTGTTCTTTCTTAATGCCATCCTTTTGATCTTTGCTCAGATCATCATCCATTGTTTCATCTTCCGACTTTATATTGGCACTTCCCTCCTCTTTCACATTAAGACCCTCGTTCGAGGCACTGGTATTACTGCCCGAACCACCAGAGGACCCAGCAAATTCATCTTTGACTGTTGCTGCACCCTCTTGCTTGACATCATCCCCATTGGATCCCTGGCTGGGAGTATTCTGTTTAGTGCCCTCCAACTTGGCCAAAGCTTCCTCCAACTCTCTACGCAATTTCACATTATCAGCAGATGCATCTTTATACTTACGTTTGTAACGATATCCCTCACCCTTCAACTGGGCATTGTGATTTTGCAACGACGTAATCAGATGACGCATCTCCCGATTAATGGGGGCCGTTTGTTCGTTCGCCGCCATATTTTGTTCATATTCAATGCGTAAGGCTTCGTATTCCTTGCGTATCTGTGCCAATACATCTTCCATTTGTATCATTTCACTGCGTACCTTTTTCTGGGCAATCAGCTCTTCGCTTTCCATTACCTCAATTTGCCTCAGATGTTGATTCTTACTGGTCTGTAATTGATTACGGGTCTCGTCCAGCATAGTCTTGATTTGCATGGATTCATTGTACAGAACAGAGAATTGAGATTGTAGACATTTGTATTCGGTTGTTTCGACAATAACCGATTCGGGAAGTTGACGAATCTGTTGAGAAATAAAAGAAGAAAAAAGGTTTTAATTCAAGGATATTTTTTTAAGAATGATGAAGGTTTATATATTCTTTTTTAAGAACTATCATAGGCATTTTATAGACACTATCATGATATAAACACAAATTTGGTTAAAATCTGAATCAAGAACAGTAGTTCAAACACTATTAGCGCTTTAAGCGTATATTAGTAACGTAAACATTTATCTTTTGATTCATGGTTTTAAAAACAGCTTCCAGAGACTATTTACGTCTCAGTTCTGAATATTTTAGGATCCATTTGCAGATACCAATGGGGACTCGATTATTGATTTCTTAAGAACATATTTCATTTTTTAAGAATAGTTATATTTCAGAATTTTTGGAAATTAGTTGGGGAATTTTTTAGGCCTGTTTTGAGGGACAAGCTTTGCCTTAAACGTTGGTTGCTCAAGAACAGTTTTTAGGGGCTATTGGAGTCTTTAAACGGAGGTTTTTAAAAGCATTTCAGGATATATTATGGTCTTAATAGTGGATATATTTTAAAATCATTTTCAGAGCATCAATCGAAGACTTTGAGGAACACTTTCAAAATCTAATAGAACCACAATCGTGGTTTTTACGATAGTTTTAGGGAGGTATTTTGAAAATTTAGAACAGTGTTAAGAGCCTTGACAACATTTTTAGTTCAGTTGTGGCTTTATAAAAATATGTCACAGTATTTAGCTTCTTTAATTTATTTTTGAAGTTTTATTTAACAGTCCCTTTCTTGCGCATAAAAACGTTCCTCTGTAAATGCGTTTGCTTATTTTTCCTCTACTGAAACTTCATTGACATTTCTCGATACTCCCCATATACTTACATCCATTTTCAGCTTCTCTACTTCCTTCAGAGTTTCTCGATGTGTGGCATGCAATTTATCCAACTCCTGCAGGCGATTATTGGCCAATTCACGATATTCCTCCAACTCCTTTTGTAGATCCTCAACCTGATGGCTACTGACATGGGCATGCCCCGAACCTTTCGACGAAGAGGAACTCTTGTTGGGATCACCATGCATTTGATGATAAGCTTTTAGCTTTTCTATAGCCTCTGCCAAATGATTTTCTAATTTATCATTACGACAATGGATTTTCTCCAAATCATATTGCAATTCATCAATTTGATTTTTAAGTTCGGCATTTTCTGTTTCTTTTGCCGTCAGAGCATCTTGATATTCCTTCATTTTTAGTGACATTGTATGGAATTTTTCATGAAGCGATGTATTTAGGTTTTGTAAACTACGATTTTCGGTCATAATTTCAATGTGATGCTGCTTGAGGGTTTCCTCGATATTGGGCAAAGCATTGTTGGTGGCAGAGTCGGTTTGTGATTCTTCGCCTGCACTTTCAGCCGCAGCACCAGCGGCAGAAGCCGGCGGTTGGGGTTCTCCCTTCAAGGCCATTGTTATTTTTTCATTTCTTTGCATAACACGATCGATGACCTGGACAATTTTGGCCACAGCTCGCTTTGAGACTTGTACACGATTTGCCAATTTATCATCCAATTCTTCCTTGTCCCATGTTGACAATTGGGTCAGGAATGAAGTGGTGACCTCATTTTCATTTCGATTTTCCAATTCATCTGCCGTTTCGGCATCGAATCTTTGCAATAAAACGCGTATGTCTTCATTCAACTGATTCCAATAACGATTGACGACATTCAGTACGGCATCATCTTGGGTTTGTCGCTTCTCAAGCTGTTCTATGCGATGCCTTAGCTCAGCTTCTGTACGCATACGTTGCTCTATGCGTTGGGCTAGCTTTTTATTTTGAAATTCTAGTACTTTGATGTCCATTTCTTCCAAAGTGGACACGGGGCCAATCAAGTGAGGCTCGAAGTGAACCTTTTTAATTGGTGGCTGGCCAAGATTTGAGCTGGCAGCGGAGCCTGCAGAGCCACCACCACCGCTGGTGTCGTCAGCAGCACGTTTCGACATAATGCTGCAGGAAAAGAGGATAAAAGTAGAGCATTTAGTAAAAATTAGTGGAAAAGGTGTAAAACATTACCACAATTTGGAAAATATCTTTAAAAAGGCAAGGGAAATAAAAAATGCATAAGTTTTTCTCAATTTTATCAAATAAACATGTTGAAACGTAATGAGTTTTTATGAAGTGGTGTTTTGTGTATTTTTTCGTACGCCGTGTTCTATATAATATTAAATATGTGTAAATTGTATAATATACTTACATTTGTTGTAATCAAATGTTTAATTATCTCTTATTTATTAAAATAATAAAAATTGTAAAAATCTGTCTATCAAGAAATATGCCGAAAAAATATGTATATGTGTGAGTTGTTTTGACATTAAGAATGAGGCGTTTTTACATTGCCCGACGTTCTTACACGGATATTTAAACTCAATAAGAATGGCGACGTAAGGCGTATTGCGGCTAGCGTCTTTAAAACGAGGAAATACTGAATAAAGACGCATTTTTATAAAAATGTAATTGAAAATAAGCTTCATAGGAAAGGAATACTTAAATAATCTGCAAACAATTTGCATTAGGGGGCATTTAAACTATGTTTCAACCACATGACCAAAAAATTTTGATGACAAATTTAAAAGAAAATTAGACATCCTTTTACTTCCGTAAGCCTATCTAAAAACTACGTATGCTGTCAAAATACACAATTGCGATTTAAAAAAAGTTAAATCACAATTGTTTAATCACTACTACGTTGTTTTTTTTTTATTATTTTTTTATAAATATGTGCCATAAAGCGCTTATTTGGCTGGCTTTTTTTTGGTTTTAGAAAGTGAATGGCTTAAGCCAGCCAAATAAGCGCTTTATGTATTTCCACCTTTAGACTTCTTGTCAAATCTTATGTGGACCTTGACTAAAAATGTATAATAATAAAATAAAAAGCGTAAAGGTGACGGTACATAAGCAGCTTGGCATCATGGCTAGTCGTAAAGGGACACGACGGCAAAATTTGAATGCGGCCTTTATGATATGTCTCAAAATATGTAATGCGAAAACTTCAAGCTATTTATGTACTTACACCTTAAAGGTGTAGATACAAAAGCAGCTTGGCATCATGACTAGGCATATCAATGTAAAATTGTAAGGAAAAGCGACGCAGGATTCGAGTGCTGCTCTGGCATCCCTTTACGATACTAGTTTTGCAATTTTCTTTGATATCATAAAGAAAAATCATTTATCATAGCACAAACTTGTACATTCTAGCAGTTCGGAAACAGATCAATACTTTAATGTTCGAAAAAACAGCTGATTTTATTTGTTCTCATAATTCGGTATGGAGCGAATTAGTGTGAATGGGAATTCCCACGACATTCTATTTTGTGAATGCATTAAGCATTCCCTTTGTGAATGGGAATTCGCAGTCCCTTTGTGAATGGGAACTCCCATTTATTCTGTTATAGGGGTGATTTGATTTGGTGATAGGATATTATTTGCGGACACACGTTTATCGACACTTCGTCCCTGTGATATTTCTCGATTATGCTCCCCCAGCATTTAATCACCCGTTGAACCCCGTAAATTAAAAATACACATATATTTTGCTAAATTGGAATAAATTTTGTATATTTATTTACGTAACTGAAATCGGAAACTACACAAATTATTCAAATCAATGGTTCCACGTTTAAAAAGATTGATATTTCAAAGCTTGACGTATTGTCATGCAATCTACTTCATCAATCTTTATCGAATTTGCTTTTATATTGATTTCCTCTTCCTGCATGACCTGGACATGCATCAGGTAACGCAGCGATGCCTTATTCTCCTGCACCTTGGCATTCAGTTTACACAGAGATGCCTTCAAGGCTTCCAACTCGTGATAGAGAGCATCTTGTACTTCGTCGCATGTCAATTCAACGCCCGGGCGTGTAGCACGATTACCCAGACGCGTTAAACACAACTGTTGAGCACGATTTTTATCGCATATTTCCTTTTCGAGTAGTTGCAGGTTTTGCTGAACTTCATGTATGTGATTCATGGTGTCGTTGTGTTTATTCTCCAGGCATGCTTTAACATGTCTCTGTTCGGCAATGCGATGGGCGAAGGCCTCATTTGTGCGATCCGTTTGATTTTGCATATCTTCGCAGACTTGTTTCAGCAGCAAATCGACATAGGCTCGCAGTTGAGCTGCCGAATTTAGTTCTCGGGCATTGGTTTCCAAGTTTTTATAGGTTGTATGTTGCCATTCACTCAGAGAATATTGGCTGAAAAGAGAAAAGTTAGAGAAATAGAGCAACTTTTTATGCACCTCATGGGAAAGGGTCAAAGTTTCGAATAATCCAAACGATCATAAAATCCGAAATAAGCATCCGGTTTCTTCAAATTACACACATCGCAATATTTTTGTTCTCCTTCGGATACCTCCCCACAAAGGGATCAAAATGTTGAATATTCATGAAGCTCAAAAAACATGAAATTAACATCTGATTCCATTCGGACTTGGCACATCTCAATATTTCCATAAATATAAGATCTGTTATAAAGATGCTGGAAATCGGACTATTCCTTCTGGTACCTCCCCCACAAAGAGTCAATGTTTTGAATAATCAAAACGATCATAAAATCCGATATAAGTATCCGATTTCCTTCAAAATACAAACATCGTAATATTTTTGTTAACCCAAGGTCTGGTGTGAAGATGGAATATGTCAGTCCACTCCTTCGTGTAACTCCCCCACAAAGGGATCAAAATTTTGAATATTCAATAAGCTCATAAAACGAAATTAAAATCCGATTAGATTCAGGCTTGGCACATCTCATTATTTCCGTAAACAAAAGATCTGTTATAAAGATGTTAGATATCGGACCATTCCTTCTGGTACCTCCCCCACAAAGAGTCAAAATTTCGAATAGCCAAAACGATCATTAAATCCGAAATAAGCATCCGGTTCTCTTCATATTTTACACATCCCATTATCTCAACTAACACAAGATCTGCTGCGAAGATGGAATATATCGGTTCACCTCCCCCCAGAAAGACTCGAAATTTTGAATATTCATGAAGCTCATAAAACACGAAATTAACTTCCGATTCTATTCAGATTTGGCACATCTCAATATTTCTGTCAACACAAAATCTGTTATAAAGATGGTAGAGATCGGCCCATTCCCTCTGGTATATATCGGTCGACTCCTTCAGTTACCTCCCCACGTATGGTTCAAGATTTTGAAAAACAAAACGCTCAAAGAAAGCGAAATAAGCATCCAACTCTCTTCAAATTTCCCACATCCAAATGATTTTGCTAACGCAAGATCTGTTGTGAAGAAGTCGGCGATTCTTTACAACTTGCCTTGACCAGAAATCTGATTTATCGAAATTTAAGATTTCGCATAAAATTGGATGTAAATGTTCGATTTCCTTAAATTCTCCAAAATATTTCAAAATATATTTACCAATGATGATGGGCCAAATCACTAGCTCCCATCTCCCTCTGACTTCCACGCAGCGTCAAATTTTTCTCATCAATCATCAGCGACTTATCCTTTTGCGAGAGATCTTTATCCAATGAATACATTGTGGCACGCAGTCTACGCAACTGTTCATTGGTCTCCTTCAGAGCCTTATCCATAAGACACTGACAGCCCTTGATAACTTTCAGCTCGCAGCGCAAAGAACGATCCACTTCATCTTCACACAGATCCACTCCCAAACGTCCCTCACGCAATACCAAACAGCGCTGGCAAATCGCCAAGGATTTCTCCTTCAAAAATCCAATGGCATTTAAAATACGCATCCGATAGGTATTCAATGCCTCATCCTCCAGCAGGGCTGTCTTCTTCTGTTTATTCAGCTCATCGCAGAGAAAACGAATTTCACTGGCCCTCTCCCGCATTTGATGTTCCACTTCGCGTTGCCAGTTTCGGGTGGTGTCATTCACATCGTCCATGACCCGACGCGATTCCCTGGAAGAACAATAATTTTCACCATTTCCAATAGATTTCATAGTCACCCTGACTCACTCCATAATACGTTCGGCCAAACGTTCCTGATCACAGGTTATACGCAGCTTAACCTTATTATTGAAATCCCAGTCCTCATCGGAATATTTGGGTGGTAACCTAGCCATGGGTCCTGCATTGCAACCGGTCAAGTGAAGGCCATTCAATCGTTTTGTTCGCATACTGTTCAACATTTTGTTAATAATTTGATTTTAAGAAATTTGCGATTGAGGATACGAAGTTATCTATTCGAATGACTTTTCTTGAATCCAGAAAAATCAAAAAATTCAAATCAAAGTTTTGTTTGGTATTCAATTTTCATAATGTCACCATAACTACAAAACACTTGGGCTGCTTGCAACTCCCCCCTCTCTGTCAACAATCTATAAATAGAGCAATTTATGCTGCTGCTACTGGTAGTGGTGGTGGTGCTGGTTAATTTGGCTTTCCCTTTTCCTGTGGTTGTAGGTGAAAGGTATGAATTGTGCATGGATATTTGCAAAAAAAGAGAGAAGTAGTCTTAACCCTTTGGGAGGCGAATAAAATAACATTTCAAAGGTCTTACGATGATAAAAGAAAATTGTTTAAGATTTGGAATGGAGTGAGCGAGGATAAAGGTGAAAATACATAAAACGCTTTTTTGAATGGCTTAAGTCATCGGCTGGCTTCTTCGGAAAAGATCAAAGGAGCGAAGGGCCAAAATCGAACTAAGTCAAACTAAAACTCCATTGTTCCTCTACGAAGAAGCCAGCCGATGACTTAAGCCAGTCAGAAAAGTTTTATGTACTCTCACCTAGGATTTCTCTCATGGGGATGCCTGCAAAATTTTTTCCAATAACCTTCCCATATTTGGAAATAATGTCTGCCATGGATATTTCGTTCGGCATAGATATATTCACATAGAGAATCGGAGGAAACAAATTCTTACAACCGCACTTATAAAAATGTTTATCTCTCTCCATCGATATGCGTTCGCTTTAGGCAACTCCAGACAAAAACCGAGGTAACTGATGAGGATGTCTGACTGGCGCCCAAACACACCCACCAAGTGTTTGGGCGCAATTCAGACGTCGAATTCTAAAACAAGATGATACGGCCAAAACGTGCCTCATCGAAATAACGGTTTTAGACCCTAGGTCTCTTTTGACCAAATCCGTTTCAGGACAGTCGAACTAGCGATGTCCGTTCGTCTGTCTGGCTGGCTGGTACCCACAATAACTTTCGAAGAGAGGGTCCGATTTGATTCAAAACATCATTCCACTCCTTCTGGTATCCTAATATTTGCATCAGCGCTATGTCAGATGCGAAAATGGATAATGTCGTTCCACTCCGTCAAGTACCACCCCCAAAAATGTTCAAAATTTTGAATAGCCAAAACGATCATAAAATCCGAAATAAGCATCCGGTTCTCTTCAAATAACACAGATCACAATATTTTCGTTAAGCTACAGTCTGGTGTGAAGGTGGAATATATCGGCCCACTATTTCTGGTACCTCCCCTTTGTTCGTAAATGAACAAAGGAGTTTTAGGTTGACCTAGTTCGATTTTGGCCCTAGGCTCCTTTGTTCATTTCCGAAGAAGCCAGCCGATGACTTAAGCCAGCCAAATATGCGCTTAATGTATTCCCAGCTTAACATCCGATTCGATTTAGGCTTGGCACATCTCATTATTTTCATAAACACAAGATCTGTTATAAAGATGGTAGAGATCGGACCGTTGCCTCTGGTACCTCTCTAAACACTTGGTGGGTGTGTTTGGGCGCCAGTCAGACATCCTCATCAGTTACCTCGGTTTTTGTCTGGAGTTGCCTAAAGCGAACGCATATCGATGGAGAGAGATAAACATTTTTATAAGTGCGCAATTCAGACGTCGAATTCTAAAACAAGATTTACAAATCTCGTAGTGCTAATCAGGGAATTCTGCTTCCAAAAGATGGTTACATATATATTTTATAGATATCCGGTTCGATAAGTTTAATTGGACTTGTTGCCTCACATAACTTGCCGTCTCCATGCACTGTGCTATGCAGTGCAAAAGTATTCAAAACTCGAGTTGGGTAATCTAGTCACTAAACGGGTCGATATTATTCGCTCCTTTCCTCAGGGTGAGTTAGGTCCTTTAGTTCCTTTTTAATTCGGTCTTTCCATTCAGCTCAATTGTCCCATCCTACTTTATCGTTCCTTCTTTCTAAATAGTAAAGCAATGTGTGAACTAACTGTAGTAGATGAAGATGAACGAACGAGATGTATATATTTCGTATCGTTCCTTCTACGGAGTGACTCGTTTGAACTAGTTAATTCCGGAACGACCCAAGTCTATTCATACAGCCTATGACAAACATTTCTGTATGCAGGTCCACGTCTCCATACAACGGTACCTCCGATATTCGGTATTTTGATGATTTTAACGACATATTTTCGAATGGTTTCAAATTTCGAATTCGAGGTTTGTAATGGGTACTACAGCATATGCCAAAAATTTGGAATGTAGGTTATTCGCCAACATTTGTTTCAAATTTCGTTTTTGGAGTTCTAAATGGGTACTACAACCTATGGCAAGAAATTTCGTATGCAGGTCCACGTCTTCGTATAGCCCCCATATTTCTATACCTCCCGATATTCGGAGTGTTGATGATTTTCAACGGAATCATTTCAAAATTTTGTATTGGAAGATCTAAATGGGTACTACAACCTATGCCTGAAAAATTTCCTATGATGGACCACGTCTTCGTACAGCCTCCATATAACGTACCTCCCTTTATTCCATATTTTGATGATTTCAAATTTCGTATTTGAAGATCTTAATGGGTACTACAATCTATGGCAAGAAGAATTCGTATGCAGGTCCAAGTCTTCCTATAGCCCCCATATTAACGGTACCTCCTGATTTTCGGTATTTTAACGATTTTAGCGATATTATTTACCGGAATTATTTCAAATTTCGTATTTGTAGTTCGTAATGGGTACAAACAATTTTGTATGCAGGTCCACGTCTGTATATAGTCCCCCTATAACGGTTTTTATTTAAGTTGTAGTTTTCGTTTTTTTTTTAACTTTGTTACCTGTTTACATGTTTTTGGCTTAAGTCATCGGCTGGCTTCTTTGTAAAATAACAAAGAAGTTTTAGGTTAACTGAGTTCAGTTTCGGCGCATCAGGTATATTTGCTCACTCCTTTGTTCTTTTATAAAAAAAAAACCAGCCGGTGACTTAAGCCATTCATAAAAGCGTTCTATGTATTCTCACCTTGAGACCTGGCAGTGGGTGCTTCCTCATTACAATAGTGGACAACCTACATGAGAACACGAAGGATCTTCCTGTATGTCAACATAATCTTTAGGAGTCACTTAAACTATCATTTGATAGAACTGGTAGAACTCCTCCATTCAGGCATGTCAGAAAGGACCAACTCTGTCCATAGAGTGATGTAAAATGCTATAAGAGAGAGGCTCTAAATCTAGAAGCACATCATACAGGTTTGAGAAGTATTCATACTGATGCATACAACGTGGAACACTCCGAGACCAACCCCATCCATTGGTACTTTCTCCTCAATTAGCATTGGGCGCCAATTGATGAAAATGTGCACTACGTCAATGGCAAAACTTGTGTATACCCTCAGCCATATGGCTACAGATGTCAAAACGTTGGTCTATTTGGACCAAAGGACAAAGGACATTTGGAGTCGATTTAGGTTTGTCCATCCGTCCGTCTGCTGGCTGGCTGGTGCGCACCATAACTCTAGAAGGGAGTATCCGATTTGATTCAAGCTTGGTACATCTTAATGTTATTGTGAAACTTAGATCGAATTCGGAGATAGGCAACACTCTTCTGGCGGCTCACCCACAAAAGGTCAACATTTTAGGATCATTCAATTTTGTGCAAACTTCGACAATCTCAATATTTTTGTCAGTGCTAGGTCAGGTGTGAAAATAGAAAATATCAGCTCAATCCACCAAGTACCTTCCTCACAAAGAGTCAAAATTTGGGATAATTACAAATCTTACAAAATGTGAAAGTCCTTGAAGAGTCCGATTACATACATCTCAACGCAAGATCTAGTATAAAGAAGGTTAGAAAGGACCACTACTTCTGGAGGTACACACAATGAGTCAACATTTTGAATAACCACAAAGCTCAAGCTCAAACTTAACTTATCCCAATATTTCTTTCAATCTTTCTTTTGAAGATGAAATATTTGCGTCCCTACCTTCTGGTACCTCCCACACAACGGGTAAAAATTTTGTATAATTATGACTCTCATAAAAAATCGATATAAGAATTCGATTATTTTCAAATTTCATTAACATAAGATCCGGTGTGAAGATTGTAAATATGAAACCACACCTTCTGACACTTTTCCCATTTGCTGAGGGTATACATCTGTCGGGAAACCCGACTGATCCTTTAAAATTTGTTTCATTACAAAATATTGTGGTAAAAATCACATATTTTTTTAACTTTTTTGTTAGTCGCATGAAATTTAAACCACTCCAACATGCCTGCATACCAATGGGTTAATACATGTTGTATTGATTATACAACATAACTATGTATTTGGTTGCCAGGATAAGTTATGTTTTGTTTATGCTGGAATGTTCGCATTGTTATGGTTATCATAACGAGGCATGCCTTCACGTTTCCGTTATTGGGTGACATTCGGTGAATGTTCGTCGTCCGTCCTGCCCCAACAAAACCCATGCAATTTCCAGGTATGCGTGCCTGCCAAATAGTCCAATCATGAGGGGTTTCCTAAAAGAATACATCATTATCTTTCATTCAACCGCACAAGACCACACAGTTATATATTTTTTCAACATTTTTCTTCAATCTTATTCATTATTCTTGTATTAATCTTTGAATATCATCGTATATTTGTTTTCATGTTTCAAATTGAACTTAAATTTAAACTTATAGTTTGGTTTTGTTACATCAGCTTATATTTAAAATTACATACATAGGGTTTGTTTAGGTATTTTGTGTGTGTTTTTTTCAATTTCCACTTTCATTTTCATTCAAAATTTAATTTTATTTTAATACCGAACAGTTATACTTTTCTCAACATTTGCAACATTTTCCCGTTCTTGTCATTGTGACGAAACCAAGGGAATAAACCAACATCAATATGCGTAGCATTGGATTTTTGTTAATAATAATATTGTTAATTATTATTAAATATTTGATAATTAAGATTATGTATGTGTATAAAAATGTACAATATATCTGTACAGGGTGAGATGAAAAAAACGGCAACTAACTTCAGACTGCTGTCATTTCTAAGCCACTCGTCCGACAGCTGTCAAGAGACAGCTCATTATATTGTTTACAAGCGCTCAAAAGCATTTTGGTGAGAATTTTCCAAAAAAAAAGTTATTCGTGATGGAATTCAAGCGTGATAGTGTGCTTTCTTTATATTTGGCTGGAAAACCACAAGTGGCTATCGTTAGAGCACTCCAGCATCTCGTATCTCGTATGTATGTATCTCGTACCATCGCTCGTTACCGTGATACTGGTAGCGTTGCCCGACGTCAAGGAAGTAGAGAAAAGGGCAACATCAGGGCCTCAATTCTTGTTCTATGAAAATGTGAAATGAAAACTTTTATAGAAGAAAGAAATGTCAAATGAAAAATATTATCAAGGAAATATTTTTCATTTCATATTTTCATAGAACAAGAATCCAGTCCCACAGAAGTAAAGAAGCGACTTGATCGATCACCGCCCGCGTCGCAGTGGCCCAAATTGGCTCGTGAGCTGAACATATCGCAATATTCCATTCGGCAAATATTGAAAGAAAATAGACTCAAAAGAGCTAAAGAGTAGCTTTGCTTGGCCGAAAGTGTTGAACTGCCAAATTTGGTTTTCTCCGTCTCCGATAAGAAAATATTCGTTGTCCAGCAGTTTGTAAACAAACAAAATGATCGTGCTTACTTGCCAAAGAGGTCAGCTGAAAATGTGCACCTTCGGTTGGCCACCAGAACTCAAGCGCCGGCCATGGTGATGGTGTGGGCCGCCATAACAGCCGATGATGAATCGGCCGATGGTTGCTCTCCGCTCGCATCAGAATAAATGTCGAATATTATCGCGAAAATATTCTGGAGGGTGTATTAAAGGCTTGGGCACGCAAACATTTTGGCCACAGGTCTTGGACATTCCAACAGGACTCAGAATGGTTACAAAATGAGGTTCCTCGCTTCATTTCCAGCGCACAATGGCCACCAAAATCTTCGGATACCAATCCGTTGGAATATTGTGTCTGGAGTATTTTGGAAAGCAAGGTTGGCACTAAAAAATACTAAAGTGTCGATCACCCCAATCAAGCGCTTTGATATTTTATTTGAAGTTTTTAATTGTTTGCTTGGCCAAAGCAAGTGGCATTTCTAGTTTTTTTTTTTTTTATTAATTTACAATTTATATTCATTGTTGTTGTTGTTAATTTGGTGTTGGTTTTGATAAGTTGGTTTTTCGGGGTTTTTTTATTCGAGTTTATTTCTTTCAATAAATTGGTGTTCAATAGATTAATGTTTTTGCTTTAACATTTCGGTTTGTGGTTGTTGTTACTTTTCTTTTGTTCTAGGGGGAAGAGGGGATACATTTTGTCACCTATATATTTTAGTTTTGGTTTTTTTCATTTAGGCAGTGTAAATTTTTTACAATTGTTATTTTTTCCTTTTTATTTGTTTTCATTTGTTTCAGTTTTAAATTTTACTTAATCAGTTCATTTCTTTTGGGAGAACAGAAATTAAAAGATAATTATTAGTTTAAAAAAAAAATAATAATAATTAAAATAAAAAGAGAAAAAATAAACGTTCTAATTAAAAAAAAAAACTCTTTTAAATGTTTTGGGAATGGAGTGCTTGACATATTTTCTGTAAAAATCCCATATCCTAGAATTGGGCTTCAAATGAATCCATATTTCCAGAAATTCTTAAAAACAAATTCCAATATCAAAGAACCATGGTACAATAATTACAAGGTAGGGCAGAATGATTAAATATGAAAAAATGAATCCAGAATCTAGAGTTTTGTTACTTCAAATTTACTAATAACAAGTAACAAAGCTGTAAGTTCGGCCCGGCCCTTCACCATTTGGAAAGATTTAGGCAATTTTCAAAAAAAAAATCCGTTAAAAATTCTGTTAAAATCTTAAAAATACAGAATGTAGCCGTTATACTAGAGTCTTTACAACGACGTGGACCTGCATAGGTAACTTTTGTCATAAGTCATTACAAAATTCAAGGCGAAACTCGAAAAAAATCGGTTAATAATGTAGCTAAAATCATCAAAATACCGAATATCGGGAGGTACCATATTGGGGCTATACAAAAACGTGGGCCTGCAAAGACAATTTTCTGTCATAGGCTGTAGTATCCATTACGCATTTCAATTACCAATTTTATAACAATTTCGGTGAATAATGTCGCTAAAATCATATAAATACCGAATATCGGGAAGTATCGTTATATGGGGGCTATACAAAAACGTAGATCTACATGCAATGTTCCGCCACCGGAGCTAGAACCCACTTTAATTTCAAATACCAATTTTTAGACAAATCGGTGAAAATCATCAAAATATCGAATATCGAGAGAGAAAATAATAAATAAAAAATTAATTTCTTTATCTAATATAGATAAAAATATTGGTATGGGCAATATTACAAGAAAATCGAACATTTTTAGCCAATTTTATGGGAAATCATTCTAATTTCATATTCATCTCAGGTTTCTGGTTGAGAAAAATATTGAGATATAGCAAGTTGTAAAGAATCGCTGGCTTGTTTCGCATGTTATGACAGATGAAAAGTATTGAAAGTTGTGACGTTTTGTGAGTGAGGTACCAGAAGGAGTCCACAGATATATATCATCTGCAAAAATGTTTGGATATGTGGAATTTGAGGAGAGTTGGATGCTTGTTTCTCTTTCTTTAAGCGTTTTGTTTTTCAAAATCCTGAACCCTATGTGGGGGAAATAGTCCGATCACTACCATCTTTATAACAGATATTGTGTTGATGTGATATATTGAGAAGTGCCAAGTCGGAATGGAATCGGACATTTATTTCGCATTTTATGAGCTTCATGAATATTCAAAATTTTGACCCTTTGTGTGGGAGAGGTACCAGAAGGAGTGCACCGATATATCCCATCTTCGCAGCAGATCTTGTGTTAGTAGAAATAATGGGATGTATGAAATATGAAGAGAACCGGATGCTTATTTCGGATTTTATGATTTTATTTTTTTATGGGGAAGAAGTTTACCGATATTGCCCATCTCCGAACTCGATCCAAGATTGATAATAATATTACGATGTACCAGGTTTGGATCAAATCGGATGCTCCCTTCGAGAGTTATCGTGCGCACCTGCCAGCCAGACAGACAGATAGATGGACATTGCTAGATCGACTCCAAATGTCCTGAAACGGATTTGGTCCAAAGAGACCCAGGGTCTAAAACCGTTATTATTTTGATGAGGCACGTTCTGTCCGTATCAAATTATATATGCCCTATATCGCCATGTGGCGGAGTGTATAAAATAAAAAATGCAATATTTAATGCTTATTTGACATTTTTCTCACAATTATAAAATTTAAGAGAAAATCGCAAAAATGATTTAAGCTTCTGCAACTCCTCTACCTATACTACACTTCTATTGAATTCGTCGTACTTTTTTCATGCCTTCAGTCTAAAAATGAGATTGAAATAATATATATCACAGATTCACAGATTTATTATTCATCATTACCTTAAGAATTCGTCAGATTTTCTTTTTACCAAAAGAAAACCAATTTGTCAACAAAGGATTTGAGAAAAGACATAAGACATATCTCGTCTTCATTGTACCATGATTGCATATACATATTAAGAAAGTTAACCCGACAGAAAGCTCGATTACAAGCATACCGATACATATTTATAGTATCATGGTCAAACCAAACTAAAAACCGAGTTTTTGGACTACATGTTTGAAAATTATCGTCACACTCCAACTCCACAATATATATTTTTTTAATTTGTACTTTAAAATAAATTGTTTAAACTCAAAATTAAAAAAAAATAAAAAAAAAACAAAAATATTGAATTATTTTACTTTTCATGAGTTATGCTAAATTGTTCTATTTTTGTTTCTGTTTCATTCATTTTCTTAATTTGTCGAGGTAATTTTTTTACTTTTTTTATTTCATTAACAGTAGTTGCTTGCTTTGTTTTCTTTTTGTTTTTGGTTACATTTCTTCGTTTAAATGAAGTTGTTGTTGTTGTTTTTCAAGTCCCGGGCTTTTATTTCACTAGTACTTTTTATTTTGTTAATTTATTTTTTTTTTGTTTTTAATTTTTTAATTCGGTTTGTAGAACATCATAAAAAAGTGTATTTCAGTCCCTTAAGTTGTTTTCTTTTTTGTTTTTCATTTGTTTGTTCAAAATTAAACATAATTGAGATATATATGTATATTATTCGGTAGCAAAAAAATTATTATTTGGTGGTTGTGATAATATTGTGTTTTTTAGTTTTTTTTAAGAAAATATAAGATATTGCTCCTAGATCTTCTTTCTCTTTGCAGTGAGTTTCAAGGTACACAAGCTGTTGCATGATTTTGCTTAATTTGTTTGTTAATTTTTGTTTTTGTAATTTAAATAAAAAATATCCAAATAAAAAATGTTGAAAATTAAATAGTTATTTAGCGCTTAGTTTTAGGAAAGATTTTGAGTTTTTTCTTTACGAAATAAGATTTTTGAAATTTTTGTGAACACGAAACCTACCCGAAAGAAAAAATACATCTTCCAGAGGGTAAGAAACAAGACAAATTGAAGCGTTTTGGTGGCAACCTCCATAGGTCTGAGTACGAACGATTCACACAGGAGTAAAATGAAAAGAAAAAATTACATTCTTTCCAAAATCTTGCTTAATTCAAATCATTAAAAAGCATATCAAAGCGGAGTGTCTTCAAAACCTTAGAAATTTAATTATCTGGAAGAATTTTAATTGTGTGAACGAAACCGGCAAATATAAACATGTTTTTAAATTCGTAAAAAATGGGCATTGAAAATCCAAAATGTCTTATAAAGTGCGGTACTGTTTAAGAGAGATTTGAATTAAAAGTACAAAAAAAAAGTTTTTTTTTTTTTAATTCTAGAGCAAAATATCCCACAGTCTCTCAGCGGATGTCGAAAGAGTTTTTTTTACCAAACTTTCGCCATATGTGAAATAATTGTCAAAATGGGATGGATTTTGCTATATCCGGTTAAATTCAGCCTAGAAGCAAGTACTTCAAATGTGGTGAAAATTTGTTAAGATATATATTTTTTCGATTATCGACTATGATATCTCTCATATATTGGTCTGTCCCAGAACTGCAAGAATATCAAAGTTTTCACTAAGAAAAAAACAATTTTTCCTTTAAGACTAGTAAATTTTTGAAGGTACTGGAACAGAGCATATATATTTATCCGATTTCACGTTTATTTTTCAATAAATGGACAATATCAGCTCAGTTGGAGTGGAGCCGAGTTCCACCAAATGGAAACGCACGTCCATTTTTTATACATTAAACCTGAAATCGGATTAAGGATTTACAAGGTGAGGTGAAAAAACTTTAACCAACTTTAGACTGTTGTCATTTCGAAGTCACTCGTCCGACAACTGTTAAAATTATTCCAGTGACATCTCAGTATATTGTTTACAAGCGTAAAAAAACATTTTGGTGAGAATTTTCGGAAAAAAAATATTCGTGATGGAATTCAAGCGTGCGATTTTTTATATTTGGCTGGAAAACCAAAGTCGCTATTCTTAGAGCAGTTCAGTATTTAAATGTGAATAAATCTTTTGTATCTCGTACCATTGCTCGTTACCGTGATACTGGTCCGACGTCACGGAAATGGACGGAAGAAAACAGCAACATCAGCAGAAACAGTTCGAAAAGTAAAGAAGCGACTTGCTCGAAACCCGCGTCGAAGTGGCCGAAAAATGGCTCGTGAGCTGAACATATCGCAATATTCCATTCGGCAAATATTGAACAATGAGCTCGGGGTAAAGCCATTGAAATTCCAACAAGTGCAAGAACTTACACCGCAACTGAAAGAAAATAGACTCAAAAGAGCTAAAGAGTTGCTTTGCTTGGCCGAAAGTGGTAAACTACCGTATTTGGTTTTCTCGTCTCCGATGAGAAAACATTCGTTGTCTAGCAGTTTGTAAACGAACAAAATCATCGTGTTTACTTGCCAAAGAGGTCAGCTGAAAATTTGCACCTTCGGTTGGCCACCAGAACTCAAACGCCGGCCATGGTGATGGTGTGGACCGCCATAACAGCCGATTGTCGCTCTACGCTCGTATTAATCGAGCGTGCCATCAGAATAAATGCCGAATATTATCGCGAAAATATTATGGAGGGTGTATTTATTAAAGCCTTGGTCACGCAAACATTTTGGCCGCAAACCATGGACATTTCAACAGGACTCAGCACCATAGCACTCAGCACGCGCCACCCAAGAATGGTTACAAAAATGAGGTTCCGCCCTTTATTTCCAGCGCCCAGTGGCCACCAAAATTTCCGGATACCAATCCATTGGACTATTGTGTCTGGAGTATTTTGAAAAGCAAGGTTGGCACTAAAAAATACCAAAGTGTCGATCACCTCAAGCAAGCGCTTCGCCGGGAATGAGCCAAAATACCGCAGAGCACATTTTAAATTGAGGACATCTTCTACTCTTTTGGACCTTTTTAAGTTTTCGAGATCTGTAAGGAACCTGCAAATTGTTATACCACGCTTGACTCCTCTGTTGGAAAAATCCTTCTATGTAAGAATTGCTCGCATTTTCAACAATCTGCCACCTAATCTTAAGACATTCAATTCTTCCCTAAAATGTTATAGGCGTAAATTATATGCTCATTTCAATATTGTTTAAAATATATTCTTGTGTTAATTTGTTTTTTTCCTTGCATAGTTGATTTATCTAAATCTTCAATGAATTGTGATTCTTGCTAATCTTTTTTTTTTTTTTTTGTTATTTTTTTTAATGTTATTTTTAAGATTAAGGATGTTATGAATAGTTTTGAGTAGTCATGTATAGGAGTTCTTGGAACCATCAATCAATTGTTAATTTTATTCATTTTTTGTTAATTTGTTTTAGTGTTTAATTTTAAGTAATTCTTTTAGGATTAAGGATATTATAATTAATTTAGAGTAGTCATGTATAGAAGTTTTTTGAACCGTCCATGGCCCTGTTGGCTAGGTTTCTGTACTAATTGAAAATAAATAAATAAAATAAAAATAAAAAACATACGGGCAGCGTGTGACGGTTTAATTTGCCATTTTAAGCCCATAATTCGTGCCAAAGGTGACCAATGCCAACAAATCTAAACTTATTCTAAAATTTGATGCTATTTCCGACAATTTTTTGCTTTCATTCAATAAAATTTAAAAAAAAAATGTAAAAATTATGGCACTTGACTTTGTTGCAGTTTTTTTTATCTCACCCTGTATATTTTACACACATGAAATACCAAAAGATAAACTCATCATCTCTGATCTGGTGGGGCATAAAAAATGACTGGACTCGATTAGCCTACTTTCAACATCAAACATCATTTACATTTCTCATTTCTCAAAAGTGGTGCATAAAAATCTGCTCTACCACCATCAAATTTGACTTTGAATATTGTTATTCTTTTGCCACATGGTATAGCGCCAAGCTTTGACATGCTACTTATTGGTCTTCCACGTATCTCCTGGCATATGGAACATTTCTGAATAAATATTATAAAAGTTTGCCATTCAATTTTAATATAAATGGAAAATATTTGGAATTTTTTTTAAATTAAATTAGCTGTAGGAGGCTGCAGAGCGAAAGGATTCTGAAAGATTCTACCACAGAGAAATATATGAATTTCGTAATTGTTACCCCTTCGTTTAACCAATTTACAATTCTCCAATTGAGGGAAATAAAAAACAAAAAGCAATTTTAATTTTTAATATGTTTTTTTTTATAATAACAAACAATTTAAAGTAGAAAATATTTTTATCCTTATCAAAAAAGAGAGAGAGAAAAAACAAAAGTAAATTAAAAAGAAACACTTTAAGAAATTAAAAAAGAAAAGAAGAAGAAAAAATATATTAAATATTTGTTATGGTTTTAAGTTCTTTTTTTCTTTCTCGATTGTAAATATATGTATGTACTGAAGAAAACAAAATCTTTATATAATGTTGTTTGTTGTTTTTTTTTACAGAAAAATAAATGATTTTTGTTTCGCACAATTTATGAGTTCCTTTTTTTACGTTTTTTGTTGTTGTATAACTTATAAAGATAACATATTTTTTGTAATTACTTTTAACAATAAGAAAATTTGATAAAAATTTAACATAAAAAATAATAATAAACAAAATGTTATATTTTGAAATTACATTCTGTATTGTTTTCTTCTTTTTTCGTTTTTTTGTTTTTCTATAATATAAATATTCACTTAAACATACATTGGATGAATTTAAGGTTTGTTTTTTTAAGTTTTTTTTTTGTATTATTTTTTTAGTTTACTTTAGAATTGTAACTGTTTTTTTGTTGGTTTTCATTTAAACTTTTTTTTGTATTATTTATTATTGTTGTGTTTTTTATTGATATTGTTTTGTATTTAGTTAAGAAAATTTTACTATTTTTGTTTTATCATTACTATTCTATGTATGAAACATATGTGTATGTATGTCTGTGGGTGAATATCGAAAAGTAATGTTGGCATATTTTCTTTCAAATGTAATGGGTGCTCTGTTCAAAAACCTTCAAAAATATATAAATGTTATCCTGATTTTTCCTTTATGATACTAGCAGAGCTATTAAATTTTTACAGTTTCTCAAACAGAGCTACGTTTTCTTTCTAAGAGTATTTACAAAATTGTGTGTCATATCTTTTGAGGAGATTTTAATTAAATTAACAAAATCTTTAAGATTTTCAAAAAAGTGTTTTTCATTTATCTCACAATGTCAGTTGATTGTATAACAGGGGGGAAATAAGATTACAAATAAAATTTTTGCATGTTTTCGCCCTTAACGTATCAATGGAAAAATAGGGTATAAAAATCCACAACATTTGAAAAAAAAATATATCGATACATTTTCCTTTTTTCAATTTTCACCCATCTATGAAAGTTCTATGGTTGATTCTTTTGTTATTTGATTGTATATTACAGGTTATTTTGTTTTAATTTTATTCATAGTTCATCATTATTTTTATTTAATATTTAACAGCAGTTTAGGAGTTGATTTTCTTTTAAGTTTGTATTTTGGTAATGTAAACTTTTATGGAAAAAATTTAATGTGGCGTTGTGAGTGGCGTTCCATAGCAATTTTCTAAAGAAACAAGGCGCAAGCACCTCTGCTCCCTTGACATAACGTTCCTGGTTTGTTTTTTTTTTTTAATAACATATTTTCAAAATATTTAACATCTCAAATAGCCCATCCATCCGTCCAATCACCACCTGTGGTTGCTGCTCCATTGTTGTTACTCCTGTTTCGGACAATGATAATAACATTGGCTTTTTCTCCTCTGATTCTTTATGAAATCAATTCTAAAGTTATTATTAAATTTTGTTGTTGACATTTCTTTTCCTAATATTCTTTAGCATTCTGACAATAGTTAACATTACTTTTAGTATAATTTTTTTCTTGTTGTTGTTTTTCTTTACTTTCATCTTCTAAATCTAGTTTTTTTTTAAATGTATGTATGTGTGTGTGGTCGATTGGCATTTCAAACGCCATTTCTTTTATCATCATTATTTTCCTTTTTATATAATAATTTTCAATTTTGTTAATAGTTTTTTTGTTTAGTTTTTATTTTCGGTCCTCCTTCCTTTCCTTTCCTCCTAACCCTTGCCTTTGATAATGTTATTATGATGGCTGCCGTTGTTGCGGCTTTTGTTATTGTTGTTGCTGGTTGCAGGGGAATTGCAGTTACAGCTCCCTTTATGTTTGCACTACGACATTGGCAAACCCTGCACATCCATCATTTCGTCCTGGGGCGATGGACGTGGTGGGAAAGCCTGCAGATGGGGTGGTGTCGCCCGGGCATACATGCCTCGCTGGGCGGCAGCAGCTGCCATGGGATATTGGAAACGATAGGAACCATCATGTGTTTGTCTGGGAGTACGTCTAGGTGAACGGGCTGGCATACGATTAGCTCTGTGCATTTCTTCTAATATAGATGGCGCTACATAAGTAAAACCCTGTAGATGAGAGAGAATAAAAGAAATGGTATTATTTTTTGATAATTTTTAATTAATTAATTAATTTTTTTTTGCAATATTCAAGATACAGGGTGAGATAAAAAAACTGCAACAAAGTCAAATGCCATAATTTAAATTTTTTTTTTATTTTATTTTAGAATAAGTTTAGATTTGTTCGAATTGGTCACCTTTGGCACGAATTATGGCCTTCAAACGGCCAATGAAACCATCACACGCTGCCCGAATGTTGCTCTGCGGTATTTTGGCCCATTCCTGGCGAAGCGCTTGCTTGAGGCGATCGACATTTTGGTATTTTTTAGTGCCAACTTTGCTTTCCAAAATACTCCAGACACAATAGTCCAACGGTATCCGGAGATTTTGATGGCCATTGTGCGCTGGAAATGAAGCGAGGAACCTCATTTTGTAACTATTCTTGGGTGGCGCGTGCTTTGTGCGATGGTGTTAAGTCCTTTTGAAATGTCCAAGGTCTGCGGGCAAAATGTTTGCGTACCCATAGCTTTAATACATCCTCCAGAATATTTTCGCGCTAACATTCGGAATTTATACTGATGCCAAGGTCTATTAATACGAGCGGAGAGCGACCATCGGCTGTTATGGCGGCCCACACCATCGCCATGACCGGCGCTTGAGTTCTGGTGCCCAACCTAAGGTGCACATTTTCAGCTGACCTCTTTGGCAACTAAACACAATCATTTTGTTTGTTTACAAATTGCTGGACAACGAATGTTTTCTCATCGGAGACGGAGAAAACCAAACTCGGCAGTTCGCCACTATCGACCAAGCGAAGCAACTCTTAAGCTCTTTTGAGTCTTTCTGTTGCGGTGTAAGTTCTTGGAATTTCAATGGCTTTTCAACGAGCTCATTTTTCAATATTTGCCCATTTTTCAATATTTGCGAGCCATTTTTCGGCCACTGCGACCCGGGTTTCGATCAAGTCATTTCTTTACTTTTCGAACCATTTCTGCCGATGTTGCAGTTTTCTTCCGTCCGCTTTCATGGCGTCAGACCAGTATCACGGTACGAGACACAAAAGATTTATTCACATTTAAATGCTGGAGTGTTCTAACGATAGCCACTTGTGGTTTTCCAGCCAAATATAAAGAAAACACAATATCACGCTTGAATTCCATCACGAATAACTTTTTTTCTGGAAAATTCTCAACAAAATGCTTTTGTATGCTTGGTAACAATATAATGAGTTGTCACTGGAATAATTTTAACAGCTGTCGGACGAGTGGCCTAGAAATGACAGCAGTCTGAAGTTGGTTGTAGTTTTTTTATCTCACCCTGTACTTTTTTAACTACTATTTATTGATTACAAATTGAATAACTTGTCCCAAATCCTCATATAAACCTTTATTTTCTAAAAACAAAACAAAATTATACATTCTTCTTAATTAATCACACATTTGATATAACAAATTGACCAATTATTAATACTAAATTAATAATTACATGATATATCAGCTCTCAATTGCTGAAGTAGTTATTACGTGTATGAATGTGTATGTGCGCTATTGTTTTTTTGTCTGCGAGTATCGAAATTTCAACTCAAGCGTAAGCCTTGAGTTATTAATTCAAAAACCCCCAAAAACAAACACACTTGAACAATCGCTCCACGCTGCTACAGCCACAATTTTTAACTCAAGGTAATTAAAACCTAACCCAAAAAAAAACAAAATTAGAAATAAAAATAAAGTCAGCCAATAGCCAGGGCTTAATGAAGATCAAAAAAGATGAAGAAAACTGATAAAACACTTAAACTATTATGGTTTCAATGCATAACAGAAAAATTACAATTGTAATTTTGTAGTTAACACGAAGGTCTTATTATTTTAGAAATATTAATTGATTTTTGAAGGCAGAATGCTTCAAAAAATTTAGGACCTTTTTAAGGTTCTTATAGAAAAATTAAATTTCTAGTGTCTTTAGTATAGTCTTTCTTTTTTGGAAGACTTCCTGCGCGGTCCTCTCAAAGATCTTCTCTCAGTAGAAGGCCTTGTATTGTTCTTCTTTATTAAAATACTCATTTAGAGAACTTCAAAAATAATATCGAAAATAAATCGCCTATTTAATTTCAACATTTGAACACTTTTAAAGAAAATAGTCCAATACCAGTAATTTCTAAATTAGCGAGGCGACTAGTATGGAACCCTAAATTACAATTTATATGCATGTCTAGAGACTCCCTAACTCTGGGGTATAATACGACGTGTCAACCACTGCTCAAGGCTTGTAGCTTGCAACGAAGAATTGCGTAGACCTGGGAGGCTTGGCGAATAACAGACTTGATTGCCTCGCTCGTTTAAAAATTAAAAAATCGACTTTAAAACAACAATAAAACTCTCCAATAATTTGATGGTCCTAAAATTAGTTTAAAACTTTGGGCCAAAGCCGCTCAAAACGTGGAAGGAAACATCAAAATACCCAGTGCTGAGATGTACAGGGTAAGAAGAAAGAACCGCAACCAACTTAAGACTGCTGTCATTTCTAAGCCACTCGTCCGGCAGCTAAATTTTTCTAGTGACAGCTCATTATATTATTTACAAACGTACAAAAGCATTTTGGTGAGAATTTTCCAGAAAAAGTTATTCGTGATGGAATTCAAGGGTGATAGTGGATTTCTTTATATTTGGCTGGAAAACCATAGATGGCTATCGTTAGAGCACTGCAGCATTTACATGTGAATAAGTCTATTGTGTTCGTACCATCGCTCGTTACCGTGATAATGGCAGTGTAGCCCAACATCAGCAGAAATGGTTCGAAAAGTAAAGTAGCGACTTGATCGAAACCCCACGTCGCAGTGACCGAAAAATGGCTCGTGAGTGTGAGCATATCGCAATATTCCATTCGGCAAATATTGAAAAAAGAGGTCGGGGTGAGGCCATTGAAATTCCACAAAATGCAAGAAGTTACACCGCAACAGAAAGAAAATAAACTCAACAGAGCTAAAGAGTTGCTTCGCTTGGCCGAAAGTGGTGAACTGCCGAATTTGAATTTCTCTGTCTCCGATGAGAAAACATTCGTTGCCCAGCAGTTTGTAAACAAACAAAATGATCGGGTTTACTTGCCAAAGAGGTCAGCTGAAAATATGCACCTTCGGTTGGCCAGCAGAACTCAACCGCCGACCATTGTGATGGTGTGGGCCGCCATAACAGCCAATGGTCGCTCTCCGCTCCTATTAATCGACCATGACATCAGAATAAATGCCGAATATTATCGCGAAAATATTCTGGAGGGGATATTAAAGCCTTGGGACGCAAATATTTTGGCCGCAGACCTTGGACATTCCAACAGGACTCAGCACCATCGGACAGGACTCAGCACGCGCCACCTAAGAATTGTTACAAAATGAGGTTCCTCGCTTCATTTTCAGCGCCAAAATACCGCAGAGCAACATTCGGGCAGCGTGTAACGGTTTCATTGGCCATTTGAAGGCCACAATTCGTGCCTCAATTCGAACAAATCTAAACTTATTCTAAAATGTTATGCTATTTCCGACATTTTTTGCATTCATTCAATAAAATTAAAAAAATTATGGCATTTGACTTTGTTGCAGTTTTTATACCCTCCACCATACTATGGAGTGTATATTAACTTTGTCATTCCGTTTGTAACTCCTCGAAATACTCATGTCAGACTCAACAAAGTGTATATATTCTTGATCAGCGTAAACTTCAAAGTCAGTAGGCAGGTTAAATTCGTAAATGGGCCATGTCCCTCCCTATAATCGGTATTTTGATGTTTTTAGCGACATTATTTACCGGAACTATTTCAAATTTAGTATTTAAAGTTTGTATTGGATACTACAGCCTATGCCAGAAAATTGTCCGTGTAGGTCCACGTTTTCATATAGCCTCATATAACGGTACCTCCCTATATTCAGTATTTTGATGATTTTAGCGAGATTATTTAACGGAATTGTTTCAAATTTCGTATTTGAAGTTCGTAACGGATACTACAGCCTATGACAGAAAATTGTCTGTGCAGGTCCACGTCTTCGTATAGTCCCCATATAAAGGTACCCCCGATATTCGATATTTTGATGATTTTAGCGACATTATTTAACGGGATTGTTTCAAATTTTGGTATTTGGAGTTCGTAATGGATACTACAGCCTATGAAAAAATTTTCTGTGCGGGTCCACGTTTTGGTATAACCTCCATGGTACCTCCATATATTCGGCATTTTGGCATGATTTTAGCCATATATAAAAAACTTTTTTTTCAAATTTCGCATTTGAATATTGTAATAGCCTTTATGACAAAAGTTGAATATGCAGGTTCAGACAATTCCGTAAAAATGTCGTCGTACTTGTATCAATCAATAATATGTTAATAACCTCTATAATTTCTGGAGGGGAGGATTTATAAATTGGAAAAAAGTAATGATAAAAACTACATTACAATACAGGTATTGAGAACATGAAATTGATGGGACTGCTATTAATGGAATTTATCTAGGGGTTTTATAAAGTTAAAATTATTCGTAAATATCTTTTCTGGGTAGCGGAAAATTTGGACGTGCTTCTATATATTAAAGACCATCTAAACATAGAAAAATTCAAAAAAGCATTTTATACCACGAAGGATGCCTTCCTTTGAAAAAAGGATCTATAACCAGTATAGTTTAAAAAATAATAATATTTAAGATTTTAGATTTATTTATAGAAAAAATTGCCCGTCATTTGTGGTTTTTTTTTCTTTCTCCTTTCCCTAACGTTTTAAATTGACCCACATAACTAAATTATGACAAGTCTGAGTTCATACCAATTTTAATAAGTTCCTGGTAAACAAAATTCCACATTAATTTTTATTCATAACAATAACAATAAAAAGATGTCACCTGTTGAGAAACTCTTCATTTGTTATGTGAGCTACTATTCCCAGAGATAATAAATTACCATCCTTCATTGGTGTAAAAAGCGTGTAAAGAAATTAAATTCAGTCGCCCCTAGGCTGAGTAACCGACAAGTGTTGCTTTGGGTGCATAGCCACAATTTTAATTAACGGTGCTAAACCTGAATAACAATCATCGAAAGAAGAAATTAAACAAAAAAAAAAAAACTCAAAAAAAAAACTCAAAAAAAAAAAACTAGACGAAAAGTTTAACCGAAATGGGTAATATACACAAATAATTTACATAATCGTGAGGCATGGAAGTGTTATAAACCAAAGTACCGACAATTGGCAACCAAAAACCCAGTGGCAATCAAATAAATTCCCATGAGTTAGAAAAAAAATAAAAAGAACACTCATTCCAATTGGGTTTCACATTCGAAACACTTTTTTTGCAGAAAGAGGCAGAGAGAGAAAGGCATGAATGATAGCCTAGTGCAATGCAACAGCCATTCATCCAGCCAACGATCCATTAACTAGTCATGATGGTGTGTTTCTTCAGTTAGACAATGGAATTTATCTGTTTTTCTTTAACGGCTTTTGTGTGAAATGCAACCAACGGTGTGGCTCAAAAGAAAATATGGTAGTACTACCAACGAAAACGTTGTCACAACATAAACGCCGAAGACGGCTTTGAAAGAAACAAACAAAAAAAAAATGCTGTTAATTTTTGTTTTCGAAACACGAGAGAGAGAGGTTCATGGCTAATAAAATCCGATTCATCACTTTAGTTGGGCATTTGTTTTCAAGGTGGTCGGTTCGTGTCGGATACGTGCGTTCAATAAATCGGTAGCAGTGCGCGCATGAGCTGTAATAGACAATTTACAAAACATAACGGATTAACTTCCATTGATAAATAAATAATAAACAAAAATATTAAGAAAAGACACGAAGGTTCGCAGCAAGCTACCGCTCAAATATTGCAACAACAACAACAACAGCAACACCAAAAGCTTTAAAAGAAAACAAAACTTAACAAACTAGCATGTGCTGTTGAAGATGGTAAAAACCTGGACTTTTTGAGCAAAAAATAATCATTTTAATCAATAAGAGAACAAGAGAAAAAGAGAGGGAGTCAGAAGAGTGTAACAGAGAGCGATTTTTCTTTTTGGCCAAAAAACAACAACTGCAAAGAAAGAGGTCGTCTTGGAACGTGAGTTTAAGAATATGCGCCACCATAATCGAGCTGAAAGAAAAAACTTTCCACAATATGGGACAAGCTAAACAAAAGCCAACAAAAGAATTTTTGTTGTATTTTTAGCTTTTGGTAACAAAACAAAAAAAATGGCCTATAACAAGTTTATTCGAAAGTGCAATTTCTTTTCACACAACCAAAAAAAAAAAAAACACCCGAGCAAAACTCAGACAAGATCTAAACCTCATAACCACCACCACCACACCTACTGCTTCTTTGTTTTTCTTGGCTGAAACACAGACAAAATCAAGGGGTCTTGTTTTTATTTTAAAGCCGGATCACCACAAATAAATTGGATAGCATTATTTCAGCTGGTGGTGATTTGATTTCAAATAAACAATGGAACAGAGCTGTTTCTTTGATGATTTTCGGATGTTATGACAAAATAGGCATCATTCGATGTTAATGAAGACATCTATTATATAATCGTCTTACAGCAACAAATGGTCACATAAACAAATCATTTGTTTTTTGCTTAAAGATCATAATCATCATCAACATAAAATTATTATAAAACAAACAAAAAAACGAAAAATTTGTTTCGGCACTTTTAAAGAAATAGAAAATACACCTACGTCTCGTTTTATGTTGTTGGATTAGAGAAGAAAACAGCCGACCAGCATGATTAGATTAGATTTTTAATCGGATACGATATTTTAGGTACTTGCGTACTTGTGTTGAGTGAAATGAATAAACAATGCAGCCATAGATTTACAGAAGAAGAAACAGAAACGAGCACTCGCTATGCGAGTGTCCAATGATTTTCAATAGAAGACTTAGGCTAAGGGGAGAGCAAAGAATCCACGATCGGAACTCCTTTCTGTTTGGCTTTCTTTAATCTAATATTTTCTTCAATCTCTTTGAAGCCCTCTCTTTCAGATTGGACACAATCGGTATAAGGGGAGTAGTTGCCATGTTATGCAATTAGGCGTCTTTTAACCTATCCTTATTGAAATGTGTTCTGGGAATGCGTGAAACTCGTTGAAGATAATGATAACGATAAAATCACATAGCGACGATACTGAAAAACTCATCATTCCAAGAAATATTACCATGTCCTGGAGCTTGATGTGACTTAATTTTTTTAAATGCATTCCGTCACTCCAAAACTGCCATAGATTAAATGATATACATACATACATTTATTGACTTCAGGACTTCAGCTTGACTATTGATATATATAGTCGCCGTACCGTTATGTTCACTATTTCTGTTTCCCAACAGATCTATTGATCCATTCTTACAGGAGGAGGTTTCCGAACAAAATAAACAAATAAAAAACAGTTAAATTCGGTCCCGTCGAATTCCGCTATTTGGAAATTAACACTTCTGAAAATATCTCTATTAATGACGGGTTCAAATTACGACTTGAGGGGATGCTTCCTATTACGATACTCAAATATGTGTATAAAATTATAAAAATTCAATATGTCTGGAGTTTCCGTTACATGAGGCTTTGCCAAAACGTAGGTCTGATTGGAAAGTCTCCTGTAATAAGATATGTGTATCCATTTACAACTCTAAATTTCAAATCTAAATCAATTCGATTGAAAAACATAGTTTAAATTGTCAAAATGCGGAATGTCTGAAAGTACCATAGTTATATGGGGGCTACAGAAAAATGGGAACTCACGTAGAAACTTTTTTGCCAAATATTGCAGTGTTAGTTTAGAAATTAACTATCAAACTTCAAATAATTTCGTTTGAAAATGTTCCGAAAGCCATCAAAATACCGAATATCGGAATGTACCCTTATATGGAGGGCTATAAGAAACCATAGAGGCTATAAAACTTTTCTGGAAGACCAAATTTTAAACAATTCTGTTAAAAACTTGTCTAAAATCATCAAAATATTGAATATCGGGATGCACTTTTCTATGTAGGCTTTACGAAAACTTACACCTTCTGTACTACGTACGGTGTAGGACATTAAACCATATATAAAATGTAATGCCGCTCAAAAGAAATAGGCCCAAATCTTATTTTGTAAACTAGTAAAACAAAATGATTTAAAACCTAATAACTAAAATATATGATTTTTAACAGTTCCGTGCCAATAATTAACTATAAAAAGCAATTGCCAGCAATGCATAGTTGATTACGTTTTACAAAACCCCATAAAAAAGGATATTATCAAGCAAAATATGTCTGCAATATCAGACGACACTTGTCAACGAAGTCTTTGCTTTAACATTAACAACAGCAACAATAACAAAAAGAAAAAACTCCTTCAATATTGCCACCAGTTTCCAGTACTTTCATGCCAACAACAAATATGCAGCAATGCTGTTCGGTTTGCAAGAAATGGTAAAAGTTATGACAACAGCAGTAATAGCAAAAGAAACGGCAACAAAATTAGATGGAGCTTGGGTTGGTGGTGTCTATTAGCCACACACTTGTTTATTGCCAATCCAGCGTTTGCACAGCCACCACCACCACCAACACCTCTTGACGAGGGTCTATATCTGCAGCAGCAGCAGCCGCAGCTCACCAATGCCAATAACATTTACAAGATCTATAACAGAGATACAATTGTCCAACAATCCACTGAAAACTTGGCCAACGAAAATCTAACATCACCACAAAATAAAGGACGTCGTCAATATGCGGCAGCATTGCAAGATATTGATAAAGAAGTAGGTATGATTCGGTATCCATGCATTCAAGTGTTTATGAACAAAATTTTAATTTAAATACATTAATCTGCAAAGCAACGACAACAACAACAACAAGAAAGAAATAACACAAAAAAGCATTGCGTGAAAGTGAAATTTATTTTGATTTTCGTCGTCGTTACTCTTCTGTTGACCACTCAGTTGGCCAGACAGCCAGCAGGCCAACTAACCACCAACCAACCAGTCACTCAGACATCCATCCACACAATATGCATGACAGTATTTTTATTATGATTATTTTTCGGGTTTTATTTGAGGTGCTCTTTTTTTCACATTACAAATACAACGACTTGTTAATTGATGTCCATAAATAGAGCTAAACACAAAATCAGACCAAGTAAATTATAATTTAGAAACAAGTTTTGTTTCTTTTTCAAATATTGTTTCTTCTTTCAAGTTGTGCAGTGTGAAATTGAAAATAGGTCAAGCAAACGTTTCCAAATGTACATACATATGTGCTGTAATCGTATTTAAGAAACAAACAATGTTGACCCAAACAAGTAAAAAAATAATTATGAAATGTAATATTAAATAATTGCAACTTTTATTACCAATTGTTTGGATTAAAATTTATGTTGCCAGATTTAATGAAAGAAATAATGATAAATTACCTTTGGCCCCAATGCAAGACGTTAATAGCTACGTCCGATTTAAACTTTTATCTTTTATTATGGGAAGATCAAATCTTACCACTATCCATTTGGAAACTCAACATTAGTACTTTTGCAAAGTTCCACAACAACAGGATATCTTTAGCAACTTTCTACACTCTACTGTGAGGAGTTGGTATGATAGTCTTCTTAAACGGCCTCTGGTCCATTAAAATATTAAAAGCAATTATAAATGCTATGTGATGCATAAATTACAAAGCATTAGTCACAGAGACCGTGAGTCGTACATTTCGAAAAAGCTGTTGCAACAACTTGAATATGTAAAACGAAACTTGACAATGTTAAAAATTGCGCCCATTGAGACATCTTGAAATTTATCAGACATTTGAAAAGGGGAGCATTTATCCTTCTACGTTTACATATTAATCCTTTTATGGAACAAAACTTGAGTTCTGTATTCAAAGTGCAGAACCTATTAATTTATTCAACTAATAGCCAATTAGAACTTCCTTAGCTAGGGCTTCTCACAAGTAAAAAAGGAATGTCTTGACACGCCAAAAATACCGAATATCAGAAGGTTATATAACATGTTTAAAATATTGGAAGATACTCTTATATAAAAGGTGGACCGATTGATTTGTCTTCGAATTTGATTTCAGGTGAGATTAAATATAAATTTCAGCTATTTCAACGCCAAATTTAGAGCAAAAACAAGTGAAAAACATTAAGATTGGCCGGGCCGAACATTAAATACCCTCCACCTTTGGGTAAAGAAAACGTTATAATATAAAAGTATGTGAATTCAAACGTGTTCCACTTTAAACTACACATACCAGTAAGACCGCTTGGATAGTGGTGGTCAACTTAAAAAAACCCTAATGTAGGTGAGCCCGTTGTTTGAAGGCCATACCAAAACGGGAGCCTCAATAGACATTTTTATACTTCTATATATTATATATATTATCACCTTCCAAATATCTTTAATACCAAGTTTAAAACAATTTCGTGGGTGGTAGACCTAAATATTCAATTTTCTGCCACCGGAGCTAGAACCCATTATGACCTACAATTACCAATTTTTAAAAATAATCAAAATACCGAATTTCAGGAGGTAACGTTATATGGGGGCTATACATAAAAGTGGACCTATAATGTAAAAAAATGTTTTCAACACATTTTTTAAGAATTTGTCTAGAAGTTGGTATTTGTAGTTCGCAATAGATTCTAGCTCCAGAGGCGGAACATAGTATACATTGGTCCACTTTTTTTCATAAAAATACCGAATATCGGGAGGTTCCGTTATATGACGACTATACTAAAATGTAGACTGATATAGGTCATTTTCAATACCAACCATCCTGGACACAATACAAATTGTTCTGCCCAAGTTTTAGGATCTACGTCAAATAATGTGGACTGTATCGCGATTTTAACAGACTTTTATACTTTATGGGATCTATGACGAATTTCTAGGGGCGTTACAAAAGGAATGACAAAGTTAAAGGTGGAGGGTATAAAAAAACACCCAAATACCAAATAAAGGCTGGTACCGTTGTGTGAGAGCTATACGAAAAAGTTAAGACCATACGACATAGTGGAGTCATCTTCGAATCTAATATAAATTTTAATTCCCTATCACAATTTCTAAAGAAGATAGCGTGATTACAACAGACAGAGTGAGTTCCATAAATATTTCGGGAGATTCAGATTAATATACCCTCATATGACGGCAGATATTTAAAAATGATAAAACAGGCAATAATATATTTTTAAATGCAATATTTCAGACCATTTGATATGAGAATGTGTCTGAGGTCCTACAAAATATCAAACTTCAGGGCTTTGTCAAAACGGTGAGCTACATTCAATTTTTAGCTCGGCAAACTGTAGCTAAATCCGAAGAGATGCATTTTTTTTGAGATCCAAATAAAATATTTTTTATTATTTGTATTTCAAGGGTCAGACGTGGTTAAAGCTTCTTAGAATGTTATGCATTTTTAAAAAAGCACGACTATTTAAAAAGATAGACGTTATGGACCATAAATTAAAAAATACATATATCTTTTAATTTGTATTCCCTTCATTAGTGGAACGCCTTATCAGGCAATGGGCACCTGTGGTATGGCTGGCGCCTGAAGAGAAATTCATGCCGCTGGGAGTAGAGGAATTCTTGGCCCATGTGCATCCCGAGAGCAAGGACAACTCATTCACACCGGGTATATCATTTGGAGAGAACTCTGAGAAATCATATTTGGTGACAAATGCAGAAATTGGTGGGTATTAAACAGCGACAACATTACAATAAATATCCAACATCCATTACATTCCCCATTTTCAGATCAACTGCTGGAAAATGAAACATCATTTATATATGGACGTAATCCAAATGTATCACCAGTACCCATATATGCTGTGGTCACATTGTGCAATACGGAACAATTGCCTTTGCCGCAATCACCCAATAACAATCAAAACATAAATATACAACAGCTTCCCTTAAACTATGCTCCACCAGTTCTGCCTCCGGGACCACCCTCGGTTCCCTTAGCTGTAGTACAACAACAGCAACAAAGATATGCTCCACCACATCCCCCAGAAATAACTAAAGCCACACGTGGACCTTATATCCCCGTCACCTTGGGACCACAAGATCAATTTAATAACACCATAAGGCGTTCTTCTCGTCTGTATCCCCTTTTCAAGCGGACAAGGCGTAACATTACTCCGGTATATCCCAACAACTTGGCCACACCACAGTTACCAATTACACCATTTGATTTGGTAATGGGAGAAAGTGCACCAGTACCAGAACTATTAACAGCCACAATGCCGCCAACAAGAGATTCCGATACCACTGATGACACAGAGAATGTTAACAATTTTATTGCCAACTTATCGGATAATGTTAAATTCAGCATACCCTTTAATGACCAGGAGAATATTTTGGACAATGAAAATAAGCAGCAAACATTTGCCTATAGGGAAGGTACACCGGTGCCATCCTTTCATGTTACATACTGGATGTTCTATCCATATAGCCAAGGGAAAAATATGTGCACATTGAAATTGGGACCATTTGGTCGTATACCATTTCCGGCAGTCTATGGCTACTGTTTGGGACGCAAAAAGGATATTGGCAGTCACATTGGGGACTGGGAGCATATGACATTGTATTTTACGGGAGCTGCGGAGCCTGAGGCCATGTATGTCTCGGCTCATGATGCAGGGGCCTACTACACATATAATCGTCTGACAGGTTCGTTTGAATTCAAAAGACAAGAGACGAGAAAGGGTATCTTGCAAAGGCCGAATTTTCCCAAAACAGTTACAACTTTTAATGATCATCCTGTGTTGTTTGCAGCAAAGGTAAACCGAGGCAATTTGGATAAAATAATTATTTTAAAATCTAATTCCATTCCGTAGGGTTCTCATGGTCTATGGACTGCGCCAGGCAAACATCGCTTTGTCAAGGTGGCTCGTTTGTATGACATAAATGGCTTTGGTACACCTTGGAATACATGGAAAAGTGTAACAATCACCTATGAAAATTTGAAATCATATGGTACGACTAAGTAGGTCCTTTTGTAATAGTATATGATTGTAATTTATCTTTTTCCTTAGGACGTTCGTTGGCTCCCACTTGGCTTTCATTCAAAGGCAAGTGGGGTAATCCGAAGAGTAAATGTCATCCCTTGAGACGTATTGGTTTGAACTTTTGCGAGTACACAGACGGACCCACTGGTATACCATTGAAGGAGCCACATTTTCAATGCGGTGCCTCCTATAGACGATAACGACATGAAGTTTATGTTTTAAGGAGTATAACAGTATTTCAATTTGTTACTGCATAAGTTTTGGGTGGTATTTATTTATTCTAGACAATTACTATTATATTGTTCAACTGTTCTGTTATTTGGAAAATTGTTGATAATAAAAATAATATTTTTACACATTTTTTATAAATGAAAAGAAATTTTGGAGTGTACAGTGGATTGAAGTTTTCCATAAACGTACAATTGATTGCAGACTTTATACAAGAAGTGATGAAAAGAGATTATGACTGACAAATCATTTGCATTTCACTTCAGTTCTTTGGTAGCCAACAATTACGCTGAAGTGGAATCACTCTCTATTCTTAGTTACGCTCTGGACAATGCTATTTATTTTAGTATAGCTGCAGGGAATTAAGAGAATATAGTCGTCAAGGTAAGCAATTCAAATAAACAATTTGAAATATCGTTAAGCTGACCGGACTAAACTTTCCATAACGTTTACCATTTGGAAAACTGAAATTTTACACAAATGGTTTGAAAAATGTTGCTAAGACCTTGAAATATTTTAAGTTAACGTTACTACTCTCTAGTTCGGAGCCACTCTTTGGGTATATGTCAAAACGTGGACATATTGGAATATCGAAAGCCATATTCGCCATTACTAGATTGAATTTAGGTAGGGTAATATTAAATCGTTTGAGTCTCATATGAGAAAGCTACGAAAGTTTACTCTTAAATCCCTCAAATGTAAGAATTGATGTCAAAAAAAAAAAAAAAATAAATCATCTTTCAGTTGACGCTGGTGAGGACAACTTGGCATCCTCAGTCAGACACAAGTACGAAGTTTACTTCCACCTCAACAAAAATGATTCTTAGATCGAACATTCAGAGTCGTCTGCAATGCTCTGAGACTGAACCTAATAAGCGATAGTGTAAACAGACAGCGGATAACAATCCGACAAATCATTGCGGATATCGACCGTTGTAGTGTGTTTGATTCATCCATGTTGCCATACCTTCCGTATGACAACGTATCATACTGGTTTACATATTTGTCCAAGTTGGCATACCTTCTGTATCCAACTAATAGTATGCTTTTACTCAAGTTACAATACATTCAGTATGTAACTTTACACCCTCACTTTATTGAGGTATGTTGTCCGCACTGCTCCGAGATAGTAAGCGTGCATTATGCTTACTAAGCGTTTTCCCACGCTCACTTTATTCTTCATTTACCTTAAGTTAATTTTTGTAAGATAATATTATTGCAGTTCTAATTTGAATAAAGTATGGGGAAGTCGCATTTTGCGGCTTCCCCAACAAAACCAGAAGAGTTTTCATTTCATGGCGATCCTGCCAAACAAAAAAAAAAACTTTAAAATCTACAAAAGTGGTGCACCGTGTATAATGTGATTTCGGATAATCTATATATATTAAACGCTTAAACTATGGACCAGCAACACAGACCGTGCCAGCTCGTAAATTATAAATAGAAAAAAGAAAGAAAAATGCCTCGGGTTTGCTAAAAAAAAGACAAAGAAACAATTGATTTGATTAATGATCCTTGTTTAAGTATCAATCGAAAAAGGATTTAACAACAACAACAACTATATGTGAAATTCAAACAAACAAACCAAAAAAAAAATGATTTACAAAAAGATGAATGCCAAAAAAGAAAAGAAAAAAAAAATGAATCATTTGAATATGAGAAAGCAGAAGAAAACTTTGCTCAGATAATATCAAACAAAACATAAAAAAAAATCTTCAAAAAACAACGAGAAAAAAAAACCTAAAAACAACACAAGGAAAAAATAAGAAAAAAAAACGATTTTTTTTGCTAGTTGAAACAAGATAAAAAATTGAAAAAAAAGTAAATTCAAACACAAAATAAACAACTTTAAAAAATCCACAAAAAATCGTAATATGCCATTTAAAAAATAACTTAAAAATGGAAGCAAAAACCAATACAAGGTTAAAATATAATTTTTTTAATACAACAAACAAAAAAAGAAAAACATTGACATAATAAAACAAAAGCTGCATGTGACTGATTCTGACAGTCTCTATTGTGAACAACAACTATCAGCGAAACACCACATAAACAAACGGGGTCTTGAGATTTCCGAATACACGTATGTGCAGAAACCAGTAATGAATGAAAAGTTAAAAGAGAACAAAAAGGAGCTGTGCACTTTCACTCTCGCAATCTCGTGCCTCTCATCGAGAAAGAAATTAATCCAAAGAGAAAGAAATTAATCCAAAAAGAAATTAATCCAAAAAAAAGCAGAAGAAAGGATGAAATTGGCGAAGGAAGAACAGTGAAAAAGTAGAGAAAAGGAAAGCGTTCGTCTTCATATTCCATATATTGCAGATAATTTTTACAAACAAATACCATAATGCCAGAAATTCGCAAATGCTGTATTGTGGGATGCCTGTCGAGTTCTCGAAGAAATACACCAACGATGTGAAAATCTATGTCTAAGAAAATAAACAAAACAAACAAGCAACTACAATAACAGGTAACCCCCTTTTGTTTTTAAGAAGTGCAACAAGGATAATATCGACCACCCACACTAGCAGAAAAATAATGTCCCCTTAAAATTATTATTGTTAAATATTAACTTAACACAACAGCAATACAGATTTTAGTTCTAGCATTAACCAAAAAACTGCAACAACAACCCCTATACATTATTAAATGCAAATAATTAAAACAAAACACTTATATTTATATAATATATACCACGACAACAAAGGCAAACTATATAAAAAAAAAAACAACATTTAAATATTTATTGTTTCCATTCTGTTTTTGTTTACATGCAATATTTTTGGCGGTGCCTCCGAATTTGATAACATATAATCGGGGATACTTGAATTGATTGATTACATTCAGACAAATTCAACTCAAACATAAATATCATCAAATCTATAAAATCTTTATCAGCTTGGTTTTACATTGTTAAACAATGGGTGGCTCAGAATCTAAAATAGACAAACCGAATGCCAATGTAGTAAATGACATTGTGCTTAAGGTTGAGCATCCTACTATTTACTTTATTATAATTATCGCTTTACTAGCCGCGCAACTACTGGTAACTCTTTACCAGTTGCATAAAAGGGCATTGCGAAAATATTATATCAGGGCTGCTTCAGTCGGAAACGGTCTTGATAAGGTTTAACGACCAAAAGAAAGAAAGACCAAACACAAAAAGATAAAAAATTAACAAGCGTGTCAGACATTCCTAGGGTCTACGAAACACTAAATGCAAAGGAGGTAAGGAAAAGTGTTCGCCTAAAGTTTTTTCTCTCTGGTACAACTCCAAAGTGTATCCTTAAATATGGGAGAAAAACTTTAGAAAATGTAAAGATTGATGACCTTATTGCTAATGGAAGCTTTGATCTAAGTCAATTCATTCCTAGGTTGGAAAAAATAACCGGTAATAAGGGAATATTCAAATTACAACTCTCATTAAATGAGGATTTATTCAATATGATTCGAATCAATGATTTCAAAAACTGTGCGAACCAGTTATTAAAGAAACTAACAATAGCGTTAACGCCAAAATTAGAGAAAATATCTGCTGACGAGCAGAAAAGAAAACTCCTACAAACGTATCATAATGACCCATTATACGGAGGTCACCCTGGCATCAAAAGAATGTCAGAAAAACTCCGCAATAAATATCGTTGGAAAGGAATGTCTAAAGACATCAAAAACTATGTTAAAAATTGCAGTAAATGCCAAGAGAACAAGTCCCTTAAAAGGACGAAAGAACCTATGTGTATAACGGAAACGCCAGCAAGTGCCTTTGATATTCTCGTTATTGATACAATAGGCCCATTTATTAAGTCAAACAGCGGTAACGAATACGCAGTAACAATAATATGTGATCTCACCAAGTACCTGGTAACTATACCAGTACCCGATAAAACGGCAAAAACAATAGCTACGGCAATATTTGAAAACTTTGTACTTACATATGGACCAATGAGAAAAGTTTTAACTGACAGAGGAACTGAGTATAAAAACCAGACCCTGCAGGAACTTTTTAATATGTTGGATGTGAAACATGCTCCCTCAACAGCATACCACCATCAAACAGTTGGATCCATAGAAAGGTCACATAGGACATTTAATGAATATATTCGTTTTTATGTGTCATTAGAACGAACGGATTGGGACGAATGGCTTAAATATTTTACATACTGTTTTAATACTACTCCATCAACAATCCATGGTTATTGTCCGTATGAATTGGTTTTCGGCAAAATTCCAAATATCATTGATTCTATTGGTTTTAACACTGTAGATCCACTTTATAATGTTGACTCTTATGAAAAAGAAGTGAAGTACAGACTCCAAATGGCAAGACAACGAGCTGCCAAAATGATTACTCAATCAAAATTCTCCAATAAATTACAATATGACAAAACGGCTAATCCTTTACACGTACAAATAGGAGATTTAGTACTAGTAGAGAATAATGGCGGCCATAAATTGGAACAATTATTCAAAGGCCCCTATTCTGTCGAAAATATAGATTCTAATGGGAATTGCACGCTGTCATCGTCGGACAGAAAAAGTATTGAAGTACATAAAAACCGTTTAAAATTGTTCAATGCATTAAGCAATAACTTGAATTAAGAACAAAAATATTGAAAATATTGTTTTTTTTTAACTGCCTTTTAAATATAACTCTGCCTCTAAAATATACGTATATATAAATTTAGCATATACATACAATAAATTATAAAACTTACATAAAACATAGATAACTGGCCAGTACCTATGAAAATATAATAATATAATACATAGTAATAATATAAAAACATACATATATATAGTAATACATAGTAATAATATAAAAACATACATATATATAGTAATACATAGTAATAATATATAAACATACATATATAGCAATAATCTAAATCTACTTTAGATCATTTAACTTTTCAATTCGACTTAGTAAACTAATATATAAGAATACATCTATTAATTAATAAAAAAATATGTATATATGTAAAATAATGAAAAAAAAAACATATTAAATCACTTATATTAAAATTTAAGATCCCACAACAAAATTTTATAAAATTATATTTGAGTTTTACAAATCATAAATTATATTTTATAGATATCGTTTAAGTTCAAAAAAAAATTTTTTGCTATTTTTCGTTATTCTCATGTAATAATTTTTATTTACTACAACATATATTATAGAACAAAAATTGTAACCGTATTAAATAAGTAAAGTTAAATATATATGTAAGCATTAGTCTTTATACAAAAAAAAAAAACAAATATGAGTAACTTGTAAACATTAAACGTAATTTTAAAATAAACCAGAACTAAATTTAAATAATGCCAGCACTGACTGTTAATTGTAAATTTATGTGAATAAAATTCATGAATTATAAAATTATACGAATTAAACTCAACTAAGAATAATCAACTTAAACCGTTGATTATTCTTTGTTAAAAAGGGAGGTGTAGTGTGTTTGATTCATCCATGTTGCCATACCTTCCGTATGACAACGTATCATACTGGTTTACATATTTGTCCAAGTTGGCATACCTTCTGTATCCAACTAATAGTATGCTTTTACTCAAGTTACAATACATTCAGTATGTAACTTTACACCCTCACTTTATTGAGGTATGTTGTCCGCACTGCTCCGAGATAGTAAGCGTGCATTATGCTTACTAAGCGTTTTCCCACGCTCACTTTATTCTTCATTTACCTTAAGTTAATTTTTGTAAGATAATATTATTGCAGTTCTAATTTGAATAAAGTATGGGGAAGTCGCATTTTGCGGCTTCCCCAACAAAACCAGAAGAGTTTTCATTTCAGCATTAACGGTCGATATCCGCAATGATTTGTCGGATTGTTATCCGCTGTCTGTTTACACTATCGCTTATTAGGTTCAGTCTCATTATGATACGTTTGTAGGAGTTTTCTTTTCTGCTCGTCAGCAGATATTTTCTCTAATTTTGGCGTTAACGCTATTGTTAGTTTCTTTAATAACTGGTTCGCACAGTTTTTGAAATCATTGATTCGAATCATATTGAATAAATCCTCATTTAATGAGAGTTGTAATTTGAATATTCCCTTATTACCGGTTATTTTTTCCAACCTAGGAATGAATTGACTTAGATCAAAGCTTCCATTAGCAATAAGGTCATCAATCTTTACATTTTCTAAAGTTTTTCTCCCATATTTAAGGATACACTTTGGAGTTGTACCAGAGAGAAAAAACTTTAGGCGAACACTTTTCCTTACCTCCTTTGCATTTAGTGTTTCGTAGACCCTAGGAATGTCTGACACGCTTGTTAATTTTTTATCTTTTTGTGTTTGGTCTTTCTTTCTTTTGGTCGTTAAACCTTATCAAGACCGTTTCCGACTGAAGCAGCCCTGATATAATATTTTCGCAATGCCCTTTTATGCAACTGGTAAAGAGTTACCAGTAGTTGCGCGGCTAGTAAAGCGATAATTATAATAAAGTAAATAGTAGGATGCTCAACCTTAAGCACAATGTCATTTACTACATTGGCATTCGGTTTGTCTATTTTAGATTCTGAGCCACCCATTGTTTAACAATGTAAAACCAAGCTGATAAAGATTTTATAGATTTGATGATATTTATGTTTGAGTTGAATTTGTCTGAATGTAATCAATCAATTCAAGTATCCCCGATTATATGTTATCAAATTCGGAGGCACCGCCAAAAATATTGCATGTAAACAAAAACAGAATGGAAACAATAAATATTTAAATGTTGTTTTTTTTTTTTATATAGTTTGCCTTTGTTGTCGTGGTATATATTATATAAATATAAGTGTTTTGTTTTAATTATTTGCATTTAATAATGTATAGGGGTTGTTGTTGCAGTTTTTTGGTTAATGCTAGAACTAAAATCTGTATTGCTGTTGTGTTAAGTTAATATTTAACAATAATAATTTTAAGGGGACATTATTTTTCTGCTAGTGTGGGTGGTCGATATTATCCTTGTTGCACTTCTTAAAAACAAAAGGGGGTTACCTGTTATTGTAGTTGCTTGTTTGTTTTGTTTATTTTCTTAGACATAGATTTTCACATCGTTGGTGTATTTCTTCGAGAACTCGACAGGCATCCCACAATACAGCATTTGCGAATTTCTGGCATTATGGTATTTGTTTGTAAAAATTATCTGCAATATATGGAATATGAAGACGAACGCTTTCCTTTTCTCTACTTTTTCACTGTTCTTCCTTCGCCAATTTCATCCTTTCTTCTGCTTTTTTTTGGATTAATTTCTTTTTGGATTAATTTCTTTCTCTTTGGATTAATTTCTTTCTCGATGAGAGGCACGAGATTGCGAGAGTGAAAGTGCACAGCTCCTTTTTGTTCTCTTTTAACTTTTCATTCATTACTGGTTTCTGCACATACGTGTATTCGGAAATCTCAAGACCCCGTTTGTTTATGTGGTGTTTCGCTGATAGTTGTTGTTCACAATAGAGACTGTCAGAATCAGTCACATGCAGCTTTTGTTTTATTATGTCAATGTTTTTCTTTTTTTGTTTGTTGTATTAAAAAAATTATATTTTAACCTTGTATTGGTTTTTGCTTCCATTTTTAAGTTATTTTTTAAATGGCATATTACGATTTTTTGTGGATTTTTTAAAGTTGTTTATTTTGTGTTTGAATTTACTTTTTTTTCAATTTTTTATCTTGTTTCAACTAGCAAAAAAAATCGTTTTTTTTTCTTATTTTTTCCTTGTGTTGTTTTTAGGTTTTTTTTTCTCGTTGTTTTTTGAAGATTTTTTTTTATGTTTTGTTTGATATTATCTGAGCAAAGTTTTCTTCTGCTTTCTCATATTCAAATGATTCATTTTTTTTTTCTTTTCTTTTTTGGCATTCATCTTTTTGTAAATCATTTTTTTTTTGGTTTGTTTGTTTGAATTTCACATATAGTTGTTGTTGTTGTTAAATCCTTTTTCGATTGATACTTAAACAAGGATCATTAATCAAATCAATTGTTTCTTTGTCTTTTTTTTAGCAAACCCGAGGCATTTTTCTTTCTTTTTTCTATTTATAATTTACGAGCTGGCACGGTCTGTGTTGCTGGTCCATAGTTTAAGCGTTTAATATATATAGATTATCCGAAATCACATTATACACGGTGCACCACTTTTGTAGATTTTAAAGTTTTTTTTTTTGTTTGGCAGGATCGCCATGAAATGAAAACTCTTCTGGTTTTGTTGGGGAAGCCGCAAAATGCGACTTCCCCATACTTTATTCAAATTAGAACTGCAATAATATTATCTTACAAAAATTAACTTAAGGTAAATGAAGAATAAAGTGAGCGTGGGAAAACGCTTAGTAAGCATAATGCACGCTTACTATCTCGGAGCAGTGCGGACAACATACCTCAATAAAGTGAGGGTGTAAAGTTACATACTGAATGTATTGTAACTTGAGTAAAAGCATACTATTAGTTGGATACAGAAGGTATGCCAACTTGGACAAATATGTAAACCAGTATGATACGTTGTCATACGGAAGGTATGGCAACATGGATGAATCAAACACACTACAATGCTGATAACATGGTAGTTCATGATCTGACTGATAAATAAGTACGTATGGCTCTCGATCGATCTGGTACATTATCTAGCACCAAATTAAAAAACTCAGTCATCTGATTAGACTGTAGTAATGAATCGTCCGAATTTGGGTAGGTTTGGCAGAACTATTAAATGATTCAGTATATGGATAGTATAGTCTATCCACCATATCAGCCCCAACCAAGATAAAAGGCAGATGTTAAACAGTCTCAGAAATATCAACTACCCTTCTTGGGGTTTGAACTTTCTATATCAGAATTAAACACGCCACTGGCATCCAAACTTAGACAACTGTAGATTATTTCAATATACTTCAAATGTAAAAGTATCGTCACATTGGAGCATTACTGAAAAGTAACAGCATACTTTGGCAGGAGGTCTTCTACCTCCTGAAGATACTAAACATATCAATGTTTGTTTAAAAAAAAAAACCAACACAAATGTTGACAGCTCTATTATCATGCTACCAACAGAGATTTTTTAATCGTCTTAGAATTTTTCTCTGATCTTGAGTTTACAATTTCATGCCAATGTAAGATCAGTTGCCCTTTTTAGGGCAGAAGAATGCACGAAATGAAGCCCTTCTTAATAAATGTAAACAAGTCGAACTGCACTTACTTGGAAAATTAAATTGACACTTTCACTAAGGGTTGTTTCATCTGGAGAATCAACTGGTATTTGTTTTGTAAATCTGGTATCAAATTGTGACACATCGTCTTCGCTGCGCTGTTTTTGTGAAAAAAAGAAAAAATACATAAAAATTTCAATATTTCTTGAATTACTCATCTCATCTATGACAAAAACATACCAATAATGGTTTAATTGGAGGGTCTAAACGTCTAGCCAATACATCATCCCAGTTGACATGTTTGAAGAAGGGATGTGCTTGGACGGCAGCAGCATCTTCGGGTCCACTGCCCAAACGTTGTGACTCTTGTCGTTTCATCAAACGACGCACTAAATCTCTAGCTTCTGGCGTTAGATAAGCAGGCAAATTTAGTTTGGCTTTTAAAATAGTCTCTATTGTCTTCTTGCGATCCTCAGCTGTGAAGGGTGGCTGTAAAGTAAGTGAATAAAATCCATTATTAATAAACATAAAAGAAAGATATGAAAAACATTTGAACATATTTTCATGCCTCAAATTTATCAATAAAATCACATAGAAGGCATGATTGTGTAGATTGAATTTGTTAAGAATATTCTCATTAATTTCTAGCCATTTTCTAGATAAAAAAATACTTACAACACCAGTTAACATATCAAACATAAGAGCACCCAATGACCACCAATCGACAGCTTTGCCATGACCTCGGCGAGTCAGAATTTCTGGTGCCCTACAATTTGACAAATTTAAAATGAAATACAAGAAATAAAAACATTTCTCTCTCTCTCTCTCTCTCTATCTCAATGTAGATCCACTTACATATATTCAATGGTGCCACAGAATGTGTGTGTTACAATGCCCTCCTGAATGTGCTCTTTACAAAGGCCAAAATCTGTTAATTTCACATGACCTTGGGCATCCAACAGAATGTTTTCAGGTTTTAAGTCACGATATATAATTCCCAATTTATGCAAATGACCCAAAGCCATAATGATTTCACTTAAATAAAAGCTGTAAAAAAATCAAAAAGCGTTACTAGAGAACATTTAAAATGCTATTGAATTGTTGCTTACCATGTGGTATCTTCTAGGAAAATACCCTCACGTTCTAAATGCATAAATAATTCGCCACCGCTTAAATATTCTAGAATCAAATATAATTTGCCGTCTGTTTGGAAAGCATAGACTAATTCGACAATAAATGGATGTTTGACAGCCTCAAGGATATTGCGTTCGGCACGCGTGTGTGCCGTATCCTTTTGATTTGTGACTATGGATGCTTTTTTCAAGACTTTCATGGCGAAATATTTGTTAGCATCACGACCAGATGTTTTACGGACCTGTGAGACAAAAATTTTAGTCTCTTTCTTTTGCATACGACCGAATATCAGATATCGATGTTAGTTGATACTTACTTGAAATACTTTGCCATAGCCACCTTTTCCCAAAACTTTTTTCAGCTCAAAATCTTTTGGTCCGAGTTTTATTTTGCCGGGATTTACATTTTCTTCAGATAGTTGTATAGTCTCTTGTCCCTCGGTTCTGCAATAGAAAGACATTTTTTGTGTTTTATATGTGTTCCGCATTTCTTTACAAAGTTATGTTGTCTACGTCCCTATCTCTTTACAAATTCACCACCTTAAACTTTAGCTTACATTAGAGATTTTGATAGCAGTCCTTCCCTAAACCCTTACTAAAAGAAATCGGACCAAAAGTATGCAACAAAAACCTTAATAAAATATGTAATCAAAATTGAAGCATTGTTGACGCTTGTAAAAATACAGTGGTGTAAAATAGTTGGTACCCATCTAGAACGTATTTCAGGAACCTCTAAACATAATTTTGCGTTGGTCTCTTTGATCTTAATCAAATTGCCAGGCACATGGTATTTGGCCTATTTATCAAAGACGCATAGATGACAAATGAGGTCCCGGACACGTACGCAGGTTGTGGAAAGCCAGGTTAGCTGCGACTTTAAGCGGTCGCGGACAGTCAGCGGGTCTTAAATACCCGAGTCCTAAGAAATGATTCGAAAGTAAAGAATCGACTTGACCGAAACCCGCGTCACAGTGGCTGAAAAATGGCTCGTGAGCTGAACATATCGCAATATTCCATACGGCAAACATTGAAAGCTGAGCTCGGGGTAAAGCCATTGAAATTGCAAAAAGTGCAAGAACTTACACCGCAACAGAAAGAAAATAGACTCAAAAGAGCTAAAGAATTGCTTCGCTTGACCGAAAGTGGTGAACTGCCGAAATTGGTTTTCTCCGTCTCCGATAAGAAAACATTCGTTATCCAGCAGTTTGTAAACAAACAAAAGTATTCGTGTTTACTTGCCAAAGAGGTCAGCTGAAAATGTGGACCTTCGGTTGGCCACCAGAACTTAAGCGCCACCCATGGTGATGGTGGACATTCCAACAGGACTCAGCACCATCGCACTCAGCACGCGATACCCAAGAATGGTTACAAAATGAGGTTCCTCGCTTCATTTCCAGCGCACAATGGTCACCAAAATCTCCGAATACCAATCCGTTGGACTATTGTGTCTGGAGTATTTCGGAAAGCAAGGTTTGCACTAAAAAAAAGTGACTTATTCTAAAATTTGATGCTATTTCCGGCATTTTTTGCTTTCATTCAATGAAATTTCAAAAAAAAAATGCAAAAATTATGGCGTTTGACTTTGTTGCAGTTCCTTTATCTCAGCCTGTATACAACGACCCTTAAATATCTGAGTAAAAAGTTACCGATCCATTGATTGCACCTTTAATTTGTTTTCAAGGAAACCAAGTTCTTTTTGCAAAGGGAGACTCTCTTGAGAAGCAACATATTGCTGGTTTACAGAAAAAACCTTAATGTCTTCCGATGACTTACTGGAACACAGTTTGCATACGTTTTTCATTTAAAGAACGAACATATAGATCTAATGGTGATAAGGATTAAGTGTAACCACACCAGCTTCAGATCAGGATTTCAGGATTTGATTATCCACATCAACTGCTTGGATTACGTTGCAATTGCTGTCAATCTTCTATGAGGGGAATACGCTCGAACTACCTTAACATCTTTCACCATTTTCCAACCATTTTATGGTGTACATTTCGACCAGAGGCAGATTGACTTCAATTCATTGCCCTACAACGTTTCGGGCTGAAAACACGATAACCAATCTATATGACTTTTGGTCAAATATCGGTCAGATTTGGATTCTGGCCGAATCCTCCAGTTCACTTATCCTGAAGCTTAGAAATACATTTTTATCATTGATTTAGTATTCGTTCCCAAAATGGAAACCAGTAGGACCAATTCCAAAATCTTCGAGAAAAGTGTACATGCTTTATTCAAAACGACCCATTCCACATATCTTTCAAAAATAAAAAAAAAAAATATCTACACAATCTAAATCTAAATTAATTTTTGTAGACAAAAAAAATTGTTCACGAAATGAATACCTATACACAAAGCTCCGGATTTAAATCATGCAGTCATAATCAATAAATGTTATTTTTAATTGCCATTCGTAAATGTTATCTGTATGCTAGTCGGTGTTCGGTGTGTTTGTATAAGTCTAATATAGTGCACTTACTCTTGTTGTAAATTTATGCTTAATTCCGGTTCTAGATCAACCTGAAAGAAAGACAAAAAAAAACAAAGCAAAATAAATTCCATTAGTATGCTGCCGTCTTTGTTTATTAATTAATTTAATTAGAGACTAAAGGAATGGTGTGGGAAATAATTATTATTATTTAAAAAAAAAAACTTTTGTATGTCCAAGGTATGTATGTATGTATGCATGTAAACCAGTCCAGACCAGACACATTGCAAATTGTAAATTTCAATATTGATACGCGTGTGTGTTACAATATAAAGATCTGCGTATTAAATATAAGTAAATGCCAGCTAAGGGCTGTATTATAAATATTATCTAAGTGCCAGTGATAAGAAAACATTAATTTAACAATAATTTATTGTTAAATATATTAACAAAAAAATCAATTGCGAGATAAAAAACCAATCCATATTATGATTGGATTTTTTTTTTTTCAAATGAAATCCAATACACTAATCGCGTATTCCGAATGGTAACAGCGGTGCTGATGTACAAAGCTGGTGGCTGCCTGTCCCCCACTCATCAAGATGATAAACAAAAACTCTTATTAACATACCAATCATAATTTATAGTATTTACAATCTAAATACGATTTTAGACCCACCAATCGATGAGAGGTAACATTATATCGTCGTGTCGACTGATATAAGTAATAATAATCTCCAATATTAAAAAACGGTGCTGTTCATCGACCATATTTAAACCCCATTCTAATCCATAGACAAATTTGTCGAGTTATTTATGGAATTTGCATATCAATACATTGAAATGGTAGGTAGGTGGGTGTCATAATTCATTCCAACAAAGTATTGCAAAAATAGAAATATATCAGAAATATTAACATTGCATTAGAAAAACATATGTCATTACAACAGCATATTGGGATACATTTTAATGTCGTAAGGATTAACCACTAATACTGTTGCATTTTTGAAAAGAACAATCAAATATGCTCACAGACCATGCAATTAGATGTTCTATTGGCATATCGGAAAATAATGGTTATAAATTTAACTTGATCAAGTTTGGTCAACAGACTAAAAGTAGAGATGGTTTGGAACCATTTTTAGGATATTTTTCGGCTCTCCGCGGGTCACTATACTAAAACATGTAACTTGATCACGTTATTATGTGTTCCAAAAATATATTGGTATGTTAACAATATTTGGTTAAAATACTCTGGGGAAAGAACATTAAAAACGATTTTATGACACGCTCTTAGATGTTCCAATAGTATACAGGTACATCACAATAATAGGTTTAAACGAAACGAACAATTTTTTAGCCAAAAGTTTTGAATTTAAATTGTTTCAGTCCCAGGGGCTTGGAATGCAGTGAGTGCATTACTAAACTATGCATTGTTAGAACATAACATAATACCTGTAAAATTTTTAAATAATAAAAACCTTCTTTCCCATTTTTTAGTCAAAAGACCAGAATTTGAATTGGATCAGTCTCTGGATCCGAGAAAAGCATAGTTGTGTCACTAGACTATGTTTCTTTTTTCAAAACTTCACTTTTTGATATTCCAACAATATATTGTTGTATCATAAAAATCGATTTCAAAATAACCATTGACTATTTTCTGTCAAAAGCCCAAAATTTAAATTGGTTCGGGTTCATGACTCAAGAACGGCTAGACCGTGCTATCCAAATATATTTATATAATTTCTGACCAACAGCCTACAAATGAAATTAGATATGCCCGTGAAGATAAATTGTAAAATATAAATGCAATGTGTTGGTGCGCAAGGGGTTAATTGAAAAATAGTTTTTTTTAATATTAATGATTTTTACCATTTTTTTGGATAAATCAACGTATTTTTAAATTAATTTAAATTAAATTAACTAATTAAATTAATTTAACAGGAAAATGACACAATTTCCCGACGAGGACGAATAACCAGAGTGGTGTTGGCGGTAGGCAAACTGCATGGAAAATGCTGAATTGCACAAAAACTATGCTAGCTGCGTCATTGAGGCGGGTCTTAAATGAAAGGTCTCGAGGAGTACTTTCTGGCTATATATGCCTTATATTCCCAACTGATTTCAGATAATCGAATTTTTTCGATTTTCTAACCAAAGTGGCGGTTTCGGTAGGGAAACTGCATGGAATATGCTGAATTGCACAAAAACTATGCTAGCTGCGTTATTGAGGCGGGTCTTAAATGAAAGGTCTCGAGGAGTACTTTCTGGCTATATATGCCTTATATTCCCAACTGATTTCAGATAATTGAATTTTTTCGATTTTCTAACCAAAGTGGCGGTTTCGGTAGGGAAACTGCATGGAAAATGCTGAATTGCACAAAAACTATGCTAGCTGCGTCATTGAGGCGGGTCTTAAATGAAAGGTCTCGAGGAGTACTTTCTGGCTATATATGCCTTATATTCCCAACTGATTTCAGATAATCGAATTTTTTCGATTTTCTAACCAAAGTGGCGGTTTCGGTAGGGAAACTGCATGGAAAATGCTGAATTGCACAAAAACTATGCTAGCTGCGTCATTGAGGCGGGTCTTAAATGAAAGGTCTCGAGGAGTACTTTCTGGCTATATATGCCTTATATTCCCAACTGATTTCAGATAATCGAATTTTTTCGATTTTCTAACCAAAGAGCGGTTTCGGTAGGGAAACTGCATGGAAAATGCTGAATTGCACAAAAACTATGCTAGCTGCGTCATTGAGGCGGGTCTTAAATGAAAGGTCTCGAGGAGTACTTTCTGGCTATATATGCCTTATATTCCCAACTGATTTCAGATAATCGAATTTTTTCAGCTAGCATAGTTTTTGTGCAATTCAGCATTTTCCATGCAGTTTCCCTACCGAAACCGCCACTTTGGTTAGAAAATCGAAAAAATTCGGTTATCTGAAATCAGTTGGGAATATAAGGCATATATAGCCAGAAAGTACTCCTCGAGACCTTTCATTTAAGACCCGCCTCAATGACGCAGCTAGCATAGTTTTTGTGCAATTCAGCATTTTCCATGCAGTTTCCCTACCGCCAACACCACTCTGGTTATTCGTCCTCGTCGGGAAATTGTGTCATTTTCCTGTTAAATTAATTTAATTAGTTAATTTAATTTAAATTAATTTAAAAATACGTTGATTTATCCAAAAAAAACGGTAAAAATCATTAATATTAAAAAAAAACTATTTTTCAATTAACCCCTTGCGCACCAACACATTGCATTTATATTTTACAATTTATCTTCACGGGCATAAATTAGATTGGGTCCACTACCCAGTAGTACTTCATTCTTCAAGTACCAAACTATGTAATATCGATATGAGTAATTTTTCAGTAAAATGATTGTATCTACCCAAACAAACTCAATATGAACTGAGCTGGCAGCACCCTCCTAATCTGATATTTGCTTATCCACTCGCGGCTTATCCTCTGATGCAATGTATACTTATTGTTGGTCAAGAGGCTGAGAATACTATTTAAATGTAATCGGAAGACCTATTAATATTGGAGGTAATTTGTGTACGGTTAGGTTAAAGGACGCGCAGTTGCCCTATAATAATCACTCCACTCGGACACCTGCTAGTCTATTATGTTCATCCTAATACCGAGAGAAGAGAAAAAGAGAAGAACAGAAAAATAAAGTTTTCTGGCTAACTGCGGTCTATTCGCTTATGTCTAACACCGAAAAGAGTTTTTCATACTCCTCAGCTATGCGGCTCCAGTGTGTTCTGCGGACCATCTACACGAGGAGGCGAAAATCCTTCCCTTACGTTAGCATAATCATATGCTTTCGTTGCAGTATTTGCTTGGGTGTTACTGTGAGACTCACCCCAACCATCATATTGTGAATACAACTCCCCTACCCAGGCGTGTCACGAAGGACATACACGATCTAGATAAGGAGTTCCAACGCTATAAGAAAAAATCTCTAGATCAAGAAGCCTATCAGGCAGGTCTGAGTGGCATTCATAAAGATGCATTCGCAGATGTCATCAGCAATTTCGGGATGATTGACGTCATCGGAGTCTACCCCTCATCCATTGCAACTGCCTAGACAAATCAGGGTAGTTTTGGCGGTGTAGTCGTTTCAATTCGTATTGGGCACGAATTGATGAAGATGTGTGTGACGTCTTCCCGGCGTGTGTGCAAATCTTTAATTGCACAGTCAAACCTACCCAACTAACTCCAGAAGATCTCTGGCTACAGCCCGTTAAAGTAGCCGAATTTTTAAAAGTGTAGCTTGAACCAGATTAGCCGAATACAAACATCAATATGTACTACTGCTACAAGAACAACAACCGAAAATAGTTGGACAGTTACAATGTAAGTACTCTGCCGTTAAATATCACCCTCTTGACAAAGCCTGCAGTACTCAGTGTCGTCGTCACCCCACTTAGAAGTCATGGCCCTTATGCTACAATGATTTTTAGGTCTGATTTTGCCATGGATATGAGTATGCAGTATTCAGTGTCGTCGTCACCCCACTTAGAAGTCATGGCCCCTATGCTACAATGATTTTTAGGTCTGATTTTGCCATGGATGTGTACGACCTTGATATCTTTTTTTTAGACAAGAAAGCACCGGCCATATTTTCTTAACCAGTTTTGTGAAAATCTCCCGAAGTAATGTTTATGTATGACTCGAAAGAAGTGGCACAAGGGAGGCTTCATCGAGCTCTCGATCTCCAAATCGATTGACTCAAATCTATGCCGTGCCAATTCATCTGCAGATTCATTGCCAGAAATGTTACAATGGCCTGAATCCCTACAACAAAGGTTAAATGAAGCCTTTTCCAGTGCTTTTCTACAATCCAAATCTGCCATAAATTTAATAGTAAATTAATTTAGTGCTTTCGGGGCAACTTGAATATCGACACAAAAAATTTCGGTTTGCCAGCAGCTATATTGCTTTCTTTAAGCAAAGATATCTGCCTGGAATAGGTCGTTGTCTTGTTGGAAGGAGTTTCTGATGTTCAGGCTTTCGCAGAAGACCCCAACACCCCTTCCACTCTCAATTTTTGAAGCATAGGTATTGTCGACGGCTATACTGTTGAAAGGTGAGCTGTTCCAGTGTAGGTGAGATATATATTCACTGGCAATGACCGCAACTCTTTTGTTCTCCACATTCCTTAAAACAACAGAATGTCCAAAGGACTGACTAAACGATTGTTCAAGTTCGCACCTGGCAGCTTAAGTTAAGTAGGATGCCTGGAGTTTATTAATTTCCATACAGAGAATCGAAACCATCAATTTAAGGTCTATATTAACATTGACACGCAGAATTAACTCAAGTCGCGGAGGAAACCTGACATTTGATCTGAGATGGATTGAATTCCATCTCCCATTGAGTAAACATCAGCAGAATCACATAATGTAGACTGATCAGAATTGGTCTGGCATGCTAATGGGACAGAAATCATGGGTCAGGCAAAACTGGCAAGATCGGCTGGAAATTTATTTTCTTAAAAGTTGTGATGTCAAATGTGGAGGTTTGAGCAAAAAAACTAGAGTTAATGGCATTCGGATATACAGAAATTATTCAAATGTATTTGATACAAGAGAACTGCAATCAAAAATTGAAAACTTTAATACTTTTCATTTTCTATGAAAATAAAAGCAACAAACATTACAATTTGTTAAGTAAATAGTTAGTTCAACAACAAAAACCCTCCACCTTGCTATTGAAACTAAACTTTACCGGGTGGTCTAGACATTTTAGTACGGCACAAAAAAAAATGGAAGCAATTAATTTAGAAAAAATAACAAATTCTTATCAATTATTGCCTAACAAAATGTTCCACAATAAGAGAGAACAATTTGATAAGATTTTGAGCAATGTGAAAATACTATTTTTATTTATTTGTTTTTTTACTGTTTTGTATTTAGCTGAACCAACTATAGATTTGAGAGTGGCATACCCAACCAGACCTAGTATTTGCGTAGAGTGAAGTGCATAATTGCCAGTCAGACGAACAATAATCACATTTAGACTGATATTGTGTTTTATATGCGAGACCATTTTCTTTTTGCTGATCGTAGACATTAGATTCAGGAGGGTTTTGAACCACTGGAAGTGCTGGTGTGAGCGTTCACACACAATAATTTTTTTTATTTACATTTCTAATAAGCGCTCCATTATGTCTGCTTTGCCTTGACTTGACTTGCCTTGCCTTGCTTACCACACCGGGATCTATCTATCAAACAAAACAAAAAAGGTAGATAAAAACAGAGTGATACCCGTGGGCAGCGGAGATAAATGTTTATCGCGATAACATTCATTTACTGGCTCTTATCAATTCTGCAGCGAAAGGATTCCAGCGAAAATCAAACCCAATATCAGATGTTTTACAAATGTTATGTCGAGTAGAACATATGAAATGGTAATTATTTCGTGAGAAAATACACACAATTGATAATGCTGAGCGATTTATGGCAATAATCCTCTTCTTCCCCCAGAGGAAATGTAAATGTTATCAACCCTAGAAAATTGAAATAAAAAAGACTGCGAAAAATCACAATTTAATTAGAGATAGACATGATAATGATATGTCTGTCATAGCGAGGAGCGGGGGCACGAAGATAACTGTAATTATGAAATAGAAATTATATTTAGTAACACCTAGTAATAGTGTGTTTTTATCAAAAAATAAAGGTATATAACGAAATAAATAAAAACAATTTGCTAAATTATATCAGTTCACAGAAAAAAATACGAATTTGGGTCATCTTATTTTTATAGAGTCAGTTTTTTAGATAATAGTAAAACTTGTTAAATTGATTATGTTGATTATGGACAATGTTTTTTGAAGTTGTGCAGAGATTCATATTTTTGTAATGAGATTAAATATAAAATACAAAAAATATTTTGGGTCGATGGCTTTATGTTATTTTTAGAAAAAAGTCGAAACCGAAATATTGACTTGTCAAGCGTTGTTTAGCATATTTCCATCAAGCTCATCGGAGTTTCAAAAATACCAAACATGTTTGTAGTACTAAGAATAATATTAATAAATATATTTCATTAGTAGTGTGATTAAAAATTTAGCATTATAAACAAACATATTAAAATATTTAATTAAAGCTTTATAAGGTATTTAAGATAATCGGGATTTTCTGACAAATCTCGATACTTTTTTTTGAACAAACAAGAAACATTTAATACAATTTTTATGGGAATTTTAGATGTCATTTAAGTAAGCCCAATTTAGATTCGATTGAGAAATATGTGTACAATATTAAAACTAATTTGGTAGCAATTTGACCAAGTAGATCCATGATTGAAAATTTGATAAATCTTCGAAAGTTGATACAATAATTGGACAGAGCGGATGGAGGCCAAGCCGTGGTCAACATTTGCTCAAAAAAATAATCTTTAAGCATTAAATTAAATCGACCGTACTATCAATTCATGTGCAATTCATACAAGTATAAAAGGAGCTAAGTTCGACCGGGCCGAACTTTTAATACCCTCCACCATTTTGAAGGATCTTGACAATTAAAAAAAATCCGTCGAAAAATACCACTTAAATGAAAACCGTTAAATGGGGGCTACATGAAGACGTAGGCCTACATAAACACATTTCCGTGATAGGATTAAGTACTCATTACAAGCTTCAAACTTTTAATACGAAATTTGAAAAAAATCGGTAAAAAATATCCTTAAAATCATCAAAATACCGAATAATTTGGGATTTGTGGGCTAAATAAAAAAACGTGGACCTACATAGACAATTTTCCGGTTGTGGTACACATTACAAGTTTCATATACGAAATTTGAAACAATTCCGGTCAAAAATGTCGCTAAAATCATCAAAATACAGAATATCAGGGGTTGCCGTTATATGGGGGCTATACGATATCGTGGACCTATATAGACAATTCTTTTCTAGGGGGTAAAGTACTCAGAAGGAACTCCTTGTGTGGATTTTTAGATAATTCCATTGAAAAATGTGGCTAAAATTATCAAAATACCGAATATCGGGAGGTACCGTTATATGGGGGCTATACGATATCGTGGACCTATGTAGACAATTCTCTTCCATGGGGTAAAGTGTTCAGAAGGAACTCCTTGTGTGGATTTTTAGACAATTCTGTTAAAAAAATGAGGCTAAAATCAGTAAAATACCGAATATCGGGAGGTACCGTTACATGGTGGATATACTATTTCGTAAACCTATATAGACAATTCTCTTACAGGCGGTAAAGTATCCACAAAGGACTCCTCGTGTAGTTTGATCATATCTAAACCACTCGTCCGACAGCTGAAAATGTGCACCTTCGGTTGGCCACCAGAACTCAAACGCCGGCCATGGTGATGGTGTGGGCCGCCATAACAACCAATGGTCGCTCTCCGCACGTATTAATCGACCGTGGCATCAGAATAAATGCCGAATATTATCGCGAAAATATTCTGGTGGGTGTATTAAAGCCTTGGGCACGCAAATATTTGGGCAGCAGACCTTGGACATTCCAAGAGGACTCAGCACAATCGCACTCAGCACGCGCCACCCAAGAATGGTTATAAAATGAGGTTCCTCGCTTCATTTTCAGCGCACAATGGCCACCAAAATCTCAGGATACCAATCCGTAGGACTAATGTGTCTGGAGTATTTTGGAAAGCAAGGTTGGCACTAAAAAATACAAAAGTGTCGATCACCTCGAGCAAACGCTTCGCCGGGAATGGGCCAAAAAAAAAACGCAGAGCAACATTCGGGAGCGTGTGACGGTTTTATTCAAGCCCATAATTCGTGCCAAATTTGACCAATTCGAACAAATCTAAACTTATTCTAAAATTAGATGATATTTGCGACCTTTTTTGCTTACATTCAATTAAATTAAAAAAAATTAAAAATGATGGCGTATGACTTTTTTGCAGTTCTTTATCTCACCCTGTATATTTGTGATAACTTGTTGGATAAATATTTTTCTGGCTCTCAAATAACCCGTATTCTATCCCGAGATTTGAACCCTGACTTTCGGGCAAATGTCTGGGCATAAGGGTCCGTCCTCTACCAAAAAAAAAAATCAAAAAAAAAAAATTGGGAGTTTTTACTAAACTTAAGCCTAATTTTGTTAAAAGCAATCCCACCATATATTATTACGATTGCCTCCTAAAATTTAGCGTCTTTAGATGTACTAATTATTGTACGTTTAATAGCACAATGCTGTGATACTGCATTCAATACTTGCTTAACCTTTTTAAATCGCCTAAATAGCTATAAGGAAGAGCAGCATTTTTTTCATTTAATATTCATCCTCACAGCCATTATCATTCCAATAGATGAATTGAAATGTTGCCCAAAAATCCTATTTGTTTTCCATAACCCACAACATTTTTAGGTGACAAAATTTTTCTATTAAAACAATTTCAAGGCAAATCAAAATTTCTAGATTATTTTGTTGTTGTTTTTGTTAGCTCAGATCAGATTAAGTGTGTTTTTTGTGTTTTTTAGCGTTCTATTTACTGCACACAAATACTACAGCAACAGAGCTACACCTGATGCTTCTCTTTTCTTATTGGGTTATTACACATATTCCAATTGAACAATTTCGGTTCCCTTTTGTCCCACAAATTCATTTTTAATGGAATATTATTATTCCAATGCGTTTTCTATAAATATTTATGCGAAGACGACAATCACAAATTGATCAAGTTTTGATATTATTAATTCTTTTTTTGTTTTTGTTTTTCGTCTAATCAACGGGCAGGCGAGCGTGTATTGTCGTCTTGCCGTCGTCGCAGTCGTTGTTGTTGTTACTCAGCAGTTTCGTTCGTACGGTGTGGTGCGACTGTGTAAATACGTAATTAAGAATTGACAAGAGCAGCATGTTTTTCTTTAGCTCTGCTGCTCTTCTTGGTCTTGACAAGTCGTTCCGTCGTTGTGTCTTGTTCGGACAATAGTTGTTGCGTTGCTGCTGTTGTTGATGTTATTGGTTAGGGGTTAGATGAGAGGAGACAATTTATGAATGCTTTATTTGTTTGCTACTTACATCGTCCAATTCGATTTTATCATCATCTGAATCACGGGGATTTTCGTCCTCGTGGAGTTCGAGAACAAAGAGTTCACTGGCGTCACTCACGTCAGCCATAATGCAGTTGTTGCACCAGATATTTTGTTAAGAGTAATAAAACGTGGAGGAGCAGGGCAAGAATCGAATTCACGTTGAATTCGTGCTGCTATGGTCGGTCTCGGTCGATGTTGATGATGACAGCAGCAAGCAAGCACGGCAATCACACACACCTCAACAAAGAACAGTGACAATTATTTTTTTCGTATTTTTTTTTTCTTTCTTGCTTTTGTCTTCCTTATATTTTTCACTTATTTTGTTGTTAAGTTTATTGATAGTCCGTCGCCAGTGTGATCCAAACACAACCAAATTTATTTTTCTAAATGCGTGCGCAGCTAAAAAGCTGCCTCAGAGACCTTGAGAATTGGTATCACCTCTGAATTTTCTATTCAACAATTATGCGTTGACGCGGAACTACACCAGCACCACACTGAAACAGTTTAGGAGGAAGTCAATTGTTTTTATGTGGATCCGATAATTCAGAAAGTTTGCTTTTTTGCAGCAGGAGCAGCGGTAGAGCACTACCAATCAATCAGTGTTAGCTGCTGATTGTAATTTACATCGAGATGGATTGGATGGCTCTGTCCAGCACACTACATACAAACACACAATACACACTAAAATCAGCCCGTATACACGCGATTTTGCACAATTGGAAATCCGTATGCAATGTCCAGAGTGGTTTCCCTTGCACAATTAACAATTGTCGTAGGGTTTTCGAGAAGAACGAATCAGTTTTCTTCCACGTATAGTGTAAAAATTTAATATTTTTTTTATTATAAATAAATTCAGACAATGATGACAAACTACGACGACGAAACACGAGGAAACTAGGGATATGTACGTCGATTGTCGACTAATCGCTTAATCGATTATCTGTGATTGCATAATCGAGTTTGTTACCGACCGATAATTCGACCATAGCTGTTATAGCATGTTTCCATTGGAAACCGAACAACGTTGTTCGCTCTCAGAATTAGGTACACGAATTAACCCGTTCATACGGCACGATTCGTAATTCATAGTAAAATAATTCCTTTTTACAAAATTTTTGTTTGTTGATTTTAATGGGAATTTATACGAAAATACATGAAATTCTCACTAATATGTATAGAAGAAATTATTGTTTTTCTCCCAAAGATGTATTATATCATTAATTTTATAATTTTCATTCACGTTTTCAACTTTTTGTGTAAATCTTGACATTTTGAACATATTTTTCTATTTTTAAATTCTGCTGAAGATACACTTGTCAAACATTATTTTTTCGATACAAACATTTTGTAAATATTGCCTCTTTTGTTTGCAGTTTTCTGTGGAAATTTCAACTCGTGGACCAAATGCGTACCTCGAATGAGAGAGAAAACAAAATTTACTTTTTTTGAATGTACATACGCCATTTTGTAGTTTTCATTCATAACTTTCAGTCTTCCCAAAAATTTTTAAAATTTCATTAAGTTTTTTTATTTTTAATTTTTAAATGTCATAATTTATTCTTTCGATAAAAATAAATCAGTTAAAGACCGGGAAAATAAATGAAATGCCTGGATTTTCCTTCAAAATTATGATCTAAACAGTTCTATCTTTCAATTCCATGGCGCTTTAATGCGCGTCTCGCAATTTACGCATCTTCCAATCATTGATATTGATAATATTCTATTTTTATTTATATATATATATATACATATATATATATATATATATATATATATATATATATATATATATATATACAAAATTGGCAGAAGTCGGGCATACTTAGAAAAAAATTGTAATCAGCTGGTAGCGCTACCTTACCTTTTTATTTGTACCATGGTTTTGGCTACTTTTATCGCACATTGTCCCTGTAGTCTTTGTTTCTTTTCTCACGGCGACAGTTTTCGGATATCAGTTTGTACTTTATTCATTGGACCATGATCCAAGTATAAGGCCCCCCTTCCAACTCAGCTGATTACCACACGATCTGTCAATTAGATTTGAATTCGCTTCAAAACTTTGCTTTGGCATTCTTCGAACTGGTTCCGTGCTCCTTTTGGTGAATGTGTTCAAACCACTTATGTTGTCGGCCGTTTTGTTTTGATTCCTTTTGTGTTGTCGGCCTTTCCCTTTTGATCCCATCTTTATTATCGATTTTTTTCTGTACTGTCTTTCTTTTCAGTGTTGCCATGAAACTCGGTGGCGTCGGTTGGTGGTAATTCATTTAAATTTTTTATTTTTTTAATTATTTAATTAGTTAATCATTCGTATAAAAATTAATATATAAATATCATAAATATCTAGAAACAAATGGAACAAATGTGTATATGTGTGATTTGAGATTGTGCGTGATTTAAAAAACAATAAAACAAAGCCGACCGCCAACATAACCTCCAATTCGTGGATAAAACATTAAAGGTTCATTGTCCATAGAAAAGCCATAATGTGTCTCCAGCGGTAACTCGAGGATATTTTTCCAGCTGTATTTATTTGTACCCTGATTCCAGGAAAGTATTTTTCTTGGGGACGGATTCCCGGGCACGGATATTGACTCCCAAACGCCGGGTTTAAGATCCGGGTTAGAACCGGATCTGCAGGTTCTGTTCCAGAGCAAATTCCTATCGCATTGGATACATTGAATACGCAATACCATCAGCACATTTGAATTCAAATATCGGAAATTGGAAATTTGTGAAAGGAGAAGGGTAATTAGGTACAAAAGGAACAAACGAGGAGATCCATAATTCCTTTTGATGATCCGCATAGAATCACAATGTCCGTCCGTCCGTCTGTCCATGTATTTTTGTAAACAAAGTATAGTTCGCATTTATTGCCCTATCCAGATGAAATTTTGCACAAAACATTTGTTTGGCCCAAGGACGAACCCTATTGAAATTGGAGATAATCGGTCAAAATTTAGATATAGCTCCCATATATATCTTCGTCCGATTTGCCTTTTATTGTGCACCAAACGTGTAATATCAGTCCGAATAGTGTGGTATTTCGCATGTACGATCAGATTGGACCTCAAAGTAAGTGTGCCAAATTTCATCGAAATCGGTTCAGATATAGGTATAGCTCCCATATATATTGTTCATCCGATTTGTTATTTTTGTCCTCCGCAGCCGTAATATGCACTTTGTAACAACAATATTTGGTCAAATTTATCAAATACAGCTCAGAAATACATTTGCTAAATTTTATCGAGATCGGTTCAGATTTGGATATAGCTCCCACATATAACTTCGTCCGATTTATGTTGGATTGTGCACCAAACGTCTAATATTTGCCCAAATTGGATGAAATTTGGCACTTACGACCGAATTGAGTCTAGAAGCTAGTATGTCAAATTTAGTGAAGATCGGTTCAGATATAGCTATAGCTCCCATATATATTGTTCATCCGATTTGTTATTTTTGTCCTCCGCTGCCGTAATATGCACTCCGTAACAACGATATTCAGGGATATATATCAAATACAGCTCAAGTTTTATCGAATTTGGTTCCGATTTGGATATAGCTCCCATATGTCTTTACACGTGTATCGTCAGACTTCATATATCTATAATGTAAAAATAGGAATATATTTGAATTTTATTCTCTACCATTGCTTACGGGCTCAATTGCGGTGGTCCGAGTTCTGGCATAGCCATTGGCAGAAGTCTCAATTTACTTCCTGACTGCACCACATATGCCTTTTTGAAATGGTCTGTGTAAACTTTTGATGTAGCTGCAAATTTGATTTGGCACATTTGACTCCACTCTGGTGTTTTCATCTCTGGGAACAGAGAAAAAGTTCAGTGCCTTTCCAGGCTCTTCTTTTCTTTTGCATATCTTGCAAATTCTCATTGTTAAATCACGCACTCAAGTTAACAAAGAGAAGAACCAAATTTAAAAAAATATCTTTCTATTTGTTTTTAAAATTTGAAATTAACGGACAATAAATAACGGACAAGTAATTATTGACATCTTTTGCTGTTGTCAGGCGTAGGTAGGTATCAGCTGGTCGTACTTGTCGACCTAATAAACGGGCCTTGATTTGGACTCTATTCCTCTATTCGTTCGGTACGTGGAAAAAGAAAAAAGTTTTTAATTTTTTATTTTCTCAACGATAAGAAGAGATAAGACGGCTGATAGTATCACAAACGACATAAACACATCAAATTACTCGTCATCAATATGAATATGGAGGAAGTAACACCTGTCAATCCCAATGATTTGAAAGACTTGAAGGAGCGTATGAATTTAATTGCCCAAGCAGACCCCAAGCAATATCATAATGATTTCTCCCTGAAACGTTATTTAAGGGCATTCAAAACTGTTGATGACGCCTTCCAGGTAAGTTTATCAGGGCAATCAATGCATTGCATTGTTCTTGAACTATCATTAGGTGACATTGCCGTTTTCTTGTAGGCCATATTGAAGACGAACAAATGGCGGGAGCAGTACGGTGTCGAGGCTTTGCAAAACAATACGGAACTTGAGCAATATAAGGATAAGGCCAGAGTACTGCGGCATAGAGATTGCCTGGGCAGACCGGTAATATATATACCAGCAAAGAACCACAGCAGTGAACGTGATATTGATGAGTTGACCAAATTCATTGTTAAATGCCTGGAGGAAGCTTGCGGTAAATGTTTCGAGGAAGTGACAGACCGCCTTTGCATTGTTTTTGACTTGGCTGATTTCAATATGAACTGCCTGGACATGCAGCTGGTTAAGAATTTGATATGGCTATTATCGCGGCACTATCCCGAACGCTTGGGCGTTTGTCTAATCATCAATTCTCCGGGTCTGTTTTCAACCGTATGGCCCCTCATACGTCAATTGATCGACGACAATACCGCAAAGAAGGTGGTATTCGTCAATGACGAGACCGACTTGTGTAAATACTTGATACCCGATATACTTCCTACCGATATGTAAATAGCATTTACATTGGGTGCGGAGAAGGACCGGGTGTTATCTCGAACGGTGCATATATAACAAAAAAATAACATAAATGCGGCACAATATTTACATTCCTGTGTGCTTCTCGTGCAGCTCTAGACAAAATCAAACAACAGTACCTAACAAAATGAGATATTGCTACAAATAACAAACAAATATTCCTCACTTAGCCTTTTTATTAAATGTAAAGATATTCATCATTCCATGGTCAGATCTCTCCCGTAATTTATGTTTGTAATTAACGCAAGTTGTGGTGATTTTGTTATTACGATTATTTATTATTATTTGAAACTGTAAATGTTGTGTACATCTATTTATCCGTGTATTTATGAACCATATTATATGAATTTACCATTTGTGTGTGTATGTTTGTAGTGTATACTAAGCCAGTGAATGTATTCATGTATTATTCTGATAGTATTTGTTTCTTGGGAAAACACCAATGGTGTTGAAAAAAGAGTAAAACAAAACCATCTAAGGAGATCTGATTGTTAATACATTATTGTAACTCTATTACAATGTAATATCTTACTAACGTTTAATTTCAAATGCCTATGTATGTAGATGATAGTGAAGAGCTAAATCGTTGGAGGTGAGCTATTTTCATTATCACCAAAAAACACAAAAAATAGCAAATAATCTGAATTTCATGATTCGATTGCCAGTAATGACTCATTATTTAAGTTCCATTTTGAGTTAGCTGTTGTTTCAAATGTGACACTTCGATGTGAAAAAGTGTGTCATTAGGGATACATTAATCATTCTCTGTACGGTTTAAAGAAATATTAACTTTTGGAAAGTATTTATTTGCTATTTTTAGATAAACGTTTGTAGAAATTAAACAACATTTGTATGCATGATTTATATATATGTATGTATACATGTATTAATAATAAATATTAATCCCATTGGGCTGGAAATACCTATTTAAATGATGTGTTCTTTAGACAAAAACATAGTGTTCTCAGAAAAAGAAGCGGTTTTTTGCTGTCGGAAAAGAGGAAAAGCTGTTGTCACAAATCGGTTTCCATAGAAAAAGGGGACCTACCGGTGATTTTGCGAGATTTTTATTTATGCAGGTGATTGTACAATCGTGTCGCTGTTTCATACATGACCTTGAGAGGGAACTCCAATGTTTTAAGAAAAAACCTCTAGATCAAAAAGCCTGTCAGAAAGGACCTGTTAACATTCCTACTGATGCAGTCACCGATGTCATACAAATACCGCTTACCAAATGAACTTTGTATAGAGCGTCGACAGGACGGCTGGAAGACCACAAGTGACTATCGTTAGAGCACTCCAGCAATTAAATGTGAATAAATCTTTTGTATCTCGTACCATCGCTCGTTACTGATAGCGTCAGCAGCATCAGCAGAAATGGTCCGAAAAGTAAAGAAGCAATATATCGCAATATTCCATTCGGCAAATATTGAAAAATGAGCTCGTTGAAAAGCCATTGAAATTCCAAGAACTTACACCGCAACAGAAAGAAAATAGACTCAAAAAAAAACTAAAGAGTTGCTTCGCTTGGCCGAAAGTGGTGAACTGCCGAATTTGGTTTTCTCCGTCTCCGATGAGAATGCATTCGTTGTCCAGCAGTTTTTAAACATACAAATTAATCGTGTTTACTTGCCAAAGAGGTCAGCTGAAAATGTGCACCTTCGGCTGGCCACCAGAACTCAAGCACCGGCCATGGTGACGGTGTAGGCTGCAATAACTGGCGATGGTCGTTCTCCGCTCGTATTAATCGACCGTGGCATCAGAATAAATACCGAATATTGGCGCGAAAATATTCTGGAGGGTGTATTAAAGCCTTGGGCACACAAACATTTTGGCCGCAGACCTGGGACATTTCAACAGGACTCAGCACCATCGCACTCAACATGCGCCACCCAAGAATGCTTACAAAATCAGGTTCCTCGCTTAATTTCCAACGTACAATGACCACCAAAATCTCCGGATACCTATCCCTTGGAATATTGTGACTGGAGTATTTCGGAAAGCAAGGTTGGCACTAAAAAATACCAAAATGTCGATCACCTCAACCAAGCGCTTCGCTGGGAATGGGCCAAAATACCGCAGAGCAACATTCGGGCGGCGTGTGACAGTCCCATTGGCCGTAATTCGTGCCAAAGGTGACCAATTCGTACAAGTCTAAACTTATTCTAAAATATGATGCTATTTCCTACATTTTTTGCTTTCATTCAATTAAAATTGACTTTGTTGCAGTTTTTTATCTCACCCTGTATATTATGGGAAGCCTCTCCACTCCTCTTTTTCATAAAATTTCAGCATAGATTTCGACCGAATTCGGAGTCCTACATGAGGAGGCGAAGGTCTTATCGGTGCGTATTCACTCTAACGCGGTCTCAGAAGTTATTGAAGGATATACTGTACTGGGGGGTCACCCCCCTCCCGTCGCAGCTGAACAGTGAGTGCTGCCCCGACAAACCCGAGTAGTTTTGTCTTTGTTAAGATCCGGATGATGCAGCCGCCTTAATTCCTTGAGAGCCGGTTAGACAGCGATGTGCAGAATATCTGCCCAGCTTGTGGCACAGGTCCACATGACACGCTGCACCTATTTCGCTGTCCACCCAAACCTACTCACCTAACTCCAGTCTCGTTGTGGACCCAACCCTTTTTGAGACTGGACTGCAGGAGAGAACCCGATTGAGAGAATTCAGGTCGAGCAACAACAGAATTCGGAATAAAATGTTAGATGGGTTGTGGCCATCTTTGAGTAAGAAGGAAGAGCGGTAAGAATGTTGAGGATACATTTGCTGCAAAACATGTTATTAAGAAGAATGGCCATAGTCAACAAAAGTTAATATAGGATTCAATAGAGATCGTCTCCTTTCTCTCTTTCATTCCTAAAATGGCGCCTTGCTTGCCATTTCGTCTCTTCATACATCTCCCGCAATTATTATTTTTTCAGGCATTAAATTATAATGACTAATATTTCAAACATTACTCTCTAATACACATTTAGATGATATCTGTCGATTAACATTTCGATACTTACTGAGCTCCATTTAATTGTCCAGATGTTTGTGCTCGTCCACTGAATTCATTTGAATATGATTATTTTGTAATTAGTTTATTATATAATAATATTTAGATAATAATATTGAATATTGTGTATATATATCTATATAATTTATGAAATATATTTTGTTTCTTTTTTTTTGAGTTCTCTTCAAATAAATATCAATTATTTTATACTTTTCACACTTTTTGAAAAAAAAAAAATCGTCCAACCAAAAATCATTAATTCAGTTCAATTTCTTTATCTTCAATACTAAATGAGGCCGTACTATTAGGATGTTCCAAACTTTTCGAATGGCTAGCAAAAATTGTGTTAAATTTGAAAGGCAATCTGTTTCAAAATTTACACAGCAATGCCCAGTAAAGATCACCTAATATCTACTCATATTGTGTGACATTTCATGCCAAAATAGTGTGGAAAGTAAAATAGAAAAATGTTATAATAAAAAAATTATATATAAATACATTTGTGTATGAGAAAATAATATTGATCACATGAACTATTCGTTTAGCAATAACATTTGAGAAAATTTAAAGCTAAATAATTGTTGTTTATCAAATACGTCTATATAAAACACAAGATATTTGCAAAAACATAATTTTTGAAATCCTTATAAAACTAATTGTTTTTTTTTTTGTTTTCAAAACATAATGAGTTTGCCAGCAGTTTTTTGTTCATCCAACTATATTTTTTCGCATAGTAAATACATTTAGTAGCTCGTTGGTATACACTTGCGTCGGTTCTTTTGCATTTTCTCTATATTCTCTTTGATGGGCGTTCGTGTGTAGAAACCCTTTACTATGGACTTTACATTTAAAACTGTGGCAATGAATTGATTAATGGATATCTCCCAATAATCATAGTCAATGGAACTATTACTGCTGCTCGTATTTTTGCTGGACTTTTGATTTGATGATGAATTTGATTCTCCGCGTGCTTGTCTCAACTCCTCTTCCAAAACCATGAAAAGTTTTGTAGTACCGGGCGGTTCACATGGTGTGGTTGGGTTGCCATTTGAGTCGGGCTGTAAAGATTGAAAAATATATGTTTTCAATAAGATACACACAATTGACCAAATTCAATTGGAATTTGATACAGCATCCAATTTGAACTTAATATTTTAAACATAAACCATAAATGGAAACTTGCAGATTTCACCCTCTTTACATACCTCTTCATTTCCACCTAAGTTCAGTTGTGTAAAACTCTCCAGACTGGATTCTTTTTTCAAATTACAATTTCCCATTTCAATGAGATTTTTATCTAAAAACAACAACAAAAAATATCGAGTGATGATTCCAACGATAGATCTAAATTTGCATCTACTTACAGGCATTATTCATATCAGCATCAGATGCTCCCAATATCTCATGAATACTTCTCCATAATATTTGAAAATTGGCCTTTTTCATATTAGGTATTTGCTTATTGGGCGAACCACTACCATCGGGCTGATCGAACAGAGCTCTCAGACTACCCAAACTTTTGGTGTCCGTATTCGAATCGTTTCGTTCCATTTTGACATTTGTGGCCATTACCAGATCACTGATTTGTGAGAAATTCGAAATTGTTTCAACATTGAGTTGGGGAGGTGTTACCTTGGTCACACCCAAATCGGAAATGTCCGAAAAGGTATCAATGGACTCGAAACGACCTTGCTGCCGCAGTGGAGATAGGGCGGCTGCTGCTGAGCCGTTATGGGAATTTGAGCCACCGCCAACAAGGGCACTGCCCTCGCCACCACCACCACCACCCATTGCTCCTCCGCTGGTGCCAGGCATGCTTATTTCATCTTCTGAAAGATCTACATAAAATGTTGATGTTCTTGCATTTACTGCCATCGATGAGGCGTTTGAATTACCCGCTTGATTGTTCGGTGGTCTCAGTATATCCATAAACGTACTACCCGATATACCGGCCAAATCGTGCAGCCTTCTTGTGGCCGTTATCAGAGCATAATCGTCTTCGTCAAAGTTGTTGTCCGTGGGCGAGGGCAAGGCCTCAATCGACTCAGAAGCTTCTTCCTCAAAGAAGTCTTCCGCCTCAATGGCCTCCTCGGCATCATCTTTGGTCTTTGTCTTGGGTCTACGTACCTGTTCAATTTCAGCCTTGGACAACAGAGGCGGTAAATGCAAAATATATAAAAGTTTCAGTTTCTCCGTGTATTTCTTGGAGCACAGCAAACCAAACGCGTTTATGAGCTGGGCAAATTCCAAAGTTCCGGTACTTTTCTTATCCGTTAGCTGCAAAATAAAACAAAGTGAATAAAGGTAAATTCTTTTCTGCGATTTTTCATACCCTAAATATTTTTTCAGCCAAATCGATGGTAACACATGATTTCCAAGGCATCAGTTCATAGAACAACACACGGAATGTATCAAAGTCTACACCATAGGCCTCGGCCCGGCTACAGTTGCCCTCATTAAAGCCCCATTTTGGACGGCTTGTTGATGGGGATGGCACTAAAATGGGAGATTCACCGACCTGAGCTTGTATCTTTTGCAAATGAGCTTTGCGAAAAGCATTCTTCTCTTCGCGTATTATGGACAGCAGCAATCGCAGTTCATCCTTGTCGAAATAGGGATTTTCTGCATGGAATTTCACAATTGTCTCCTCATTGTCCAAATCGAATTTACGCATGGTCAGGCGACGATGTTTGTTGCGCAGCTCTTCGATCTTCTGCAGCGTTATGTGGCTAAATTTCGTGTAGGCTTCATGGATGAGCGTTTGAACGGTTTGTGTGCGTCGGAATTTCCTTTTCTCATTTTCCAGCGGAGAAGGATAATCAGGATTATAAATACCCTGTAAAAATGTTGACAGCAACATCATTGATTCACCATCGTCCTGACATTTCAAAAGCTGTTCCTTGTTCCATTCGAGAATTTGCAGTGCAATTATGAAAATAATCTTTGCACCGTCAACAAAGAAGCAGTCTATAATGTGTAGAGCACTCTCATAGGAAATCACACTGATAAATATCGTTAGGAACCAGGATATTGTTATCATCTTGATGGTACCCAGTGAATCCAAATGTTCGTGCAATTCGGGTAGGTACATTTTAATTAGCTCGTTGAGGACTCCTTGGTCAATCTGCAAATGAAAGGAGATAGGTGATTGTTTATTTAAAATGTGTGACTTTCACCCACCTGAGCTCCCACAACTTTATCCTTATAATAGTCAGGTAGTAGATTTTCACACAAACTGGCCAACAACCAAAAGGCATTTTCTTCATCGCAAAACAGCAAAAATACAGATGTGATTATATTCAAGCCTTGGGTATAGCCCACTTGGGGATTTCGCAAGGCATAGGCTTGCAGGACGCGTTTCAATGCCCCCAGGCCATCTTCACTCTGAAAGGCAAGATGTTCGGGCAGTGAACGACGTAGATCTCTTTCGATTTCGTCATGAGTCGATGATTGTTTGATGCATGCAGCCTTTTCGACCAAGTCCTCATACAAACCCGGGTGCATATCTTTCTCGTGTATGGCTCCGGAAAATATTAGCCAAACTTCTTGACGCAAATGATCGGGAACACCCTCGGCAATGAGATTTATAACATCGGTAGTGCGAAACATTGAAATGCCACGACCATAGTCACGGAAATGTGATTCCCAGCGGGCAATTTTTTGATTTTGTTTCTCCTGCATGGCTGGGGAAAATTGTGTTTTAAAAGTGTTGATCAGGGCCGATTGTTTGCTCCAGGAGATATCATATTTGGGACGTTCATTTCTGGCGGGACTGTGAAGAATTAAAATTAATTTATTCGGACTTTTCTTATTTTTGAGTAGCTTTTAAACTTACACATGGAATTTTGAAAGCAAATTGGTGATTTTTGTTATTAAAACATCACGATCTACAATTTGAGCAAAGACAAAGGGCACATTTTCCGAGGATGTTATAACAATCTGATTTTCATAGCGATGTCCGCCATCATCTTTCTTTTCCACACTCTGCAGGGAACGAGAATGAAGATCTTAATCAAATATTTTTTCTTAAAAAGATATCGGGGATATTTACCTTAATAACCTTTAAGGGTATAACGACACTGACAAATCCCTTGGTATCACTTGTGAAGCAAATAAAATTTGTGGAAAGATAGATATTGCCGGGCACATAGCGCTTCGAGTAGGGTGTAAATAAGTTTGCTGAAAATATAATTTTTTTGTGGTATTTTATTGAAAAGAAACGTAGTTTCAAATACCAACCTTTTATGGTACCATCAATTATTTCCCTCTGTGGCAAACGGAAATACATACGATACTCTTCTGATTTTTGTCTGGCAGTCAAATCACTACACAATGCTGGCTTCTTTGAAGATCTGCGACCAAATCGTTGCAGCAATGAGGATTCTTGATCGATAATTGGACTATCAGGATCCTAAAAATAAAAATTAATATAATTTCCCTCATTGTATTGTCCATTAATGACACAAAAATGCTACTCACCTGTATAATACGTTGTATGGCCATTTTATTTAATTGCTCTATAAGTTCATAGGCTTCAACATGATCAAATAGTATGGTAAAATTATATTGCATTTTATTGTTGGTTTTCAAATAGATTGTATTGCCATAGAGCGATAATTCTTCAAGTTCCGTAAAACGTATACTCCGTTTGGTTTCTTGACCCAACATATATGAATAGAAACTCACATGATTTAGAGAGATGTACAAGTGGCCTTGGCGTGGTATTTTATTTTTAATGTAACTGAAATAGAAATTAAAGAATTACAGGATTTTCACATCCATTAAAATTATAATCCCATACTTACGTGCACGAATAATAGTTAACCAATTGTTCCTCTTCGGGCATATTGAAATACTGTCGAAATTTCGATTGATTTACTTTAAAATCAGCCGAATCTCCTGTTTCATCCTGATTGTTTTGCGTGTACAGGGATTTAATTTTACATATGGTAAAATTTGTTATCTCCTCTTCGCATTCCATTTCATTTAGGACTTTGAAAAGATTTTTGGATAACCAATCCCAGTCTTTGTAGATTTCTTCTTGGTTGACACCAATGGCGATTTCTGCAAAAAAAAGAGATATTTTAAAATTGTTTTTTGATTGTAAAAATATTGATTATATTTCTATCATTTTTTTGTGAATTTATTAAGATTTGCGTAAACCATTTTTTAACAAAAGGTATTTTCTAAATATAAAATATCTAAAGAAAGAAAAAGCATCTCCATAAAAATTTTAGTGCATTATCACTATTTAAGTGAATTTTTCCTTACAATTTTGGTGAACTTATGGCAAAAAGGGATTTAATTTTTGTTGAGTACTTTTGAACACCACTGTTCATATGCTTGTAATTCATCTATTAGTATTAGCTACTATGATCATGAAAATTCTAATCATGCGGTTCTTCTTTGTTTTTCATCTGTAGCTTGAAAGTGAAATATAATTTTGTTTTGAAATCAATAGAAAAAGAAGAAAAACACAGCTTGCATATTGTATGACTTATCAAAGTAGAACGTTTTTTATTTGTTTAGAAGTGAGAATGGAAAGTAATTGATTAAAAAATGAATAAAAAAAGTGCGTAGTAAAATAAATATGTGAAATATACATTTTAACTTGGTCCAAGGTATTTCGGTGAGGGTGAACATCTGTCTTTGATCATGAAAGAAAAAACAATCGCATTATCTCGTAGAGATTAGGTGATACAGACTAGTAGTGGCAATTAAAAATATTATTTAAAATACATTTTTGTTGGCCTGTGAAAGTGAAACGAGGAGATGAATGGGAAATGTTATAGTTTCTCCACAGCTTCCTCTCTCGAACTTATTTTTTTGTATTTCATTTACTTTCAGAGTAAGCGTTTCTTAAAAGAATCTTGTATTTAGATACAAGCTGAATAAATTTGTGGTAGGTTAGGTTACAATTGAATGGATGTTGGTTAGTAATAAGTAAAAAACTATTTGTCGGTATAGTCAATATTTGATTAAAATATATTTTGACTTGTGTTATGTTTATTCAAATTGTTGACCCCCCATGGAACCTACTCCATGGAAGGAATGGGCCAATATTGTCCATTTCATAGGGGACCTAAATAAATATGATATAAATATTGCGACGTACCAAGTTTGGACTATATGGGTTACTTCTTTCTCTTTATGAGATATGTAATAATTTTTAGAAAATATTAAAATGGACGTGAGATACCAGACATAGTCGACTGAAGTATTCCATTTTCATAGTCCATCTAATATAATTAAGATGTGTGAAATTAAAAGAGAGTTATATCACTTTCTTTGAGCGTGTGCTTTTTCAAAATCTTGAACCTTAGGTGGGGGAATTACCAGAAGAAATGGTGCGATCTCTACCATCTTTATAACAGATCTTGTTTTGATGGAAATATTGAGATGTATCAACTCTGAATGGAATTGGATGTTATTTTCGTGTTTTATGAGCTTCATGGCTGTTCAAAATTTTGACGCTTTGTGGACCGATATATTCCATCTTCACACCCAACCTTGGGTTAATAATAATAATATTTTGATGTGTGTAATTTGAAGAGAACTGAATGTTTATTTCGGATTTTATGATCGTTTTGGTTATTCAAAACTTTGAGCCTTTGTGGGGGAGGTACCAGTAGGAATAGTCCGATCTCTACTATCTTTGTAACAGATCTTGTGTTGGTGAAAATATTGAGATGTGCCAAGTCTGAATGGAATCGGATGTTAATATCGGGTTTTATGAGCTTCATGAATTTTCAAAATTTTGATCCTTTGTAGGGGAGGTACCAAAAGGAGTAGACTGATATATTCCATCTTCATACCAGCCCATGTATTAATAAAAATATTGTGATGTGTGTAATTTGAAGACAATCGAACTATTACATCACATTTTATAAGAATTATAATTATTCCAAATTTTGACCCTTTGTGGGGGAAGTACTTGATGGAGTGGACCGATATTGCCCATTTTCGCACCTGACCTAGCACTGATGCAAATATTAGGATTCGCAAAGTTGGTGCAAAATCGGATTATCCTTTCCCTTTCTATGCAGTAAATTATTTTCTTTGAAAATGTTGATATTTAGTGTGGGAGGTACCAGAAGGAGTGGGCCGATATTGCCCATCTCCGAACTCGATCTAAGTCTGTCAAAATATTATGATGTTTGGATCAAATCGGATAGTTTCTTCGAGAGTTGGTCCAAAGAGACCTAGTGTCTAAAACCGTTTTTTTTTTTTTTTTTGATGAGGCACGTTTTGGCCGTATCAAATGATATATACCCTCTCTAGCCATATGGCTGAGGCTTTAAAAATTATGGGGAAAAGAGTCGAATAGTCAAGTTTTAAATCTTGTCGTGTCGGAATGCGCACACAGCTCGTATTATTTCCCTTGATAGAGCAGGTCAGTGGCATAATAGGTGTTCAATCGTTTCACTCTCCTCCTCATCTTCACGTAGCCTGTAGTATTAGACCTTAGAATTATTCTATTTGGATGTTCTTGATCGGATATTGCAGTAGAGTAATATCCATATTGTTATCGGCAACGTTGATAGAAACTGATGTTTGGATGCCTTGCACCATGGTTCGTTGTACCAGCTCGCTTTGGCTTTCTCCCTGAAGAGAAGTTGCAATGCTCTGGTAAAATGACAAAGAAGAGGTTTTATGATGTCAATAGACATTTCCTTCAATATTACAATTACCAGGCACCCAGCAAGGCCGGAGAGTAGTGTGCCATTCTACACCTCAGAACTGCATCGGAATTGACATATATAGTCACCGGTTCAGTTATTTCATTCTCCATGGGTTTAATCTGCCGTTTTAATGATAGAAAAGATCTCTGCCAGGAAAACACGACACTTTCAACCAAGTTGTATGTGTAGTATGCAGCATATACTATCTTGACAGCCTAAGTTCAGTGTTATGTTAAAGTCTGCTTAAGTTGCACTTATTGATGAGCCGTTGATTACAATTGAAACTGCTCCCTATATGCTTGAGAGTTTCGAGATATTTACCTTATATTTTAATTCGGTATGGTATTGTGTATTCATTGTTTTTACTCATTTTTAATATATTTTTAACAATACCATTTCATTTAATTTAACCAAAAATGTCGATGTATGCATACAACCATACATATAACGCATTTGGTTTTTTAGCTGTCTTAAAAGTATATCTATCAACGGACAATGACTTTATCGAACGAACAAAAGAATAATATTTGGTTACGGTAAAATGGCATATGAAATCTGAAAATGTTTCAATTAATTTAACAGAACAGATACTGATTTGGCCTTGAGGAAAGGGTTATATATTTGAGTTTTATCCCATTGCCATTTCTATGGATCTCTCGGTGAAACCCATTCGCTTTGAAAATGTGTCTCTCTCCAACGTAGTCAAGGATTCTCAATTAAAATTAAACTCTTGGTGAAGCCCCTTCTTCGGTTTAAGGGTAACTTCCTTAGAAGGACACGGTAATAATAGAAACAAGGGAATGACTGCAATATCTCGAAAGCAATACGGACAATTTCATAATTGGGACTTCCTTTCATTTTTGCTTTCTAGGAAGAAAGAACACTTCAACCAAAATTTTTAGAAAAATTTTAAAAATCAACCAATTCTGAGGAAGTACCGCAGGCCGTCCTCAGCTATGTCGGAGGTGCATTTGTATATGTGAATTATAGGTAAAATTTTCAAAATTCTAGCATCTGATAACAGTTGTACTCGAAATGAAAATAACTATTCTTTGAGAATTTCAAATGCACTTTTCAGATCCAACAGGGTACTCACCATATGAAACTTCAGAATTCGGTGTTTGGTGAAGGATTCGATATGGTGCCGGTTTGGTGTCAAACACACTGTCAAATGTTCCAACCAATATTGATCCCAAACCACGTGATTCGCCATGGCCTCGGCGTTTTTGCAGCACAAAATATTTGGAATGTTTTTCGGCAATCCTGAAAAAAGAATTGGAAGAGTAGGCATTAAAGATTTTGGTAAATTTTATTTAATGCTTAAAAACATTTAAAATATCAAAAAGACTTATACAATTTAAAATCCTCTATAGAATGTACTCATCCGCCATGTATATCTGTTAGCAGTATATTCATTATATCAGGATTCAAATACACAGCCTGCTGTCGTCTAGGTGCCGGTTGAATGTGGGGCAAACGTCTTCCCCGCAAAACATTAATGCCAGGCATGTTTTCTTCATTATTTCTTGCCTCTTCACGTCTTTTTTGCCTCTCGGCAGCTTCACGACTGGTTGTCGGTTGATCACTATCCTCAGTAGATGTTTCCGTAATTGTTTCTTTGGAAACATCAGAGACATTTGGCAAGGAAGATGTAGATGAATGACTTTTACGCAATTCCATTGCTCTTTTATATTTAATTTTGTAAATTTTCTCAACCATGGCTTTACATTCTTGACAGACTTTTTCACGTGGCCTAAAATTTGGAAACATTTTCTTAACAAAGCTGATGTGGCGGGGATTTGTAATGTAAACACCGGGTCCCCGCAAAAGGTGTTCGTCGTCACCCAGCGGACAAAGCATTCCCTGTGATGAGGACATGTTTTCCCGTTGACTTCTATACAATTTTAAGAGACAAAACAACACGCAGTTGTTACAGAATTTAAGCACAATTTTTTCTTGTCAGATTTATTTAATTTTTTTACAGTATTTATGAATTGGCCAAAGGTCTGCTCTGTTCGAGTACCTGCAAGAATATACTAGTTTTACAATTTTCTTCGATATCATAAAGGGAAATGGAATACTTCGGGTAATGGAATACCTCACACATATTTCCACATTTTACAAAAATTTGCAAATAGAGGTTGAGATAAAAAAACTGCAAAAAAGTCAAACGCCATAATTTCTTTTAACTTTATTGAATGAATGCAAAAAATTTCTGAAATAGCATCAAATTTTAGAATAAATTTAGAATTGCTCGAATTGGTCACCTTTTGCACGAATTATGGCCTTCAAACGCCAATGAAACCGTCACACGCTGCCCGAATGTTGATATGCGATATATTGTCACATTCCCGCGAAGCGCTTGCTTGAGGTGATCGACACTTTGTTATTTTTTAGTGCCAACCTTGCTTTCCAAAATACTCCCGACACAATAGTCCAATGGATTGGTATCCGGAGATTTGTGGTCATTGTGTGCTGGAAATGATGCGAGGAACCTCCTGTTGGAATGTCCAAGGTCTGTGGCCAAAATGTTTGCGTGCCCAAGGCTTTAATACAACCTACAGAAAATTTTCGCGATCGATTAATACGAGCGTAGAGCGACCATCGGCTTGAGTTTTGGTGGCAAACCGAAGGTTTCCATTTACAGCTGACCTCTTTGGCAAGTAAACACGATCATTTCGTTTGTTTACAAAGTGCTCGACAACGAATATTTTATCATCGGAGAAAACCAAATTCGGCAGATCATCACTTTCCGCCAAGCAAAGCAACTCTTTAGCTCTTTTGAGTCTATTTTCTTTCAGTTGCGGTGTGAGTTCTTGCACTTTTTGGAATTTTAATGCCTTTACTCGAGCTCATTTTTCAATATTCGCCGAATGGAATATTGCGATATGTTCAGCTCGCGAGCCATTTTTCGGCCACAGCGACGCGGGTTTCGATCAAGTCGCTTCTTTACTTTTCGAACCATTTCTGCTGATGTTGCTGTTTTCTTCCGTCCTCTTCCTTGACGTCGGGCCACGCTACCAGTATCACGGACACGAGCAATGGTACGAGACAATTTATTCACATTTAAATGCTGGAGTGCCCTAACGGTTTTCTTGTGGTTTTCCAGCCAAATATAAAGAAATCACGCTATCACGCTTGAATTCCATTACAAATAACTTTTTTCTGGAAAACTCACTAAAATGCTTTTGTACGCTTGTAAACAATATAATATGCTGTCGCTGGAATAATTTTAACAGCTGTCGGACGAGTGGCTTAGAAATGACAGCAGTCTGAAGTTGGTTGCAGTTTTTTCATCTCACCCTGTATATTCATGATAAGCATAAAATTCTAATTCGATTTAACGATTTCCGTCTGTCTGTTGAAATCACGATACAACCCAAATTATTTGATATAGAGCTTAAAAATTTTACACAAGCATTTGTATTGTTTCCAGGATTGTTAGTATTGAAAATGAGACATATCGGTCCAGGTTTAGATATAGCCGCCATATAACGTTACCTGCGGATATTCGGCGATTTGATGATTTTCGCCACAATTTCCACGGATTTGTCTAAAAATTGGTATTTGTTAGTCCGTAATGGGTTCTAGCTTCGGTGGCAGAGTACTATATTGCACATATAACAATACCCATCGATATTCGGTATTTTGATAATCCCATTAACATTTACCCACGAAATTGTTTGGTATTTAATTCAAATTTGGTATTTAAGAAGGTTTGGTAGATGACAATCCTCGAAGTATAAAATTGCCCATATAGGTTCCCGTTTTGGTATGACCCCCATATAACGGCCTCATCCACTTTATGGGTTTTTAAAAAGTTCAACAGGATTATCTAAAACGTTTGAATTCAGATACTTTTATATAAAAATGTTTTCTTTACCCAAAGGTGGATGGTATTAAAAGTTCGGCTCGGGCGAACTTAATGTTTTTTTTTTGCTTGTCTAGTCGACTATTGCATTGTAAATTCATCGGACAGACAAAAAAATGAACATTTCTAATCGACCTAGAACTTTTTATACTTGGGTGAGAGTCCCGCCTATATTGGAATATTTTAAATGGAATGGAAACGTCTTATCGTTTACATAAGGATAAAGTGATTCATCAATGGAATATCCTTTTCCAATTATGTATGTTATGTAGAGCAAAAATATTGCATTGCGAATAACATTTCTGAAGCATCGGTGTAGGCAAAGTAAAATCGTTCAAAGGCTCATTTCATTTTTTTTAGAAACAACTGTAGGGACCATCATTGGACTGAGCTGTATTTCTTATCACATTCTAATTGGAAACCTTAAACTGATGAACGGAAATGACATTTAAATAAATTAGAGTTTAACAAACAGTTGTGGGAAATTGATAATTTCATAATTTTCGCAAATTACAGAGTACAACACAACAAAACGCAATGACGATTTTATTCACTTGGCCCCATGTTGGGTGCTACCTCTGGCTCCACCAAAATAGATGTGAGATCCATAGAAAAATATAAACAAATGCCATTCGACTCGTTCACAAATAACAAATCTGTTTTACAACTTATAAAACACTTGTGAATTTATTTGCACCCTTTAGCACTCTTACCCCCCTCTTTGAAAATTTTCGTTAGAATTTTTCTTATCAATAATGGGGGGTTTCATTTTATTGTTTATATTTTGCATGTACGCCTACCCACCAGATTAAAGTATTGCCCAACTTACCAAAATGCCGAAGGTAATAGAAGTTCTTTAGGTTCTATCCACATTATGTTGCCGCATGTACGTCCCTCGGGTTGATGATGATGTTATGGAATTCAGAAATCACAGTAGCCAAGTAACTTTGCACAAACAAGCAAACAGATGGCTGGAAATTGTCTGCTCTCCAACAATTAGTTCCAATTAATTTGCAATTGTCGCTGTTGTTGTTATTGTTTTGTGAATCGCTCAGAATTTCTTTTGTATTTGGAGCTATTTGTGTATTTTATTTCTCGCACTATTTTGATTTTCTTTCTTTTATGTGCAAAACTAACTTTAGAATTGGGGTATTGTTCTTTCCCAACACTTTTTTTTAGTTGTTGCTTTATTACTTTAAAAAGTCAAATACACACAGTGGTTTGAAGTTGTAATGGCTTAGTTAAAAAAACACAATGCCATGGAAAAGCAAAGTATCACATTAAAACACACAACGATGAGAAAATTCTGATTCACAGAACACACTCCAAAGACTGATTTCTTGAAAAGACTCCTCTTTGCGTTGTTTTCTCTTCGAATAGTTTTCCCAAATTTCGTTTTGATCCACTGTCCGATTCTATGTAACTTGGAGTTGATTTATTTTGCCTACACTTTGTTTTCTGTTTACATTCCGATGCATGGAAATATCACAAACCATTTTCTTTTATCAACTAATTTGTTAATACTTCAGTAGTAATATTGATTAGTATTGAATAAATATTGCGAATATATTAGTTTTTAACTTGTTTTTGCAAACTGCTCGTTTTGCGACTTCCTTTTCTTTGTGTTGTTCTTTTTGCTTTATTTTTGTTTTGTTTTCTCGGCGACTATCGATGAAAAATTGTAATCGATGTTGTTTGCTATCGACTTTTTGGTCATGAAGCAATACAGATGAATTACTTCGATTATAAAAGATAACCAAATAAATAATTATCTAAGGAATTAATTATTTTAAATTATTGAATATAAATAACTCAGTACAAGCAAAAGTGGAACTATTTAGAGCATAGTTTTATCACTGAGTTTTATTGTTTTTGTTTTAAATGAAAATTATTTTTATATGAAAATTCTGCAGTGAGAATTTGCTCTTTTAGAGAGCAATAAAAAAAGGCGGTTACGCAAAGGATACGTTACGTTTTTAAATTATGGGGAAAATCGAAATTTTTGAAATTTCTATTGAGAAAAGTTAATTATCTAATGGTACGATATACTACAGAATGCTTATAATCTGACTAAAAATTGAAATATATAAATTATTTGTATACCCTCCACCATTCTATGGAGGGTACATTAACTTTGTCATTCCCTTTGTAACTCTTTGAAATATTCATGAAAGACCCTACAAAGTATATATATCCTGGATCAGCGTAAAATTCTAAGACGATTTAGCGATGTTCGTCTGTTGTAATCTCTCTATCCTTCGAAGGAAAATTTCGCATACATATATAGTTTACCAGTAGGTAGGTTAAGTTCGTAGATGGGCGATGTCGGTCCACGTTTTCGTAGAGCTCCCATATAACGGTACCTTCGGTATTTTTATGATTCTAGCGACCGTATTTACCGGAATTATTAAAAATTTCGTATTTGAAGCTCGTAATGGGTAAATTCTTACAGGTTCTGGAACGGAGCAATAAGTTTAAAATTTGTAACTCCTAAATATAACAGTCTTTATCACTCATTATTATTATTATTTTTTAATCATAACACATTTGAAATTCCCATCATCATCAAAGAATTATTGAAAATATTTTTTCTAAAAATTTTATTTAAATTTTATTTTACAAGTGATTTCGAAATTCCCAAATTACAATGTACAAAAAATTCGTTCCGCTCAATGCCAGCCAGAGTCCCACTAAAAATCCTCATGAAGTGAGGACATTTTTGGGAGAACCTCTAAAGCCGCAACATCCTGAATGGCGTACCGAAAATTGTGGTTACGATCGATATTGTGATAGTCCACAAATGTCCGACAATCGAAAACCCCTAACACTGGAAGATGAAATACGTAAAATACATCGGCGAACCCAGACAAATATCTATACCAAACGTTGTCGCAATGCCAAATGTAAAGAAACAGATCCATACCTAACCTGTGTAGTGCCACAGCGTTCGCCAAAAGATTTAAAACGTCATGCTGTGTTGCGCGAGAAATATTTGAATCTTCAACGGAATATGGGAGAATATGTTCATGATATGAAAAATGTATATGCGGTTCATGCAAATGCCGTCGAATTAGAAAGTCCACCTGGGGAATCGGAAGAAGAAGATGCCGAAGAACAGGAACAGGAAGCTGTCAGGAATAATGTTAGACCTCAATTGGCCAGCCCAGAATGTAGCATGGAAATGCTATATGTTCCAACGCCCAGAATTGTAAGTAAACAAGTTGTTTTTTTATGAGAGAGTTGAATGATTTAAAATGAGATTATAACTTGGGACTAGGGATAAGAGACCTCTACATGTGGATCGAACATGATGTGTAAAACATGTCTATAAATCGATTGTATATTAACAGAAAAGAAAAACGAGATTATACATAAACCCAATACGTCAAAATTATAATACTAACAAGTAAAAAAACAGTAAGTTTAGTCGGCCGAACTAAAGTACATACATTCCACCATTTGGAACAAATTGGAAAATTTTCAAAAAAATAAAAACCGTTAAAAATTCTGTAAAAATCTCAAAAATACCAAATATAGCCGTCAAATTAGGGTCTATACGACGTGGACCTGCATAGACAGCTTTTGCATAAGCCATTTCAATATTCAAATACGGAACTTAAAAAACCAGTGAATAATGTTGCTAATATCATCAAAATACCGAATATAGGAAAGTACCGTTATATCGGGGCTATTCGAAGAGCTGGACCTGCATAGAAAATTTTCTGTCACAGGTTGTAATACCTATTAGGAACTTCAAATACGAAATTTCAAACAATTTCGGTGAATATAGTACCAAATTTGAAACAATTCTGGTGAATAATGTCCCTAAAAACATCAAAATACCGAATATCGGGGTTACCGTTGTGTGGGGGCTATACGATATCGTGGACCTACATACAAAATTTTCTTTTAGGGGCTAAAGTAGTCACGAAGAACTCCTTGTGGGGGTTTTCACACAATCTCATTGAAAAATTTGGCAAAATTCACCGAATATCGGGGGGAACCGTTGCATGGGGGCCATACGATATCGTGGATCTATAAAAACAATTCTCTTCCGGGGGTTAAAGTACTCAGAAAGAACTCCTTGTGTGGATTTTCAGACAATTCCATTGGAAAAATACCGAATGGATTTACTCTTTGGGGTCTATTTAAACGTGGGTAGGCATAGCTCAAAACACCTTGACATAATGCAAACTTATTTGACAAATACTTTATAGACTGACGTGGCCTCTATCTTAATTTCTATAGAAACGCGGTCGCAACTGAAACGAAATTGAATTAAGGAATATTTCCTTTATGGGGTCCGACAAATGGGAATAACAAATGTAATAGGCCCACCAAATTTTGTTCCACAAATATATCCTTTCTTAAATAATTTTTAACAAATCTTAAATAGGACCACAGTTTTTTTCCCAAATAATTACTAAAAATAATTAAATTGTTAAACAAAATACATTTTTATTTCACATAACTTACATTTATTCATCTTAACTATAGATGTCTTTAAAAATGGTGACAGGTTTGTGATCTTGAATTCAATTCACTTCAATAATATATTGAAAAAAAAAATCAAAAATTGTATTTCTTACAGTAAAACTGTCCATTTAAGGCTAACTTAGCTCTAAGACTATTCATTATTATTTTTAATAAATACATCACGATTTTAGGTATAAAAAACGGCAGCGGTGGCATATTAAAACGATTTGGTAGATTTCATGTGGTTCCTTAAACTAATTTGAAAATTAACAAAAAACGGAATCATAGATTTGTACATTCTATTCAATTAGAACAATATCATCAATATCGGGATATATCATATCACCGTTGAGATCTACATCGGCCACGGCGGCATCATCATCGTCAGCACCATCACCACCACTAGTTGAGGTTGTCGCCAGCGACAGTTGCTTGTAGGCACCTTCCTCGGCCCGTGTTTGCATATGCACGCCCAGCTGGGAGATGAGTTCCAATGCTTTGACATCAGAGTTGAGTAAGGCAAACTGGTGTATGACAGCCAGATGGGGGAAAATACTATGCAAAAGGGCAGCAGAGCCAGCTGTCATCATGGGAAATTCATGGGTGGCAGCTTCGGGGATTTTATTCTCCTCTTCAGTTTCAGGCGGAATTGTGTTATTATTCGTTTCATCCATAACTGGTTTTGTTGTAGCATTTTCACTGGCATTTGGAGCTGTGTTAATTTCAATTACTTCCTCATCACTTTGCTTTTCCGTACTGTCATTCATATCATCATCCTCATCATCTTCGGATATTTCAAATTCATCCATACTCTCCCGGAGATTTGTTTCTTTGGTTTTGGGTGAAGTACTCAGGGACTTTTGTATTTCACTTACCGTCGCCGACGGGGATGTGTTGAGTAGCGACTCGTTGGCTGTCGATGTTATTGCCGAGATTTCCTTTTGCATAAAACTAGGCAAAGAATCCTTAAATTCAATAATAATATCCTCAACGGCCAATTCACCCGGCACCGTATCAGCACCTTTTCCAGCACCCAAATCTTCATCGTTGTATTTGTATTTGCCACGGAAACGATTCAACCATCTGTACGAAGGTCTGAATGCGGGTAAATTGAGAATGGCTGCCATTTTGACAGCCGTGTCCTTTAGCGTTTCATTGGTAATGCTTTTGCGCAAACGCATTTGCCTACAGCGTTCCACCCATTGATGTAGAATAAAACTAATGGCACTCATTTCGAATTTTCGCCGTTTTCGTGTCATTTCTTCGATAATTATCGAAGCATCCGCCTCACTCAGTGTGGCCAGTTGTTGTAGCAATTCCTGTTTGCGTTCCAGTATCCTTCGTATTTGTGTCGCACAACAATGGAACATTTTGGCCAAACTGTTGCGTGATATGTTCGTCTCGTCATAGTAGCGTATGACGGCAATTTTTTCATAGAACGTTAGTATGTTGCGTTCATTGCGTCGTTTCGGCTGAAAGTGGAAATCGAAATTGGAATTAATAGATGTGAATTTAGGAAGATTTTTAAGATATAAAAATAAATATATGAAATGATGGTATATTAAACATAATTGAGCATTGAATAAGGAATTGGGCAGATATATCCCATCTTTACAATGGACATATGAAATGAGCAGAAATATGCAACGTTTTCGGTAAATAGGAAATTGTTAATGTTTTGAAAGCTATTTATTATACGACATTTTGGGCCAATGAACCATCACACGCTGCCCGAATGTTGTTCTGTGGTATTTTGGCCCATTCCCAGCGAAGCGCTTGCTTGAGGTGATCGACACTTTGCCAACCTTGCTTTCCAAAATACTCCAGACACAATAGTACAACGGATTGGTATCCGGAGATTTTGGTGGCCATTGTGTGCTGGAAATGAATTCTAGGGTGACGTGTGCTGAGTGCGATGGTGCTGCGTTCTGTTGGATTGTCCAAGGTCTGCGGCCAAAATGTTTGCGTGCCCAAGGCTTTAATACAACCTCCATAATATTTTCGTTATAATATTCCGCATTTATTCTGATGCAACGGTCGAGTAATACGAGCGGAGAGCGACCATCGGCTGTTATGGCCCCACACCCTCACCATGTTTGTTTTTTGTGTGTTTACAAACTCCTGGACAACGAATGCTTTCTCATCGGAGAAAACCAAATTCGGCAGTTCACCACTTTCGGCCAAGCGAAGCAACTCTTTAGCTCTTTTGAGTCTATTTTCTTTCTGTTGGAATTTCAAAGGCTTTACCCCGAGCTTATTTTTCAATATTTGCCGAATGGAATATTGTGATATGTTCAGCTCACGAACCATTTTTTGGTAACTGTGACGCGGGTTTCGATCAAGTCGCTTCTTTACTTTTCGAACCATTTATGCTGATGTTGCTGTTTTCTTCCGTCAACTTCCTTGACGTTGGGCTACGCTACCAGTATCACGGCTGTAAACAATATAATGAGCTGTCACTGGAATAATTTTAACAGCTGTCGGACGAGCGGCTTAGAGATGACAGCAGTCTGAATTTGGTTGCAGTTTTTTCATATCACCCTGCAATATGAGGATGTGCAACATTTGATGCAAATCAGACATATATAACCATTTTTTGGGAATAATCTGGTGTTATGCACATTGGAGGGGTACCAGAAGAGGTAGGCCGATGACTATCATTTTTACACCGGAACTTGTATTAGTAAAAATATTTTCATACATGAAATTTAAAGAGAATTTGATGCTTATTTCGCTTTTAATGTGAGATATAACTATTCGAAATTTTGACTCTTTGTAGGGAATGTACCGAGAGGAGTAGTCCGTCATATTTCATAGTATATGTGACATGTAAAGAGAATCTGATACTTATTTCGCGTTTTATGAAAGATATATTTATTCAAAATTTTGATCCATTGTGGTGGAGTTATCAGAAGGAGTGGATATATATATTCTACCTTCAGATCAGACTTAGTGTTAATACAAAAATTGAAGTGTGTGAAGTTTGAAGACAATCGGACTCTTATTTCACATTTTAAAAGAGTCATTATTCCAAATTTTGACCTTCTGTGGAGGAGGTACTTGATGGAGTGGGCCGATATTGGCCATTTTCGCACCTGGCCTAGCACTGATGCAAATATTAGGATTTCCAAAGTTGAAATAAAAATGGATGATTCCTTTTCTTTCTGGACAGAAAATATTTTCTTCGGAAATTTCGACCTTTTGTGGGGGAGGTACCAGAAGGAGTGGTCCGATGTATTTTATCCTCACACCAGGTCTTGTATTATTACAAATATTGTGATGTGCAAAAGTTTGAAGATAATCGGACACTTACATCACATTTTATAAGAGTTATAATTATTAAAAAATTTTGACCCTTTGTGGGTGAAGTACTGGATGGAGTGGACCGATATTGTGCATTTTCGCACCTAGCCTAGCACTGATGCAAATATTAGGAGGAGGTACCAGAAGGAGTGGTTCGATTTTGCCCATCTCCGAACTCGATCTAAATTTGACAATAATATTACGATGTACCAAGTTTGAATTAAATTGGATACTCCCTTCAGAATTTATCGTGAGCACTAGCCAGCCAGACGGACGGACATCGCTAGATCGACTCCAAATGTCCTAAAACGGATTTCGACCTAAGGTCTAAAACCTTTATTTCGATGAGGCACGATCAAATGATATCTACCCTTTGTAGCCATATGGCTGAGGGTATAGTGTTTGTTGCATCCAGAAATGAAATCGGCCTAGGAAAATCTGATAATTAAAGAAACATGGTGGAAAAACATAGCAAACTGAAAATACCAATACAAATGCATATATACATGTATTACATGTCATTTATAATTATCTTGTAACTTATGCGTGTACTGAACGAGATCTATGACTAAATAAAGTCTCCTAAACAAATATTATTCTGTCTCGTTGTGTATTTGTTTAGCTGTGTGTACGCGCACAGGGATTTATTTGTGGCTTTGTTTCACTTTTTCAATGTTTGTCCATACCGGTGTATGGATGTGCTGCATATATGTGTGTGTGAAGAAATAATGGATGCCCATAATACACGATAGGTACACTTTGTGTTACAAATACCAACTACAACAATTACAAATAGTGCTTAAAAAACGAAATACCAACAAATATGTTTCACCCCAGCTATTGTATTGCTGCGCGCATAGCAGTGGCTACAACACAAATGAACAGCGAATACGGCAGCCATACAGTTGTGGAATAATATTTTGTGTGGAAGACCCGGTTGGAAAATGTTGCGAATTGTACAGTAAAGTTGTATGAGCCAAATACCCCATTAAACAAATTATTCTCTGCATTACTTAACTACTAAACTTTAGAAAAATCTACCTTTGTTAGAGAAATCTAAATCAAAATATGACAAAATCGAAAGATCGACTTTTTTGTTAAAAGCCAAAACTGAAAAGTTTAAAGTTCGTTTTTTTGAGACTACGTGCAATATGGAATTGAAGTCTGTTAGGTTGAAATATGTGACTAGAAATTTCTAAATATCAGTAGTTTGGGAATACCGTTCAAATACATAATAACCTTAAAATCTTGATTGGAACATATGACCAGGACTTTCAAAACACCTGAAATTGGTCGTTGCGCTATGTGGGCCTTATGTCGAAATGTGAAGCAGTACTTACAATTTTGAAAAGTTTTTAGTAATGAGGGGCATAATTGCTAAATTACACCTAATTCTGTTGATAATTGGGAGCAGAAACTTTTCAAATTTGAACATACATTATTGGAAATACACTGAGTATTTTTTTCGGAGGAAAGGGAAAAACAAAGAATTTGGTTGGAAAATGCGATTAAATCCTGAAAAATTCAAAATACTGAAAATTGAGAGCAACACTTAAATGAGGACTGTTGTTATACGTCTGTTCATATCACAAAACTACGTCTGTTCATATCACAACTAGCAAGTGACAGTTACTTCGTCAGCGAAAAGTCCAACTTAAAATTTTAGATTAATTCCAACAGTTCGTATTAGACTTTTTTATGTATGGAGGGTATATAAAGTTTGCCATTCCGTCTGTAACACCTCGAAACATACATTTTAGACCCCACAAAATATATATAATCTTCAACAGCATAAAATTGTATGTCGATTTAGCGATGTCCGTCCGCTTGTCCGACTGTATATTATGTCTGCAGGACTTTTGGTATTGAAAATGGGTCATGTAGGTCCACGTCTTGGTATAGCCCCCATATAATGGTACCTCCCTATTTTCGGTATTTTGGCGATTTAAGCGATATTATTCACCGGAATTGTTCCAAATTTGGTATTTTAAGTTCGTAATGGATACTGCAGCATATGACAGAAAATTGGAAGTCCACGCCTTCGTATAGCCCCCATATAAGGGTACCTTCCGATATTCGGTATTTTGATGATTTTCGCGAATTTATTCACCGGAATTGTTTCAAATATGGCATTTGAAGGTCGAAATGGATATTACAGCCTATGACGGTACCTTCCGATATTCGGTATTTTGATGATTTTAGCGAATTTATTCACCGGAATTGTTTCAAATTTGGTATTTGAAGTTCGCAATAAATACTACAGCCTAAGACAGAAAATTGTCTGTGCAAGTCCACGTTTTCGTATAGCCCCCAAAATTCAATATTTATATGATTTTAGCTACATTATTCACCGATTTTTTTCTTCAGGTTCCGCATTTCAATATTGCAATGGCTTATGACAAAAGTTGCCTTTGCACGCCGTCCACGCCGTCGTATAGACCCTAATATAACGGCTACATTTAAGATTTTAACAGATTTTTTTTTGAAAATTGCCAAATTCGTTGTAAATGAATACCCTCCACATTCAAAGTTCGACCTGGCCGAACTTACAGCCTTTTTACTTGTTAGTACTCAAAATTTACAATTTGCCAAAATTTTCTAATCAGAACTTCATAAATCTTACTAAATTTTCAGTCTTTCTAGGTTTTATATATTAATCAAGTTTTTCCTTTTTCGGAAAGAAAAATAGGAAAATGTTAACCTTATACACCAAAGAGTCTTAAAAATATTAGTAAAATCATTGCATAATAGACCCACATCCAATTATTGTGTCCAAAACTATTTCAACGTTTCCAAATGTAAACCCTAACGCCTAACAATGACCTCAATATTAAAATTCAGAATTTCAGCTCTGCAATTTCTCCCATTAGCAAATTTGGTACTATTTAGTACAAATTTAGAACCAGCTCCTTTTCTCAGCCACAGACACCAACAGTGACATCGATATTCCTGCTCTATTTCTTCACCCAACACCAAATTTTACTTTTCGTGCAGTTATGGACACATTTCCAAAACCACCACCTAACATCAATCCCAAATACAGAGACCTCAATATCAAATTTCAGCTCCATCCCCTCACCCAATACAAAATTTAGAACTTTTCCTACAATTATAGCACATATTTCCAAAACCGTCTCTTTGTCTCAATTCCAGATGCCAACAGAGATCTTAATATCAAATTTAAGGATTCCAACCCTAACCTTTCACCCAATACAAAATTTAGTACTATTTAGTACATTTCGTACAACTATAGTACAAATTTCCAAAACCACCCCCACATCTCAATTCCAGATGCTCAATATCAAATTTAAAGATTTCAGCCCTAACCGCTCACCCAATACAAAATTTAGTACTATTTAGTACTTTTCGTACAATTATAGTACATATTTCCAAAACCATTTCTATATATCAATCCCAAATACCAAATTTAGTACCATTTAGTACTTTTCGTACAAATATAGGACGCATTTCCAAAACCATCTTCATATATCAACCTTTCTTTCCAATTATGACTCTTATATCAAAATTTTAAGTTTTTAGCTCTATCCGTTCACACAATACCAAATGGTACCATTATAGACGTTTAGTACCATTTAAGAACTATTCGTGACCTTCAAGATAGAATTTCGAAAAACCATTTGGTACATGTATCCAGCACTCCATCAGTCACCGTCATTCCAAATTTTTCGAATTCCATCTCATTCCTTTTGTCAAATACAAATTATTACATTATTAATACAATTTAGTACTTTTCGTACCATTTAAGCACGAAATCTCAAAGAAACCAGTCTTATCACACAGTATAAGAATAAGTACTTGAAAATATTTTTAATCCTCTTACAAACGAGGTTATTCAGCAATAGCTTGAGTTCCTATATCTACACACCCGTTCCAACTGGGTGGATTTAATTCGTTCGACATTTACCCATATAAATAAATACTCACACACACACACACATGTATGCATATGCTACCTTGTCCATAATTCCTTCCCGCAAAATGCATAAAACACGTCCTACATGCACATGTAGCTACAAATGTATCATTGCATTTGTCTACTGTCTGCTGAGGCTAAGCCATCCAACTGAAGTGCATGAACATTGCCGGGTTTCTCTGGCCGCTCATATCCAACATGTGGCGGTGGTACATGGTGTGCCTACATGAAAAAAAAGAACCGAATAAAGACAATAGCAACCATCGCTTATGGCATGCCTGCATTTGTAAGTATGCGTGCGTGTTATATTCTAGTGTGTCGTGACCGTAGCAACGATGAGGCGATACGTTTGTTTGTAACATACATACGTACATACGTGTGTGTGTGTACATACATATTTCACTATTAACTATGAAATGCTTGTTGGCTGAGTTAACCAACTAAATCAACATACACCCACCACAAGTTGGATAACGAGGGGGGTATTTTATGTCGGGGGAAAAAAGAGTGTGTGTAGATATCTGAACAGAAAAACTGACACATGCTTTTTATTGTTAGAATATAATTGATAGGCCTTCTATAGGTCTCCACAGATGAATTTATGTATAGAAGACTTCAGAGTGGACCTGATCAAACCTTTTATAAATAACAAGTAAAAAAGCCATAGTATGAAGGGTATATTAAGTTTGTCATTCCGTTTGTAACACCTCGAAACATACATTTTAGACCCCATAAAGTATATATAATCTTCAACACCATACAATTTTATGTCGATTTAGCAGTGTCCGTCCGTCCGTCTGTGGAAATCACTCCAGCTTCCGAACGAAATAAAATGAATAAAGTAGATTGATAAAATGTTACTCAAATGTATATTATGTCTGCAGAACCATGGGCCATGTAGATCCTCGTTTTGGTATAGCCCCCATATACCTACCAATATTTGTTATTTTGATGATTTTAGCGACATTTTTTACCGGAAAAGCTTCAAATTTGGTATTTGAAGTTCGAAATCGATAGCCTAAGACAGAAAATTGTCAGTGCAGGTCCACATCTTTGTATAGCCCCCATATAACGGTACCTCCCTATATTCGGTATTTTGATAATTTTAGCGACATTATTCACCGGAATTGTTTCAAATTTGGTATTTGAAGTTCGAAATGGATACTATAGCCTAAGACAGACAATTGTCTGTGCAGGTCCGTGTCTTTGTATAGCCCACATATAACGCTACCTCCCGATATTCGGTATTTTTATGATTTTATCTACATTATTCACCGATTTTTTTTATCTTGCGCATTTAAATATTGTAATGGCTTATGACAAAAGTTACCTATGCAGGTCCATGTCGTATAGACCCTAATATTACAGCTACATTCGGTATTTTTAAGATTTCAACGGATTTTATTGTTTTTGAGAATTGCCAAATTCGTTTTAAATGGTGGAGGGTATTCAAAGTTCGGCCCGGTCGAACTTACAGCTTTCATACTTGTTTATAATAAACTTCTACTGTTTAGAAATTCGTGGTTTAAGCGTACAAAAAGTACTAAAATGTACGAAATGCTACTGGAACGATTTTGACTGACCACAAAAGGTTAGAATTTGAAAATTTTGTATTAGCATCGATCTTTCTGTAGAGACAGGGGGTAATGTAGCATGTTTGGAAATTCGTTTCAAAGAATACAGAAAGCACTAAAAAGTAGAAAATTTAGACCGAGAAGGGTACGAAAAGGCACAAAATGGTACAAATAAATGTGTGCCATCGAAATTTTGCGTGACGGTCATCTTTGAGTGAAATAAGGGTGGTGATCCATGAGATCAGGAAAGTCTAGAACTTTTGGTAAGATATGTACAAAAAAGTAAAAAATTGTTATTTGATCTGATCAAGCTAAAATTACATTTAAAATTGGGTATATACCCGATTTTTGTAAATTCGCACTTATAAGGACGGTATTTTTTAAAAATTGTACCTTAAGCGTACGAAAAGTACCAAAAGATACAACATTGTTGAATGTTCCTATTAAGAGATCAATTGGAGCTGGAACTTTAACATTTAGTTGAGGATCTCTAAGTGTTCGTATTAAGTTTGTTGTATAAGTCTCTATTAGTACTTGTACGAGTACGAAAAGTTCTAAAAGGGCTAACATCGGTGATGAACAATATTTTGGGATAAAAAGTTACAAAAACGTCCGTTATTGCGTATAAACGATAAAATAATTCGAATTTTTGGAAATTCATACTTTAAAGGTACGAATATACCAACGGGTCAAAATAATGTGGGACTTTGGAAATTCGTACTTCGTAGATGTGAAAAGTATTCAACGGAACCTAAAAATTTTACAAAAATTCTCAATGCGAATTCTCTTGTATAGAGTTCGAAATCATCAAAGTTTGTAGAAATTGGTATCAAAATGATTCTAAAAAGCACTAAGTCCGTAACAGGTACATAATTGTATATTTAAGCTTAAATTCATACTCTTCGACCTAGGACCACACCGCTATTGACCGTTTTTCCCACTAACCTGACAAAAATATTGCGATATTTTAAATTTTGAACGAAATTGAACATACAACAGAGAGCGAAGGGAATATCGCCCTCTGTGAAGTATTCCTTCCCCAGAAGGGGAAGGGGTAGACCAATATTATTCATCTTCAAACTTAATCTAAGTTTGCCAAAAATATTAAGATGTGTCAAGTTTGGACTTTCGAGAGTTATCGTGACCAACGACCACCCAGCCAGGCATACACCATTTTTTTACACCTATTTTTTCCTACCACCTGTCTTTGTTATTCCTTACTTCACATTCTGGCCAAGTTGAGTTCGTTTCTTTACATCGTTTTTAGCTGGCATTTAATTTTAATTCTTCTTTTGACGAAAGTCAAAAGGTGTTGCTGTATGGGTTGGTCGTTGTTTGAATGTTTATTTCATTGCTCCATCGGTTGGAACAAGTCTGAGGGGTTTTGTAAGGGGGGAAACAACTTAAGTAAAATCAGCAAAACTAGAGAGCATAAGATTATTCACAATGCCATAAAGCACCCAGAGAGTCATGCAAGCATGTATCGATGTGTCTATGTGTGTGTAAACTTTGTATAAGTGCGCATTTAAGCCATCGATGCCAATTGCATGATGATGATGTTGATTATGACGACTACGACGACGACATTTCATTTCACCCCTTTCATTTCCTCGCTCATTGTAGAGCTAGCTGGCTCGCAGATGTTATAGCAGTATCAGCAGCAGGGGCTTTTCGCTCAAGTCTGGCTGCGTCTTGGTAGTAGTGGTGACGGTGCTTGTTTTGGCATTCATTTACTTGACAACGCCACAACACAACAAAAACAGCGTATTTTCTGTTTATTTTCGTTCGTTCGTACCATCCATATTGCTTGCGTACAATGTACTACGCGTACACTAATATTATATACTACTACCACTTGCACGCACATCTGTGTGGGTTGATACACGTGTGTACTAAAAACCATTTTTATGCCAGTGTAGTTTGCAGCAATGAACAGTGAGTATGCCATAATGACAGTTCTTAATGGCACAGTCTTGTTGACTGTCCACTTGGATGTTCCTCTTCCAAGGCTTCTTTATGTTGGTGCGAATGTAAGAGTACGTACGTTCGATTATAAGGGTTAATACCTCCTACAACTATTCAATGTTGTTCAATGACACCATTGTGTTATTTATGTTTAGTTGTATGTGCATGTGTTTGATGATGGTAGTGTTGGTAGTTCGTAAGATATTCTTTGTTTGCCTAAAGTAATTAATACATTTCCACAAATAGGTTATGAAATTGTAAAGGAGAGGAACATATTATGGCGATCCTTCGAAATTTGTATTTCGGAAAATGATTTTAAAAATGATGGCGAGATGGATATAACATCCGCTGTATGCGATGTCCTCTTGATGTCCACATATCCCAATTGAAAACTAGTAAAACATTAAAACCTGCATGGCAACATTTAAGAAACTTAGAAGCAAAAATTGATGATCATAGGAATGGGCCAAAATTGGCCATTTCGTATCGGACCTAAATAAATAGGATATAAATATTGCAACGTGCCAGGTTTGGAATATATTGGTTATTCCCTTCAATTTATATGATATATGAAATCATTTTTAGAAAATGTTAAAAAATTTTGAGAATGTGACTGACGTACCAGGTCGTTCATACTTCTACTATGGCCAAAATTAAATCCATCAATTATATCCAATTTTATGCGAAATCATTGATGATCATTGATGAAAAAAAAAACTACCACATTAAGAACAGATCTTGAGTTGATAGAAATATTGATATTTACCAAGTCTAAATGGAATCGGATGATAATTTGGCGTTTTATGAGCTTCATGGATATTCAAAATTTTGACCCTTTGTGGGGGAGGGAATTGATGAAGTGGTCCGATATTTTCCATTTGCGCACCTAATCTAGCACTGATGCTGGAGTGGACCTGTATATTTCATCTTCACACCAGACCTGGGTTAATAAAAATATTTGGATGTGTGAAATTTGAGGGCAATCAAAAATTTAAAATTTTTAAAATTTTTCAAAATTTTGACCCTTTGTGGGGGAGGTACTTGATGAAGTGGACCGATATTTTCCATTTGCGCAACCAATCTAGCACCTAATCTAGCACTATTAGGATTTGCAAAGTTGGAGCAAAATTGGGTTATCCTTTCTCTTTCTGTGCAGAAAATATATATTTTTTTTGAAAAATTCGACGATTCCAGAAGGAGTGGACCGATATATTCCATATTCACACCAGACCTTGGGTAAATAAAATATTGTTATGTGTGTAATTTGAAGGCAATCGAACTCTTACATTTTATAAGCGTTATAATTTTTCTACATTTTGACCCTTTGTGGGGGAGGTACTTGATGGAGTGGACCGATGCTGTCCATTTTCACACCTAACCTAGCACTGATGCAAATATTAGGTTTCGCAAGGTTGGAGCAAAATCGGATTACCCTTTTTCACTCTGTACAGTAAAATATTTGGTTTTTGTTTGAAAATTTCGACCTTTTGTGGGGGAGGTATCAGAAGGAGTGGACCGATGTATCCCAACTCCACACCAGACCTTGGGTTAATAAAAATATTGCGATGAGTGAAATTTGAGGGCAATCAGACTTTTGCATCACATTATATAAGCGTTATAACTTTTCTAAATTTTGACCCTTTGTGGGGTACTTGATATAGTGGACCGATGCTGTCCATTTTCACACCTAACGTAGCACTGATGCAAATATTAGGATTTGCTAAGTTGGAGCAAAATCGGATTATTGTTCTCTTTCTGTGCAGAATATATATATATATATATTTTTTTTTTTTTTTTTTTGTCAAATAAGTTTGACAACAATATTTGGACAGACAGACAGACGGACGGACGCACGGATATCGCTAGATCGACTCCAAATGTCCTGAACGGATTTGGTCTAAAGAGACCTAGTGTCTAAAACCATTATTTCGATGAGGCATGTTTTGGCCTATCAAATGATATACACCCTCTTTAGTCATATGGCTGAGGGTATAATAATAAACAAGCACCTAAGTTCGGCGGGGGCGCCAAAAAATTCGCAGAAAAATATCTCTCAAATGAAACCCCTTTACATAGGCTTTAGTACCGATTGAAATACGATATTTGAAACCATTCCGGTAAAAAATGTCGCTAAAATCATCAAAATACAGAATATTGGGAGGTATCGTTATATGGGAACTATACGAAGACCAAACCCAACCAATTTTGCAATGGAAATTTTTGGATAAAAAATTATTTAAATTTGTAAAAATTGTTAAAAATTGCATATCAATACCACATCCGATTGGCGTCGTATAGGAAAATATATACATAGCAACTTATTTCTAAAGAAAAATTTAAAAATTCTTGATATATCAATGTTCTCAACCGTTGATGCATTTACCTGCATTCCTCTACCAAAATAAAAAAAAAACATTATAACGTTGAGCAATTGACTGGTAACGGACTCTTGATCTTGACCATCACCGATCTGAACATACAAGTTTAATTCTGCAGATTTATTAAACTCAGTGGGTTAATCCTCAAAACTCGTTAGAATAGTGTGTTTTTATTCCGATAATGCTCGTCACAAACAATAAGTTATCGATAATCGTGGTTCAAAATTCTAAACAGTAATAGGTAGGTTCGTTAACTTTTTAAGTAATATTAATTAGTAAATCGTACTGAGAGAATATTCTCTTCCACGTTCCAAAATCCTTACCGAGAAATTTCCTCCCCAAGAATTTGCTAACACCCAGTAACTAAACTGACAAAATTGTTATTATACAAACCTATGCAATTGGTTTGAAACTTTTCACTTTAAGGAAAACGATGTTCAAAAGAACAAACCAAATATTAAGAATTACCATTGCTATAAAAACCTATTATTTTTTAGTCGTAGGTATTTCATACCTATACACATACAAAGCTACATTTTAAAAACTTACCTTCTTTGTGGGAACTGCCGTGTCAGCAGCATCTGTTTCTGTTGCCTTTGGAGCCATCAATTTTGAAATTCCACCTGATGATCGTCTAGGCATTGTTGCTAATTTCATTCTCTCTCTCTCTGCTAAATCACACTCTTTGTTGGTCCCTTGATATGTTTTGGAAATGTTTCAATTAATGTTAATTCCCAAGAAAATACAACTCTGCTTTGAAAAGAGAGCGTGAGTGATGTGTCACATGGATACCAAATGTCACAATAGTTTTCAAGCGCTAAAGCACAACTACGGCTGCTTATGTCTTATTCCATTCAATCGATTACACACACCGATGCATTTACTTATGTGTGAATGTGTGTCTGAGTTCCCATATAAAATAAAGTCTGAAAACTTTTGTTGTTTATCCGCACACTCTGGGCTAGAATAAATGCCACAATAACGTGTTAATGTGTTGGTAAAAACATCAGCCAAATAGCTTTTTGTTATATTTCTCCCTCTGCTTGAGTATGTGTGTGGGTTTACGTGTGTTGAGGTTATGTTAATGCCACAAGGAGTTGATGCCAAACTCACTATAATAACAACAACAACATCAGTAGCAGCAGCAGCAGCAATTGAACACTAAAAGTTTTGACATTTATTACGTTTTTGCTTTGTTTTTTATAGTTTGCTCTCTCTCTTGTTCACTTTGGCTTCTGTCAGATGATTATACAATTCGTTCGGTTAGTTGCTTGGTTTGTTTGGTTTGTTGTTCTCTGCCAAATGATTGTGATCCAAAACAAAATGTGTTTTTGTCTTATCTGCCAGCTTGTTGTTGTTTTTTTTTTGGCAAATATTCTTTAGTTTTTGGGTAGTAGTTTTGACTGCTCAATTTTTATTATAACATCGAATCAAGCGACCACACTACTGTTTTATCACAATAGCACTTCGTTGTTTTGTTTTTCAACATTTATTCCATAGACTTTTCGGTTAGAATTCTCGCTTGTTCGGTCCTCCTGCTCCGTGTTCTGTGTGTGCTTGTTTATATGCTGAGTAACACTTTAATACTGAACAACAGCGGCAGCAGCAGAAACAGCACCACACACCAAAAACGAAATAAAAATACTCGTCGCGTCGTTACGTTTACCGCCCCGTATGAAATAAAAACGGTATTAAATGCACTGGTAGTGGTGTTCTGTGTTGTGTTCGCGCGCTCGAGTCGCACAACGAAAGTATGTATGAGCGTATGTTGTTTGTTTTGCTTCTCCAGTAGTGCGCTCGCTTGCTTTGTTGTGTGCTGCCTGGTATATGTCACTGTGGTGTGTTGTTGCTATTTGTATGAAATTCTGTTGTTTTCAACTGCCGCCTGTTTTGCGTTCGTTGGCTATAGTAAAGAAGAAAGAGTGTGTGTTTTGTGGACTGGTTGTGTGCATGTGTGAGTGTGTGCGTATTAACCCAACATACCAAATTGACTTGAGAATAATATTTTAATAAGCTTTCAAACATAAGCCTTAAGCTTGAGAAAATCTTGAGAATGTATTGAGAAATGCTTGTTTAACAATTGTAGAATAATCGAAAGGGAACCCTTATTCATAAGCTTATTCTTGTAATTGCAGAATAAGCTTACGAAAGTAATATTATATCAAGCTTATTTTTTCAATGGTATAAAATATTTATTTTTTAATTTTTTTAATTATTTTACACATTTCATTCATTGATCGCCATCCCAGCTGTCGCTGCCTCCTGTTGCATTGATACCTAGATGCTTTCTTTCCCCTTATTTGAGCTTCCGCATCTCCTCCACTAATTCTTCACATCTCTTGAATTCTTGCAACTTTTTGACGCCTCTATTCTGAAATGAGATTGAAAAAATATACACTACAGATTCCCAGATTTATTATTCATCATTACCTTAGAGTTTCGTCCAGAAATGAGTCTTAAATTCGCGTGATTTTGATTTTAACCAAAGAAAATATTTGTTTTTGTCGACAATTTTCACAAAAAAAAAAAATCAAAACAAATTTGTCAACAAAGGACAGATTTGAGAAAAGTTTGTGCAAAAAAGTTTTTCTCTAGCAATGTTGAGGAATTCCTACGATAAACTATTTTCATAATATTACTCTCAAGCTGTATTGTATTTTTGGTATGTTGGGAAATATGTGCTGCAAAAACAATAACAACACGCACACACGTCTACGGCTGAGAAATAAGAACACGGAGAACAGAACATAACTCAATAAGAATAAGGTACTAATGTCGAATTCGTACTTCGTGTCGTAGAACAAGACATGAAAGTTAGCAACGACAACGACGATTCTATTTGCGCTTTTGCTTCGTGCTCAAGTAATGCTTATTTTGCTCACACTGTAGGGCTTGCAAATAATAAACAACACACACATACACAGACACACTCACCAAGCACATATGGCCTTGACGATGAAACCAATAACAATGTTTACTAGTATTCTAACAATATATTATTCTATTCTCTTGTTATTAACCAGAGAAAGATCTTTGCAATAAAATGGAAGTAATAATTCCTATTCTCAATGTCATGTCTCCACTTCTTTATCGAGTGGTACCTTAGTATTTCTTGTGAGCATCACTCTCATTATAATTGATATGTAAAAGCGAGAACATGACGTTTAAGGAATTACATTTGGAATAACGGTTACTGATGCGATAATTGCGTTTACACTATGCATTTGTAGAGTAATAGAGTTTACATTAATCACCAATGCCTTTTTTAATGATTTCGAATCAAGTAATAATAAGATTTTAATTAAAAAGAAGTACCTAACAAAGAAGTATGTCATGGCTTCACAGATTTATTACCTAGAAGTTTTATTACTTCTTAATGAGAACCATGGATTACGTATATTAATGCTGCAATTTCATTTTATATAATATTACTTCACATTTAATATTTTTACATTTAATATTAAAACTTGTGGTTTGGCTACCCAACAAGTAAAATAGTAGCAGTCGGTTTTGCCGACAGTTGTATACGCCCAGCCTTGAGTTATGATTATTCAAACTGTTGACCCTCCGAAGTAGTTGGTCAATATTGACCAAATCGTATCTGATCTAAGACTGGTATAAATATTACAACGTGCCAGATTTGGACTATATCGACTTCTTCCTTTAAAAAGGTTTCCTATTGAGCAAATTTCTGGAAAATGTGGAAACATGTGTGGGGTAACAGATATAGCGGACCGAATTATACCATTTTCATACTTCATCTAATACAGATAATAAAATATAGATCTAAGTTTGACAATAATATTACGAAGTACCGTGTTTGGATCATATCGGATACTCCCTTCGAGAGTTATCGTTCGCACCAGCCAGCCACATCGCTATATCGACTCCAAATGTCCTGATACATATTTGGTCCAAAGAGACCTTTGATGAGGCACGTTTTGACTATATCGAATAATATATACCTTTTGTGAGGGTATACAAATCTAGCAAATTGATGAATTTACCGTGATACTGGTAGCGTAGCCCGATGTCAAGGAAGTGGACGGAAGAAAACAGCAACATCAGCAGAAATGCTTCGAAAAGTAAAGAAGCGACTTGATCGAAAACCGCATCACAGTGGCCGAAAAATGGCTCGTGAGCTGAACATATCGCAATATTCCATTCGACAAATATTGAAAAATCAGCTCGGGGTAATGCCATTGAAATTCCAAAATGTGCAAGAACATACACCACAACGAAAAGAAAATAGACTCAAAAAAGCTAAAGAGTTGCTTAGCTTGGCCGAAAGTTGTGAAATGCCGAATTTGGTTTTCTCCGTCTCCGATGAGAAAACATTCGTTGTCCATCAGTTTGCAAACAAACAAAATTATCGTGTTTACTTGCCAAAGAGGTCAGCTGAAAATGTCCACCTTCGGTTGGTCACCAGAACTCAAGCGCAGGCCATGGTGATGGTGTGGATAGCGGCCATAACAGCCGATGGTCGTTTTTCGTTCGTATTAATCTGAATAAATGCCGAATATTATCTCGAAAATATTCTGGAGGGTGTATTAAAGCCTTGGGCACGCAAACATTTTGGCCGCAAACCTTGGACATTCCAACAGGACTCAGCATCATCGAACTCAGCTCGCGCCACTCAGGAATGGTTACCAAATGAGGTTCCTCGCTTCATTTACAGCGCACAATGGCCCTCAAAATCGCCGGATACCAATCTGGTAGACTATTGTGTCTGGAGTATTTTGGAAAGCAAGGTTGACACTAAAAATACCTAAGTGTCGATCGCCTCAAGTAAACACTTCGCCGGGAATGTGTTAAAATACCGCAGAACTCGTGTGAAAGTTTCATTGGCCGTTTGAAGGCCATAATTCGTGACAAAGGTGACCTATTCGAATAAATCTAAGCTTATTCTAAAATTTGATGCTATTTCCGACATTTTTTGTTTTCATTCAATAAAATTTAAAAAAACAATTGTAAAAATTATGGCGTTTGACTTTGTTGCAGTGTGTTTTTTATTTCCCCCTGTATATTTTCCCAAATGTGTAACATGTTTATCCTGGTGGCAACACTGGTTCCCTTACTTGCTTATTGGCAAAAATCATGATAAAAAGATACAGGTAGACGCATCAGCAGCTAAAATGAGCTGTCAAAACAATTTTAGAATTCAGAATGAGTGAATGAAAAATTATTTCAATTATTAAAATTTGTTCAAAATCACAAATCACACCAGCCTTTGAAAGGCATCCAAATTCATTTATTTTTGCATATATTTTTAAATACATCGACCTGTATTCTTCTGTCATGGCAAACCTAGTAAAAGAGAGAAATGCGATATTCGTTCCTAAAGACCTAGACCTAGAAAAATTTAAAATTAGATAGCATCCCTTCAATATCCACATTTCAGTTAATCAGATGCTGACAATAAATCTACCATTTTGACTCGCGCAAATGTAAAATTTTAAAGAGAATGCCAGTTCCACTATCATTTTCATAGCAGGGATGATTTTCTAGTAAAAGTTGCAAAAAAGATTCTGAAGTGAAACTTTAGTCTATGTTAACAAATAACACTAATCTTTATAGTCATTTGTTTAAACATTCATACCCACCTTAATAAATTGCATTTAATAAACACGCACATTTCAGTTACCCGTTCATGTCTTTCAAAGTTAAGCTTAATGTTAGTGCAGTGTATTTTTCTTTTCTCAGTTTATGCACCACCACTTACCGGCTAGTTGAAAAGCCAACCGTCTGGCTGGCTGTCACTGTGCATAACATTTCTACATAAAAAATAATGAGTATTATTCATAGTGGTATATTTGCAATTGTTGCTGTTGTTTTCGTTGGTGACGACGACGACAAAGGAGGCTGCTGGTGTTGTGCATAGCAAAACCTCCCTCCCCACCCAACCCACCTTTTAATCACCCCCATCAAAATTATACATTTTGAGAGAGACGGACGCTTTGTTACAAATGAAGAAACTGCAATGCTCTTTTTTTCAATTCCTACTGACTGTAGCAACGTAAATATGTATGAATGCATATAGCTGTTTAGCTGGCTGGATGGTTGGTTGCTTGGTTGGTGACTAGTCAGTTGTTGTTAGTCAACTGGCTATTCCTATTTATGATGACTACATTCGTTGTGCATATCATACAGAAGCGAAGCTAAACATACACACGAACCTATTCGTTTCCACTGCATATCACACATGACTGTATGTTTTATTTCTATATCTCTGCATATGTACATTCGTACAATTGTAGCTACTTACATTCGCACGAACTGCACTTGTTCATGCGAGTTGTGTCGAGAGTACCAGCAGTGGAGTATTGCTTATTTATTTTTTATTTTGTTACTTACCTTTTTCATAACATTAGCATTTAGCATTGGTTATTATTGTTATTCGCGTGCTTTTCTGCACTTCACATGTTTTGTTGTTGTTGGTGATGGTGACAATAACGGCGAGGAGAGTGCATTCTCAACTCTCGTTCTCATTAACTCCTCTGTTCTCAGGTGTGTTTGTTGTCATTTGAAGAGGAAATTTTTTGTTTTGGAGTTTTCGATAACAGCATGAATGTCTTGAGAGTTAATGATGCTGCCACGAAGATGATCGTGTGATGCATAAACTTTCATAACAAGTGTTGCCATTGTAGATGTTATTTTTAACCTATAAAAACAAAAATAAATTAACATTAACAATTTAAGAATATTTACATTTCTGTGGTAGCCCTAAGGAACACCTTGTTCCTTAGAAATAAAAAAACCGGCTTTGGCACTAAAATTCATTAAAAAAAACTCTATTTTTTGTAAGAAAATCTTTCGTTTTGAATGAAGTGGTAAAGTTTTTAAGTCAATTTGGTTGGTTTTTTGAATCTGAATAAAATATATTGAAGTGTTTTTCTAATATAGAGGTCGATCTTTGGATGAAACAATTATAGTTAATATGGCCAAACGAACATTTTTCTTAAAAAATATAGAAATAGCTGACTATGTTAGTCCTAAATAACTCTCGAAAAATTAGTCTCTCAAAGATGAAAAGACCAAAGAAAAGGCTGGGAAATATCAGTAGGTTTTCCAACAAATAATTACCCTTGGTCCATCTTTAACTATACCTATCTATTTTACTATGTATTTTGTTTAAAATTCTAAGGGGGCCTTGGAAAAAAATCCACTTTTTTATCGGGAAGACCTTAAAGAATTTCTACGATTGTTATATTAAATTTGTCATTTCGCAATACCTCGAAATATTCGTCAGAGACCTTAAAGAGTATAAAATTCCTGATCAAAAAACAAAATATAAGGCGATCTAGCGATGTCTCTATCGTGTTTCAATAGACAAGCAGGCGTCGACATTATTTAATCTTGAGCTTTGGAATATGACACATAGGTTTATATTAAGTGCAGGCTGGTATTGGTATTGAAAAGGGGTTATATTGGTCCCTGTTTAGGTATAGCCACCATATAACGGTACTTCACGATTTTCGGTAGTTTGAAGGTTTCTGCCACAGTTTTCAACCAAATTATATGGAACTAGAAAGTTGGGTTTCCTGGTAGGTCTTTTCTCTCCTTTAAAAAAAAGATGTTCGATTCAGGTCCACTAATTGGTATAACCTCCATATAAATATTCATAAAAAATAATGCTTTTAGTCAGGCGATCTTTGAAATATATTTCCTAAGAAATCCAAAAATCATGTCCAGTAAGGCCTTGTAAAAATTAAAAAAAAATTGGTAACAAAATTATAAAAAATCCACAGAGTCATTAAAAAAATGTAAAAATTCAATTATCTTAAAATATCCACGAAATGTCCCTGAAAAATAAATCCATGATTTTTAGTCAGAATTGCGAAAGTTAAAAAAAAATATTTTTTTTTCAAAATTCCTTCCATGAAGAAGAAAATGGACCTCAAGCTTTTTACCTTTGCAAACGCGACTTATCCTTCATTACTTTAATATTCCTTGGTCTTTAGGGTGAAAAGATGCACTACTTTAGAAAAATTGGAAAAGAAGAAAATGGCGCCCAATTAGATATATTTTGGGTAGAGGGACACTCGACTAAAACAAACTTTTAAAAGACGCAGTTTTTTTGCAAATTTGATTTTTCTTGTTCTTAACCATGAATGTATACCCATTCAATTGAATTCTTTACGAAAGATAAATTAATATATAGAGAGCATAACGTCTTTGCATATGTGATTCTTTTGATCCCAATTGAAGGTGTTCTGTATGGTTGGTAAATAGAGCTTTAGAAAGCCCTTTTCCATTTGTGTTTTCTTCTTTAATACCATGTTCGCCCTTGTTGGGCGAAAGAGGGGGTGCAATAATCTAAGAAGAAAATTGTTTAAAAGTTTCAATCAAAACAGCCGTAGCTTGGCATTTTTTTCAGATTTTTTTTTTAAATTAGAAGGTTTTTAAAGGAATTTTTGAGAAAAAATTACGACGAAAAGTTCTTGAAAAATATTTGTATATCATCCACGATTTTTGGGCAGAAAGTCCTTGAATTAAAACAAACAAACACGATTTGAGGACTAAAGTCTTTCAAATCCAAAACGATTTTTGGTCTTGAAATACTTTTATTTTTTAAAAAGTTCAGTCCTTGGAAAATTGTTTTAAAGAATCCACGATTCCTACCCCGGAAACTCTTGAAATTTTCTTCATATTTTCTAATCTAAGATTCTTGACAGTTTTGGTTCTTTGAAAATAGTCTTAAAGAATACGCAATTTTTGGTTTTCAAGTCATTCGAAATAATTTTAAAGAATACATGGTTTATGGTTTTAAAGTCATTGGAAATAGTTTTAAAGAATCCACGATTCTTTCCCAGAAAATTCTTGAATATTTTTTTGTTTTTTTTTTTTTTAATAATCTAAAATTCTAGGCAGTTTTGGTCATTGGAGAATAGTTTTAAAGAATTTAAAACTTTTGGTTTTGGAGTCATTGGAAATATTTTTAGAGAATACACGATTCTTGCCCAGAATATTCTTGAAAAGTGTTTTTGTCTTTTAATCTATAATTCGTGGTAGTTTTGGTCCATGGAAAATAGTTTTAAAGAATCCGCGATTTGTGGTTCTGAAGCCATTGGAAATATTTTGTAAAGAATTTACAAATTTTGGTTTTGAAAAATCCACGATTCTTGCCCAGAAAACAATAAAAATTACAGAATGGTTCTACTGATATTTGAAATTTTATTGGGACTTAGTGTGCTTTTTTAGATTTATCCATGAATTCTTTATCTTTGCACATTCTATTCCTGTTGTCAAAAACTACAAGCTATTCCCATCGTGTTCACACCAACACGATAAGACGATGGCACAACGTCGTGCTCTTATGCTCACTCGACACTGTATGTGTATGAGTGAGCAAATTCAAATATTGTATGACAGAAACTGCCTTTGTTATTCATTCTCAGCAGTGAGCGCTATATTTTTATACTATACAAATATTGAAATGGAATGTTGTTGGTGGCTGCAGTGGTATGAGACAACACAACCATGTGGGTAGTAAATTGTAGAAAAACCCAACAACCGATAAGAGAAAACGACATACAACGCAAAAAATAAACAACAAAGCCAACAGCAGGCTGGCTGCCTGACTGACTGACGGTCTGAGAAAAAGGTTAGTAAACTTCGACGCAATGCGCTCATTTTTAATATAGGAAGAGTACACACATACACAAATACCTGAAAATGTTCTCACTTAACATGCGCTCGTAATCAATATGCGCGTGTTACTACAGAGCACTAAGCAGATACGACAGCAATAGCAGCGATATGTTATTTAAAAGATAATTGGGGTGTCCAGAAAATAGTTTGTTTTGTTTTTTAATAGAACAATCAAGTTGCATTCCTTAATTTTAACAGAGAGTCAGAAAATTAATGAAATAGAATGTTAGTGAGAGAGTAAGAAGGGAGAAGAAACTGTCATTAAGATTGTCAAGTTCTTTGGTTATACATCAGATAAGTGGTGTGTCTTTATAAAAGACGTAATTTAGGTGTCAATGTTTGGAGTGTTACCTTTCCGAAAATATTCAGCATTCCTTTCATTAAACTTTCTGGGTCTTTATTTAATCTGGGTCTTAAATTATCGTGGAAACAAAATGCATTCAGCATTGTGAAAAATTGGATTTCCTTCTTCGGCACAACCCATTGTTGTCTAAATAAACATGCACACGCAGACACACACACTCACACTGTGAAACGTGCAAGTGAATGGCAAACAAGAACAGACATTTAGACACGTTTGTTGTTTAATGCGGGTAGCAGATCTGAGTGCACTAGTGCTGCTGCTGTCTTCTTTAAAATGCGAGACGAAGACGAGACGTTGCGTCGTGGACTTAATCGGCTAATGAAGTATCCATTCGAATGGATGTATGGATTTCAGGCATCTGAATAAGCTGTTGCACGAACACACATACACAAACAAACACTGTGTGATATAGCGAATAAGGTATTGGGATATACAAACCATACGTGTTTGATACATTCCAACATACCTACCTATTTCTCATTGCTCTCGTAATCTTATCAATGGCATGTTTTTTACTCATGTATGGGTACATAGATGCAACAAAGAATCATTCGGGCATACCGAATTGTGTATATATGTATAATGAGTATACCTACATACATATGACATTTTTCATATTATAAAAGTCAGTACTTGGGGGTTATGAGACGTCTCATTGAAATTTTAATGCGTACAAAGGCACTATAGAACTTTTTTATTGTATGAAGGACTGTAGGTCTTCTAAGGCAGTAGTTACCGGTTCGAAGAGTATATATACATATAAAAATGTTCTCCTTGTTCTTGTGGCATTTAGTATATCCAAAAATAAGCTTCATAGGAAAAAAAATAAGTAAGAAAGCTGTAAGTTCGACCAGGCCGAACTTTGAATAACCTCCACCATTTGGAACGAATTTGGCAATTTTCAAAAAAATGAAATCCGTTAAAAATGCTGTTAAAATCTTAAAAATACCGAATGTAGCCGCTAGTTTAGGGTCTATACGACGACGTGGACCTGCATAGGCAACTTTTGTCATAAGCCATTATAATATTCAAATGCGAAACTTGAAAAAAATCGGTGAATAATGTAGCTCATACCGAATATAGGGAGAAAGTATTATATACGAAGATGTGAACCTGCACAGATAATTTTCTGTCTTAGGTTGTAGTATCATTTACGAAACTTCAAATACCAAATTTGAAAAATTCCGTTAAATAATGTCGCTAAAATCATCAAAATATCGAATATCGGGAGGTATTTCAGTGGCATTTCACCGGAATTGTTTCAAATTTCGCATTTGAAGTTCGTAATAAATACTACAGTATATGACAGAGAATTGTCGGTACAGGTATTCGTATAGCCCCCATATAATGATAATTTCCTATATTTGCTATTTTGATGATTTTAGTGGCATTATTCGCCGGAATTGTTCCAAATTTCGAATTTGAAATTCGTAAGGGTTCTACAGCCTACGACTGAAAATTGACTATGCAGGTCCACGTCTCCGTATAGCCCCCATATTGACTGTGCAGGTTCACGTCTCCGTATAGCCCCCATATAACGGAATCTCCCAATATTCCGCATTATTCACCAGAATTGTTTCAAATTTCTTGTTTGAAGTTCGAAATCGAACAAATTACTTATGAAGGACCTCGCCCCCATATAAGCGATTTATTTGAGAGATATTTTTCTACAAATTTTCAAGTTCCTTCAAAATGGTGGAGGGTTATTAAAAGCTCGGCCCGGCCGAACTTAACAGCTTTTTTACATGTTTAAAATTGTTTTTGTTTTACAATTGTGTTTGAATGCGCAGATGCGGATGTAAATTCGCGTTTTATGAGCTCCATGGGTATTCAAATTTTGGACCCATTATAGGGGAGGTACCGGAAGGAGAGGACCGATATATGTCATCTTCACAACAGATCTTATGTTAGTAGAAATAATGGAATGTGTGAAATATAAACGTGTAGGTTATTCAAAGCTTTGACCCTTTGTGGTCGAGGTACCAGAAGGTTGTTCCGATCTCTACCGCCTTTATAACGGATCCTTTGTTGATAGAAATATTCAGATGTGCCAAGTTTAAATGGAATCGGATGTTTATTTCGCATTTTATGAGCTTAATGAATATTCAAAGTTTCGACCTTTTATGGGGGAGGTGCCAGATTTAGCAGACCGATATATTCACACCAGACCTTGGGTTAATACAATTATTTGAGTGTGTGAAATTTCAAGATAATTGGACTCTTACATCACATTTTATAAGGGTGTTAATTATTCAAAATTTTGACCCTTTATAGGGGAGGTACATGATGGAGTGGACCGATATTGTCCATTTTTGCACCTGACCTAAAAGTGACGGAAACATTAGGATTTGCAAAGTTGGAGCAAAATCGGATTGCCTTTTCTCTTTCTGTGCAGAAAATATTTTTTTTTTTTTGAAAATTTCGACCTTTTGAAGGGGAGGTACCAGAAGGAGTGAACCGATATTGCCCATCTCCGAACTCGATCTAAGATTGATAATAATATTACGATGTACCATGTTTGGACCAAATCGGATACTCCCTTCGAGAGTTTTCGTGCGCACCAGCCAGCCAGACGGACAGACAGAGGGACGGACGGACATCGCTAGATCGAATGCAAATGTCCTGGAACGGATTTGCTCCAAAGTGACCTGGAGTCTAAAACCCTTATTTGAAATAGGCACGTTTTGACCGTATCAAAGATTTATACCTCTCTAGCCAAATTTCACTAGTAATACATAAGCTTGGAATGTAATTTTCTTAAAAACTATTATACCTAGATATATAGTTTATTCTAAGATTTATAATGAAATTTTGTGTAGAATAGTTCTTCTTTTGACAACTTCCGTCTAAAATATAATTTTATGTCACTTTGAGGGGTCAACTCAAAAAAATGTCAGGGAAAACTTTATAGTTAAAATTAGAAAATATTTTTTGGGCGTTTTTTTGGAAACATTGATGCGAATATTTTTTTTGATACGCTTTGGAAATAGATATATCTTTTCTTTGGTAATCCTCAGCAAAATTTGATTTGGAATACTTTTGTCTTTGACGCTATCCTTCTACAATGATGCTTTGTAGGAAATTTTTGAATAAACTTGCGGCTATGAATTATGGCGCCCAAGCGACTTCTATCCCTGTAAATAGCAGACCTTTTACAAGTCTTTTTACAGATATAATACCATCTATAAGTCTTTGAAACATATAAATACCTATATGGGCCTACTGAAAATTCAACATACCATAGGTATTATGCAGGTAGACAGATCCTCTACAAATAGAACTTATACACTTGACCTCTTAAAAGACTTCTATAAACCATAATTCGAATTATAATTACTTCGGCATGTATGTGTTGATATATTTCCATTTTTTGAACCATGTTGATCATTCAATCCGCTCAAGTTATATCCATACAACGATCTATAGAAAATATAATACCATGTCCAATAGTCATTTAAACTAGTATGTCATGAACATTAAAAACACATATTCTACATCTATCTCGATCTATAAAATCAAGAGGGGAGTTTTTATGGCTACCCTTACCTACACATGTACATACATACATTCACACACACACAAACACTCATACATACATCCATCCATTTGGTTAAACAATATAAAACAATTTGCCAGATCGTACTACGTCGAGTTCTTGTTTAACAACAATGCTCTGGAACGCAAACAGGTGATCTTTCTGTATTTGCCAATGGTGAGTAGAATAAAGCTCACTTGCCAACAAGAACAACAACAAAGGAGTGTGCGAGCATTTCACTATTTTACGCTCACCAAATGGTAGTTAAAATAATAGCTAAAACAAACGCTAGTTCAACGCCAGTTGTGGCAGAATATTTCGTGTCAGAATCAATGGATGGAACTATGCATGAATTGCTGCGTGTTCGTTGATGTGTGTTGATAGCTCCGATAGCAGCTCTAACAGAACCGACGTCGGAGTATCAGTCAGCTCCATTAAAGTGGGTAACTACTTGGCGCTAGATAATAGAGTCGTCAACATAGTTGTGGGGGTGATTTAGATAGCGTCCGCGTTCCGCATATTTAGCAAATGATACATAGCTGCTTGTTGTTGTTTTATGGTTTGTTTTTTTATTTTTTGCTAAGTTGTAGTGTATATTGTTTACATACCTAAATACATGTGTTTTTAAAATATTGTTATTAGCATAAATAGGCTTTAAAATATATCGATGCTAATGTTTATTAAATAACATCTGGTTATTCGGATATTATGAAGCGGAATTATTTCGTTATGTTTTGTATTGAATTATGTACATACATACTATATCATAGATTTTCTATGCGCGTACTATAAGACCACTTTTAGAAAAGAAACTCTAAGGATCGCTTATGAACAGAAGGCCTTCGAAAATTGTTCTATTTACATAAAAACTTTAAAAAGTCTTCCATAGACAAACGATTTTTATACCCTCCACTTTTTAAAGGAGGGTATATTTATTAACCTTGTTATTCCCTAAATTAACTTTGTTATTCCCTATTCCCTAAATATTCGTCGTAGATCACATAATGTATATATATTCATAATCAGCTTAAAATTCTACGTCGATTTAAAGTCGATTGAAATCCCACATTATTTGACGTATAGCTTCGAAATTTGGCAGAACAATTTGTATTGTGTCTAAGATGATTGGTATTGGAAATGAGATATATCGGTCCACGGTTCGGTATACCCGCCATATAACGGTATCTCCCGATGTTCTGTATTTGATGATTTTTGCAACTTTTTTCACGGATTTGTTTTCATAAGTTTTAGCACCTGTGGCGGAACATTGTATGTATAGGTCCACGATTTTGTATAGCTCCCATATAAGGATACCTCTTGATATTCGGTATTTTGATGATTTTTGCCACCTATTTTCACGGATTTGTCTAAAATTTGGTATTTGTAATTCATAATGGGTTCTAGCTCCGGTGAAAGAGCAGTGAATATTTAGATATTCGTTTTCCTATAGCGCACATATAATGATACCCACCGATATTCGGTATTATGACAATCCTAGTCATATTTACCCACGAAAATGTTTAAACTTTGGTATTTTAGAAGATTTGGTAGATGACAATCCTTGAACTGTAATATATTGTCTATAGAGGGTCCCGTTTTGGTATGGCCGCCATATAATGGGCTTACCCACTTTGTGTTTTTTTTTTGTTTTGAAAAGTTTAAAGTTTATCCGAACGGTCTTATTGGTGTATGTAGTTTAAAGTGGAATTTGAATTCGGGTACTTTTATATAAAAATGCTTTCTTTACCCAATATTGGAGGGTATTAAAAGTTCAGCTCGACCGAACTTAATGTTTTTTACTTGTTCAGTATTTGTAAAGACGAGATAGAAAGATTCCATCCAATTTCATCCAATTTTGTGCAAACTTTGCAAAATCCAATATTTGCATCAATTCTGGGTCAGGTTCGAAAATTAACAAAATTTGGAATAATTATAACTCTTATAAAATGCGAAATAAGCATTCGATTCTCTTCAATTTTCGCACATCATAGTACTTCTACTAACCAAAGATCTGGTGTGAAGATGGAATATGTCGGTCCACTCCTTGTGGTACATCCCTCTTAAAATTTGCGAAATAATCTCTTTAAATTACACACATCCTTTTTTCTATATCAACACAATATCTGCTGTAAAGATGGGACATATCGGTCCATTCCTTCTGGTACCTCCCCCACAAAGAGTCAAAATTGTGAATATCCATGAAGCTTATAAAACGCGAAATCAACATCTGATTCCATTCAGACTTGGCACATCTCAATATTTCTATCAAGAGAACATCTGTAATAGAGATTATATGGATCGGACCTTTTCTTCGGGTACCTCCCCCCTGAAAGGGTAAAAATTAAAATCCGATTTCATTCGGAGATGATAGAGACCCGTACATAGGGTTCAAGATTTTGAAAAATAAAAAAGCGAGATAATCGTGCACCAATATTGGCCCATTCCTTCGTAGCCTACTTCATAGAGGGTCAACAATTTTAATAATCATGTCAAAAAATATTTAAATAATCGAACATTGACTGAGGGTATACATTTGGCGGCAAAACCGGCTGATACTTTTTTATCTTGTTTTTTTTTCACAAATCATAGATGGGAACCAGTTTTCTATAGTATGTAATTTGACAAGGTAAGCTATAGAAAATGCAGGGGGACATGGTCGGGAAGGGCTTCAAAAGTCCTCCTATAAAAAAGTATTGTATATAGAAAATACCCATAGGATGACTTTAATACATAATATGTTTTATATAAAGAAAAAGATTTTTATATAGAGAATACGTTCAAAATCTCTTTTATCTATCATACACAGATAGATAAAGAGGAGGACCCCCCAAAGGTCTTATACTTAGAGAAGACCTTCGAAAGGTCTTTTTTCAGAGAGATGCTATAAAAGGTTCTCCTTAGAGAGCTGACCTTCAAAACGTCTTCTTAGATAGCTGACCATCTTCTAAAGATAGACTTCGAAATGTGCTCTATAGAGAGAAGTCCCTCAAAAGATCTTCTATTCAGAGAAGACTTTCGCAATGTATTCTGTAGGGAGATACATTTTCCCTTAATATATTAAGTTAATTGAATACTGACTACGGTCGTAACATCTCGACTCCGTACATTTGGTTAGACCACTTTTTAAATTGTTCTTTATACAGGCAAAGATACATTTAAGGTTCTAAAGATAAATCACCAATACTTCACTTCTCTAGAAACTGTCTTTATTTCTATATTTTTCTTTAGATCTTAAGTAGGTTCCAGATCTTCTATAGATTGAAGAATTACTCTTGTATACTTTCAGACGATCACTTTAAAATATAAGATTTATTTTATAGTTTCTATTGTCAATGCCATTTATAGGACTTATACAGGTTTAGATTGCATTTTGTAGCTCTCTCAATGACTATTTACATTTTTGTCATACATACATACGATTTTATTCACATTCCACAGATCTCTACCTTTTTGTAGACTTCCTAACACACTACTCGTTCAGTTACACTTTGTAGCAGGTGAACATACACACACACACACTCAACCTGCCATCATTTCATGTTGGTGGACAGAGTTGTGGAGTGGGGGTGTAAACAATCCAATCAGAACAAACAGGTGAGTGAGTGAGTATCCATAACGTACCCTCAATATTTCATTGCTTATTATCAGTCTCAGTGTGTGTGTGTGTGATATGGTAGTATTACGCCAGCTACACAAAGCAAAGTATGTGTGTGTGTATTCAGTGGGTATCTGTTCTTTATTTATTTGCTTACTTGGCTGGCTCTCTGAAACTATTGTCATTCAGACGGAATGACAAGTGTATGTTACTGGTTGTTGTTATCTATTTTTTTTTTTTTGAAATTTGTAAAAATGTTTATAATGTCATCACAATAATGACTGATGTTATAAAAATTGTAAGGCACTTAGGATTAGATCTGTTTTATGACAAATAGTTGAATTGAACAGAAAATCAATTTTATATTTTGTTCAATGAGAAATATTAACTTATTTTGGAATTTTCAAGAGGGAATACACATCATATATGAGCTAAGTGCAGTGTTTGATAACGTTACAATACAAAATGTGTGCCAGGCATTAACAGTTTTGATCTGAATTTTGACCCTAAGCATATACATTTTTGAAGTTTACCGAGGAGTATATTAGTAAAACCATAGCACAATACCCCCACATCCATTTTTCTGTTCAAAACTATTTCAACGTCTCCATGTGTAAACCCTAGCAACTAATAGTGATCTCAAAATCAATTTTCAGGATTCTAAAGCTATCCCTTCACCCAATATCAAATGTTGTAACATATAGTACATACGCTTAGGATATGCAATCTACATCTCTCCATCCTAGATACCAACAGTGATCCAAATTTAGTACTTTTCATACAATTTTAGTAAAAATTTCCAAAACAACTTCCATATCTCAATTCCAAATACCAAAAGAGACCTCAATATCAAATTTAAGGATTCCAGTCCATGCCCTCACCCACTACCAAATATAAGACGTATTTTCAAACGTACGCCAAATTTCAAATACAGATACCATCAATAATCTGAATATTAAATTTTAGAATTTTTTCTCTATCCCTTCACCCAATACCAAATACAGAACCATACAGGACTTTTATACAATTATTTTTTTATACAATTCCGAATCCGCCTCCATATTTCCAGGCTACACATGAACAGCTAACCTAATACCATATTTCATATTCACCCAATGAAAAATTGTACTAAATATAGTACTATTTAGTACTTTTTTTGCACTTGTAGTACACATTTCCAAAACCACCTTTTTATCACAAACCTACCATTAAAAAGGACTCAAATAAAAATTTTTAAAATTCCAGCTTCATCCTAAACTAAACTGTTCCGAATTTAGTACCATTTAGTACAGATCGCACACTTACTCACATATCGTATACCCCTTCCTTTGGTACATCTATCCTGCACTCCTCATTCCAAAGAATTCTAGCTTATTCCGTTTGTCCAGTACAAAATATTCAATTTTTAGTACATTTTAGTACTACTCCTACCTTTTAGTACAAAGTACAAAAGTACAAAAAAGTCAGACTTAAATTTCAAGATTCGAGTGTTGATTCTTGCTCGGTCGGTCAGTCAGTTATTTGACTACACTTTTACATATATGGATTTAGAGGTACCATTAGAAATGGGCCGATCTCTACCATCGTTGTTGAAAATATTAAAATGTACCAAGTCTGCATGGACTTGTATGTTCATTTTTCGATTTATGACAAAATTTGCAGCAGATCTTTTGTTAATAGAAACAGTGAGATGTTGAAATATGAAGAGAACCGGATACTTATTTCGGAATTCATAATCGTTTTGGTTATTCAAAACTTTAAGCTTTTGTGGTGGAGGTACCAGAAGAAAGGGTCCGATCTCTACCACCTTTTTAACAGATCTTGTGTTGATGGAAATTTTGAGATGTGTCAAGTCTAAATGGAATCGGATGTAGTTTTGGCATTTTATGAGCTCCATGGATATTCAGAAATTTGACCTTTTGTGGGCGAGGTACCAGAAGGAGTCGACCGCTGTATTCCACTGGACCTTGGCTTAATAGAAACATTGTGATGTGTGTAAAAATCGGACTTTTACATCACATTTTATAAGATTTATAATTATTCAGCAGTTTGACCCTTTGTGAAGGAGGTACTTAATGGAAGGACCCGGTATTGTTAATGTTCGCACCTGATCTAGCACTGATGCAAGTATTAGGATTTGATAAGTTGTAGAAAAATCGTTTTATTTTTTTCTCTCTGTGCAGAAAAGTATTTTTTTTAATTTCGATTTTATTTGGGGACGTACCAGAAGGAGTGGATCGATATTTCCCATCTCGAAACTCGATCTAAGTTTGAAGTTTGATGGACCAAATAGGATACTCCGTCATTCCGTTCGGAACCTAGAGTGGTTTCCACAGATGGGCAGACAGGCGGACGGACATGACAAATCGGCATAGAATATTAATTCATCAAGAAAATATATCCCTTGTGGGGTCTAGAATGCTTATTTCGGAATGACAAACCTAATATACCCTCCATATTATTATATGCGGTGGAGTGTATAACAATAATTCTTTTCTATGTACAGTTTTATTCAAGTATTTTTCATCTGAACAAATGTACAGAATACAAATATAACATATAATGTACATGACCCATTATGGTATGAAAGAAGTCGACTTGCATTTTCGTTCAGAGTAAAACATGTTCAGCCATAGCTTTGTATGTGCACATATGTGTGCGGCAGGCATACATAAGAGGATAAGCGTCATCAAATATGTCTTTTGTAATAGAATAGTCTTTTTATACCCTACACCACAAAGTCGTCAGGGTATTATGTCTTTGTGCATTTGTTTGTAACAGGCAAAAGGAAAGGAGATAGACCCATAGTTCCTTTTGATAATCTGCATAGAATCACATTCTGAGTCGATTTATGCATGTCCGTCCGTCCGTCCGTCCGTCCGTCTGTCTGTCCGTCTGTCCATGTATTTTTGTGAACAAAATGCAGGTCGCATTTATTATCCGATTGAGATGAAATTTTCCAAACAACATTTGTTTGGCCCAAAGACGAACCCTATTGAAATTGGAGACATTCGGTAAAAATTTAGATATAGCTCCCATATATATCTTCGTCCGATTTGGCTTTTATTGTGCACCAAGCATGTAATATCAGCGCGAATAGTGTGGAATTTTTGCACATACAACCAAATTGGGCCTGAAAATAAGTATGCCAAATTTGATCGAAATCGGTTCAGATATAGCTATAGCTCCAATATATATTGTTCATCCGATTTGTTATTTTTGTCCTCCGCTGCCGTAATATGCACTCTGTAATAACAATATTTGAGGAAATAAAGCAAATACAGCTCAGAAATACATTTGCTTAATTTTATCGAGATGGGTTCAGATTTGGATATAGCTCCCATATATAACTTCGTCCGATTTACTTTTTTTTGTGAACCAAACGTCTAATATTTGGGATGGAATTTAGCACTTACGACCGAATTGAATCTAGAAGCTAGTATGTCAAATTGGGTGAAGATCGGTTCAGATATAGCTATAGCTCCCATATATATTGTTCATCCGATTTGTTATATTTGTAACCCACAACCGTAATATGCACTCCGTAACAACGATATTTAGGGAAATATAGCAGATACAGCTCAGAAATACATTTGCTAAATTTTATCGAGATCGGTTTAGATTTGGATATAGCTTCCATATATATCTCTATCCGATTTCAAATTAATTGTGCACCAAATGTGCAATACAAGTCCGAATTTAAAAGATACAAATGCTTCGGCATGTTTAGTCCTTTGAACTTTAAATTATAATTATAATCATAGCGTGTATGATTGAATTCTCCCATCAAACTCAAAACACTTTGCTACTATATTAGCAAAGTGCTGTAGGGTATCATAAAGTCGGCCCCGCCCGACTTTAAGACTTTCTTTACTGGCTTGTAATAGAATAGTCCTGGTTATATTTATTTAAAAAAATTGTTGATGTATGTCTATTAATAGTTTTATGATACCTTTGTGAACATTAATGAGGGCTAGGTATATTGTTTTAATAAACAATGGTAAGATCCCTAAATTTCTTGTTGTTTTACAATGGATCCGTATACATTTATTCCATCGAAATCCGTGCTTGATATGTTAACTCTCTCTCTCGTTAGCCCTCTCTTTATACTGTAATGACAAAATTAATGACATGACGAGCACAAACCATCACTCCAAAGTTCAAACATATGGCTTCAGTTTGGTCTGATGTCTATATGTTTTTTTTGTGTAAATATGTAAAATATGTTCTCCATGTATGTTTCTTTGTATTTCAGCTATGCCATTCATACAATGCCTTATGATACACTTTACAGAAGAGCATTGCTTCCTATGTATGTATAAATGAATTGGTATTGTACAATGTTAAACCTATAGGAATAATGTTAGGAGGGGGTGGTGTAAAAGTAGTTTTGTTAAAATGTTTTTTCATATGATTCAGGGTAAACACAAATACAATAACATAACTACATCGATACATATGTACATGCATACGCACACAAGAATGATATAATAAGTTACGTTACGTTTGAGAGGTTACTACTTGCAATTGTTGTTATGATTTAGTGGCTCAACTGTGGAAGCCATAGTAACCGATTTAGGTTATGTTGGAATATAATGACTCATGTGCATGCATATACACATGCATGTATATATATACTATGTGTATATATGTATAATTATAAAAACTTTAAATGTACATAAAAGTACTTAAGAGGAGCCTTGTAACAATAACGATTACAGATTATTTGAATGGGAAGGACTTCTTTTATGGATGTCTTGTAGTTATTACATATGTGGAAGATCCTCAACAATTTATATACCCAATGCACGCATTTCCCATTTTTAGTTCTACTTTCATAATCTGCTGGATTTCCCCATAATTATCGCATAGTCTAATTTTTTAATATTTTTTTATTTTTCCACAGCTCGAATTGCAGCGCCCCAAGAGTGGCGTTTACCTCAACGAAAGTAAACCACCAAATTTTTATCCCACCGATGGTATACCCTACAGTACTTATAATCCGCGAGTCTTACAAAATCAATTCGATCGGCAGCAGTTGAAAAAGATCGACATCATACCGGGCAAAACTACACAAGACTTGTGGACTTGGAATTTGGGACTGCAACAGCGAGAAAGTGATTTGGATAGGCGTTTCATAGAGACTGCAGTGCAAAAATTCGGTAGTGTTATGGAAATTGTATTTAAATACGCAATATATAATATTTAAATTCGCAGATTGTGATAAGTCGGAACTGCTGGTCTATAAGATACCCGATGATTTGGAAAAAACATTTAGAGCCCAAGTTGTATTCGGCTCAAGGGCTCTCAAAATGGAAGCACAACCAGCAAAGAAACAGTAAGTAAGGGGTAGCAAAGTACCTGGAAATACGGGTCGAGGTCATTTTGGGGGACAACTAGTAAATAGGTACTTTAAAATAAAAAATTAAAAAAGGGGTTAAATTCGGCCAGGCCGAACTTTTAATACCCTCCACCATTTTGAAGGGACTTGAAAATTTTGAAAAAAATACCTCTTAAATGAAACCCCTTATATGGGGCTATACGCAGACGTGGTCCTTCATAAGTCACTTTTTGTCATGGGGTGCAACACCGATTTCGAACTTCAAATACGAAATTTGAAACAATTCCTGTGTATAATGCTGCTAAAATCATAAAAAACCGAATATCCATTAACAGATCTTCTGTGGACAGAAATTCTTTAAAAGGTACAGAATTCCTTTAACGGGTCTTCTGGAGACAGAAGTCATTTAATAGGTCTTCTTTTGAAAGAAGTCCCTCAACAGGTGTCCTCGGGAGAGAAGGCCCTTAACAGGTCTTCTGGGGACGGGAGCTCTCTAACAGGCCTTCTGTGGACAGAAGTCCTTTAAAAGGTCTTCTGTTGAGAGAAGTTCTTTAACAGGTCTTCTTTGACAGAAGTACCTCAACGGGTCTTCTGCTGACAGATGTCCCCCAACAGGGCTGTGGCAGGTCTTCGGGGGGCAGAAGGCCTCTAACAGGGCTTCTGTGCATAGAAGTTCTTTAATAGGTCTTCTTTTGACAGAAGTCCCTCAACAAGTCTTTTGGGGACTGAAGGTTTCTGACAGTTCTTGTGCTGACAGAAGGTCTCTAACAAATCTTCTGTGGGCAGAAGTCCTTGAATAAGTTTTCTGGGAACAGAAGTCCTGCAAAAGATTTTCTGTTGGCTACAGATCTTCAGATCTTCTTGGGACAGAAGGCCTCTAAAAGGCCTTCAGTGGACAGAAGTCATGTAATAGGTCATCTTTTAAAGAAGTCACTCAACAGGTCTTCTGGGGACAGAAGTCCTTTAAAAGGTCTTCTTTTGTCAGAAGTTCTTTAACTGGTCCTCTTTTGACAGAAGTCTCTCAATGGGTCTTCTGGGGACAGAAGGTTTCTGACAGATCTTGTGCTGACAGAAGGTCTCTAACAAATCTTCTGTGGACAGAAGTCCTTTAGTAAGTTTTCTGGGAACAGAAGTCCTTCAAAAGATTTTCTGTTGGCTAGAGATCTTTAGCAAGTCTTCTGTGGAAAGAAAACTTTTTAAAAGCCTTCATTGGACAAAAAGTCCTTTAACGGGTCTTCTGAGGACTAAAGGCCTTTGACAGGTCTTCTGAGGATAAAAGGCCTTTAACAGTACTTCTGGGGACAGAAGTCCTTCAAAAATTCTTCTGTTGGCCTTCCTTGAACAGAAGTCTTTTAACAGGTCTTCTGAGGACAAAGGGCCTTTAACTGGTCTTCTATGGACAGAATACCTGTAAGGGGACTTCTGTGGACAGAAGTCGACTAACTGGCCGGACCGAACTTTAAATACCCTCCACCATTTTTAAGGAACGTTAAAATTTTTAGAAAAAAAATCCGTAGAAAAATACTTTTTAAATGAGACCCCTTATATGGGTGCTATAGTCCTTCATAAGTAGTACCGATTTCGGACTTAAAATACGAAATTTTAAAAAATTCTGGTGAATAATTCCGCTAAAATCAACAAAATACCAAATATCGGGAGGTTATACGAACATGTAATATGGGGGTTGTACGAAGACGTAGACGTGCATAGACAAATTTTTGTCAAAGGTTGTAGTACCCATTACAAACTTAAAATACGAAATTTAAAACAATTCCGGTAAAAAGTGTCGCTAAAATCATCAAAATACCGGATTTCAGGAGGTATCGTTTTATGGGGGCTATGCGAAGACGTAGACCTGCATTGACAAGTTTTTGTTGCAGTTGGTTGTAGTACTCATTACGAACTTCAACTACGAATTTTGAAATAATTCTGATGAATAATGCCGCAAAAATCACCAAAATGCCGAATATCGGATGTAACATATGGGGGTTATATGAAGACCTGCACACGCGATTTTGTAGTACCCATTGCGAACTTTAAAAAAAAAAATTGAAACAATTCAGATGAATAATGCCGCAAAAATCATCAAAATACCGAATATCTGGAGGCATCGTTCCATACGAAGTTCCGAATTGCATAAGCAATTTTCCGTCAGAGGCTGTAGTACCCAATACGAACTTCAAATACGAATTTTGAAACAATTCTGGTAAATAATGCAGCCAAAATCATCAAAATACCGAATATTGAGAGGTACCGTTATATGGGGGCTATACGAAAACGTGGACCGACACCGAACATAACCTGTCTACTAGCAAAATACACATGTGTGCAAAATTTTAGTCTTCTATCTCAATTCGTTGGAAAGATAATGTGTTGGGTCTGACATGAGTATTTCGGGGAGTTACAAACGGAATGACAAAGTTAATATACCCTCAATAGTGGAATGGAGGGGATAAAAATGTTAAAAAAATAAACATTTTGAATAAATTCCGAGGTCCTGGGCTTCCACCCAGCGTAAGTCCCTGAGAATAAAATATTTAATTTCCAAACAATAGGTCCATTTATTACCTTTTGGTGCCAGTAACTACTTACGTATCTGCCCTAACCCCTTAATTTGAAATTGACAGAATGATAATGACCGCTCACCTTCTGCATTACCAGGATTCTATAAAATAATGACAACAACAATACTTCTGAACCACCAATACGTCCAAAAATAATGACATTACCAAATGAGGGTTTAGAAGGTAAATAGTTACCAATACCATAGGGTACTTACTAAACACATTACTTGGTAATCAGTTTTTTTTTGCTGAGTGGTCCATGTAACTACTAAATTTTTCTGGTATATTAAAATGTTTGGTTTCCTAATTCAAAACTTCATTAAGAAATCTTTCTATTCCACTTTCCACTTCAGAACATTCAATCGCCCCAAAGAAATGGCATGTCTCTATGTGGCCTTTGTGGAAAGTTTCCGTTTAAACTCGGACTTCTGGACCTGTGAAACGTTGGACTACATTTTGAAAATGGGCGAAAAGCTAATTGTCAAGAGTCACAAAATGAACTACAAAAGTCCGAACAGTGATTACGATATAATACCGCAAGTGGTGGAGCGCCAGGCAGAAGTTGGTCTAAAACTGCATTTCAATGGGACGCTGAAGGGTGAACCGAATATTTACAAGGCCTTGAGTTTGTATTTCAACAAATACAATGCCTGTGTGGTGTGCTTGTCGAACATATATCTGCTGATACGCAAGAGATGCAAAAACTCCTATTACATTTTCGATCCCAATGGCAGGGGAGAGGATTGTGCAAGAGATTCCGTTGGGGGCAAATGTGCTCTGATGCTGACCAACTTTGTTGAACATTTGGTCCATTTGGTGGTGAACCTCAGTGAGGCTGCCAGTATGGGCGAGGAGTTTCATTTGTATGAAATAAGTTTGGTAAATTTTGGCAAGATTAGTGAACCTTTGGCCCGGCGACCCTTTCCCAAAAGGTTCCATAAAATGTGGACTGTGGTGAATGAGAGCTATGCCTTAATTCCGGGCTGTAACAATGGCCTGTTTCCACCCACCTCGGGTGTGATACCGAATGCCTCAATGTTGATTTCCGTAATGGCCATATTGTATAGCTTAATTGAACGACCCATGGACTGGACCTCGGACTCGGTGGATGAGCTGATACGCCTGGGCACGGCTTATTACAAAAGTTTGAGGAGAAAACTAAAGCTAAAGGATAATCAACAGATAAATGTCACCGATTTGCCAGATAAATATGTTTTGGGCACATTTAAGGCCTCGCTGAAGAAGGCTCCATTTTTCTACACTGGCACAGTTTCAGATTATTGTAAAAAGTTTCAGGATTCCCTGCTGGCTTGTGGCCTTGAGGCTTTATTCGGGGCCCAGTGGGAGGGAGCTTTAATACAAATCGACAATTGCGTGGTGGCAGCTTGGCGGGATGGCGAGCTATTTTATATCTATGATCCATTTCGTCGCGACAAGGTGGGCCATGTTTTGGATCCCGAGGATTACATGTCCAAAGGTTATGCCGTCCTGCAAATGCACTCAAATAAGGACTCCTTTTTGAAACACCTCCATGAAAAGTCTTTGAAAATGCGCAATGGTGGAAAATTGTTTTTGCATGCCATCAATGTGGGTTGCATCAAGCCCATAATGGATGGCAAGGTGCGGAAGCTGAGATATCCAAAACTTAAATTGACTCCCGAAACCTATGCCAAGGAAAATGGGAGGGAGGGCAATGAAGCAGAAGGGGCGGCCGGAGATCAATTGGCCCAAGTAGACAACCAAACCGGGGGAGAGGAGGGAGGCGAGAAGAAAACCAAGAAACCCAAAAAATCCAAAAAGGATAAGAAGGACAAAAAGAAGTTGGAAAAGGTCTGCAGCATTGAATCGCTGAAGGAGCACGAACGCCTACCCCTAATGGATGATAATGAAATCATTGAAAGCCTGGCCCAGCGAATTGTGTGTGAAATAGTTGACTCCCTACCCGAATCCGCAGTAGATAGACCTAAATTGTATAAACCGGCTGCCCAGGTCCTCTTGAGGTCTGACAAACAGTACCTGGAACAATTGGAATACATGGTAAGACATGATCAGGATTATGATAATGTCAATGCAGCTTTTCCCACACAACCACCCGCTGAAAGCCCCACCATAACCCTGGAAGAGGAATTGGCCAGTCCCAGTAATTTCCACAGCCTGCCCGAAGGTACCTGGATAATTCTGGGTTCCCAAAAGCAGCCACGTTTGCATGAAGAACAGGCCAAGGTGAAGGGGTTGTTGTCCTGCCTTGTGACCCTTGGTCTTACGGCACGCTATAAAATATCCTCCTGGACAGCGGAGCTAATAGATTATGCCCTCAGGGCCACGGAGAAGTTTGAGGAAGATCTACAAACCTATCAGTATCTGCTGGGAGCGGTTTTATCAATGAAAGTGCCCTCGCTGAGTTTGGGCCAGCGTAGCTATGAACTAAAGGTGGAGAAAATAATTAAATCCGACCTCAGCAAACCCCTGCGGCAGGTCCTGCTCGATTGTTTGATAAACTATAATCGTATCCTGGTCATATGCCAGCAATTCAGCTGTGCCCTGATAAAACGCTACAACTTCCTTTACATGTTTGTCGGTTATCCAGTCAACCAGGTTGGCTATCGCCAATTCAAGAGGGGGCCGGCATGTTTGCTAAGATCCGTAGAGCTGGACTCGCTAATAAGGCGCATAGAATACGGCTGTAATCCCCAGGGCTGCGATGTAACCAATTATGTGGTCATCCCTGTTAAGGTATATGACATCACGCCCGAGGAAATTGGGCGCTATCGGCCATGGCCAGCCAATGTGGAGCAGCGTATGTATCGCCAGGCATTGAAGGAACAACAACGCCGAGAGCAAAGTAAAAAGTCCAAATTGGAATTTTTGGAAAATGAATTGCTCGTGGAAAGGGAACGTTTGGAGGAGTTCCAAGAGGCCAAGGCCCAAGCCAAACAAAAAAAAGTCAAATGGCCTCGAAACAAAGAAACCTCTGCTGAAGCATCTTCGGAAGATGATCACACTGTGGTGGCAGATAATGAATATGACGATGAAACCCCTACAGATTTACCACCCAAACACCAGTTCGGCTCCAAACTTCCACAACAACGTGAGGAATCTCTCCCTCAACCCCTACTCTATGGCTACCACCTGCGTCACAAAGATTATCTCTTCAAAATACAGGGCAGTAAATTCCTGGAGGGTCGTGACGAATGTCTTTGGGATCAAATAAAACCCTGTTTCTTTGCCAGCACCCTGTCCATACTCTACGCCATTCTCAAGCCCCACAATCAATGGACCGCACAGCGCATAGATCAAGTAATCGATTCCACGCGGATTCTTTGTGATGCCATTGACGATTTCTCCAATTCTTCGGAGAGAATTGTCAAAAATATTTCCGTCGAGGATTACACCTTTGACATATGGATAAAGATTTTTGAACCTCTAGGTCTTATTGGAGACCTCGGGCAGCAAATTGAGAGAGCCACCAAAGCGCGGAAGTATCTACTGATCCACACTGCAAATTCTAGCTATGCCATATGTCGCGATGTTCATTTCCATTTATTTGATTCGTACTCCTCAATGCATGTCCTGGATAATATGCCACGAAGTGACATCGTGGATGAGGAGGATGGAGAGGGGGAGGAACGTAGTAGGCGAAAGAGATTCAAGGCGATGAAAGGTGTTAAACGTTATCCGGAACGTAATACTGCTTCGTGGATTCTATTTGCCGATATCAAGTCCCTGGTGCATTATATGGATCAAAGGGCCTGCAGTCCGACGTGGAAAGAGGACGGGGAGTATTCATTTTTTGTAAGTTATATTCAATCGGAAATATTTTCTATAGACAAGAGATCTTTGAGGGTCTTCTGGGCCTACACAGATCTATTGGGACCTTTAAATGATTTTTGGGGTCTCTAAAAGGGTAGAAGGTCTCTAAAAGGTTATGATATTTAACAGGTCTTCTGGCAACAAAAGGCCTTTAACAGATCTTCTGGGGACATTAGGCCTCTAACAAGTCTACTTTTGATCAGAGACCCACAACAGGACAAAAGCCTCTAACAGGTCTTCTGTGGACAGAAGGCTTCTAACAGATCTTTTGTGGACAGAAGTCCTATAAAAGGTCTTCTGGGAACAGAAGTCCTTTAACAGGCCTATCAGTATCTGCTGGGAGCGGATACTCTGGCCAGAGAGTTTCAGCAAGCCTCCTTCAAAACGTCTTCTTGGGACAGAAGTCCTTTTTTTCTGGGGACAGAAGTCCTTTTAGAGGACCAGTTGAAGGACTTCTGTTCCCAGAAGACAGAAGTCCTTTTTTTCTGGGGACTTCTGTCCTTTCAACGGAAGTCCTTGAAAAGGTCTTCTGGGGACAGAAGTTCTTTTTTTCTGGGGACTTCTGTCCTTTAAACGAACTTCTGGGGATAGAAGTCCTACAAAACGTCTTCTTGGGACAGAAATCTTCCAAAAGATCTTCTGGGGACAGTCCTCTCAGAGGTCTTCTGGGACAGAAGTCCTTTAAAAGGTCTTCTGGGGACAGAAGTCCTTTAAAACGTTTTCTGTGGATTGAAGACCACAAATAGGTCTTCCGTTGGCCAGAGATTTTTAGCAAGCCTTCTGTGGAAAGAAAGCTTTTAGCAAGTCTTCTGTGTCTTCTGTGGACAGAGGTCGATTAATAGGATTTTGGATGACGGAAGGCCTTAAATAGATCTCTACAGGCCCCTAACTTGTTTTCTGTGGACAGAAGTCCATTAACAGGTCTTTCTGTCAGTAGGAGACCCTTAAAAGTTCTGCTATACACAAAAAGCCTTTAAGAGATCTCCTGTAGACAGAAGCTTTTTAGCAGGTTTTCCATTGGGCAGACTCCTCTAACTGTGTTTCTGGGACAGAAGGCCTTTTAGGATCGTACGGTCTTTAAATGGTCTTCCGTGGACAAAAGGCCTTTAACAGCTCTCCTATGGAGAGAAGACCTTTAACAGCTCTTCTGTGGACAGGTAGTTGCCTTTCACAGCTCTTCTGTGGACAGGTAGTTGCCTTTCACAGGTCTTCTGCCGATCTATTCAGATATCACAATTCACAAAAACTTCTGATTTCTTTTAGGTCGTCGACATCATCTCCTACAAGAAATCTCCTCTCACAGCGAACATACTTCAACTGCTAACAGGAGTGGATGCCTGCAACATTCCCGGCGAGGAGGAAGCGGCAATATGTGCCCACAACGAAACCCCTGCCTGGCTGGAACATTGCCTACCCATTTGGAGTCGTTTGAATCGAAGAAATGCCGCAGGGATATATCGCGGAACAGCCGTGTCGAAATATAAGAAATTTGATATTGAAATTGAAAATCGCCTGTGGTCCCTTTGGGGTAATTTACATCCTCAGGCCCCGGTGTTTGATAGTAAAAATCGTGGTAAACAATATTTGGCCTGTTGTGTTATGGCCTTGTGTGCGGCTCGACTATATCGCCTGGCCGATTGGAGTTCTCAACTTATGGATGCGATTATCATCAATGGGGATCGGTATCACGAGCAGAGTATTGCCGACATTAAGATACGCGACTATGAAATGCGTGCCGAAGATCTGGATGTTGAATGCCGGCTGGATAATGTAAAATTTTCGGTCCACATTGAGCCACTGTGCTATGGCCAATTGTACTGCCGACCCAATTTCAATCGTATGAATTTAGCCGAGGCTCTGATGTACTTCTTCAACACCCACCACCAATTTGGTTTGTTACAATGCTCGAAGAAATGTCTGGCTTTTGGTCGCCTGCCCGGTCATGATGGTGGCTATTTTATGTTCGATTGTCAGAGTCGTGAACATCCGCTGTTTCCCAAGGGCCAAGGGGCCGCCTATGTTTTGCGTACAAAATATTTACAAATTTTACTCTACTGTCTCGTGGTCACTCTGAATATTCCCTATTATAATGTCCAATTTATGCTGCACAGAGTTGAGACGCTGCCGGAGAATACATCCGTGGAGGATGACGATGGACGAGGTAGCTCAAGGGCTAGTCAATGAGGGGTTATATCGAATGTGTCAATTGTGAGAAAATTTTATGTTTAAATAAAAATTATTGAATGTCGCCTCACAATTTAAAAAAAGCAAAAAAAGAAAATACTTTCAACCGGGCCGAACTTTTTAATACCCTCCACCATTTCGAAGGAAATTGAAAAATTAAAAAAAAAATCCGAAAACAACCACTAAATGAAAACCGTGATATGGAGGCTATACGAAAACGTGGACCTGCACAGACAATTTTCTGTCTTAGGTTGTAGTACCCATTAGGATCTGCCATTACAAAATTTTAAACGATTCCGGTGAATAATGTTGCTGAAATCATTAAAATACCGAATATCGGGAGGTACCGTTATATGGGGGCTATACGAAGACTTGGACCTTGCCAAAATTCAGACTTTCATCTCCTCTTCTTTGCACTTGGTACCTTTTAGTACGAAAAAGATATAATATTTTAAATCAACTTTTGTTCAGATTTAACTACGACATAACTTCGTACCAAATTTTAGAATTCAAATTCTTACCTTGTAATATTTAGTACCTTTTTGGTACGAATTTTCAAAAAAACTGCTTTATCTTATGAAACTTGATCCTCTTGCTGGAAAAGAACAAAATTGTTGGTTAAAAAGCATAGTTTTTAGTATTCCCCGGGATTTTTTGATTTTAGTTCTCTTTTGGTACAAATGCCCGTACTACGTACCGTTTTAGGTATTTTTGCAGCTGAAGTGACCCTCATGACATATTTCAGACATTTAGCTCTTCTTATTAGCTTGTAGTACCATTGGTGTCAAAAATACAATTTATCATATCGAAATTCGTACTTTGTACGAAATTCGTATTTAGCTAGACAATTTTAGTACTTTTTTGCACGAACTTTAAATTCCTCCCCATCCAATCCAAGTACCAACTTTAAGATCCAAAATAGAGTTCTAAGTAGTAGTAGTAGTTTTTAGCACAATTTTAGCACGAATTTTTAAATGAACTGCTCTTTTCGGCCACTTCATCCCGTAAGGGGCTTTCTTGTCCTATTTCGAAACCATGGCGCTAATTATCCATATTTGGTACTTTTGGTACCCTTTTTAAGTACAGAAGAGGTAATATTTATTAAAATCAAAATTTCGCAGAAAACCTTAATTTCGCTGGAGAAAACTATGTCCCAAGTTTCAAACCTCCAATTTTAACCGTGGGATAAAAAAAAACTGCAAAAAAGTCAAACGCCATAATTTTTAAATTTTTTTCTAAATTTTATTGAATGAAAGCAAAAAAGGTCGGAAATAGCATCAAATTTTAGAATAAGTTTAGATTTGTTCGAATTGGTGACCTTTGGCACGAATTAAGGCCTTCAAACATCCAATGAAACCGTCACACGCTGTTCGAATGTTGCTCTGCGGTATTTGGCCCATTCCCGGCGAAGCGCTTGCTTGAGGTGAACGACACTTTGGTATTTTTTAGTGCCAACCTTGCTTTCCAAAATACTCCAGACACAATAGTCCAACGGATTGGTATCCGGAGATTTTGGTGGCCATTGTGCGTTGGAAATGAAGCGAGGAACCTCATTTTGCAACCATTCTCGGGTGGCGCGTGCTGAGAGCGTTGGTGCTGACTCCTGTTGGAATGTCCAAGGTCTGCGGCCAAAATGTTTGCGTGCCTAAGGCTTTAATACGCCCTCCAGAATATTTCGACGATAATATTCGGCATTTATTCTGATGCCACGGTCGATTAATACAAGCGGAGAGCGACCATCGGTTGTTATGGCGGCCCACACCATTACCATGGCCGGCGCTTGAGTTCTGGTGGCCAACCGATGGTGCACATGTTCAGCTGACCTCTTTGACAAGTAAACACGATCATTTAGTTCGTTTACAAACTGCTGGACAACGAATGTTTTCTCATCGGAGACGGAGAAAACCAAATTCGGCAGTTCACCACTTTCGGCCAAGCGAAGCAACTCTTTACCACTTTTGAGTCTATATTCTTGCTGTTGCGGTGTAAGTTCTTGCACTTTACCCCGAGCTCATTTTTCAATATTTGCCCAATGGAATATAGCGATATGTTCAGCTGACGAGCCATTTTTCGGCCACTGCGACGCGTCGCTTTTTTACTTTTCGAACCATTTCTGCTGATGTTGCTGTTTTCTTCCGTCCACTTCCTTGTCGTCGGGCTACGCTACCAGTATCACGACGATAACAAGCGATTGTACGAGACACAATAGACTTATTCACATTTAAATGCTGGAGTGCTCTAACGATAGCCACTTGTGGTTTTCCAGCCGAATATAAAGAAATCACACTATCACGCTTGAAATCCATCACGTATAACTTTTTTTTCTGGAAAATTCTCACCAAAATGCTTTTATATGCTTGTAAACAATACAGTGAGCTGTCACTGGAATAATTTTAACAGCTGTCGGACGAGTGGCTTAGAAATGACAGCAGTCTGAAGTTGGTTATAGTTTTTTTTAATGTCACGCTGTATAACAAAAAATAACAAAACCGCACCATTTTGTACAATTTTGTACCTTTTTGTGTTATTTGTATCTTTATAGTACGAATTTCCAAAAATCCTGTCTCCTGTTCAAATAGTGGTCCTCAGGAAAAATTTAAGACTCTTACTGCCTTATTTCTTTAACAATATTGTACAATATTTTTTTTACATTTAGTACTTATGGTACTCTTAAAGTACGAATTTCCAAAAAGTGTACTCTTTTCCACTGGAGAGTGATTCTCATGGAAAATTTGAAAGTTTATCTCCTACCAATCGATTAATTACGCCATTATAATTTTTTTAACTTTTAGTACCTTTTGTACTCCTAAGGTACAAAATACCAATATCTGTCCTTATCTCAATTCGTTACACAAAGAACTCGAAAATTCCCAAATATTAACTCATCAACTGCTTTATTGTGACAATGTACCATTTTGTACTGTTTCGTACTTTTTGTACCCTTTAAGTACGAAGTACCAAAAATCTCGCTTAAGACAGAAGTATTGTCCATGTCCAGATTTTAAAGTTTTAAAAACACTCGAATGCTTAATATTAACTTGGTACCATTTGGAACGTTTTAGTACCTTTTTACACCTTAAGTGGGAAGTGGCAAAAATCTTTCTTATTTCATCATTCTGCAGAAAAAAAGTGGCCGCCCTATGCAAAATTTCATAGTTCCAACCACTTAATAATGATGTTGTACCAATTAGTAGCTTTAAGTGTCCATAAAGTACGAATTTCTAAAAAATCAGATATTTCATAGCTCTACCTTTTACCTGTCGCTCAACAATTATGTCGTATCGTTTTGTAACATTCCTAGGTTTTTATATCCCTAGAATGCGAATTTCCAAAAAATCCCCCTTATTCCATCCCGTTGCCTTTTCAAAACTTTGGCTGTTACCAATCACTCAATAACAATTCTCTACAATGTTTTTTTTTTAAGTCGATTTAACGATGTCCGTCTGTCTGTTGAATTCATGATACAGCCCACATTATTTGACGTAGAGCGCCAAAATTTAGCAGAGCAATTTGTATCGGTACCTCCCGATATTCGGTATTTTGATGATTTATGCCACATTTATTCACGGATTTGTCTGAAAATTGGTATTTGTAGGTCATAATGGGTCCCTGTACGTGTGGCGAGACATTGCATGTATAGGTCCACGCTTTGGTATAGCCCCCATATAAAGGTACCTCCCGGTATTCAATACTTTGATAATTTTTGCCACATTTATTCACTGATTTGTCTAAAAATTGGTATTTGTAGGTCATAATAAGTCCTAGTTCGTGTGGCGAAACATTGTATGTATAGGTCCACGTTTTGGTGTAGTCCCCATGTAACGGTACCTCCCGATATTCGGTATTTTAATGATTTTTGGCACATTTTTTCACGAATTTCTCTGAAAATTGGTAGTTGTAGGTCATAATGGGTCCCAGTTCGTGTGGCGAATCATTGTAATTATAGGTCCACGTTTTGGTATAGTCCTCATATAACGGTACCTCCCGATATTCGGTATTTTGATGATTTATGCCACATTTATTCACGGATTTGTCTGAAAATTGGTATTTGTAGGTCATAACGGGTCCCTGTACGTGTGGCGAGACATTGCATGTATAGGTTCACGCTTTGGTATAGCCCCCATATAAAGGTACCTCCCGGTATTCAATACTTTGATAATTTTTGCCACATTTATTCACTGATTTGTCTAAAAATTGGTATTTGTAGGTCATAATAAGTCCTAGTTCGTGTGGCGAAACATTGTATGTATAGGTCCACGTTTTGGTGTAGTCCCCATGTAACGGTACCTCCCGATATTCGGTATTTTAATGATTTTTGGCACATTTTTTCACGAATTTCTCTGAAAATTGGTAGTTGTAGGTCATAATGGGTCCCAGTTCGTGTGGCGAATCATTGTAATTATAGGTCCACGTTTTGGTATAGTCTCCATGTAACTGTACCTCCCGATATTTGGTATTTTGGTGATTTTTGACACATTTTTTCACGAATTTCTCTGAAAATTGGTATTTGTAGGTCATAATGGGTTCTTGCTCCTTTGGCGAAACATTGCATGTATAGGTGCACGATTGGGTATAGCCTCATATAGCCGTATTTCCCGATATTCGGTATTTTGATGATTTTTGGAACATTTTCCCATGAATATTTCTAAAAATTGGTATATGTGAGTGATAATTCTCTAATGTTTCCTTTACCCTAGGGTGGAGGGTATTAAAAGTTTGGCCCGGCCGAACTTAATGTTTTTATACCCTACACCACATAGTGGTCAGGGTATTATGTCTTTGTGCATTTGTTTGTAACAGGCAAAAGGAAACGAGATAGACCCATAGTTACTTTTGACGATCTCCATAGAATCACTTTCTGAGTTGATTTATGCATGTCAGTCCGTCTGGCCGTCCGTCCGTCTGTCCGTCCATGTTTTCTTGTGAACAGAATGCAGGTCGCATTTATTATCCGATTGAGATGAAATTTTGCAAACAACATTTGTTTGGAATTGAAATTGGAGATAATCGGTCAAAATTTAGATATAGCTCCCATATATATCTACGTCCGATTTGCCTTTTATTGTGCACCAAACGTGTAATATCTGCCCAAATAGTATGGAATTTTGCACATACAACCAAATTAGGCCTGAAAATAAGTATGTCAAATTTGGTGAAGATCGGTTGAGATATAGCTATAGCTCCCATATATATTGTTCATCCGATTTGTTATATTTGTTACCCACAGCCGTAATATGCACTCTGTAACAACGATATTCAGGGAAATATATCAAATACAGCTCAGAAATATCTTTGCCAAATTTTATCGAGATCGGTTCCGATTTGGATATAGCTCCCATATATATATTTATCCGATTTCAAATTAATTCTGCACCGAATGGTCAATAAAAGTCCGAATTTAAATGATACAAATGCTTCGGCATATTTAGTCGTTCGAACTTTAAATTATAATTATAATCATAGCGTGTATGATTGAATTCTCCCATAAAAACTTTTAATTGTTATGTGGAGCTCTACTAAATTAGCAAAGTGGTGTGGGGTATCATAAAGTCGGCACCGCCCGACTTTAAGACTTTCTTTACTGGTTACCTTTTCCCAATGGTCATCCCTATGACAATCTGTTACATAAATGGTGAACAACTTTCACAGGGTCACCTCTTACCAATCACTTATTAACAATACGATACTATTTTGTACCTTTTGGTACTATTGTACCCTTAAATTTGTTTTCTTCCAAAAAAACAATCTAATCAAATCGGAACACTGTTTGAAAATCGAAGAAAATCCACTCCGTTCGTTTTAAATTTCATTCTTTCTTTCTTTTTTTTAATAAAATTAACAGTCGTTTTCTTTATAAACTATTACAACAACAAAAAAAAACGTTTAACAACTACATGGTACATATTCACAAAAACAATAACAACAAAAAAATAATCAAACATGACTCTTCCATTTACAGAACGTCAATTCAATGACGATAACGGAAACGTCTCAAATTATCATCGCCTGTTTTGTAATGATAACCATCTTCCCTCAGAACATGACCGGGCTCGACAGGGGCCACAGGTTGCATTTGTGGCTGTGGCTGTTGTTGCTGGTCATCTTGATTCGCCTCATCGAAAGCAATCATATTTTGCTCTTCCATTTGGGCGATGGCATCAATCATGTCGGACATCTGTTCCTCGCGATAGGCCTGTTGTTGCTGTTGTTCACGCAACAATTGTTCCTGGTACTCCTGATAGGTGGGCTGGGGCATGTCCTCGGCTGGGGGCATCATTACATCCATGGGTGGAAGATATTGGTTTTCGGGCACAGCACTGGCCGTGGGGAGATAGTGATTCTCGGGAACTTCAGGTGGCAAAAATTGTGACTGTGGCACGGCAACGGGTGGAAGATATTGTTTTTCGGGTTCGCCAGTGGGTGGCAGGTATTGGTTTTCGGGCATACCAGGTGGAAGGTAGTGATTGGTGGGTGGCAGATATTGTTTTTCGGGAGTTTGTGAGGGAGGGAGATATTGCTTCTCCAACATTGCGGCAGGGGGAGGTAGATAGTGGTTCTGGGGCATTTGAGGTGGCAAATAGTGATTCTTGGGCATTGCAGTGGGTGGCAAATAATGATTGCTTGGCATGGCTGTAGTTTCAGCTGCCTCTGTGTTGGTGGTGGTGCTTTCGAAATTCTCTTGCTCCGTGGTGGTGGACATGGCCATTGTACTCATCTGCTCCGTTGTAGTTGTGTCTTCAGTGGTAAAGCTGGTGGTGGTGGTGTCAGGGGTCATGTCAGTTGTTGTAGTGGACATCATTTCTGTTGTTGTTGTAGGCACATCTGTGGTGGTAGTCGTCTCTGGAGCCGTAGTTGTTCCGACGGGTGGCAAATATGTTCTCATGGGCATTTCATATGGCACTTCTTGTTCCCGTGTCTCGGCAGTGCTGGGTGGTGGCTGGAGATTTTCAATTTCTTGTGCTGGGGGTGGAGGAGGCAAATAACGGCTCCTCACTTCAGGCGCTGTCTCAATGCGACTGGGCATCGATTGGATGCCATAGATAGGTTGGCCATCCTTGACAATTTCAATTTGTGTCGGCAATTCAATGACTTCATGTTGTTCGATGGTCGTTTCGACACGTTCGTTTGAAGGTCTTCGGTGGCGAGGTTGCTGCTGCTGTTCGTGTTGGTGATGATGCTGATGATTTGGTGGCAAATAACGATTTGTTAAATGGGAAACATCAGCTGTGGCAACAGCAATAATTGCTAATGATACCAGAAGTGTTTTCTGAAAAGAGAGAGGGAGAGAGAGACAGGGTGGAGAAAAGAGAAGGTGGAGAAAAGAGAAGCAGAGGCATGAGTAAATATTGTTTCGGTATAATGGCTAATATTGGGTCAAGGTTAAAGGAGGAGGAAATTAAGTTTTTATTGTTTGATTTTATTGACCTCGAATTGAATGTGACAACAATGGGTGAAAGAGTAGTGCTTGAAATCTGCAATTTGACATAAGGGTCACTGTAAACATGTAGGGTTGAGACTTAGAGGTGGTTTTGGAAAAACGTACTAATAAAGTACAGAAAAGTACTAAATTAGGCTTAGAAGAGAAGAATGGAGCTGGAGTTATATGTTTTGGTGGATTTAGAAATGCGGAGTATTTTGTGTACGAAGAGTACTAAATTTGATATCTTATGTAGGAAGAGAGCTACAATGAAAAGTACTAAATTTGGTATGAAAAGTCAGAAAAAGAGCTCAAATGGTGCTTTGGGTATTAGGATCATGATAAGCGTATGACGTTAAGATAAGGAGATGCATTTGGAAATGCGTACTCAAACGTATACGAAAAAGTACTGAATTGTAACAAATTTGGTATAGCGTGTAGAAAATAACTAGAATTCCACATTTTGGTATTGGGATCATTCAGAGTGTACGGCATTCAGATAAAGAGATACATTTGGAAATACGTACTATAACGTGATGAAAAGTTCTAAATGGTACTAAATTTAGTACAGTTGGAATTATGATAATGCGTTGTTTTTTTTTTTAGAAATTCTTAACGCATAATTTGCAAAAAGTACACAATTTGGTATAGAAAGTCGGAATGAGTATGTAGGATATAGACAATGGGGTGTTTTTAGAAATTCGTACTTTATGGTGTATGAAAAAGTACTAAATGGCACTAAATTTAATATGAAATGTTGGAATATAGAATTGAATTTGTGAATTTTGTAACAAGCGTGACTGTAGGTGTGTGGAATTTAGACAATAGGGAGTTTTTGGAAATGCGTACTTAATATGTACAAAAAGCACTAAATGTTACTAAATTTGGTCATTATACCCTCAGCCTAGCCATATAGTGAGGGGATATATCATTTGATCCTTCTGGTACCTCTCCCACAAAATGTCGAAATTTTCAAAAAAATATTTTACAGCACAGAAAGAAAAAGGATAATCCGATTTTGCTCCAACTTTGCAAATCCTAATATTTGTATCAGTACTAGGTCAGGTGCGAAAATTGGCTATATCGGTCCACTCCATCAGGTACCTCCCCCACAAAGGGTCAACATTTTGAATAATTACAAGAATTATAAAATGTGATGTAAGAGTCCGATTATCTTCAATTTACACCCATCACAATATTTTTATTAAGCCAAAGTCTGCTGCGAAGATGGGATATATCGGCCCACACCTTCTGGTAACTACCCAATATAGAGTAAAAATTTTGAATATCTACGAAGCTCATATGAAATTAATTTTCGAAATTAATATCCGATTACATTCAGACAAGGTACATCTCAATATTTCCATCAACACAATATCTGTTATAAAGATGGTAGAGATCGGACCATTTTTTCTGGTACCTCCTCCATCTGTAGGGTTCAAGATTTTGAAAAAAAAACTCTCAAAGAAAACGAAATAAGCATCCAACTCTCTTAAAATTTCGCGCATACAAACATTTTTGCCAATAAAAAGATCTGTTGTCAAAATGATGTACAGGGTGAGATGAAAAAACTGCAACTAATTCAGACTCTAAGCTACTAGTCCGACAGCTGTTAAACTTTTTCCAGGGACAGCTTATTATATTGTTTACAATCGTACAAAAGCATTTTGGTGAGCATTTTCCAGGAAAAAGTTTTTCGTGATGGAATTCAAGCGTACTAATGTGATTTCTTTTTTTTTTTTGGCTGGCTATCGTTAGAGCACTCCAGCAATTAAATGTAAATAAATATTTTGTGTCTCATACCATCGCTCTTTACCTTGATACTGGTAGCGTAGCCAGACGTCAAGAAAGTGGACGGAAGAAAATTACAACATCAGCAGAAATGGTTCGAAAAGTAAAAAAGCGACTTGATCGAAAACCGCGTCGCAGTGGCCGAAAAATGAATCGTGAGCTGAACATATCGCAATATTCCATTCGGCAAATATTGAAAAATGAGCTCGGGGTAAAGCCATTGAAATTTCAAAAAGTGCAAGAACTTACACCGCAACAGAAAGAAAATAGACTCGAAAGAGCTAAAAAGTTCCTTCGCTTGCCCGAAAGTGGTGAACTGCCGAATTTGGTTTTCTCCGTCTCCGATGATAAAACATTCGTTGTCCAGCAGTCTGTAAACAAACAGCTGAATATGTGCCCCTTCGGTTGGCCACCAGAATTCAAGCGCCGGCCATGGTGATGGTGTGGGCCACCATAACAGCCGATGGTCGCTCTCCACTGCTATCAGTCGACTGCAGACCTTGGACATTCCAACAGGACTAAGCACCATCGCACTCAACATTCAGTGGTTTCATTTTCCGTTTGAAGACCATAATTCGTGCCAAAGGTGACCAATTCGAACAAATCTAAACTTATTCTAAAATTTGATGCTATTTCCGACATTTTTCGCTTTCATTCAATAAAATTAAATTGCAATTATTGTCCAATCCTTATGACAATTTTCATAGGGGTAGGGTTAGGCTCAGAAGGGCTAGGTCTATTGTTTTCGAAGATGTCCGTGATATATTTAGGGATTGAAATATGACCAACAACTAAAAATGATTTTGTTGCCGTTATAAAGGAGACGAAATCTCGCATGAAGGGTTTAAGGCAGCTACTTTTGTGTGATAAAATACCAACAATTCCATTCTACGAAAGTCTGAAAATAACTTACAGGCGAAATCCAAAATACACAAAAGGCGAAATTCTGGCTTTTAATTCCGATTTCGTTGACGAATATGCCAAATATCGTAGACAAGCAAATCATATAGATGAGTCTAAATTTGGAGATACAGAGGGGCTTCTTACATTTGGCTATGATAGCAAAACATTTAGGGGTTTAAATGAACCGAAAACAGAAACACTTTCCTGATCACACAATTGAAACCAATTGACACGGAATTTTGCATGAGAAGAGAGTTACGGACAGGGAAGAAGCGTAGCATTTTTTGGATGACCATTGGATTATATTTAGCTGTAAAATGGACCACAACAATTAACAGCACGACGGAGTGCTTAAATATTGGGGAAATGTCCCTGGTCAAAATGCTAAGGGTAATATCTGTGTAGTGTTCCATGACATAATTTCAAAAACGAAATCTTCAAACATGGATTTGGACCTAAGGGAGCTTCTAACATATTGCAGTGTTGTAGAGTATGACATGGTCGGCCCCGCACGACAATAGCCTCTGCTTACTTGTTTTTATAACATTTTATCTGTATGAGGTATGAAAATGGTATACTTCGATCGACTATATCTAGTACCTCACGCTCTTTTTAACATTTTCTAAAAATTATCACATATCTCATATAAAGTGAAAGAAGTAAGCAATATAATTCAAACCTGGCACGTCGCAATTTTTATAGCATATTTATTTAGGTCCGATACGAAATGGTCAATATTGGCATATTCCTTCGTTACCCACTCCATAAAGGGTCAACAATTTGAATTATCACAACAGAAGTCAAAATATATTTTAATCATCGAACATTGGCTGAGGGTATACATCTGTCGGAAAAACTGATTGATTCTTTTTCACTAGTTTTAATTTTTTATTAATTTCATGTATTTGAAGAGCGATCCTTGATAGGACTTCATCTTAAAATAATTTTATTCTTTTTTCATTTAAGAATATATTGGACTATAAATTGTACAACTATAAATGATGGAGCTTAGAATCCATCAATTGATTCACAATTTTTAACACTTTTTTACACGCCTTTAACTCACTATTCTAATGGTTTAGAGGGATTCACATTACGTCCATTATTTCACCATAAATTCTCATTTCATATTTTAATTCAACACCGTAATCCAAATTTTTGTAGCGTCAAATTCCTCAGAACTTACCATTTTTATTTATGAAAAAGAAATTACTTCCGTTTTTTTATTTTTAATTTCACTACCACCCGATCGATGCTTCGCGTCAAGACAAAAGAAAAGCTCTGTTAATTCGTAGAGTTTGTAATGGGAACTGTTGTCAAATAAAGAACATCGGTGACTATTTATACAATCAAATTAAAAACACAGTGAAAAAACAAGTACTTCGTGGTGGTGGTGGCTAAGAAAAGGCCAAACAAAGGCCTTCAGATCTTAAGCATCCATCTAAGCATCTATCGATCGATCGATACACAGGCCAACAAACATCCCCCGTCCGTCATTAAAAGAATCCCATTGACTTTAGTTTCGGTTCAAATCGTTGCTTTTTTTCTTCTTCTTCTTCTACTCGTTTCAAGTGGACAAGCACCAAATTTAAGCATTCCATTAACACGCCGGACACAAATATATCGGCCACACTATTTTTTTTTTCGAAAAAAAAAAAACAGAACAAATTGGCGGAAACAACGCTTAATAAACAATAAAACGATTACAACAACAATCAAAACAAAATCAAATCAAACGAATAATAGAAAATTAAAAGCATACAAATCACAGCTTAGTTTAAGATACTTTAATTGCTGTTGGTGTTGTTGTTGGCGATTTTTGTTAAGTCTCCATGTGCGTATGAATGCTGTCCGTAAATCACAGCCATAATGAGTTATTGAATACTTAAAATATTTCTTCTATTTTTGCTTCTATTTCTATTGTCTCTGTTGTTGTTGCTGTTGATTTCAATTGTCAAATGATTTGTGTGTTGTGATCTGTTTAGATGGTTATCAGTCGACGTGTGTGTTTCGTTTTGTATCATTTTTCTATAGACAATTCTCCCACCTCAATTCGCTGAATCATTGGCCCCACTACCCTACAACGGCGATTACTACCTGTTAATTGTTCTTTGATAGTACAGCATAGTTTTGTGTGTGTGTGTGTATCTGATGCTTGTGTTTGAGACATTCATTCATTCATTAAAATATTTGCCAGGCACAGTGGGTGAACTGTTTTTTTTTTTTTTTTTGAATTTTGTAAAATGATTTCAAGGTATCTGACTGATTGACTGATACGCTACAGATCCCTTCATGCAACAGAAGTAAATTTAGGGGAAAATTAGTTAAAAAGTATCATTGCCGACAGATGTATATCTTCAGCCAATGTTCCATTATTTAAATATATATTGAATTTTGTTATGATTATTCAAATTGTTGACCCTCTATGGAGTAAGTTCCGACGGAATGGTCCATTTCGTATCGGACCTAAATAAATATGATATAAAAATTGCGGCATGCCAGGTTTGGACTATACTGGAAACTTCCCACACTTTACATGAGATTTTTATTCTTCATCTAACACAGATAAAAATGTTGGTATGGGAAAAAGTATTGAAAATGGTGGCCTTTGTGTGTGAGGTTCTAGAAATGGTTCGCAGATATATATCATCTTCACAACAGATCTTGAGTTGGAAAAAATGTTTGTATGTGTGAATTTGGAGAGAGTTAGATACTTATTCCGTTTTCTTTGAGCGTTTTGTTTTTCAAAATCTTGAGCCCTGAGTGGGGGAGGTACCAGAAGAAATGGTCCGTTCTCTACCATCTTTATAACAGATCTTGTGTTAATGGAAATATTGAGGTGTGCCAAGTATGAATGGAATCGGATATTAATTTCGCGTTTTATGAGCTCCATGGATATTGACAATTATGACCCTTCATTGGGGAGGTATTAGAAGGAGTGGACAGATATAACCCATCTTACCAGCAGATCTTGTGTTAGTAAAAATAATTATTATTCTATGATATTTTATTATATTCTATGATATTTTTGGGTTTTCAAAACATTGACCCTTTGTGGGGACGTACCAGAAGGAATGGTCCGATATCTACTATATTTAAACAGATCTTGTGTTGATGGAAATATTGAGACGTTCCAAGTCTGAATGGATTTATGAGCTTCATGGATATTCAAAATGTAGACCCTTTGTGGAGAAAGAGTGAACTGATATATTCCATCTTCACAACAAGACTTTGAGTTAATAAAAATATTGTGATGGGTGTAACTTGAAGACAATCGGACTCTTACATCACATTTTACTTATAAAAGGTTATAATTAATCAAAATTTTGACCTTTTTGGGGGGAAGTACTTGGTGGCGTGGACCGATATTATTCGATATTATCCTAGCACTGAGGCGAATATTAGAATTTCCAATGTTGGAGCAAAATCGGGTTATCCTTTCTTTGTTGTGAAGTAAAATATATATATTTTTTAAAAATTCGACGTGTAGAGGAGTGGACCGATATTGCCCCGAATCGAACTCGATCTAAATTTGATAATTATATTGCTATGTACCATGTTTGGACCCAATTGAATACTCCCTTCGAGAGTTATTGAACGCAGCAAACAGACGGACGGACATGGCTAGATCGACTCCAAATGTCCTGAAATGGATTTGGTCCAAAGAGGCCCTAGGTCATAAAACCGTTATTTCGATGAGACACATTTTTGCCGTATCAAATGATATTTACCCTTTCTAGCTATATGGCTGAGGGTATAAAAAGTAGTTCTCTCTGAGCGATTTTCAAAATTCTCTCTTAGCCGTTGAAAACCATGGGTAAAAAGCAATTAACTTTGGGATTTTGGGCCATTTTTATACTCCGCCATAGTATAGAAAGTACATTAAATTTCTCATTCCGTTTATAACAACTCGAAATATACATTTTTGACCACACAAGGTATCCATATATTCAGCATAAAATTCTATGTCGATTTAAAGATGTCTGTCCGACTGTCTGCCTGTCCGTCTGTGGAAATCACTCTAGCTTCGGAAAGAAGTGAAGTAGGTTGATAAAATTTAGCTCAGATGTGTGTTAAGTCTACAGGACTTTTGACATTGAATATAGGCTATATATCTCCACGTTATGCTATAGCCCCATATAAATACCGAATAATTCAAGGTTTTTGTTTGGGGTGTTTACGTCACAATTTGAACCCCATTTTGCTGTAAATTGGCAGCATATGTTTCCATTATTTAAGAAACATCCTTGTAAAGCAATTTTAACATGGGTCTGAGTTTCCCTATATCCCTCATATAACTGTACCAGTCACACTTTTCACGGGAAATGTTTCAAAACTGGATTTTAAAGTTACTAATGGGTACTATGATAAAAAATTCCTCATGCCGATCCACGTCTTCGTGACAAAAAATTTTGTGAAATATTTTATCTTGGTACGATCACGTTTAAAGCGAGGTTTTAAACATTTCTAAAAAATTGACCAAAAAGACAACTTTATTGGCTCGCTTGAAGTTTAAAATTTTCAACAAAAATATTCCCCGTATTTTTATCTGCAATATTGTCGAAGACACTGCATATCTAGATGGATTCCAAGGAATCTTAATCCGAAAATTTATAAAAGTGTTGGAAATCGGCGTTTGGAAAGTTTACATCGCAATGGTACCTAAATAGAAAGGGGAACTTGATCGCTCCGTCAGTAACTTTGCGATGTAAACTTTCAAAACGCCGATTTCCCCGTGATTATTTTTTTGAGTTGCACAGAGTTACAAATACAAATGCAGGTCTTGTTAAAGCCCTGATTTTAGTTATTGCGAGGTTTGTGGCTAATTTTCCATTGAATTGGCTGAATATTTTTTTTTAATTCTCCGGGGTAAAAACCTCCCGACAGATCTTAGTTTATATAAGCATAATGTAAATGGTGCACAATGAGGAAGATTTTGACTTCAAATTATTTTGACATGATCACTCATCCAATGTGATCTTATTTTTACAACCCCCCCTCAGCAAAACCAACATTTCACAAAATCTCCCACTGTGCAGCAATGAAACAATTGTTAACATCGCCGTTGATGTTTGTACACAATGATAAGTGCGTCTTCGATGTTTTTGCACATAAATGGTTTTACTTGATCGCTCCGTTAATGTCAGCATTTAATTCGTGTTTGTCAATTATTTTTACCTCTCGGACAAGTGTCGGAATATTCAAATGATGCTGTTATTAAACATTATTATTTATTACTAAGCGGTTTTGGTGTGCTAAGCCAGCAAAACATCTTATCATTGGGAATGCCCTACAATTGGTGAGGCTGAAACAAAGTTCACTTCTAGTTCTTCAATTTGAAACGTGTTGATGTAGGTTGTGAGGTTCTTCTTCGAGCACTTGAAAAATGACATGTCAATGACATCTCAGAATTAATTGTCGAAACATAGCAATGTCGATAGTTATAAGTGGATGTTCACAGGGGAATGCTTTTTTTTAAGAATGAGAATGAGGGTTATGTGAGAATTAAAAAAAAAATCTTGAGAGTTCAAAAATGAAACAAATATCAATATTTAGGCGTTATAGACAGACCTTTGAAATACCTACCCCAGTGTAGTATTTTTATGAGAGCGTCATACCAAAATGATTAACCATATAACCCGGCTTAAGGATAGATATCAGAAATAAGTTAAAAATCTGTAATTTTAAAATCCTTACAGCAGTTTCCAACATATTTAAATCAAAATAGAAATAATTACACTGTGCGACAAAATTAGATTTTTCCAAAAATGATGGGGAAATCCAGCAGATTATGAAAGTAGAGCTAAAATAGAATACAAGTATATCGGCGTTTCAAAGTATACATTGCAAAATAACCTAAATAGAGGTGTCTAGTTCCTTTATCTTCCACACTTTTGAGAGTTTTCCGATTAATATTCCTCGGAATCTGTGTATTTAGTTATAGTGTCCTTGGCAATATTGCAGATAAAAATATGAGGATAATTTTGGTCAACAAAGAGATCTCTTATAAATATTTTAAAAACAAATCAATGTATTCCATTTGTCATAAAATTCGTCTTTAGATCCTAGAAGATGCCAAAAGTTTAAATCTTATTTTCGAAGGTTAAGTGTTAAGTGGATTATGACCGAAAAAAAGACATTATCCCCATAAATGTATTGGGTATTGCGATTACGACACAACATCAAAAAACCCAAAAAATAATTTAATTTTATAATAAATATTTTTATACCCTCAACCAAATGGCTAGAGAGGGTATATATCATTTGATACGGCCAAAACGTGTCTAAACGAAATAACAGATTAAGACCCTAGGTCTCTTTGGACCAACTTTCGAAGGGAGCATCTGGTTCGTTTCAAACCTGGTACATCGTAATATTATTATCAAACTAAGATCGAGTTCGGAGATGGGAACTATCGGTTCACTCCGTCTAGTACCACCCCCATAAAGGATCGAAATTTTCAAAGAAAATATTTTACTGCGCATAAAGAGAAAGGATCGTCCAATTTTGCTCTAACTTAGCAAATCCTAATATTTGCATCAGTGCAAGGTCACGAGCGAAAATGGACAATATCGGTCCACTCCATCGAGTACCTCCCCACAAAAGTTCAAAATTTGGAATAATGTTAACTCTTATAAAATGCGAATAAAGAGTCCGATTGTCTTGAAATTACACACATCAAAATGCTTTTATTATTCTAAGGTCTGGTGTGAAGATGGGATATATCGGTCCACTCCGTCTGGTACCTCCCCCACAAAGGATCATTTGCACATCTCCATATTTCCATCTACGCAAGATCTGTTATAAAGATAGTAGGGATCGAGACATCCTTCAGGTACCTCCCACACAAAATTTTAAATAACCAAAACGATCATAAAATCTGAAATAAGCATCCGGTTCTCTTTACATTACACACATCACAATATTTATATTAACCCAAAGTCTGGTGTGAAGATGGGATATATTGGTCCACTCCTTCTGGTACCTCCCCACAAAGGGTCAAAATTTTGAATAAACATGAAGCTCATAAAACGCTGAAGTAATGTCCGATTCCATTTAGACTTGATACATCTCAATATCTCCATCAACATAAGATTTGTCATAACATAAGATAATAGAGATCGGACAATTTCTTCTGGTAGTATCATAGCATCAAATTTTAGAATAAGTTTGGATTTGTTCGAATTGGTCATCTTTGGCACGAATTATGGCATTCAAACGGCCAATGAAACCGTCACACGCTGCCTGAATGTTGCTCTGCGGTATTTTGGCCCATTTCCGGCGAAGCGCTTGCTTGAGATGATCGACACTTTGGTATTTTTTGGTACCAACCTTGCTTTCCAAAATACTCCAGACACAATAGTCCAACGGATTGGTATCCGGAGATTTTGGTGGTCATTGTGCACTGGAAATGAAGCGAGGAACCTTATTTTGTAACCATTCTTGGGTGGCACGTGCAGAGTGCGATGGTGCCAGAATATTTTCGCGATAATATTCGGCATTTATTCTGATTAATACAGTAGATTAATACGAACGGAGAGCGACCTACACCATCACCATGGCCAGCGCTTGAGTTCTGGTGGCACACCGAAGGTGTACATTTTTAGCTGACCTCTTTGGCAATTTTGTTTGTTTACAAACTGCTGGACAACGAATGTTTTCTCATCTGAGACGGAGAAAACCAAATTCGGCAGTTCACCACATTCGGCCAAGCGAAGCAACTCTTTAGCTCTTTTGAGTCTATTTTTTTTCTGTTGCGGTGTAAGTTCTTGAACTTTTTGGAATTTCAATGGCTTTACCCCGAGCTCAATTTTTAATATTTGCCGAATGGAATATTGCGATATGTTAAGCTCACGAGCCATTTTTCGACCACTGCGACTCGGGTTTCGATCATGTCACTTCTTTACTTTTCGAACCATTTCTGCTGATGTTGCTGTTTTCTTCCGTCCACTTCCTTGACATCGGGCAACGCTATCAGTATCACGGTAACGAGCGATGACACGAGACACAAAAGATTTATTCGCATTTACATACTGGAGTGCTCTAAAGGTAGCCCCTTGTGGTTTTCCAGCCAAATATAAAGAAATCACACTATCACGCTTGAATTCCATCACAAATAGCTTTTTTATGGAAAATTCTCACCAAAATGCTGTTGTACGTTTGTAAACAATATAATGAGCTGCCACTGGAATAATTTTAACAACTGTCGGACGAGTGGCTCAGAAATGACAGTAGTCTAAAGTTGGTTGCAGTTTTTTCATCTCACCCTGTAGATACCTCACGCAAATGTCCACATTTTCCATAAATTTGCACATATCTCATATAAGGTATAGGCAGTAGACGATAAAGTACAAATATGGCACGTTGTATTATTTATATCAGACTTAGGTCAGATACGAATTGGAAAATATTGGCCAGCTGCTTCCGAACCTCTCCCATAAAATGGTCAAGGTTTAGAATAATCATAACTCAAGGCTGGGGGTATACATCTATCCGAATGATACTGTGTAACCTATTTTAATACATTTCTTAACGACTTTCAATCTGCAGTTGATAAAAATACAGCAAAGTGCAAAATTTTGGCAAAAATCGGTAGATACTTTACGCAAATGTCCACATTTTCCAAAAATTTGCACATATCTCATATAAAGTATAGGAAGTAGACGATATAGTCCAAATATGGCAGACTTAGGTCAGATACGAATTGGAAAATATTGGCCAACTGCTTCTGAACCCCCCCCATAAAAGGGTCAACGTTTAGAATAATCATAACTTAAGGTTGAGGGTATACATCTATCCGAGTGCGAAATTTCGCCAAAATCGGGAGCTTATTCTGAAGCCCATTCTCCAAGCCAGAAAGACGGCCGGACACCCTTAGATAGACTTCAAATTTCCTGTCCATTTGAGGGTCTATAAAAAATCAGAGCAAATATTTCCTAGTTTTTCCCTCGTCAGCAATTCGTGCTCGCGAGAGGAAATGCTAGAAGTGAGTTTCGCTCTTTACACGAATTCTAGCGAGGTTTTTGGGAGGTGTGATTGAAATATCAAAATATCAGCGAATTCCCTTAAGTAATGTCCACGACCTTTGAAGATATCATATTTTGCAAATGTTTTCCTGTAGGGCATAACATTGTCGCTGTCTATTTCCTACCATGACCAAGTAAATGTTCTGAATTTGGTATTGGAATGTTCAAGTGTTCAATAAGTAGTTTAAATTTTATTTTGAAGTGAATAATGCCCATAACAAAATTTTGATGGACAACAAACTTCAGCTGATTGTCATGGGGGTATTTTCCTGATTCTTCTCAATGGTCTGTCGCCTTTTCGGGGTTTTATTTAAAATCGTTTAACGGTGAACTGCGTAAGTGATACATTGCGATTTAAGCTATATCATTGACATGTGTGTATGTCCGTTCATTGTTTCATCTTGGAATTGGAGTAGCACCAGCAACCACAAGAACAAACAGCAACAACACTAGCAGATGTGGTGCTTAAGGCAAGGTTGCCGCAAAAAAAAAAACAAAAAAACTTGGCGGTCGTCATTAGCAGTTCACAAATTGGACATCCGTAAAAAAAATACAACTGAGCTTTGTGACTCAATTGTTCGGCAAAACAAACAAAAAAATGCGACGGATTTTAATTCAATTTGCCAAAAATATTGGCAAAATCAAGGTAATATTGGCACTATGTGTGTGTGTGTAATTTTGATTTATTTACAATTAATTGGTGTTTTTTTTTTTTTTTTTGTTGGAGTACACTTCATGGTAGTGCTATTTTTTGTTTCGGGTCATTAAAACGCGATTGAAGGAATGATTTAATTCGATTTCGTTTTATACGATTTGTTTGATTTGATCGACATTTAGATTTGTATGACAAATGGCTATAAAAACACTTGGAAATTGCTGCTGCCAGAACTAATTTGTCTCTTGTCGAGGGCTGACTGACTGGCTGACTGATTGTGTGGTGTGTTTGTTATTTATTTAGCCATTGAATTATGGGTAGTTCAAATGGCTAAATCAACATCAACTGCATGGTGACAGTTTGTCTGCAACGATGTTGAGGTAGGTTGCTGTCACAAATTCGGATTTTTGTTTCAAAGGAAAAAATGGTTCTTTTCCAGAACGGGTAATTTTTGGAAATTTGAAATAAAGGTTCGGTAGAAATTACCAGAATCCGATCAATTAGTTGAATCAGTGTAGGTGTAAAAATTACAGTACCGGATCAGTCCTTTTTTACCTTCCCGGAAAGGGAGAGATAATTATATATCTTTAAAAACGGCAAATAAGAGTCCCATTGTCTTCAAATTTTCAGATCCCAATATTTATGCCATCAAAAGATCTGGTATAAATAATCTACTACTCCATCTGGTACCTTTTCTACAAAGGGTCAAAATTTTAAAAAGTAAAAATAGCATTTTATCATTGTTTGGAATAATTGAAACAACTCCCTGTATTACCTCCCCTATACCGGTCAAATTTTTGAACAAACATAACCCTCACGAAGTGCAAAATGAGCAACAGATTCTTTTCAAATATGACACATCATATATTTCTACCAACACAAGATCAGGTGGGTATATGGGATATACACCTCACAACATGCGAACCAAGTCAACGATTTTATTAACACTTTATATATCACAATTTTTTCAATAACCAGATACGAGATATGTGAATATGGAATATATAAGTCCACTATTTCTGAATAATTATACCCTCAGCCATATGGGTAGAGAGGGTATATATCATTTTAGACCCTAGGTCTCTTTGGACCATATCCGTTTCAGGACATTTGGACCTGGCGATGTCCTCCTACTGTCTGTCTGTCTGACTGGTGCGCACGATAACTCTCAAAGGGAGTAACCGATTTGGTCCAAACTTGGTACATCCAAATATTTTTGTTAAACTTAGATCGAGTTCGGCAATATTTGTCCACTCCTTCTGGCACCTCTCCCACAAAAGATCGAAATTTTCAAAAAAATTTATTTTTTGCACAGAAAGAGTACCGATAATCCGATTTTTCTCCAGCTTTGCAAATCCTAATATTTGCGTCAGTTCGAGGTCAGGTACGTAAACGGACAATATAGGTCTACTCCAAGTACCTTCCCCACAAATGGTAAACATTTTGAATAATTTCAACTCTCATAAAATGTGATGTAACAGGCCGATTGTCTTCAAATTTCACACATCCCAATATTTTTATTAACCCAAGGTCTGATCTTAAGATGGAATACATCGGTCTACTCCTTCTGATACCTCCACAAAATATCGAGTTTTTAAAAAAAATATATTTTCTGCACAAAAAGAGAAGCAATAATCCAATTTTGCTCCAACTTTGCAAATCCTAATATTTTCGTCAGTTAGAGGTCAGGTACGAAAATGGACGATATCGGTCCATTCCATCAAGTACCTCCCCCACAAAGGGTCAACATTTTGAATAATTACAACTTTTATAAAATGTGATTTAAGAATCTGATTGTCTTCAAATATCACACATCCCAATATTTTTTTAAACTCAAGATCTGGTCCAAAGATGAAATTTATCGGTACACTCCTTCTGGTACTTCCCCCGTAAAAGTTGGAAATTTTGAATACCCATGAAGCTCATAATACGCGAAATTAACATCCGATTCTATTAAGACTTGAACTATCTAAATATTTCCATCAATACAGGATTTGCTATAAAAACGGTAAAGATCGGACCATTTCTTCTTGTACCTCCCCCACAACAAGGGTCAAAATTTTGAATAACCAAAACGATCATAAAATCCGAAATGAGCATCTGGTTCTCCTCAAATTACACACGTCACAATATTTTTATTGAACCAGTCTGGTGTGAAGATGGAATATATCGGTCCACTCCTTCTGGTACCTCGACCACAAAGGGTAAAATTTTGAATATCCATTAATCTCATAAAACGCGAAATTAACATTCGATTCCATTCCAGACTTGGTACCTCTCAATATTTCCATCAACACAAGATCCGTTATAAAGATGGTAGATATCGGATCATTTCTTTTGTTACCTTCCCCACAAAGGGTTCAAGATTTTGAAAAACAAAACGCTCCAAGAAAACGAAATAAGCATCCAACTCTATTCAAATTTCACATACAAACACAAGATCTGTTGTAAAGATGATGTATATCTGCGAACCCCTTCTGGTACCTCACCCACAAAGGATCACTATTTTCAATACTTTGATCTGTCATAAATTGCGAAACAATTCTTTACAACTTGCTATATCTAAATATATGTCTCCCATCCAGAATTCAGAGATGAATATTGAATTTATGATTTCCCATAAATTGGATATAAATATTCGATTTTCTTGAAATTTTGCCCATTATTTATTATTAGATACAAATGTTCGATCTTCTGATTTCCAATATTTTTATATGTATTAGATGAAGCATGAAAATGGAATACTTCGGTCGACTATACTTGGTACCTCACGCACATGTTAACATTTTCTAAAAATTATCACATGTCTAATGTAAAGTGTAGGAAGTTACCAACCTGTTACCAAGTTGCTGCATATTTATATCGTGTTTATTTACGTCCCATACGAAATAGAAAATATTGGTCTATTCCCTCAGAACCTCAACAGTTTGAATAAGCGTAACAGAAATCAAAATATATTTAAATAATCGAACAATGGCGGAGGGTATATTCTGTCGACAGAACCGATTCGTACAGCAACGAGAGGTATAAGTTTTTTTTTCTATCAAAAACTTTAACTTTCATCAGTTTCAAATTATTATTTGAAAAATTATGTACAATACTGTTGAAAGAGATTGATTTTAATGAATCGCCTAAAAGTATGCCACAAAATAGAAAACTAGTTTAATGTTGAATATCAACATGACTGCCAATGAATTTTATGTTGGGCTGATTATTCTGACTATTAATGTTTCCCATATTCTACGTAATTGTTAAGAAAAATTTTAAAGCCGACAAAAATGTCATAAATGGTTCCAAAGGGCCTTAATATATTATATATATTCTATATATGTATATATATTCTTGATCAGCATGGAATTCTACGTCGATTTATCAATGTCCGTACGTCTGTCTGTCTATTCGTCTGTGGAAATCACTTTAGCATCCGAACGAAATGAAGTAGGTTGATAAAATTTTACTCAAAAGTGTATTATGTCTGCAGGACTTTTGGTATTGAAAATAGACCATGTAGGTCTACGTCTCCGTATAGCCCCCATATAACGGTACCTCCCGATATGCGGTATTTTTAAGATTTTACCGACATTATTTACCGGAATTGTTTCAAATTTCGTATTTGAAGTTCGCAATGGATACTACAGCCTATGAGAGAAAATTGTCTGTGCAGGTCCACGTCTTCGTATAGCCCCCATATAAGGGTACCTCCCGATATTCGGTATTTTGATGATTTTAGAGAATTTATTCACCGGAATTGTTTCCACTTTGGTATTTAAAGTTCATAATGGTTAATACAGCCTAAGACAGAAAATTGTCTTTGCTGGTCCACGTCTTCGTAGAGCCCTCATATAACGGTACCTCCCAATATTCGGTATTTTAATGATTTTATTTACATTTTTTTCACCAGAATTATTTCAAATTTGGTACTTGAAGTTCGTAATGGATACTACAGCCTATGACAGAAAATTGTCTGTGCAGGTCCACGTCTTCGTTAGCCCCCACATAACGGTACCTCCCGATATTCGGTATTTTGTTACCTACGCAGGTTCATGTCGTCGTATAGTCCCTAATATAATAGCTACATTCGGTATTTTTAAGATTTTAACAGAATTTTTAACAGATTTTATTGTTTTTGAGAATTGCCAAATTCGTTCCAAATGGTGGAGGGTATTCAAAGTTCGGCCCGGCCGAACTTACAGCTTTTTACTTGTTTCTATTTAAAAAAATCAAATGTGCGAAAATTGAAAAAATAGGACGACAATTTAACTTTTTTGAATGTATGGATTTTCTTCAAAATACTCTCATGGGGACGTACTAGAAGCAGTGGACTGATATATGTCATCTTTCCCTCTTTGGTATATTGTACAACATTTGAGGGAATTTATGAGATACCAGAAGGAAGGCGATATCCGAGCGAATGGATCGATACTGTTGATTTTCGCAACTAATCTAACACCGCTATCTACGAGATATTAGATTTCTTAAATGTTTATGTGTAAGGTATCAGAAGAAGGAGACGATCGGTGAATTAGTACGTGATTTATGAGAGTGGATTGGAGAGAGGAAGTACCAGGAGGAGTAAAACGACCTTGTTCCCTTTCCATACCTTTCCTAAATCTTTTTCCAATTTTCGTAATTTTTTGTCTTTGAAATTTTTTTCTAAGAAAAAACTATATTTTTGTCGCAAGATTTTTTTTGGATTTTAGGTCATCAACCCAAACTATAGTATCCCAGACATCCCAAAGATAAATCCTATTAAAAAATTTTAAAACCATTTATATAAAAAATCTATCATTTATTGAAAAATATAATTAACTCATTAAAAAAAAACTACTTGCTATACAATATGATGTTTACAAAGGGCCCACCTGCGTGAGAAAAAAAAAATGATATTAAAATATTTTATCTCAAAATCCTCTTACCCTACTCACCATATCCCATTCAAAGAATGGACTCAGAATGACAATGAGAATGAAAGTGAATGCGGCATACGACAAGCCATAGAACAGGATCTGATTGGAGGCGACATAATCCATTTGGGCATAGCGTTTGCCCGAGATGAGACAGGACACAAAACAAATGAACAGCCAAATGCCAAGAATATCATGGAAGGGCGCGAAGTATAGACGCAATTTGGTGTTCGGATACAAATAGGTGAAGATCATGGCAGCAACAATGAACTGTAAGAAGGAGAACTTATTACAAAATTTTTTAAAATCTCAATGAGAACGTCCTCTCCAACCTGAATGAGAAATATGAGAAATACCACCAACGAGGTTACGGTGTGAATTTCAAACCTGTAATAGAAAATGTTGTGCATGTGATACTCAACACACCAGAAACTGGCAACGAACAGCGACAGGGTGATCAAGTGCAGCAGCAAATGTATGTATTTCACGGTTCGGGTGCGTGTCCCAATCAGCAGGCGATAGATTATGATGGCTGAAAGATTTTATAAAAATTTAGATAAATAATTTTTATGTCTCAAAATTGTTGACTCACTAAATCCCATCAGAAGGGTTCCAATGACACACAACAATCCATGATAGCCACCCGCACAGTAACGCTGATCGAGATATTTTTGCGGTTGGAGAACAGCATCGCTATTGTCAGCTACCAAACCCGCTTCATCTGCAGGTGCTGCCGCATCGCCTCCACCACCGCCACCCTCAGGATCTGCACTGCCCGAGAAATAATAGGTGGAATCACAATGTGGCCTATCCAAGATCAGCAGACATAAAGCCACGCCACATGCCACGTAGGGTGTTAAAAGGATTCCTGCCACAACTTGGCTGGAACGAGCCATTTTCAAGGAAATTTGCAATTAATTGTATTTTTTCTCCTTTGAGGGTCTCTGGAGTTTGACAGGAAAAAAAATTAAATATATTTTGAAGTTTCGATAGGGGGAAATATTTTTGAAAATTTCCCAAAATTCTTAAGAATACACTGCGAATTATGAGTGAGTGTCCAATGAAAGAAAAAAATCAACAAAAGAAAAGCCTTTAACAGATCTTCTATAGAGATAAGTTGTTTGTTCTAGAACTGCAAGAATGTAAAAATGTCTACTGCGATAATCGATTTTCCCTTTATGATATCGAAGAAATTTGTATAACTTATAGATTCTTGCAGGTTCTAGGGCGGAGCAATAGTCGTGCAAAGGTTTTCTAAAGGAAAACCACTTAATTAAGGTCTTCTACACAGAGTGAACTTTTGACTGCTGTAGACCGAAAACTAGGGAAGTCGAGTTTTTAAAAAGTCTTCTATAAAAAAATGACTCTTTATGGGTATTCTATAGACAAAGGATATTTTAAAATATTCCATAGAGAAAGGCCTTTTACACGTCCGCTATAAACAGAAGACCTATTAAAAGTCTTCTGTAAATTAAAAACATTAAATTATTTTCTAAAGGAAAACGACTTTTTAGAGCCTTTCTATGGAAACAGTCAATTTAAAATGGTTTCCTGCAATAGACCTTTCTAAATATTTTTTTGAGGATTTTTTCGAAAGAACTTCCATATAATCTTCCTTTTGAATGTCTTCTTTAGAGAAAATATTTGGAAAGGACTTTTATCTCTTACACAGAGAAAATATAGGTGCTGTGTAAAAATAATATTTTTTTCGAGTTTTCTCTTGAGAAAATGCAATTTAAAAGCCTTCTATAGAGGATATACCTTTGAAAGATCTTCTTTACAAAAAACGTATCAGGAATATCTTATACAAATTACTGTTTTTTTAGGAAAAAAAACTTTGAAACAGGCTTCCAAAGAGAAGGTATTCTCTTCGAGAAAAATCCACTTAAAGGCCTCTTATACTGAGAAGACCTTCAAAGGACATCCTAAGGGCACTTCGAAAAGTCTTCTATAAATAGAAAACCTATGAACTTATGAAAAACATAACTCATTTGAAAGGACTTCTTTAGAAAGAACAAGTTAAAAACAGCTAAGTTCGACCTGGCCGTACTTTTAATACCCATCACAATTTTGAAGGTACTTGCAGATTTCAAAAAAAATTCCATAGAAAAATACCACTCAAATGAAACCCCTTATATGGGGGCTATACGAAGTCGTGGCCTTTCACAGGTAATTTTTTCGCATAGGCTACAGCAACGGTTCCGAACTTCAAATACGAAATTCTGTTGAATAATGCCGCCAAAATCATCAAAATACCGAATGTCGGGAGGTATCATTATATGGGGGCTATACGAAGACGTGTACCTGCATAGACAATTTTCAGTCATAGGTTTTAGTACCCATTGCGAACTTCAAATACGAAATTCGAAACATTTCCGGCACAAGATATGGCAAAAATTTTCAAAATGCCGAATATCGTTATATGGGTGCTATATGCAAACGTGGACCGACATGGCCCATTTAAGAACTTAACCTGCCTACTGTGCAAAATTCGTCCCAAAGATAGCGTGATTACAACAGAGAGGCGGACGGACATCGCTAAATCGACTTAGAATTATAGATTGATCAAGAATGTATAAACATTGTGTACTTCGAGGAGTTACAAACGGAATAACAAAGTTAATATTCCGTCCATAGTATGGTGGAGTGTATAAAACCTCTTAAAAGTTTTTTCAAAGAGAAAATACCTCTTGCAGATTGTTTGTAGGTAAAATATCGTTTACAATTGAAACAAGTAAGCAAAGGCTACAGTCGAGCGGGGCCGACCGTTGAATACCCTACAACACTATAATAAACCATACAGTTTATATAGGCGAGATACTCGAAAGAATTCCACAAGATATTGTGACAAATAATAAAAGAAAACCATCAGGTTCCGTTCTCTAATTTTCGAATAATAACAACTTAAACTAATTTACCCATTTCCAATTTATTAAGAAGTTGCACGTAAATGGTCTTCCTAGATCTGGAACCAATATTTCCCAAAGACCTATAATCTCTCAGATGTGGCAAAAGATTAACATTTATTATTGGTTTTTGACTGAAACGCATCTATATGAGACTATATTCTTCAACGAAGTCAGCGTTAACGATAGTCAAACTATTTCACACATTGAATATTTTTGGATGGCCATCCAAAACTGCTTGGCTTTTGTAATGTCCGGTAGCCCCCATTCAAATGTGCGTGAGAATCGGGCGATAATTACGACCTGCAGACAATTTTGCAGTTTTTTGGTCCATTTTAACCCCTAAATATATGGCGATCATCTCCAAAAAGAGTAAGCTTCTATTCTGACCCTCATCTTATCTCCATGCAAAATTTCGTAAGGATCGGGCCATAAATGCGATCTGTATATGATATCCTGATATCCTAACTACTTAGTTTTGTTAGCTGTAAAAATATTACCAAATGTTTAATTCAAAATGAAAATATGCCAAAAATATGACAAAATTGAAAAATTATGAGAAAATTTTACAAAATCCATATTTTCATCTTTAGAGAGATATTTTTATGCGATTTTTTTGGACGTTTTTTCTTTCCTGTCAAGAGGCCATTCTGAATTAATGAGAACTGTGGAAATCAGTTCAGCCGTTCTCGACATATAAGAGATTTTTCAAGCATATCTTCTTTGATAAACGTATATATCGCACATATTTTGCTATATATCCGTTTTATTGGATGTTTACATCAATGTAAAGATCAGAAGTAACCTTGTCATAGCTTTGTGATTTCGCCGGGATTTAAAATATTCGCGGTTTAATGAAAAATTTTGAATTTTTTCAACACAAAAGATATGGTATATTTTACCCGCTAAATATTATCCGATGACCACCCAAATTGGTAGGCCTCTTCCCCGCCCTAAACTCTAGTTACATGCGAAATTCCGCGTCGATTGGTCTATAATTGCGACCTGTATAGCTACTGCAAAATCCGAAATTTTTTCAGTATTTGGTCCATTTCAACCCCTAAACATTTGGCGATCATCTCCAAAAGAAATAGGGTTCTATTCTGACCCCAGACCCACCTCCATTCTAAATTTCGTGAATATCGGGCCATAATTGCGACCTGTAGAGTGATTACAAATTAACATGGACAGACGGACAGACGGACAGACGGACAGACGGACGGACGGACATACATAGCTAGATCGACTCAGCTCGGCGAGCTAGGAAGATCCATATATACTTTCCTATGTGGGAAACCAATATTTCGAGGTGTTACATAATTTTTGGGCCAATCAAACTTATAATACCCCCAACACATAGTGTTGTAGGGTATAAAAACTGCCTTTTACACGTCTTCTACAGAGGATGGACTTTTGAATGGTTTTCTGTAGAATATTACCTTTGAAAGACCTTCTATAAAGAAAAAAAACCGGCTAAAGGGGTTCTATAGGACAAACCCTTGAAAAAGTCTTCCATGGGGGAAGAAACTGTTAACGGTGTTCTCTATGGAAAAATTCATTTAAAGGTCTCCCATAGAGGAAAGGCCATTGAAATGTCTTCTATAGAAAAAGGACATTCGTAAATTGTCTCATAAATAACAGATCTTTGAAAAGTATTCTATAGAGAAAAAACTCTGAAAAGTTTTTCAGATAGGAAATACCTTTGGAAACATGTCTTAAGAGAAAAATCTCTGAGAAATATTCTTTCAAGGAGAGCCAATTTTGAAGGTTTTCTCAAAAGAACAGACCTTAAAAAAAAGAGAATGAGAATTGAAGGGACTCCTTTAAACAGATAATCTTTTCGGGGTGTCCTGCATATGAAAGAGATTTTAAGGCTTTTAGGACTAGGCTAAAGGTAAAAATACATAAAACGACTTTTTACTGGCTCAAGTCATCGGCTGGCATTTTTGTATAGGAACAAAGGAGTTTTAAGTTTGTTCATTTCCGAAGAAGCCAGTCAATAAAAAAAAACGATCTATGTTTTCTTAACTTAAGGGTCTTATATAGGGCAAAAACCTGTTCAAGACAAAATCTGTTAGAAACAGAAGATCTGTCAGGAGACCTCATTAGGGCCTTGGCTCGACAAAAGACCAATTTGAGGTTCTTCTGTTTACGGTAGCTCTATTTAAGGGTATTCTATAGAGACAAGACAATTCTAGAAATGCTTTGAGGAGTTTTTTTCCGAAGTCAGAAGATCAGTTTTAAGTTCCCCATCAATACCTTCTATAGGCAGTATATCCTTTCTGTACTTCTATAGACGGAAAACCCCTTTAAGGATATCGTATGGGCGGAGGACAGACCCTACAGAAAGGCTCTATTATACTCAGAAAAATGTTTTAAGGTTCTTCTATGGAAAGACTACCTCCTTAAGAATATTTCGTGAGAAAACCCATATAAAGGTCTTCTATAGAAAAAGAATACTACAAGGGTTTTTAATGGAGGGAAGTTCCATTTAAGGGTTTTCCACAGTTCGAAGACATTTTGACAATGAGATGTTGTCAAATGAATGATTTTAAAACAAAAATAAATATAAACAAACGATTGCATGACTTTTCCTTCTTGATTCTACCATGGGTAAGCTACAGGCAGGAGGCTCCATTAAGTGCCTTTATCGACGGAAGACCCTATGAGGCTCTTTTAAATGTGGTATATCTTTTTGCTTCTATAGACAGAAAACCCTTTTAGAAAATCATTGTGGAGGTTTTGTTAACACAGAAATCCCCTTTAAATGTTCTTGTATCATCAGAAGATCACTATAAAGCTATCCTGCAGACAAAATTTCCCGTTAAGCGTCTTCTATAGACAGCAGATCTCAGTAGATCTAATTTCAACATCACTTTATGTTGTACTAGTGATAAAAATCCTCTTTGTAGAAATTTTGTACACAGAAAAACTTTGTAGGGTAATCTATGGATAGAGGCCCCATTTAAGGCTCTTCTATCGATAGAAAATCCTTCTATATACTGACTATTTTACAGGCAGACCCTTTTCTAGAATCCCCCTTCGAGTGACTTCTATTAAGAGAAGGAACCTTTAAGGGGGCTTTAAAAAATCTCCCATAAACAGAAAAACATAACGTATCTAGAGGTCTTCTATAGGCTTTTTAAAGTCTTCCATGAGTAAAGAACTTCAAACAGTGGTCTATGGTGAAAAATTCACTTATAGGTCTCCTATAGAGAAAATAGCTATAAGAATATTTCTATGGAAAAAAGGAGCTTCTTCTGCAAAGAAAAAACCTTTGTAAAATCTTCTATAGAGAAATGCCGTTCAAAATGTATTCCACGCAGAAAAAACCCCATAAAAGAACTTCAAACGACAAAATTCCTTTAAACGTCTATTATATTAAAAAAATGCCATTTTGGAGGTCTTCTATAAAGAGAGGAGCCTTCAAAATCTTCTTTTAAGGGGTTTTTTAAAGGACTTCTATGGAGATTAAATTTTAAAAGCATACTAAGGGGATTTTGCGGGTAACAGTTCTCTTTATGTCTTTTATAGTGCGAACAGCTGTTCGAAAACAACATCTGTTCAGGACAGAAGACAATTTTAAGGTCTTCGATATAAAGATACCTCATTAAGCCCACTTTTTTTTGACAGCAGACCCTTTGGACTTTCTAGATAGGAGAACTCTTTAAGGTTTTTCTAAATATGGTAGATCCATGGTACAATGATATCAAGGTAGGGCTATGATACCATATGATTTTAATTTTTTTATTTTCTTGGCTTAATATGCCATCTTTATTTGTTTATGTATGTGTTTTCTTTTCAATAACAAAAATATTGTTCAGAAAATATTCAAATTTGGGTGTTTTCAAAATGTTTATTTCAACGTATGCATCGACAAAATCTAGAGTTTTTGTAGCGAAATAATCCTTTAGAGATATATAATACGTGATTTTGAAAAGATTAATTATTTATTCAAAATAAATGCAACAAGTTTGATTTTTTATTGTTTTGATACTAATTCTGACATTACAAGCCAAACAGGTAACCCTCTATACTTCCAATTTTTTCAAAGTTGGCCTACCTTCTCTTTATTGTACCATGGGTAGATCCTTGTAGGGTCTTCGTTAGACAAAATAACCGTTGAAGATTAATAGCTCTTCTAAATAGAAAAGCTCTTCCACAGACTCTCTCTAAAATGCACAGAAGAATTCTTTAAGGCTGGTATATAAAGAGAATACCGTATAAAGTTTCTTCTGTAAAAAGAGGACTCCATATAAAGGCCTTGTATAAAATAAAGACTCCTTAAAGAATCTTCAAACGAAAACATATTCCCCAAAGTGTTTTTATTATTCGTATAAAAGGGAGAATACCTTTTAATTCTTCTATAGAGGTATTTTACTGTATATATATGTTGAAATAAATGCCAATATTTTAAAAATTTGTAACAGAATATTGTTTATTTCAATTTTTTGTGATTTTTTTGATTTTAAAAATTTAGAAAAAAATGTCAAACGGGGCTGTACCAAAAATTCGATCTTCACAATCTACAGCTGGGGATCGCAATAACGATGCAGCAACTTCTCACAATCTTAACAAGGAATTATTTGAACTGAAGCCCAAACCAAAGCTGTTGTGTATTCCTGAAGATTGTCGAAGGGCTGTGAACGAATTGAGGTAATATATCTTTTTTAATAGCATGAGCTCAAACTTGTCGGTTAAGGACTGATTGAAACGCATGTATTCAGATATTAAGAATATAAAAAAATCATAATTCTACAGACTAAATACTGATAGTTGTCCAGGTCAACAACATGATATTAATAGTTTTTAGGCGAAGGAGACATCTCTTAAAGACGCATAATGCCTCATCTCCTCCGCCTAAAAGTTCCTTACATGAAATTACTCGTGTGAAGATTGTTTATAGTAAAATAACTTAATTTCCTTCTCCTTCCAGAAAAACACAGTCCTTAAATGCCCCCAAGAAGCTGCAACATGCCGAAAAATCCTGGTCTGTTATCTTTGAAGCCAAATAGAAAAATGACAAAAAATATGGCGATTTAAAGCAAATTTTTTATATTAGCAACAAAAAAGAAAACATGATAATTTGGAGGATTTTCCACGATGCCTATATTTGTCTTGCAATCACCTTATAGTCGATATGTTATTTTTAATTATGTGAAGAACTTAAAAAAATAAATAAAATTCCTAACTTTGCATAAAAAACTTAATTACTAAGAGATTTTAAATGGGTATCCATATTTCACTTGCACTTGGAAGCCATTTGACAAATGGAAGCGGTGACCACATACACAGTTAGAGCTTTCAGAAGTTTCCGCTTAACGAAACCCAAACGAAAAATGGACAAATGTAATTTTGAATTTTCCTTGACGGCCTTGATGCGGGAACTAAAAGATCTGCAGCGAAATAGAGAAAATAAGCTTTAAATATAGATTTTTTAAATCATATACCTTGACAATTTTTCAATATCCATTTGAAAAAAAAATTAAAAACAAATATTGAAAATTAAAAATGACATTGATTTCGGATTTGATATTTTTTTAATTGCAAGACATGTTCCAGTACATTTTAAAAGGGTGTTTACAAAGATATTTCAGGTGAATATTCTTCGTTCGATGTAAAGTGGTATATGAGTATAGAAATATTCGAATGTTATCATAGAAACACTTAAGAGTGTATGGAGAATTCTTCACTCAATCGTGTAGCCTAAACTGACGATCTATCTACTAACCAAAATTAGGATGATAGAATTAAAGAATAAGAATATATCTAATCGGCATTTTCTGTAATTTACCTACATTGATAGATAAATGAATATAAATTTTTACAATGAGGTGTTGTCAAAACATTTTTGAAAACTTTATAAACAAATTTTACCTTTTTATACCCTCCACCATACTATGGAGGGTATATTAATTTTGTCATTCCGTTTGATCCTCCTCGAAATACTCATTTCAGACCCAACAAAGTATATATATTCTTGATCAGCGTAAAATTCTAAGACGATTTAGCTATGTCCGTCTGTCTGTGTGTCTGTCTGTCCGTCTGTCTGTCTGTCTGTCTGTTGTAATCACGCTATCTTTCGAACAAATTGAGATAGAAGGCTAAAATTTTGCACACATGTATATTTTGCCAGTAGGCAGGTTAAGTTCGTAAATGAGCCATGTAGGTCCAAGTTATCAATAGCCCCCATATAACGGTACCTCCCGATATTCGGTATTTTGATGATTTTAGCTACATTATAAACAGATTTTTCTTCAAGTTTCGCATTTAAATATTGTAATAACTTATGACAAAAGTTGCCTATGCAGGTCCACGTCGTCGTATAGGCATTCGTCACTTTTAAGATTTTAACAGAATTTTTAACGGATTTTATTTTATTTTTTTTTTTTGGAAATTGCCAAATTTGTACCAAATGGTGGAGGGTATTAAAAGTTCGGCCCGGCCGATCTAGCGATGTCCGTCTGTCTATCTGTCTGTCCGTCTCTCTGTTGTAATCACGCTCTCTGTAATCAACGAATTGAGATAGAAGGCTAAAACTTTGCATACATGCATAGTTTTCCAGTAGGCAGCTCAAATTCGTCGGTCCACGTTATAACGGTACCTCCCGATATTCCGTATTTTAGCGACAGTATTTACCGGAATTATTTCATATTTAAAGCCTATGACAATTTTTTGACGACGTCGACGACTTTGTATAGCCCCCATATAACGCTACCTCCCGATATTCGGTATATTCATGATTTCAACAACATTATTCATCAGAATCGTTTCAAATTTCGTATTGGAAGAAATTAATGAGTACTACAATTCCGTAAACAGGTCCACGTCTTCGTATAGCTCCCATATAACGGTACCTACCGATATTCGATATTTTTTTTAATGATTTTCATTTTACAGCGTTACCTAAAATTCGACGTTTTTCCCCACACAAGTTAAACACATGCATTTACAGGGTGAGATAAAAAAACTGCCACAAAGTCAAACGCCATAATTTTTTTTACATTTTTTTAAAATTTTTTTTTTGGATGAAAGCAAAAAATGTCGGAAATAGCATCAAATTTTATAATAAGTTTCGATTTGTTCGAATTGTTCATCTTTGGCACGAATTATGGCCTTCAAATGGCCAATGAAACCGTCACACGCTGCCCAAATGTTGCTCTGCGGTGTTTTAGTCCATTCCCGACAAAGTGCTTGCTTGAGGTGATCGACACTTTGGTATTTTTTAGTGCAGCCCTTACTTTCCAAAATACTCCCGACACAATAGTCCAACGGATTGGTATCCCGAGATTTTGGTGGCCATTGTGCGCTGGAAATGAAGCGAGGAACCTCATTTTGTAACCATTCTTGGGTGGCGCGGTCTTAGTGCGATGGTGCTGAGTCCTGTTGGAATGTCCAAGGTCTGCGGCCGAAATGTTTGTATGCCCAAGGCTTTAATACACCCTCCTGAATATTTTCGCGATAATATTTGGTATTTATTGTGATGCCATGGTCGATTAATATGAGCGGAGAGCGTCCACCAGCTGTTATGGTGCCCCCACCCTCACCATGGCCGTCGCTTGAGTTCTGGGGGCCAACCGAAGGTGCACATTTTAAGCTGACCTCTTTGGCAAGTAAACACGATCATTTTGTTTGATTACAAACTGCAGGACAACGAATGTTTTATCATCGAAGACGGAGAAAACCAAATTCGGCAGTTCACTACTTTCGGCCAAGCGAAGCAACTCTTTAGCTCTTTTGAGTCTATTTTCTTTCTGTTGTGGTGTTAGTTCTTGCACTTTTTGGAATTTCAATGGCTTTACACCGAGCTCATTTTTTAATATTTGCCGAATGAAATATTGCGATATGTTCAGCTCGCGAACCATTTTTTGGCCACTGCGACGCGGGTTTCGACCAAGTCGTTTTTTTACTTTTCGAACCATTTCTGCTGATGTTGCTGTTTTCTTCCGTCCACTTCCTTGACGTCGGGCTATGCTACCATTATCTCGGTAACGAGCGATGGTACAAGACACAAACGATTTATTCACATAATAATGCTGGAGTGCTCTAACGATAGCCGCTTGTGGGTTTCAAGCCAAAAATAAAGAAATCACACTATCACGCTTGAACTCCATCACGAATAAGTTTTTTTTTCGGAAAATTCTCACCAAAATGCTTTTGTACGCTTGTAAACAATATAATGAGCTGTCACTGAAATAATTTTAACAGCTGTCGAACGAGTGGCTTAGAAATGACAGCAGTCTGAAGTTGGTTGCAGTTTTTTAATCTTGTCTTGTCAATCTTTCAATAAAAATGCTGTGCCGTTATGTACCTCTTAAGGTGAGATTACATAAAAGGCGGGTTTTTTAGAAATATTTTTGCAAGGTCAAATAATAGGCGTAGATTTTTAAGAAATATTTTTGCAAAGCCCATCAAAAGGCATAGATTTTTTAGAAATATTTTTGGAAGGGCAAACAATAGTCGTGGTTTTTTACAATACTTTTTGTATCTTTAGATTACGAGTTTCCACAAATTCCGCCTTATCCCATACAAGAGTGATCTTCACATTTTTTTTAGAAGTATGCTTCGTACCCACAGCTTATATCATCCTCTGTATTAAGTTTGCCCTCTATACTAAATTTCAAAGATCTATATTTTATCTGGTCCCTTAGTAATAATGTTTTACGTTTACGTACTTTTTAACTATTAAAACGCTGATCCGCTAATTGAAATAATCACAGAACATAATTTTCTTCACAAAACCTTACAATTCCTAAATCATTCCTTTCTTTTTAGTGATCCCATCATAATTTCAATTTAACTCAACAACAAATGAATTGGAAAATTGTAATTCAACGCTGGAATAAAGTTAAGAAAAACCAACAAACATGAAAATCTTACAAAATTAATTGCAATTAAAGCAATATCGTGTAAATCATATTTGTTTCGCCTCAAAAAAATATATTGACAATCTAATTGAGCCACACGATCGTCAAGCAACAACAAAAACATATCATAACGACGACAAGAAGGAGGAGCAGTCCTCTCTTGGCGGGCAATGCCAAGAAAAACAACAGCCAAAACGAGGCGTTTAGACAATTAAAATTTATGGATCTATTCCAAATACAATGATAACCGTTGGTTGTGGTTGGGTTGTTTGATTATGAGGCCTGAACAACATGTCGATGTTGGCAATTTGTTGTATTTTCATTGATGATGATTTCAGCAAGTGTGTGATTGTACGTGTGTGAGTGTGTGTTTGCGGGTGTGTAATTGTGCCAACTGTATGCAAATTTTGAAAAAAAAAAAAGACAACAACAATAAATTCCATAAAAAGTAGGCCTATGTCTTGTTCGAGTGACTCATGGCATCTTTTCATTTGTTTATAATCAATTTCTTTGTTTAAATGTATACAACAGCAATGGATGGGTACGGATGTTCGATGAAATTAACTCAAACCCTCAATCACTGGAAATTACACCGGGAGATTGTGAACTAAATTCTAAAAGCGTTTTCTTGGTGTACCAACAATTATAGGTATTTAGTTATGAGTTTCTGATTAAATTTCCAGGACCTACAGGAATTCTTTAAATTTTATCTATCATATTTTTTAATAATTGATATATTTTTAAATCCTATCAAAATCGCCATGGATTTACAAATTTCCCTTATTTCATCTATTAAAAATAATTAATAAACCTAAATCCATTAGCACAATGATGATAACAATAATGATGACAATATTAAGTCAAGGTTTCGAGAACATTTATCTTTTTTTTGGGGCGACACAAATGTGTGTCACCGCTCACTGTCCAGAGACCATGTGTTTGCCAACATTTTATGCTTCCAGCTGGACCGATGAGTTAGATGAATGAACTAACAAAACAACGCCAAAAGATTGGTTCACACATTGGCCAAACCTAATATAATGGTATAACCCAGCAAACCAAATGTCGGAAGTTCGATGAATCTGCTCAAAGTTTTTTTTCCAACGCCTCTGACCGAATTAGTTCTGAGCAAGTATGTAATACCTTCCACCACTTCCATAGTATGGAGGGTACATTAAGTTCGTCATTCTGTTTGTAGCTGCTCGAAATAATAATTTTAATAACGCTAAGACGATTCTAAGATTTAGACCCGTCCGTCCGTCTGTCCGTCCGTCTGTTGTAATCACGCTAGAGTCGAAATGAATTAAGATAGGAAGCTACAATTTTGCACAGATTTGTCTTTTGTCTGCAGGAAGGTCAAGTTCGAAGATGGGCTATATCGGTCCACCAAATCGTATAGCCCCCATATAACGGTGCTTCCCGATATTGGGTATTTTGATGATTTTAATCACATTTTTCAATAGAATTGTCTAAATTTCTACAAAAGAATTTTTTTGTGACTACTTTACCTCCTGAAATAGAATTGTCTATATAGGACCACGATATCGTATATCCCCCATATAACTGTTAGTCCCTATTTTTTAATGGAATTGTCTGAACCCAAAGAGTTCTCTGCGAGTACCTTACCCCCTGAAAGGGAATTGTCTATATAGGTTCTCGATATCGTATAGCCCCCATATAACGGTGCCCCCCCCCCACATTCGGTATTTTGATGATTTTAGTCACATTATTCAATGGAATAGTCTGAAAATCCACACAAGGAGTTTCCCCTGAGTACTTTTCCACCTGGAAGAGAAGATCTTTACTACAGCATATGAAAAAAAGTACTTATCCAGCACCACGTCTTCATTTAGCCCCCATATAAATGTTTTCATTTCAGCGGTATTTTTCGACTGATTTTTTTTTTGAAAATTTTCAAGGTCCTCCGAATGATGCTTTGTTACCTGTTTTTCTTGAAGTAGAGTTGGAGTGCGTTTCTCTCTTTCTCACGCTCTTTGAGACATTTTTTTGTGCTCATAAGTCGTAGATAAAACAAGTTAAAAAGTATCAGTCGGTTTTGCCGACAGATACATACCTTTAGCCAATGTTCGATTATTTGAATATATTTTGACTTCTGTTATGAATATTCAAATTGTTGAGCCTCTATGGAGTAGAAACCGAAGGAATGAGGCAATATTGCCGAATCGACCGAAATACTTCATTTTCATATTTCATACTTACTTGAACCCTATGTGGGGGAGGTTCCAGAAAAAATGGCCCGACTTCTACAATCTTCAATATAGATCTTATGTTGATAAAAATATTGAGATGTGCCAAGTCTGACTGGAATGGGATGTTAATTTCGCGTTTTAGGAGTTTCATGGGAATTACAAATTTTGAATCTTGTGGGGGAGGTACCAGAAGGTGTGCGCCGATATATTCCATCTCCAGAGAAGATCTTGTGTTAGTAAAAATAATAGTATGTGTGAAATATGAAGACAACCGAATGCATATTTCGCTTTCTTTGAGCATTTTGTTTTTTTAATTTCTAACCCTATGTGGGGGAGGTACTAGAAGGTATGGTCTGATCTCTATTATCTTTATAACAGATCTTGAGTTGATAGAAATATTGAGATGTGCCAAGTCTGAATGGAATCGGATGTCAATTTCGCGTTTTGTGATCTTCATGGGAATTCAAAATTTTGACCCTTTGTGGGGGAGGTACCAGAAGCAGTGAACCGATATATTCCATCTTCATAACAGATCTGGTGTTGGTGGACATTTTGGGAGGTATCAAGTCTGAATGGAGTCGAATGTTAAATTCGCTTTTTCTTCTTCACAGCAGATCTTGAGTTAGTAGAAATAATGGGATATGTGAAATATGAAGAGAACCGGATGCTTGTTTCGGATTTTATAATTTTTTTGGTTATTCGAAATTTTGACCCTTTGTGGGGGAGGTATCAGAAGAAATGGTCCGATCTCTACTATCTCCATAAAAGATCTTGTGTTAATAGAAATATTGAGCTATGCCAAGTCTGAATGGAATTGAATGTCAATTTCGTGTTTTATGAACTCCATGGGAATTCAAAATGTTGATCCTTTGTGGAGGTAGGTACCAGAAGCAGTGTCCCGATTTTTTCCATTTTCACACCAGACCTTGGGTTAATAAAAATATTGTGATGTGAAAATTTTGAGGAAAATCCGAATCTTATATCACATGTTATATGAGTTATAACTATCCAAAATTTTGAACCTTTGTGGGGGAGGTACTTGATGGAGTGGACCGATATTGTCCATTTTCGCACCTGACCTAGCACTGATTCAAATATTAGGATTTGCAAAGTTGGAAAGTCGGTTAAATGATTATAATTCAAAGTCAGACCGAACTCGGATAGTTTGGTTCGCTGGGTGCTTACTACATAAACAACGCATAAAATCAATTTCGAACTCAATATTCCAACTTGACGTCATCACTCTTGGTATGACTGTTTTAGCGGCATATTTATTTCTCAATGTTTAAAACAAAAAACGAAACCTCCGGCTACTAGCCAAGAAATAAAGTACTTAAGCGAAATCATTCTGTTTGAACAGCCACCAACCGCCACCACCGCGACCACCGTCATTATTGGCCGGCTATCAGTGATAAATTGGCTAATATGTCCATTATTGGCTGCCAGCCATGGTGGCGAATGATATTCACCATGAAAAAAAAAGAAAATAAAATATATATTGAAAATTTCCCAACTAATTGTTTTTCATTTGTTTACCATCGCTCGGAAACTTTGTTGTGGTATCAGGAAGATGGATCGTTTTGGCGGTAGTTTCTCATGTAAACATTTTTGTAAAATTTGATATCGGAAAAAATGACAGGAAATAAATTTTGTATAAAATAACTTAGCCAAAATATGATTGTCGTCTTGGCCAGGGTACAATAAGGAGGTAGAAAAGCTTCGTAAAACTATAGAAATTCAGCCCTTCAGGCTATGCCAGCTTCCTGTAAAATTTGCATGCAACAAGTTGTTTCCATTTATTCAATATTTTTCCTCATTTTTAAAATCAGTTAAAGAGCGGGAAAAATGAATAAAATGCCTGGATTTTCTATCAAAAATATGATCTAAACAGTTCTTTCTTTCAATTCTCATAGCAAAACTGTCGAAAAGTGTTAATGCGCGTCTCGCAATTTACGCGTCTTCCAATCATTGATTTTGAAAATATTCTGTTATTATTTTTCAAAACAATTAATATATAAACAGAATTGGCAGAAGTCTGAAAAAAATTGTAATCAGCTGGTAGCTCTACCTTACCTTTTTATTGTACCATGGTCTTGGCTACAATGGTGGCATGGGGAATGGAATTGTTGCTGCATTGCAATGCCTGTTACACCATTTTGGTGCACAACTAAGAACTGATAACATTACCAGTTTTCGTGAAATTTCAAAAGCCCAATCTTAAATATTGCAAATAATGATACATCCTGCTTATTCATGTCAGTTTAATATTCTGTTGTCAGAAAATGGAAAAATACTCTTTCATCCGTCTTTCCTACAAGCCATTCTCTAAATGGTTGTTAAAATAGTAGAAGTACTCTCCATTGCCTTTGTTAGTCATGACATTGCATTGACGAGTTATTTAATTAAATATTTATTATGATGTCATATGGTAATCACCATTCTCCCTTTTTTTTAACCAACATCCAATGCATTCAAATTTCGTCATCATTCATGGGGTGATCATCATCATCAGCAACTTGTCTTGCTGTAAATGTCAATGATGTTAACATTTGTTTGGCAAAAAAAAAATTATATGAATAATAAAGAAAAACTATGCATTTGATTAAATTGCCGGCAAACAAGTTGTCGAACATGGATACCCAACGGTGAATAAGAAATATTGAAATTTGCATAAGTACTTGGAGACCTATCATCAGCTGTACCATTGTTGACTAATTTTACAGATGTTGGTGTACACAACGCGGTGACAGACACGTTACATGCATTCGTCATTATAGTTTTATGGAAATTACATTTTTTTATACCCTCAGCCATATGGCTAGAGATCTGCCAAAACGTGCCTCATCGAAATAACAATTTTTAGACCCTAGTCTCTTTGGACCAAACCCGTTTCAGGACATTTGGAGTTGATCTAGCGATGTCCTTCCGCCTGTCTGTCATGCTGGCTGGCTAGTGCGCACGAAAACTCTCGAAGGGAGAATCCGATTCGGTCCAAAATTAGTACATCGTAATATTATTATTATCAAACTTAGATCCTAGTTCGGAGATGGGCAATATCAGTCCAATCCTTCTGGTACCTCCCCAACCAAAGATCGAAATTTTTAACAAAATACTTTACTGCACAGTTGATCCCATAATCAGAAAGGATGATCCGATTTTGCTTCAAATTTGCAAATTCTAATATTTCCATCAGTTCTAGGTTAGGTGTGTAATGGACAATATCTGTCCAGTCCAACAAGTACCTTCCCCACAAAGGGTTACAATTTTTAATAATGATTACTCTTTTAAAATGTGACATTTCATAAAGGGACTACACAGCAGCACTAAAGTCCTGCCATCGTTTTCCAATATAATTGGACATTAATATGCCTAGCCATTACTACAAGCTTTTTATGTACTTGCACCTTAAGAGTCCGATAGTCTTCAAACTACACATATCACAATATTTTTATAAACTCAAGGTCTAGGGTGAAGATGGAATATATAGGTCAACTCCTTCTGGTACCTCCCCCACAACGGGTAAACATGTTGAATACCCACGAAGGTCATAAAACGCGAAATTAACATCTGATTCCATTCAGACTTGGCATATCTCAATATTTCTATCACCACAAGATCTTTTACAAAGATGGTAGAGATCGGACCATTTCTTCTGATACCTCCCCCACAAATGATCAACGTTTTTAATAACCAAAACGATAATAAAATCTGAAATAAATATCCGGTTCTCTTCATACTTAACACATCCCATTACTTCTACCAACACAAGGTCTGGTGTGAAGATGGGATATATCGATTTACTCATTCTGGTACCTGCCCCACAAAGGTTCAAAATTTTGAATACGAATGAAGGTCAAAAACGCGAAATTAACATCTGATTCCATTCAAACTTGGTACATCTCAATATTTTCAACAATACAAGATATGTTATAAAGATACTAGAGATCGGACCATTTCTTCCGGTATATACCCCACATAGGTTAAAACGCTCGAAGAAAGCGAAATAAGTTTCCAACTCTCTTCAAATTTCACACACACACACACACACACACACACACATTTTTGCTAACATAAGATCTCTTGTAAAGGTTATACATATCCGCCCACCCCTTCTGGTACCTCACCCACAAAGGGTCACAATTTTCAATATTTTTATCTGTCATAACTTTTGAAACAAGTCAACAATTCTTAATAACTTAATATTTCTCTCAACCAGATGCCCGAGTTGAATATGGAATTTATGATTTCGCATTAAATTGGATACAACATTGGCTAAGGTTAAACCGACTGATACTTTTTAACTTGTTTTAAAATTACTCCTATCCGTTTGAAATCTCATTGTCAAAATTTATATTCATAAATCATTTTGTATATTCATAAATCAGCGATGGGAGTCTGTTTTCTATGGAGTGAAATTTGACAGGATAAATTACAGAAAATTCAAAGGTGGGAATGCTTATAATTGCATTTTCTAGAATTTAGCTTGACAAATGTCACTGCATGGAAAGAAGTTTTCCATCTCTGATTTGTGTATGTACAATGGATTTATAAATATACATTTTGACAATGAGATGATGTCAAATTAATAATTTTGTAAAAAATTGTAAACATATAATTGCATGACTGTACCTTCTTAATTTTACCATGGATTTACGTTGGCCATAAAAACTAAAATATGAAATAATTTTGTTATTTTTAAAAAACCACAAGACTTTTTTCCATATAAATTTCGTTTATTCGTTTGTTTATTCGAATAATGATGAATGCGTCAATTGGATGTGTAATTTTCTTCTGAAGAATTGTAGAACATGTTAGTCGAAGAAATTATTAACAATTGCAAGGGTGGGAATGCTGATTTAAAAGCACAAAATTCTTATATTGAGTAAAAAAACATAAAACATTACAGCAAAGTTGGGGTTCTAACACAATGTTGACTCCAGGCAAAGAAGATAGGTCAAGGCATAGTCAAAATATGGCAACCCTGTGAAAATACTTCTGTTGTATTGCAAACCACACACGATAAAACCGTTGGTACAACTTGAAGGGTAGCCAATCCTGTAATGAATGTTAATCAAGTTGTACGTCCATATCTAAGGAATACTACAGAATATAAATTTAATATATATATATAATTGCATGATATTACATTTTTTAATTATACCAGAAAAAATCTTCTTAAAAGTGCAAACACATAGATGGAATTTTTACTGACTTAAGACATTGGCTGGCTTCTTCGCAGAAGAACAAAGCAGTTGTTCAACCTACTCTCCTTTGTCCCCATCCGGGGACTTGAACCATTCAAAAAAGTGTTTAAAAGTGTGGGTATCAAATAATAAGTGTCAAATTATAAGGGAAAACGACGCAGGATTCGAGTGCGGCTCTGGCATTCTTCTGTAACATGTCTCAAAATATAAAATCCCATACAACGTTACTATTCACTATTTTAAAAGCTTCTGTCACATTTTCCTACCAATTTTACTGATATTTCCAATTTTTTTTATTTCTTTGTCAATCACTTCAAAAAGAACATCTAATTAACTTCCAATTGGCAACTCTGCTCCTTGTTTTTCTTTAGTTTGTTTTGTGGTTTCCTTGTCGTCGGCCGTGCTTTCGTTTATTCGGGTAAACGCGTCGCGAATTTAACCTTCAGTTAATATTTTTTGCAATAAAACAGAAACAATTTGATGAAAGAATATTAAAAAGTGTAAATTTTAAACTTTCGTGGCGTATTTAGTTAATTCTTTTGTGTTTTTGTGTTCTTATTTGTGAAAAAATGTGATATTCTTTGATGTTTGTTGAAAGCGTTGTTTGTTTGGCAATTTCTCTGCCGACGTCCTCAAAGTCAGTGTTTGTGATTCTCTCTCTCTGTTTATCTCATTGCGCTCATTACTCTCGATTCTCTCGATGCTTACTGAGAAAAAGCGTTTATATGTTGGAGCATTAAAACAATTCAAGGTAAGTTTGTTGTTGTTATTCCCCCATTAGAGTCATTTTGTGTTATTTGTAGTTTGTGGTTAGTTCAATTAATCATTATTGGGGGGAGTTTTACAGTTTATTATTTACTTCATAGAATAAGAAAGGACCATTTGATTTTGTTTAAACTTTGCAAGCTTCAATATTGGTATCAGTGCTAGGCCTAGTGCAAAAATGGACAAAATCGGCCTTCTGCATCAAGTATTTCCCCTACAAAGAGAAAACACATTTGATAATTATAAATCTTATAAAATGTGAAATAACTTAACTTTCGCGCATCCACTCCTTCTCGTACCTCCCTCACAAGGGAACAAAATTTGGATTTTGAATAATTACAAACCTTAAAACATACAAAACAAATCAGCAATTTTTTTCAAACTTAGAGTATATATTTCTTATCTATGTAAAAACAGGTTAAGAGTCGGTTTCCCGACAAATGTATATCTAATGTTCGATTATTTAAATATATTTTGACTTCTGTTATGATTATTTAAATCTTTAACCTTCTATGGAGTAGGTTCCGAAGGAATGGGCCAATATTGTTCATTTCTTATCGGACCTACATAAATATGATATAAATATTGCGACGTGCTAACACGTCGCACTTTATATGAGATATCTGATAATTTTTAGATGTTAAAATGTGCGTGAGGTACCAGATATAGTCGACCGAAGTATTCCATTTTCACACTTCATCTAATACAGATAAAAATATTGGTATGGGCAAAATTACAATAATCGGTGACTCGTTTCGCAAGCTATGAAAGATAAAAGTATTGAAAATTGTGACCCTTTGTGGATGAGCTACCAGAAGGGTTTCGGAGATATAAATCATCTTCACAACAGACTTTGTGTTAGCAAAAATATTTGGATCTGTGCAATTTGAAGAGAGTTGGATGCTTATTTCGCTTTCTTTAAGCATTTTGTTTTTCAAAATCTTGAACCCTATGTGGGGGAGGTACCAGAAAAAATTGTGATTGTGATAATGAGATGTACAAGTCTGAATGGATTCGGGTGTTAATTTTGCTTTCATAAGCGTCGTGGATATTCAAAATTTTAACCAGAAGGCGTGGACCGATATATCTAATGTTCACAGCAGATCTTGTGATACTAGAAATAATGGGATATGTGAAATATGAAGAGAAGATTTTATAATCGTTTTGGTGTTTCAAACTTGACCCTTTATATAATATTTAGATGTGCCAAGTCTAAATGAAATTGAATGTTAATTTTAGGTTTTGAGCTTCAAGGATATTGAAAATGTTGATCTTTTTGTGGAGGAGGTACCGGAAGGAGTGGTACCGATCTCCATCTTCACATCATATTTTGGGTTAATAAAAATATTGTGACGTATGTAATTTGAAGACAATCGGACTCTTACGTCACATTTTATAAGGGTAATAATTATTCAAAATTTTAACCCGTTGTAAGGGAGGTGCCAGAAGGATTGAGAGTATATTCCATCTTCGCAAAATATCTTCTATTTGCAGAAATGTCAGACAGTGTGAAGTTAAGAATGAATCGGATGCTCCTTTCGCGTTTTATGAGCTACATAGTTATTCCAAATGCTGTCCTCTTTGTGGGGGAGGTACCAGAAGGAGAGAACCAGTTTATCCCATCTTCACGCCTTATCTTGTGTTAATAAAAATATTGGGGTGTGTGAAATTTGAAGAGCATCGGTTGCTTATTTCGTATTTTATAAGAGTTATAATTATTCAAATTTTAGACCTTTTGTGTGGGAGGTGCATGATGGAGTGGGTAGATATTCTCCATTTTCGCACATGACATAAAATTGGTACATATATTAAGATCTGCAAAATTTCAAAATAAATTGAATGATCTTTTCTTGTTCTATGAGGCAAATTATTTTCTATGAAAATGTTGACCTTTTGTGGGAGAGGTGCCAGAGGGAGTGGACCGATATTCCCCAACTTTGAACTCGATCTAAGTTTGATAATAATATTACGATCAAGTTTGGGCCAAATTGGATACTCCCTTCGACAGTTATCGTGAGCACCAACCAGATAGACGGACGGACGGACATCGCTAGAGCTACCCCAAATGTCCTGAAACGGATTTGGCTTAAAAAGAGATTTAGAAACTAGAATCGCTATTTCGATGAGGCTCGCTTTGGACGTATCAAATGATACGGTGAGATGAAAAAACTGTCTTCAACTTCCAAGGTTGGCACTAAAAAATACCAAAGTGTCGATCACCCCAAGCAAGCGCTTTTACAGGAATGGGCCAAAATACCGCAGAGCAACATTCGGGCAGCTTGTGACGGTTTCATTGGCCGTTTGAAGGCCACAATTCGTGCCAAAGGTGACCAATTCGAACAAATCTAAACTTATTCTAAAATTTGATGCTATTTCCGACCTTTTTTGCTTTCATTCAATAAAATTTAAAAATTATGGCGTTTGACTTTGTTGCAGTTTTTTTATCTCACTCTGCATGTATTTCTGGTCTATTTAATGAAAATAGGGATTACGTCGATCTACTCTTTCAGTATATATACCTTATCTACATAAAAATTTAACCCTGAAATATATAATTTTACATTTACACTTCCCATCTTTGCAAGTCATCCTGCACAAGTGTTTAACCCAATTTATTGTAAATGACTAATGCCAGCCGTTTCGTTTGCATTTATGGTGAAAATAGATTAACAAAAAAAAATTACATGGGTGAGTTCACCCAAAAAAGCAACGACAACAACAATGCGTTCGGTAAAATTATCACGTTTTTGGTATGATTGCAACGCAAATATTGCAACAAACAATAAGGGGTAAGGAAATATTGCACTCGCCTGGCAATCTCACCTAAGAACACTGGCCTATTGAAAAAAAATTCCCAAGAGCAAGACGCTGAGTTGAATAACGGCGGAAATGACATTTCAAGCTAATCATTTGCGGTTGGAATCGAATTTAATGATAACGTCTTTCATCAACTACGCTTTTGGGCGATCATTATCAGTCGGTGTTGTTGTTGATGTCGGTGGTGGTGATGGTTTTAGGCGATTAAAGTATTTATCTGCCAGACAGACTAACTGATTGATGGCGGCATCGTCTGTACTCAAGATTAAACTCGATTCTGATTGACAGTTTAACTATTCGTGTTTTTTTTGGTGTAATGTGCCACGCATGCGCTTTATGCAAATTACAAAAACAATAACAAATATTGTTTTAAAATTTAATTGCATTTTGTTGTCGAACATTTTAATTAAATTTGTTGGAGCATTTATTAATCGGTTACACTTCTATTGCCGATCCGACTGTCTGTTTGACTATGGGCCACACATCCACCATAGGCACATAGCCACCCCACCTCCGACGCCACCAAATAACCGTTTTTGCCAATTTGTTATGGCGTTGATTTATGCACTTTTTTTCTTCTCTTTCCAAGTCGATTTGCTTAAAACACTGGGTTAGCCGTTTAATTCAAAGCGACTGCTGGCGGCACTTACCGCCAGTCTGTGCCTCATTGAAATTGAAATTTATGATATTGTTTTGAGTGAGTAAGTGTGTGTGATTGTGTGTTATTGTTCAACTTAACAGCAACAGCAAAAAACAATGTAAATTGTTCATTAAGCAGAAGACGTATTTCCATATAAACAAGAGTTATTTACAAATTTATGTAAGCGTTTTTTTTTATTTTGGTGTTAAATAAATTGAGTGCTTCAGGTACAACAATAACCGATGATGAGGCGTGTGTAAACATGACGATAATTATTTAAATATTGAAGCAGATGGCATGTAATTTTGAGAATATATATTTTTTCCTTACACCTAGAATGGGGGATAAGAAGTGCACTTGCTTGGCGTTCCTTTATGAAAGCCTCTTTAGAACCCATGGCTCTAGCCCTTCAAAAGAATAAGTTGACTTTATTTTTCTAATGTTGCAATGTGCAAATTTTGGTATTAAAGTTGGGCCAAAAGTGCCTGTTAGTGGGACTGGTGCCAAAGAACTGGATTGATGTACAGGGTGAGATAAAAAAACTGCAACAAAGTCAAACTCCATAATATTTACATATACCATCCACCATACTATGGAGGGTATATTAACTTTGTCAATCCGTTTGTAACTCCTCATGTCAGACCCGACAAAGTATTAATATATATATATATATATATATATATATATGATCACTGTAAAATTCTAAGTCGATTTAGCCATGTCCGTCTGTCTGTCTGTCCGTCTGTTGTAATCACGCTATTTTTCGAACGAATTGAGATAGAAGGCTAAAGGCCATACCACGGTATCTCCCAAAATTCGGTATTTTGATGATTTTAGCGTCATTATTTAACGTTTTAATTACGTATTTAGAGTTCGTAATGGAAACTACAGTCTGTGACAGAAAATTGTCTATGCTGGTCCAGGTCTTCGCACAGCTCCTATATAACGGTACCTCCCTATAAACGATCTTTTGATGATTTAAGCCACATTATTTGAATATGGTAATGGCTTATGACAAACAAGGTCCACGTCGTATACACCCCAACATAACGGCTATATTTGGTATTTTTAAAATTTAAACAGAATTTTTTGAAGACTTTATTTTTTGAAAATTTACAAATTCGTTCCAAATGGTGGAGGGTATTTTTAACTTGTTTAAATTTTATTGAATGAAGCAAAACATGTCGGAAAAAGCATCAACTTTTAGAATAAGTTTAGATTTGTTCAAATCGGTCAACTTTGGCACGAATTATGGCCTTCAAACGGCCAATGAAACCGTCAAACGCTGCCCGAATGTTACTCTGCGGTATTTTGACCAATTCCCGGCGAAGAGCTTGCTTGAGGTGATCGACATTTTGGTATTTTTTGGTGCCAACGTTACTTTCCAAAATATTCCAGACACAATAGTCAACGTTTTGGTATCCCGAGATTTTGGTGGCCATTGTGCGCTGGAAATGAAGCGAGGAACCTCATTTTGTAACTATTGTTGGGTGGCGCGAGCTGAGTTCGATGGTGCTGAGTGCTGTTGGAATGTCCAAGGTCTGCGACCAAATACACCCTCCAGGATATGTTCGCGATAATATTCGGCATTTATTGTGATGCCACGGTCGATTAATACGAGCGAAGAGCGACCATCGGCTGTTATGGCGGCCCACACCATCACCATGGTCGGCCCTTGAGTTCTGGTGGCCAACCGAAGGTGCACATTTTCAGCTGACCTTTTTGGCAAGTAAACAAGATAATTTTGTTTGATTACAAACTGCTGGCCAACGAATGTTTTCTCATAGCAGACGGATAAAACCAAATTCGCCAGTTCACCACCTTCGGCCAAGCGAAGCAACTCTTTAGCTCTTTGAGTATATTTACATTCTGTTGCGGTGTAAGTGCTTGCACTTTTTGGAATTTCTATGGCTTTACCCCGAGCTCATTTTTCAATATTTGCCGAATAGAATATTGCGATATGTTCAGCTCACGAGCCATTTTTTGGCCACGCGGGTTTCGATCAAGTCGCTTCTTTTTTTTTCGAACCATTTCTGCTGATGTTGTTGTTTTCTTCCGTCCACTTCCTTTTCGTCGGGTTACGCTACCAGTATCACGGTAACGAGCGATGGTACGAGACACAAAAGATTTATTCACATTCAAATGCTAGAAGGCTCTAACGATAGCCACTTGTGGTTTTCCAGCCAAATATAAAGAAATCACACTATCACGCTTGAATTCCATCAGGAATAACTTTTTTTCTATAAAAATTCTCACCAAAATGCTTTTGAACGTTTGTAAAGAATATATTTAGTTATCACTGGAATAATTTTAACAGCTGCAGGACGAGTGGCCTAGAAATGACAGCAGTCTGAAGTTGGTTGCAGTTTTTTCATCTCAACCTGTATACATCAGGCTCTCTACAAACTTCATACATCCTAATAATTTAACTAACGCATAATCTGCTTCTGGTGATGAGATTTAAACGCACGCCTTGGTAACTCCCGCACAAAAGGAGACAATGTACAATATTTAACGAATATATTATAATGTGGTTTAGGTAAATAATTATTTCAACCTGAGGTCTAATGTGAATATGGAATTTATTTACGAATGGAGAATATTGGCCCAGTCCTTCGAAACCATTTCCTTGAAGGGTCAATATTTTGAATAGGAAGTCAAAATATATTTTAATGAACAAACACTGATACGCCGACTGACTACCTTGGACTGTCGGACTTATGGACGCAAATTCTTATGAAATTATTTTAAAGCATTCCTAAAGATATCTGAAATACTAATAATTCTTCATTCCTTACATGCATCATATCTCTGACATATCCAACTCCTATAGTGTCACTCTTTCACAGAATCCCTCACGAAAGAACCCCTTCAGCAAATAAGTGCCACTCAAGATGTCTTTGCGTCAATCACAATGGAAACTCAAATTGACTCAATTAATTACAACAAATTCAGACACACAAACAGACATTCGTACAATTTTTAAGAACTTCATTTTCTTTGTAATATTTTATTTTTAATTAAGTCAATTAATGACCCCTCCCCACCAGCGAGCCAGAGAATATTTCACACAGTGAGTGGTTCATCATTGGTGTCTTGTTTTATAGCAATTCTGGTGTTAATTTGATTTAATTCTGAAACACAGAGTCTGTCCATGGTCTGTGGTCATGAATGTCATTGTTACAGCACTGTGCCGAACAAACAGGTCATGGTCGATGAAATTTCAATTGTCGACACCAAAAAAACAATGACAATGTTGACACATTGTTTGGAGGGTTTGTCAAACACAAAAAGAAACATAGTTCAATAATAAAAGAAGGCAGGGTTAAACAAATTTACCAACAAAACACAAAAATGTTTTAATTTGACAGAAAACTAATTTTGGGGGAAAATATTTGGAATTTTCAAACAGAAGGCCATTATGCAACGTGTGACGTACTAATGAAGTGTGTTCAAAGAGATCTACGTCGATATTGAAAAAAATCCACGTTAATCGAACATTTATTTCCAATTTTATGCGAATAATTGTTAATAGAATTGGAAATTGTGACCCTTGGTGGGGGATGTACCATAATTGATGGATCTAGCTGTGGACCAATATCCTTTCACTGTTATGTGTTAGGATTAACATTGATGTGTGGGAAATTTGAAGAGAATCAGATGTTTTTTTTTCGCATTTTTTGAGTTTTGTCGTTTTTTCAAAATTATGACCCATTGTTGGTGAGGTGCCAGAGAGAGTGGTCCGTTCTATACATTCTTTACACCAGATCTTGTGTTGGTAGAAATGTTGAGATGTGCTAAATTCGAAGACAATCGGACTCTTATTTTACATTTTATAATAATTTAAATTATTCAAAATTTTGACCATTTGTAGGAGAGGAACCTGATGGAGTGGGCCGATATTGTCCATATTCGCCCCTGATCTAGAATTTTGACATTTTTTGGGGATGGTACCAGGAACATATATCGCCCATCTCCGAACTCGATCTAAGGATATTATGTATGTGGTAACGTCGTCCCAAGTTAGAATTGAATTGGATACACCCTTCGAGAGTTATCGTGCGCACTGGCTACCCAGACAGACGGACGGGAGGACTAACAACCCTGGATCAAAATGATTTGAAAGGAATCTGGTCCAAAGTGAAATAGGGTCTTAATTTTTTTATAAAAATCTACATTGTAGAAAAAATATTTTACAAAAGCCAGTTCGGAAGCTCAGTTAGTACTTCCAAAATATTTCAAAAAATTGCCACTGATAGCTCAGTTGGCTTTTTAAAAACATTCAAAAATCCCCAGTCGATGTCTCAGTTTGTCCCTCAAAAAAAACTTATTTGGAAAATCAAGGATCAATTCTTAAATGTGTTCTTACGAAATCCAGTTCCAAAATTCTCATTGGTCCTTAAGAAAATGTTCTTTAAAAATGGCGCTGTAGGTCCTTAAAAATATTATTTGAAAATTCACGTCGATAACTTTGTGTTGATTAAAAACTTGTTTCTAAAAACCCTAAGTTGTCACCTCTTTGGGTGCTTGAAAAAAAAATTAAGTAAACTTTAGCTCTGTCAGTGCTTATATATTTTTATAAATTTTAATTTATAGCCCTGAGGATTTTTGAAAAATATTCATAAAATCCATTTTTATAACTTCACTAGTTTTGGAAAAAATGTTCCTAAAATTCTCGTTGATAGCTCTATTAGACCCAGAAAAAAATTCTTTAGAAATCCACGATTTAAAAAGATCTTAAATTTAAAAATTTAAAAATACTTAAAAAAAATCACGTTCGTATATGAGTAAGTCCATTAAAAATCGTCTTAATAGTCCACACTGTTACTTCGGTGGGTCCTTCAAATAATTTCCAAAAAATAATATTCCTAAAAAAATAGTTTCAGCTCAGTTATTCCTTAATCCACGTTGTTCAAAGTTCTGTGGGTCTTTGAAAATCCATTCTATAAAGAGCCAACTCTGCTAGTCCCATTATTTTTTTATATCCATTATGGTCCCTCAAAACTTTTCTAAGAATCTGTTGGGTCTTGAAAAACTATTTTAAAAGTCTCTAGCTAAGAACAAGCTTTGTTTATCCTTGAAAAATATCCTCGAAAATCCACGATACAATCTTTGGGATCATGGAAATTATTTTCAAAATATTTAAGATAATAGCTTTCTTATTAAAAATCTAGGTTCATATTTTTTCAGGTCTTGGAAATTTCGTTTTAAAAAATTTAATTTGTTCTTGAACAAAATTGTTTTCAAGAATCCACGTTCAGAGTCCCGTTAGTCTTTAAGAAATACTCACAAATCAATCATCCATGTTAATTAATGATAGAAAATACCCTTAATCATTTCTCGATCGTAGCTTAATTAGACCTTATTTTTAAAAATGAACGTCTTCGGCTTAGGTGGTCTTTAATAAAAAAAAAACATCCTTGAACAATTTTCAAGAAAAGAATTTCAATTAATTTTTTTGTTCAAAAAAAATCCTCTGTTGATCTATATTTTTTTAACATCCACGTACAACTTTCGTTTAGTCCCTCAAAAATATTCCCAAAACAACCCCATTCATAGCAAATATTTATTAAATTTACACCTTGATATTTCGGATATCGATTTGAAGAATATTCACGAAAATTCAAATTTATAGATTTTGATTGGTTCCGATTTTTTTTAAAGTAAAAAGAAATTGACACGTATTTTGAAAATGGTACCAAACATTATTTTTTGGTATAAAACATTATTGTAGTATAAAAGTGATCTAAAAATATCCTTACATGTTTAATATTTTATTTGATTTCTCGCATAACTTTTAAATTGTTTTTTATTTATGTTTCAAAATTATTTTTGTAAAAAATATAAATAAATTATAGATATTTATGCGCAACATGTTGCAAATAAAAACCACACACAAAATGTTGTATGACATTTGTTCGAAATCTTTCATTTAGCAGAAAATATCCAAGCGACTCATGCGATTTTCATAGAAATAAAAATAAATGTCAAATTTCAAAAAAAAAAAACGAAAGAAAAAGTTCTATAGGCCCACATTTGGATTTTCGCATATAAACATTTGATGATGACTGCATTAACAAGACTGACTCACAACCCGTCGCGTGAGTGGGAAACAAATGTGCATTTGCCGGCTATTTTCAATTCTCGTAAAAACTGGCGGAAAATGTGTCTAAAACAATAAAATATTTATTTGTGTTATTTTTTTCGTTTTTGTTTTCTGTATTCACACAGTTTGGCCTAAAACAAATATAAACAATGGCTGGCAAATAAGTCAATACAAAGTAAGGCAGAAACTAATAAATATTTAATTGCATTGAAATAACAATTGTTTACTTGAAAAAGGGGGTTAAGAAAGCTACACCTGTTTGGAGATATATTTTCTTAAAATGAGCTGCTTTTCAGAAATATATTCTTAATACCAAAACTAAATATTACAGGAATATTTTAAAATTTTTTAAAGGACCACCAGGGCTACTTTAAATTTTTTTTCTTAAGAGCGCAGAGAAATGTAAATTTTTTTCTTTTCAGTATATTTTTCCAAGAACTTACTGAGCTAGGAACAGAAGATTTTTTCAAAAACCAAAAAGATGTGAAAGTAAATAGCTTAGAAATAGTTTTTCAAGAACCAAACGTGGATTTTGAACGATTTTTTTTCAGGGATTAAAAGATTTGCGAACTTGGAGTTTTTTCAATAGTTTCTTTTGTGAGAACCAACAGTGCGTTGTGGTGAGAATTTTTCTCGTGATGCAATTCAAGCGTGGCTATTGTTTGAGCACTCCAGCATTTAAATGTGAATAAATCTTTTGTGTCTCGTTACCGTAATACTGGTATCGTAGTCCGACGTCAAGGAAGTGGACGGAAGAAAACAGCAACATCATCAGAAATGGTTCGAAAAGTTAAGCAGCGATTTGATCGATACCCGCGTCGCATTGGCCTTTCGGCTCGTGGCTCGTGAGCTGAACATATCGCAATATTCCATTCGGCAAATATTGAAAAATGAGCTCGGGGTAAATCCATTGAAATTCCAAAAAGTTCAAGAACTTACACCGCAACAGGAAAAAATAGACGTTTGGCCGAAAGTGGTGAACTGCCGAATTTGGGTTTCTCCGTCTCCGATGAGAAAACATTCTTTCTCGAGGAGTTTGTAAAAAAAAAAACAAAATTATCGTGTTTACTTGCCAAAGAGGTCGGCTGAAAGTGTGCACCTTCGGTTGGCCACCAAAACTCAAGCGCTCAAGCGATGGTGTGGGCCGCCATAACAGCCGATGATCGCTCTCCGCTCGTATTAATCGACCGTGGCATCAGAATAAATGCCGAATATTATCGCGAATCGGGCACGCAAACATTTTGGCCGCAGATCCTGCACATTCCAACAGGACTCAGCACCATCGCATTCAGCACGCGCCACCCAAGAATGGTTACAAAATTAGGTTCCTCGCTTCATTTCCAGCGCACAATGGCCATCAAAATCTACGGATACCAATCCGTTGGACTATTTTGTCTGGAGTATTTTGAAAAGCAAGGTTGGCACTAAAAAATACCAAAGTGTCGATGAACTCAAGCAAGTGCTTCGCCGGGAATGGGCCAAAATACCGCAGAACAACATTCGGGCAGCGTGAGACGGTTTCATTGAACGTTTGAAGGCCATAATTCGTGCCTAAGGTGACCAATTCGAACAAATCAAAAATTATTCTAAAATTTGATGCTATTTCCGACATATTTTGCTTTCATTCAATAAAATTAAAAAAAAAAAATAAAATTATGGTGTTTGATTTTGTTGCAGTTTTTTTATCTCACCCTGTATTTCCTCTGTAGCCATATTGTTGATGGTGTAAGAAATCAAGTGCTAAGTCAATGAAAAAGTCATAGCTGCGTAAATTTTTCAAATTCGAATAAAAATAATTTTTTTAATTTGTTTAAATTTAAGTAATGATTTAAAATTTAATGATAAATTCTTGAATAATATTTTATTTTTATTTATTCAAATATTCTTAAATATAACAAATCTATTAATAAAAATCCATTTTCATACCTTGGAAATAATAATGACTCTCATAGAAAAAATCTCTTTGAAAACGAAGGTGATAATTAGCTAAAACAGCAAAATAGCTGAAGGAGAAACAAATTTGCTATATAATCAATTCAATTGTTTTTTTTTTCACAAAACATTTCCACTATTTAATTTCACCGCACTGTTCTTCAAATGATAGCCGTGCTGACAGTGTAACCTTTTGATGGCGATGCCAATCAAATGTTAACAACTCAACACCTCGTTTCAAGTGCGAAGAAATAAAAGAAAAACTAAGAAAAAAAACCAAAACTATTGGCTAAATGTGTAAAGAAACTAATAACAAAGAGTGGAAAGCAAACAAATAGCCTCCACGAAAGAAAAAAAAAAAAAAACAAATTAAATAAAACAGCTTGATCTAAAAACTATGCCACCTAATTATTGCTTAAAAAGCAATCTATGATTTTTTTTGTGGTTTATTTAAGAAACATTTTTATGAGTTGCCAAACATCAGAACCTTTGAAGTTCAACTGAATGAAAGAAAAAATAAGAAGAAGTCTCCATCTTTTGATCTGTTGACTCCTTTAGAGATTCTTAATTGATTTAAAATGAATATAAATTTGTCTTTATGTCTGCTCGTTGATGAAATCACTTACGTCGAGGATGATTTTCATTAATGGCTTCTTTTTCTCCTAGTCTCGCATGGGTGCCGAAATGTCCAGATATGTTTTTTTTTTCTTCTGGGAATGGAATATGAATGAGATGGGAAACGTGCCTTGGCAAAAGCCTTTTTTAAATTATTCTAAAACTATTCAATTAATTGTCATTCGAAAAAGACCAAGTCGATTCGAATCGTAATCACCCCACATTCTGATGGACAAAAGCTAAAAATATATAAAACGATTCTTAAGATATGTAATATTGAGTAAAGATCTCAACGGGGTTTTTAAGATTTTTTTTTATACTTAGAATATGTTTAAGAGGTCATATGTGGATGGATGATATCTAAGAGTTATTCTATATCACGCATGGAATTTATTATGTACATAAAACTCATTTAAGTGATATTCTACCAATATAACCCACTATGCATAGAAGGCCCTCTACAGATAGAATAACCTTAAGTACGGCTTAGATTTGATTCTTCTTACTCGCGAGTAAAACTAGCTCGAAGAGCGAGAGTTTTATGAGAAGCTTACTCTGCATTCTTTTGTTTAATGTGAGAACTCTCGCGAATTACTCCTGTTTGAAATATTAGGGTGAGAGTCGAAATGCTCAAAATAGGGTAAAAGTTTACTCTAAGTGTGAAATCTAGTGGAAAAATATTTAGTATAGTAGGCTATTGCTGTTGGAGTGTCCAAAGCCAAGTAGAGGAAAACGGCAAAAACTCTTCAAAGTTTCTGGTTATGTTTCGTTTGTAGCTGTGGGTTGAGAAAATATAAACAAATATAACAACAGTATGACAAAAACTAAAAGAGCATAAAATCAGCAAAAGTAGAATGCGTTCGATTTCGTCCTGCCTTCTCTACAGATTCTTTGGATACCTTCTATCAATGAATAATCTAAGGGGTTTTATATCCATGGAAGACTTACCGATCTTAAAGAGACCTTATACTCTATAGATAGAATACCTTTTGCAGGTCCTAAGAGTTCTTTTATGGATAGAAGGCCTTTATCAGATATATTGTAAGGTTTGTTATTGGTAGAAGGCCATTTTATTTGTGAAGGCTCTTCTTAGGATACAAACCCATTAGAAAAACCTTTTATAGGTATAAATTCCGTTGAATATCTTAAATATGTCATCTTGGGACATAAGACTTACACCTTTGCATATAGTATATTTATTCGAGTTGTTATCAGTTTAAAGTATTCGGATGGCTTTTTCTGAGGTTTGAAGTGTTGTTGGCTCGGGGTAATTATTAGATGATTTGTTCTCAGTTCGAAAGTAATAAATTAGCTCTCTGGTCGGAAGAAATTGCGTAGTTTGGAGTAGGGTTGCAGAGTCTCAGAGCCCCGAGACTTTTTTATACCCTCAGTCATACTGCTACAGAGGGTATATATCATTTGATACGACCAAAATGTGCATCATCGAGGTAACGGTTTTATACCGTTGGTCCCTTTGGACCAAATCCGTTTCAGGACATTTGGAGTCGATCTAGCGATGTCCGTCCGTCTGTCTGTCTGGCTGGCTGGTGCGCACGATAACTATTGAAGGGAATATCCGATTTGATTCAAACTTGCTACATCGTAATATTATTGTCAAACTTAGATCGAGTTTGGAGATTGGCAATATCGGTCCACTCCTTCTTGTACCTTCCACACAAAATGTAAATATTTTCAAAGAAAATATTTCACCTCAGAAAAAAGATAATTTGATTTTGCTCCAATATTGCAAATCCTAATATTTCCATTCCAGTGCTAGGTCAGGTAGGAAAATGAACAATATCAGTCCACTCCATCAGTACCTCCCCCACACAGAGTAAACATTTTGAATAATTTCAACTCTCATATGTAAGCGTCCGATTGTCTTCAAATTACACCCATCACAATATTTTTATTAATCCAAGGTCTGCTGTAAAGATGGAATATATCGGTCTACTCCTTCTGGTAGCTGTCCCACCAAAAGATAGAAATTTCCAAAAAATACAGAAAGAAAAACAAAGGATAATCTGATTTTGCTCCAACTTTACAAATCCTAATATTTGCATCACTGATAAGTCAGGAGCGAAAGTGAACAATATCGGTCGCCTTGATCAGGTAATTCCCCCCAAAATGTCAACATTTTGAATAGTTATAACTCTTACAAAATGTGAAATAGCAGTCCGATTGTCTTCAAGTTACACACATCACAATATTTTATTTAAACCAAGGTTGGATGTGAAGATGGGATATATCGGTCCACTACTTCTGATACCTCCCCCACTAAGGGTCAACATTTTGAATATTCATGAAGCTAATAAAACACGAAATCAACATCCGATCCCATTCAGACTTGACACATCTCAATACTTCCATCAACACAAGATTCGTTTTAAAGATGGTAGAGATCGGACCATTCCTTCTGGTACCTCCCCCACAAAGGGTCAAAGTATTGAATAACTAGAACGATAATAAAATCCGAAATAAGAATCCGGTTGTCTTCATATTTCACACGTCCTATCATTTCTACTAACACAAGATATGCTGTGAAGTGAAGATGGGATATATCGGATGTGAAGATGGGATATATCGGTTCACTCCTTCTGGTATCTCCCACACATAAGGGTCAACATTTTGAACATCCATGAAGCTCATAAAACTCGAAATTAACATCTGATTCCATTCAGACTTTGTAAATCTCAATATTTCTATCAACACAAGGTATTTTATATAGATGGTAGAGATTGGACCATTCGTTCTGATACCTACCCACAAAGGGTCAACGTTTGTCATAACCAAAACGAGCTTAAAATCCGAAATAAGCATCCAGTTCTCCTCATATTTCACACATCCCAATTTTTATACTAATACAAGATCTGCTGTGAATATGGTATATATAATTCCACTTCTTCTGGTACCTCCCCCACAAAGGGTCAACATTTTGAATATTTATGAAGCTCATAAAAGATGAAGATGATATATCTATATATCTGCGAATATTTTTATCTGTTATCTTACTTTCTATCTTACTTTCGTAATCTAATAAGTTATTCCCGTAATTATTTTTTATGTTGCACAGTGTTATCATATAGGCATAATTGTTTCCTAAACATACCACTTATTTTCTCCAGAAATTTATAAAATATATATATTTTAGATAAGAAATTAAAAAACAGCAACCACCCTCATTTTTTTTTAATTGACATTTTTTGTATGGGGTCCTACCAACATTTTAGAGATAATTGTTACAAGATTGGGTCTTTCAATAGAGGGAAATCTAATCGCGAATTACTTTGTGGCCCAAAACCATGGACGATCCACATATCTATTGGTGGTATTTGACAACATGGAGCCGTACCACAAAACTAACGGGAATTAATTTCATTTTAAGTGAAATTCTGTTCATAACGGATATAAAAAAGAAATTCTATTCATATATGACTTTTCTGACGCCTTATAAAAATATTATACCTATTTGAATATATATAACAGACCTCAAATATATATATAAGACATTTTAGATGTCTGTGTTTGTGTCTGTGGTTAAGACCTGGAGCTTGGTTTGGAAGTGCATCTATGTTTCTACGAAAACTACTAAATCATACTAAATGATACTAAATTTGCTATTAGGTGAAGGAATTAGGCTGGAATCCCAAAATCTGTTATTTAGGTGTATTTGGTGTCTGTGATTAAGATGTGAGGGTGGTTTTGGAAATGCGTTCAATATTTGTACAAAAACTACTAAATGATACAAAATTTGATATGGGGAGAACGAATAAGGCTGAAATCCCGAAATTTGTTATTTAGGTCTCTGTTGGTGTCTGTGGTTGGGATAGAAAGGTGGTTTTGGAAATACATCCTTTAGTTTTACAAAAACTACTAAATGATACTGAGTTTGGTATTGGATAAAGGAGTAAGGCTGGAATCCCGAAATTTGTTAGTTAGGTATCTGTTGGTGTCTGTGGTTAAGATGTGCAGATGTCTTCTAATATAGGAATATGTTAGTAAAAAAACCGGTAAGCAAAGGCTACAGTCGAGCGGGGCCGACAGTTGAATTCCCTACAACACTATAATAAACGATACGATACAGCAAAAGATTGACATTTATTATTGGTGTTTGACTGAAACGCATCTATATGAGATACAAACATTTGACTATATTCTTCAACGAAATCAGCGGTAACGAAATAGTCAGAAGTGCGTCTTTCCTGTATTTGTGAATTCTCCAAAAAGTCACCGGAATGGGCATTTTCGTATTTTGTCTACAAAAGTTGGCAAACTATTTCACACATTGAATATTTTTGGATGGCCATCCAAAACTGCTTGGCTTTTGCAATGTCCGGTAACCATCATTCAAATGTGCCTGAGGATAGGGCGATAATTACGACCTGCTAACAATTTTGCAGTTTTTTGGTCAATTTCAACCCCTAAATATATGGCGACCATTTCCAAAAAGAGTAGGCTTCTATTCTGACCCTCATCTTATCCCCATGCAAAATTTCGTAAGGATCGGGTCATAAATGCGATCTGTATATAATATCCTGATATCCTAACTACTTAGTTTTGTTAGCTGTAGAAATATTACCAAATGTTTAATTCAAAATGAAAATATGCCAAAAATGTGACAAAATTGAAAAAATATAAGAAAATGTTACAAAACCAATATTTTCATCTTTAGGGAGATATTTTTATGTGATTTTTTAGACGTTTTTTCCTGCCAAGAGGCCATTCTGAATTAATGAGAACTGTCGAAATCAGTTCAGCCGTTCTCGATATATAAGAGATCTTTCAAGCATTTCTTCTTTGATAGACATATATATCGCCCATATTTTGCTATATATCCGATTTGTTGGATGTTAAACTCAATGTAAAGATCAGAAGTAACCTTGTCATGGCTTTGTGATTTCGCCGGGATTTAAAATATTCGCGGTTTAATGAAAAATTTTGAATTTTTTTAACACAAAAGATATGGTCTATTTTACCCGCTAAATATTATCCGATTTGTAGGTTTCTTCCCCGCCCTAAGCTCTAGCTACATATGAAATTCCGCTTCGATTGGTCTATAATTGCGACCTGTACATCTACTGCAACCCCTAAACTGTATAGCTACTGCAACCCCTAAACATTTCAACCCCTAAACATTTGCCGATCATCTCCAAAAGAAATAGGCTTCTATTCTGACCCTAACCCCACCTCCATTTTAAATTTCGTGAAGATCGGACCATAATTGCGACCTGTAGAGTGATTACAAATTAACATGGACAGACGGGCAGACGGACGGACGGACATACATAGCTAGATCGACTCAGCTCGGCGAGCTAGGAAGATCCATATATACTTTCCTATATGGGAAATCAATATTTCGAGGTGTTACATAAATTCTGGCCCAATCAAACTTATAATAATGTTGTAGGGTATAATGAATAACGGTGGTGTGTGGGGGGGGGGAGGTGGTGGAGTTGTCAAACTGAGAGAAAAACTAAATACTATTTTCGTTCCCATTGTCAACATTTAAAAGTTTGCACTAATGACGTTTTTAATTGAATGTAGCAACTTTTTCTTAAACACTTTGTTGCATTTTTTTTTCCTCAAAATAGTTTCTCGATGCTTTTGCTCTTGTTGTTGTTGTTGATCATTCATTCATCATTTTTAATCAATTTCATTTATAAACCAATTTCATTCAATTCACATAGTTTTAGCTTTTTTCGCAAATAAATGATATCATTTCTTTGGTTGGCAGGCAGTCAGCCGTCGTTTGTATTGTTGTTTGTCATCGTCGTTAGCAACAACATCATTGGCAGCAGTTGTAGCGGGAGCATCGGCGCTGTCACAAAAGTGTGTGGCATCTTTCATTCATTTAACACCCATCGATCCCAACGCCCGCAAGCTAGCCAGCCATCCATCCATCCGTCGGTTCATTCATTTATTTTAGTTTTCATTTATCATACCTCATCACTCTTTTCTCTCCCTCCCTATCTCTCTCCCTCTTTCTCTCTCTCGCAGTTCTCATTTCTATGTCTTTGGGACATTCAGTTGGTGAGCCGAGAAGATTGCATTAAGGTCGGCAATTTTATTGCTGATCAAATTGTTGCTGCTGAATCTGCCTTAGTTTTTTATTTAATGAAAATTTGTTTATTTTCTAGGAATTCTGTACTTCATTTTTTTATTGTTGCTGCTGTTGTGGTCTTTATATCTTTTGCAACAGGAAATACAATAAAATTTTATATTTGTGTTTTGTTTTTTAATTGTTATTAAATGTTGATGGAGAGATGGTGTTTTTTTTTGTTTTATTTATTTATTTTATTATTCATTGAGCGCCAACCGGCAACTGGCGAACAAGATGTTAGAAATTATGCAAGTGACAATGATGGATGCAAGAAAGGAAAAACCCGAAAAGCAGATCACTTGCTAGTCATACATTTTTAAAATAGATGATGAATTAATCGAATTTTTCACAACTTGTAAAATTTTTGTAAGGAAACCGTTTTTCACCAGGAATTTGGTTTCCGTTGTCTTATGGTGTGCAAATTGGTTTTCTAAAGAGGAAGTAATTTGTAGTTAATATTTTTGAATGCAACAAATCATCGATTGTTGAAAGTCATAAATCTCGTAAATTCGATAGGAGTTTCCGATTTGGATTTACCATTTCACATAGCAACGTTTTCAGCAAAATGTTATATTGTTGAAAGATGGACAATATCCTGCCACATCTTTTGATGAAAGCTCTATATATTGCTCTGCGGTATTTTGGCCCATTCCCGGCAAAGTGCTTGCTTGAGGTGATCGACACTTTGGTGTTTTTTAGTGCCAACCTTGCTTTCCAAAATAATTTAGACATAATATCCAACGGATTGGTATCCGGAGATTTTGGTGACCATTATGCGATGGAAATGAAGTGAGGAACCTCATTTTGTAACTATTCTTGGGTGGCGCGTGCTGAGTGCGATGATGCTGAGTCCTGTAGGAATGTCCATGGTCTGGCTTGAATATTTTCTAATCGGAGACGAAGAAAACCAAATTCGGAAGTTCACCATTTTCGGCCAAGCGAAGCAACTCTTTAGCTCTTTTAAGTCTATTTTCTTTATATTGCGGTTCTTGCACTTTTTAGAATTTTAATGGCTTTACTCCGAGCTCATTTTTCAATATTTGCCGAATGGAATATTGCTATGTTCAGCTCACGAGCCATTTTTCGGCCACTGCAACACGGGGTTCGATCAAGTCGCTTCTTTACTTTTCGAACCATTTCTGCTAATGTTGCCGTTTTTTTCCGTCCACTTCCCTGACGTCGGGCTACGCTACCAGTATCACGGTAACGAGCGATGATAGGAGACACAAAAGATTTATTCACATTTAAATGCTGCAGTGCTCTAACGATAGGAACTTGTGGTTTTCCCGCTAAATTTAAAGAAGTTACACTATCACGCTGGAATTCCATCACGAATAATTTTTTTCTGGAAAATTCCTACCAAAATGCTTTTGTACGCTTGTAAACAATATAACGAGCTGTCACTGGAATAATTTTAACAGCTGTCGGATGGGTGGCTTAGAAATGACAACAGTCTGAAGTTGGTTGCAGTTGATTCATCTCACCCTGTATTTCATCTTCACGCCTGATCTTTTGTTAATAGAAATATTAGAATGAGCCGAGTTTGAAAATAATCAGATGCTCGTTTCGCGCATTATGAGCCTTTATAGATATTCAAAATTTTCAAAATTTATGTGGGAGGTACCAAAAGCAGTGGATCGATATCTTCCTCTTTTATGCAAAATCTTGTGTTGGTAGAAATATTGGCATGTGTTTGGCATTTGAGGGAATCTGATGCTTGTTTTGCTTTTTTCAATATTTTGACTCTTTTTTGGGAGGGGCATGACATAGTGGGTCGTTATCGTCAATTTTCGCTCCTAACGTAGCACTGATACAAAGATTGTTATTTGCAAAATTTGCACAAAATTGAATGATCCTGAATGGTAAATTATTTTCTGTAAAATTTTTAATTTTTTGTGGGGGACGTATCGGAAGGAGTGGACCGATTTGACCATCTTTGAACTCGATCTATGTTTGACATTGATATTACGATGTACAATGTTTGAATAAAATCGGATACTCCCTTCGAGAGTTATCGTGGGCGCCAATCACACAGACAGACGGATGGGCAATTCAAATTTCCTGAAACGGTTTTGGCCCGTAGAGACCTAGAGTCGAAAACCGTAATTTCAGTGTATAAAAGGGTATTTTACCACTACCATATTTTCCTATAGAATCTGAATCTCTGTGTTTCGAAAATGGTGTTATTTTCCACGAATTTCTTTTAGTATCCTTGGTATAAATGTTCGCAAATTCCTGAGGCCTAAATTCATTTTAAAGCCCTCCAATACCAAAATTCCTTTAATTTTCATAATATGTTTTCACACATTTTTATAGCTTTAAAAATCAAATTCAATACCGCACACATATGTGTGAGTATGTATGTATGTATGTACTCACACATGTATCCAAGGTCTTGTCATTGCCAACTGTTTAATTGCCTCCTTAAATGTGTGATGCAATAACCGTAAATTGGCATCTTGTCGCTTTTTTATGTCTGCCAATTAATTTGGACACCGAAAAATACGAATAAAATTAATAAAAATGACGCCATCAGACAGAGGGACGGACGGTCGGATGGACTGACCACCGGTTGTTACAAATATCACCAAAAATACATAGCTCACGTTTGTTATGCGGCACCCAAGGAAAACGACACACATTGAATATAGGAGTGAAAGATAATGGGGAAAAGTCACATGCAAAAGTGGGAAAAGTGCAAAAAGAAAAAGGAAAATAAAAGAAAGTGAAAAAGCAAAACAAAATCGAAAACTGTAAAACAATTTCAACAATTTGATATTGTCAAGGCAGTGACAGGCCGCTGCTGTCCGCAAATTGAAAAGTGTTGATGTTCATTGTCATTTTTAACGCGATGACGACTGAGGTGTGTAGCGCGATGATCCGAAAATAAAACGCCAACGAAAAACATTAAAACACTGGCATTTCTTCTTCATCAAAGTTTCATTAATGATGATTTGTGACTATTTCAGGCGAGAGAAGAGAAAAGAGCAGAAAATAAATAAAATTTCGGTAGACATATCTGTCACAGAATCTATTTTTGATTAAAACAGTTGCCATTTAATATTTATTTTATTTTTTAAATTTCGTTTGTTTGTCAATCTATTTATTGCCAATAATAAAAATGAAATTGCTATTGTTATTATGATGGATTGTCCATTAGGCAAAGCATTTTGGAAATGTTTTTCAATCAATATTACTCAATTAAATTGACAAACCAAAAAGTGGACCTTTCCGTACGTGTATGTCTGTCTCTTCAATTATTGGAAATTTTTAAATTTTGTCTTGAATCTTGGCATGCATATGTATTTAATGGTGGCCATTAGAAATTGGAACAGGACTGATGATATTTATTCATAGCGAAGATGTTATCTACCGCATAGTAACATAACTTTTGAAGTTCTAAATTTCAAACGTGATGTCATTTCCATGTTTCGAAGAAATTATGCCCTCACCTAAGCCGCAAAAGAGGCTATCATAAGATATGATGGCACATCGTATTATATTGTACTAGACTAAGGTTAGATATTAAAATGAACTACATTGGCCAATTACGTTATATCGCAAACGGATCGAAAATCTCACGAAATGCCACAATTCTCCACAATTTCTACCAAGATAGCAATATGTTTTGGGTTTTTTCTACGTTTAGTATTTCGACCTATAATTTCCATTAAATATAGCGATACTAAAAAAAGTCCGCTACTAATTATACCCTCAGCCATATGGATAGACATACATATCATTTGATACTGTCAAAACGCGTCTCATCGAAATAACCGTTTTAGGACTTAGGTATCTTTGGAACAAATCTGTTGCAGGACATTTGGAGTCGATCTAGCGATGTCCGTCCGTCCGTCTGTCCGGCTGGCTGGTGCGCACGATAACTCTCGAAGGGAGTATTCGATTTGGTCTAAACTTGATACATCGTAATATTTTTGTCAAACTTAGATCGAGTTCGGACGTGGGCAATATCGGTCCACTGCTTCTGGTACCTCCTCCACAAAATGTCAAAATTTTCAAAAAAATATATTTTTAGCACAGAAAGAGAAACAGTAATCCGTTTTTGCTCCAACTTTGCAAATGCTAATATTTGCGTTAGTTCTAGATTAGGTGCATAAATGGACAATATCGGTATACTCCATCAAGTACCTCCCCCACAAAGGGTCAAAATTTTGAATAATTACAATTCTTAAAAAAGGTGATGGAGGTGTCCGATTGTCTTAAAATTTCACACATCCCAATATTTTTATAAGCACAAGATCTGGTGTTAAAATGGAATATATCGGTACACTCCTTCTGGTACCTCCCCCCCTAAAAGGTCGAAATTTGGTATATCCATTAAGCTCATAAAACGGGAAATTACCATACGATTCCATTCAAGACTTGGTACATCTCAATATTTCCATCAACACTAGATCTGTTATAAAGATGATAATCATCGGGCCATTCCTTCTGGCACCACCCCCACAAGGGGTCAAAGTTTTGTATAACCAAAACGTTTATAAAATCCGAAATAAGCATCAGGTTCTCCTTATATTTCACACATCCCATTATTTCCACTAACAAGAGAGCGGATATATCGGTCCACTCCTTCTGGTACCCCCCAACAAGGCTCAAAATTTTGAATATCCATGAAGCTCATAAAAAGCGAAATTAACATCCGATTTCATTCAAGACTTGGCACATCTCAATATTTCCATCAACACAAGATCCGTTATAGAAATGGTAGAGATCGGACCATTTCTTTTGCTACCTGTCCAACACTCAACACTCTTCAAATTTCACACATACAAACGTTTTTGCTAATACAATATCTGTTGTGCAAATGATATATATCTGTGAACCCCCTGGTACCTCACTCATAAATACTTTTATCTGTCAAATGGAATGGAAAATATTTACCCACTTCTTCGAAATCTACGCCATAGAGGGTCAACAATTTGAATTATCATAAAAAGTCAAAATATATTTAAATCATCGAACTTTGGCTGAGAGTATACATTTGTCGGCAAAACCGACTGATACTTTTTAACTTTTTTAATAATTTTTAAGTATCTTAATCCTGCCAAAATATTTATTTAGGCCACAATTTTTTTGGAGGCCCCAATTTTTAATGTTTTTTCCTATGGATATTTAGATATATATATTTTTTTAAGTTTTTAGAGGTCATAATCGCAGATTTTACAAAAAATATATTTTTTTAAATATATTTTGAATAATGATTTTTTTTTATTTTTTAGAAACCATAACCGCAATCTTTTAAGAATACATTTAATAATCGTTGATATCTAAATACATTTTTAGAGAATTTTTTAAAATATTTTTTCAAATGTTGAATTTGAAGGTTAAAATCTTGGATTTAAAATATTAATGTCGCAATGTTTTTAACACTTTCTAAATGTCAAATTTATGGATTGAAAAATTCGAGGCAATAATCGTGTAATTAAAGATTTTAATAAAACTGATTAAAACACAATCCTCATTTAATTTTTAATGTCTTAAATTACATAATTTTGAAGGCCTCTGTAATGGATTTATTTAAAAGTAATTTTACACGTCACATTTATGATTTTTTCAATTTAATTTCCTCAAAGGCAAGATAGTTTTTTTTTAATTGTTTACCTTTTTTTTAGAAAAATATCTTTTCAAAGGCCAAAAATCGTGGAGGCCATAATAATGGATTTTCTAAATATATTTAGAGACCATAGCCATGGAGTTTAAAAAAATCTTGTTTTTATTTCATTCATAATTTCCATTTTTTTTAAATTTTTTTAAAATTTCCTTAAATTATTCTTTTTTTTCATTTTAAAATGTCATAATTTCTTTTTTGGGAAAAAAAATTGCATTCGCTCAGTATTTTGTTTTTTTTTTTATTTATTTATTTTGAATTAATCTATAATTCCAATGAAAAGTGAGGGAATGAAGTAGCATTTCAATCGACACATGAAATTATTCCATTAAATCATATTTTTAACAAAATATTTGTAAGGGCCCGAAATTCCCAAAATGACACGTTCTTAAATTTATAAATTGGAAATCCCCAAAAAGTGGGGGGACATTTTTAAATTTCTCCTTAAATAAGTTTTATTCAGACATTTTCCAATGCATTATTCACATCTAGATTTGCTGGAAATTACTTCAACAAATTGTTGCATATAATATTATTTTGCAGATCATCCGAAATAAATTTCAAATGACTCGAATATGGAGAATGCTTTAAATATATATTTCTATTAGTGAACTTGGCACCATTTCAAAAAATTAATTTTGTTGCCTGCGATAATACCAACTACCACCTAATAATATATTTACTATTAGCTGCTATATTAGAATCACACAATAGAAAAATATATATTCACTTGGGTTAATGATTGGCCATAAATTGTCATGAGCCTTGTGATGCGGTGTCTGTGTGTTTTGTCTTCTTCTCAAAAATCTTTTGATCAACGGAAATTGGCAGACATCTCTGTTTTGTTTTGACACACTTCTTCGTGCCGGTAAATTTGAAATGAAAACAAATATTTCACACAGATTGTCAGAACTATTTAACAAGCATTCATTATTAGTTTTTAAATAGTCGAAATATATTTGCAAAACCCAAACATTTTTGAAATATATTTGATATAGATCTAGAAACAAAAAAGAAAGAAAAGAAGCAGATGCAGAAAACGTATTCGGTCAGTCGCCTTTGTGACTAATTTTTTGAAAATTTTTGGGTGACAGGAAATAATGGTATTAATATTTTTGTGAAATTTATCATCACATGGGGGGCCAATGCGTATTATGTAAGTAAAGGCAAAATCAAATTGCATTTTAAGGTGGGTTGTCAAAGGGTTAATTCAAGAAAAAAATCGTAAAGAGACACAATTTTTAGAAAACAGCTGTGATCCTTGGATCCTCAAATTATGTCCCACCCAGAGTTAACCTAGATAGGCAATTCCTAAATTAGGCACAATTCCTAAATTACGGGTAATAATTTGATTTTGAATTTGTTCTTGAATACATTTATATGAATTCTACAAATACATATGTACAAACACATGTTTCTAAGGTATTTCCAATGTCAGATGTTTAATTGGCTGCTCAAATATGATGCAATATCATAAATTTGGCAGTTTGTCACTTTCTTGGGATGTGCCACTTAATTTAAACATTTAAATGCAAATAAGACTAATTAAAAATTATCAATTAATTTGCCGACAGATATATACCCTCAGCATACAAAAGACTATAAATGTATACAGGGTGAGATGAAAAAACTGCAACAAACTTCAGACCACTGTTATTTCTAAGCCACTCGTCCGACAGCTGTTAAAATTATTCCAGTGACAGCTCATTATTTTGTTTACAAGCGTACAAAAGCATTTTGGTGAGAATTTTCCAAAAAAAAAAGTTATTCGTGATGGAATTCAAGCGTGATAGTGTGATTTCTTTATATTTGGCTGGAAAACTACAAGTGGCTATCGTTAGAGCACTCCAGCATTTAAATGTGAATAAATCTTTTGTGTCTCGTACCATCGCTCGTTACCGTGATACAGGTAGCGTAGCCCGACGTCAAGGAAGTGGGCGGAAGGAAACAGCAACATCAGCAGGAATGGTTCGAAAAGTAAAGAAGCAACTTGATCGAAAGCCACGTCGCATTGGTCGAAAAATGGCTTGTGAGCTGAACATTTCGCAATATTCCATTCGGCAAATATTGAAAAAGAGCTCGGTTTAAAGCCATTAACATTTCAAAAAGTGCAAGAACTTGCACCGCAAAAAAAAGAAAATAGACTAAAAAAAGCTAAAGAGTTGCTTCGCTAGCCAAAAGTGGTGAACTGCCGAATTTGGTTTTCTCTGTCTCCGATGAGAAAACATTCGTTGTCCAGCAGTTTGTAAACAAACAAAATTATCGTATTTACCTGCTAAAGAGCTCAGCTGAAAATGTGTTCGGCCACCAGAACTCAAGCGCCGGCCATGGTGATGTTGTGGGCCGCCATAACATCCGATGATCGCTCTTCGCTCGTATTAATCGACCGTGGCATCAGAATAAATGCCGAATTTAAATCTGGAGGGTGGGCGAAAATAATCCGGAGGGTGTATTAGAACCTTGGACAAGCAAACATTTTGGCCGCAGACATTTGACATTCCAACAGGACTCAGCATCATCGCACTCAGCACGCACCACCCAAGAATGGTTACAAAATGAGGTTCCTCGCTTCATTTCCAGCGCAAAATGGCCACCAAAATCTCCGGATAACAATCCGTTGGACTACTGTGTCTGGAGTATTTTGAAAAACAAGGTTGGCACTAAAATATACCAAAGTGTCGATCACCTCAAGCAAGCGCTTCGTCGGGAATGGGCCAAAATACAGCAGAACAATATTCGGGCAGCGTGTGACGGTATCATTGGCCGTTTGAAGGCCATAATTCGTGGCAAATTTGACCGATTCGAACAAATCTAAACTTATTCTAAAATTTGTTGCTTTTCCGACATTTTTTGCTTTCATTCGATAAAATTTAGAAAAAAATGTAAAAATTATGATGTTTGACTTTGTTGCCCTTTTTTATCTCGCCCTGTAGTGTAAGTTTTGTGTAAGAGTGAAAACATGTGTTATTAGCAGATTTGTTTTTGTACTAGCAAACCGGATTTGATGTTTCTGTGAATTGTAATGGGGTAGGGAGGTTATCCCGTACAAAATCTTTAAAGAGAAAATCACCAAAATGCAGAGGTGTGATAAAAAAGTGAAAAATTGTTCGGTAAGATTTTTTTTGCTCCACTTTAAAATGAGAGAAACATAATCTCTGCTGTTCGAGTAACATCGAAAGAAAGAGTATGCTCGCTTTTTTCTACTCCCAGTTTTACTCTTTGCTCGAATTCGATCGTATTTTGTCCAAAGGGACGTAGGGTTAGACGCTTATTTCGATAAGCACTACTTGCACCGTATCAAATGATTTGCACCCTCTGAGAGTACCAGCGGTAATAGTATTTGAGAAATGATTTTATTTTTTTCCCGAAATTAGAACAGTGTTGGCTTTGTTTGTTCGGGATACCATAGTTTTTTGTTGTTGCAAAATGGTCAGACTTAATCCCTTTATTGTCCCTTTAAAGAAATTTAAAAAAATGACTTGGCTGTTCGAGGCTTTTCTCGCCAACACCTTAACATATTGTGACCTTATATTTTGGCTACCTTAGCTACGGCTACGTCAATGGAGTTTCTAATCGATTAATTTCCGAAGGCCCAAGATTTGTGGATACATCATTTTACATTATTATTATGCAGGACATTATTATTATACGACATTATTTACTATGCAGGAAAACTTTGGCAGATGTATACTTTCCGTATTACTGGTAATGACAACCACATACTCACTACATTACCAGTAACTAATTGATAAAATATTGAGTTACTTTTATAACATTTACAAGGCAAACCAACTTGATTTTTCCGTATCTAAAATAATTGAGGGGTTAGGATGCCGTTTTGTAAGGAGTTACTGATGCCAAATTTAGTTAATAAACCCATTATTTGGTAATGAGATTTTTTGCTGGCTTTTTATACCCTACACCACATAGTGGTAAGGGTATCATGTCTTTGTGCATTTGTTTGTAACATGGAGAAGGAAGCGAGATAGACCCATAGTTACTTTTGAGGATCTCCATAGAATCACTTTCTGAGTTGATTGATGCATGCCCGTCCGTCTGTCCGTTTGTTCATGTATTCTTGTGAACAAAATGCAGGTCTCATTTATTATGCGATTGAGATGAAATTTTCCAAACATCATTTGTTTGGCCCAAGGACGAACCCTATTGAAATCGGAGATAATCGGTAAAACATTAGATATAGCTCCCATATATATCTTCGTCCGATTTGCCTTTTATTGTGCACCAAACGTGTAATATCAGCCCGAATATTATGGAATTTTGCACATACAACCAAATTAGGCCTGAAAATAAGTATGCCAAATTTGATCGAAATCGGTTCAGATATAGCTATAGCTCCCATATATATTGTTCATCCGATTTGTTATTTTTGTCATCCGCAGCCGTAATATGCACTCTGTAACAACAATATTTGGGGAAATATATCAAATGCAGCTCAGAAATACCTTTGCTACATTTTATCGAGATCGGTTCAGATTTGGATATAGCTCCCATATATAACTTCGTCCGATTTACTCTTTATTGTACATCAAACGTCTAATATTTGCCCAAATGGTATGGAATTTGGCACATGCGACCGAATTGAGTCTAGAAGCTAAAATGTCAAATTTGGTGAAGATCGGTTCAGATATAGCTATAGCTCCCATATATATTGTTCATCCGATTTTTTGTATGTGTTACCCACAGCCGTAATATGCACTCCGTAACAACGATATTCAGGGAAATATATCAAATACAGCTCAGAAATGTCTTTGCTAAATTTAATCGAGATCGGTTCCGATTTGGATAAAGCTCCCATATATATCTTTATCCGATTTCAAATTAATTGTGCACCAAATGTGCAATATAAATCCGAATTTAAAAAATACAAATGCTTCGGCATATTTAGTCCTTTGAACTTTAAATTATAATTATAATCATAGCGTGTATGATTGAATTCTCCCATAAAAACGTTTAATTGTTATGTTGAGCTCTACTAAATTGAGTATCATAAAGTCGGCCCCGCCTGACTTTAGGACTTTCTTTACTGGTTTAGTTTTATATTCTGAAGGTTTATACACTAAAACCAAAACCCACTGGCAACTGCATATTACCTTAAAATTTTGAATTAAAATTTATTATCTAAATAATAATTCTGCATCAATTTTTTCGGAAACTAAATAATAATTGAAAGACCATGGCATCATCAATTAACAGAATAGATTTTAGTTTTGTGTTCAGTTCCTAAAAATGTCATAAAATATATTTATTTTTTCTGTTGTTTGTTTTTCCCCGTTAATGAATTTATGGACAATTTCATTTAATTCTGCTGCCTTGCTGCTATTTTTTTTTTCAAAACACAAAACTCGTACAACAGACTTTTAATTGAACCAAATTATTGGCAAATTTTGAAAACTATTATTTGTTCATGAATCGAATCGGTTGGGGGATGTTGGCTGGCTGGCTGGTTGGCTTGTTGGCCTTTTGGCAAATTATGAATGTTGTAAATATTGAAATAAAGAAATCATAACCATTAAAACTAAAGGCATACACATCTGCTAACCCAATAAGGACTGTTGCGGAATAAACAACATGTTAATAACTGTGTTGTGAAATTTCGAAATGCGAATGTAAATGTCTTCATTTTGACATTATTTAATAATCTTCAAAGCCCTCAGAGCCCTCTTTCCCTGGACTGCCTCTACATCATCAAATGAAAAATAGTAGACATGTTTGATCGTCAAAATTGTGGGTGTCATGGAATAGTTTTGTGGATTTTAATATGCTGCCTGCAAAGATGTTGTATCTTGTGTGGTGTGAAATTCCAAACAAAAGAAAGGAAAAAAACTCCGGTTGTTTTTTTTTTATTTTTTGCTTGCGATTGCAAACATTCGACATTCACTGTAAATGTTTGCATTTATGCCTCGGTCCGGTCGGGGTAGAGAACATGGTCCGAAATGCAAAATCATAACAACTTGTGGGGCACATGGTCCACATGTGTTCTACTTGTTTTACCCCAAATTATACGTTTCCCTCTTCTCCACCATCCAGCCACCCACATACGCACACACACACACACACACTTTTTCCCATTGCAAACTATGAAAGCGATGTTTTTTATGTTTTTCGTGTGGCGATGTTATTGTTGCACGCTTGGAAATTTTCTAGTTTCGTCCAACGGTGGCGGTGGTGGTTTTCCATTTATTTCAATATTCAGCTTGTCCGACTGCCATACATTTTCCATATCTGATGTTCCGCTGTGAGATGTGAATGTTCCGCTGTAGTTCCAGATACATTCGTACGCATTCCTATGGCTGATTGTGGTTGTGATTTGGTTTTGCTTTGCAATTGTAAGGCAAAAGGCGGAGAAAAATAAACTTGGAACAGCCAACACAATGTTGGAGTAAACAGATTTTTCATTTGTTCTGTGTTTTTGCATTCGAGTGTTAGTTTGGTTTATGAGATGTTTAGAAAAATGGTACATTTATCACAGGCTAACAGATTTTTCGGATGAGGTACGGGGCCTGTCCGGGGCAATTTTTGCCAATTTTTTTGCACTGATGTATCTCTAATTTTTAAAAGAAATTCAAATGAAATCCTAAGATGTCTTTTAAGGGAAAATTTCCAGGTCTCCATCCGATAGGAGATCAATAAACTTGTGAGAAGATCTAGAGATAGTCTATAAGATCGGTTTTCGATTAGAAGATCTACCGATCTTGATATCATTTCTTAGATGATTTTAAGATGATCTGAAGAGTATATGTACAAATTTTATACGAAGATCTACACGTATTCGTTGAGAAAATCTTCGGATCTTCTGTAAGAATCTTCGCAGACCTCTGAAAAAAGTTGTAAGGGAAGATCTACTGATTACAGATCTTCTACTAGAAGATCTATGGATTTTCTAAAAAAAAAACGATCTATCTTCAGACGTTCTAAGAGAAGATCAACAGATCTTCTAAGAGAAGATCTGCAGATGTTCTCTTCTGAGAGAAGGTTACCGATCTTCTGAAAAGAGATCTAAAGATCCTCTGGAGAAAAACTACAGATCTTCTAAGAGAAGATATACAGATCTTCTATGAGGAGATCTGTTGATATACTGAACTTCTATGAGAAGATCTACAGATCTGCTATGAGAAGATCCACAGATCTTCTATGAGAAGATCCACAGATCTTGTATGAGAAGATCTACAGATCTTCTTTGAGAAGATCTACATATTTTCTATGAGGGGATCTACTGATCTTCTGAGAGAAGATCTACCGATCTTCTATGAGAAGATCCACAGATCTTCTATGAGAAGGCCTACAGATCTTCTATGAGAAGATCTACTGATCTTCTAAGAAAAGATCTACAGATTTTCAGATAGGAGATCTACAGATCTTCTGAGAGAAGATCTACTGATCTTCTACGAGAAGATCTACAAATCTCCCATGAAAAGATCTACAGATCTTCCATGAGAAGATCTACAGATCTTCTTTGAGAAGATCTACAGAACTTCTATGAGAAGATCTACTGATCTTCTGAGAGAAGATCTACCGATCTTCTGAGAGAAAATCTACTTATCTTCTGAGAGAAGATCTGCTGATCTTCTGAGCGAAGATCTACTGATCTTCTATGAGAAGATCTACTGATCTTCTACGATAATATATACTGATCTTCTATGAGAAGATCTACATATCTTCTATGAGAAGATCCACAGATTTTCTAAGAGAAGATCTATAGATTATCTAGGAGAAGATCTATAGATTTTCTAAGAGAAGATCTACAGATCTTCTGAGAGATCTTCTATGAGAAGATCTACAGGTCTTCTATGAGAAGATCTACAGATCTTCTATGAGAAGATCTACAGATCTTCTATGAGAAGATCTACAGATCTTCTATGAGAAGATCTACAGATCTTCTATGAGAAGATCTACAGATCTTCTATGAGAAGATCTACAGGTCTTCTATGAGAAGATCTACAGGTCTTCTAAGAGAAGATCTACATATCTTCTAAGAGAAGATCTGTAGATTATCTAGGAGAAGATCTATAGATTTTCTAAGAGAAGATCTACAGATCTTCTATGAGAAGATCTACAGATCTTCTATGAGAAGATCTACAGATCTTCTATGAGAAGATCTACAGATCTTCTATGAGAAGATCTACAGATCTTCTAAGAAAAGATCTACAGATCTTCTAAGAAGAGATCTACAGATTTTCAGATAGGAGATCTACTGATCTGCTGAGAAAAGATTACAGATCTTCTGAGAGAAGATCTGTAGATCTTCTGTGGAAGATCCACAGATCTTCTGAGAGAAGATCTACTGATCTTCTGAGAGAAGATCTACTGATCTTCTGTGATAAATGTACCATTTTTCTTCTATGAGAAGATCTACAGGTCTTCTATGAGAAGATCTACAGATCTTCTATGAGAAGATCTCCAGATCTTCTTTGAGAAGATCTACTGATCTTCTGAGGGAATTATTTTGAGAGAAGATTTTCAGATCTTCTCAGATAAGATCTAGAAGTCTTTTCAGACAAAAACCAAGCCATCGTTAGTTGAGAGATCTGCATATCTTTTTAGACAATTTTTGTCATAGGAGAAAGTCCCTAGACAAGAAACGAGGCAACTGATGAAGATTTGTGGCTCATTCCGAAACTATAGTATTCCCTGTCTTACGACCTGGTAAACATTACTGTCTTTCTTCACTAATTCTCTATTGCTTTTTTGGATCTTGCGACAATGTTGGTGGCTTAAGAATCGAATTTGTGTGAAAAAATCCTAAGTTCTGGTAGATTACCTAACTACATTTTGGGAGGAGGACATTGTATTGGGCTACTCATTTGTGATCTTACATTAACCTGTGTGAATACCGTTCCAGGCTTGTCTTATTGGATGTATATTCAATCTCTCTATTTCAAGCTATCACAATGCTTTTGGGAAGCACCCCGATTCGCTCAACGAAACTTGGGTTTTATTGTTCCGGAATTCGTCGTGCGACCGGCATTTATACATATTTTATTAATACACATATATTGATTATAATATAAATGAATTTAAAAATTAAAATAAATTACAAACCAACATTGAAAGCTATGCATTATATTTAATATTTTTTTAATTCAATTGAAATAATCGCACGCCTCAATTTTTAAACGGACAGACATGTTTTTGATTTATTTAAAACAATTACGCTGTCGATAAGGTTGCCATTAATTTGTTAATGATTTTTTAATGACAATCATTTAGAAAAACTGACAAATCTACATAAATCTTGGCAAAACGACGACACACTTGGTGGCGGCTATGATTCAATTGTTGCAATTAATCAAAATTTCATTTCACACCTCTACAAGTTGCGCTTCGAGTGTTTTCAGAAATTAATAAAAAAATATAATAAATTATTGAAAAATATTTGTAAATGTTTGTAATGACAGAAATTGATATATCAAATCGCCGATGAAAGTCATAATAATAGCATGTCAACAAATCAAAATTAAGGTAAGGAAGGGGGAGGGTAAAATTTGTTCTCTTCAATTTGAATTATTTAAAATGAAAATCGTTTAAATTGGCATGGAATAGGTAAACTATTAATTCATAACAAGGAAAAAAGCTGTAAGTTCGGCCGGGTCGATCTTTGAATACCCTCCACCATTTGTTACAAATTTGGCAATTTTCAAAAAAATAAAATCCGTTAAAACTTCTGTTAAAATCTAAAAAAAATACCGAATTTTGCCGTATATTAGGGTCTATACGACGATGTGGTCCTGCAGAGGCAACTTTTGTCATAAGCTATTACAATATTCAAATGCGAAACTTGAAAAAAATGTTTATAATGTAGCTAAAATCATTAAAATACCGAATATAGGGAGGTACCATGGGGGTTATAAAACGTGGACCTGCACAGACAATTTTCTGGCATAGGCTGTAGTATCCCTTACGAACTTCAAATGCGAAATTTGAAACAAACAAATCTGGTAAATAATATCGCTAAAATCCTCAAAATACCGCATATAGGGAGGTACCGTTATATGGGGGCTATAGGAAGAGGTGGACCTACATGGCCCATTTTCAATACCAAAAGTCCTGCAGACATAATACACATTTGAGTGAAATTTTATCAACCTACTTAATTTCGTTCGGAAGCTAGAGTGATTTCCACTGATGGACGGATATGGCGAAATCGAAATAGAATTTTAAGCTGATCAAGAATATATATGCTTTATGGGGTGTAAAATATCTATTTTGAGGTGTTACAAACGGCAAGCATACTATGGTGCGGGTATAACATGGCAGATAATAGTATTCTGGATAAAAGAAAAGTAGGAACGACATGTTACTTCGTACTTCATTGAGATTATAACCTAGGCAAAAGAACTTTAACCTAAAAATTAATTTGCAAGTTTCAAAAATTTCCATTCTGTGGTATATTTTGAGACTGATCAATAAATTTCCACCCTCTTGAATTTCAACAACCTCTGTAAAATTACCTTGTAACATTATCAGAACATTTCCATAAATCATACAGCAATTCAATGTAAGACAATTGTTTCCAATGAAGAGATCAGTGAGCTGGCGGCATTACAATTTGAATGCGAAAACGACACCATACCGCAACATAGAACATGTTATTATACTTCTGTCGAACTGAGATCATCCTCAAGTGTGTTATCATGTGGGAGGTACATACCGACGGTGGATTATTTCATGCAGCTCATTATTATTTTTTTAAGAATTTTATTTCACAGACTATTTTTTGTTGATATTCAATTTTTTGCTAATTTCCCACCTTTGGGTCTTTAGTTATTAGCCACCCAGGTCGTCGGCAGGGTACGTCAGCCAGCCAACCAGCCACCAAGTCAGGCAGCCAACACCTTTATTCTCATCTGAGCAGCAGTGGGTGGCAGTTATTGCTACCCCATCCCAGTTGATATGCCGACATAAATTGTTCACAGTTTATTCGAATATGAAGGCTTATTAAAAAAAAGCAACGGCATGCTGCTGCCATTTCGCAGACAATAATAATTAAAATATTTAAAAAAATGTTAATAATAAAAAATTAATATGCAGTTAAATATTTTTATGGATTTTTGATAATAAGAAATTTTTTGGATTTCAAATAAAAATATGCTATGTTAGGCAGTGGAAACATTTAAGTGATGCCCTATGACAGGGATGGGAAGTTTGTGTAGCAGTTATTTTTTTAATACTTTTGGAATACAAAAAAAAGGGGTTTCGGGATGTAATTTCACAGAGAAATTTAATGCATTGACACACTGAAGATTTTAAAGATATGTAGGATATATCAATCGTATATTGGAAGTTCGCATTACACTTCAGCACCATCATACTTCATAAACTGCAAAAATTCGTCATGTTGGTCCAAATCCTCATAAGAAGTATTATTATAGTCTTCAGCTACTCATTGAAATTGAAGGTCTGTCATTTATTAAAAAAATGCACTATTGTTAGATAAGATTACAGGATGTGCAGTTACACTGGAGTCGGCAGCAGCTTTACTCGGAGACCCTTGGCCCATTATGTTCATCCTGGAAAAAACAAATAATGATAGGAAAAATATAAATTGGAAATGAAAGAAGGGATTGAAATATCTAGTTATGTGAAGACATGCCTGGCCATGATATATTTTTAACTAACCTATGGATGGTGATGAGATCTACGTCTTAGAATAATGTTAAAGTTTTTATATCCCACCTACCGAAGAGTCTATGTCTTTTGCTTGACAGCGCGGGGCATCTGCATGGTAAATGTTCAATCGTCTCCACCTCTTCTTCGGCCTCACATAGTCTACAGTAGTCGGGATTGCACTGGCCATTCAATATGCCCGCCACCATACTTAGATCGGACCTACTAATTGATAGAAGAAAGTAAGTTTATTTTCTTGAGATTGCCGGACAGATGGACCTAGTTACCTGGCAACTGATACCGGTGGCATTTTCTTCGCTGAGATGTTTTTTGAATCGGCTGATATAAAACCTTATAAGTGGTTTAAAAGTCTCATCGATCGGCAGATCAATTGTCTGGGATCCGCCAATTGACTGGGTTCGAGCCATTTCATACGCCAGTTCATTCCCCACTGTACTGCTATGTCCTGGAATCCAACAAAGCTTAAGTATCCATGTGTTTCAAGGAGGTATTTCTTGCAGTCAAGAGTGACTCTCGATTTTAAGGCACTTGACTTGATAGCTTTGAAGGCCGCTTGACTATCGACACATACAGTCACAGCTGCTGTTACTGGTCCGAGTTCTTTAACCATTTCGGCTGCCTTCTTGATTTCAAGAATCTCCGGCTTAAAAACGCTGCAATTGTCATTAAGCTCATATGAGTATTTAATCATTGGGTTAGGACAGAATACGCCAGAACCAGTGCCTTTATCCATCTTTAATCCAGACCGTCCAGAGAAAGATGACTAACAGCCCTGACATCGCTATCATATAGATTGGTGATATGATCCATATTGAAAAGTTTGAAAAATGAACTAGATTTCTAAAAATTGGAATGAGAGTGCAGGATAGATGTACTAAAGGGTTTTTACAAATTCCAACTTTAAGGTTACGAAAAGTTCTAAAATGGTACTAGACTTCTAAAATGGTACCATTTGATATTCTGTGAACGGATATAACAAAAAGCTTGAAATTTGGTATGGGAATCACGGTTGGAAATTATATTTGACATATGGGAATGGTTTTGGAAATGTGTACTAAGTGTGCGAACTGTACTAAATGGTACAAAATTGGGAACAGGTTGGTTAAGGGTTAACGGATGAAGGTGGAAATTTAAAATTTTGTATTTGGATCCCTGTTGGTGGTAGGATTGTGATAAAGAGGTGGTTTTTGGAAAAATGTACCTCAAGGTACTAAATAGTACAATAGTACTAGTATTGGGTGAGAGAATAGGTCTAAAATTCTGAAATTTTATATGGATGCCACTCTTGGTGTCTGTGGCTGACACTGGGTACAGAGATGCGGTAGAAATCCTTAAATTTGATATTAAGGTCTCTGTTGGTATCCAGAATTAAGATATGGAGTTGGTTTTGGAAGTGTGTATTATGATTGTGCGAAAAGTACTAAATTGTACGATATTTGGTACTAGGTGAAGGGATAGAGATAAAATTCTGAAATTTGATATTTATATTACTGATGGTATCAGTGTTTGGGATTTGACGTTGGTTTGGAAATGCGTCCTATATTGGTACGAAAAGTGCTAAATGGTACTAAACTAAACAAATATATTTTATATTTGGGACTGAGTTTTAGGGATTAAAAAAAAAATGTACGAAAAGTACTATATAGTAATTAATCTGGTATTTGGTGAAGGAATAGAGCTAAAATCCTGAAATTTTATATGTATGGATGTCACTGTTGGTGTCTGTGGTAGAGAGAAGGAGCTCGTTGGGTATATGCGTACTATAATTGCGCTATATGGTACTGAATTTGGTATAGGGTGAAGGAATAGAGCTGGGGTTCTTAAATGTGATATTGAGGTCTCTGTTGGTATCTGGTGGTGGTTTTGCTAATTCGTCCTAGATTTGTACGAAAAGTACTAAATTTGGTATTGGGTACAGGAAGCCTGAAATTTGGCATTGATGACTTCGTTGGTGTCGCAAATGTGTACTAAAATAATACCAAATGCACTAAGTGGTACTAAATTTGGTATTGAGGGAATATATAAAGCTGGTACTCCGAAATTCGATATTAAGTTCTCTACTGGTATATAGTGCTGATTTTCCTATTGTGTACTATAATTGTACGAAAAGTATTAAATGCAACTATATTTGGTATTCTGAATTTTGATGTTTAGATTCCTGATGGAATCTGTGTTTGGGGGTGGTTTGGAAGTGCATCTTTTATTTGTACAAAAAGGTACTAAGTGGTACTAAATTCTTTACTGGGTGAACGGATTGAACTGAAACCATGAAATTTTATATTGAAATAACTGTTGGTGTCTAGGATTGCGATATGGAACGGTTTTGCGAATGAGTACTAGAATTATATGAAAAGTACTAAGTGGTACTAAATTTGGTATTGAGTGAATGTATAGAGCTGGTATTCCAAAATTTGAGGTATCTATGGTTGAGATTTGGAGATGGTACTATAATTCTACAAAAAGTACAAAATTGTACTCAATTCAGATCACTGTTTGTGTCTAGGAGAGAAAGATTTAGATAAATTTGGATATGCGTACTAAATGTTACTAAATTTTGGATTGTGTGAAGGAATAGAGCTGACATTTGATATTGAGGTCACGGGACAGAAAAAATGGATGTGGGTCCATTGTGCAATGGTTTTACTAATATCCTCCTCGGTAGGCATAAAAATATAGATTTTGAAGATTTTTGGATTTAATAGATTTTCCTGTCACTCTTTCCGAACAATCAAAAACTTGAACAATATAGAAAATTTTGGAAGTCTGAAAATTTAGTACGATGTATGATGTTTTGATTTCAAAATTTCGTCAAACTGAACAAATTGTGTATTTTGAGTACTAAGAAGGCCTAACACGAACTGTTGGAATGAATATAAAATTTTAAGTTGGACTTTTCGCTGACGAAGTATCGAGCATTTGCTAGTACTTCATAAAACTTATTTTCATCCTCCGTAAGTCTTTAAAAAATATTTTAAAAAATCCTCGATCCCTCTAGAACTTCTCTCAATAATCCTTGAATTTATATAATATATATAATGTCCTTCCCATCAATCGAAATAATTTTTTAGTAGGAAACCTGAACTAGGGAATCAAAAGTGGCAAGAGAAGTTTCGCATATTATGGACGTCTTAATTATTTAACATTTTAACCCTTTGTGGAGAAGGTACTTGTATGAGTTTGGCGATATTGTCCATTTTCGCACCTAACCTAGCAATGATGAAAATATGAGGATTGCACAAAATTGGATAGTCCTTTAAGGAAAATTATTTTCTTTGACATTTTAGGCCTTTTATGGGGGATGTACCAGACGGAGTGGACCGATATTGCCCATCTCCGAACTAGATCTAAGTTTGATAATAATATTACGATTCACTAAGTTTGGACAAAATCCAATACTTACTTAACGTGCGCACCTGCTAGCCAGTCAGACAGATAGAAGGACACCCCTAGATCTATTCCAAATATCCTGAAAGGGATTTGGTCCAAAGAGACCAAGGGTCTAGAATCGTTATTTCGACTATGCACGTTTTGGCCATATGAAATGATTTATATTCTCTGTATCCATTTGGCTGAGCGTATAATTAGCTTTATTTTTCAATTAACCAGTTCTGACCCAAAATCACCAACCTGAGCCATAAATGGCAAAAAGTGTTTCAAATTTACCATATGTTACTTATATAAAGCAAAGTTGTTGCCTTGGCAGTATTAATAATACGTCACTTCAGGTGTAAGTGAATGAATAAAAAAATGAATGAATGGATGGATGACTGAACGACTGAATGCCAGCTAACAAATATGGAATAGCAGTCAACTGTTTGATAACCAACTGAATTAGCTGTCTGTCGACAAACAAGTGTTCTGAAATGCAAGAATGAATGACTAAATCGTTGTAGACTGAATCGAAAATTTACAATCAATGGCTATTGTAGTTTTTGTTGTTACTGTGATGTTGTTGAATGGCAATGATGACGATGATGACGTTATCTATGGGTGATTATGATGCCGTTTTCTAGCTTGTATGCAAAGTGCTAGCCACTTACCCAATGTACATCCATACATACACACATACAGACAAACACTGCAAATTGTATATTTTAATTATAGATGTAAGTTTCAGTTACGCCATAGGACCAACAAAACGATGATGATGTCATAAATGCTTATGCAAAATGAAAAACAAAATTCAAATAAAAATAATGATGAAAAAATCATCGACAAACTAGTAACCCAGTCATTCGTCGTCGTCGTAGTTCTACGTTGACTGCTGCCTAGCCAGCAGGCAGCCTATCAATAACATTTTGATTAAAGCGCGATCCCACAATGGAGCAACAAGTGTCTGTAATATTTCGAAGGCTGTGTGGCATCAATTTCAAAATGAAAAGAAATTATTCTAAGCACCCCGCCCCCATCGTTGCCGCTGGTTGTAGACGACTCGTGTTGATAATTATTGCATATTAAGATATTTCTTTACGCTTTGCTAGAAAATCGGAATTCTAAATTTGTCTGCGGAAAATCTCAAATGCAAATTATGCTGAATTCCTGAGTGGACGTGTACTTGCATATACATACATATGTATGGGAGAATTTCGTATTTGTGTATCATGTTTATCCGAAATGGGTTGAAATTTTGAGAAATTTCATTTTGTCTCATCGAATTTTGAAAAATATTTTAAATGAATAATGATTTAAAACATTTAAAAATCCTTCAAAAGCCAAAAGTTAATATAACTTATGTAGTTTCCACAAATTTGTCCTTGAAAATAATCCAAATTTATTTTTCTTCGGTGATTCATAAATATTTCCAAAAATGTCACACTACCCCATGTTAGTGAAGCCTTAAAATAATTTAACGGCCACGTTTGTAGTTCTCGGGGAGTCCTTAAAAATTGCATATATAAAATCCAGTCCTCTCATGACCCTTCCTAATCTTGTTATTAATCAGATGGGATTGAAGAGTTATTAAAAAATCCTCGATGCTGGTTTTGAAATTTTAATTCACAAATGTGGTCTTTTGATTGTCTTTGAAAAATTCTTTATAAATCAAAAAAAAAAAAAAAAAAAAACTCTTGAAAATGCGACGATTGTGGCAGAATTTTAGTCTTCTGATGGTCCTTTCTTTAAAATTCTAAATTTTAGTCTTTGAAGAATTTTTTAAAAATCCCAGACTCCAAAGTACCAAGTTTTAAGTTCTCGAAAATATTTTTAAATAAAACCATACGTTGATCCTCGAAGGATTCTATAAATCCTCAGATCCCAGAAAATCTTGAACACATTTCTTAATTTTATAGAAATAGAAAATACACACTGCTAGTCCTGGAAATTTTCTTTAAAAATTAAAGTTGGTATTCTCAAAAGAAAACAAAAAAAAATTCCACATTTATTTCATATTTTAATCTTTTTTTCTTCTAATATTCTCAAAAATTACGTTGAGTCCTTAAAAATTTCCTATAGTCCACGTTGGGTGCCCTTGATAAATAAAAAATTACAAGTTATCACTTAAAAATTCACTCTCGAAGTCCTGGAACGTTTCCTTAAAGTTTTGCTCTGGATGTCCTTGAACATTTGCTTAAAAATTCTCTCTGGAAGTCCTGGAAGGCTTCCCTAAAGATTTGCACTGTAAATCCTTTCAGATTCACTCTCGAAGCCCTTTAACATTTTCCTAAAAATAGAACTCCTTTAAGATTCACCTTTAAAGCCCTTTAACATAACCTTAAAGATTCACGCCTCTAATACCACTTCACTCTAAAAGTCCTTGAAAATGTCCTTAAAAATACACCGTGGAATTCCATTAATATTTCCTTAAAGATTCACCCTGGAGGGCCCTTAATATTACCTTAGGGATTCACTCTGAACGTCCTTGAAAATGTCCTTAAATATTCACCCTGAAAGTCCTTTTATATTTCTTTAAGATTCACTGTGGAAGTCCTTGAACATTTCTTTAAAAATTCATCCTTGAAGTCCTAGAAAACTTCTTTAAAGTTTCATCTTGGAAGTCCTTGAAGATTCAATCTTAAAATACATGACTAAAGTCCGTGAAAAATGATTTATAACTCCACATCTAAAGTGAAAAAGAAAAATGATATAAAAGTCCACGTCTAAGGACTTTAAAAATCCGTTCTAAAAACCTTGGATGGTCCTTGAAAAATGATTTAAAAATCCACGTTTGAGGACTTTAAAAATCCCTTCTAAAGTCCTTTGGCGGTCCTTGAAAAATGATTTAAAAATCCACGTTTAAGGACTTTAAAAATCCCTTCTAAAGTCCTTTGGCGGTCCTTGAAAAATGATTTTAAAGTCCACGTCTAAGGACTTTAAAAATCCCTTCTAAAGTCCTTTGACGGTCCTTGAAAAATTATTTAAAAGTCCGCGTCTAAGGGTTTTAAAAATCCATTCTAAATTCCTTTGATTGTCCTGAAAAAATGATTTAAAAGTTCACGCCTAAAATCCTTTGATGGTCTTGAGAAATTGTTTAAAGAATGATTTAAAAATCCACGCCTAAAATCGTTTGATGGTACAGAGAAAATTATTTAAAAATCCACATCTAAAGTCCTTTGATAGTCCTCGAAAAATTATTTAATATTCCACTCCTAAGGTCTTCTGATAGTCCTTGAAAAAATATTTAATTTAAAAATCCAGTCCTAAAATCGTTGGTCCTTGAAAAATTATTCAAAAATCCACGTCTAAAGTAATTTGATGGTCCTTGAAAAATAATTTAAAAATCTACGCCTATGGTCCTTGAAAACTGATTTAAAAATCTACGCCTATGGTCCTTGAAAACTGATTTAAAAATTCACGTCTAAAGTCCTTTGATAATGCTTGAAAATTTATTTAAAAAATCCACGCTAAAAGTACTGGAAAATGATTTAAAAATCAATGTCTAAAGTCCTTTGGTGGTCCTTGAAAATTTATTTAAAAGTCCACGTCTAAAGCCTTTGATGGTCCTTGAAAAATTATTTAAAAATCCACGTCTAAAGTCCTTTGATGGTCCTTGAAAAAAACCACGTTTAAATTCCTTTGTTAGACCTTGTAAAATTATTTAAAAATCCACGTTTAAAGTCCTTTGATGGTCTTTTGATTGTCCTAGAAATTTGTTTTTATTATTTAGTCCTTGAAAAAATTGTTCAAAAATCCTCATTTGTTATCCTGTAGGATCCTTGAAAAAATATATAAAAATCAACGATTTATTCTTGCCATGATAGTTTAAAATGGATAAATTCCAGGCATGTAGTCTTTAGCAGGTCCTTTAAAAATATTTTGAAAATCCATCTATCAAAGCTGCCTGATAGGTACTTGAAAAAAAATCTCCAATTCTTGTAGTATTTTTAAGAGTCCAAGACAGAAGACCTCTCATTGTCCTTAAATTATTTTTTCTTTTAATTCACGAGATTTCTTTTAGAACCTTTCTAATAAAAGGCTATTATAGAAATATTTAAAATAGTAATAGTTTTTAAATATAATCGTTTGATAGTCCTTAATGTGTATTTTACGCGATTAAGGACTCTTTTTGCTCTTCAAAAATATACTTTAAAAATCTTCGGATAAAGTCCTTCAATAATCCTCCAATTATCAAAAATATTTGTACGCACCCACAGTGCTCCGCCTTATAACTTCATCAATGCAAGTGCATCGCCCAAAAAGAGTGTACTGACTTGCGGCATTGTGGTTCCGACACGGAGGAGTGCGTGAAAGCGGTTTGGCCTTTTTTCAAAAAAAAAAAAGTGTAAAAAATCTGATTTTTATCTCTGGCAAAAGAGGGGACCTACAAAGAAAACACTTCAATGGCTGTTTTGTTGCTCTGCTTTTGTTAATTTTTTTCATTTCAATTTTTTTTTGGGCAGATAATCCAACACCTAATGCGCTGCAATGCTCCTTCCGTGGTAGTGGCCATGTGATGGAGCAACATTTTTTTTGGGCTGCTGCGGTTTGTTGTTGTTATTGTAACCACTTGACTGGGGTATGAATATCAGGCACAACAACAAGACCAACAGTGTGACCTCGTCTAGTGTGGAGTCTTCCAACGGCAGCAGCAGCGTTGGCAGTGACAGACGCCACAACAACACCAGCAAGTTTTGGCATTTCTGTCTGGCCAACTGGCTGCCATTTTGGCTTTTATGCTGGGCGTTGGATGCCAATATCGTTGAAGATAATCAGCCGAAGCGTCGGCCTGTGAACAGAATGGATGTTTGCAAAGAGTGCTCATAACGGTGGCACGATTGTCGGTCATTTTCCAAAATAGACAGAACTTTGTTTTCCGGGTTTGTCTCTTCATTTGCAGACGAAAATATACTCCTTTGGTTTTTTTTTTCGAATTTTGAAATTTGAAGTTTTCTTTTGATTTTTTTTTGCTGTTGTGGACAATTGAAGTGAGAGGAATGTCTTTTTGATATGGTTTTTGTTAATGACAACGACAAGATAATTGCAATGTCATATTACAAAAGAATTTCAACTAAACGAGTCATTAAATTCTGTTTTATTAATTTTTGTGATGAAGGAGGGAGATTAGGCGTGAAATAAATCTGGGGGCCTTTAAAAGAAAAGGCAAAATGAGATAATGAGAAAATAATGGAAATATAATAAGGAAAGGATAAGAAAAGGTTCTAAGGTTAAATTTGAGATCTAAAAAAAAGGTTTAGATTTTGGTGCGGCCTGAGTCCAGAAATTCTAATTTTCGAGGAGAAGATCTCAAAAGGTTTTTGAGTTATCGGACCAAACTTTTTATAACCCTTAGCATATGAACCTGAGATGAAGAGCCCCCAATATGTTGCTCATCCATATAAGGATTAATCATGTTTTATTTTTATTTCAGATTTCGTATCAAATGGAGTGATCTAGATACACATATTCCAATTTTTAACACCGAATGGGAAACCGAATTTCTATAGCAGGTAAAGTACGTTTTTTCAACCAACAGTACTTTTATGAGGTTTATATTAACGGGACGTTCGATGAATTTGCAATATTTAAAATCGAGAAAAAGACAAATGGTTCTGAAGGGTGCTGATGTATGCCAAAATGTGCATACTGTGTACACTCAGTCTTGTGGCTACAGAGGGTATATATGCATAATTTTTACATTTTTTTTTTTAAATTTTATTGAATGAAAGCAAAAAATGTCGGAAATAGCATCAAATTTTAAATAAGTTTAAATTTGTTCGAATTGGCCACCTTTGGCACGAATTATGGCCAATAAAACCGTCACACGCTGCCCGAATGTTGCTCTGCGGTATTTTGGCCCATTCCCGGCGAAGCGCTTGCTTGAGGTGACTCTTTGGTATTTTTTAGTGCCAACCTTGCTTTCCAAAATACCCCAGATGCAATAGTCCAACGGATTGATATCCGGTGATTCTGGTGGCCATTGTGCGCTGGAAATGAAGCGTGGTGGCTTATAAATGACAGCAGTCTGAAGTTGGTTGCAGTTTTTTCATCTCATCCTGTATATATTTTAACTAGAAAGTGATCGCTACTTCTTCAGCGAAAAGTCCACCTTAACAAGGTCTGTTCAGTACTCAAAATGCAGAATTTATTCAGTTTAACAACATTTCTTAATCATACTTCATAAACCGTACTAAATCAATTTTTTCCTTTCTAAGAAAGACTTAAAGGATATGTTCACCTTTTTCCCCAAAGGTCTTCAAAATCTTTCATTTTAAAGTTGACCGAGTCGGATAGTAGTCAAACCATTGCAGAATAGACCCACATCCATTTTTCTGTCCAAAACTATTTCAACGTCTCAATAGCAAATTTTAGAATTTCACCTCTGTCTCAGTTACAAATTTAGTAACATTTAGTACTAACTTTAGTACAGACACCAAGAGTGACAACCATTTCAAACTTCAGGATTTCAGTTCTTTAACTTCCCCCATTACAAAATTTATTTCAATTTAGAACTTTTGGAACAAATATGGTAAGCATTTCCAAACCCACCTCCATACCTGAACAATAGGCCCCAATAGTGACATTTATATCAAATTTTAGAATTTTAGCTCTATTCCTTCAGACAATACCAAGTTAGGTACAATGTAGTTCTTTTAGTATAATTATAGCAAATGTTTCCACAACCACCTCCATATCTCAATCTCAGAAACCAACAGAGACCTTAATATCAAATTTCGAGTTTGCAGCCCTATCCTCTTTACCGAATACCAAATAATTTAAAATAATAATAGTACACATTTCCAAAGCCCATCCTCAATATCAAATTTGAGAATTCCCACCCTATCCCTATCCCAATACCAAATTTTGTTTCATTTAGTACGAATATAGGACGCCAACAGTGACATCCATTTCAAATTTTAGGATTTCAGATCTATTCCTTCACCCAATACAAAATTTAGTACTATTTAGTACTTTTCGTGCAATTATTGTACATACTTCGACAACCACCTCCGTATCTCAATCTCAGATACCAACAGATACCTCAAAATCAAATTTAGCACCATTTAGTATTTTTCGTACAAATTTAGGCCGAATTGTCAAGCCATCGCCAAATTTTGAACACAAATTCCATCAGCAATCTAGATATCAAATTTCTCTATTCCTTCACCCAATACCAAATGTAGCACCATCCTGTATTTTTCGTACAATTAACATACACATTTCCACAATCACTTCCATATGCCCAGGCTACACATTAACAGCAATCCGAATGCGAAATTTCAGATTTCAAGCACTATCTGTTCACCCAAAGCTAAACTGTACCAAACGTAGTACTATTAAGACTTTTCGTGCACTTGTAGTACACATTTCCAGCTCAATCGGTTCATTACAATTCCAATTTGTACCAAATTTAGTACCATTTAGTACTCATAAGTACGAACTTCCAAAGCTTCCTACATACCCCAATTCTACACTCTCACAGTAATCCCAATTCCAAATTTTAGGGTTGGTTCGCCCAAATATAAATTGTACTTTATATAGTACATTTTTGTGCATATACAGGGTGAGATGAAAAAAACTGGAACCAACTTCAGACCTACAGTCATTTCCAAGCCACTCGTTCGACAGCTGTTAAAATTATTCCAGTGACAACTCACTATATTGTTTACACGCGTACAAAAGCTTTTTAGTGAGAATCTCCCAGAAAAAAAGTTATTCGTGATGGAATTCAAGCGTGATAGTGTGATTTCTTTATATTTGGCTGGAAAACCACAGGTGGCTACAGATAGAGCACTCCAGCATTTAAATGTGAATAAATCTTTGGTGTCTCGTACCATCGCTCGTTACCGTGAGACTGGTAGTGTAACTCGACGTCAAGGAATTGGACGGAAGAAAACAGCAACATCAGCAGAAATGGTTCGAAAAGTAAAGAAGTGACTTGATAGAAAACCGCTTCGCAGTGGCCTAAAAATGGCTCGGAACATATCGCAATATTCCCCATTCGGCAAATATTGAAAAATGAGCTCGGGGTAAAGCCACTGAAATTCCAAAAAGTGCAAGAACTTACACCGCAGCAGAAAGAAAATAGACTCAAAAGAGCTAAGGAGTTGCTTCGCTTGGCCGAAAGTGGTGAACTGCCGAATTTGGTTTTCTCCGTCTCCGATGGAAAAACATTCGTTGTCCAGTAATTCGTAAACAAACAAAATTACCGTGTTTACTTGCCAAAGAGATCAGCTGAACTCAAGCGGCGGCCATGGTGATGGTGTGGGCCGCCATAACAGCCGATGGTCGCTCTCCGCTCGTATTAATCGACCGTGACATCAGAAAAAATGCCGAATATTATTGCGAAAATATTCTGGAGGGTGTATTAATGCCATGGGCACGCAAATATTTTGGCCGCAGACCAAGGACATTCCAACAGGACTCAGCACCATCGCACTAAGCACGCGCCATCCAAGAATGGTTACAAAATGAGGTTCCTCCCTTCATTGCCACCGCACAATGGCCACCAAAATCTTCGGATACCAATTCGTTGGACTATTGTGTCTGGTGTATTTTGGAAAGCAAGGTTGGCACTAAAAAATACCAAAGTGTCGATCACCTCAAGCAAGCGCTTCGCCGGGAATGGACCAAAATACCGCGGAGCACCATTCGGACAGCGTGTGATGGTTTCATTGGCCGTTTGAAGGCCATAATTGGTGGCAAATGTGACCTATTCGAACAAATCTAAACTTATTCTAAAATTTCATGCTATTTCCGATTTTTTTTGCTTCCGTTCAAAATAATTTAAAAAAAAGTAAAAATACTGGCGTTTGACTTTGTTGCAGTGTTTTATTTCACCCTGTTATATTTTTGATCATCCTATTTTACAAGCGAATTGAGATAGAATGCTAAAATTTAAAATAAGTTCGTAAATGGGCCATGCAGATCCACGTTTTCATATAGCCCCCATACAACGGTACATCCCAATATTCGGCATTTGATGATTTTAACGGAATTATTTTTAGTATTTAAACTTCGTAATGAGTACTACAACCGTATGCAGGTCCACGTCTTCGTATAGCCCCCATATAATGATACCTCTCCATATTCGATAATTTGATGATTTTAGCAACATTATTAATCGGAATTGTTTTAAATTTCGTAGTTCACGTTCGTAATGGGTACTAAAATGTATGACAAAAATGTGTCTATGCAGGTCCACTTCTTCGTATAGCCCACCCATATAACGGTACCTGCCAATAATCGGTATTTTGATGATTTTAGGAATTTTTTTTTACCGCTTTTTTTCAAATTTTCTATTTAAAGTTCGTAATGAGTACTACAACCTGTAACAAAAAATCGAGTATGCAGGTCCACGTTTTCGTATATCTCCCATAGCTCCTAATATTTGATGATTTTAAGAACATAATTCACCAGAATTGTTTCGAATTTCGTAATTGAAGTTCGTAATGGGTACTACAGCCTATGACGAAAAATTACTTATGAAGAAACACGTCTTGGTATAGGTTTGGAATAGGTATAGGTTTGGAATTATTTTGAAATTTTTCAAGTTCCTTTAAAGGCTGCGTTTTTACTTGTTTACCCTCAGGAAAACTCCAGCTCGAATTCAAGGGATTTTCACCCTCGACTCGACTCGGACCGAACATTTCGGAGCTGCGATCGTAATTAAAAGGATATAGAAGGGTTCAGTTGCATTTTCAACAATGTCTACAGTAGTTTGGAGTTTCTTAGTTAATCCTTCTTGTAAACAATTGCCAATGTAGACCCGCCGATTTTTAATATGTATGTGTATTTAACCAAATTTTTGGATTTTAAAGATTTTTTTTCCAAAAATGTTTCCATTTTTGTTCAGTATATAATATTTAAGATCCCATCGAATAAAAATAATCACTTCGCTTGTAAAATACAACCAATACACATATTTCGTCCCGCCATGAATCACATAACATGAGTAAAATTTTTCAAAATCTGATTAGTCATAAATCTATTGCGAATATTTTTTTGAAATATTTCTCACTCACTCAAACTTTTTTTTTTGTTAATAGTTTCAATTATTTTAATATATTTTTTTTATGCCGAAAAATAGCTGGAACAAATTCCTCCAGTGTTTCCCTTCAAAGGAAATGGATTGGTATTTCACAAATGTTGTTGCTAATTGAGCGAAAACATGCTTCCGAAATTATGCTATTATTGCGGGAGAGCGTGCAACAAATGGTTTGCACATTTTTGCGCCTCATGAAATAGGCGATTTTAAATCATAAAGATATGCCCAGGCGATTTACACAGGCGGCATAGGCGGGCCAGTGGTGGCAGTTCCATGTGGGGGTGGGGGAGATGTAGTAGCAACAAAAAATGTTTTTTTTTTTAATTTTTGGATATGCTGAAATTAAGACTACACGGAACTAAAATTAAATTCTTAAACGAAGCAAAGAACGAACACTTCACAAATGTTTTCAAAATTTTGTAGAAATTCTCCTCGAAAACAGAAAACATAAAAATTTAGTAACCCACACTCGATTTGTTCGATGGCCTTCAAAAAATGAATAATTCTATGCCAGTTCCAGTCAGGCATTGCAGTGTGGATTTCCAGAAATAAATTTCCAAAAAAAAAAATCTCAATAAATTCCCACATGTGTTCCGATTTGAGATCATTTACATGCACAAGAATTTGAAATTATTTACAAAACATTAAATTTTCCCAAGCAACATTTTTAATGGTTTTTTGTTCCACATTACCATGGGGCGGGGGCAGTGTTTAAGTGGGGAGGGAGGTCACTCCATAATATTCATACAAATGTTTATGCATTTGTGGTTATTGTTTTATTCTTTTTTTAATGAAATGAAGTTCAAAATATTTGAAAATCTATTGGGGGAATAAATACGAAACATACACACACACGTTCCATAGCTCGCTCGCTCGCACACTTCACAAAACACTTCAAGGTCGTGCTCCTTTGATGTTGCACCAATCACGGCATAGCTGCCGAAAGACGAGCATGATTTATGGCTGGATTGCGATGAGAGCGGGAATCGATAAACAAAAAATTTAAATTAATTATTTCAATCGATTTCTAATGGAATGGCTGTGCCGACTTCAGTAGTTCTGTGTTGACCTTGACTTGATTCAATGGCTGCAGCAGCAGCAACAGCAGCTGTGACAGTGAGAAATTATCGTTGCTTTATTGGATTGTTTATGAGCAGTTTTATTTGATGTTTCCTTTTGATGTCAAAAAAAATTGTTGTTCTAATAAAATTTTCCAACGCATGGAATGGAAATCTCATTTATCGTCAATTGTAATAAATCTATCATGGGGTCTATTAATTATTTACGATAGGATTCGGATTCTCATCAATTTTTTTCTTCGTGAAGTCATTATGGGAACAGGTAAGACTTGATATTTGTTAGGGTTGTTTCACCCAGTGATAACAACAAAAAAATCGAGAATATAATTGTTATAAGTAATTTATGTAGATTATGAGACTGTTAGTACTTAATTTACAGGGAACAATTCTCATTTACTTTGCGTCATTGTGTCGAGTATTTTTATTAATGTTTTATAAATGTTATTTCTCCAAATAACATCAAGAACAATTTTAGAATGCAATTATAATAGTCGTTGATTCAGAAACTATTTAATTTACTATTTATTCCTGTCAAAAACGACAAGTGGAATTTTGGTGTAGAATTATAGTTTACCATTATCAACCAGATAATTAAAGTCCCCATTGATTTCATCTAGTTCACTCCATCATGAAACCCCCCCCCACAAAGAGTATAAATTTTAAATAATTATATCTCACATAGAATGCGAAATAAGCACCCAATTTTCTTCAAATTTCACACATACCAATATTACTACTAACACAATCTGGTATGAAGGTGGTAGATATCGGTCTATTCCTTTTTTTACCTCCCCAAAAAAGCCTCAACATTTTGAATAACCATTAAGCTCATTAAACGCATCCGATTATTTTCAAATTTGGCACATCCCAGCTTTTCTATCAACACAAGATCTGCTATGAAGATGGAATATGTCGGACCAGTCCTGCTGGTACTTTCCCCACAACGGGTCAAAATTTTAAATAATTACCTCTCACATAAAATGCGAAATAAGCATCGGATTCTCTTCAAATGTCACACGTTCCAATATTTCTACTAAAACATGGTCTGGCGAGAAAATGGAATATATTGGTTCCCTCCTTCTGGTACCTCTCCCACAAGGGGTCAACGGCCATAAAATGCGAAACAAACATCCGATTCTCTTTAAATTTAACACGTCATAATAAGATCTGGTTTGAAGATAATTGTTATCCGCCCACCATCTGATACCTGCCCCACGAAGTATCGTAATTTTAATTTTTTTTTTTCTTTCATACTTGCGATTCAGCGATTTCTTTAAACTTGGTATATCCAACTATTTCTCTCAACTATATCATGTAAAAATGGAAGTTTTCGCCCACTCTACCTCTTCAATAAAACTTAGATCCCCTAATCATCTACAAGATTGCTAAAAGAATTCTCTGACTAAGCAGACCACCCTGCTTACTATACTGTTCTCTATAAACTCTTACTTCTCTGTCATTATCTCTCCGATCACAAAACAAATTTATTCTTCTTAAGATCAAAGGTTTGAGTGAAGCAGTTCCCGACTCCTGTGTAGCTGGGCATCCTTAAGTCAAACCAAACCAAGTGGTTTCTGGCCAGGAATCTTGAATTTTTTAAATAATACTTTTCAAGACTTTCTTTATCCTGATTTTTTCAATTTCCAGGACTTCCTGTTCAGGAAAAGGGGATTTGAAAAAAAGGTATTTTTCAAGTCAGGACCAAGAATTGTGAATTTGTTTAAAAATGTTTTCAAGGACTTCCATGCCATGGTTAAAAAAAATATTTTTCATGGAATTTTAAGAATATTTTTTCCCGAACTTCCCTAGTCAAGAATCATTCATTTTTTTAGAAAAAGTTTTCAGCCTTTTTGACAAAAACAAAAAATAGGAATTAAGAAAGTATTTTCACGACTGTTTGCCCAATAATGTTAGTCAGTCTCAGAGACTTCCTGGTCATGACTAGTGCCGGAATTTATGGCCAAAAATTGTGGATTTTTTTTAAATATTTCCTAGTGTGGATTTCCCACTATCGTGGACTTCTTTATATGAGATTTCTTGGTAAAAATTTTTTTTAATAACAATGATTCTTTGTTATGAATCGTGGAGTAACACAACAAATTTCTCGGGCTGACTGGCGGATCATGGGTTTATTAAAATTAATATTTTCCAGAGTTTTCGGATGAAGAATTTGTCAGCCTCTCTGACAAGAATTGTGGATTTAAAAAAATCCTGGTCATGAATAGGAAATTTTTAAACTATATTTTCCGGGACAATCTGGCCAAAAATCATGGGTTTCTTAAAAATATATTTCCTGTAAGTTTCTGTACAACAATCGTGAATTTCTTCATCTAGGATATCTTGGCGAAGAATTTTTGATTTAAAAAAATATTTTGAAGGACGTAATAGAAAGTATTTTTAAAAATATTCAATGGCTTTCAGGAGAATAGCATCCTTGCCACGAATCGTGGTATTTTTGAAAAATATTTTATAAGACTTCTTTAGCCAGGATTTCCTGGAGAAGAATTGTGGATTTTTTTTAATTGCTGAATGTATTATTTAAAATATTTAGGGACTTCTAGGAGAATAATCGTGAATTTTTTGATAAATATATTCCAAGCCATTCTTAACGGACTGCCTGGCGTTTCATAAAAAAAAATAGAGGAGTTTCCTGATGAAGAATTCTGGACTTTAAAAAAATATATTTATATTTCACAAGACTTTCCGTCCAAGAATCGAGGATTTAAAAATCTAAAATTCGGAGGTTTCGTGGTCAAAGTAAAGTGTTTTTTTTTTTTTCAGGAATTCCTAGATAAGAGTCAAGAATCGCAGATTTTTAAAATAATATTTTCAAAAGTTTGGATTAAAGAATCGTGGAATTCACAAAAAAGTATATTTTCCACTAAAGAATCGTAGATTTTAAAAAAGGTGCCAGGACTTCCAGGCCAAAAATCGTGGTTTATAAATATTTACGAAAATTCCTAGAATTACGGACTTTTGAAAATAAATGTTTGCTTAGTCTTACTGTACAAAAATCTTGGTCCTTAAACAACATGTCTTCAGGGCACCCCATATTTGTTTGCACATATTCCTGAGTTTATATATCATATAAATCAAAATGTACCTCATCGAAATAACGGTCTTACAGTTTGGAGGAAAACTATTTCAGCAATTTATAGTAGATTTAGCAATATCTGTCCATCCTCCAGTGCGTTAGGCTGGTGATCACAAAAAATTCTCGAAGAAAGGATGGATTTTGGTCCAAATTTAATATTTCCTAACGTATATATCAAAATTATATCGACTTCAAGGATGAACAATAACTATTCACTTCTTTGGGTAGTTTTCTCACAATATTTAAAAAAATTATCAAAATAATCATAGAAAGTATGTTTGTAAAAATATTCTTCAAAGACCTACTGGTCAAGAATGGAAATATTCCCGATTTTTTAAATATTCCCGATCCACGATATCCATGATATTTTTTTTACAAGGTCTTTCTGGACCACATATCGTTCATTTTTTAAGAAAATTGTTCCATGGACTTCCTGACCGAACATCGTGGATTTCTTAACAACATTTTTTATACTTTTCTTGCCAAAAATTGTTGATATTTCAGGGACTTAATTAAAAAAATGGACTTTTTTTAAAAACATACTTCGTCCTCCAGGCCTCCTGGCAAAAATCGTGTGAATCTTTCACAACTTTTCGGGAGAACTTTATGGCAAAAAGTCTTATATATTATGCAGAAAAATTTTGTATTTTAGAAAATGGTTATTTAAAAATTCCGGAACTTTTCACTTTTTTTCCTGGATAGAGATTTTTTATAAAAAAAAAAACATAGGGCTAAAGTGATTCAAGATTTTTTGACCAAAATTGAGAAATATTGAATTTGATTTTTTTAAGGCCTGCCTAGTGATAAGTCCTTGATTTATTTAAGAATACTCACAAGCTTTTCAAACATACCTCTTTGTCGCATAGTTAATATTAAAACACTTACATAAATACTGTTAAGGATATATATGTGCCGCCAAATTGGCTCATATATTCTCTCTTGTTTTTTTCCGTTTCAGAATTTTTTTTTTCTAGTTCGAATTAAAGCCTTTTTGAAGAAATAAAAGTAAATTACTTACTATTTAAGCATTTCATTTTTGTTAAAACCCATAAAATTAACATTAAATGTAGTGTTAATTTTTATTATATTTCTGCTCATATCCGCATATTTTGCATACCACAAACGGAACATTGTATTCTAATAGGACATAATAGTAAAGCGTTCTTTCATTAAGAAGCTAGTAGTTTTAACACCCTGTCTCTCTCTTTTTTGTCATTTCATGGAGTTGTCATTAATTTAAATTGCAGCTCTAGCTGGGAACATCGTGTCAATCATTACTGCAGAGCACAGAAATCGTAGAGCATCGCTTCATCCTTGCCACGCTTGAAGTGGATGAACTGCTTTGGCTGTTGATGTAACCGATTTGGCAGAAAGAAGTTGTAAAATGTAACGACAAGCGAATTCATGACGTTTTGTTTTGTTTTCTTGTTTTGTCTGTTGTTTTTGTCTACTTGACTCCCAAAGAATGCAAAAAAAAACATGCTACGAAAAAATGCATTGTCATAATTTGTGATGGCACAAAACCAAATATGCTTAAATTATTAAAAAAAAAGAGAAGAAAAAAGAAAAAGCGAATGCAAACTGATCTGAACTCGGCAGACTGACAGACGCATGCAAGGACGCCACACACACACAAAAAACGATTTTGAACATAAAAATAATTGTCTTCTTGAAAGTTTTGTCTTTGCAGCGCAGCGCCGCACATTGACATCACACATCTGCATTAAACCAAATGAAAAAAAGGAAAGGCATTCATTCAAAATTTACATAAAATCGCTTCGCTCGAGAAACGCAAAATATGAAAGTGCATCGCACTCTGTTGTCTGTCTGTCTGTGAGCCGTTTTGTTTTTCTTTATCGGCGGCCAAATCACTCAATCTAAAGAGGTATTTTGTTGTTGTTAATAAACTGGGTGGCATATTTGGTTCATCATATAAATGGGATAACAAAAGTACGAAAACCATGGACGACTTTTTGAGATTGTCTCCAGGTGGTCTTTCGACAATAGTCACTAGTTTTTAGTGCAATATTATATAAAATCAGACTAAGGGTCTGAAAATTGAAGTTTTCTGCTAAATAGGTGACCATTCTCGTAGTATTCGGTTGGTTGATCATTTTTTTAATTTTCAGATCCCATTTATTTTGGATCTCTAGGTAGATACGATATTGTTCAATATGTCATAGTTAAAATATTTTTCAAATTTCCAATGGAGTGTAAACAATATTCGACCACACTCAGAACTTTGCTCTGTTTCTCCTTTTTTCCTTGTTTTTTAATAGTTATTTAAAAATCATTATTACTTAAGGACACACATATATTTTCGCTTGCTACTCAATACGTGCTTACCTTCAGTTGGGTTTTAAATTGTCATTCGGGTCGAAAGCATATTCGACACGCATTTTATATTTTTAATTTATTTGATGTTCAAAAAAGGTGTTGGCTGCAAAATATCTTCAAGGGTTATCGCACTTTTGATAAAGAGGTGGTCTGCTAATGTTACTTAAATGACATAATTTCCGTACATATTATACAAGAACAAGTTTAAAAGTATCAGTCGATTTTGACGACAGATATATACCATCAGCCAATGTTCGATTATTTAAATCTATTTTGACTTCTGATATGATTATTCAAATTGTTGACACTCTATGGAGTAGTTTCCAAAGGAATGGACCAATACTGTCCATTTCGTACCGGTTCTAAATAAATATGATAAACAGGGTAAGATGAAAAAACTGCAATCAACTTCAGACTGCTGTCATTTCTAAGCCACTCCTCCGACAGCTGTTAAAATTATTCCAATGACAACTCATTATATTATTTACAAGCGTACAAAAGCATTTCGGTAAGAATTTTCCAGAAAAAAAGTTATTCGTGTTCGGAATTCAAGCGTGATAGTGTGATTTCTTTATATTTGGCTGGAAAACCGCAAGTGGCTATCGTTAGAGCACTCCAGCACTTAAATGTGTCTCGTACCATCGCTCGTTACCGTGATACTGGTAGCGTAGACCGACGTCAAGGAAATGGACGACAAAAAAAAAAAAAACAACAACATCGGCAGAAATGGTTCAAAAAGTAAAGAAGCGACTTGATCGAAACCCGGGTCGCAGTGGCCGAAAAATGGCTCGTATGCTGAACATATCGCAATATTCCATTCGGCAAATATGAAAAATGAGCTCGTGGTAAAGCCAATGTAATTCCAAAAAGTGCAAGAACTTACACCGCAACAGAAAGACAATAGACTGAAAAGGGCTAAAGAGTTGCTTCGTTTGACCGAAAGTGGTGAAATGCCGAATTTGGTTTTCTCTGGCCAAAAAGATCAGTTGAAAATGTGCACTTTCGGTTGGCCACCAAAACTCGAGCGTCGACCTTGGTGATGGTGGGGGCCACTATAACATCCGATGGTCGCTCTCCGCTCGTATTAATCAACCGGATGGACTCCATCCATCATCGCACTCAGCACGCGCCACCCATGAATGGTTACAAAATGAGGTTTCTCGCTTCATTTCTAGCGCACAATGACCACCAAAATCTCCGGATACCAATCCGTTGGACTATTGTGTCTGGAGTATTTTGGAAAGCAAGGTTGGCACTAAAAAATACCAAAGTGTCGATTACCTCAAGCAAGCGCTTCGTCGGAAATGTCCCAAAATACAGCAGAGTAACATTCGGGCAGCGTGTGACGGTTTCATTGGCCGTTTGAAGGCCATAATTCGTGCCAATGGTGACCAATTGGAACAAATCTAAACTTGCTCTAAAATTTGATGCTATTTCCGACAACTTTGCGAATATTTGGATCAGTGCTAGGCCAGGTGCAAAAGTGGACAACATCAGTCCACTCTATCATGTACCTCCCCTACAAATTTGAAATAAAATTTGATGTAAGAATCCGATTGTAACACAATATTTTTATTAGCCCAAGGTCTGGTGTGAAGGCGGAATATATCGGTCCACTCCTTCTGTTACCTTCCCCACAAGGGGTCAAAATTTGGAATATTCATGATGCTCATGAAACACGAAATTGTTTTCATCAGCGCAAGATCTGCTATAAAGATGGTAGAGTTCGGACCATTCCTTCTGAAACCTGTCCCACAAAGGGTCAAAGTTTTGAATAACAAAAAAGGTTCACAAAATCCGAAATAAGCTGCGGTTATCTTCAAATTACACACATCAAAGTCCAATTTCTGGTGTGAATTTGGGACCTCCCACACAAAGGGTCAACATTTTGAATATTGATGAAGCTCATAAAATGCGAAATTAACATCCAATTCCATTTAGACTTGGCACATCTTAATATTTCCAACAACACAGGATCTATTATAAAGATGGTAGAGATCGGACCATTTTTTCTGGTACCTCCCCAATATAGGGTTTTTTGAAAAACAAAGCGCTCTATTCAAATTTCACACATCTAAATGTTTTGCTAACGCAAGATATGTTGTGAAGACGATGTATATCTGCCAACTCCTTCTTGTACCTCACCCACGAAGGTTACAATTTCCAATACTTATGTCTGTCATAACTTGCGAAACAAATATTTCTCTTAACCCGAAATCTGATATGAATATGTAATTAATCGAAATTTATGATTTCACATAAAATTAGATATAGCTGTTCGATTTCCTTCAAATTTTGCACATATCCAAACTTTTATCTGTATTAGAAGAAGTATGAAAATGGCATACTGCTATATCATTTACATCACGCATAGTTCAACATTTTCCAAAAATTTCCGCATATCCTATATATAGAATAGGAAGTAGTCGATATAGCCCAAATCACGTTTTTATCAGTCTTAGGTCAAATACGAATTGGCCAATGTTGTCCAACTGCTTCGGAACCTCCTACATAACGTGTTATCGGTTTAAATAATCATAACTCAAGGCTGGGGTATATATCTGTCGGCAAAACCGACTGATACTATTTTACTTGTTTCCTTTTCCTTTAGTACTGTTCGTTTCATTAAAGTATGAATATTCCAAAATCTCACCGTTCCCTAAACTTTCCACGCCAACATCTGTGTCTCTTATTCCCTATAAACTAAAAAATCAATAAACTGACGGATTTTCGGGTGATTTTCAACAAATGAAAGTGAATTCACAAATTAATTTTTGAGCTCCTTGTTATTGTTTTTTATTGTAAATTATTAAATAATAAAAAAAATATTTGAAAAATCTACACAAATCTTTCATTATTTTGCTCATCTAAGTCGAAATATAACAAGTGTTGCAGATTTTTTAAGCCCCCGCCTCTAGTCATGGTGTCCAACATAAAAGCTCTATTTCTTTGGCAACATTTGCCCCACATCAACGCATCCATCAATCAAAATCACAACACACTGTTAAGAGCTTCGGAACATTTACATAAATGTAATTGCTTGTTTTCCCTCTCTCTCTCCCTCATTTTGCTTCTCTCTCTGTGTTAAGTAGGTAATTTACAAAAGCACTAACAAAATACTTAAAGCACAACAACAGTAAGCCTTTACAAGTCTCTCTGTTTACAAACAAAACCCTTCCGTGAGAGGGAGAGAAAGAAAGAGGAAAATACGCACAACAACAAATTGGGTTGTGTTGCCATGAATTATTTACCGGTTGTTGTTGTAGCCAACCTTTTTTTTTGAGTGCTCCCCACTCCCCACATTTGAGGTCTTCGGCTCTTGAAAAGGCGCCAAAAATAAACAAGAAGCAGTGCAAGAAGTAACGAAAAGAAAACCAAAATTATTCTGTTAACCTTCCGCAACCAAGTGAAGTAGAAGAAACTGAGAGTAGAGCAAAAGAGCACATAAGGTTGTGAGTGCTTTGAGCACTGTTGAATGCTGCCAAAAGCCGGTATTAAATATTTATGACCATGTTGCTGCCAATCCATGGTCGAAAGAGAGATGGGTCACTTCTGTTAAAGATGACGTCAATGAATTTCTAAATGAATGTTGCTACAATTCGGTGGTAAGAGTGGGGGTCGCTCTGGGGCCCAGCTAAAGTTGGTAAATAAATTAGCTCACATGCTGAGCAATATCGACCATGTGCTGTTGGCATGTTACGACTCACCACTTCATAGGGGAAAACGTGTTTTTTTTTTTGCTAATAAGAAAATTGAATTATTTTTGAGCGGCGACCAGCTTTACAAATACATTTTTGTTGTTGTCATTATTGAGAGCGCGTAACCAGACACCATACAATTATTATTACATCACTCGAGAACTATTCATGTTCCCACTGGCGTAGACATTCTCAAGGGCTAACAGATGTTGGGAATTTACCCAAGAGCTTGAAGACGGGATTAGTTTTGAAAAAACGAAAAAAAAAATATAGAAATAAAAATACCCTCAAGGTCATAACCTTTGCTAACAAATTAAATAAATAGTTATCCCAAAAAAATACGGGTCACAAAGATTTGACAATTAAAATGGCTGATTGATGGGCTTTTGACTAAATTGGGACATCATCAGAAGATATGAATTAGGGATAGAGGGATCTATGAATTGTGTAAAACAATTAAAATAGAATTATATTCAAACTAGGAAAACATTTATTGTCGTTGTTTTTGTAAATAAATGGGGTAAAGTGATTTTGATAATTAAGATATGTTCATAATATCTTTGATGACAGTTAATATAAATGATCAACATTTTTATTTAGAAAAAAAAGAGAAGGTTATCCGGTAATATTGAACCCTAACATGATATCCTTTTATGACATTTTGAATAACCGAACTACAAATTGGCTCATGTCCACGATTGCCTGACAAATTCCATTTTTGAGGTCTCGAATCGACGCTGGAAGAAAATCTTGGTAGCCAATTGTGATTACCTCTTCGTCCTAAACGTATCCCCGAAAAAAGAGCATTGGTTTCGTTGTTCGTGTGACATATAACGGCGTCTTGTTGGACCATGACCCCGATGGGCTGTAAACCGTATCAAACATTCTCATAAATGGCTCTTGGGTTTTCTGAGTATCAGGTGCACGATGTGGACTTCATAAGTTTAAAGATCTGAACTCAGATATATGGAAAGTATATTGGGTATATTAAGTTCGTCATTCCGTTTGTAAAACCTAACTATGCCTCCAGATATTCGCTATTTTTACACTTTTCACCGGAATTGTTTCAAATTTGGTGTTTGGAGTTCGTAATGGGTACTATTTCCTACGACAGAAAATTAACTTCGGTATTTTGCAAGGCAGACAATTGGCAATACAGGCCAATCGTTTCTTATAGCCCCCACATATCTGTATCACTCGATTTCCGGCATTTTGATTATTTTCAGATCAATTTTATCAACGGATATTTTTTAACATTTAGTAAATTCCTTCAAAATGGTTAAAGGTATTAAAAGTTGCGCTCGGCCGAAATTATCAGATTTTTTACTTTTTTATTTATTTGCTCACAGGAGTTTGAAATATGAAAAAATACGGTGTTATGACATTGGTAAATTGCTTCATTCAAACAACGACGAGTAAAAGACAAACCTGAGCAGTTCCAAACTTTCGGCTACAACAGCAATATTTTCAGTCTTAGCTGTTCTAGGGTGACGTACGCAGGTTTTGTTTTTATACCCTCAGTCACATGGCAAAACGTGCCTTATCGGAATAACGGTTTTAGCCACTAGGTCTCTTTGGACCAAATCCGTTTCAGGACATTTGGAGTCAAACTTGCGATATCCGTCCGTCTTTCTGTCTGGTTGGTGCGCACCATAAGTCTCGAAGGAAGTATCAGATTCGGTTCAACCTTGGTACAACGTAATATTATTGTCAAACTTAGATTGATTTCGGAGATGGGCAATATCGGTCCACTCCTTCTGGCATCTCCACATAAAATATAAACTTTTCCAAAGAAAATAATTTAATGCACAGAGAGAGAAAAGAAAATCTGATTTTGCTCCAAGTTTGCAAATCATAATATTCACAGCAGTGTTACGTCAGGTGCGAAAATGGACAATATCGGTCCGCTCTATCCAGTACCTCCCCCACAAAGGGGCAATAACTTGAATAATTATACTCTTATAAAATGTAAGAGTCTGATTGTCTTCAAATTACTGACATCACAATATTTTTATTAACTCAAGGTCTGGTGTGAAGATGGAATACAGGCTTGCCCATATTCGACGGACCCATCTGTCAACGCCATAACTTTTGACAGAGATGTCACATCTCTTAATGACATACCGCGTTTGAAGCGTCAGTCCAAGCTGATTTTTACCATGAACCAATACACGCCCCGCGAGCGCTCTGAAATAGTTGAAATTTACAAGAATCAATTGTGAAAACTCAACGTGCTTTTAAAACATTAAAAAATGTGAGAAGTGCGCCTTCTAAGAACACCATTAAGCGTTTTTACGAAAAATTTTCGACTGGTAAGGCTCTTTCTAATCCGAAGAAGCCATATAAAAGTCGACCAAGGCGATCGGCCGAGAATATCGCTGCCGTACGAGCCAGTGTTGAGAGGTCCCCAAGAACATCCCAAAAACGCCGTTCTCAGCAGTTGGGCATGGCTCGGTCCACTTTACAACGGATTATTCGCATTGATTTGCATTTGTTCCCGTAAAAAATTCAATTGACGCAAAGAATGTTGCCAGCGGACAAGCCTCGTCGATTGGAATGATACAAACATTTTTGCTAACACAAGATCTGTTGTGACGATGATGTATATCTCCGAAACCCTTCTCACCCACAAAGGGTCACAATTTCCAATATTTTTAATAGTCATAACTTGCGAAACAAGTCAGCGATTCTTTACAACTTACGATATCTAAATATTTTTACTCAACCAGATACCTGAAATTAATATGGAATTTATGATTTCGCATAAAATTGGATATAAGTATATTTTCGTGTAATTTTGCCCATACCAATACTTTTATGTGTATTGGATGAAGTATGAAAACAGATCCTTCGATCGACTATATCTGGTAACTCACGCACATTTTAACATTTTCTAAAAATTATCACATATCTCATATAGAGTGAAGGAAGTTACCAATATAGTCCGAACCTGGCACGTTTGTTTATTTAGGACCGATATGAACTGGACAATATTGGCCCAATCTTTCTGAACCTACTCCACAGAGGGTCAAACTTTTCAATAATCATAACAGAAGTCAAAATGTATTTAATCAATCGAACATTAGCTGAGGGTATACATCTGTCGACCAAACCGACAGTTACAGATTTTGCCTATAACTACTTTTGGTGTTGCACAGTGTTATATATCAAGAAGAAATTTTCTACATTTTCCAAAAAAAAAAAAGATTTTTTTTTATTTTTCATTGATTTTTCCTCGGTTCTTTTTCGAAATATGAAAGTAGATCTGATTATAGGATTTTCTGTAAATTTTGAAAGATTGAAATTTGTCTCACACTGTCTTTCTTAATAACTTCAAAAGTTCTGCATTTGCTTTAAAGCCAAAGCCCACGTATACATAATGCCGTGACACTACAAAATTGCCGCCAATTTTTTTCATACTGCATAACTATCTCGTAATTTCTCTTCCGACTCTGGCATTTCCCCTTTGAAATCCATAAGGTCACAACAAAAAACTATTTTCTTACTCTACGTTTCTGTGTGAACTTTTTCGTTTCAATTTCAATGGGGCTTAAAATTGCATTTTTATTGATTTATGGCCGGTGTCTGAATGTCAATGGAAATGAAAATTGTTATTGGAATTCTGTGTTCTGTTGTTTTTTTTTTTTTTATTTTCTTAACAATAAGGAAGTTTGCTTAAAGATTTGCAATAACTTTTGATTGCCCCATTTGTTGTTCCAGGTCTGGCATATGACAATGTTATGTGAATACAATGCAATTATTGTTGATATTTGGATTAAATACTTGAGTTGTTTAGATTTTGAAAACTATGTATGTCAAATACTTCACATCGACAGTCTTTATGTGTAGTGTTTTTTCAGGATAAGGACAAAATGGTTATGACAATGTATGTTTAAAATGACGATATTCATGAGGGATTAGGCGAGAGTTTCAATAGGAGGCATATAAGATAAGTACAAACAAATTGCCTAACCAGGTCCACGTCTTCGTATAGCCCCCATATAACTGTAACTCACGGTTTTCGGGATTTTCATGAGTCTGCCTACATCTTTCACCGGAATTATTTTAAAAATTAGAATTTTAAGTTTGCAATGACTACTACTTCCAATGACAGAAAATTGTCTATATAGTTCTACACTGCTTCGTAAAACTCCCATATAATGGTACCTTCCTCTCTATATTGGGTATTTTCAAGATTCTAGCGATATTTTCCAATGCACTAACTATGACCACTAACATTGACAGAAAATTTCAAACACATCTTTGTATATCTCCCATGTACTGATACCTTCCAATACTCCGTATTTTTCAAGGGAATTGGTATTTGGGGTCCGCAGTAGACCTGATGGACTATTTCAGTAACTCCCCCACGAAAACCTTGAAATTTTGGTTAAAGTCATTGTAGGTGCGACAAAATATAGGAGTTTAGGAAATTCTTAGAAAAGGTTGAATTTTATAATACCCTCAGCCATATAGGAACATTTTTTACACTAAAAACAGTTCTAATATTAGTTGTATTTTATTTAAACAAAGAGATAACAGCGTTCATTTTAAGAAGTTGGAAATTTTCCTGAAAATTGACTAGTGCCCTTCAACTTCAAACGATCGCAAACATCTCGGAAACTAGCAGACTTTGGACTCAGGGAATAGTTCCATTGTGTCGAGGAACATTTTTCACACTAAAAACAGTTCTAATATTAGTTGTATTTTATTTAAATAAAGAGATAACAGCCTTCATTTCATTTAATACGACCAAAATGTGCCTCAGACTTTAGACCCTAAGTCGCTTTGGACAAAATCAGTAAAAGGACAATCTAGCGATGTCTGTACATCTGTCTGTCTGTTGGCTGGTTCGCACTATAACTCTCAAAGGGAGTAACCTTTTTGATACAAATTTGGTACATCGTAATGGGCAATATCGGTCCACTCCTTCTGGTACTTCTCCCCCAAAGGGTCAACGTTTTGAGTATCCATGAAACTCATATAACGCGAAATCAACATCCGATTCCGATCAGACTTGGCACTTCTCAATACAGATAAAAAAACCGCAAAAAAGTCAAACGCCATAATTTTTACATTTTTTTATTTTATTGAATGGAAGCAAAAACGGCCGGAAATAGCATCACATTTTAGAATAAGTTTAGATTTGTTTGAATTGGTCGCCTTTGGCACGACTTATGGCCTTCTTGCTCTGCGGTATTTTGGCGTATTCCCGGAGAAGCGCTTGCTTGAGGTAATCGACACTTTGGCATTTTTTAGTGCCAACCTTGATTTCCATAATACTCCAGACACAATAGTCCAACGGATTGGTATCCGCAGATTTTAGTGGCTATTGTGCGCTGGAAATGAAGCGAGGAACCTCATTTTGTAACCATTCTTGGGTGGCGCGTGCTGAGTCCTGTTGGAATGTCCAAGGTCTGTGGCCAAAATGTTTGGGTGTCCAAGGCTTTAATACACCCTCCAGAATATTTTCGCGATAATATTCGTCATTTATTCTGGTGCCACAGTCGATTAATACGAGCAGAGAGCGACCATCGCCTGTAATGGCGGACCACACCATCACCATGGCCGGCGCTTGAGTTCTGGTGGCCAACCGAAGGTGCACATTTTCAGCTGATCTTTTTGGCAAATAAACTCGATCATTTTGTTTGTTTACAAACTGCTGGACAACGAACTTTTTCTCAACGGAGACGGAGAAAACCAAATTCGGCAGTTCACCACTTTCGGCCAAGCGAAGCAACTCTTTAGCTCTTTTGAGTCCATTTTCTTTCTGTTGCGGTGTAAGTTTTTGCACTTATTGGAATTTCAATGGCTTTTCCCCGAGCTCATTTTGTCGAATAGCAATATTTGCCGAATGGAAAAGTGAGATATGTTTAGCTCACGAGCCATTTTTTGCCCACTCCGACGCGGGTTTCAATCAAGTCGCTTCTTTACTTTTCGAACCATTTCTGCTAATGGTGCTGTTTTCTTCCGTCCACTTCCTTGACGTCGGGCTAAGCTACCAGTAACGCTCGGTAACGAGCGATGGTACCAGACACAAAAGACGTATTCACATTTAAATGCTGGAGTGCTCTAACGATAGCCACTTGAGGTTTTCCAACCAAATATAAAGAAATCACACTATCACGCTTGTACATCCATCGCGAATATTTTTTTGTGGAAAATTCTCACCAAAATGCTTTTGTATGCTTGTAAACAATATAATGAGCTGTCACTGGAATAATTTTCACAGCTGTCGGACAAGTGGCTTAGAAATAACAGCAGTCTTATGTTCGTTGCAGTTTTTTCATCTCACCCTATATTAAGTGAAGAAAGTAACCAAACCTGGCACTTCGCAATGGTTATATGGTAATTTTTAGGTCCGATACGAAATAGAGAATATTGGCCCATTCCTTCGGAATGTACTCCATTGAGGGTCAAAAATTTGAATAATCATAAAAGCCAAGTATAATCATAGAAGTCAACATCGAAAATCGGCTGAGGGTACACATCTGTCGGCAAAAGCGACTGATACTTTTTAGCTTGTTTTAAATTAATAAGAGATATTGTTTTTAATTTTTATCTCCACCTCAAACCATCAAGGAATCCATAAATAAATTTATAAATATTTAATTGAAAGCGATAAATTCCATTCAAACACTCCTCTATTTTAGGAAAAAGCTTTAAAATCATATTTCCACACAATATCATAAATTATGTCTAACAATTTTAATATCTGTTTAAAAAAATAAACAAAACACATCCTTCATGCTCGAAGCCGTTGTGGTGTGTTGCCAGGGTTGCCAAAGATCTTTACAAAAACATGCACAAAAGTTGTCTGTAATGAAAAAAATAGGAAATAAAAAGAATTGCCAATAAATAAAATGTAATAAATTATTTATAAAAATACACATTTAGCCTTATCCGTCTGTTTAAATAACTCCTGCTTCAGGCCAAAATAAAGAAGGTAGATTAAACTCTGCTCACATGTAGTTTAGTTCAGAAGAATTTTTGGTATAGAAAATAATCCATATGCCTGCAAGTTTTGGCATGACCCCCATATAATGGATTTTATGTGTTTAATCATGGATTTCAACCAAATTTGCTGTAAATTTGCAAATTTGTATTCCCAGTATATTGGGAACATTCTTGTAAAGAACTTTTTATATAGGTCCACATAAAATGGCACTCTCTGATTTTGACTTTTGACACATTTTTTTCAACGAAATCATGTTAAAATTAGGATTTAGAATTCGTAATAGGCTTTGCCTTCTCCAACAGAAAATTTACTGTGCAAGTCAATGTTTTCGTATAACCCCTTATATAACCCCGATACCCTGTATTATTATAATAATGTATTTATAAAAATCTATTATCGGGTATTTATTTACACCCGATTTGGCTGATTTTCCCTCTGAAACGAATGCAGAATAAGAATGAAAGTATAGTTTAAGGTTTGGAAACCTTTCATTTAATTGGGTGTATCTAGAGACACATAACATGTTGCTGCATCATTAATATAAACATGTTGTTCTCTCTTTATGTTGTCAAGCTTTTGTCAACAGCAACTTATTAATCTACTCAACAATATTTGGTTACTCAGAGCATTCTGTTCTTAACAGTCTTCTCTGTGTGAGTCAACAATTTGTTGCGTTGGTGGTGGTGGTAGTCAGTCATCAACGGAAATTCAAATCGGATTTCTTTCAACGTATACGTAATCAGATACTTCATAGAAACATCAATCATACTCGTTTCAGGCAGGTATGGCAAATTTAGTTTACCTGCATTATTTATAACTGAATTTTCTTTTTTCGTGACAAAAACATATGTGGGCACATTTGGGTGAGATGAAAAAATTGCAACCAACTTCAGACTGCTGTCATTTTTAAGTCACTCGTCCGACAGCTGTTAAAACTATTCCACTGATAGCTCATTATATTGTTTACAAGCGTGCAAAAGCATTTTTTTTGAGAATTTTCCAGAAAAAAATTTATTTGTGATAGAATTCAAGCGTGATAGTGTGATGGTTGGAAAAGTAAAGGAGCGACTTGATCGAAACCCGTGTCGCAGTGGCCGAAAAATGGCTCATGAGCTGAACATATCGCAATATTCTATTCGGCAAATATTGAAAAATGAGCTCGGGGTAATGCCATTGAAATTCCAAAAAGCGCAAGAACTTACACCGCAACAGAATGAAAATAGACTCAAAAGAGCTAAAGAGTTGCTTCGCTTGGCCGAAAGTGCTGAACTGCCGAATTTGGTTTTCTCCGTCTCCGATGAGAAAACATTCGTTGTCCAGCAGTTTGTAATCAAACAAAATGATCGTGTTTACCTGCCAAAGAGGTCAGCTGAAAATGTGCCCCTTTGGTTGGCCACCAAAACTTAAGCGCCGGCCATGGTAATGGTGTGGAAAGCTATAACAGTCGATGTTCGCTTGTTCCGCTCGTATTAATCGACCGTGGCATCAGAATAGATGCCGAATATTATTGCGAAAATATTCTAAAGGGTGTATTAAAGCCTTGGGCACACAAACATTTTGGCCGCAGACATTGGACATTCCAACAGGACTCAGCACCATCGCTCTTAGCGCTCGCCAACCAAGAATGGTTACAAAGTGAGGTTGTTCGCATCATTTCCAGCGCAAAATGGCCACCAAAATCTCCGGATACCAATCCGTTGAACTATTGTGTCTGGAGTATTTTGGAAAGCAAGGTTGGCACTAAAAAACGCCAAAGTGTCGATCACCTCAAACAAGCGCTTCGCCGGGAATGGGTCAAAATACCGCAGAGTAACATTCGGGCAGCGTGTGACGGTTTCATTGGCCGTTTTAAGGCCATAATTCGTGCCAAAGCTGACCAATTCGAACAAATCTAAACTTATTCTAAAATTTGATGCTATTTCCGACATTATTTGCTTTCATTTAATAAAAGTTAAGAAAATGTAAAAATTACGGCGTTTGACTTTTTTGCAGTTTTTTTATTTCACCCTGTAATAACACACAAGGTTCGGAAAAACGTGTGAAATCTACGGTCCATATAATTTAATGTTTGAAGATTATGTCATGCAAATGTTGACTGTGACTGCACCTGAAATGGTCCTCCATCCCCTTAGTCCCATTTTGGCATACTCTTTGCCAATATTTCGGCCGGTATCTCACGAATAAATTGAAGCGGTCGCGTCTCTATGAACTTTGACTTTTGGGAATTTATTATATATCGACGAATAATTGTGCTAAGTGAGCTCAACTCAGCACAATTGACCGCATCTCGATATTTGAATTTTTACAAAAATTAAAAATCAAAAATTGTTAATTTTTCGAAAATCGAAAATTGCAATGTTGGCATAATTTCGAAATATCGTTTTTTTCGAATTTAGAGAATCTAAAGATATAGAAAAAAATTTATCGGTACAAACCGAGTACAACTTAGCACAAACTTCCTTTTTTCAAAAATTGAAATTCTCGCAGATTTTTAAAAAAAAAAAATGAGTATCTCAAATGTTTTTTTTCGAATTTCGGACAAAATCGGCACAATTGAGCACAAACCTAGCACAATTTTCCTTTTTTCCTTAATTCGAAAATTGCTATTTTAGCGGACACCACATGTACCGGTCCAGCTTGTAATCCCAGCAGTTTCGCCATTCGGCTGAGCTTCTTCTCTTCTAATATTCTGTCAACAAACTTCCCCCCAATTTCTGTTGCCGTGCCCAATAATCCCCACAATGGCAACTATTCTGTATCCATCAACATTTTATGTATCAACATGATGCCTCATCTACATGTCAACATGTTGCCCCCCAATGTATCTAAGCTTTTGTTAGCGGCAACATATGCTGTTGCTCGGAGCAATGTTTAAGTTCAGAGAACTACTCTGTTAGTAACAGTGTTTAGTTAAATCCAGCCACCAGCCAATGTCGGCATCGTTATGACCATTTCAGCCATTTCATCAGTTGCGATTTAACATTCGATTTGATAAAACGTGTTTGTTGTTTTGCGCGAATATCTTCGTTGTGATCCAAACCATCCAAACTCAGTATTTGAGAAAAACAAATAAAAAAACACACATACAAAAAAAGATACAACAGTTCTAACCGGCTCTGTGTGAGTTTGGGCCCCAGAACCAAAAAATAAAAAAATCTATTTTATTATCAAAAAACAAAAAAAAAAAACAACACAAAATAATTGTGTCAAGTCCTGCCATAAAAAAGTGATTAGAAAATTAGCCCTACCAAAATAAAGTTTGGTAAGTTGGCCGGCCATAAATCAAGTGAGAGCTGCTGGTTCTGCACCAAGAACAGCAACAAAATTAATAAAAAATACAAACAAAAATAAAGCAACAATTTTGAATGGCAAAAATCATAAAAAATTAACTTTCAATTTCATTTGATTATTTTTTGCAAACAAAAAAAGTGTTTAAATTGTTTGTGTGATAATACCTTGCAAAAAAAGAAATATTCAAATAAATATACAAAAAATAGTGAAAAATAATAAATATTTCACGCTCCAATTGTTATGTGAAAAATTAAAAAATAAATCACAGCTGAAAATCTAAATATCTGTGGCGAGTGATTCACAACAGAACAGCAAAAACTTTCTTCTTTCCAAAATACCTGGTTGGGCATTTGGAAAAGCGTTTTGTGTTAATTCTCAAAAAAGGTGAGTCTGATTTGTTGAGTTTTTTTTGTTGTACTTGGCATTTCGTGCCAAATGCCAATTAGAATAATTTTCCTTTTGGGGGCCAGCAACAGTAGCGGTAGCAGCAGCAGCTTATTATGCATATTAGCCAACCTTTTTTGGTTCAAAGCACACATTTCGCCGAGAGTGCGAGTGTGTCTGCGTGTGTGTGTGCCTAGGTTTTATGAATTTTTAATATGCAACAATTTAAATTAATTTTTCCCCATCTGCCGTCTGTTTATTTTGTGTCTCTTTGGGATATTTGTTCTCGCTCAAAAATAAATGTGCCGGTAACATTAAAACCCCTCAAGGTCAGGTCTAAGGCAAAATATTCAAAAAAACGAATATCGAGCAAAAAATAAAAAAAAATGCTAATGCCAAGAGATACTGAGACTGCTTGTATGTTTGGAATATTTAAATAGCTTCTGCTGGCAGCTATATTGCCTAAGCGGGAAATGAAGTGTTGGAGCTATGCTTGACTTAATCTGGCCAGATAAAATATGCAAATGAAAAGGACATCCCAGCCGCTTCTAGATAATGAGTAATTCATGAGTAGGAATCCTATGCAATATCTCCTAAGCAGAGATTTTGAAAATTGAGACTTTTAGCACAGCTCAAGGACCGGAGGTTAATCGACACTGTCTTGTAAGTGGCATTTTCCTAAGAAAAATTAAAATTGAAAAAATGTACCTTACTAAAGAGAAAACACTTACCCCAAAAATAAACTAGAGTGCATCTGACCTACAGCCAATATCCTTTTAATTAAAAAATATCCCGAGAATCGTTATGTTTATGCAAAGTGTTGACCCTTTATGGGGGAGCCATCAAAAGAGAAGCCCAGTATTGTCCGCTTTCGCATCTGACCTAAGACTGATATACATAGCACGACGTGTCAGATTTGGACTGATTATTTTATATGAGATATGTGTCGGTGAGTTGCCGGAAGAAGTTGGCCGATATATCTTTCTTTCACATTTTATCTAAAAGGGCTAAAAATTTTGAAATGCTCAAAGTTTAAAGAAACTGTACATTTTAGGAACAAAGGGACTTCGCCAAAAAGGTGCATTTTTGGTTCTTTTTTATACCCTCCACAATTGTATGGAGGATATATTATATTTGTCATTCCGTCATTGTAACACCTCGAAATATACATTTTAGACCCCACAAAGTATATATATTCTTGATTAGCATAAAATTCTATGTCGATTCAGCTATGTCCGTCCGTCTGTGGAAATCTCTCTAGCTTCCGAACAAAATGAAGTAGGTTGATACAATTTTACTCAAATGTATATTATGTCTGCAAGACTTTTGGTATTGAAAATAGACCATGTAGGTCCACGTTTAGGTAAAGTCCCCATATAATGGTAGCTCCTTATTTTCGATATTTTGATGATTTAAGTGACATTATTCACCGAAAATGTTTCACCATTGGTATTTGAAGTTCGTAATGGATACTACAGCCTATGACAGAAAATTGTCCGTGCAAGTCCACGCCTTCCCATATAGTCCCCATATTACGGCACCTCCTGATATTCGGTATTTTGACCGTTTTTGTCACATTTTTTCACGGATTTGTCTAAAAATTGGTATTCGTGTGTCTTAATGGGTTCTAGCTCCGTTGCCAAAACATTGTATGTATGGGTCCACGTTTTAATATAGCTACCATATAACGGTACCTCCGGGTATTCGGTATTTTGATGATTTTTGCCACATTTCTTCGCAGATTTGTCTAAAAATTGGTATTTGTGTGTCCTAGTGGGTTCCAGCTCCGTTGCCGAAACATTGTATGTAAAGGTTCACGTTTTTGTATAGCCCCATATAGCGGTACCTCCCGATATTCGATATTTTGATGATTTTTGCGACATTTTCCCACGAATATGTCTAAAAATTGGTATTTGTAGGTCACAATGGGTTCTAATGTTTCCTTTACCCTAAGGTGGAGGGTGTTAAAAGTTCAGCCCGGCCGAACTTAATGTGTTTTACTTGTTTTTCAAGTTTCGCTTTTGAGGTAGTTCAAACTGTATATTTCGATAAGTCATAACTAATGATCGAAAATAGGCAATATTTGTCCTCCCTCACACACAAAAGGTCAATATTATGGATAATATTAACTCTAGTAAAATGTGAAATCGGTGTTTGATTTTTCTTCAAACTTAGTATTTCCCTATATATTGTCCATATTAGAAAATATATAAAAATGGAAAGTGGGCCGATCACTTTTTCCAAAACACCACTGCTCCAAGAATCCAAAAATGTGTAAAAAACTATCTACTTTTAGTACGAATATTGCAATTCGGACCGATCAGAATCTATACGAATTATTGGTAGTTTAGATTTTAGTCTTTTATTGGGAAGGTATGAGAAGTACTGGTCCGATATCTTCCATACTAGCCCCTGACCTAAGTCTGATGAAATATTAGTAGTCCAATCACGACCAGTGATAATATTTTATCAGACTTAGGTCAGGGATTATTATGGAAGATATTAGACCAATATTTCTCGTACCTTCCCACTAAAAGGCTAAAATCTAAACTACCAATAACTCGTATAGATTCTGATCGGTCCGAATTGCAATATTCGTACTAAAAGTAGAACTGGTGTAAAATTGGGATATATAGGTCCAATCTACTGGTACGTCTCCCAAAAAGGATTAACATGAACAAGCGGACAAGTTGTGGCTGCACAAATCTTTAGAGGACAGACTGAAGCCTTTTATTTTTTATACCCGCAGTCATATGGCTAAAGAGGGTAGATATGCCACATCATACCGAAAAAAAGGTGCCACTTCGAAATTAACGTTTGCGGACATTTGGGTTCGATCTAGGGGAATCCGTCCCGTCCGTCTGTTCATCGTATTATTATCGTCAAGCTTAGATCGAGTTCGGAGATGGGCAATATCGATCCACTCCTTCTGGTACCTCGTAATGTCAACATTTTGAAAGAAAATAATTTGCTGCAAAGAAAGAGAAACGATAATCCGATTTTGTGTCAACTTTGTCAATCCTAATGTTTGCATCAGGTGGGAAAATGGACAATATCGGTCCACTCCATCAAGTACCTCCCCCCTAAACTTTCAAAATTTTGAATAATTATAACTCTTATAAAATGTGATTGTCTTCAAATTTCATACATCCCAATATTTTTATTAACCCAAGATCTGGTGGTAAGATGGAATATATCGCTCCAGCCCTTCTGGTACCTCCCCCACAAAGGGTAAAATTTTTTAAATATTCACGAAGCTCATAAAACACGAAATTAACATCCGATTCCATTCAGACTTGCCACATCTCAATCTTTCTATCAATACGAGGGCTGTTATAATGATGGTAGAGATCGGACCATTCCTTCTGGTTCCTCCCCCACAAAGGGTCAAAGTTTTGAATAACCAAAACGATTTTTAAATCCGAAATAAGCATCCGGTTCTCTTGATATTTCACACATCCCATTATTTCTACTAACACAAGATCTGTTGTGAAGATGGGATAGATCGGTCCAATTTTTTCTAATAGCTGCCTCACACTGACTCATTCAACTTAAAATTAACATCCAATTCCATGCAGACTTGGCACATCTCAATATTTCTATCAGCACATGATCAGTCATAAAGATAATAAAATCGGACCATTCCGTTTGGTACCTCCCCCACAAAGTGTAAAAATTTCGAATAACAAAAACGACTAAAAAATCCGAAATAAGCATCCAGATATCTTCATATTGCACACATCGCATTATTTCTACTGACATAAGATCTGCTGTGAAGATGGAATATATCGGTCAACTCCTTCTGGTACCTTCCCTACAAAGGATCAAAATTTTGAATATCCATGAAGCTCATAAAACGCGAAATTAAAATCCGATTTTATTCGGACGTGGCACATCTCAATATTTCAATCAACATAAGATCTGTTATAAATAAGATAGAGATCGTACCATCCCATCTGGTAACTCCCCCATACCAATATTTTTATCTGTATTAGATAAAGTATTTTAAAATGTTCTAAAATTATTACATATCTCATATCAAGAGAAAAGGAATGAGGGTAAAATCCCCTGATTAAAATATTTTTGACCGTTTTGGAAAAACTATCCATAGTTCATAGATTACATTGGCCTCCGTTATATGCATTCGCAGTTTTATACTCTCCAGCCATAAGCAGCCATTTTTCAAATCTGTTTCTTCTGTTTTATTTCTTCTTTTACATTTTACCATCTTAAGGACAGATTTTAATTAATTTTCTTAGTTTATGTCCTCTTGTGTGAGAGCTATCGTCATTAATTTGCGACTTGCTTGAAAACATTAAAACGGTCGAAAAAAACGCCAAATGTTATCACCCCGATTATTTTAAAATGGATGATGCTGCTAAAATTTACATCCAAAATAAAATTAAATTTTTTGCCAAAAAATGCTTTGCAAATGAAGAGTATAACCCCCGCCTCCACCTTTAAATCACTCATTCAGGAGTCATTTAAATTAATACATTTTTATAGTTGTCACTTAATCAACGTTGAACAGCTGCAATGGGAAGGGAGGGAGGGCAGAATGATAGAAATGCCTGTCAAGAGATTATTGTGGCAGGACGATTTGTGTTTATCTTTCATTCCCCAACACCGGCATAGAGCAGGGAATTAAATTTTCGGCGGTTTCCATGGCAAAAGGGAAGTGTCTCATTTGTGTTTGTCTTCTTGGGGGCAAGTGTTAAAATTTATCAAATGTAACTGAGATGTGAGCAAAAGTTTGTTCAGAGCTATGTTGAAAATTGTCTAATCCTTTTTAATATCCTTTTGCTACTTTTGTGTGTAAAAGTATCAACCAAAAGTAGATTGAATAAGTCTTTAATTCTTAATTCATCATCATTTTGAATTTATACCACACAAATGCTAAATTTTGTCATTTAGAATGTTTTTCTTTTTTTTTTTTTTTTTTTCTTTTTTTCTGACATTTCACACTTTTGTATCTCCCCTCGTTTTTTGTGGAATTTGCATTTTCACGAATATTTTAACACCAAACTAACAAAATTCTCCGTACATGTAGATTTATTGGTTTTTATTTCTATTAAAAAAATGAAAAAAGGGGCAGCTAACTGCAGCTGAAATATTCAGCGACAGAAGCTGATAGAAATAATTTCAAATTCAAGCCATCGGCGCATTAAAGTGAATACATTTTCTTTGATATGGGAAATAGCTTCCAAGTTGTTTTTTTGGTAGGCAGTGCCATTTTGTGTGGAATTGGATGGCATTTGGTTTTCGTCAATATTTAATTATAATCGTATTTGAATATTTCGTTGAAATTGCATAAATCCAGAAAATGTATAGAGAAACTTTGATTGTTTAAATTAAATTCTGCTGGGCTGAAATGTTTGCAACCTTCGCCATGTGAAAACATAAAATATTGTTAAATTATTTGTCGACTAAAAATCTGTAAAATTTTAACCTTCAGCTGAAAAACTTGATCTAAACACCCATAATTGGAGTACTTACGTTGCATGGAGACAATTCCAAAATCTCCAGCAACATTCAACTGTGTTTTGGAATCTACAAGGTGGGGCAAAAGAACTGCTCCTATAAAAAAATGCTATAAATTTTACGAAATATCTAAATTACAACCAAAAAACATCGGAAGTTTACTTTGGCGCCACCTTGTAGATTCAAAAATGCTGTTGAATGCCGAATAACACATTTAAAAATAATTTAAAAAAATTAAAAAGTATCAGTCGGTTTTCCCGACCCTCAGCCAAAGTTCGATTATTTAGATATATTTTGACTTCTGTTATGATTATTCAAATTGTCGACGCTCTTTGGATTAGGTTCCGAAGGAATGGGCCAATATTGTCCATTTCGTATCGGACCTAAATAAATATGATATAAATATTGCGACGTACCTGGTTTGGACTATAATGGCTACTTCCTTCACATTATATGAAATATATGATAAATTTTAGAGAATGTTGAAATGTGCTTGAGGTACCAGATATAGTCGACCGAAGTATTCCATTTTTATGTTTCATCTAATACAGATAAAAAATATTGGTATGGGCAAAATTACAAGAACATTTAACATTTATATATAATTTTATCCGGAATCATATATTCCATATTCAACTCAAGATTCTGGTTGAGAGAAATATTTAGAAATCGTAATTTGTGAAGAATGGCTGACTTGTTTTGCAAGTTATGACAGAGAAAATTATTGAAGATTGTAACCCTTTCTGGGGCTGAGATACCAGAAGAGGTTCGCATATATAATCTTCGCAATAGATTTTGTGTTAGCAAAAATGTTTGTCTGTGTGAAATTTGAAGGGAGTTGAATGCTTATTTTGCTTTTTTGAGTGTTTTGTTTTTCAATATCTTGAACCCTATGTGGGGGAGCTAGCAGAAGAAATGGTCCGATCGCTAACATCATTATAACAGATCTTGTGTTGATAAAAATATTGAGATTTGCCAAGTCCGAATGGAATCGGATGTTAATTTCGCGTCTTATGAGCTTCATAGATTCTCAAAATGTTGAACCTTTGTGGGGGAGGTACCACAAGGAGTGGACCGATATATCCCATCTTCACAGCAGATTTTGTGTTAGTAGAAATAATGGGATGTGTGAAATATGAAGAGAACCGGATGCCTATTTCGGTTTTTATAATCGTTTTTGTTATTCAAAATGTTGACCCTTTGTGGGGGATGTACCGGAAGGAATGGTCTGATCTCTACCATATTTATAACAGATCTCGTGTTGATAGAAATATTCAGATGTACCAATTCTGAATGGAATCAGATTTTTCACGTTTTATGAGCTTCACGGATATTCAAGATTTTGACCCGTTGTGGGGGAGGTACCAGAAGGAGTGGACCGCTACATCCCATCTTCACACCAGACCTTGGATTAATAAAAATATTATGATGTGTGAAATTTGAAGGCAATCGGACCCTTGGTTCACATTTTGCGAGAGTTATTAATAATCAAAATTCTGACCATTTGTAGGGTGGACCGATATTGTCAATTTTCGCACCTGACATACCAATGATGCAAATATTTGCAAGTTTGGAGTAAAATCGGATTGTCCTTTCTCTTTCTGTGCAGTGAAATATGATTTTTAAAAATTTTTTTTTGTGGGAGAGTTACCATGGATGGACCGATATTGCCCATCTCCGAACTCGATCTAAGTTTGATTATAATGTTACGATGTACCAAGTTTTGACCAAATCGGATACACTCGTCGAGAGTTATCCTGCATACCAGTCAGACGGGCGGAAGGACATCGCTGGAACGACTCCAAATGTCCTGAAACGGATTTGGTTCAGACATAGGGTCTAAAACCGGTACGTTTTGGCCGTATCAACTGATATATGCCCTCTCTTGACATATGGCTGAGGGTACAAAAAGCATGAAATAAGAGTTCGATGATGATGATAATTTTGGGTCAGTCTTGATGCATAGGCATGTGGTAAGGTTGAGCTTTTGCGATCATGCCAAGCACCCACCCACTATTACGAACATTAATTGTTTTCTTACGACGTTAATTGCTGTCGACCGATTCTTCGTATTTTTACCCTCAGCCATATGGCTGGAGAAGGTATATATCATTTGATACGGTCAAAACGTGTCTCATCGAAATAACGGTTTTAGACCCTAGTTCTCTTTGAACCAAATCCGTTTCAGGACATTTGGAGTCGATCTAGCGATGTCTGTCTGGCTGATACACACGATAACTCTTGAAGGAAGTATCGGATTGGGTACAAACATGGTACATCGTAATATTATTGTCAAAATTAGATCGAGTTCGGAGATGGGCAATATCGGTCCAATCCTTCTGGTGCCACCCCCACATAATGTCAAAATTTTCACAGAAAATGAATTACTGCATGAAACATGAAAGGCTCGCCCAATATGTTTGTGTTAGGTCAGGCGCTAAAATGGGCAATATCGGCCCACTCCATCAAGTACCTCCCCCCAAAGGGTGAGAATTTTGAATAATTAAAACTTTTATAAAATTTAAACTAAGAGTCCGATTGTCTTCAAATTTCACACACCCCAATATTTTTGTTAACGAAAGATCTGGTGTGAAGATGGGATATATCTGTATACTCCTTTTAGTATCTCCACCACAAGGGATTTCAATTTTTAATAGCCATGAAGCTCGTAAAGGGCAAAGGGGATTCTTTTCAAATTGCACATACTCAAATTGCCAATACTTCTACTTAAACGAGGTCTGATGTGAAAATGGTAGATATCGGACCACTTCTTCTGGTACTTCCCCCACAAAGGGTCAAATTTTTGAATAATTAAATCTTTAATAAAATTTTGAAATAAGAGTTCGATTATCTTAAAATTTCTCACATTTCAATATTTTCACTAACACAAGATCTGGTATGAAGAACGGAGTACTACCTCTAGTACTTGCTCCACAACGGGTCAAAATTTGGATTAACCATTAAGCACATAAAATGCGAAATGAGAATCCGATTACTTTCAAACTTAGCACATTCCAATACTTCTACCAACAAAAGATATGTTGTGAAGTTGAACAATATCGGACTACTGACTCTGGTATCTTCCCCACGACGGGCCAAGATTTTAAATATTTATAACTCTCATAAAACGCGAACTTAAATTTGTATCAAGTACGAAATGGAAAATATATTGGCCCATTCCTTTGGAACCTTCCCCATAAAAGGTCAACAATTTGAATAATCATAACAGAAGACAAAATAAAAGTACATAACCGAACATTGGGTGAGCGTATACATCTGTCGGCAAAATCGACTGATACTTTTGAACTTTTTTATCTTTAATGGAATGGAGATTCGAATAAGCGACCTTAGATTTTGTAACCGGACGAGCTCACTGTTGTAATAAAATAAAGTTTTTTGCCTTATAAATTTTATAGGAATAACTCATTACTTTTCAGCTCATTGGTAATGCAGAAGGTATGTGGTACTCATTATTTTTGGGATACTGATAATCCAGACAATATGGGGTTGTCATTATTGGCAATTTTCCCATTCCTGCAGGTTCTGAAACATACTCAGCAAAAATATTCATTATTCAAATCTGGATATCATACCAATATCTAAAGAAAACCAGTAAAGAAAGTCCTAAAGTTGGGCGGGCCGATGAACAATATATATGGGAGCTATAGCTTTGGCATACTAGCTTCTAGACTCAATTCGGTCGTATGTGCCAAATTCCATCCTATTTGGGCAAATATTTGGTGCACAATAAAAGGTAAATCGGACGAAGATATATATGGGAGCTATATCTAAATTTTTACCGATTATCTCCAATTTCAAAATGATTTGTGCAAAATTTCATCCTAATCGGATAATAAATGCGACCTGCATTTTGTTCACAAGAATACATGGACAGACGGACTGACATGCATAAATCAACTCAGAAAGTGATTCTAAAGAGATCCTCAAAAGTAACTATGGGTCTACCTCGCTTCCTTTTGCCTGTACAAACAAATGCACAAAGACATAATACCCTGACCACCTTGTGGTGTAGGGTATAATTATGTCTCATGATTAAATGAGTACCTTTCTATAGAGATTGGCTACTAAAAGTCCTGATGTATTTATAAATCTTTAAATAAACTATAGACTATTAGTGGCCAGAAAATAAATACATATTAATGCAGCATGCCCCTGTTAAAATATTGGGTTGGCAATCCAATTTGTTGTGAATATGTTTGCTGGGTTACATTGGTTTCACTGTAGAAACAAATTTTTCCTCCAAATGACACAATAGTTTTCAAACCTCAAAAAATTAAAAGTCAATTAAATTTTTCTCAGAATAGAGAATTTTTATTCCCCAAAATAAAATAAAAATAATTTGCGAAAAAATTAAATATTCCAAAAATATAATTTATTGCCCAACACTGCCAGAGGTACCACAAGGGAATAATGGAATTTTTGCGTTTTATGGTCGAGAATATCGCTAATCTTCAATCATAAAAGTTTTGGTAATAAAGCAAGGCTCTACCTAAATTCGGCCTTAAAACTACCGGCTATCAATGCCTTTTTTTGTTGTTGTTTATGATTTCATTTTGCATTCGCAGCATTTTCTGTGAAATGTTTGAGGGACTCTGGCTGCCTGGCTGGCTGTCCATAGATGCTTGGTTGCCCTGGCTGGCAGTCGGGCTTATAAACTTGGTCAGCAATGAAACACATGGACACACAACAATGTTTGTTGTTTGTTGGAATTTCATATCTAAGGTAGTTCTGTGCTTTCGTTGTTGTTGTTGCTTTCGTGTTGAGCCAGTATCCTTGGCATGCATTTTGCGGTTCCTTTACATTTTTTATCTTCAGTTTTTTTTCTGCTTCTGCTGCTGCCTTGCTTTCCATTTAAATTGAGTGTATGTGTGTGGATTTTTTCATTTAGCTTCTTAGCTTATTCTTCATTTGTTTTTCAGACAAAAAGGAAAAGCAAAAAACTAAATGAAATGGAAACGAAAATTTCAGTTAGCTTTGTTGGGCGGCGAGATGGTTTCTTTCCTCTGTTTTTTTTCAATTTCAACAACAAAACTCATTTTTTGCCTTTGGTTTCTTTTTTTTTTTTTTGAATGAAAGACATTTGCTAAATTTCAAAATGCAGCGGTGGCAACTACAACAAAAAAACCGAGCAGCTTAAAGCCTGCACGAAAAAAATGAGAGAATTTCTAAATTTAAAATGAGTTCACAGTTGCTGGTCGTAAATACGCAACGATAAGCAGGCGGCATGGCATGCACGCAAATTTTGACTTTGCCATAGAATTATTTTTTTTTTAAATTTTTTTGCAGATTGCAAGATACGTAAATATTTAAATCTGTCGCGAAAAGAAATAAAAATGCATTTATTTGCTTAAAAGTTTGCACAAACATATTTATTAAAAAAAAAAAAAAAAAATACGTTCGAAAATATTTGGCGGCAAATTTTTTATGACTTGTTTAATTATGTGGAATCATAAACCAGTTTCGGTATTGTGTCGTTGACAATGACAGAAAATTTGGAACAAATTTTGTGTGGTTGAATAATTTTGAAAAAAATTATTGGTAAAATACCGATAATCACACACAGATTAAAACTAAAAATGTAAAAAATTCTGAAGGATGATTTTTTAGGAGCTATAGGCAAGTTTCTAATAAAAGAAACAGGAAAAAAGCAGTAAGTTTAGCCAGACCGCAGTTTGAATACCCTCCACCATTTGAAACGAATTTAGAAATTTTCAATAAACAAAATAAAAAAATAAAAATATTAAAATCTTAAAAATAACGACCCCGTTATATTGGGGTCCATATGAAGACGTAGATCTGCATAGGCAACTTTTGTCAAAGGCCTTTACAATATTCAAAAACGAAACTTGAAAAATTCCTGTGAATAACGTTGCTAAAATCATCAAAATACGGAATATGGGAAGGTACCGACATATGGGGGCTATACGAAGGCCGGTTCCTACATCGACAATGTTATGTCACAGAAACCTATTAGAAATTCTAAACACGAAATTTTTAACATTTTCGGTGAATATTGTACCTGAATACCGGATATACCGATATATGGGGCCTATACGAAGACCGTGATCTGCATAGACAATTTGCTGTCACAGACTGTAGTTCCCATTACGAACTCTAAATACGTATTTTGAAACAATTTCGGGGAATAATGTCGTTAAAATCATCACAATACCGAAAATAGGGAGCAACCGGTATATGGGGGCTATACGAAGACGTGGACCTGCACAGACAATTTTCTGTCACGCGCTATAGTGTCCATTACGAACTTCAAATACCAAATTTGAAACAATTCGCTAAAATCATCCAAATACCGAAAATAGGAAGGTACCGGTATATGGGGGCTATACGAAGACGCGGACCTGCACATACAATTTTCTATCCTAGGCTGTAGTATCCATTACGAGTTTCAAATACCAAATTTCGGCGAATAATGTTCCTAAAAACAAATACCGAATAAAGGAGTTGGGGGTGGTAGGTACCGTTGTATGGGGTCTATAGAATATCGTACACCAATTATTGTCCAGGGGGTAAAGTGCTTAGAAGGAACTCCTTGTGAGGATTTTCAGAGAATTCCATGGAAAAATTTAGCTACAAAGCTACAAAATACCGAATATCAGGGGTAGCGTTATATGGAGGCGGAGATATCTTCGAACTTGACCTGCTTAGTTCAATTTTGGCATACTTTTTCCAACATTTCGGAACTTATCTCACGAAGAACAGATTCATTGTTTTCTTCCAGTACGTCAATTGAAGCATGTTCGTCTGTATAGACATGAACTTTGACATAGCACCACAACAAAATTGTCTAAAGGCGCTAAATCGCACGATCTAGGCGGCCAATTGACCAGGTCCCGAATGTGAAATTAAATATTCACGCACTAGTATTTCAATAAGTCCAGGCACAGTCTTGTAGCACTTGTCATGCAAGTCCAGGTATTGCATTTTGGTCAAAAAAGTGGGATATTATCTCCATAGCACAGATTTGCTCATTTTTACTCGGGATTGCTCGAAGAGTGGTAGTTTTTTTAGGGAGTCTACTCATTTGTTTTGTGAGGCAGCGCTCCCGACTCACTCCTCCTCCTTTGGGATGAAAAAAATATGCTAACCTTTATTCGTCCTCGTTTTGTGTTTTCTTCACTTAACTTCGAACGAGTTTCACTCTTTACTCAGTTTCGAGCGAATATGTCGGTAATGCTTTCGGCTAATCTTCAATCCAAAATCAATGATTCTGATTTTTTACGTATCCATTGAGGCTTCATACGACGTACTAAATATTCAGACTTTCGAAGTTTGATATATTATTCATATTCTTTCCTTTTTCAGAAATAATAATAGGAAAATGTTTACCTTTTACAGCAAGAAATCTTCAAAGTCTTTCAGTTTCAAGTTACCGAGGAGGATATTAGTAAATCCATTTCAAAATGGACCCACATCCAGTTTTTCTGTCCAAAACTATTTCAATATCTCCATGTGTAAACCCTAGAATCCAACAGTGACCGCAATATCAAATTTCAGGATTTCAGTTTGTTAATCTCCTTCATAATTTATAACCATTATAGCATCCAAAACAAACTAATTCTCTCAACCACAGACACCGACAGTGACATCATTACCAAATTTTGGGATTTCAGATCTATTCCTTCACTCAATACCCAAATTTAGTAACATTTGGTACGCATATCCAAAACAATCTACATCTCTCCATTTTAGACACTAACAGTGATCTAAAATTAGGACTATTTAGTACATTTCGAACAGTTACAGTAGACATTTCCCAAACCACCACCAGATACCAACATAGACCTCTATGTCAAATTTCATGATTTCAGCTGTAGTCCTTCATCCAATATAATATAATAACATTTCCAAACCGCCTTCATATCTCAATTCAAGATGCCAACAGAGAGTTCAATATTAAATTTGATAATTCCAGCCCTATCCCTTCTCTCAATACCAAATATAGTACCATTGAGTACTTTTCGTATAATTATAGTACACATTTCCGAAACCACCACTATCACGCACTATCTGGTCACCCAATGCCAAATTGTACCAAATATAGTACTATTTAGTACTTTTCGAACAATTATAGTACGCATGTGCAAGACCACTACCTCATCTCAACACCGGATACCAACAAAGACCTAAATATTAAATTTCGGGATTTCAGCTCTATCCCTCGATACCCAATACCCAAGTTAGCACTACTTAGCACTTTTTGAACAATTTTAGTACACATTTCATACACATCTCAATCCGAGATTCCAGCAGTGACCTTGATTCTCAGACCAAATGTCTAGTTTTTACATGATATCCAGTGGTATAATTTTAAAAGTTTGGTGCTGTTCGTAACCTTAAAGTTCGAATTTCCAAAAACCCTTTCGTACATCTACATCCTGCATTCCATCATTGACTTTCATTTGAAAATTCCAAAAAGCCAGCCTTATTACACGCTAACGCACCAATACTGGCCCTCGTGCAAAATTTTAAGATTTTAGCTTCGGCCGTTTCGGGCATTGATTCTAGATCAGTCAGTTTTTTCATTACATTAAGGTATATTAAGGTTGTCCTTCCCTATTGTAACACCCCGAAATATACATTTTAGACCCCACAAAGTATATATATATATTCTTGATCAGTATCAAATTCTATGTCGATTTATCAATGTCCGTCCGTCTATTCGTCTGTCCGCCTGTACGTCTGTAGGTTGAAGTATGTTGATAAAATTTTACTCATATGTGTACCATATCTGCAGGACTTTTGGTATTGAAAATGGACCATGTAGGTCCACGTCTTCGTATAGACCCAATATAACGGTACCTCCCGATATTCGGTATTTTGATGATTTTAGCGACATTATTTACCGGAAGTGTTTCAAATTTTGTATTTGAAGTTCGTAATGGATGCTACAGCCTATGACAGAAAATTGTCTGTGCAGGTCCACGCCTTCGTATGCGGTATTTTGATGATTCTAGCGACATTTTTTACCGGAATTGTTGCAAATTTCGCATTTGAAGTTCAAAATGAATACTACGGTACCTCCATACATTCGGTATTTTGATGATTTTAGCTACATTTTAAACAGATTTTTTTCTTTCAAGTTTCGCATTTGAATATTGTAATAGCTTGTGATAAAAGTTGCCTATGTAGGTCCACGTCATCGTATAGACTCTAATATACGGCTACAGTAGGTATTTTCAAGATATTAACAGAATTTTTAACGGATTATATTTTTTTGAAAATTGTTAAATTTGTACCAAATGGTGGAGGGTATTCAAAGTTCTGCCCGGCCGAACTTACCGCTTTTTTACTTGTTATATATGTATATCGCTCTTAAACGAGTACTCAGCTAGGGTAGAATCTGCTCGATTTTGTGAAGATTACACATAGACAAGCAAAGCCCACTCGCTCTTAAGTATAGAAAAATATAGTATACACGGTTTCTTGATTCTACTCGCAAGAGTACTCCGACTCCAATTCGAGCGAGTTTCACTTTTCACTCGAATTCGAGTATGCATTTCCAAAAAGCCCCGTAAAATACCTGGAGATTGTGGCTTGATCTGTCTCAATAATAATTTTATACAAACTTTCCAGACTGACCTACCACCAATTTAACTTGTGCCTCAGTAGAGAGTATTTCAATTTTGACCCGAAATTAAATTAATTCCATATTTTTATGAGCTTCTTGCTTCTTGATTCCATTTTGTTTTGTCATTTTTTTTTTCTCTTTTCCTTACACTTTAAGAAAGTAGCTATCACGTCCAGTTTTTGTTTTGCTACCATAAAATCTATTTTATGTTGACAATGGCCATTAGGCCTACTCTGAAATTGGTTCAAATTGTTTGTTAATGAAATCATTTCAGCGGCACCAAAAAAAAAAAAAAAAAAAAAAAACAATTCTATCTGAGGCCGTGCAGAAGTGATAAAATGACAGACGTTTTGACGGTTGGTTGGAGAAAGGGCAACAACAACGGCAGCCAAAAAAAAAAAAAATAGAAATTATTTTCTCCGCTTCCATTGAGGGGAACACTTTTTCGGCTATAAACTTGGCCTATTCTATTGTAGTTGTTGCTATCAAATTTGATATCTAAAACAAATTGTTGATGAGGTTCCTCCTCATGTTGTTCTTGCTGCTGCTGTTGTTGTAACCATAAAAAGTAAATAACTGAGCAAACAAACAGCCAACCATACGAACGATGAACGACCGAGCGAGCGAGCGAGCGAACGAACGAACGACCAACCAACCAACCAACCAACCAACCAACTAATCTAAGTGTGTCACTCATTCAGCAGCAGACTTCTTTGCTGGTGTTATTGTTGTCAGTCATTTCAGTTGTATGATGTGACCTGTGCAACCCGCAGCCTTCCCCCCACCTGTCCCCTCTTTATGTTTGCTGTTCCATACAACATTTTGTGGTATAAAATTATGTGAGTGTGTTAGTGTGTGTGATCAGATTATTCTTGGTCAAGGTTAACAAAAGTGAGAGTGGGGCACAACAATTTTCCTGTGGCACTTCAGTCGCTTGGTATTCTAGTCCCATTTTAGTTGTTGTTGTGTGATACTGAAAATAGATTCTTTATGGCCTTTGGAGCAACAAAAACAAGAAAAAAACACAGCCACAAAACTTTGATAGGGATTGTGGTTTATTTTCATTCCGTTGGCTGGCTGGCTGGCTGGCTCTCCACTTCACATGGCCGGACAATGGAGCCGATTTCACGTTCCTTTATCGCATCTTCTATGTTTTGCCATGCTTTGCTATTTTTACCTTGGCGCTGAAGTTCTCTCTCATTCTGGGCATGGGAAATGCTACAGAAATAGGTAGCGACCATAAAAATCTAGACGCAAATTTTTCCAAATTTAGCCAGTGCTGTTCCAAATGACCTTTCAACAGGTGAATATCGGAAATTTCATAAAAATAAAAAAACTTGAAATTAATTACGTAGTTTATGAATCATGTGTTTCTTCTGCTTCTTCGCCGAATATGTCATTTTCTCACCTGGGCAACTTTGTTTAAATCTTTACATTTCGCGATAAGATAAGCAAACGTCAGACACCTGATTCTGTTTTGCAAAATCAGAAATATTTTCTTCTTAGAATTGCAATATCAAGTTGCGGGGTAAATATTTGTTTTGAACTACTACTCCACATGGCATGAGTGGCATAACAAAGTATTGGTCCATATACTTTGAATACAATTTCCGTTGAATGTCATCCGAGGTGAGCAAAAAAAAGGGTGGACAATATTTACCAGAGGGAAGAATAAGTCAGGGATGGAAATGGAAATTTGCAAAAACTTCTGATGCTGATATGAATTGGATTTGAAGGGAAAATAAAGAGGTTAAAGAGGGTCCGTACTTTAACGTTTTCATTCAACTAATATTTATTTCGGGAATACTAACATTTAGCTCAATCTGGTTTGAAAGACAATTAGATATATCCTTCCGCTGAAGATATATGGCTGTGTATACGCTTGAAAATCATGGTATTGATGCAGAATGTGGGCAAAAATTGGTTACGGATTTAAGGAGAATAAAAGCAGTGTCAGCTCCGTATATAAATAAGGGAAATTTCCCCATTCGAGGCACAACACTGAAAAGCCGCATACTTGAAAAAGTCTAAGCACTCAAAACGAGTTACTGTTTGGTGCAGGTTTTGGTACAGAAGAATAATTTGGGTTATTTTTATACTCTCAGTCATATGGCTAGAGAGGGTATATATCATTTGATAGGGCAAAAACGTCCCTCATCGAAATAACGATTTTAGACCTCAGGTCCACTTGGTTTAGGGTATTTGGAGTCGATCTAGCGATGTCCATCCATTCGTCTGTCTGGCTGGCTAGCTGGTGCCACGATAACTCTCGGTGGGAGTATCCGATTTGCTCAAACTTGGCACATCGTAATATTATTATCAAAAAAAAATTAGACCGAGTTCGGAGATGGGCAATATCGGTCCACTCCTTCTGGTAACTCCCCCACAAAAAATCGAAATTTTCAAAAAAATATTTTCTGCACTAAAAGAGAAGCAATAATCCGAGTTTGCTCAGACATTGCAAATCCTAATTTACCTCAGTTCTCGGTCAGGTCTGAAAATGGATAATAGTGGTCCACCCCATCAGTACCTCCCCCACAAAGGGCCGACATTTTGAATAATTATAACTCTCGCAAAATGTGAAACAAGGGTCCGTTTGTCTTAAAATTTCACACATTATAATATTTTTATTAATCCAAAGTCTGGCGTGAAGATGGGATACATCGGTCCACTAATTCTGGTACCTCCCCCACAAAAGGTCAACATTTTTCATAAAACGCGAAATTTCCATTCGATTTCATTTAGACTCGGCACATCTCCATATTTCCATCAACAGAAGATTTGTTTTAAAAACAGTAGAGATCGAACCATTCCTTCTGGTACCTCCCCCCACAAAGGGTCAATATTTTGAATATCCATGAAGGTCATAAAACGCGAAATAAGCATCAGGTTCTCTTTGTTTCACACATCCCATTATTTCTGATAACACTAGATCTGGTGTAAAGATGGGATATAACGGTCCACTTCTTCTGGTACTTCCCCCACAAAGGCTTCAAAATATTGAATTTCCACAAAGCTCATAAAACGCGAAATTAACATCCGATTTCACTCCGGACTTGGTACATCTCAATATTTCCATCAACACAAGATCTGTTATAAAGATGGTAGAGATCATACCATTTCTTCTGGTACCTCCCCCACATAGGGTTCTCTTCAAATTTCACACATACAAACATTTTTACTAACAAAAGATCTTTTGTGAAGATGATTTCTATATACGAACCCCTTCTGGTACATCACCCACAAAGGGTTAACATTTTTGAATATCCACGAAGATTTTGAATGTCCACTTAAAACGCGAAATTTACATTCGATTTCATTCAGACTTGGCACATCTCAATATTCATCATCAACACAAGATCTGTTATAAAGATGGTAGAGATCGGACAATTCCTTCAGGTACCTTCCCTTCATAAAACGCGAAATTACCATTAAATTTCGTTCAGACTTGATATTTTCTTCAACACATTATCTGGAATAAAGTTGGTAGAGATCGGACCATTCCTGCTGGTACCTCCCCCACATAGGGTTAAAGGTTAAAAAAACGCTCCAAAAAGCAAAATAAGCATCCAACTCTCTTCAAATTTCACACATCCTAACATTTTTACACGATCTGTTGTGAAGATGATATATATCTGCGAAACCCTTCTGGTACCTCACCCACAGAGGGTGACAATTTTCAATACTTTTGTCGCTCATAACTTCCGAAACAAGTCAACGTTTCTTCACAACCAGAAATCTGAGATGAATATGGAATTTATGATTTCTCATAAAATTGGATATAAATGTTCGATTTTCTTCTAATTTTGCCTATACCAATATTTTTTCGGTATTGAATGAAGTATGAAAATGGAAGACTTCGTTCGACTATATCTGATACCTCACGCACATTTTTTGATTTTCTAAAAATTATCACATACCTCATATAAAGTGAAGGAAGTAGTCAATATAGCCCAAACCTGGCACATCGCAATATTTATATCATATTTATATAGGTCCTATAGAAAATGGACAATATTGGCCCATTCCTTCGGAACCTACGCTATAGGGGGCCAAAAAAATTGATTATTCAAGTTGATTATTTTGATTATTCAGAAGTTAAAATATATTTAAATAATCGAACATTGGCTGAGGGTATCCATCTGTCGGCAAAACCGTTTGGTACATTTTAAATTCTTATTATATACTTAAGCAGTTTGTGCCCAGGATTTGAAAAATATCGGATTTTCTTCCCATGAATCGAAATTCTTTCCGAACAAAAACTTCCTTGCCAAAAATCGTGGATTATTTCAAAATATTTCTAAGGACATTCTAGCCATTACCGTGGAGTTTTTTTATTTATTTTTCAAGAACTTTCTGTTAAAACAAAAAAGTCGACAACCTGTTGCGACCATTAAATATGTTACTCATCTTCTTACAGTAATTATATGAAGTAACCGATGATGTTGATATTTTGAAAACTAAATATCGAAAATATCAAGTGTGACCAACATCAATATTGACCAAAATTATTATGCCATCGATATTTATCTATTGGCTTACATTTTTTGGTTTCCTGAGGTAACATTCTTAGAGGTTAAATTCTCAAGCCCATAAAAAGAATAGCGAAGCGAACTAAATTATGCAATCAAAATTTGCAAATTTTAGCAGTCATTTTTTTGCACAGATAACAAATTCTCCCCCCCACAAAATTCACAAGGTATCCCATTCATAATTAAGTATTGATATGAGGCTCTGGCTTATCTTATCGCTTCGCCATGATTGAGGAAATAACATGACAAGCAAAGCAAAAGCACATATAAATTGTGTCAAATTCCTGGCACGGAAAGAATTGCAATTTGCGAAAATAAAGCTGGCTAATTTGTTGCAAAAAAATAAACAGCAATTTTGTTGCTTCAAGTGCCTGCCGGCTGATATGTACTGGCCATGCTGATAAGTTATCCATCCCATGGCCGCGGACATAATGCCAAATAAAGCTCCATGATTTAATTCCCGCCAAAAATTTACCGAAATTCTGCTGCGTGTTTCCAAGCGCACACGATAAGATAAAGTATCGACGGAATGGTGTTGGTATTGGAGGCAAGTGCAAGACAATTGTCTGGCAGCTTGTGTATGAAATCAGAACAAAGATATCGACCGATTAGTTGACATTATTGATAGAAAGTTTGTGACTCTATTTGGTGGTAGTAAATGGAGGGAGGTAGGAGGGGGGGACTAATAATAATAAAAATGATTTCTGAATAAAAATGTGATTGAATGACGATTTCAATTCAAAACACATGCTTTTTGTAATCGTTTATTGACCTCAGCACGTGGCCGCGTGGGCGAGAGGGCCTGCCTACCAACTGGAAAAAATGCCATGTAATGGGGAAAGAGTTTTATTTAAAGGTCTCACTTTTTTATTTTATTTTTTTTTAATATGCTCTACACTCATTTAAGCACAATATCCATGTTGACAGTCATGTGATGCACTTTTGGCATAACCAAGTAATCACAATCGGCTACCTGGTAATTGGGAAATAAGTTGTCTTTCAGAAACTGTAACGTAGTCATGGAAAATTTTTACAGTTTTTTTACTACTCCCTTTTCAGATGTAATTCGAAAAATTGTATTTGTAATTGGAGAATTCCATTTTCCATAGATTTAGCTCCCATATACAGGGTGAGCTTAAAAAACTGCAACCAACTTCAGACTGCTGCCATTTCTAAGCCACTCGTCCGGCAGCTGTTAAAATTATTCCAGTGACAGCTTATTATATTGTTTACAAGCGTACAAAAGCATTTTGCTTAGAATTTTCCAGAAAAAAAGTTATTCGTGTTCGGAATTCAAGCGTGATAGTGTGATTTCTTTCGATTTGGCTGGAAAACCACAAGTGGTTATCGTTAGAGCACTCCAGCATTTAAATGTGAATAAATCTTTTGTGTCTTGTACCATCGCTCGTTACCGTGATACTGGCAGCATAGCCCGACGCCTAGGAAGTGGACGGAAGAAAACATCAGCAACATCAGCAGAAATGGTTCGAAAATTAAACAAGCGACTTGATCGAAACCGAAACCCGCGTCGCAGTGGCCGAAAAATGGCTCGTGAGCTGAACATATCGCAATATTCCATTCGGCAAATATTGAAAAATGAGCTCGGGGTAAAGCCATTGAAACTCCAAAAAGTGCAAGAATTTTCACCGCAACAGAAAGAAAATAGACTCAAAAGAGATAAAGAGTTGCTTCGCTTGGCCGAAAGTGGTGAACTGCCGAAAATGTGCACCTTCGGTTGGCCACCAGAACTCAAGCGCCGGCCATGGTGATGGTGTGGGCCGTCATAACAACAGATGGTCGCTCTCCGCTCGTATTAATCAACTGTGGCATCAGAATAAATGCCGAATATTATCTCGAAAATATTCTGGAGGGTGTATTAAAGCCTTGGGCACGTAAAGATTTTGGCCGCAGACCTTGGACATTCCAACAGGACTCAGCGCCATCGTACTCAGCACGCGCCACCCAAGAATGGTTACAAAATGAGGTTCCTCGCTTCATTTTCAGCGCACAATGGTCACCAAAACCTCCAGATACCAATCCGTTGGACTCTTGTGTCTGGAGTATTTCGGAAAGCAAGGTTGGGACTAAACATACCAAAGTGTCGATCACCTCAAGCAAGCGCTTCGCCGGAAATGGGCCAAAATACCGCAGAGCAACATTCGGGCAGCGTGTGACGGTTTCATTGGCCGTTTGAAGGCCATAATTCGTGTCAAAGGTGACCAATTCGCCCTCAACCGATTTCGGGTTAATTATACACCACATGGCCAATATCAGTTCAAATGCCCTGAATTTTGACACATCCCACCGAATTCGATCTTGAAGCAGCTACATCAAATTTGGTAAAAGTCGGTTCAGATAAAGCTATAGCTCTCATATATATGTTTCATCCGAATTGGGGTTTCAAGTCCCTCACATGTGTAATATGCACTCTACAACAAGGATATTTGACACCGGACATCAGATACAGCTCGAAAGTACCTTTGTCAAAGTTTATCGTCATCGGTACATCTTCATCCGATTTGAAAGATTTTCTTAAAAAATCGTGAAAAGGTACCGACATATCCCACCTTCACACTTAATATTTTGTCGTAACAAATTTTGGGATGTGCTTGGTTTGTTAATAATCGGATGCTCGTTTCGCGTTTTATGAATTCAAATTTTTGACCCATTGTGGTCTAGGTACCAGAAGTAGTGGATCGATATCCACCATCCTCACAACAGAGCTTGTGTTAATAGAAACAATGGGACGAGTGAAATTTTAGGACAATCGGATGCTTATTTCGCATTTTACTAGAGTTACTTCTATTCAAAATTGTGACTCATTGTGGGGAAGGTATCAGAAGGAATGGTCCGATCTCTACCATCTCTATAACCCATATCTTGTGTTGTTGGAAATATTGAGATGTACAAAGTCTGAATGGAATCGAATGTTAATTTCGCGTTTTATGAGCTTAATGGATACTCAAACTTTGTGGGGGAAGTACCAGAAGGAGTGGACCGATATATTCCATCTTCTGTGTGTACTTTGAAGACAATCGGACAATCTCTTACATCACATGTTATATAAATTACAGTTATTCAAAATTTTGTGGGGAGGTACTTGATGGAGTGAACCGATATTCTGCATTTTCGCACCTGACCTAGCACTGATGCAAATATTAGGACTTGCAAAGTCGTATTATCCTTTCTCTTTCTGAATAGTAAAGCATTTTTTTTGAAAATGTTGACCTTTTGTGGGGGAGGTACCAGAAGGAGTGGGCCGATATTGTCCATCTCCACACTCGATCTGAGTTTGATAATAATCTTACGATGTAACAAATTTGGACCAAATCGGATACTCCCTTCGAGAGTTATCGTGCGCATCAGCCAGACATACGGACGGACATCGCTAGATCGACTCCAAATGCTCTGAAACTGATTTGGTCCAAAGAGACCTAGGGTCTAAAGCCGTTATTTCGACTAGGCAAGTTTTTACCGTATCAAATGATATATACCCTCTGTGAAGGTATAAAAAAGTTGATATAAATTCGACCAAAGCATTTATCATATTCAAGATTGGGACCAACACGAATGGTCCTTTCTTATATTTTAGGTAGAAATATTGGGGGGTGCAAGGCTTAAAGAATCATTTCGCTGAGGCACACTATCAAATGTTTTATATCCCCTCTAGCCATAAGGCTTAGGCAATCATCGTAGACCTCCCTACATTACTTCTAACAAATAGCGATTTTTTTTATCCAACAGCTGCAGTGGACTAAAACTCGATTTTTTGGCACCAACATATCTGTGACTTTCCAAATAATTAATGACAGCACTACCTTAATTTCCTATAAATTTTAATTCTTTAAGTTCTCATCTTTCTCCAATTTTTCGCTTTAATTTTAAAACATAAGTTTCAAATTTAATTTCTGAAAATTTCTCCTTTTCGAACATTTAAATTTAAACAAAACATTTTCCCTGCAAAGTATTTAACGATATTCAATTATTAAATTATGTTCACCATCAGCAGATTTTATTTCTTGATACTTTGAAAATATGTCTTCATTTTGTGCGGCGGTGTGATGGCATTTTAAACTTGAACTTGTTATTTGGTGGGAGGGGCCCATAACATTGTTCGTTACTTGTTGCAATTGAAAACTTTGTTTGTAACACCCAAAAACGACAAGAAAAAACTGCTTACAATGTTCCGGGCCGACGTCGTCTGATTGGGGGCTCGTGTTTCATGGCATTACGCCATGCTTGGAAATAACACTCTGACTGATGTTGGCGGCGGCATTTTTCGTTTTCAAGTGGCCAGAAAAAAAAAGACAGAAAAACGAATATGACAGCTAAAAAGAGCCAACTGAAGCAAAGTTCATTAAATTTATGTTAAAAGTATGAAATTTCAATATTTTTGCGATGTTGTTGTTGTTGTTGCTGTTGTACTTTAAATTTATTAACATATTGGGACAGACGGGGGCAGACTTTTGCCCAAAAAGCCAATGTAATTTATTGGGGCGAAAAAAGTGCATTGCCTGACGAATTGGCCAGACGGCTTGATGAAAAATTGATTAAACGTTTCCGCTTTCGTACAAAGTTCAGAAAAGTATGAATTGGCAACTACTGATGTCACCGAATGGGGAGGGAATGCATTTGCTGATGGTGAAAATATTTCGTATAAACAAAAATTGTTTTTAAAAAAATAGTCCAGCAAAAAAATTGAAGGAAAATTGTCAAATTATTGGTTTATTATGCATTGTTGTATCTACATCAAGTTGAAAAAAGTTGAAGAAAACTCATTTAAAAACCTACAAAAACAAGATAAACCGTATCAATCTGTTTTCCCTACAGATGTACACCCTTAGCCATTGTTCGATTACTTAAACATGTGCTGACTTCTGTTATAATTCTTCAAATTGTTGGCCCTCTAAGGAGCAGGTTCCGAAGGAATATGATATAAATATTGCAACGTGCTAGGTTTGGACTATATCGAAAACTTTCTTTACTTTATATCAAAAATTAGATAATTTTTAAAAAATGTTAAAAGTGAGCCCGAGGTACAACATATAGTCGACCGAAGTATTCCATTTTCATACCTCATCTAAAACAGATAAAAATATTGGTTTGGGCAATTTTCAAGAAAATCGAACATTTATGTCCAACTTTTTGAGAAATCAGAAATTTTTAGTTCTAAAGAATCGCTGACTTGTTTCGCAAGTTATGTCAGATACAAGTATTGAAAATTGCGACAAGTTGTGGTTGAAGGGTTCACAGATATATATCATCTTCACAACAGATCTTGTTTTAGCAAAAATGTTTGTATCTGTGAAATTTGAAGAGAGTTGGATGCTTATTTAACTTTCTTTCAGCGTTTTGTTTTTCAAAATCTTGAACCCTTTGTGGCGGAGGTACCAGAAAAAATGGTCTGATCTCTAGCATCTTTATAACAGATGTTGAGTTAATGGAAATATGGAGATGTACCAAATCTAAATGAAATCAGATATTAATTTCGCGTTTTATGCGCTTTATGGATATTCAAAATTTTGACCCTTTGTGGGGGTGGTACAAGAAAGAGTGGACCGATATATCCCAGCTTCACAGCAGCTCATGTGTTAGTAGAAATAATGGGGTGTGAAATATGAAGAGAACCGGATGCTTATTTCGGATTTTATAATAGTTTTGGTTGTTCAAAATGTTGACTCTTTGTGGGGGAAGGTACCAAAAGGAATGGCCCGATCTCTATCATCTTTATAACAAATCGTGTGCTGATAGAAATATAGAGATGTGCCAAGTCTGCATGGAATTGGATATTAATTTCGGATTTTATGATCGTTTTGGTTATTCAAAAATTTAACACTCTGTGGGGAGGTACCAGACGGAATGGTATCTCCATCATCCTTATAACAAATCTTGTGTGGATTTAAATATTGGGATGTACCAAGTCTGAATGGAATCGGATTTTAATTTGTATAATTTGAAGACAATCAGAGTCTTACATTACTTTTTATAAGAGTTATAATTATTCAAAATGTTGACCCTTTGTGGGGGAGGTTCTTGATGGAGTGGACTAATATTATGATCTCTTGCTGTGGAGTAAAACATTTTTGTTTTTGAAGATTTCTACCCTTTTATGGGGGAGGCACCAGAAGTAATGGTCCAGTATTGCTCATCTTCGAAGTCGATCTAAGTTTGATAATAATATTACGATTTACCAAGTATGTTTAGCTCTCATATGATTTAAAGTCGTTCGGTTGTTAAAGTTAAAGTCAATTTAAATTTTCAGTAAATAGGCAGATTTTGTTCCTAGTTTGTAGGAAACATCTTTACATAGTCCTGTCCATATAAGCCTAGGTTTTGGTATAATCTCATATAGCTGACATCCAGATAGTCGGTATTTTGGTGATTTGGTGATAATAGCATTAAATTTGTTTTTTTCGTAAGAGATACTACCTTCTATGAGAGAAAATTGCCAATGCAGATCCATATCTTTGTATAGCCCCCATACAACTGTACCTCTTTAAACTCGGCATTTTAATATTTTTTGTTTTTTTCAGAATTATTTCAATTTCGTAATTTGGAGATCGCTATGGGTACTACTTCCTATGACAGAAAATGTCATGTACAGATTCACGCCTTCGAAAAGCTCCCATACCGTACCTTCCAATATTTCGTATTTTGAGGACTTTAGGTACATTTTTCAGCCGAATTATTTCAACTTAAGAGTTCGAAGTAAGCTCCATCTTCTCTGGCAGCCCCATATAAAAAGCCCATATCGAAATATTCAGATTTTTTTCAAATTCATAGCGACATTTTTCAACCGATTATATTTTTTTAATTTTGCAAGTTTTTTGAAAATTGTTCTGAGTTTCAAAAATTCAACGGGGAGGAACTTTTCAGCTTTTTCACTTGTTTTTTTATATTATCCACATAAATAATTTTTGTTTTTATTTCTTTTTTTTTCAGGTAAATATTCATATAATTGCCATATAATTTATAGGAGGTAAGAATTTTATTTTTAAATTATAGTTGAATTAATGCAGAAATCTTAGAGGACAAACATATTTTATAATATGCTGGAAAATATACAATATTGAACGTTATACCTTTCTGATAAGACTTCAAAATTGTTTAATCAATTTTGATCTTTCGTGTGAGGGGGACAATGAAAAGTGGTCAAATTGGTTTATTTTTACCCAAAATTGTTGAAAATCTGATCGGAACCAGAAACACTCTTCTAAAGTTTCCATCGATATATTCTAACGAACTCTATTGGATCGACATATATTATTTCGACGCAAAACATGTTTATACCATCAGTCTTATGGCCACAGAGGGTATATATCATTTCATAATAAGGTCATAATTCTCACAGAAAATAATTTACCTCATAAAAATTTAAGAGATCATCCGATTTTGTTCAAACTTAATATTTGTATAAATAACAGATCAGGAACGAGAATGGACAATATCATATATATATTTTTATACCCTCCACCATACTATGGAGGATATATTAATTTTGTCATTCCATTGTAACTCCTCGAAATATTCATGTCAGACCCAACAAAGTATATATATTCTTGATCAGCGTAAAATTCTAAGACGATTTAGCCATGTCCGTCTGTCTGTCTGTCCGTCTGTCTGTCTGTTGTAATCACGCTATCTTTCGAACAAATTGAGATAGAAGGCTAAAATTTTGCACACATGTATTTTTTCCCAGTAGGCAGGTTAAGTTCGTAAATGGGCCATGTAGGTCCAAGTTATCATATAGCCCCCATATAACGGTACCTCCCGATATTCGGTATTTTGATGATTTTAGCGACATTATTCACCGGAATTATTTCAAATTTGGCATTTGAAGTTTGTAATGGATGCTACAGCCTAAGACAGAAAATTATGTGTGCAGGTCCACGTCTTCCTGTAGCCCCCATATAACGGTACCCCCCGATATTCGGTTTTTTGATGATTTTAGCGACATTGTTTACCGGAATCGTTTCAAATTTGGTATTTGAAGTTCGTAATGGATACTTCATCCAAAGTCAAAGAATGGGCCATGTAGGTCCACGTCTTCATATAGCCCCCATATAACGGTACCCCCCGATATTCGATATTTTAATGATTTTAGCGACGTTATTTACAAGGATTGTTTCAAATTTCGTATGTGAAGTTCGTAATGGAGCCCATGCCAGAAAATTGTCTGTGCAGGTCCACGTCTTCGTATAGCCCCCATATAACGGTACCCCCCATATTCGGTATTTTGACGATTTTAGCTACATTATAAACAGATTTTTCTTCAAGTTTCGCATTTAAATATTGTAATAATTTATGACAAAAGTTGCCTATGCAGGCCCACGTCGTCGTATAAGCATTCGGTATTTTTAAGATTTTAACAGAATTTTTAACGGGTTTTATTTTTTGGAAATTGCCAAATTTGTACCAAATGGTGGAGGGTATTAAAAGTTCGGCCCTGCCGAACTTACAGCTTTTTTACTTGTTTTTCTATTAACACCAGATCTGGCTCAAAGAAAGTAGATATCGGTCCAGTCCTTCTGGTACCTCACCCATAAATGTTCAACATTTTCATAGAAAATAATATACCTTAAAAAAAGAGAAAGTATAATCCGATTGGGTTAAAAATTTGAAAATCCTTATATTCGTATTCGTATTAGCATAAGGTCAAATACGAGAATGGGCTACTTATTTGGAAGGTCAAAATTGTAAATTGTAGCCAAAACGCTGAAATGCGAAATAAGCATCCGAATCTTTTCAAGCTTAAATGGAATATTTCTACCAACACATGATCTGGTGTAGATATGGCGTATATCGGTTCACTGCCACTGATACCTCCCCCCCATTCAAAATCTTGTATTATTATTACTCATGAAATGTGAATATGTGACTGATCGATCCGCTCCTTCTGAAAACTTTCCGATAAAGGATCAATATTTTGAATATATTTAATTCTCAATAATTGTACTAACATTAGATTGAGTATAAAGATGGGATATGAAGGTCCAATCTTTGTGGGTGATTTTTTAAGAGTTATAGTAATATTATTTGAATTGATAGTACGTTCCATATAATTTGATGTTTGATGAAACATAAATAATGACCAAATCGCTTACCCTCCAATAGCATTACATTATCAATGCGGAAATTTCTGTAAAGTATGAATATTTTTGCACAGCTACCAAACCAAAATTACTTACTTGTAGCATATTTGGATTAAAAATATGACTAGGACCTTTAAACTATCCATTATTGGGGGATTCCGTTCTATGAGTGTCACTTCAAAACCAGCATCCAGATTGAACCATATTTGCGAGTGCATGTTCTGTATTATAAGGTTTCACAATATAAAATTGTGGTTCGAAAATGTAACCAAGATTTTATGAAAAGACTTATTATCGGGCTTTCCCACTATCATATTAGGGGACCATTTTCATAGTTCACAGTTCATTCCGATGCAAATTGTGGGTGAAACAATAAATGCTTTTTTTAGTGTCAAAATGGCGCCCAACGTAGTGCACATCCTATTGAAAAGCAGTATATTGATGTACAGATGGCGTTCGTTATAACGGTTTGTTTAAAACCTAGGAGTATTTGTTATGTTTCGAATCCTTTTCAGATGAATTCGTTAGACCTTTGCACCTATTAATCAACCCATTTGATTGGACTCATAGAGGAATGATATGTTCATATATATTCCTTTAAATATAACTTTTTCCCCTAAACATTTTTATTCTTGGAGATGTGTGTATTATTGAATGAAATTTTATAGTTTTATTTTCTGCAAATAGTTGAAACAAATATTGCAAAGTTTCTCCCTTTCATAAATAATTAAATGAACCTAAAAATGTTGTCCTCTGATAAAAATAAAAAACTTACTTGAAATTTATTTTGGTCAGTTCATTTTTTTTTTCAATTCAGGCTTCATCTTAATTACATGCCATCACAAACGTTGTAAGCTACCTTTTTAAGGCTCTATGGCCAGCAAACAACCAGGGGGAGGGGAGGGGATATGTACTCTCTTGCCCTACTGGCCCACCTAAAACTTTTTCCTTTGACCGACAAATGTTATATTTTAATATCATCAAAGTTGTTTTTAATCCATTAGGGATTAGTAGGGAACTTGTTTGTGTTGTTGTTCTTTTTTTTTGCTACTAAACATTGGTTGTTGTAACTCTTGTTTTAGTCCACGTCCACATGAGAACACTCAGCTTCGTATCATAGGGGTGGGTGGAGTGACTGTGGGTGTTCACATGGATAATAACAGCATTTTTTCGGCCCTAAATTCATGGTTTGTCGTTGCGACATGTGAACAGGTTTCTGAATACAAACAGACGAACCACGGCATAGGGCTGAGGACCACGTAAAAGATCACCTTTGTTGGGGCATGATTCATATTCGAAGTGCCGTGTATTTGGTTGGTCAAATGCGTTGTTCGTGAGTTTGTTCAACAACAGGATAACAACGAATATCCTTTCTTTATGGCCGCATTAAATATTACTCCGTGATATAGTGAGGATGTGTGTGTGGTGTTGTTGTTTTTGGTGGTCTTGTTATTGTTTGAGTTACACACAATTGGAACATAACACCCCCCACACATCGCTAACCTTTTTCAGTCATTGTTTACTCCAATTCCGCTGAAATAAGGCACAAAGCAAAAAAAAAATACAAATACAAATTTGCTCAACATATTCCGTTTAGTTTTGGCTTTGTTTAGTTTCATTTGCCATATTTTTTGGGGATTGAAAAACAAAGAAAGAACTGGGAGAAAATAACTCTTAAATAATTCATGACTTTGTGAATATTGTTTTGTTTGTGAACATTGTTTCGAAGAATGAGAGGCAAAGATAAGGATAGCGGGAAGAGGAGGGGAAATTTGTACTTAAGCAGGCATAATAATAGGGTTTCTTCTGAGAAAAACAAAAGGTAGAAAAATACAGGGCATTCCGATAGAATATCACGATGCCTTCTCATAGAAAACAAAAAAATTTTCTCACTCTGCTTCTCTTAGAAGACAAGAAGACCTAATAATAGAAGACCAAAAGTTCTTCCTCAAAAGAAAATAAGGTGAAAAGAACTTTTTATAGAAATCATTGAAGGTCTACTCGTAGAAGACCAGAAAGTCTTTCTATAGAAGACCAGAAGGTCTTCCGTAAGACCAGAAGGTCTTCTTATAGAAGACCAGAAGGTTTTCTCATAGAAGACCAGAAGGTCTTCTCATAGAAGACCAGAAGGTCTTCTCATAGAAGACCAGAAGGTCTTCTCACAGAAGACCAGAAGGTCTTCTCATAGAAGACAAGAAGACGTCTCCTCATAGAAGACCAGAAGGTCTTCTCATAGAAAACCAGAAGAGGTCTTCTCATGGATGACCAGAAGGTCTTCCTATAGAAGACCAGAAGGTCTTCCTATAGAAGACCAGAAGAGGTCTTCTCATAGAAGACCAGCAGAGGTCTTCTCATAGAAGACCAGAAGAGGTCTTCTCATAGAAGACCAGAAGAGGTCTTCTCATAGAAGACCAGAGGAGGTCTTCTCATAGAAGACCAGAAGAGGTCTTCTCATAGAAGGCCAGAAGAGGTCTTCTCATAGAAGGCCAGAAGAGGTCTTCTCCTAGAAGGTCAGAAGAGGTCTTCTCCTAGAAGGTCAGAAGAGGTCTTCTCATAGAAGGCCAGAAGAGGTCTTCTCCTAGAAGGCCAGAAGAGGTCTTCTCATAGAAGGCCAGAAGAGGTCTTCTCATAGAAGGCCAGAAGAGGTCTTCTCATAGAAGGCCAGAAGAGGTCTTCTCATAGAAGGCCAGAAGAGGTCTTCTCATAGAAGGCCAGAAGAGGTCTTCTCATAGAAGACCAGAAGAGGTCTTCTCATAGATGACCAGAAAGTCTTGCCATGGATGAGAAGACCTCGTAAGGTCCTTATGAAAGAACACATAAGTGTTGCTGAAGAATATTTCCCAAATTATCATACCGCCCCTACACTTCCTAGGCTCTTTTCATTGTTTTTACAATTGTTGTTGGTGCGCGTGGTGGATGGGGGATACCTTTGTGAAACCCCATACTGTTCACAGAATACAATTCGTCCTTTTTCCAGTTGTCCAAGAAGAGGACATTGTTTTTGTTGTAGAGAAAGGATTTTTGCCGTTTTTGCTTTACCCTGAAGAAAAAGCTATCAAATTTATGTGATTTTTACGTTTCTTCGTTGCCTTTTTTCACAGTTTACCTTTCATGTTAAAAAACAATATTCCACACACACCGAGAGAGAGAGCATTTTTATTGGCAACTTAACCTTTCTGTTGGGGCAAAAATATTTTGGGTTGGTCGACCGAGTTGATATTTGAGGTATATATTATCATTTAATGGTATTTATCCCTGTTTTGCTACATCTCGGGAAAGCCAAAGGTGTGGCCACTGAGCAATGTCTCAGATGGGGTTTGTTTTTTTTTTTTTTCATTTTTTAAACATTTGCTGAAATGACATGTTTATTTAAAGAAACCTAAAAATATTTTGGTCGAAAATAGTCTTTAATGAAGTGGCCTGGGCCAGTTCATTGCTTTTGTTGTTACCTTATCTTTAAATGTAGTTTCAAATGCTGTTACTGCATAAGCTGCTAGTCCTGTGACAAATGTCTCCTCCGTTAAGCTCTGCTCTGCTCTTATCTTATTTTGGCCAATGTCCTTGTTTTTTCTCTCAACAGCAAATGACATAAACAAAACAAAAAAGGAAAATAAGCATTATTTACTTTATTTTGCTGCTGTTTTACAGCTCCCTCCCTCTCGTGCTCTTCGTGAAGCAGCATATTTGGACGACTCTGGTGTTAATTAATCCTTTAACAGAAAACAAAGGATTTCCATTGCCTTAAGGATATTTATCAAAACAAAATAAATGTGTTAATGAGTTCGCAAAAACCAACAACAAGACAAATAATTTACTTAAGCTTTAATCTCTAATGATGTTTGAGGAGATATTTTGCTGTGCTGTGCTTAGCTTTTGTTTAGGTTTAGGTGGGGCACAAACTTTGGAGAGAGGTTGATTAACGAGAGGCATTTGTCATAGAGGAACAATCATTTGAAATGAATTCAAGTTCTAAATGATTGTTATTTTCGATTGGAATCTGGTCTCTGTGTCAGGGATTGATTGAATGAATATCGCTTGATTGAGGTGATCGACATTTTGGTATTTTTTAGTGCCAACCTTGCTTTCCAAAATACTCCAGACACAATAGTCCAACGGATTGGTATCCGGAGATTTTGGTGACCATTGTGCACTGGAATTATAGCGAGGAACCTCATTTGTAATCATTCTTGAGTGGCGCGTGCTGAGTGCGATGGTGTCAAAATGTTTGCGCGCCCAAGGCTTTAATACACCCTCCAGAATATTTTCACGATAATATTCGGCATTTATGCTGATGCTACGGTCGATAAATACGAGCGGAGAGTGACCACGGGCTGTTATGGCAGCCCACATCATTCCATACCATGGGCCGCGCTTGAGTTCTGGTGGCCAACCGAAGGTGCACATTTTCAGCTGACCTCTTTGGCAAATAAACATGACCATTTTGTTTGTTTACTGGACAACAAATGTTTTTTCATCGGAGAAAACCAAATTCGACAGTTCACCACTTTCGGTCAAGCGAAGCAACTCTTTAGCTCTTTTGTGTCTATTTTCTTTCTGTTGCGGTGTAAGTTCTTGCACTTTTTTGAATTTCAATGGCTTTACCCCGAGCTCATTTTTTCAATATTTGCCGAATGGAATATTGCGATATGTTCAGCCCACGAGCCATTTTTCGGCCACTGCGACGAGGGTTTCGATCAAGTCGCTTCTTTACTTTTCGAACCATTTCTGCTGATGTTGCTGTTTTCTTCCGTCCACTTCCTTGACGTCGGGCTACGCTACCAGTATCACGGCAGCTGTAATGAGCGATGGTACGAGACACAAAAGATTCATTCACATTTAAATGCTGGAGTGCTCTAACTTGTGGTTTTCCAGCCAAATATAAAGAAATCACGCTATCACGCTTGAATTCCATCACGAATGACTTTTTTTCTGGAAAATTCTCACCAAAATGCTTTTGTACGCTTGTTAACAATATAATGAGCTGTCACTGGAATAATGGCTTAGAAATGACAGCAGTCTGAAGTCGGTTGCAGTTTTTTCATCTCACCCTGTAGATTAGGAGGTGGATTGGGTTCTAAATGATACTAAATTTGTTATACAGTGTGGGAATAAGGTTGAACGTGTGCATTTTACTCTAAAGGTAACATTGGCCTAGACAAGGAGCACTTTTTGAAAATGCGTGGTACTCGATATGAAGTGTAAGAATAGAACTGGAATTATATATTTTGGTTTAGGATTTATTCAATGCCATGTTTTTAGAAATGCGTACCAGAAGGATACGAAAATTACTAAATTTGGTATTAAGTGTAGGAATAGAGGTAGAATTATGAATTATGGTTAAGGTCCCACTAAGGGTGTGAAGGTGGTGCATATTAAATTTGTACTCAATTTGTCATAAAGAGTAGGAATAGAACTGGTATTATAATTGTTGGTAAGAGAGGGGTACAAATATTTTCCATTTTCGCTATAGATAGAAAGAAAGATGTGGGTTACAACTTGTTCGAAGTAATATATTCAGGGTCCGCAAAAAAAGGTTCTTATTTTATTTAAAAAGAAATAAAAATAATTGCATTCAAATGAATGCATCAGCTGACCATGTAATAGCCTACACCATCTGTCAAATTGTCAGTTGTCTCTGGCCTGCCCCACAAAAATAGTACAAAGATGTCAAATCACAGCTCCTAGGTGGCCAATCGACATCAGCTTTGCGGCCGATAATGTGATCTTTAAAAACAGGCCGCAAAAAATCGGGTGTACTGTTGAAACCAAGTGTTGGTAAAATTTGAAAAGGAGGTTCCTTTTTAAATTTTACCAACAATATCTTCTTTAAAATAACCCGATAACATATAGGCCACTCTAGCTCGTTTCCCAAAAAAAAACAACTTTTTTCGAAACACATCTATGATCAACATTTGCCTTTCTAGCCCAATATTCTCTCTGCGCCTGGCACTCTCAGAACTCTTTCAATATTCCATTTCTTTGCTTTGTTTCAACTTACTCACAATGTTGTAAGGTTTGAAGACATTCAAGTCAAGACCTTATGTATTTAGCTATTTAATTTTTTAGCAATTGTTTCTAGATCAAATCTCCATCATTTTTTATTGTTTCCCATAACCATGAACAATAGGAAATTTAAAAAACAATTCGATTTTTTATGGTTTTGCCAATTGTAATGTTCATATTATTTTTTATTGGGTATGGCCCGACCACCTGGATGATGGGTTTATTTTTATTTCTCCACCTCATCGACACGATTTCAAATGAGCACTTCATTAATAACTTTTGTATTGTCTTCGGAAAACAATTGTAAATTTAACCTCCAGTAATGTGAAGGTCATTACAATGACCTTTTTTTATTCATTCAAACGGCAATAATATTTATTTTTATTAATTTCATTATGGCTTTAAAGCAAATAGTTTAAATTTATGTTTCTAATTTACCTAGGGTTTCATTCATTTATTGCAAATGACTCATTATGCATTTAAATGTGAAATTTTAGATTTATGTAACGTTTCTAATACATCTCTGGGGTTTCATTTTTTTTGTAAAGTCTTCTTTTGGCTTCTTCACTTGGACTTGAGATCAGAAATAAAGATAACAAGCAAAAAAGTAGCTAAACTCGGCCGGGCGGAACTTTTTATACACTCCAGCATTTTTAAGGAACTTGATAATTTAAAAAAAATCTGTCGAAAAATACCGCACAAATGAAAATCATAATTAATTTTTTGTCATAGGCTTTAGTGCCGATTGAGAACTTCAAATACGAAATTTGAAACAGTTCCGGTGAATAATATATCATCAAATTTAGAATAATTCCGGAGAATAATGTCGCTACTGTCATCAAAATACGGAATAAAGAGAGGTACCGTTATATATGGGCTACACAAAGACATGGATCTGCATAGACAATTTTCCGCCATAGGTTGAACTACCCATTACGAACTTCAAATACGAAATTGGAAACAATTGTGGTTAGTAATGACGCTAAAATCATGAAAATTCCTAATATCTGGGATACGGTTATATGGGTGCTATATTAGAACGAGGACCTATGTAGACAAATTTCTACCAATGAGTAAAGTACTCAGAAGAAACCCCTTGTGTGGGCTTTCAGAAAATTCCATTGAAGAATTTGGCTACAATCATGAAAATACCGCATATCGGAGGGTACCGTTTTATGGGTGCTATACTAAAACGTGGATCTATATACAAAAATCTCTACGAGGCGGTAATATACACACTAAGAACTGCTTGTGTAGAATTTCAGATAATTTAAATTAAAAATGTAGCTAAAATCATGAAAATGCCGAATATGGGGATGATACCATTGTTTGGCTACAATCATCATAATAGCGAATATCGGGAGGAACTGTTATATGGGGGATGTACGACATCTTGGACCTATATAGACAATTCTCTACCAAGGAGTAAGTACTCGGAAGAATCTCCTTGTATCGATTTTAAAACAATTTCATTGGAAAATTTGGCTACAATCATCAAAATAGCGAATATCGGGAAGAACCGTTATATTCTCTTCCAAGGAGTAAGTATTCAGAAGAATCTCCTTGTGTAGAATTTTAGATAATTCCATTGAAAAATGTAGCTAAAATCATCAAAATACCAAATATAGGGAGGTACTGTTTTATGGGAAGAAGAAAATTGTCCATACAGGTCCAAGATATCGAGCTATATGGACAATTCTCTTCTAGGGGCTTAAGTATTCAGAAAGAACTCCTTGTGTAGAACTTTCATTTTAACGGAAAATGTGGCTAAAATCATGAAAATACCGAATATCGGGGGATTCGGTGGTATGGGGGCTATACGTTATCGTGGACCGATATAGCACATCTTCGAACTTGACTTGCCTGCAGACAAAAGACTGATCAGTGCAAAATTTTAGCTACGGCCCAATCGTCTAAGAGTTTTACGCTGATCAAAAATATATATACTTTGTTAGGTCTAAAATTATTATTTCGATGAGTTTTAAACGGAATGACGTACTTTATATACCCTCCATATTATGTATAGTGAAGGGTATAAAAAACCGCCGAATGTGTGTATTTTATATTTCAATTTATTTTTCCAAGATTTCGATTGCGCTAAGGATTTGAATAGGATGTGGGCCTTTTCAATTTTTATCAATTGACTCGAATTTTCCAACCCTAAAAGTTAATTATTTTTTCCTTTTTCATAAATTTTTGTAATTTCTATCCTCTTTGGATTTAAACTGCAAGCGAATTGGTACGAATATTTTTTTTTTTCCTGGTCCATGTTAAAGTGACCTAACTTTCGACCAATGTAAATTCTATTACATGTTATTTTATTTCAATATTTGTGCTCTCATCCACCTACCCACTGGACAGAAACGTCCAAAGTCAAGTCATCCTTCCATTCCACCAAAATTCTCTGTTGTACGAAATCCTGAAATGTTGTTTGCTTCTGCCGCTGTTCACTTCTGTCGGAGGGTCTACCACCTGAAATTGAATAAATAGAAAACAGAAGAAAAAACAAAACAAAATGTTATTTCACATCAAATTGTATTTTGTTAACATTATTTGCATTTATTTTTGCCATTTTTACTTCCCTCACCTCCCCCTCTCTTCTCATCCTCCCACTCTTAGCCTGCAGCAACTTTCGTGCAACAAAAAAAGGTTAGGTAAATAAGACACAGCGTATTTTTTATTTAGTTTAGTTTATTTTTATAATTGTTATTATTTTTGTTTTATTATTTGTTCATGTTTTCGTATTGATGTTCTTTTTTTTGGCGTGTTGTTGTTTTTATGTGTTTTTTATTTTATAGAGAATGGAGAATTTTATGGGAAATGAATGGGCGTGCATGTGTGTGGCTTCAATGAAAGATATGAAAAAGAAGATACTCCGTCATTATTTTTTGGGTAGGTATGGCCTTGGGAGAACATAAAAGTGAGATCGAAATTGAATAAAGATGTCACAGGAAGGCATTTAGAGAACTCCCAGTAGAAATCTGTTCAATATACATGTCAGCAAATAATCTCATTACCCAGTTATACAAGTAACTACTTACAAAACAGTATTCTGGCCCATTATTTTAATACAGGCATGTTATAGGTAGTAAGTAAGGACTAAGGGATAACTCATTATTTTCAAAGTATTCGTAATGCAGATATTGGTCTGTCTAAATTACCTTCTAGTAGAAATTACCTTCTTCCATTCAACGGAAAATTTAGTACCATTTAGTACTTTTCGAATAATCATAGTAGGCATTCCCAAACTTTTCTTACGATCTAAGAACGCATTTCTAAAAGCTTCGCTCAACAACATACACCAAGAGTGACACTGATAAAAATTTTCAGGAGTCCAGCTCTATCCCTTCATCCCATACCAAATTCAGTACTATTTTGTACCTTTCGTACTTCATATTCCAATCCTAGAAAACCTCAATATCAAATTTGAGAATTGCAGCCCTATACCTTTACCAAATACCCAATTTAGTATCATTTTGTAAATTTCGTACAAATATAGGACGTATTTCCAAATCTCACACACATATACCATTTGTAATCCCTTCACTAAATACCAAATTAAGTACCATTTAGTACTTTTTTCAAATTTCCGAATGAATATTTCTTAGAATCCTAAAATTTTAGGCAAGTACTTCGAACACCTATAGATCGTTGAAAGCTTTCGTTTGTTACCCCCCACCATAGTATGGAGGGTATATTAAGTTTGTCAGTTCGTTTGTAACACCTCGAAATATACACTTTAGAGCCCACAAAGTATATATTCTTGATCAGCACAAAATTCTATGTCGATTTAGCGATGCCTGTCCATCTGTCCGTCTGTGGAAATCACTCTAGCTTCCGAACGAAATGAAGTAGGTTGATAATTTTTTTTTTAAATTTTAAATTTGTCTGCAGGACTTTTGGTATTGAAAATGGACCATGCAGGTCCACGTTTTGGAATAGCCCCATATAACAGTACCTCCCGATATTCGGTATTTTGATGATTTTAGCGACATCATTCACCGGAATCGTTTCAAATTTGGTATTTGAAGTTCGTAGTGGATACTACAACTTATGACAGAAAATTGTCTGTGCAGGTCCACGTCTTCTTATAGCCCCCATATAACGGTACCCCCCGATATTCGGTATTTTGATGATTTTAGCGACATCATTCACCGGAATTTTTTCAAATTTGGTATTTGAAATTCGTAATGGATACTACAGCCTAAGACAGAAGATTGTCTGTGCAGGTCCACGTCTTCGTGTAGCCCCCATATAAAGGTACCTCCCTATATTCAGTATTTTGATGATTTTAGCGACATTATTCATCTGAATTGTTTCAAATGTCTTATTTGAAATTCGTAATGGATACTAAAGTCTAAGACAGAAAAGTGTCTATGCAGGTCCACGTCTTCGTATAGCCCCCATATAACGGTACCTCCTGATACTTGGTATTTCGATAATTTTAGCGACATTATTCACCGGAATTATTTCAAATTGGGTATTTAAAGTTCGTAATAGATGCTACAGTCTAAGACAGAAAAAAAAATTGTGTAGGTCCACGTCTTCATATAGCCCCATATTAAGGTACCTCCCAATATTCGGTATTTTGATGGTTTAAGGGACATTATTCACTGGAATTGTTTTAAATTTGTTATTTGAAGTTCGTAATGGATACTACAGCCTATGACAGAAAATTGTCTGTGCAGGTTCACGTCTTCTTATAGCCACCCCCCCCAATATAATAGTAACTCCCGATATTCGGTATTTTGATGATTTTAGCGACATTATTCTCCGGAATTGTTCCAAATTTGATATTTGAAGTTCGTAATGGATGCTACAGCCTATGACAGGAGATTGTCTGTGCAGGAACACGTCTTCGTATAGCCTCCATACAAGGGTACTTCCCGATATTCTGAATTTTGATGATTTAAGCGACATTATTCATCGGAATTGTTACAAATTTGGTATTTAAAGTTCGTACTGGATACTACAGTCTAAGACAGAAAAGTGTTTGTGTAGGTCCACGTCTTCGTGTAGCCCCCATATAACGGTACCTCCCGATATTCGGAACTTTGATGATTTTAGCGACTTTATTCATCGGAATTGTTTCAAATTTGGTATTTGAAGTTCGTAGTTGATACTACAGTCTATGACAGAAAATTGCCTGTGCAGGTCCACGTCTTCTTATAGCCCCCATATAATAGTACCTCCCTATATTCGGTATTTTGATGATTTTAGAGACATCATTCATCATTCTCCCTATATTCGGTATTTTGATGATGCAGGTCCACGTCGTTATATAGCCCCTAATATAACGGCTACCTTCGGTATTTTTTAGATTTTAACAGAATTTTTAATGGATTGTTTTTTTTAAATTGCTTCATTTTTTCCGAATGTTGGAGGATATTCAAAGTTCGGCCCGGCCGAACTTACAGCTTTTTTACTTGTTACCTTTCACATATTAGTTTAGGGAACAATTATGATTTTTTTGATTTCGAAAAAAAAGCAGCAATTTACACATTTTATTATCCAATGGCCGGGTTTTTTCGTTTGGCAAACACCTCCTGATTGTTCATTTCCAAAAACAAATTTGTGCTAACTTTTCGGCCATGTCCCCCTCCCTAAATGCCAGACACTTTTTTCTCCATCTGAAAGATTTCTGTTTGCATTAGTTTAAAGAAATTTCATTAATATTTAAAATTGTAATGTTGTTTGTTTCATTTTCGGGCCAGTTTGAATTGGTTGGCTTTGTTGCAGGCATACATTTGTTTCCTCCCTTTTAACTTGAAATCAAGCGGAAACGGAAATCAACAAGAGAGAGAGAGAGAGAGAGAGAAGAGAAAAAGCCTAACCAGAAACTGTAAAAAAGTATTACAAAGTTGGTGGTCATAGGTGAGGCGGAGGGAAGGGGGAAGAGCACAAAGAGTCTGTGTGCATTGTAAATATTTCTGATTAAATTTGGCTAAAGGGAATTACAAATTGTGAGAGTACACACATACTACTACATATTGTGTGAGCGTAAAATACAATGTAACACTAAAAAAAACAATAACAAAACAAAAAATACCCACTTTAATTGGTTGGCATGCCAACCGCCACCACACCATGAATGCATAATTAAAATACAATAATTTCATGTTATTTATGTTAATTAATTGTGGTTACAAAGCTAACCACTTCAAAATACAAACATACATACATACATACATATCTATAATTTGTGTGTGCATCTTCACATTTTTTTTTTGTTAATCATGCAATTTCGATAATATTTTGTTGTTATTAGTATTTCAGTATTTTTTGTTTATTTATTTTATTTTTTTAATTAAATTCCCATTGGAATTCATAATTTCCGATAAGCATCTTTTAATTATTTTTTTTTGGTATAGAAATTTGTGTTGAATTTGTATTGAATTTGGTTCAATAATTCAATAGAAATACCGGTAGCTTGAAACGTGTGTCGGCACACCCCCAACCCAGCAAAGAGAAATCACCACCACCACAGCACGTTATTCACATTTTGATCACACACACATGTGTACATATGTGTACATATATGTACACACAAAAACCCGCTATAATTCATTGACGTTTGCAATGCTAATCAGCTACGCATTTGAATTGGTCTATTTTGTAGTTGTAGCTTTTAAAGTGTCTACTTTTTCGAAAATCAACATTGAAATAATTTAACCGAAATATGCCACAGAGTTTAAATTTATTGAGTGGCATGGCTTTTGAATCTACACTGAGGCCTGTTTTTACTGGAAATTTAATTCGAAATTCGTATAATACCCTCAGTCATATGGCTACAAAGGGTCTATATAATTTGATACGGTCAAAACGTGCCTAGTCGAAATAACGGTTTTAGACCCCAGGTCTCTTTGGAACAAATCCGTTTCAGAACATTTGAAGTCCATCTAGCGATGTCCGTCCGTCTGTCCGTCTGTCTGTCTGGTGCGCACGATAACTCTCGAGGGGAGTATCCGATTTGATCCAAACTTGGTACATCGTAATATTTTTGTCAAACTTATATCGAGTTCGGATATGGGAAATATCGGTGCACTCCTTTTGGTACCTCCCCTACAAAATGTCAACATTTTCAAAGAAAATAATTTACTGCACAGAAAGAGAAAAGCTAATGCGATTTTGCTCCATCTTTGCAAATCCTAATATTTGCGTCAGTTCTAGGTCAGGTGCGAAAATGGACAATACCGGTCCACTCCACCAAGTACCTCCCACACAAAATGTCAACATTTTCAAAGAAAATATTTTTGCACAAAAAGAGAAAGGATAATCCGATTTTGCTCCATCTTTGCAAATCCTAATATTTGCGTCCGTTGGGAAAATTGACAATATCGGTCCAATCCATCAAGTACCTCCCACACAAAGGGTCAATATTTTAAATAATTACAACTCTCATAAAATGTGATGTAAGAGTCCTATTGTCTTCAAATTCCCCACATCCCAATATTTATATCAACTCAAGGTCTGGCGTTAAAATGGACAATATCGGTCCACTCCTATTGATACCTTCCCTACAAATTGTCGAAATTTTCAAAAAATATATTTTTTGCACAGAAAGAGAAAGGATAATCCAATTTTGCTCCAAATTTGCAAATCCTAATATTTGCGTCAGTACTAGATCAAGTGTGAATATGGACAATATCGGTCCACTCCATCAAGTACCTCCCCCACAAAGGGTCAAAATTTTATATAATTACAACTGTCATAAAATGTGATGTAAGAGTCCGATGGTCTTGAAATTTCACACATCCCAAAATTTATATTAACCCAAGGTCTGGTGTAAAGATGGAATATAGCGGGCCACTCCTTCTGGTACCTCCCCCACAAATTGTCGAAATTTTCAAAAAAAAAAAATATTTTTTTTGCACAGAAAGAGAAAGGCTAATCCGATTTTGCTCCAAATTTGCATTAGTGCTAGATCTGGTGCAAAAATGGACAATATCGGTCCACTCCTTCTGGTACTTCCTCCACAAAGGGTCAAAACATTAAATAATTACAAATCTCATAAAATGTGATGGAAGAGATTGATTGTCTTGAAATTTCGCACATACCAATATTTATATCAACCCAAGGTCTGGTCTTAATATGGAATATATTGGTCCACTCCTTCTGGTACCTGCCCCATAAAAGGTTGAAATTTTGAATATCCATTAATCTCATAAAACGCGAAATTGACATCGGATTCCATTTAAAATTGGCACATCTGAATATTTCTATCAACACAGGACCAGTTAAAAAAAAACGGTAGAGATCGGAACATTCCTCGTGGTACCTCCCCCACAAAAGGTCAAAGATTCAAATAACCAAAACTTTTATAAAATCCGAAATAAGCATAAAGTTCTCCTTATATTTCACACATCCCATTATTTCCACTAACAAAAAATCCGTTGTGAAGTTGGGTTATATCGGTCCACTCCTTCTGGTACCTCACCCACAAAGGCTCAAAATTTTGAATATCCATTAAGCTCCTAAAAAGCGAAATTGACATCCGACTCTATTCAAGACTTGGTAAATCCCAAAAATTCCATTAACGCAACGCAGTCCAAACCTAGCACGTCGCAATATTTATATTAAATAAATATAAGTTCAATACGAAATGGCCAATATTGGCCCATTCCTTCGGAACCTACTGCATAAGGGGTTAAACATTTGAATAATCATAACAGAAGTGAAATATTTTTAAATAATCAAACATTGGCTGGGGGTATAAATCTGTCGGCAAAACCGACCGATACTTTTTTACTGGTTTTAAAAAAGAAAGAAATTAGGTATATATAAAAGTATTTCCAAAAATCATTACGCGAAAAAGATTTTTGCTTATTTAGCAAGCCTCTACTTTGTGTCCCTTTACAAATAAATACGCATGCTACGTACCTTCGGATCACACGCTGTTGGGTGTGGTATTTATAAGTCGGAATGGGAGTGCTCACATTTTGTCACATGCATAAAAATTTGTTTAGAAAACCCCATCGAATCATTAAAAGCCCATCTAAAGTTGATGTATGATTTTTTGGAAATTTTATTTACATTATTGCCAATAAAACAAACAAGCAAATAAAAATTGTCAACTTTTAATTAATTTTATGACTTAATCGATTTTTTATATGTTAAAGATAACACCGAAAAGGCAATTTTTTAAAATTCCAAACCTAATTTCATTTATTTTTTGTATCCGCATTAAAAACTGATTTTGAAAATTTTCGATGGGCTCATAAATTAATATACAACAAGTGAATTTGATCGTAAATATGTTCATTTAAAATGTCAAACTATAAGTTTGTTGCAAAAGCGTGGCTAAAATTCCAAAATATCGCACGTATTTGAGTCATAAAAAATAAAACATGAATTTAATGGAGGAGAGACAAAATTATTAAAATTGTTGTTTTTTTTTTTAATTTAAACGTGTTATTAATTTAGAAAAAAAAATTAGAAAATATTGTCGATTTGTGGCTATATTTATAAATATTTCAAAATATATTAGATAGTACGCTCGTAATTAGTTTACAACCTGCGTTGTACTATTTCAGGTTATATTTTATTAATATTTATGTAAACCAAAATATTGGTGTAGTTGTTTCTTGCAAATGTTACTTAGCCTGAAAAGGGCTTGGGACACTTCAAAACACACACATTTCTCTTGAAATTAAAAATGATGTGGTGATCGTATAGTGTTACTTTAATCACCCAGGACACATAATTATCGGTGCAACGAACCAAGATGATTGATTTGCATGAATTTTGTTTTCTTTATATCTTTCATTTCATAAATGTTATCAAGTTGTTTATGCCTTTATGCCTGTCAGATTTAATAACATTGGACATAAAAAAAGAGGGCAATGAAATTAAGTTGTAGGGCAACATCAGTGACGTAGGCAAAAAAGTGCAATATTTCCAGTAGGGAACCGACACATGGAGTTTTTAAGAGAAATCTTTCACAAAAGAGGTTAAGCCATTTTAGTATCGAAAATAGCATTTTATCCTATAAAAATGTCAACTACGATACAAAAATGTGTTAATAAGAAAGAGTTTAATAGTATCCTTATAGGAGGTCAGCAACACCGGCTTGATATCAAGCCACGCCTCAGAGCAATATAAAATGTTCAAAATATTTTATGTGAAGGCAAAACTTCAAAACAAAAGTTCTGAAATTTTACATTGCAAAGTAACCCAGATCGAGGGGGACTTTTCCCATCTCTTTCAATTTTTTTTTTTTTTTTGATTTTCGGATTAAGATTCCATGAAATCCTTCTATTTTTGGTGCATAGTCTCTTCGGCAATTTTACTGATAACAATACGAATATTATTTTGTTACACCTCTAGCAGGTCACCAAAGGGGTCTTTTTGGTCCTCTTTTTCAATTGTGGTTAAAAACCCCAGTCCAGAATAAACGCCTGAATCTTGAAATTTGGGTCAGTCTTGGTGCGTAGGCGTGTGATGAGGCAGGATTTCTGGAAATTCATACTAAAACGGTACAAAATGTACTAAAAATAGAATACATTGCATTTGATAAACGAAATGAGCTAAATTTAGAATCAGAGTCACTGATGGAATGCGGGATAGATATACCAAAGGATTTTTGGAAATCCGAACTTTAAAGTTACAAAAAGTTCTAAAATGGTACTAAATTCCTAAAATGGTACCATTTCGTATTTCGAACAGAAAGGCTGAAAACTTGAAAAGTTGGAAAGTAACTTTAATATACAGGGTGAGATAAAAAAACTGCATCAAAGTCAAACGGCATAATTTTTAGATTTTTTTTTTAATTTTATTGAATGAAAGCAGAAAATATCGGAAATAGCATCAAGTTTTATAATAAGTTTAGATTTGTTTGAATTGCTCACCTTTAGCACGAATTATGGCCTTCAAACGGTCAATGAAATCGTCACACGCTGCCCGAATGTTGCTCTGCGGTATTTTGGCCCATTCCCGGCGAAGCGCTTGCTTGAGGTGATCGACACTTAGGTATTTTTTAGTGCCAACCTTGCTATCCAAAATACTCCAGACACAATAGTCCAATGGATTGGTATCCGAAGTTTTTTAGGTGGCCATTGAAGCGAGGAACCTAACTTTGTAACCATTCTTGGGTGGTGCGCGCTGAGTCCTTTTGGAATGTCCAAGGTCTGCGGCCAAAATGTTTGCGTGTCCGAGGCTTTAATACATCCTCCAGAATATTTTCGCGATAATATTCGGCGTTTATTCTGATGCCACGGTCGATCAATACTAACGGAGAGCGAACATCGGCTGTTATGGTGGCTCACACCATCACCATGGCCGGCGCTTGAGTTCTGGTGGCCAACCGAAGGTGCACATTTTCAGCTGACCTCTTTGGCAAATAAACACGATCATTTTGTTTGTTTATGAACTGCTGGATAACGAATATTTTCTCATCGGAGAAAACCAAATTCGGCAGTGCACCACTTTCGGACAAGCGAAGCAACTCTTTAGCGTTTTTGAGACTAATTTCTTTCTGTTGCCGAATGAAATATTGCGATAAGTTCAGTTCACGAGCCATTTTTCGTCCACTGCGACGCGGGTTTCGATCAAGTCGCTTCTTTACTTTTCGAACCATTTCTGCTGATGTTGCTGTTTTCTTCCGTCCACTTCCTTGACGTCGGGCAACGCTACCAGTATCATGGTAACGAGCGATGGTACGAGACACAAAAGATTTATTCACATTTATAAGTTGGAGTGCTCCAACGATAGCCACTTTTGGTTTTCCAGCCAAATAAAAAGAAATCACATTATCACGCTTAAATTCCATCACGAATAACTTGTTTTCTGGAAAATTCTCACCAAAATGCCTTTGTACGCTTGTAAACAATATAATGAGCTGTCACTAGAATAATTTTAATGTTGTACGAATAGTACTAAATAGTACTAAATTTGGTACTGGGTGAAGGAATAGAGCTGAGATCCTAAAAATGTTTTATGGATGGAAATGCGAAGGTGCGAAAATTACAAGTTGCCACAAATAAGCTGGAATTCTGAAATTTGATATGTAGTTTTGAGAGTGATTTGGAAATGGGTCCTATATCTGTACGAATTGTACTAAATTGGATTTTTGGTGAAGGGATAGTTCTGGAATCTGTTGGTATCAAGGATTGGGATATGAAGGTGGTTTTGGAAATGTGTACTTTAGTTGTACGAAAAGTAGAAAATAGTACTGACTTTGGTATTGGGTGAATGATTAGAGCTAATATCCTGAAATTTAATATGAATGTCAATGTGGGTGTCTGTGGATGAGAGCTGGTTTTTGGATATGCTTACTATAGTTGCTCTAAATTTTGTATTGGGGGAAATTAGGGAGCTTAAATCTTGAAATTTGATTTTAACTTCACGTTTGCTATCTGAGGTTGAGATATGGAGATTGGTTTGCAAAAGGCTTACTTAAATGTATGAGAATAACTAAATGCTACCAAATATGGTATTGGGTGAAAAGATAGAGCCGGACTTCCAAAATATGATATTGAGGAATATCTTGGTTACTAGGGTTTTCATATGAAGACGTTGAAATAGTTTTGGAGAAAATATGGATGTAGGTGCATTGTCTAATGATTTTATTAATATCCTCCTCGATGAACTTCATAATGAACGATTTTGAAGACTTTTTGGTGTAAAAGTTAAAAATGTTCCCATTATTATTTCCGAGAAAGTAAAAACTTGAATAATACATCAAAACTTGAAAATCTGATAACTTGGTACGAAGTATGACTTTTTAATTTAAAAAAATGTCAATCTAAACAAATTATGCAATTTGAGGACTCAAAGGACCTAACACGAACTTTTGGAACGAATCGTAAATTTTAAATTAAATTAAATTAAATTAAACTTTGTCATAAAATTCTACTATGGTCCTGATCTTACCTAAACACGAGGAATTTTTAAATATTAAGAATTTTTTTAGAAGAACAACGTGAGAGAAGAAACTATTGCTAATCAAATTTCAATTTTTGTCTAAGTCACCAAAGACAAAATTTAGCTTTTGTCAAAAGATAGAAATATTCCACATAAAACTTCACTATAAATCTCGAAATAAGCCAGACCTCTAGGTTTATGGTTTTTTTTTAAGAAAATTTATACCTAAGATTTATCATAAAAATAGCATCAATCAGTTAATAAAAAATCGGGTTTATTTTCAACAAATGTGGCATTTTTTTCGAAAGCGCTGAAAACTTTCTCATTACTTCACAGTATTCGGTTTGTAGATCAAAACCCTAAGAGTTTTGGGTTCTTAAGACAAACTCGATAAAGCTTTTATATAGCCTTTGCCATACACAAAAGGGACCCCAATATTTTGGGATATGATTCGCAACATTTGTTATTGAGATATTTAGAAAGCTTCGGATTACTTCCAGAATCATTGGTGTAAAAAATAGGTCTGTCGGTCCACTTTTTGCTTTAGTCATAGTCTTTCTATTTCATTTCTTTCTTTTTTTTAAAAAAAAACGTGAAATATGAAAATCCCCCTAGATTTTACCTAGCTTGGATTTTGGTCATGTAGGGGCAATACTAGGTCCTCAGTGGTATAGAATTATTATTTTGAGGATAGCCGATTTGGCCATGTCATGACGAACTTACTGGAGTTTTAAAAATCTGGTAGTAACCCGAAAATATGTTCAAATGACTTCGTTTTTTTTTTTTTTTTTTGAAAAAAAAAGACATTTCAAATATCTAAAATACACCCAGATTCAGATCAATTTGTATTCCGCACTTGAATATTAAAATCACTATTTTATGTTTTCTGGACTCTCCAAGACACTGTTCAAGTGTCATATTTTTATATGACATTCCAATGTTTTCATTTCACTGAGCTTTGCATTTTGGTGCCATGATGAAAATCCACATATATTTAATCTTTCGCATCTATATTCTGGCCTTATGAGAGGAGCATATTGTTTTCTGTTATTTTTTGATTTTAAAAATCTTAAATCCTCTATTTTTTGTTTGTATGAATAACATAAAGAGAAAAATAAAAAAAAAAAAACAAAACAACTGATGTCTCAAATTTCAAATTCCAACAGCGTTGCCTCCAGCGTGTTCTTTTGCCAATCACATTCAGGCCGGGCATTAAAAAAACACGCACACATACTCACACCCAAGCTGGCTGGCAATCTCGCCAAAATACATGAATATGTTTAACCCAACTTTTGAAAAAAACAAAAAAACATAAATTGGGAATTTCTTTTATGCTGTAGTGAAAAAATAATAAAATAAAAATCTTTCTCGTTTTGCCTCCCTCTCACCCTCTTTCTCTGCCGGTTTTGTTTATGAATTCAAATTATCGACTCCAGATTTCAATTAAGAATCGAAGCACAATCGAAATTCGTGTATATTTGTGTATTTCAAATTGTTTACGAATTAAAAAACCCCAAAGAAAAAAAAAATAGTTTATAATGCTTCGGAACGTTGGGAGGGCAGACATACATTGTATTTAGGCAAACTTTGTTTTTTGCTTACAAGACAACTGTCGCCACATTTAGAGAAGTGTGACTGTGTGTGTGTGTGTGTGTGGCATATTGAAATTGAAATTCTTCAAATGTCGCCCTCTGTGCGAATTCCACAACGATTTTAGGCTATAATTAAGTTCAAACTGTCAAAACGGATATGGTTTATGGTTGATGAGTTTGCGAGCAGGCAACTTGCTAGCTGCCTAGCTAACTGGCGAACAGGCGCTTTATTAATATAATACACATGTAATCCCGAAAAATAAGCGCGTTATAAAATAATTGAAATCCCATTAACAGTGTTTGAATATCAATTTGTTTTGGAAAACTTGGAGCTTTTTTGGCAAACGTGTCATTGCTAATGACGACTTGGTGGAGGTGCGATGATTTGAATATTAATGTTCAATTAAAATCCCATGCAAAGTGTTAATTTTAATTACCACCAACTTTAGATGATTTAATTAAGTCGGATATTTTACAAATACGGAACCGCCTTTTGTAATGTAAATGTAAAATTTCAATAACATATTAGTGGTAGAACTGAATTCTGAAAAGAAGTTAAAAAATATCCACGAAAAAATTCTCATGGAGGGATGGAAAATGCCCACTCCGTTAACGGATCCTTAATCTGTAATTAATGACTTTTTTTCTGATTTTGAAATTTTCATTCTTCCTTTTTAAGAGGAAATGGTAAACTCAAAATCTTTCGTTTTAAGTTTTACCCAGGAGCATATTAGTTAATTCCTTGCACAATGGTTCCACATCTAATTTTTCTGGCCAAAACTAATATATCCATATGTAAACCCTATATATCCATATGAAACCCCAGATATCCATACCAACAGTGACCTAAATATCAAATTTCAGATTTTCGGCTCTATCCATTCACTCAACGGCAACATTAGTACCATTTTGTACTTTTTGAACAATTATAGTACGTATTTCCAAATCCATCTCCCTCTCGCAATACTATATACCAACATGGCCCTCAATATTAAAATTCAGAATTCCAGCTCTATCCTAAGAATAAATCCAACATTTAATACCATACTTTTTTTTTTAAGTTATACTACGCATGTCCAAAACCTCCTTCTCTCCACCCTAGACTCCAACAGTGACCTGAATACAAAATTTCAGAATTCAATCTCTATCTCTACCCCAACACCCAACGGTAGATTTTGTGGCATTTTGCGCTTTTCGTACGTTAAAGCATGTATTTCCAATACCACCTCCTTGCCTCAACTACAGACACCAACAGTGACAGTCATATCATATTTTAGGATATCAACTCTATCCCGTTGGAATTTATTAGCTTTCGAACCATTAAATTCACATTTTCAAAACAATCTACACATCTTAACATCAGATACCAACCATGACCTTAATATTAAATTTCCCCCCTTGCAAACTTTTGTGCCATTTAGTACAATTATAGTACACATATCCAAAACCAGCTACTGTTCTTAATTGCAAGCATAAACAGGCTTATCCATATCAAATTTCAAGATTTCAGATATATTCCTTCAACCAATAACTATTAAGTACTTTTCATAGAATTATAGTACAAATTTACAAAACCACCTCCATATCTCAATTCCAGATACTAACAGAGACCTCAAATGGATTGCAGGCCCATTTCTTCACCAAATACCAAATTTAGTACCATTTAGTACTTTTCGTACAAATATAGAATGCATTTCCAAACCCCGCCAAATCTTAGACACAGATATGACATCAACTTTCAGAACTCCATCTCAATTCCAACACCCAACGGCATTTTTCACTTTTTTCAACTACTGACACCAACTGTGACGTCCACATCAAATTTCGGGATTTCAGCTCTATACCTTCACCCAGTACTAAATATAGTATCATTGAGTACTTTTCGTATAATTTCAGTATACATTTCCAGGTGATTTTGGAATCATATGTCAATTCCAAATACCAACAGAAATCTAAGTATCAAACTTGAGGATTATAGCTAATACCCAAGTTAATACCATTTTGTACTTTTCGTACGACTGTGGTACACATTTTCAAAACCACCTCCATATCTTTACCATAGACACTGACATTTATATCAAATTTTAGGATTACAGCACTATTCCTTCACTCAGTACCAAATTAAGAACTATTTAGTACAATTATAATACGCATGTCCAAAACCAGCTCCTTTTCTCAACCACGGGCAAAAACAGTGACATCTATATCAAATTTCAGGATTTTAGCACTATTCCTTCACTAAATACCAAATGACGAACTATTAAGTACTTTTCGTACAATTATAACATACATTTCGAAAAACCACCACCATATCTTATTTCCAGTTCCAACTGAGACCTGAATATCAAATTTGAGGATTGAATCTCTATCCCTTCACCTACACCAAATAAAGTGAAGCTCTATACCAAATAAAGTACCATTCAGTACTTTTCGTATAATTATAGTACCATAAGTATAGGCTACATGTGCCCAGGGATTCTAACACGAAAATGTACAATTTCAAGCAGTATCTATCCACCCAATTCCAAATTGTACTAAATTATGTACAATTGTACACATTTCCAAAACTACTTCCATATCACCACTACAGGTACCAACAAAGACCTCAATATCAAATTTGAGGATTCCGGCACACAATACCCAATTTAGTACAACTTGATATTTTTCGTACAATTACAGTACACAATTCCAAACCCACCTCCTCATCCTAACCACAGACACCAGCCGAGACATCAATATAAAATTTCATGATTTTAGCTCTATTGCTTCACACAATACCAAATTAAGAACTATTCAGTACTTTTCGTACAATTTTGGTACACATTTCCAAAACCACTTTCATATCCCAATCCTAGATATCACAGAGGCCTCAAAAGTATTCCAGCTCTATTCCTTCACCAAATTTAGTACTTTTCGTACAAGTATAGGACGCATTTCCAAACAACCACCAAATCGTACACACATACTCCATATCAACTTTGAGAATTCCATCTCCATCCCAACACCCTACTGCACATTTTGTGGCATTTTGCATTTTTCTCAACTACTGATACCAACAGTGACATCCATATCAAATTTTGGGATTTCAGCTTTATACCTTCACCCAGTACCAAATATAGTACCATTCAGTACTTTTCGTACAATTACAGTACATATTTCCACCTACATACGTCAATTCCATATACCTACAGAGACTTAAGTATCAAATTAGGGATTTCACCCATATACCTTCACCCAATACCAAATTAAGTACCATTTTGTACTTTTCGTACAAATATAGAACGCATTTCTAATCCACCGCCAAATCTCCAACGCAGAAACCATCGATAATCTAAATATCAAATTTCAGAATTTTATCTCTATCTCTTCACAAATTACCAAATATAGTACCATTTAATACTTTTCGTACAATTATAGTACACATTTCCGTAACCACTTTCATATGTCCAAGCTACATATGAACAGCGACCCTAATACCAAATTTCCGATTTTAAGCAGTACTAAATTGTGTCAAATATAATACTATTTAGTACTTATCGTACCATCTCCAAAAATGTCTCTATCACAAGTACCACCAATAATGAGCCCAATACAAAATTTCAAAATACCAGCCTCATCCGTTCACCCTTCACCAAACTGTTCCAAATTTAGTAACAGTTCGCACACTTAGTACACATTTCCAAAACAACCCTGGGGTATCAAACTTATATTCCAACCTTGATTCTCGTACCAAATTTCAAGTTTTTAGCTATATCCCTTCTCATAATACCAAATGGTACCATTTTAGAAGTTTAGTACATTTTAGTATTTTTCGTACGAACTACTTTTACTACGAATTTCCAAAAACATAGTTTTATCACGTGCCTATCACACGTCTCTGCGTATACATAGCCTTATGAACCGGCATGATTCGATTAGATTGGTATTATAATTGCCATTAGAAAACAATAAATTTTCACTTTCAATACACCTATCCCGACTACTTTCCATATACTTGAAAAATGGCTCTAACTTGCTTCCCTTGAATCACTTGTCAGTTTGGTTCCGATGATGTAAAGAAATCCCAAACAAACTCACTTTCACGAAGAAAGTGACTTACATTTTCCCTTGACTTAAATAAAAAATAAACACACACACACCCGCCAACAAACACCATAATCCCCCAAGAAATAAAAAAGAGAGAACATGGAGGATATTTGGAAGGAGCTTAGGAGACTCAAAACAACAAATTGCCAACAAAGCCATTATCTTGAGGTTCTAAACATTTTCTTACGAAAATGGTGGAGAAGATGAAGGCCGAGTAGAAGGGGGAGAAGAAGTTTACAAAGGGGAATAATAAAAAGCCGATACCAATTTTAATTTTAAACAGAGAACAGATCCTTTAAACACTTCAGTTACGGCATTTACACGGCACGGGGATATGCCAAGGATAAGGATGGGTGTTTGCTGGTGTTGTTCTCTTTTTTTGTTTCATTATTGAAAATGAAAACAAGCAAACAATAAAGACAGTACCAGCAGCAACAACAACAACATTGTTGTACCACAAAATAATGTCGATATATTCCTTGCAGGTTACACACCCATCCTTGCACATAGGTACTTACGTATGTACATTATTGTACTTGGTACAGATAATACTGACACACCCACCAGCCCACCACAGCCCACCACAGCCCAAACCACGTACGTAATGTCACAAAACATGTGTCTGACAAGCGTGTCGAACAAGCAAATCAAAGGAAATTCTTAATTGGAATATTATTATTATTCGTTTATTAGAGTTTTCGTGGGTGTCCTTGCTTTAAGGAAGGATAAAAATGTAAAAATTATAAAATAAAACTTTAAGGCATTAAGAATGCATCTTCACCGTTTATTTCAGGGAGTTTTGGTATTGAAACAACTAATGTGAAACATCTTAAAACATCTATAGAACTCAGGATTTAGACGATGAAAGACACAGATAAAACGGCTGAAGCTAAAATCTTGAAATTTCTCAATAGGGATAATAAGATAAGGATAAGTCTAGGCTTTTGGATATTCCTACTAAAAGGGTACGAAAAGTACTAAAACGTACTACAAATTGAAATATGTAATAAAAATTAAAGAATGTTCTAAAAAATTAAATCCCACGGAATAAGCCAGAATTCTGAAAGTGTCACTGATGGAATGCTAAATAGATGTTCCATTTTTTTTTTTTTTTTTTTGAAAATTCAAATATTTTTGTTACAAAAAGTTCTAAAATGGTACAAAACTGCTAATGGCACCATTTGGTTATATGTGCTAAAAACTTGAAATATTGTAGAAGGTGGCGGTGAAGGTGGTTTTGCAAATGTGTACTAAATGTGCCAACTGTACTAAATGCTACTATATTTGGAACAGTTTGATTTAGGGTGAACGGATAAAGCTGGAATTTTCAAACTTTGTATTGGGGTTCTTATTGGTAGATCGTTTCGGATATACAGTGTGAGATAAAAAAAAAACTGCAACAAAGTCAAACGCCATATTTTTTACTTTTTTTTAAATTTTATTGAATGTAAGCAAAAATGTCGGAAAGAACATGCAATTTTAGAATAAGTTTAGATTTGTTCGAATTGGTCAGATTTGGCACAAAATATGGCCTTCAGACGGCCAATGAAACCGTTACACGCTGCCCGAAAGTTTCTCTGCGTTAATTTTGGCTCATTCCCGGCGAAGCGCTTGCTTGAGGTGATCAACACTTTGGTATTTTTTAGTGCTAACCCTGCTTTCCAAAATACTCCAGACACGATAGTCCAAGATTGGTATCCGGACAGTTTTGTGGCCATTGTGCGCTGGAAATGAAGCGAGGAACCTCCTTTTGAAACCCTTTTTGGGTGGCTCGTGCTGAGTGCAATGGTTGTGAGTCCTGTTGGAATGTCCAAGGTCTACGGCCAAAATGTTTGCGTGCACATGGCTTTAATACACCATCTAGAATATTTTCGCAATAATATTCGGCATTTATTCTGATGCCACAGTCGATTAATACGAGCGAAGAGCGACCATCAGCTGTAATGGCGGCCCACACCATGACCATGGGCGGCGCTTGAGTTCTGGTGGGCAACCGAAGGTATACATTTTCAGCTGACCTCTTTGGCTAGTAAACACGATCATTTTGTTTGTTTACGAACTGCTGGACAACGAATGTTTTCTCATCAGATACGGAGAAAACCAAATTCGGCAGTCCACCACTTTCGGCCAAGCGAAGCAACTCTTTAGCACTTTTGAGTCTATTCTCTTTCAGTTCTGGTGTAAGTTCTTACATTTTTTGGAATTTCAATAGCTTTACCCCGAGTTCATATTTCAATATTTGCCGAATGGAATATTGCGATATGTTCAGCTCGCGAGCCATCTTTCGGCCAAGGCGACGCGGGTTTCGATCAAGTACTTTTCGAACCATTTCTGCTTATGTTGCTGTTTTCTTCCGTTCACTTCCGTGACGTCGGGCTACGCTACCAGTATCACGGTAACGAGCGATGGTACAAGACACAAAAGATTCACATTTAAATGCCGGAGTGCTCTAACGATAGCCACTTGTGGTTTTCCAGCCAAATATAAAGAAATCACTCTAAATCACGCTTGAATTCCGAACACGAACAACTCTCTTTCTGGAAAGTTCTCACCAAAATGCTTTTATACGCTTGTAAACAATATAATGAGCTGTCACTGGAATAATTCTAAAAGCTGGCGGACGAGTGGCTTGGAAATGACAGGAGTCTAAAGTTGGTTGCAGTTTTCTCATCTCACCCATGATATTCACTTGTAAATTTTAAAGATAATTTTCTCAAAAACTATTTTAATTAGGTATACGGTTCATTCTGAGAGTTATAGTGAAATTTGATGTAGATTATTTTCTCTCTTTACACTTTCTGCTCGTAACTAAGTGTTATGTTACTTTCAGATATCAACTCGAAAAAAGTCCGACGAAATTATCAAAAAAAAAAAAAAAAAAAAAATAGAAATTACTTGGGCGTTTTTTTTTTTTTTTTTGGCAACACTGATGGAGCTATTTCTGTCATAAATAATAGAAATAGAGATTTCTTTTCGTCCGTGACCTATAGTGAAATCATCCTTCAAAAGTGATGTTATGTAGTAGTATTGTGCATAAAATAACATGAAGTATGGCTATAACGTTAAAATCTGTTAATGTTTATGAATTCCTGTCGTTTAGGTAAGATTTAGAATTTTGATGTCTTCTGCAGCCCATAGTAGAATTGTATGACAAATAAATTTGTAGAATATTTTGGTATGTTACGATCCCATTTGAAGGGAGCTTTTAATCAAATTTTGAAAAAGCGTCCCATTTGGTGACTTTTTGAAGATTAACATTTTTGATCAAAATAATCCTAGTGTTTTTATCAGCAATATTGTCTGAGACTAAAATGAAGCTAAAATGGATGGATTCCAAGGAATCTTAATCCCAAATCTCAAAAAAAAAAATTGAAAGTGCGGGGAACTTGCCAACATCCATTATCTACTTAGGTTACTTAGCTTTGTACTCTCTTTCAAAACGCCGATACACGTGTCTTCTATTTTTATACATTCTACCTTGGTTTTTTTTGCCACATTTTTTCACGGATTTGACTAAAAATTGGTATTTGTTGGTCGTAATGGTCCGTTGGCGAATCATTGCATGTATAGGTCCACCATTTGGTATTCCCCCATATAACGGTACCTCCCGATATTAGGTATTTTGCCCCTTTTTTTCATGGATTTATCTAAAATTTGGTATTTGTTGGTCATAATGGGTCATAGTTCTTATGGCGAAATATTGTATGTATAGGCCCACGTTTTGGTATAGCACCCATATATTCGGTATTTCGATGATTTTTGCCACATTTTTTCACAGATTTGTCTGAGAATTGGTATTTGTAGGTCATAATGGGTCCAAGTTCGTGTGGCGAACCATTGTATGTATAGGCCCACGCTTTGGTATAGCCCCCATATGTATCTCCCAATATTTGGTATTTTCCCTAGAATATGTCTAAAAATTGGTATTTGTAGGTCATAATTGGTTCTAATATTTTCTTTACTCTAAGGTGGAGGTTATTAAAAGTTCGGCCCGGCCGAAATTAATTTTATTAAATTAATTTTTACTTGTTAGCTCTACTTCTATAATCTGCTGGATTTTTCCTGCAGTTATTGAAGAATTTTAATTTTGTCGCGTAGTGTAATTTACTGAGTTTTTTTCTGTAATTATGAAAAAATAATAATTTTCTTGCATATTTTCATTAGAACTTAAATTTCGGATTTTTTTTAAATTATTTTTCTTTTAAAATTGCTTTTTATCTAGGCCACCGCCACGACCACCTCCACTACCACATACTCAACAATCTTCCTTTGAATAATGCTCCATCAATTAAAACATGAATAAATCATTAACGAAATTAACATGGAAAAACCACAACATTTTATCTCGCTGCCAACAGTTTTTGGCCTGCCACTGGTCCGCCTATTGTTCATTTTGCGTTGAACGCCGTAGGACTTAAACTGCAAAATATTTTCAAAAGTCCTTGGCGCTCTCTCACTCTCACTACACTTTCTTCGTCATCTTCTTCTTCAATATCTGGCCATAGTCATTATGGCAAAATTTTATCAAGTGTTGAGCATTCTAGTTATTCTCGCCCTCTGCAGCAGCTTGTTGCTTCTTCTCAAAAATTCAAGAACATTGAAGTCTAAGGAAGGCATGAGAACAATAAAATTCCTTAGAAGTGTCTGCAACAAAAACCCCTGATAGGATTTCTTCTTTCGCGGCAGTAAAAAAATGAATCTTTAAAAATCATTAATAATGTTAAGCGACAATGAATGACAGCGGCAACGCCGAAGCAAAAAACAAAAAATTGATGGCGTCAAAGTTCAACAATGGATTTTTTACAACTTTTTCTTTATTTCTCCGTTTTGAGATGATTTTCATTCACATTTTTTCTTTGCCTGGTGTTGGACTGGAAATCGGCCGGGTTTTTGTTTTGCTTCCTCTTCTTTTTCTTCCTCTCAAAAGGAAATCGGAAATGAGAGATTTTTTTTTACTCAATGAGTTTTAAGTGCGTGACAAAAACAGCCTGAATTCAGTAAAGCGGTTTTAATGATGAGCCATAAAGTCAAGTCAACTTGAGTTTAAATTTCTTTTTTTATTTTTCAATTCATGAAAATCAATTTATTTGCAGTGGAGAATAATTATTTTCAGGGATCGAATAAAAAGAAATCCGATTCTACGAAAAAGTTTGATATATAGCCCAGGAAAACTGCCATAAGTAGTATAACATTAAAATATAAAGAATGGAATCGGATGTTCGTTTCATGAGCTTCAAAATGTTGACCCTTTGTGGTGGAGGTACTAGAAGGACTGGACGGATATATTCCATCTTTGGAACAGACTTAGATCGGCTCAAATGTCCTAAAACGGATTTGGTCCAAAGAGACCTAGAATCTAAAACTATTAGTTCGATGAGGCAAGTTTTGGCCGTATCTAATGATATACACGGTGAGATGAAAAAACTGCAACCAACTTCAGACTGCTGTCATTTCTAAGCCACTTGCCCGACAGCTATTAAAATTCTTCCAGCGACAGCTCATTATATTGTTTACAAGTGCATAAAAGCATTCTGGTGAGAATTTTCCAGAAAAAAAGTTATTCGTGTCCGGAATTCAAAACCACAAGTGGCTATCGTTAAAGCACTCCGGCATTTAAATGTGAATAAATATTTTGTGTATCGTACCATCGCTCGTTACCGTGATACCAGTAGCGTATCCCAACGTCAAAGAGGTGGACGAAAGAAAGCAGCAACATCAGCTGAAATGGTTCGAAAAGTAAAGAAACGACTTGATCGAAACCCGCATCGCAGTGGCCATTCGGCAAATATTGAAAAATGAGCTCGGGGTGAAGCCATTGAAATTCCAAAAAGTGCAAGAACTTACATCGCAACGGAAAGAAAATAGACTGAAAAGGGCTAAAGAGTTGCTTCGCTTGGCCGAAAGTGGTGAACTGCCGAATTTGGTTTTCTCCGTCTCCGATGAGAAAACATTCATACAAAATGATCATGTTATTTGCCAAAGAAGTCAGCTGGAAATGTGCACCTTCGGTTGGCCACCAGAACTCAAGCGCCGGCCATGGTGATGGTGTGGGCTGCCGTAACAGCCGATGGTCGCTCTCCGCTCGTATTATCGACCGTGGCATCAGAATAAATGCCAAATATTATTATACCGTACATTATCGCGAAAATATTCTGGAGGGTGTATTAAAGCCTTGGGCACGCAAACAGTTTGGCCGCAGATCATGGGCAGAGCTCAGTACCATCGCACTCAGCACGCGCCACCCAAGAATGGTTACACAACGAGGTTCCTCGCTTCATTTCCAGCACACAATGGCCACCTAAATCTCCGGATACTAATCCAAATTCCAAAATCTCCGGGTACCAATGGTCTCTCTCCGCTCGTATTAATCGACCGTGGCATCAGAATAAATGCCGAATATTATCGCGAAAATATCCTGGAGGGTGTATTAAAGCCTTGGGCACGCAAACATTTTGGCCGCAGACCTTGGACTTTCCTAGAGGATTCAACAACATCGCACTCAACACGCGCCACCCAAAAATGGTTACAAAATGAGGTTCCTCACTTCATTTCCAGCGCATAATGGCCACCAAAAATCTCCGAATACCATTCCGTTGGACTATTGTGTCTTAGAGTATTTTTGAAAGCAAGGTTGGCACTAAAAAATACCAAAGTGTCGATCACCTCAAGCAAGCGCTTCGCTAGAAATGGGCCAAAATTCCGCAGGTGACGAATTCGAACATATCTAAACTTATTCTAAAATTTGATGCTATTTCCCTCATGTTTTGCTTTCATTCAATAAAATTAAAAAAAAAACAAGTAAAAAAGCGGTACGTTCGGCCGGGCCGAACTTTGAATACCCTCCACCATTTAGACCGAATTTAAAAATTTTCGAAAAAATAACATTCGCCAAAAATTCTGTTAACATATTAAAAATACCGAATATAGCCGTTATATTAGGGCCTGTACGACATGCACCTACATAGGCATTGCTTGTCACAAGCCATTGGCGTATTCAAATTCGAAACTTGAAATAAACGGTGAATAATGTAGCCAAAATCATCAAAAATACCGAATATAAGGAGGTACTGATAGATGGGGCTGTACGAAGCCCTGGACCTGCATATTCAATTTTCTGCCACAGACTGTAGTTCCCGAACTCTAAAATCATCAAAATACCGATTATTGGGAGGTACCGTTATATGGGGGCTATACGAAGACGTGGACTTGCACAGACAATGCTCTGTCTCAGGCTGTAGTATCCATTTCGAACTTCAAATGCCAAACATGAAACAATTCCGGTGAATATGTCGCTAAAATTATCAAAATACCGAATATCGGGAGGTACTGTTATATGGGGGCTATATGAAAACGTGGCCCATTTACGAACTTAACCTGCCTACAGGCAAAATAGACATGTGTGCAAAAAGCCTTCTATCTCAATTCGTTCGACATGGCTAAATATATATACTTTGTTGGGTCTAAGATCATTATTTCGATCAGTTACAAACGGAATACCAAAATGAATATACCCTCCATAGTATGGAGGGCGTTTGACTTTTTTGCAGTTTTTTTATCTCACCCTGTATATCCTCTCTAGCCACATGGTTGAGGGTATAAAAATCACGTAATTTTAGGAACTACATTTAATATGTCAATACATTTAACTACATTTAATTGATTCATAATTAAAACGCCATTAAACACAAACGGCGGTGTTAATACATGTTATCAATATTAAGCTAATATTTTTCATTAATTTGTTTATTTGTTTGTTTTTGTTTTCATTTCAGGTAAATGCATTTCGAATATTTTATGAGACGTGTCAAGTAAGTTGTCAATAATTACAATGTGACCTTAGAGAATATTTACTACAACAGCCACTGCTACTACTGCCACTACTAATAATATTTATAATGATATGTATGTACGTATGTATGTACACACATATATGGAGACCAAGAGACAACGACAACACTCGTTGTAAAAGGAACCGCCATTAGGTGACAAATCACCTTCAGTGACCTTTTCCATACAAATCATGGAATAATATTCGTTTGCGACGAAAATGACAATCAGTAAACATAGCAGCAGCAGCAGCGGCAACAACAACAGTAACACCAGTGTTGCCATTGGGAGTTTGTACAGACCAGCGAAATTTTGGTAGGCACGTGCCACCCTTAAAACTGGTACTGGTATTGACGACTACATACCCATATTTGTAGGCTAGAAATAATGTGTATCTGTATACCTTCTACATTACCAGAAGGTATAAAAGTAATGAGTAATTGCCATATAATATGAAATTTTCCGAATTTCCCGAAATAGTTTAAAATTTCCATAAATACAACTCTCAAAAAACCCGGAATGATTGTTCACTATTTTCCAAACATAGCTCATCTAGTCTAGTGCAAAGAAGGGCCATATCAACTGACCCCATTTGCTACCTTTCCACAACCTGTCAAAATTATCCACAAAATCATATTCCATAGAAAATTCAAGGGCCATTGAAAATATTCAAGGCCCATGGAAAATATGGACTTACCCTAAAAAAAGGGGGCTTTCCTAAAAAAGATTTCTGAAGTAAATAATAATGTCGCAAACCCGAAATTATGTCTAGTGTTAAGATTTCATATGTCTTACTCGTACCTCTAATAGAAAAGGCCAACTCTTTTGAGATTTAGAGATTGGGGCCTACAACTAGGCCCTAATTGTTATACCCTCTACCATACATAGTATGGAGGGTATATTGAGTTCATCATCCCGTTTGTAATTCATGGAAATAATAATGTTTGACCCAACAAATAAATATTTATATTCTTGATTAGTCAAAACGAATAACGAATTTTGTCTGCAGGCAAGTCAAGTTCGAAGATATATAGCCCATCTTCGGTACACGATATCGTACAGCCCCCATACAACGGTTTATTTTTGAGTCCATTTTCTTTCTGTTGCGGTGTAAGTTCTTGCACTTTTTGGGATTTCAATGGCGAATGGAATATTTTCGATGTGTTCAGTTCACGAGCCATTTTTCGGCCACTGTGAGGCGGGTTTCGATCAAGTCGCTTCTTTACTTTTCGAACCATTTCTGCTGATGTTGCTGTTTTCAAACTGTTGACCCTTTATGGGGGAGGTTCGAAGCAGTTGAGCAATATTGACCAACTCGTATCTGACCTAAGATTGATTAAAATATTACAACGTGCCAGATTTGGACAATATTAACTACTTTCTATTCTTTATATGAGATATGTGCAATTTTTTGAAAAATATAGAAATATGCGTGAGGTAACATATATCGCACCGCAATATTCAATTTTCATACTTCATCTAATACAGATAAAAATATTGGTATGTGCAACATTTGAAGAAAATCGAACATTTATATCCAATTTTATGCGAAATCATAAATTCCGAAAAATTACATCAGAGAATTCACATCAGATTTCTGGTCAAGAGAAATATTTAAATATAGTAAGTTGTAAAGAATCGCCGACTTGTTCCGCAAGTTATGACAGAAATAAGTATTGGAAATTTTGACCCTTTGTGGGGGAGGTACCAGAAGGGGTTCGCAGATATATATCATCTTCACAACAGTTCTTGTGTTAGCAAAAAAATTTGGATGTGTGAAAATTGAACAGAGTTGGGTGCTTACTTCGCTTTCTTTGGGCGTTTTGTTTTTCAAACCTCTTGAACCCTATATGGGGGGGGGGGGGGGGCAGAAGATTAAAATATAGAAATGTACCAAGTTTGAATGAAATCGAATGTAAATTTCGCGTTTTATGTGCTTCTGGATACTCAAAATGTTGACCCTTTATGGGGAGGTACCAGAAGGAGTGGGCCGATATATCCCATCTTAACAGCAGATCCAGTGTTAGTAGAAATAAAGGGATGTGTGAAATATGAAGAGAACCGAATGTTTTTTCGTATTTTATAATGGTTTTGGCTATTCTAAACTTTGACCCTTTGTGGGGGAGGACCACAAGGAATGGTTCGATCTCTACCATCTTTATAGCAGATTTTGTGGTGATATAAATATTGAGAGTCTGAATGGAATCGGATGTAAATTTCGTGTTTTATGATATTCAAAATCGTGACCCTTTGTGCAGGAGTTATCAGAAGGAGTAGACCGATATATTCCATCTGCACACCACACCTTGGGTTAATAAAAATATAGTAATGTGTGTAATTTGAAGTTGACCGGACACTTACGTCACATTTTTAAGAGTTATAATTTTTCCATTTCACACTTGACTTGGACTTAGGATTTGCAAAGTGGGAGCACAATCGGATGATCTTTTCACTTTCTGTGCAGTAAATTATTTTCTTTGAAAATTTTGAAATTTTGTGGTGGAGATACCAGAAGGAGTGGGCCGATATTAGTCATCTCCGAACTCGATCTAAGTTTGATAATAATATTACGAAGTACCAAGTTTGGACATAATCCTTCGAGAGTTATCGTGCACACCAGGCAGCCAGACAGACGGACGAACGGACATCGCTGGATCGACTCCAAATGTCCTGAAACAGAATCGGTCCAAAGAGCCCTAGGGTCTAAGACTGTTATTTCGATGAGTTGTTTTACCGTCAGCCACAGAGGGTATATATCATTTGATACGGTAAAAACGCAATATATATATCATACCTAAATTAAGTCCGATACGAAATGGACAATATTGCCCCCCTTCTTTCGGAACCTAATCCATAGAGGGTCAACAATTTGAATAACCATAACAGAAACTAAAATATATTTAAATAATCGAACATTGGCTGAGGGTATATATATATATATATCGACAAAGCCGACTGATACTTTTTTACTTGCATGAATTGATTTTTCTCGTCGGCTTAGGTGAGCATATGATCTTCGAGGTGCTAGGGAATACGAGAAGGAGTTGTTCAGATGAAGATCGTCTTTCAAAGTTTATCATGTCTCGTAGGCAAGAGGGTGAACGCCTCACCGACAACCGGGACTATGATGTCGCGATGTCGAGTTGTTCAAGACTGATACTTGGGCGGTTAATGTGAAGTGTGATTAGTTAAGTTTTAGAAGGTGATCGGGTACTCGTGGGTGACCGTGAGGAAGTGAGGAATGTCCAGAAGGACTGGTTCTTCTATCCGTTTTTCATACCAGGCCTTGTATTAGTAGAAATATTGTGATGTGCGAAATTTGAAGACAATAGAACACTTATTTCACATTTTATAAAATTATTCTTAATTTAAACCCTTTATGGGGGAGGCACTAGGAGGGTTGGCCGACATTGCCTATTTTCACGCCCTACCTAGCAATGATGTAAATAATACAATTTTCAAATTTTGAACAAAATCGAATGATCTTTTTCTTTGTTTGAATGATTGAATGATTTTTTCTTTAATGTTGTCCCTTTTGTGGGGGAGATGCCAGAAGGAGAGAAGGATACTGTCCATCTCCGAAATTGGTCTAAGATTGATAATAATATTACGCTGTACTACGCTTAGACCAATTCAGATGCTTCCTTTGAGAGTTATCGTGCGCAGCAACCAGACAGACGGACGGACACTATTACACCTTTATTCCCTATAAAACCCTTATTCCCTTGAGGCACTTTTTGGCCATATTAAATGATGAGACTGAGGGTATAAAAATAACAATTTTCGAAAACGAAATTCACAAAAAATTTAGGCCTTCTTAGATAAAACCAAATTTTGGAATTTTATGTGTAAATGGATATTGAATCCTTTTTTCTGCTACTTTTTCAGAAAATTACTAAAAACTAAACCTCACTTGAAGTCTTAGTAATGTGTGAAATTTAAAGATTTAGGATCTAAATTTGTATAGAATTTTATCTTCAAAAATATAAATTTTAGTTATTTCAGATTGCGTTTTAGTACAAAGTTTCCCCTATTAGCTACCGCTTAAGTACCCTTTGTAACCGTAATGCAAAATTTCCAGATTTTACCTTTATCCGTTTCCTCAAAACTTATGTGGGGTATAATATCGTTACTGTGCTTCTAAGCCATCAAATTTTTTCTTCTCCAAAAATGGCAACATTGTTTTTCTTTCGTTCAGAAACAATGATGATAATATTTTACTCGCACACACCTCTAATATTGACAAACCTGTCATTTTGGTAGATGACAAATGTGTCTAGCTTAGTGTCACACAAGACCTCGTGCAGAGCAGTACAGAGTATAAGAATATGTTTGTACGTATGTAGCATAAATTGTATGAACCCACAGCTAGTACGTCATCGACCATTGCCAGCCAACGAGGGAAAATATTTTTATAACTTCAATTTATGTATGCGACACATACGATCCAACATATAGAGCTGTGTGCCTATGTGTGTGTGGGTTTGGAGCATATACATGGTTCGAATTGCAGTGCAATATTTTCCCCATTTTTTTAAAATAAAGCGAAATCTATTTGTAACTCTTGATTGATTCACTAAAAATAGAAGATCAAAAAAAAAAAAAACGAGAATATTTTTCTATTGGAGGGGAAATAGATGAATGGCTTAGCCAAGTTGGGGAGTAATGATAAAACAAACACGGTTAAATTGCAGGATTTACAGAACATTTGTTGAAAAAACAAAAAAAAAAAATACTTTTAGAGCTTCCCCTAAGTTCACACCTTTTCGAGGCCCTATCATATTTCCCCCAATTTTTTTATAAAACCAGATGGTGGTAACCAAATTAGGGCATCCTTTTTATTAACTTAAAAAGACACACAATATCGATTTAGGAAAGGAAACAATAAATCCAATAAAACCTGCCACCTCAAAAAAAAAAAAACACCTCTCCCTTGGCACTTTGCAAAGCCTCTTATTCTTATTGGATGAAAACGAGAAATCCGTTTAAAATGTCGAAATTTGTCCAAGTCCCCGACACACACACACACACACACACATGTTCGCTCAATTAGCATATAACCTTATACGAATGACATCATCACAAAATAAATACCCTTGGACTATGTATGCAATACACACATACATACAAACATTCATATGTATTTATGTGTCGATGTCACAGTAACAGCTGCAATTCTACGAAAACGCATCAACAAAAATAAATAGGTCAAAATTTAATCCTCCACAGAATCCTACAAATGCCACAAAAAATGTGTTGGGTATATCTATTGAAATATGTGTGTGTGTGTTTTTAAGCTTTTGTTGCCATTTAAGAGCCTTTTTTATTTAAAAATTAAATTGTCATCCCAAAAACAGGGAGGAGCTGGTGTTATGTCCATTTCATATCGTAAATGATCGCAGTTGGAACTTATTTTCGATTAAAGTTTGGGAAAAATAACAAAACAAAGCTTTCTCGTGGGAAAGTCAAACAAAAGAAGAGACTTGTTTATGCACCCCAACACCAATGCTTAAAATGTTCAGAACATATCTATCAAACTTTAGACCATTTCGGTCCTTTGTTCGATTTTTCGAACAGTAAAAACACCCTTTCACAAAAAAAAAATATGAAAAGGGTAATATTTTAAACAAATTTTTGTGTAGGTAGTAAGAGGCATTTGTCAGTAAAAAATTCCATTAATAATAACACTACCATTATCCCATTCCCCCAAAAATATTGCTCCCTCTCGATAGAAGGTGTACATTTCTGACAGGCATATTTTTGGACATTTTTTTAATTAATTCAAAAAAAAAATAATAAATTAAAAAAGGAATGATGAGGAATTAGACATCATGTACAAGCACGACTTTACATATGTATAAACTTGTCTGTGTGGAATTTCGAACACTGGTATCTTGAAAAACGAAAAATCTGAAAATTTTTCTAAGTTAATTTTTGACACCAGTGGGTCCGAAATTACCCTAAAAAAAGTATTTTTTTTCAAAAACAAAAAAAAAGCAATTAAATCTTAAAGCGAAATGGGTTAAAGCTAAAAATGAACGGTTTATGGGGCTTGCTATACTGGCTTACCACCACTTGGAATTTCCCCCTCCCGAACAATTTGCAACAATAATTTTTGACAACATATTTAAATACTTAAAATGACCTACTGTTTCTAAATGGGGCCTATTATGAAACATGGATACGCTTTCGAAACCAAAATACCGGGTCACTATTTTTGTTTATCCTCCACCATACATAGTGTGGAGGGTATGTTAAGTTCGTCATTCCGTTTGTATCGATGAGTTACAATAATAATTTTAGACCCAATAAAGTACATATATGTGTGTGTAAACTTGACTATCCGGAATTTCGAACACTCGTTTCTGAAAAAAAAAAAAAAAAAACGAAAAAAAACGAAAATTTTTCTGAGTAAATGTTTGGCATTAGTGAAACCAAATTACCCCAAAAAACTAATTTTTTTTTAAAAAACGAAAAAAAAAAAAACATTTATGGGACTTAAAACACTTGCTTACCACCATTTGAAATTTCCCCCTACCCGAAAAATATAACAGAAATAATTGTTAGAACCTTGGGCAACACGTAGAAATACTTAAAAATGGCCACTGTTGCTATGTGGGGCCTATTCTGAAACATAGATCCATACCTCTGCGATACCAAAATATCGTTTTTTTTTTTTTTGTTTTTTTGTTAAAGGTAGGTAAGACCCTTTTTTTGTTGGACGAAACATAAAAATTGGACAAACATAGCACAATTTTACACCATATCTGAATCCGGTCTTTTGCACGAAAACTCTGAGTATGAGTGATATGAAACGTATGATATTACTCATACGCTTAGGAACCGGTGTACTGAACTATGAACAAGACTGACACAATTATAATTATGATTAAAAATTTTAACAATTTTTTTCAAAAGGCACCAGAATAAGTGGGCGACATATCATGTCTTAATGCGGGATCTAGTGATGTCTCATAGGAATTTACCGAATATTGATTGATATTCTTGTTCGTTCCTGGTCCAGTTTCTTTAAATATTGCCATACACCAATTTTGGACCATATTCGGGACTCGAATTATTTTATATGAGTTTTAAGTATTTTTTTGTTTTTTTCGTAAACTATGAGGGTTAGGGGAGATGGATAGCAGAAAAGGTAAGGCTTAGGGCTCCGATTTCTAATATAGACAAACATATTGGAACGAGGAAGTTTGAAGAAAATCGGACATCGTTTACCGACATTCTCAAAGTCTTATTTCTCAAAATTCTGTCATATTGTGGTGGAGTGGCCTAGTATATTTTTTCAGGTATATATTGAACTTTTGTGAGGGAGGAGCCAAAAAGATGTACCGGTCCATTTTTTATTCCATTTCACATTACCTCCGATAAGGTTATTTGGGGGGTGCACATTTTTAAGAAAATCTGTCATTCCCACTTTAAGAGAGCTATTATTCAAAAATTTCGACATTTTTGATCTCGCACCTTACCTAGGTCTTATCTGAACATTACCATGTGGCAAGTCTGAAATATATCGAATACTGGATGTAAGACTTTAATTTTTCCCAAAATTTTGAACTTTTATGTGGGAGTTGGCAGAAGAAGTGAACCGATATTGTCCATCTCCCAACTTGATCTAATTTTATTTAAAAATACGATGTGCGAAGTTTGAACGAAATTCTCATTCCTACAGGGTTTAGGTGAAATGTCTCGCAATTTTTTAGAGAATTATTGTGTGGTTTTGTAACGTGGTTTTCTCCTCGGCGACGTCTCCATAAGGACACCCCAAACCTTATGAAATGTAAAGAGTTACATTCTCCCTTTTTTGGGGATAAAAATCGGGTGTTTTATTCATTTTAATACTGGACTATAATCTACTTGTGGGAACTGTGAACCCGAAGCTCCTGTAAGAAATACAAGCCCGAAGCTCATGTTTGAACTGCGAGCCAAAACTCCAGTAGGGTCGCTCCAGTGGTAAATATATTACTGGCCAGAGGACAGTAAATAATTACAATACCATCACGTATCCATTAGGCAAGCGCTCAGTAGTAGTGCTCCTCAATCGTCACACGAAACCAAAACTAGATACGTAACCAACATATTTAAGTCAATGAGAATTATTCATCATGCGTTGTAAGGATGATGATGGTTGATTTGTTCGGCGATTCATTATGTTACTTGAGTTGGATGTTGGCTATATGTTGTTATTGTTGTTTGAGTGCAATGTTGGTACTGGTTGGTATTAAGTAGTGGTGGGTTGTTGTTGCTTGCATGTTTGTACGCAATCGCTCTTTGTTACGTTGCAGTTCTCGAAAATTTCCATTGATCCCAGGATCTGTTGTCATGAGAGCTGTCATTTAAGTCGTCATTACTGTACTGTTCTTCTTCATCCACAAGTAATACTATTTGTATTTCCGCTTGAATCCGAGTAGAGAGTAAAAATCGATCGAATTTGCAGCTGTGATTTGAGGGAGTAAAAATAATTACAAATAAAGACTAGAAGGGTATCTTTTAGTCACAGTCGAGTGGTATTGAAAAATAAGTGTACCCGATTTTTTTTACTCCTGCTCGAATTCGAACTGAATTTAGTCAAGGGTATTTCAATGACGGACGAACACGTAGAAGCCCCTATTGACAACATTATGAATTTTTATTAATATTTTCATATCTTAAATGATACGTGACGTTACCGTATTATACTCTGTTAATTCTTCTGAGAAACTTATATTTAAATTCTAAAAATAAAAACAAAGTTTTTTTTTATTTTTTTTTTTTTTGTTTGTTTCTCTTTCTTTTCATAATTCGTTAAATTGTCATTGAAATTGAATTCAATGACCATTTGTAATGTGTTTACGGTCTTGCTGACAGTTACTCATTGAATTGTGTCACATTCATTTAATTGTATTGTTTTTTTTTTCAATTGTTTTTAAAATTGCAATGGACGAGGTATTTCTGAAATGCAGGTGCACACGGCTCATGTGAACGAATAAATTATTGCTCAATAATTGAAAATATGTGAAAAAATGTTACGGAAAAAATCGGAAAACATTTAGAAACGGAAATTAAAAATCCGTCAGATGAATGGATTCAATTTTAATAGGCAATCTATTCATTTATTTGTTTCAGTTTATTTATTTAATTACTTTAAATATTATATGCCCCGGAAAACTTTCTCAATTTTTATATTCATTTATTTTTTATTGAAAAATTGGATTCAAGGAATTTCCATAGATACAAAAAATTGTATCACTTAAATATATTTCTGTGATTTTTTCTTTGTCACAGAATTACAAAATAATTTATTTCCATTTCCCATTAATTTAAGCGAATTATTCAATTGATTTTTGCCATGCTTCCAGCTCTTTACTTATTTCGGCTTATTTCGTACAGAGGATGCCTAACATTTGCATAGGAAATTCCTAATATTAGCATAACAAATACAAATTGGGTTGTGAAAATCCCTATCAAATCGAATAAGACATTTCCAGCATCAATTCGAGTTTTTTTTTTGTTTCTTTTCGGGGGCAAATACCAAACAGCGGAACGAAAAAGCCTGTCAAAAGCCAATAACATAAAAAACAGCAAAAGACAAAGAAGCTGTGAAACGAACACAATTTTCAAATACATTTTCCTTTTTTCCCCAATACAATGTAATGTGGGGGAGATTTGTAGGCATCTTCTCCAAGCGAGATTGAGATTCACAACACCCTGAGAGAAATAAAGGGATTTATATTGGATAAATGGGTATGGCTTTTAACGGGGTACGAAGTACAAATCTTTAAATTGCTCACATATGTCACCACTAAACAGGATTATTAAGATATAAGTTGGTTTTAAAGCAATAAAAAATATATATTTTTATACCCTCCATCATAGTATGGAGGATATATTGAGTTTGTCATTCCGTTTGTAACACTTCGAAATACACATTTTAGACCCCACAAAGTATACATATTCTTGATCGGCATAAAATTCTATGTCGATTTTGCAATGTCCGTCCGTCTGTTCGTGTGTCCGTCTATCCATCTGTCCGCCTGTTTGTCTGTCCGTCTGTGGAAATCACTCTAGCCTCCGAACAAAATGAAGTAGATTGATAAAATTTTACTCAAATGTATATTATGTCTGCAGGACTTTTGGTATTGAAAATGGGCCATGTAGGTCCACGTTTTGGTATAGCCCCCAAATAACGGTACCTCCCGATATTCGGTATTTTTATGATTTTAGCGACAATATTCATCAGAATTCTTTCAAATTTGGTGTTTGATGTTCGCAATGGGTGCTACAGCCTATGACAGGAGATTGTCTGTGCAGGTCCACGTCTTCATATAGCCCCCATATAACGCAACCTTCCGATATTCGGTATTTTGATGATTTTTGCGACAATAATCGTCAGAATTCTTTCAAATTTGGTATTTGAAGTTCGGAATGAACACTACAGCCTAGAACAGAAAATTATCTGGGCAGGTTCACGTCTCCGTATAGCCCCCATATAAGGGTACCTCCCGATATTCGGTATTTTGATGATTTTAGCGACATTATTCACGGGAATTGTTTCTAATTTGGTATTTGAAGTTCGTAATGGATACTAAAGCCTATGACAGAAAATTGTCTGTGCAGGTCCACGTCTTCGTGTAGCCCCAATATAATAATAATACCTCCCTATATCCGATTTTTTCAAGTTTCGCATTTGAATATTATGATAAAAGTTGCCTATGCAGGTCCATGTCGTCGCATTTTTAACGGTTTTTATTTTTTGAAAATTGCCAAATTTGTTCCAAATGGCCTGGCCGAACTTACAGCTTTTTTACTTGCTTTAACCTTAATACTTTAAAGAAGACCTCCGAACCCTCGCCTGTTTAAAGTCTGTCGATGGAAGACCTCTGAGGATACCTTGAAAAAAAGCTTGAAAGTTCGACCATTCATAAAATACTAGTAAAACAGTTTTTACTCATAGAAGAACTTTGAAATGCTTTATTTTTATACACTCCGCCATACATAGTAGGGAGGGTATATGAAGTTCTTAATTCCGTTTGTAACTCATCAAAATAATATTTTTAGACCGAACAACGTATTCTTGGTCAGCGTAAAATTCTATGATGAGCTAAATCAAAAGGAATAAAGATTTGAACTAAAATTTTGCACCGATCTGTCTTTTGTCTGCAGGTAAGTCAAGTTCGAAGATGCGCTATATCGGTCCACGATATCGTATAGCCCCCATACAATGGTGCTGCCGATATTGGGTATTTTGATGATTTTAGCCACATTTTTAATGGAATCGGGTTAAAATCTACACAAGGAGTTCCTTCTGAGTACTTTACTCCTCCCTGGATGAGAATTGTCTAAATAGATACTACACCCTATGAAATAACTTATGCAGCACCATGTCTTCGTATAGCCCCTATATAAAGGTTTTTATTTGAGCGGTATTTTTCGAAATTTTTTGAAAGCTCCTTCCAAAGTCTAGGATGGAACATCTTTTTAAGATACGTGATTGAGATAATCAGAAGGATCTTATGATCGATCCTTTACACTGGTCATCCATGAGAACTTCTCTGGGTCTTTTGTGGAAGAATCTTCTGATCTGCTTTGAGAATCTGTTGGTCTGCTGTGAGAATCTGTTGATCTGCTATGAAAATCTCGCCTAATTTTCTATGAGATAATCTACTGATCTTCTTTAAGAAGGAATCTTGATATTCTATCAGAAGTTGTCTTTCTTCTATGAAAAGTTTGATTGCCAGTCTCTGTGACGATCTACTTATCTTCCATAAGAAGATATTTTCGTCTGCGAAAATGAGGAAATCTCCTGAAATTTTATGAAAGTTCCGGCTGATGTTATTTGTAAAAATCTCAACATTTTATTGAAGAATACCTCAAGTTCTTCAGTATCAAATCCCTTGATTTTGTATACCTCAATGCTAAGATTTCCTGATATTTTCTGAGAAGTTCTAGTGATATGAGAACACCTCTTTTGAGAATTTTTCCTAATATTTTCTATGAGAAGATCCTTTTAACTTCTATGACTAGATCGTCTGATTTTCTATTAGAACTACGATTCATACTCTCTGTAAAAATCACACGATTTTTTATGGAAATACCCCGCGATAATCTACAACTAGTTCTCCTAATTCTCTTTCTTTAATTTTTTATACCTCTCTGAATATATTCTGATATTTCATGAGAAATTCTACAGATGTGGGAAGATCTTCTGATATCCATTTAAGAAGTTCTACTAATTTTCTACGAAAAGATCAATTGGACGATCTCTTTATCTTCTATGAGTAGATCGTCTGATCTCCTATTAGAAGTTAGATTCATACTCTCTGCGAAAATCTAATGATATTTCATGGAAACACTTCACGATATTCTGCAAATAGATCTCCGAATTTTCCTTCTTTGATTGTTTATACCTCTATATTCTGATATATCATGAGAAATTCTACTAATACGGGAAGATCTTCTGACATTCATTTTAAAAGTGAATGGGATGATCTCTTTATCTTCTATGAGTAGATCGTCTGATCTTCTATGAGAAGATTGTTTGAAACTCTCTGTGAAGATCACCCGTGTTATGAAAATATTTCCCGATTTTCTATGACAAGGTCTATAAATCATTTCCCTTTGACATTTTAACACGATCTTATCCCCTATGAGAAGATTTCCATATATTTTATGAAGAGCTCTAACGGTTTTCTCCGGGAAAATCTACTGATCTTCTCGGAGAAGTTACATGGATTTTTTTAATAAATTCTTAACTTATTTCAGAAGATTTTTCTAATTTTTTATTGGAAGTTCCACCATCAACAAATTTTTGATACTTTTATGAGATCTAAAAAATGTTCAAATGTTCCCGTTTTTTTCTTGGAAACATATTCTGTGAGAAGTGCTTCTGACCTACGAAAATGTCAGTTGATCTCCTCAACTTTTATGAGAAAACATTCCATCTGGTTTTCCTTGAGAGGATATCATGTAAAAATGTCTTCTCTCTACTCTGAGGATATTTCGTGATATTCTATGGGAAGATCTGCTGATTTCCAACGAGTGTTAAAGTCCTCTATTCAGAGAATACCTATGATAGGTAAAAAGTCTCAGATAGGCAGAAGACATTTTAGTTCCTCTATAGTTAAGAGGTATTTTATAATTCCTCCGTGGATGGTATGAGAGGACTCCTAACAATGGAAGTAGGGACAGGCTCTTCTGTGTAAAGAAAATCAGTGAATGGTCGTATATCTGTAGAAAAAAAGGAAATTTTGTCCAGAGAAATCCAATGAAGACGTTGAAGAACTATTGGAGGTCATATCATAACAATTTGTCTGTGTAAAGAAGACATGTATCTTTGAAAAACATTCAAAGTTCTTCTGCCTGTAGATAGTCTTTATAGAGTCTAATAGACCTGTGAAATTTCTACTATTTTAAAAATGAGTGTGAGGCCTTCTAGTTCTGCTAATGATCTTCTATCCATTGAAAAACTCTGAATGGTTTTCTATTCGTAATAGAAGTGTGAGAATATATCTGTATATAAAAGTGTATCCGTATAGGAAAGGTCTTGTACCCATAGAAGACCGATTTATAAATGTTTAACCAGAGAAATTTTTTCCTGGAATAGTTTTAGCTTTCAAAGTCAATTTTTCGATCTTTTGATTTTAGAAAATTAGACTTTGAATTAAACATTCCAAAATTGACTTACATACCCCTATTGAACACATCTATACCTTAATTAGCTGAAATCCAGATAAAAATGACCATATGTATGGTTGTATCGATTTCAAACATTTACAAAATGTTGGCCTACATTTCTGGCCAACGAATGCACACATAAAAACATTCATTCATTCGATAAACAAAAAATAATTTAATTACACATTTCATTTTTATATTTATCTAATAATGGACAAATGGCCAATTTGGTTTGCGGTGATGGTGGTGCCGGAGAAGATCGTCCATTCATTATTGAAAAAACCAAATATGGAAAATTGCGACCTTGTTTGTCAATTTTTGAATTTATTATCAACTATTTGCGAACGAACGATTTTCCATGGAATTGTCAATATTTAATGAAAATACCATTCAATGACTTTATGTTTGTTAATAAACAAATATTTAATAAATGTGTCAAAACAAAAAAGTTGAAAAAAAAACTTGTTTAATTTTACAGTTGACAAACTACAGGCAGTGGGATATTGAAAATAGGGAAAATTGTCATATTGAAAATAGTATTTAAAATATGTACAAATATGTAAATACACATGTAAACTTACATATGTAAAATAAGGGGAATATAGAAAATTAAATATTAAATAATTAAAATTTGTTTTTCATACCGGGTTCTTTTGCAAATAATTATTTTCAATAAAATACTTTAAACCTGGTGAAGAAATTATTCGCAACCCTATATTTTATCCGAAATGCACACACTTTTTAATTACAAAAATTTTTATAGAAATCTACAATTATGATCACATCAAGTAGATATTAATAAAATTTCTCATTCCTCCCATTTTTATACCCTACACCACATAGTGGTAAGGTTATTATGTCTTTGTGCATTTCTTTGTAGCATGGAGAAGGAAGCGAGATAGATCTATACTTACTTTTGAGGATCTTCATAGAATTACTATCTGAGACGATTTATGCATGTCAGTCCGTCCGTCTTTTCATATATTTTCGTGAACAAAATCCAGGTAGCATTTATTATCCAATTGAGATTAAACGGTTCAAGTTTAGATATAGCTCCCATATAAATATCTTCAATCTATTCCGGGTTAATTGTTCACCAAATGGCCAATATCAGTCCAAAGGTGCTGAATTTTGGCACATCCGACCAAATTCAGTCTATATAAATGTTTCATTCGATTGATACAGATACAGCTAAGTGCCTAAATTTTGGTCAAGATAGGTTCAGATTTGGATATAGCTTCATATATATCCGATTTCAGGTTTATTGCGCACCAACGGCCAATATCTGTCCAAATAACCTGGATTTTGTCAAATCCGACTGAATTCAGCTTTGAAACAAGTACTTCATCTGATATGTGTTTAAGTCCCTCACATGCGTAATACACACTCCACAAGAATAGTACCAGATATCAAAAACAGCCCAGAAATACCTCTGTCAAATATTGTCGAGATCATATGAGATTAGCATATAGTTCCCATATATAGGGTGAGATGAAAAAACTGCATCCCATTTCAGACTGCTTTCATTTTTAAGCCACTCGTCAGACAGCTTTTAAAATTATTCCAGTGACAGCTCATAATATTGTTTACAAGCGTACAAAGCATTTTGGCGAGAATTTTCCAGAAAAAAGGTATTCGTTTTCGGAATTCAAGCGTGATAGTGTGATTTCTTTATATTTGGCAGGAAAACCGCAAGTGGCTATCGTCAGAGCACTTCAGCATTTAAATGTGAATAAATCATTTGCGTCTCGTTTCATCGCTCATTACCGTGATACTGGTAGCGTAGCCCGATGTCAAGGAAGTGGACGGAAGAAAACAGAAACAGAAATGATTCGAAAATTAATGAAGCGACCTGATCGAAACCCGCGTCGCAGTGGCCAAAAAATGGCTCGTGAGCTGAACATATCGCAATGTTCCATTCGGCAAATGTTGGAAAATGAGTTCCAGGTAAAGCAATTGAAATTCCAAAAAGTGCAAGAACTTACACCGCAACAGAAAGAAATTAGACTCAAAAGAGCTAAAGATTTGCTTTGCTTGGCCGAAAGTGGTCAATTGCCGAATTTGGTTTTTCTCCGTTTCCGATGAGGAAACATTCGTTGTCCAGCAGTTTGTAAACAAACTGAAACCCAAACCCAAGATGTCAGCTGAAAATGTGCATCTGCGGTTGGCCACTAGAACTAAAGCGCCGGCCATGGTGATGGTGTAGGCCGCCAAAACAGCCGATGGTCACTTTCCGCTCGTATTAATCGACCGTGGCATCAGAATAAATATCGAATATTATCGCGAAAATATTCTGGAGGGTGTATAAAAGACTTGGGCACGCAAACATTTTGGCCGCAGACCTTGGACATTCGAACAGGACTCAGCACCATCGCACTCAACACGCGCCACCCAAGAATCGTTACAAAATGAGGTTGCTCGCTTCATTTCCAGCGCACAATGGCCACCAAAATCTCTGGATACCAATCCGTTGGACTATTGTGTCTGGGGTATTTTGGAAAGCTAGGTTGGCACCAAAAAAATACCAAAGTTACGATCACCTCAAGCAAGCGCTTCGCCGGGATGGGCCAAAATACCGCAGAGCCACATTCGGGCGGCGTGTGACGGTTTCATTGGCCGTTTAAAGGCCATAATTTGTGGCAAATCTGACCAATTCGAACAAATCTAAACTTATTCTAAAATTTGATGCTATTTCCGATATTTTTAGCTTTTATTCAATAAAATTCAAAAAAAAAAAATGTAAAAATTATTGCGTTTAACTTTGTTGCAGTTTTTTTATCTTACTCTGTATTTGTTTCATACGATTTGGTGTTTAAGTGCCACACATGCGTAATACGCACTCAACAACAAGGATATTTAATACCGAACATCAAAGACAGCCCAGAAATACCTCTGTCAAATTTTGTCGAGATCGGATCAGGTTAGGATATAGTTCTCATATATATCTCTATCCGATATCAGGTTTAATGTGCACCAAATGGCTAATATCAGCACAAATGTACTGAACCTTGTGCTTCCGACTGAATTCATCCTAGAAACAAGTAACACAAATTTGTTGAAATCGGTCCAGATATAGCTATAGCCTCCATATTCGGTTCAATATAGCTGTAGCTCCCATATTCGCTCCCATATGTACCTCTATCCTCTTTTAGGTTTAGTGCGCGCTAAATGGCTAATATCAGCCCAAATCGACTGAATTTTGGCACCTTCGACCAAATTCACTCTGGAAGCAAGATATCAGATACAGCCCGGAAATACCCCTGTCAAATTTTATCAAATTTTATCAATTTTTTAATACCTTCATCTGTTTATAAGGCTGTTGTTTATCATATATGTAATATCCGACCAAATTTCACAGTCCACCGAATTTTTCCATTGGGTTAAACTCGGTCCGGTATTTCTATTGCTCCAATAAATATTTGTTAATATAATTCTTATCGAAGTCATAAAATGCACTATAAAGCTATGTTATTTGGTACTAGAGGTACAGAAACCTCCGTCAAATTCTTTGAAAATCAATTCAGAGTTAGGTATAGTTCCGAAATTGTGACTACCATCATGACATAATAGGCATTCAAATAAGGTTCCTAGTTGGTACGATTTATGATCATAAATTCCCAATATAATTTTTTTGTTGCGGAAGCTATACGCCTGGTGGTGTAGGGTATCATATAGTCGGCCCCGCCAGACTTTTGACCTTTCCTTACTGTTTTTATTTTGTTTGTGTAATTTACATTTAATTTACAAACTGATGATATGGGATTTCCAACATTACCAATAATCCAAAACCCATTTCAAGGGAAATAAAGATGTTCCAGCAATTGTTGCATTTATTCCGATAACTTCCCATGATGGCAATGTAATGCAACATTGTTATAGGAAAAAAACATTTACAGGTCTACATACCTCCACATTTATGCGCCATTGAGAATTCTCTGCAAAATAAAACATGAAAATTCATCCCGGATATGTCAATAATATTCCAACATAGCCAATATTTTCGAGTTCACTGTTCATTTGGCGGGCTGAAAATAGCAAAAACAATAATAAACATGCAGGACGGACATTGGGGCTCATTGTGGCATTGCCTGTATCAAATGTAAAATGAAATAATATTTATGTTCCAAATAGGCGCCATATTGCCCTCGGAGGAGATGCCAACAACAATGATGGCAACAATAATAATATTTTTTTTTTGTTTTGGGGGTTGGAGAATTATTAACCGAAATCCATGCAAATCGAAAAAATTAAAAATGTTTATATAATCTGGTTCATTGTTGTCGTTCGATGTGCATAAATTTCCCGGCCTTAATACAGAGACAAACAAATCTGCCATAATCATCATCCACATCCACATCATCATCATCATCATGATAATCAGAAATGCATACAACGGCAAATAGTTGAATGGAAGGACAGACAGCCCGACCGACAGACAAACGGATAAATGCCACATTGGCCAAACAAATGTTGTTGGTTGTTTTCTCCTCTTTTTTTTGGTGAGGAGAGGTTGGAGATTGGGCGGTCATCCGCAAATATAATGCCCCTCAATTATGCCGCGAAATTGACAATTTTCAAATTGCCATGGGCTACCCTGACCATTGGATATGATTGACATTTTCAGTTGAATTGTTCATATCAGGTTTTGAAAATGGGACCGTATTTAAATTAACAGCTTATGTGCGCTTTAATGTCAGAGAGGTTGGCTATTTATAGCATGGATTTAAGGAAAATATTAAACATTGGAAAAATACAAAAATAGTAATTCCATCCCAAACGATTTTTATGGTTTAAATGATAAAAAACACACATACAAATTATTTGTTCTTTTTATTAGCTCCTACCTTAAATTAGAGGAAATGTTTTGCAAAAAATTTCAGCTGATGCGGTCAAAATTGTGTCATTGTGGGTCCATAAGTCTTCAAAATTTTTATACCCTACACCAAATACTGGTAAGGGTATTATGTCTTTGTGTATTTATTTGTAAAATGGAGTAGGAAGCGAGGTAGACCCATAGTTTCTTTTGCGGTTCTTCATAGAATCACTTTCTGAGTCGATTTATGCATGTCAGTCCGTCCGTCCATCCGTTTGTCCATGTATTTTTGTGAACAAAATCCAGGTAGCATTTATTATCCAAATGAGATTAAATTTTCCAAACAATATTTGTTTGGTCCAAGGACGAACCCTATTGAAATTTGTGAGTATCGGTTCATATATAGATAAAGCTCCCATATATATCTTCAACCGATTTCGGGTTAATTGTGCACCAAGTTGCCAATATCAGCCCAAATGACCTGAATTATTGCACATAACCTGAATTTTGGCAATTCCGACCGAATTCTGACTAGAAATAAATGCATCAAATTTGGTGAAAATCGTTTCAGATATAGCTATAGCTCCTATATATATGTTTCATCCAATTTGTGGTTTTAAGCCCCTCACATGCGTAATATGCACTCCACAAAAATTATATTTTGTAGCAGATAACTTATGGAGCTCAAAAATATCTCTGTCAAATTTTATTGAGATCGTTTTAGAATTGGATATAGCTCTCATACATATCTTTATCCGATATCAGGATTATTGAGCACCAAATGTCTAATATAAGCCCGAATGGATTAAATTTTGGCACTTATGACGGAGTTCAGTCTAGAAACCAGTACATCAAATTTCGTGAAAATCGGTTCAGATATAGCTATAGCTCCCACATATGAATATTTTTTCCAATTTGTTTCCCTCAGTCCTCACATGCATAATATGTACTACACAAGAATATTATTTGGTACCAGATATCAGATACAGCCCAGAAATACATCTGTCCAATTTTACCGAGATCGGATCCGATTTAGATATGTCTCCCATACATATCTTTATCCGATAACAGGTTTATTGTGCACCAAAATGGCTTATATCAGCCCAAATGAACTAAATTTTGGCATTACCGACAGAATTCAGTCCAGAGGCAAGTTCATCAAATTTAATGCAAATCGGTTCAGATAAAGCTACAGGGTGAGATAAAAAACTGTAAAAAAGTCAAACGTCATAATTTTTACATTTTTTTAATTTTATTGAATGAAAGAAATTAGCATCAAATTTTAGAATAAGTTTAGATTTGTTCGAATTGGTCATCTTATGGCCCTCAAACGGCCAATGGGATCGTCACACGCTATGCGGTATTTTGGCCCATTCCCGGCGGAGCACTTGCTTGAGGTGATCGACATTTTGGTATTTTTTAGTGCCAACCTTGCTTTCCAAAATACTCCAGACACAAAAGTTCAACGGATTGGTATCCGTAGATTTTGGTGGCCATTGTGCGCTGGAAAAAAGCGAGGAACCTCATTTTGTAACCATGGCGCGTGGCGCGTGCTGAGTGCGATGGTGCTGAGTCCTGTTGGAATATCCAAGGTCTGCGGGCAAAATGTTTGCGTACCCAAAGCTTTAATACACCCTCCAGAATATTTTCGCGATAATATTCGGCATTTCTTCTAATGTCACAATCGCTTAATACGTGCGGTGAGTGATCATCGGGTGTTATGGCGGCCCACACTATCACCATGGCCGGCGCTTGAGTTCTTGTGGCCAACCGAAGGTGCACATTTTCAGCTGACCTCTTTGGCAAGTAAACATTATCATTTTGTTTGTTTACAAACTGCTGGACAACGAATGTTTTCTCATCGGAGACGAAGAAAACCAAATTCGGCAGTTCACCACTTTCGGCCAAGCGAAGCAACTCTTTAGCTCTTTTGAGTCTATTTTCTTGCTGTTGCGTTGTAAGTTCTTGCACTTTTTTGGAATTCCAATGGCCCGAGCTCACTTTTCAGTATTTGAAGAATGGGATATTGCGCTATGTTCAGCTCACGAGCCATTTTCCGGGCACTGCGACGCGGGTTCCGATCAAGTCGCCTCTTTACTTTTCGAACCATTTATGCTGATGTTGCTGTTTTCTTCCGTTCACTTCCTTGACATCGGGCTACGCTATCAGCAGCACGGTAACGAGCGAGACACAAAATATTTATTCACATCTAAATGCTGGAGTGCCCTAACGATAGCCACTTGTGGTTTTCCAGCCAAAAATAAAACAAGTAAAAAAGCATTAGTTCGGCCGGGCCAAACTTTTAATACCCTCCACCTTAGGGTAAAGAAAACATTAGAATAAATGTGGCAAAAACCATAAAAATACCGAATATTGGGAGGTACCGTTATATGGGGGCTATACCAAATCATGGACCCATACATGCAATGTTTCGCCACCGGAGCTGGAACCCATTATGACCAACAAATACCAATTGTTAAACAAATCCGTGAAAAAATGTGGCAAAAAAAAATTAAAATACCGAATATCGGAAGGTACCCTTATATGGGGTCTATACCAAAACGTGAACCTATACATGCAATGTTTTGCCACACGCACAGGTACCCATTATGACCTACAAATACCAATTTTCAGACAAATCCGTGAAAAAAATGTGGCACAAATCATCAAAATACCGAATATCGGGAGGTACCGTTATATGGGGACTATACCAAAACGTGGACCGATATATCATCATTTTCAATACCAACCATCCTAGACAATACAAATTGCTCTGCTAAATTTTGGCGCTCTACGTCAAATAATGTGGGCTGTATCGTGATTTCAACAGAAAGACGGACAGACAGACTGACATCGTTAAATCGACTTAGAATTTTATGCTGATTATGAATATATATACTTTATGGGGTCTGCGACGAATATTTAAGGATGTTACCAAGGGAATGAAAATGTTAATATACCCTCCTGTTAACATACCCCTTCATAGCGAATAACTTTTTTTTCTGGAAAGTTCTCACCAAAAGGCTTTAGTACACTTGTAAACCATATAATGAGCTGTCAGTGGAAAAATTTTAACAGCTATCGGGCGAGTGGCTTGGAAATGAAAGCTTGATTGCAGTTGCTTGCAGTTTTCTCATCTCACCCTGTATATCTCATATAAAGTAAAGGAAGTAGTCGATGTAGTCCAAACCTGGCATGTCGCAATATTTATATCATATTTATTTAGGTCCGATACGATATGAAGAATATTGGCCCATTCCCTCGGAGCCTACTCCAAAGAGGGTCATGTGTTTAAATTATCAAAACAGAAGTCAAAATATATTTAAATAATCGAGGATTGGCTGAGAGTATGCATCTGTCGACTAAACCGACTGATACTTTTTAACTTGTTTTTATTCTAATGTCACGTTTTGAATGAATGCTAGATTTAACAGGGACCTAAAAGGTTCTGCCCTTTTGTTCACTACATGGTGGTACAACGTCTTACGTAAAAGAATAAGTGCGGTTGTAAGATTTAGAAGATTTTCCAAGAGAATTTTAGTTTTATGTAATTCTTTTGTTCCTCTTCTATTGAGCTCACGATCTCGTCACTTGGGTAAAAAATGTTTTTTGTCATAGAAGTTATTTTTTAAATAACTTCTGGGGAGAATATCCCAGACAAGAAACAAGGGAACTGATGAGGATTGGTGGCTCTTTCCGAAACCTAGGTATTCCCTGCCTTACCCCCTGGTAAACATTACCATCGTTCTCCACTCATAAACAAATGTTGTTTTTATAAAAACAACAATAATGGGATTTTGCCTGACGATTTTTGCAACAACAAAATACTATGGTATCCCAAACAAGCAAGCCAAACACTGTTCAATATAATTTATTCCAAAAATTTACATTTTTTATTTGAAAATTACATAAAAAACTACCGGAGTTTCGTTGTAAACTAAATTTGCTAATTGGTAAGATTTATCTCAATTTCAATAACAAAAAGTATTCAAAACCACCCCAAGATCTATAGAAATTTTTGAAAATATAAATCAAGTCAATGACATCGTTGGGGACAAAATCGCAAAATTGACAGAGAGGCGTTGTCAATTGTTGGCATTTCATTGTCAAATTAGTTGTAAATTTCAAATGTCAATATTTGCTAGATTTGTTCAAAGCAAAATTTTTCTGTTATTAATACGTTTTATGTCTTCTCTCTATCTCTCCCGTTTTTAGGTCAGTATCGAATTACAAACGAATGGCGAACGTTAACCAAACAAAGTAACAACAACTAATCAGAATATTGTCAATGGATGGATTCTGTCAATGCTCAACACTTGAGAACCTCCAAAAAAGGTAAAGATGGCTCGGGCAGATTTATTTGTTATTTAGATTTCTGTGTTTGCCTTAATTATTTGATTTGCATAAATTTCAGCTGTTGATTTTATTAATGAAAATTCTTCAAAAACCAAACCGGTTTTCAAAACAAACAAAGATTCGGCATCTCCGATAGTTCCATATATTTAGCGATTGTTAATTTCAAAATTGATATTGCGATACATTGAATAATTTGAATAATCGTTCTAAGAATTTGGAAATATGTGTGGCAATAAAATCAAAGCAAAACGAATTCAAAGAAGATGCCAAAGTAACTGTATTCCTTAAAAAAAAAAAAAAGTTTATAAAAACATTAGTTAACTGTTGGGGTATTAACTGCTCGTTTTCTTAATTAATCAATGCGAGATTTCTTATTTGGCAAATCGTAGATAATAGGTTTGTAAAGAGGAGAGCTAGTTCTATGAATTAAAATATTTTAATTTGAGTCGTTTTGGAAGTCGTCAGTTAGCCACCCACGCTTGATTCGTCAATTTATTTTGCGTTCTTTTGATGAACAATAAAAAGAGTCAAATAAAATTTATTTATTTCCCGTGAAATATGGCATGGTAGGCGCCAATCAAAATGATCGAATGATGTTAATCAACTTGAGTTGTGAGGCATTTCAATAACCGAAATGAGTTGTGTATTCAGACAAAAAAGTTATATTCCTTAAAGGAAAGAACTTATTTTAGATTCTACTTCGGCTTGTGACCCCTGGCACATATACCAAAAGACTGGAGAGTAAACTTCAACTAAAACTTGGAGTACACCCACAAGCGAATATTTTTTCACTGAGGAGTAATATCAAATAAATGTGAAGATAAAGTAAGAATTTCAAAAATCCTGAATTGTCGCAACCGTCTACAACATCTATACCGGGTGAGATAAAAAAAAAACTGCAACAAAGTCAAACGTCATAATTTTTAAATTTTATTGAATGAAAGCAACAAATGTGGGAAATATTATCAAATTTTATAATAAGTTTAGATTTGTTCGAATTGGTTACCTGTGGCACGAATTATGGCCTTCAAACGACCAATGAAACCGTCATCCGCTCCCCGAATGTTGCTCTGCGGTATTTTGATCCATTCCAGGCGAGGCGCTTGGTTTCCAAAATACTCCAGACACAATAGTCCAACGAATTGGTATCCGGAGATTTTGGTGGCCATTGTGCCCTGGAAATGAAGCGAGGAACCTTATTTTGTAACCATTCTTAGGTGGCGCGTGCTGAATGCGATGGTGCTGAGTTCTGTTGGGATTTCTAAGGTCTGCGGCCAAAATGTGTGCGTAACCAAGGCTTTAATATACCCTCCAGAATATTTTCACGATAATATTCGGCATTTATTCTGATGCCACGATAGATTAATACGAGCGGAGAGCCACCATCGGCTGTTATGGGGGCCCACACCATCAGCATGGCCGGCGCTTTAGTTCTTGTGGCCAACTGAAGGTGCACATTTTCAGCTGACCTCTTTGGCAAGTAAACACGATCATTTTTGTTTGTTTACAAACTGCTGGACAACGAATGTTTTCTCATCGGAGAAACCCAAATTCGGCAGTTCACCACTTTCGCCCAAGCGAAGCAACTCTTTAGCTCTTTTGAGTGTATTTTCTTCCTTTTTCTGTTGCGGTGTAAGTTCTTGCACTTTTTGGAATTGCAATGATTTTACCCCGAGCTCATTTTTTTTAATATTTGCCGAATGGAATATTGCGATATGTTCAGCTCGCGAGCCATTTTTCGGCCACTGCGACGCGGGTTTCGATAAAATCGCTTCTTTACTTTTTGAAACATTTCTGCTGTTGGTGCTTTTTTCTTCCGCCCACTTCCGTCGGGCTACGCTACCAGTATCACGGTAACGAGCGATGGACGAGACACAAATGATTTATTCACATTTAAATGCTGGAGAGCTCTAACGATAGCCACTTGTGGTTTTCCAGCCAAATATAAAGAAATCACGCTATCACGCTTGAATTCGGAACACGAATAACTTTTTTTCTAGAAAATTATCACCAGAATTCTTTTGTACGCTTGTAAACAATATAATGAGCTGTCACTGGAATAATTTTAACAGCTGTCGGACGAGTGGTTTAGAAATGACAGCAGTCTGAAGTTGGTTGCAGTTTTTTCATCTCACACTGTATGAAAATTCCAGATACTAACTGAGGCCTCACAATCAAATTTGAGGATGCCAACTCTTATCACTTCAACCAATGCCAACTTTAGTGCCATTTAGTGTTTTTCGTAAACTATAGGACACATTTCCAAAGCCACCGCCAAATCTCAAACACAGATACCAACAGTAATCTAAATATATTAAATTTTGTGATTCCAGCTCTATCCCTTCACCCAATACTTAATTAAGTGTCATTTAGTACTTTTCATAAAATTATAGTACACACTTCCGAAACCACATCCATATGTTCAGACTACACATGAACAGTGACCCTAATACTAATTTTCAGATTTCAAGAACTATCTATTCACCCAGTACCAAATTGTACCAAATACAGTACTATTTAGTACCTTTCAAACAATTATTGTATACATTTCCAAAACCACTTCCATACCTCAATTTCAGACACCAACAGAGACCTTTAACTATTAAATTTGAGGATTCCAACCCTTTACCCAATACCAAACTCTTGTACCTCTTCGTACTTTTAGCACATCTGCACTACACATTTTCAAATAACCATCAAATCTCAAACACACATACCCTCAGTAATCTAAATATTAAATTTCAGAATTTTATCTATATCCCTTCACCCAATACCCAATTTAGTACTTTTCGAACAATTATAGTACACATTTCCAAAACCACCTCCATATCTTAATTTCAGATACCAAGAGGGACCGTAAGTTCAAATTTAAGGATTCTAGACCCATCCCTTCACCCAATTCCAAATTTATTACTATTCGTGCAAATATAGGACGAATTTCCAAATCACCGCCGAATGTCACACACAGATATCATCGGTAATCCAAATAATAAATTTCCGAATTTTATCTTCATCCCTTCACCTATCTCCAAATTTAGTACCATTTTGTACTTTTCGTACAATTATATTACACATTGTCGATACCACCTCCTTATATCCAGGCTACATATGAACAGTGACTTCAAAACCCAGCTTCAGATTTCAAACACTTTCTATTCGCCCAATACCAAATTGTACCAAATATAGTACTATTTAGTACATTTTGTGCACTTGAAGTACTCACTTTCAGGACCACCATCACAAACCTACCAATAACAGGGACTCCAATACAAAATTTCGAAAATCCTGCCTCATCCATTCACTCTAAACTAAAATTTAGTACCATTTGGTACAGGTCACACCCTTTGTACACATTTCCAAAACCATACTATCAACCTCAAGTCTCATAAAATAATTTCAAGCTCTATTCGTTCTTACTATACCAGAGAGCACAATTTTCCTCTTTTTCACACGGAAGCGAATCCTGCTCGCGAGTTGGATTGCTCGAAGTGTGGAATTTACTCTTCACTCTTTTTTGTTTTTTATGGGAGCACTCCCGAGTCACTCCTGTTTAAAACAATTAGAGTGGGAGGGGAATCGCTAAAAATAGTGAAAAGTGAAAATGAGCGGAAAAAAAAATATTTTGTTTTCTGATTTAAGTGTGCGTGTGTGTAACATCAAACGGAGTTTGATATTGCTGTGTACTGAAGAAGAGGCCGTATGAAGAGAGGGGTGCTCTTGTATATAATTCGACACATACATGGAAATGCAAAAAAGGCAAATTTAAACTAAACGAGTGCTCGACAAGAGCAAAATCTGCACGATTTTGAATAAATTGTTCTTCCTCTCAAAAACGAGGAATTATGCTCACTTATATTGAGCAACGTCGAAAAATTGAGTTTTCTACACTTTTTTGTTGTCAGAAGCGCACTCGCTCGAATTCATGTAAGTTTTGCTCTTTGAAGAAATTCGAAAGAGTTTTTCGGAAGCCTGCATAATACTAAATGGTACGATTTTAGAAGACTAGTACAATTTCGTAACATTTAACTTTTGAATTTCAAAAAAAAAAAAAAAAAAAAAAAAAAAAAAACTTTGGTATATCTATCCTGCACTCCATAAGTGACTCTCATTCCAAATTTCAGCTCATTCTCGCTCATTCCAATTGGCCAATATAGAGTATTCAATTTTTAGTACCTTTTAGTTCTTTTCGTCAAAATTTCCAAAATTACGCCTGATTCTCATGCAAAATTTGAAGATTCGATCGTCAGTTATTTCACTACTGTTTTAAATACGTAAATATCAAGATCATTTTTTTTCTGGGCATTGACGAGCCATTAGTCCCTCATTTTTTACAATTTTACATATAATAGATTAGTTTAACGGTCCACACTTCGTTTTCTTACTAAAAATTACTAATATTTCTAATTGCCCTTGTTGGTGTAAAGGGTGAGAGGGGAAATTACCCACAGCTACAAATATTGAAATGTTATTCTAATATCGGCGACCATTAAAAGAGACCACAACTACAACTTAATGTCAATCAATCGATCATTATGTATTGACATAACAGCCAAAAGTCAGGGGCATAAGTTGATACCCACATCAATGGAGTACATGTATGTGTGTGTGCGTGTGTGTTGTGTATTCATTATCCCCCCTAAGACAAGTAAACTCCCATCCCTATTACATGGCATTCGTTGGCTCCGACACTCATACATTTTCCTTGGTGGTTTACGTGGTGGTGGTGGATTATGAATTATGAATGTGCCAATTATGGTTAATTGACCAAATCGATAATGTCAATTTGAAGATTTTCGGTTTCTTTGTCTGTCAAATGCAGTGAAATTTGTCAGGACATTGTTCTGCATGTAATTGCATGTAAAAATGAACAGTCATCAGTTATCCTTTACAAGTTCTTAATGATGTGGGTGCGGAGATGGTATGCCGGTAGGTGGGTTATGCATACTTCGGCAATTTTGAAATAGAATTGCAGAGATAATTGATTTTGCAAATCAATAATGAAGAGAAAGCTTCGCAAGTTATGACAGATAAAAGTAATGGAAATTGTGACCCTTTGTGGGTGAGGTACTAGAAGGAGATTTGTCATCTTTATAACAGTTCTTGTGTTAGCAAAAAAGTTTGTATATGTGCAATTTGAAAAGAGTTCGATGTTTTTTTCGCAATTTATGAATTTATTTATGTTTTTCAAAATTTTGAACCCTATGTGGGGGAGGTAGCCGAACAAGTGGTCCGATCTCTTCAATCGTTAACACAGATATTGTGTTGATGGAAATATTGAGATGTACCTAGTTTGAAAAGAATCGGATATTATTTTCGCATTTTATGAGTTTCATGGATATTCAACATTTTGACCCTTTATAGGGGGAGGAAACCGAAGAGGTGCACCGATATACCTCGTCTTCACTGTAAATCTTGTGTTAGTAGAAATACTAGGATGTGTGAAATATAAAAATAAATGGATACTTATATCGCAGATGTACCAGAAGGGATGGTCCTATATCTACCTCATTTATAGCAGATGTAGGGTGGACGGGAATATTGAGATATGCCAGGTCTGAATGGAATCGGATGTTGATTTCGCGTTTTATATGTTTCATGGATGTTAAAAATGTTGACCCTTGGTGGAGGAAGTACCCGAAGAGGTGCACCGATATACCCCATCTTCACTGCAAATCTTGTGTTAGTAGAAATACCAAGATGTGTGAAATATGAAGAGAACCGGATGTTTAATTCGGATTTTTTGATCGTTTCGGTTATTTAAAATCTTGACCTTTTGTGGGAAGGTACCAGAAGGAATGGCCCGACCTCTACCATCTTTATAGCAGATCTTGTGTTGATGAAAATATTTATATGTGCCAAGTCTGGATGAAATCGGATGTTAATTTCGTGTTTTATGAGCTTCATGAATATTCAAAATGTTGAACCTTTGTGGGGAAGGTACCAAAAGGAGTGGACTGATATATTCCATCTTCGCACCAGACCTTGGGATAATAAAAATGTTGTGATGTGTGAAATTTGAAGAAAATTGTACTCTTGCATAGCATCTTTTAAAAGTTATAAATATTCAAAATTTGACCCTTGGCGGGGGAGGTACGAAAGGGAATAGACCGATATATCCCATCTTCACAGCAGTTCTTGCGCTAGTACAAATAATAGGATGTGTGAAATATGAAGAGAACCAGATGCTTATTACGGATTTTATGATCGTTTTGTTTATTCAAAATTTTGACCCTTTGTGGGGGAGGTATCAGAAGGAGTGGAGCGATATATTTCATCTTTACACCAGACTTCGGGTTAATAAAAATATTGTAATGAGTGTAATTTGAAGACAATCGGACTCTTACATCAAATTTTATAAAATTTGTAATTATTCCAAATTTTGACTCTTTGTGGAGGTAGTACTTTATTGAGCGGACCATATTGTCCATTTTCGCACAGGACCTGATGCAAATATTGGGATTTGCAAAGTTGGAGCAAAATCTGATTATCTGTTTCTTTCAGCACAGTAAAATATTTTCTGGAAAATGTCGACCTTTTGTGGGGGAGGTACCAGAAGGAGTGGACCGATATTTCCCATCTCCGAACTCGATCTAAGTTTGATAATAATATTGCGAAGTACCAAGTTTAGACCAAATAGGATAATCCCGGTATCTGGCACCAGTCAGACAGACTCCTATTGGCCTGAAACGGACTAGGTCCAAAGAGACCTAGAGTCGAAAACCGTTATTTCGATGAGGCACGTTTTGGCCGTATAAAATGATATAGAGGGTGTATATTATTTGATGCGGCCAAAACGCTAGGTCATATGGATGAGGGTTAAAAAGAAGAAAAACTCCACATTTTATAGGCATATTTTTACTCAACTTTTTTAGAATTTATCCTGTCAGAAGGCTATTCCGAATAGGTTAGAATTGTCAAAATCTATCCAGCCGATCTCGAGTGTAAGCGGTTTACCTAACGTCCCCTTCTTGGATGTACATAGATCGATATTGATTGATAGATATGTTGCTATATGACCGATATCTTGTATATCAGCATCAATGTATCGGTCAGAAGTGACCTTCTCGTGCAATTGTGTTTTGACGGAATTAAAAACATTCGTAGATTGGTGGAAAATTTCGTATTTTTTTACATAAAAGTTTTGGTCTATTTTACCCTCTTAATATTGTCCGAAGACGGCCCAAATTGGTAGGCTTTTCCCCAACCCTAAATTCTAGCCCCATGTAAAATTTCGAGTCGATTGATCTCTAATTGTGACCCCTAGAGCAACTGTAAAATCGGGAAATCTCGCTGTTTTTTGATTAATTTTAAACCCTAAATATTTTGCCATCGTCCCCACCACCATGTAAAATTTCGTGAGGATCGGGCCATAATTGCGACCTGTAGCGTGATTACAAATTATCAGGGACATACGGCAAATCCCTTAAATATGGAGGTAATACATTGGAGAAACTGCAGCTGAAAGCATTGGAAATAGAAACAGAAAGCTCTAAAATACCGAAAACAGGAAAACCGGGAGGTGCCGTTTTTGGGAGCATTTTCAATCCCTAAGAATTATGTCAATTTCTGTGTAAAATTTCAAAGCCCTATATTTAATATTGGGAGATTATTTTAACATGATATTGGGTGAAGGAATAAAGCTGGAATCCCGAAATTAGTTATTTAGGTCTCAAATGTTGGTGTCTGTGGTCAAGATATTGAAGTGGTTTTGGAAATGTGCCCTATATTTGAATGAAAATTGTACTAATACTAAAACTGGTATTGTGTGAAGGAATATTGCTGGAATCCCGAAATTTGTTATTTAGGTCTATATTGGTGTCTGTGATTACGATGTGGAGGGGGTTTTGGAAATGTATCCTATATTTATTTATATATTTATTTATATTATTGGAATCCCGATATTTGTTATTCAGGTCTCTGATGATGTCAGCGTTTAAAACATAGAATCGCTGATCAGAAAATATATACCTTAAGGGGTATTTGGCCAGGTGATGCAAACGGAATGACAAATTTAAAATACCGTCAATTTTATTCATTTATAGTCTCCTCCACTCTATCTCAATTTCTGCAATAAGGATTTTTTTAAAGAATTCACTGCTCTCTTCCAGAATTTATAACACTTTGCTAGTTTTGAGATTTCTACAAGCATTTGCTCTAAAAATTTTTAAATTTCCATAGAATTTTCGCCTCAACAGCAAAACAAAAAAATCTGAGATTTTATCTGAAAACCAAACAAAATTCGTCTGCATTTCATCGGAAATAGGAAATTGAATCAAAGCCTTTAGCATAGAATTTTTTCAAGCACACATAGAATAGAAATATAAAAAATACACAATAAGCCAAGATAAGCTTCAGTGGCTTCCTTGCCTAGATATCATGACCACCAATGCCATACAACATACACACATGAGAATTGTATCTCCGTCTCGTGCACATTCCTCCCACATGACATTAAGTAATTCTTTTTAGATATTTTATTAGTCAATAAAATAATATTTACATATGTATGAATAAATATCATCATCAAAAAAAAAAAAAACGCAATTTGAACGGAAATGCCATTGGCAGTAGCAGTTTCCGACAGATACCAGAAAAAAAGAAGAAGCAAACGAAAAAAGCACAACTACATTGCCCCAGGAAAAAGAAATCAGGATATGTACAACAAATGTTATGTTGCGCAGGGAGTGGGGAGGTGCAGGGGAGGAGGTGTACAAAAGTGAATTATGAAACATGAATTTATGATTGTATGTTCGTTCGGTTTTTCTTTTTTTTTCGGTTCTGCTGACAGTGATTGTATCCAAAGCTGTTGGCTCTTCTAAAACCCCCTTGAGCCACAAAATGTTAACATTTTCTTTTTATGATTCCTATTTGTCTTTTGTTTATTTCCATGTGTACTACCGCAAGACATGAAGAAAGGTGAAATGGAAAGAGAATGTGAAATTGTTAACAGTGGCTAAAGTAGAATTAGAGGAAATGTGGAAATTGTAGTTTTTGATAGAAGTTGGCTTTGGGTGAGGTACCAGATATAGGGAAACGAAGTATTCCATTTTCATACTTCATCTAAAACAGATAAAAATATTGAAATTGGCAAAATTACAAGAAGATCGAACATTTATATCCAATTGTATGCGGAATCATAAATTCCATATTCATATCAAGTTTCTGGTTGAGAGAAATAATTAGATATCGTAAGTTGTAAAGAATCGCTGACTTGTTCCGCAAGTTATGGCAGATAAAAGTATTGAGAATTTCGAACTTTTGTGCGTGAGGCACCAGAATGGGTTGGCAGATATATATCATCTTCACAACAGAACTTGTGTTACCAAAAATGTTTGTGTGTTTGAAATATGAAGGGAGTTGGATGCTTATTTTGCTTTTTTGGAGCGTTTTGTTTTTCAAAATCTTGAACCCTTTGTGGGGAAGGTACTAGAAGGAATTGTTCAATCTCTACCAGCTTTTTACCAGATCTTGTGTAAATGGAAATATTGAGGTGTAGCAAGTCCGTATGGAATCGGATGTTAAATTCTCGTTTTATGAGCCTCATGGATATTCAAAATGTTGACCCTTTATGGGGGAGGTACCAGAAGGGGTGGACCGATATATCCCATCTTCACAGCAGATTCTTTGGTCAATAAAAAGATTGTGATTTGGAGACAATCGGACACACAGTCAAATTTTATAAGAGTTATAATTATTCAAAATTTTGACCCTTTGTGGGGGAGGTACTTGATGGAGTGAACTTTCGCACCTTACCTAGCACTAATCTAAATTAGGATTTCCAAAGTTGGAGCACAATCAGATTATCCTTACTCTTTCTATGTAATAAAATATTTTCTTAGAAAATATTTACCTTTTGTGGGGGATGTACCAGAAGGAGTGGACCGATATTGTCCATCTCCGAACTTGATCTAAGTTTGACAATAATATTACGATGTACCAAGTTTGGATCAAATCGAATACTCCTTTCGAGAGTTATCGTGCGCACCAGCCAGACTGACGGACAGACATTGCTAAATCGACTTCAAATGTCCTGAAACGGATTTGGCCCAAAGATACTTAGACCCAGGTATCTAACAGTTATTTCAACGAATCACGACATATGACTGAGGGAATAATAATAATAGGATGTGCAATTTTTTAGGAAAATCCGACATTAATTACCCACTTTAATTGAATTGATTTTTTGTGAGGGAAGTACAGGAATGAGTGGAGAATATTTTCGAATTTTTATTCTACTCAAAGTCGTATCTTAATTTAGCGATGTGCCAAGTTTGAACTAAAAAGGGTACTACCTTCGCTCAATATCAGATTTTTTTTTTGATTATTTTTTCAAAAATTTTGAACTTCTGTTGGGAGGATCCAGAAGGAGTGAGCCTAATAAAAAGTCGTGAATTTTTGAAGATAGTTTTCAAGAATGTCCAGACCAAAACTTGAGGTTTTTTCAAGAAGAATTTTCAACGATTCCCCAAATCAATGCATCCTCAAGAATTTTCTGAAAGAAACTCATGGGTTTTAAGGAAATTTTCCATAGATATCCTAATCGAAACTCCAGTAAATTATAGGGGAAAAAAATTGGAAGGACCTGATGGTCTTCGCTTAACTGGTGGAAAGGGAAATATTACATTGTACTAAATCGTATGGATACTCCTTCTTTCAAAACAGACTCCGAATGTCCTGAATTACATTTCGCCCAAATAGACCTTGGTCGACAACTGTTATTCCGATGAGACATATTTTGTCCATATATAAAATAATATGTATCCATATTGTAGCTATAAGGCTGAGGGTATAAAAAATATAACAAGGCTACAAAGAGCAACGAAGAAGTTGGGTGAAACCTGTGTTTAAGAGCTGCTATAATTCTGTATATTGCAGCGTAAGGGGTTACTAGTGGGGCTAGGATATAAACAAGACCTCCGAAAAACTCGTTCGAATTTGTACAGGGAGTGAAATTCGCTCGAATTTGAGCGGAAGGACTCCTTAGAGCATAGAAAAACCTAAGCAAGATTCGAAACTTGAAGCACAAATCGTTCAAAATCGAGCAGATTCTACTCACAAACCAATAAAAAAATATATATATTTTTATACCCGCCACCATACTATGGAGGGTATATTAACTTTGTCATTCCGTTTGTACCTCCTCGAAATACTCATGTCAGACCCATACATTATATTCTTAATCAGCGTAAAATTCTAAATCGATTTAGCGATGTCCGCCTGTCTCTCCGTCTGTCTGTCTGTTGTAATCACGCTATCTTCCGAACGAATTGAGATAGAAGGCTAAAATTTTGCACTTTCCCGAAGGAAAGTTAAGTTCGTAAATGGGTCATGTAGGTCCACGTACTCATATACCAACCATATAACGGTACCTTCCGATATTCTGTATTTTGATGATTTTAGCGACATTATTTACCGGAATTGTTTCAAATTTGGTATTTGAAGTTCGCAATCGATACTATAGCCTAAGACAGAAAATTGTTTGTGTCTTGTCTTCGTATAGCCCCCATATAACGGTACCTCCCGAAATTCGGTATTTCGATGATTTTAGCGTCATTATTCACCGGAATTGTTTCAAATTACGTATTTAGAGTTCGTAATGGGAACTACAGTCTGTGACAGAAAATTGTCTATGCAGGTCCAGGTCTTCGTATAGGCCCCATATACCAGTACCTTCCTATATTCGGTATTTTGACGAGTTTATCTACAATGCCCACCGAAATTGTTTGAGATGTCGTATTTGACGTTCGTAATGGATGCTACAGCCTATGACAGAAAATTGTCTATGCAGGCCCAGGTCCTCGTATAGGCCCCATATACCAGTACCTCCCTGTATTCGGTATTTTGACGATTTTAGGTACAATACTCACCGAAATTGTTTGAGATGTTGTATTTGAAGTTCGTAATGTATGCTACAGCCTGTGACAGAAATATGTCTACGCAGGTCCAGGTCTTCGTATAGCTCCGATATAACGGTACCTCCTTATATATTTGATGATTTTAGCTACATTATTCACCGTTTATTTCAAGTTTCGAATTTGAATATGGTAATGACTTATGACAAACAATGCCTATGTATGTCCACGTCGTATACATCCCAATATAACGGCTATATTTGGTATTTTTAAAATTTCAACAGAATTTTTTTGAACTGAATAAGTTAATGTAGATAATATAATTCTTATATTGTATCTTCAGTTTTGTTTGAAGATATTGACCTTATTTCTGAACCATATTGCTTGGAAATTGAATTTAATTTTTTTTTTCATTTAAACATTCCACTCTGTAATATTCGGTTACATTACAATTATGTTATTCCGTTTATAGGTCATTGTGTAAAACTCCATAAATTCTACCTTTTTCGATCTATCTGAAATTCTAGGATGATTTATTTTTTCTTCTAATAAATATGATTCTAACTACCAGGTTGGTATTTTCGAAAGTACAGGGTTGCCCATATTCGACGGACCCATCTGGCAACGCCATAACTTTTGACAGAAATGTCACATCGCTTAATGACATACCGCGTTTGAAGCGTCAGTCCAAGCAGATTTTTACCATGAACCAATACACGCCACGCGAAATAGTTGAAATTTACATTCAACAGAAGAAGTCAATTGTGAAAACTCAACGTGCTTTTAAAACTTTAAAAAATGTGAGAAGTGCGCCTTCTAAGAACCCCATTAAGCGTTTATACTAAAAATTTTCGACTGGTAAGGCTCTTTCTAATCCGAAGAGGCCATGTAAAAGTCGACCAAGGCGATCGGTCGAGAATATCGCTGCCGTACGAGCCAGTGTTGAGAGGTCCCCAAGAACATCCCAAAAACGCCGTTCTCATCAGTTGAGCATGGCTCGGTCCACTTTACAACGGATTATTCGCATTGATTTGCATTTGTTTCCGTACAAAATTCAATTGACGCAAAGAATGTTGCCTGCGGACAAGCCTCGTCGATTGGAATATGAGCAACCCTGTAATCCTTCCATGGAATTTTAGGTTGATCGAGAAAATGAGATTGAAAATAGCAATCAGCAGTCCACGAGTTGGCATAGCCATCATATAATTGTACCACAATTTTGAAGATCTTTTGATATGACTTGTTACCAAACAACGTGGAGTAGGTCCTATGTAAAACTACTACCCAATTTGAGATATTTTGAAGCTTTTAGCCACATATGACGACTTTTGATATTTGTCAACGTAGCGCAAAGTGTTAAAACACCCCAGATTTCTTAAATTGTGAGCTATATTTCTCCTGCGATTAATTACAGTCTTTAATCACTACAAAGGTGAATGTGGCTTTACATAGTTGGGGTAGATAGGAGAACAAAAAATATATAGACTCGATTTGTATTAAATACTAATGATTAATTTTTTCCACATTTTCAATAAAAACAAATCCATGCTTCTTATATAAATATTTGACCTATCAAAGAAACAAGATATTTACATAAGAGATTTCCTACCAATTTAATGGAAGGTCAACACCAACCAACCAGAGATTTATAGAGTTTAGTGACAACAGAATTAGTTCTAAAAGAACGTTGTACTACAGCCATTATCCTTTTAACTCGGCTAAGTAGAGAACATCCATAATACATGATGAAATGAACAAACACAAGTACACAACCCACACACACACACCAACACACATACTTGCGACATTGGCCATGACTCTGTTCAATCACAGAAGCGTCTTTCTCCTCTTCCTGCCTCCCTCCGTGCCACTTAAATCCTTAAAAACTGAAAGCTTCTGGGTAGTTGGATATAATGTTGTCATCACATGCAAAATAAACCGAAAACGGAAGAAAACAACAAAAATATGTCAATAATGTCACACACTCGTTACCCAGAGACAGAGAGATAGAGAGAGAGAGAGAGTTAGTGAAGGAAGGAAGAGGCACAGCGAGAGAGAGAGACACACTGCACGAAGATGTTGATTTTATTGGCATCAAGGATAAGCCTTAACACGAAACATATTTACATTTTCATGGAATCAATTAGGCTTCTTTGAGTTAGGCAGGAAATTTCCTCAAACATTTGTTAAGTTAAGCCAAGGGCAACAGCCATCGAAGAGATAATGGAGAGAGAGGAAGGGGGAGAATAAGGTGGATTTTTGGAAAATGTTTCTAGGAAATATATTTATCACGCTTCTATTTTAACAAATAATTGTCAATGATGACACATTGGGCTTTGGCTCCAACATAAATTTTGCGGGGGGTGGGAGATTCAGGGGATTTGTAAATACAATTAAAATCTATACCAGAACAAGAAGATTTTGGCGAAAAATGAAATTGAAAGAAAAGTAAAATGAAAACATTTAAACACGTAAAATTAATAAAGAAAGGGATTATCGATAACACAATGATTAAGAATTCGTTTTATTTTTCTTCCAAGGCTCCAGTTTTCAGATATAACAACATAAGTAGCCAAAACATAGGTCGAAATTCTTAAAGATGTGGCCATGTCGACATCCACAAGACAATATCTTTTGTATATTTCCGAAAAATAAGAAATCATTTATCGGACTATTTCCGATACAGGGTTTGTTTTATTTTTTTTATAGGAAGGACCAAGGTTCTAAGAGGATTTTAACGTTTTTTTCGGACCAAACTCCTTGAAATAGGGTTTTCAAAAATCTGAGCATACTTCGTAGATAATTTAAGAATCCTCTTGAATACCCATATTCGTAAATTTTTCTGAGCTATTTTTTCAAAGCCACAACTCAAGTAACTTTAAGACTTTTTTTCTAAGAATATTTTTGCAAGGACCTCCAAAAAGCTCATGAATGTTTTTTAAGTTTTTTTTTTTCAAGGACCTTAAGAGAGACCTTCTAATGAAATCTCGTGGAATTTTAAGAAGTTTTTGTCAAGGACTTCTTGACAAAACTCGTGGATTTCAAGAAAATTATCATAAAAACCATTGAAAAATGTTATTATACATGTTATCAATGAACGACTGATCAAAACTTGTGGATTTTTAAGATTTTTTTAAGGACCTCCAAAACATCCTGACGAAAACTCATGAAATTTTTCAATTTTTATGACCTCGTGACTAATGTAAATTTTTTTAGGTATATTTTTCAAGAACCTTGTGGTTAAGAAAATGTTTTCAACCATCCCATAGCGAAAAATAGTAGATACTTTTAGAAAAAAAATTCGAGGACCTCCTGGCCAGAACTTTTAAATTTTTTTCTAGGACTTCCAGACTAAATCTCCTGAATTTTTTGAGAGTCTTTTTCAAGAGTATTTCAAATAATTTTAACCACCTTTTGATCAAGCAAAAATTTCAAAGATCTTCTGACGAAAAACTAGGGGTTTGCTTAAAAATCAATTTCAGCGATCTTCTGATCAAAACTGGAGGGAGTTTTATGCAAAAGTTCCAAGGGCCTCTCGACTAAATCAATTTTTTAGGATCTCCTGACCAAAACTCTTGGATAAGAATATTTCAACTTGAGAATTTTTAAGCAACTCTTTTGAAAAACCTCCTGATCAAAAACTGTTGCTTTTTAAAGATTCTTTTCAAGAACCTCTTGAATAAAACTCTTGGATTTTGAAAAGTTTTTAAAGATCTGCTGAATAAAATTCAGGGGCTTTTTATGAATAACATTTGCTGCATGTCATGGCCAAAATTCGTGGATTTTTAAAATAGATTTTTTTTAAGGACCCCTGACCAAACTGTCGTGATTTCTTTAAGGGTAAAACAAGTTAAAAAGCAGTAAGTTCGGTCGGGCCGAACTTTGAATAACCTCCACCATTTGCAAAGAATTTGGAAATTTTCAAAAAATAAAATCCTTAAAAAATTCTGTTAAAATTTTAAAAATGCCGAATATAACCGTTATATTGGGGTCTATACGACGTGGAAATACATAGGCATTGTTTGTCATAAGCCATTACCATATTCAAATTCGAAACTTGAAATAAACTGTGAATGATGTAGCTAAAATCATCAAAATATCGTATATAGGGAGGTACCGTAATATCGGAGCTGTGCGAAGACCTGTACCTATGCAGGTACAGGTACAATTTTCTGTCACAGGCTGTAGCATCCACTTCGAACTTCAAATACCACATCTCAAACAATTTCGGTGGATATTGTACCTAAAATCGTCAAAATACCGAATATAGGGAGGTACTGATATATGGGACCTATACGAAGACCTGGACCCGCACAGACAATTTTCTGTCACAGACTGTAGTTCCCATAACGAACTACAAATACCAATTTTGAAACAATTCCGGTGAATAATGTCGCTAAAATCATCAAAATACCGAATATCGGGAGGTACCGTTATATGGAGGCTATACGAAGACGTGGACCTGCACAGACAAATTTCTGTCTTAGGCTGTGGCATCCATTTTGAACTTCAAATACCAAATTTTAAATTATTTCCGGGAAAAATGTCACTAAATTCATCAAAATACCGAATATCGGGAGGTACCGTTATATGGGGGCTATACGAAGACATGGACTTGCACAGACAATTTTCTATCTTAGGGTGTAGTATCCATTTGGAACTTCAAATAACAAATTTGAAACAATTCCGGTGAATAATGTCGCTAAAATAATCAAAATACCGAATATCGGGAGGTACCGTTATATGGGGGCTATATGAAAGCGTGGACCTACATGGCCCATTTACGAACTTAACCTGCCTACTGGAAAAATAAACATGTGTGCAAAATTTTAGCCATCTATCTCAATTCATTCGAAAGATAGCGTGATTACAACAGACAGACGGACGGACATGGCTTAGTCGACTTAGAATTTTACGCTGATCAAGAATATATATACTTTGTTAGGTCTGACATGAGTATTTCGAGGAGTTACAAACGGAATGACAAAGTTAATATACCCTCCATAGTATGATGGAGGTTATAAAAATTCAAATGGCGACCGGACCAAAATCCCCGAATTTTTGTAGAAAAGCAAAATAGACACCCTAACCTTAAATTCCTTTTCAACCACTTCACCAATTTTTGGTTATAAAGAATTACATTTATAATCCTCAACTCCTAGACGTCTGATTAAAATTGTTTGGAAACTATCACCAGGATTGAACAAATATGTCATACTTAGGGGAATGATTTAAAAGCTCCCTCAAAAGAAGTTATTAAAAAAATACAAAGTGCAATTTTTTTAGTTTCTTTATTTTCTTACTAAATTCTAAAGCGACAATTTTTTTTTAACATTTCACACATGATAAATATCACACTCAAACCCTAAATTATTCAAAATGAGGATTTTTGTTTTGACAGCTAACTTTCGGAGATGAAAATTATGCCGGTAGGCATTTTCAAGAAAATATAATTTTTTTTTTTATAATTTTGCCTACGCAATTTATTTGTTTATAGACATTATTTTTTCGCCACATGTGTGGGAGTTCAGACTAAGAAAAATATTTTATTTATTTTTTTCGTTTCTCTAAAAAAACCACAATTCTGTTTTCTTTTCGCAATACACGCAACAAAATACGCAGAACACCTGTGTGAAGACAAAAAAAAAAATATTCAAAGAAAATATCTGCTCAATGTTTTTGTGTGTGTTTTAGCCATCCACCCATCCGTTTATTTATTCAAGTTTTTGTTTCTAGTTTTTCCATTCCGAATACATTTGTCTTTTTATCTAAATTTAATTGGATCATTTATGGACAAGAGGCACACCATGCCCCGTCATGTTAAATGGCTTATTTTAATAGTTCACAACAGAGTCGTTGATAGCCATGTGCCAAGGTTTATAAATTTATTAATGAAACTAGTTGGTGTGCTTCTGAAATATTTCAAGTAGTTTTTTTTTCCGATTTTTTTTCGAACAAAGGTCAATGATTCCGTTTGTTATTTCGGCAAAATATTTTACGAATTTATTGAATGTTTTTGTTTTAAATTTTTAGTAATGAATGTTTCAATTTATATAGTTTTGGATTGAATTTAATAAATTAGAAGGAAATCTATCTATATATTTTTCTGTCTCCCAACTTTCTAAATATCGATCTATTTATCTATAAATCTGATTAAATGCTTATCTATAGACTACCTCCCTATTTAAATAAAAATTATTTTAAGTGGATTTATGACTGATTTTTACCTTTAATAGGCCACACTGTCAAGTTGAATATAGTTACCTTACATAAGATGAGTTCATACAGTTGATCGAAATCGTACTTTTCTGTCAAACTACAGGGTAATATAAAAAAAATGCAAAAAAGTCAAACGCCATAATTCTTAAATTTTTTTTAATTTTATTGAGTGAAAGCAAAAAAAGTCGGAAATACCATCAAATGTTAGAATAAGTTTAGATTTGTACGAATTGGTCACCTTTGACACGAATTATGGCCTTTAAACGGCCAATGAAACCGTCACACGCTGCTCGAATGTTGCTCTGCGGTATTTTGGTGATCGATAATTTGGTATTTTTTAGTGCCAACCTTGATTTCCAAAATACTTCAGACACAATAGTCCAACGGATTGGTATCCGTAGATTTTGGTGGCCATTGTGTGCTAGAAACGAAGCGAGGAACCTCATTTTGTAACCATTCTTGGGTGGCTGAGAGCGATGGTGCTGAGTCCTGTTGGAATGTCCAAGGTCTGCGGCAAAATGTTTGCGTACCAGGCTTTAATACACCTTCCAGAATATTTTCGCAAGCGGAGCGGAGAGCGGCCATCGGCTGTTATGGAGGCCCACACCATCACCATGTTCGGCGCTTGAATTCTGGTGGCCAACAGAAGATACACATTTTCAGCTGACCTCTTTGGCAAGTAAACACGATCATTTTGTTTGTTTACAAACTACTGGACAACGAATGTTTTCTCATCGGAGATGGAGAAAACCAAATTCGGTAGTTCACCACGTTCGGCCAAGCGAAGCAACTCTTTAGCTCTTTTGAGTTTATTTTCTTTCTGTTGCGAAGTAAGTTCTTGCACTTTTTGGAATGTCATTGGCTTTACCCCGAGCTCATTTTTCAATATTTGCCGAATGGAATATTGCGATATGTTCAGTTTACGAGCCATTTTCCGGCCACTGCGATAAGGGTTTCGATCAAGTCGCTCCCTTACTTTTCGAACCATTTCTGCTGATGTTGCTATTTTCTTCCGTCCACTTCCCTGACGTTGGGCTACGCTACCAGTATCACAGTAACGAGCAATGGTACGAGACACATATGATGTATTCACATTTAAATGCTGGAGTACTCTAACGACAGACAAATATAAAGAAATCACATTATCACGCTTGAGGGTATAAAAAACAGCCCATCAGCAACCCTCAGCACAAATTCCAGAATTTTACCTCTATACAATGGATTAAATTTTTGGATACCTTTTAGTACTTTTGGTACACTTACGGAAAATGTAGTGTCCTGTGTCCGTGTCCTGGGTATAAGCTATCTCCTCACTAATTAACAGCCAATTTTCAGTGTAACTAACACGATTCCCTTTATATATATCCTCAGATCTTTCTACCTATCTCGCCATTTATCAATGGAGATAATCAATAGTTCTTTTAATGTTCAACAAATTTTGGCAGATAAAAATCAATTTTTTGTTTAATTAATTATTACCGCCTAAAGACAAAGTACTTAATAAAAATTAAAATTTTGAAATAATTATTTTTTTTTTTTCTAAAAATCGTTATTTTATGCTGTAACTGAGTACTATATACGCAACATTGGTAACGACTTAATGCTACTTGTTTGTTCCGCCTCTTGAAATCATGTAGGTAATATTCAAGTACTTGAAAATTTTTTAATTGTTTCTAATTTTGTGAATAAACAGAGTTCAATGGCCTCGTTGTAATATAATTTAAAAACATTTATCTGCTTTCCCATGTTGAAGTACACGACTTTTGTGGATTAGCTTTCGGATTTGTGATGTAGAATTTTTTGTGGATTTTTTTAATACTTTTTTATTTAATTTTCTTTTTTTCATTTTAAAATATCTTATTTTCTAAGAATAATTAATAAATATTTTTAAAATATATATGTATTTTATGCTACATAAAATTTCCTTAATATGCCATGAAGTAAACACAAATAATAATTTAAGCCAACCAAATGTCTTCTTTCATAATTTTGATTAGAAGCCTATTTAATGCTCTGCTGCATGCGAATGCATAAAATTTTTGTTAAACGTCATTTCCTCTTTGGCATGAGATTTTCTTTCTCTCTACAGTTGGTTGGCTGGCTGACATTTTTTTTGCTGGCATAGAAAAAAACTATAGCGATATGGCATAATGGCAATTTGTTAGACATTAATTACCACCGAAAAGATGCTCAACATTTCACCAAATATTTCTATTAAATATCCCACATTTTTATGTTTCAGATTTAGTGGTTTTTTTTTATTTTGTAAAAATACACAACAATAATGAGTGAAAATATTGGCCACTTAAATTTAGATATGTTATGCGACATTGGTTGTGTATTTGGAAAATGCAAATAAAAATAAAAAAACCCATATTTATGCACTAAGGTCTGTTGATTTTATAAGCAAATACTTGCTTTGCAAAAAAAAAAAAAAAAAAAAAAACAAAATTTGCATAGCTGAAGAGTAGGCGGCATCTTAAAGACACTTAATTTGTAATTCCATTTCCAATAGTTATTTAAAGATTGCCGACTGTTTGACAAATAATACTGCAATTATGGATACAATGTCGAAAAGCAATATTTGAACAAGTATTTGTTATTTGCAAGATTTCCAATGGCAGACTGTAGTAGTAGCTGCTTTTGGTATGAATACAAGCCACACTGTTTTGAAGCATTTTTCGTTATTGGTTAGTGCAGATATATTTTAAAATTGTAGCGCAATTGTGGTTAAAAACAAAACAAATTTTAAATATTAATAACATTACTGTTTCCTAGACCCTTTTTTGTAGAATTCCCATCAATGTCCCTCAATGCCAAATTTCAGATTCCTTGCTCGATTTTTTCGCATTAAGTGATAATGGTGCGTTTTCAGAACCAAAATGGTATGGTTCTTTAAAAAAATGTTGTAGGGGAGGTATCAAAAGGAGGTATCAGAAGAAGAAATTTCATATGTAGGGATGTGCCAAGTTAGAAAAGAATCGTACGTTTATTTTGCATTTTATTTCTGTGATAAGTATTCACCCGTTCGTATGACCCGTCGTGAGGGAGGTGCCAGCAGGAGTTGTTTTATCGAGTCAATTTTTGTAAGGTATAATGGAATATGCCAAATTTGAACACAATCGGATTCTTCTATAAAATTCTATAAGCGTTTCCTTTATTCAAAATCTTGACCCTTTGTTGGGGAGGTACTGGAAGAAGTGGTCCGATTTATTCCATATTTATGCCAGATCTAGAGTTGTTAGAAATATTGGTATATGCGAAATTTGATTATTGAATTAATCAAATTCTTCTTTTATATAATATAAGCATTGCAATTACTCAGAATAATGACCCTTTGTGTAGGAGGTACCAGAAGGATTGACATTATATTGTTCATTTTCGCACCTGACGAAAATATTAGGATTTGCAAAAGTTAAACGAGATTTTATAATCCGTTCTTTTTCAATAAGATAAATTATTTTCTATGAAATTTTTGATCTTTTGTGGGGGAGGTACCAGAAGGAGTGGGCCGATGTATGATGTACCAAATTTGGACCAAATCGAAATCCAAACTCCCTTCGAGAGTTATCGTGGACATCAGCCAACCAGACGGACGGACGGGCATCGCTAGATGTCCTGAAACGAATTTGGTCCAAAGAGACCTAGGCTCTAAAACCGTTATTGTTATGAGGCACGTTTTGGCCGTTTCAAATGATATATACCCTCTGTTGCTATATGGCTGAGGGTAAAAATATATACGGCAAAATAACATTGAACATTAAAAATGTTGCAAATGATTCGAACAATAACCAAGCAAAAAAAAAATCAATTCAAATCGGACTACGAATTTATTCACACGATACCAACATCGTAAAATTATTTCTTGACCAGAAATAAAAAGTACATACTTTTTGGTAGACACAATTTAATTTATTATCCGATTGAGATGAAATTTTCCAAACAATATTTGTTTGACCCAAGGACGAACCGTATTGAAATTGATGAGAATTGATTCACCAAATTTGGTGAAAATCGATTCAGATATAACTATAGCTCCCATATATATGTTTCATCCAATTTGTTGTCTAAGCCCCTCACATGCGTAATATGCCTTCCACAAGAATAATATTAGGTACATATCAGAAATAACTCTTCCAAATTTTATCGATATCGGATCAGATTTGGGTATAGCTCTCATATATATATTTATCCGATATCAGGTTAATTATGTACCAGATGGCTAATAACACCTTAAATGAACTGAATCTTGGTAATTCCAACAGAATTCATCCTAGAAACAAGTACTTCAAATTTGGTGAAAATCGGTTCAGATATAACAATACCTCCTATATGTGTGTTTCATCCGATTTGATGTTTTAAGTCCACAACAAGCATATTTGATACTGGACATCAGATACAGCTCGAAAATAGCTCTGCCAAATTTTATCGAGATCGGTTCATATTTTTATATACCTTCGATATTCATCCGATTTTATGGTTATTGTCCACCATATATGCAATACCAGCTCAAATTGGATAGATTTCTTCATATTCAACCGAATTTTTCCGTTTGGTGAAACTTAGTCCGGTAAATCTATTGTTCCAATAAATATTTTTTAATATAATTTTCTGTCGGAATATTATGCACTATACAGCAATGTTATTTGGATCATAGTTGGTATGATCTACTTCACATAAATTCGCAATATAGAATGTTTTATTACGGGATACGGTGTAGGGTATCATATAGTCGGCCCCGCTCTACTTTTTACCTTTTCTTACTGGTTATTATTTATATTACCCTTTAATGGTTTATTCGGTTGAAATGTATATTAATTTTTTATTCTTTCTTTACAGGTAATAATTAAAAAATATTTGGTGTGACATTAAACATTAAATTGGCCAAGACATATTTATGCGGGTAAGTTACCTGAAAAGGTTGTTCTAAATCCTAAAAATATTAATAAAAAAAATTGAATTTAAATTAAAAATAATACAATATAAATATTCTAAAAAACACTAATTTAAATTAAAAAAATAGTCCTCTAGACATTAAAGCCATAACAGATATGTGTTAAAATATATGTCGTTTTATGAAATTGTTTACAAAATTATTCATTTAGTTTTCTAAAAGAGGATGTATATATAAATGTAGATTAAAAAAATACTAGCAGCCATATGATAACCACTTGTTTGCACAACTGTTTTGAGGTGTCGTTTTTTTTTAGCAAATAGGAAAAAAATTGAAAAAAAAAAACGCTCACACAAATATATGTCGAAATCAACATTAAAAGTCAAACATACACATGTTCGAAAGCCATTAAACATAGAAAACATTTTAGCAATCATAAATCAAATGCTAAAAATCATTTAAAAAATACACACATACATATAAACTATACGAAGCCATTAAATCCTTTCGAATCTAAATAGACCAAAAAGCATTTGAAAAAAAACGAATTGTTTGGCCTGATGGACCCCACCCTCAAACTCATAATTTTTCGTTTTCATCTTCTTTTTTTTTTTTTTTTTGCTTTGCAATAATTGCCAGAAAATATTCAACATTGAATTGAAAGCAAAAACTAAAAATGTTGGGCACTAGTACACATGGATTTTTATTTTAAAATATTTTAAAAATTTTTATGATCACCCGTCTCTATTTCTTGGATATGGCAGACATATGTTTTGTGGCCCAGGCCCAAAAACAAAACCATGACATGTTGATGGGATGAGTAACCACCAAACGCATTGGCAGGCAGTCAGACCTTTGCCAAATTGGCATTATACTCGGAGTTCAGTCTTTTTTTTATTATTTTTTATTTTTGAAAAATAATAATATTTTTTATGCATTTCGGTTTGTGTACCAAAAAAATATGACGTCATTTTTTTGCTGTGTTTTTGTTTTTAAATACTTTAGGCAAAATCTGTCTGATATAATCTCAAAAAAAAGTGTGTCAATTTGTTAAGTACACAAAAAATATACACATACTCACGCACACCCCATACTCACACAGATAAGAATTATAGTTGTGCCGAAAGAGAGACAACAGCGGCGCCGTGTTGTTTTTTTCTTCCTTGGTATTTGTATAACACCAAAAATTGCAAGAAAATGTATTATTTCAATCAACGTAAAGAAGAAGTAGAAGAAGACACAAAGCCCCAAATGTGTGAGTACGGTAGACATATTCACATTAATATGTACAACTTATACATGTGTATATATGCCGACATGAGAATAATGAGTCATATTTTTTATGAGAATTTCAATGAATTGTTACCAACGAAAATTTTCGGCCAAATTGCCCTGCCAACGTTAATTAGAATTTTACACGGATGAAATTGTTTAAGAACAGGATGCCGGAAGGACGGGCTTTTGAGGGTCAAATATTTCTCAAAATTTGTAGGTTTTCGTTCATATGAAGTAGTTTCCAATATATGAGAAGATTTCTGCTAAAGTTTGTAATATTCAAAATAAAGTTGAGACAAAGACATAGATCCACGAAATTTTAAAGAATTCTCTGGAGAATTTTTCAATTTTTATAATCTTAGCCTTCCAGCTACGTAGGGTATATATTATATCTAGTTCAGCCTTTTCTATGCAAAAAATAAAATAAAAATTGAAATATAGTCTTTTTGCCCGAAATCTGAAATGCTCTCTTGAATTCGAGTAGAAAGAAGAAATGGAATATACTCTATTTTTTTGACTTTCAAATAATAGCGATACGCTCAAAATCGAGTATTTCTTAATTCACATCATGGAACGAGCAAAATGGAATATATTGCAGAGCATGAAATTAAATGCCTAGATCAAACATTTTTGGTACATTTCCAACAAAAGTCTCAAAAGAATTATATCTCATATAAATCGAAGGGGCTATCGTTAACAAAAAAATTGGAAATACCATCAAAAAAATTCGTTAAAATTCTGTTAAAATCTTATCTCTCTCTAAATACAAAATTCAAATGCGAAACTTAAAAACAAAATTCGGAGAAAAAGTAGCTCAAAATTCCGAATATACCATTATATGGGGACTATACCAAAACGTGGACCAGCACAGACAATTTTCTGTCATAGGCTGTAGTATCCATTACGAACTTCAAATATCAAAGTTGAAACAATTCCGGTGAATAATGTTGCAAAAAACATCTAAATACCGAATATCGGGAGGTGCCGTTATATGAGGGCTATACGAAGGCCTGGACATGCACAGACAATTTTCTGTCGTAGGCTGTAGTATCAATTATGAACTTCAAATACCAAATTTGAAACAATTCTGGTGAATAATGTCGCTTAAATCATCAAACTACGGCAAATAGGGAGGTACCATAATATGGGGGCTATACCAAAACGGGGACCTACCTGACGCATTTTCAATACCAAAAGTCCTGCAGACATAATATAGATTTCAGTAAAATTTTATCAACCTTCTTCATTTCGTTCAGAAGCTAGGGTGATTTCCACAGACGGGCAGACGGACGACATAGAATTTTATGCTGATCCTCAATATATATAGAGGATGAGATAAAAAAAACTTCAACAAAGTCAAACGCCATAACTTTTATTTTTTTATTTTTATTGAATGAAAGAAAAAAAATGTCGGAAATAGCATAAAATTTTAGAATAATTTTAGATTTGTTCGAATTGGTCACCTTTGGCACGAATTATGGCCTTCAAACTGCCAATAAAAACCGTCACACGCTGCTCGAATGTTGTTCTGTGGTATTTTGGCCAATTCCCGGCGAAGCCGGTAATTTTCGTCTATTATTCTGATGCCACGGTCGATTAATACGAGCGGAGAGCGAAAATCGGCTGTTGTGGCAGCCCACACCATCACCATGGCCGGCACTTGAGTTTTGGTGGCCAACAGAAGGTGCACATTTCCAGCTGACCTCTTTGGCAAGTCGGACAACGAATGTTTTCTCATCGGAGACGGAGAAAATCAAATTCGGCAGTTCACCACTTTCGGCCAAGCGAAGCAACTCTTCAACTCTTTTGAGTCTATTTTCTTTCTGTTGCGACGTAAATACTTGCACTTTTTGGAATTTCAATGACTTTACCCCGAGCTCATTTTTCAATATTTGACGAATGGAATATTGTGATGTGTTCAGCTCAGCTCACTAGCCATTTTTCGGACACTGCGACGCGGTTTTCGATCAAGTCGCTTCTTAACTTTTCGAACCATTTCTCCTGATGTTGCTGTTTTCTTTCGTCCACTTCCTTGACGTCGGGCTACGCTACCAGTATCACGGTAACGGGCAATGGTACTAGACACAAAAGATTTATTCACATTTAAATGCTGGAGTGCTCTAACGATAGCCACTTGTGGTTTTCCAGCCAAATATAAAGAAATCACCCTATCCCGATTGAATTCCATTACGAATAACTTTTTTTCTCAAAAATTCTCACCAAAATGCTTTCGTACGCTTGTAAACAATATAATAAGCTGTCACTGGAATAATTTTAACAGTTGTCGGACGAGTGGCTTGGAAATGACAGCTGTCTGAAGTTGGTTGCAGTTTTTTTCCATTTCACTTTGTATTCCTCCTTCGTTTCGATATTTTAAGGCATTCGGCCACAATTTTCAACCTATCCGGCTATATTTTGAAATTTAGCATACTCAGTGGGTAATTTCTTTCTCTACAAAAATAGTCGTTTGTCATGGTCCTCTTGTTGTTAAATCCATCCATTTTAAACATGGTGAAGATTTCTAATGCCTTTCCAAACCAAATAAGTTGCAACTGATGTTTGCATTTTACGGAGTAAACACACCCACCCCACAAATTATTTCCGATATAGAGCCACGATTTGGTACTTTGGTATAGCTACAACCCCCCAAGTTTTTACCGATTCCCCACAGAGCATATATATTCTTGATCAGCATAAAATTCTATGTCGATTTAGCGATGTCAGTCCGTCCGTCTATCCGTCTGTGGAAATTAGTCTAGCTTCCGAACGAATTAAAGTAGATTTATAAAATTTTACTCAAATATATGTTATGTCTGCAGGTCTCTTGGTATTGAAAATGGGCCATGTAGGTCCACGTTTTGGTATAGCCCCCATATAACAATACCTCCCGACATTTTTTGCCGGAATTGTTTCAAATTTGGTAGTTGTAATTCGTAATGAATATTACAGCCTAAGACAGAAAATTGTCTATGCCGGTCCACGTCTTCGTATATCCCCCCATATAACGGTACCTCCCGGTATTCGGTATTTTGATGATTTGAGCTACATTGTTACCGATTTTTTTTAAGTTTCGCATTTGAATATTGTAATGACTTTTGACTAATGTTATCTATGCAGATCCATGTCGTCGTATGAACCCTGATATAACAGCTACATTCGGAATTTTTAAGATTTTAACAGAATTTTTTACGGATTTTATTGTTTTTGAGAATTTCCAAATTCGTTCGTTCAAAGTTCGACCCGGCCGACCTTGAAGCTTTTTTACTTGTTTGTTTTCTATTGGGTTAGAGAACCCAAATGTTAGAGGTTAAAAAATTTTTTTCTTTTCATTTCTTTAAACCGTAAATTAATCACTTTTCGATTATTTTCCTGAACAATTTCACCAATAATCATCCGATTTGAAAATGTTCTGTACGGTTGTCAGACAAATCAGATTAAAACACTGTTTTTTTTTAGTGTCATGTTAAAATATAACTTTCATCTGATTAATATTTGATTAAAAAAAAATTAAAAATAGACACAAAAATTGTAGCACAAATAATTATAGACATGAACAACAATTCATAGATTAATGATGAAAAGCACTTATTAAAATCGAAAAAAATGAAATATTTTCAAACATTTGTCATTATATTTCGACGCCATCGATTCAGTAAATATTTACGTAACAAAGTCGTAAGTACATCAGCTGCCATGTATAAATTGACTGGCTGAATGGCTGGTTGGCTGGCCCGCCTGTCATACATTTAATTAATGAAAATATACATTTTGTAATATTTGAAATGCAATCGATACTGACTGTTTGTCAGCCGGTCAGTCAATCAGTCACATGGTTATCACTTAGTCAGCAAATCGTCCATCCATATTTTATTCTTAGCCATGAGCCGTATTGTGGCTGTTGATGCCGTGGTGATGATGCCATCCATTTATGACGCTGACAATACCAGCTGATCGAATGAGAAAATTCAACGGATTGGTTTTGGTTTTCCGCTTTGAAATGCATATCGTTTGTTACAATTATTAATTAATTTATTGTTTCTAATGTCGATATGTTTAAACAAAATTAAGCTAAACCGCTTACATTGCTGTCAGCCAGCCACTTACCGATAAGACCAAAAACAAAGCAAACCAGTTTCGGTAGAGTGTTCAACAATTTGTTGAGTGCATTGCAGATTTTCCCTAGGGTAATACAAAATGTTTTGAGGTTAAGTGGTTGATTACAACAAATGTCACAATTCGATAAGGAGACGCCCCCAAAATGGCGGCAAACATCAAATGAAAATTGGGTACAAATTTAAACAAGCCTCCTAGCATAATATGATAGGAAATATATAATTTTTCAGATTAGTTCAGGTTTTGAAAAAAAAAAAATAAAATAAAATAAAATAAAAATGATAACAGAAGGAGGAGTTAATAGGTCTTCTTGATTGCAATTTAGTTTAATTTTGAGCTCATAATTATTTAGCTTTGTTAAATAAATAAAAATTATATACTTTAATAAATAAATGATGTTGAATTTTTGTGGGGTAGATTCCCTAAGGAGTGGGCCAATAGCTTCCATATTCACATCAGATTTCTGGTTGAAAGAGAGAGAGAGATAATTAGCTATACCAAGTGTAAAAAGAATTGCTGAATTTTTTCCGCAAGTTATGGGAGATATAAATACTAAAAATTGTAACTGGTGGATGGTACGAGAGGGAGTGGACCGATACATCCCACATTCACACCAGATATTTTCTAAATAAAACAAGTTAAAACGGATCAACTGGTTTTGCCAACAAATGTACGCAGTGAAATGAAACAAGTAAAAAAACATTAAATTCGGCCGGCCGAACTTTTAATGCCCTCCACCTTAGGGTAATGGAAACATTAGAGCCAATTATGACCAACAAATACCAATTTTTAAACATATTCTTGGGAAAATGTGGCAAAAATCACCAAAATACCGAATATCGGGAGGTACCGTTATATGGACGCTATACCAAAACGTGAACTTATACATGCAATGTTGCGCCACCGGAGCTAGAACCCACTATGACCAACAAATACCAATTTTTAGACAAATGCGGCAAAATCACCAAAATACCGAATATTGACTATACCAAAACGTGGACCGATATATGTCATTTTCAATACCAACCATCCTAGACACAATTGTTCAAAAATTGTTCTGCTAAATTTTGACGCTCTATGTCAAATAATGTGGCCTGTACCGTGATTTTAACAGACAGATAGACGGACGGACATACAGTCGGACAGACATACGGACATCGTTAAATCGACTTAGAAATTTATGCTGATTATAAATATATATACATTATGGGGACTACGACGAATATTTAGACATGTTACTTTCCAAGGTGGAGGTTATAAAAAACCGCAACCAAGCCTTTCGTCCGACAGCTGTTAAAATTATTCCACTGACAGGTCATTATATTGTTTACAGGCGTAGAAAAGGATTTTGATGAGAATTTTCCAGAAAAAAAGTTATACGTGTTCGGAATTCAAGCGTGATAGTGTGATTTCCTTATATTTGGCTGGAAAATCACAAGTGGCTATCGTTAGAGCACTCCACCATTTGAATGTGAATAAATCTTTTGTGTCTCGGACCATCGCTCGTTACCGTGGTTACCTGGTAGCGTAGCCCGGCGGCAAAGAAGTGGACGGAAGAAAACAGCAACATCAGCAGAAATGGTTCGAAAAGTAAAGAAGCGACTTGATCGAAACCCGCGTTGCAGTGGCCGAAAATGGTTCGTGAGCTGAACATTTTGGAGTATTCCATTCGGCAAATATTGAAAAATGAGCTCGGGGTAAAGTCATTAAAATTCCAAACAGTGAAAGAACTTTCACCGCAACAGAAAGAAAATACGCTCAAAAGAGCTAAAGAATTGCTTTGTTTGGCCGAAAGTTGTGAACCGGCGGATGTTGTGTTTCTCCATCTCCGATGAGAAAACATTCATTGTCCAGCAGTTTGTAACCAAACAAAATGGTCGTGTTTACTTGTCAAGGAGATCAGCTGAAAATGTGCACCTTCGGTTGGCCACCAGAACTCAAGCGCCAGCCGTGGTGATGGTGTGGGCTGCCATAACAGCCGATGGTTGCTCTCCGCTCGTATTAATCGACCGTGGCATCAGAATAATTGCCGAATATTATAGCGAAAATATTGTGGAGAGCCTTGTAAGTGCAAACATTTTGGCTGCAGACCTTGGACATTTCAACAGGACTCAGCACCATCACATCCATCACGCACCACCCAAGAATGGTTACAAAATGAGGTTTCCTGCTTCATTTCCAGTGTACAATGGCCACCAAGATCTCCAGATACCAATCCGTTGGACTATTGTGTCTGGTGTATTTTGGAAAGCAAGGATGGCAATAAAAAATACCAAAATGTCGATCACTTCAAGCAAACGCTTCGCCGGGAATGGGCCAAAATACCGCGAAGCAACATTCGGGCAGTGTGTGACGGTTTCATTGGCCATTTAAAGGCCATAATTCGTGCCAAAGGTGACCAATTCGAACAAATCTAAACTTATTCTAAAATTTGATGCTATTTCGGACATTTTTTGCTTTCATTCAAAAAAAAAAATGTAAAAATTATGGCGTTTGACTTTGTTGCAGCTTTTTATACCCTCCGCCTTGGAAAGGAGAGTATATTAACTCCCGACATTCGGTATTTTGATGAGTTTTTGCCACATTCTTTTCACGAATTTGTCTGTAAATTGGTATTTGGTATAATGGGTCCTAGTTCGTGTGTCAAAATATTGTATGTATGGGTCCACGCCTTGGTATAACCCCCATATAACGGTACCTCCCGTTTTTTAGTATTTTAATGATTTTGCCACATTTTCCCACGAATATGTCTAAACATGGGTATTTTTGGGTCATAATGGGTTCTAACGTTTCCTTTACCCTGAGGTATTAAAGTTCGGCCCGTCCGAGCTCAATGTTTTTTTTGGGTATAGCACCCATAAAACGACACTTTCCGATTTTTGGTATTTTGAATGTTTCTACCACAATTTCCAACAAAATTTTCTTATCTTTAACCTAATTCCGATGGTTTCTGTGAATTTCAGTTTTTTTCTGATTTTTTTTTTAATAATTTATTTTTTTTTTTTTATAAAAGGTGATAAACAGAATAATGAACCCAGTAAAACATCAATGATGGGATCAAATCTGACTATTTTGCGCCAACTAAAAAGATTCCGAGAAATTATTATTTCATTCGTCTTTTTTTTTTTTTTTTTTTCTTTCAAAAAATTAGGAAAATGTAGAGTACTTTCAAACGTCTGGACCTAATTTATTGTCCTTCACCAAAAAATTTGGGTATGATCAGTAAAATTGTAAAAAAAACTGTCAATACAATAATCAAATTTTGGTTTTTTGTCATTCACTATAAGTCCATACGTTTATTTTATTTTTATTTATTTATTTATTTATTTTTTTTTTTTTTTTGTAAATTGTCTAATTCATTTTCAATACCCTCAATTCACATTGACAAAATAAAAATAATCCATCAACCATATTTTCAAATTAAAATCCTATTATGAAAATCAATTCATTTGAATTCATTGATAACTTGGCTCAATGAAGCGTTAACTATTTGTCTAGAATTGACAATTGCTATTCAATTCCAGTTTAATTCAATAATATAAATGATATTATATATTTATTTAAATAGATTTTCTATATTCCAATATATTCTTCTTATTTATTCTGCTTGACTGCAATTTTCTTCAAGCGCAACCTTGTCACAAAGCTCTGCTTCATTTGCAGAGCAGAGAGAACACCGCAACCTGGTGGTGACTTGCCTCTTAATTATTGCCAACAAATTAAATTGGCAATGCAATTTATGCATGAGTGTTGGTTAGGTTAGATTTTCATTTTATATTTTTTTAAATAATAAATTGCATTTAATTTATAATAAAAGGCACACACACATAAAAACTTATATATACTAAGATATGTTTTTGAGTGGTGGCTGACTGACCGGCTGTGATAATATTTTGGGTGTTATATATATTTAATTGAATGCAATTAATTATTTGACACAATATGTTAGATGCTTTATTACGCATTTAGTTAATTTGAAATGAAATGTTTGAGGAAGTGTCTTAAATACCATAAATAATGGGATACGATTAGGTGCAGTTAATGATAATTTATGGCTGTCCTCATGATTATACCCTTAGCCATATAGCTAGAGGAGGCACATATTTTTTGATACGGCCAAAACATACCTCATAGAAAAAAAAAACGAATATATACCGTAGGTCTCTTTGGACCAAAATCCATTTCAGGACGCTTGGAGTCGATCTAACGATATACGTCCATCCGTCTGTATCCGATTTGGCCCAAATTTGGTACATTGTAATATTATTGTCAAACTTAGATCGAGTTGGGAGATCGAAAATATCGGTCCACTCCTTCCTGTACCTCCCACACAAAAGCTCGAAAACTTCAAAAATGGAAAGGATAATTCGGTTTTGCTTAAACTTTGCAAATCCTAATGTTTCCATCAGTGCTAAGTTAGGTGCGAAAATGAGCAGTAACGGTCCACTCCATCAAGTACCTCCGCCACAAAGGGTCAAAATTTTGAATAGTTATAATTCTCATAAAATATGATGTAAAAGTTCGATTGACTTCAAATTACACACTTCACAATATTTTTATTCACCCAAGGTCTGGTATGAAGATGAAATTTATCTTTCCACTCCTTGTGGTAGATCCTCCACAAAGGATCTACATTTTAAATACCCATGAAACTCACAAAACGCGAAATTAACATTCGATTCCATTTGGACTTAATACATATTTTATGTGGTTTTCATACGTCAAATCGAAAAAATTCTAAGGTAAAATTTTTCAAAAAAAAATAAGGAATTATTTAAGTTTTTTAAGTTTTTTTAAGTTTTTTTTTGAAAACATGGATGGAAATAGAGATTTCTCTTCTTTGGTGACTTATAGTAAAATTTGATGAAGAATATTTTGGTCTTTGGTACCATCCTTCTAAAATGATGCTTTATTGAAGATTTCTGCACAAACTCACATAAACTATGGCTATAACACCAAAACGTGTTTTTAATATTTTTGAATTCGTGGCGTTTAGGTAAGATTTAGACTTTTGATGTCTTCTAGGACCTATAGTAGAATTTGATGTTAAATAATTTTGTAAAATATTTTGATTTGCTACGATTTCGTTTAGAGGTAGTGTTCAACCATATTTTGTAAAAAAGAACCAAAAAGACCCATTTCATGACTCGCTGGAGGGTCAAAGTGTTCAACTGAAATAATTCACACACTTTATACCTAAAATCACTGAATCCCAAGGAATTTGAATCTGAACACTTTAAAGGCTTGACTCTAGTTTAGTAAAAACTCTCGGATTTTTCGAGGTAGGCATTTGCACTCTGATTCTGAAAAATATTTTTTCTTGGAACGGACCCTTATGCCCGGATATTTGACCCGAAAGTCCGGTTGCAAGACCTAGACCTACCAAACCCATATGAACTATTAAAAATACCTATCCAACAAGTGGTCACATGATGGGGTTATTTAAAACGGTTTGGGAGATGTAACAAAAATATTGATTTTTTTAATAAGTCCCCTAAAGTCGAAAAAGACCCCATTTTAAGAGTCCACAAAATTTATGCCAAATTATAGCCTACACTCTAACCTTTCCCAAAATTCTGCAATTTGTGTTATTATCTTTCCTGGATTAAGAGATATGGGTATTTAAACCCGAACTTACCGATTCTTTAGGAACATTCTTTTCAGATTTTCTAAATTGTATGCTTGGTAACCGACATTCGGTCAGTGCCTTAATTTTACTCCTCTGAGTATATTCAACCGGGCTACGCGAACATTTTTTTTTTTTAAATTCAAAAACAAATTTGAAATTCTGTGGAAATTTTAAATCCGAAAATTTCTAGATAGACAGACGCTAGATCGACTCCAAATGTCCTAAGACGGATTTGATCCAAAGAGGCTTACTTAGGGTCTAACGTCGTTATTTCGATGCATTTTTGGCCGTATCAAATGATATATACTCTCTATAGCGATGTGGCGAGGGAAAAGTCAATATCCAACCCCTTTCTACGGGAAAGTCCAAATTAAATTTTGCGTTACTAACAACCGAACTGGGTACTACGACCTTTTTTTTAAAAAATATAATCTTATAGAATAGTTTTGTTTGCGTAGTTAAAGTTCTGACTGTCTTATGAAAAATTTCAAACCTCGACAAAAAACTTTGTGTTTTTTTCTTGGGAAATTGTGTTTCGAATCTGCCATCGTTTGTACAGATGTTTTGAAGAACATTTGGACCAAAACAAACTTATCGCCAATAAATTAAGTCAAGTCGGAGTTTAAAAATGGTCGGTTCAAAATAAATGTTGGTTCTTTAGTCCAATCGACTTTAAGTCAGGTCGATGTTGCCAAAATTTTGCTTAGGTGAACAAATTCGATTTGGCTGAACGTTACCGAAAGTCAGAAGGAATGTAAGACTATTTTAGTAAAAACTCGGAGTCTTTGAATTTTATTTCTAGAGGTAGGTATTTGCACCTTGATTCCGAAAGAGCATTTCTTGGGGGACGGACCCGGATGCCCGCATAGTTGGCCAGATAGTTCGGATGAGACCCGGAATTACTAAACCGTTATGAACAATAAATAATTAACTAATAAAAATTCATATCCAACAAGTGGTCCCCAGATGAGGTCTTTTAATAGTATCAGTCGGTTTTGCCGACAGATGTATACCCTCAGCCAATGTTCGAATATTTAAATATATTTTGACTTCTGTTATGATTATTCAAATTGACCCTCTGTGGAGTAGGTTCGGAAGGAATGGACAATTATTGTCCATTTGAACCTAAATAAATATTATTATGTACCTCGCCTGAATGGAATCGGGGAGGCACCAAAAGGAGTGGACCGATATGTTCCATCTTCACACTAGATCTGGGGTTAATAAAAAATATTGTGATGTATGTAATTTGAAGACAATCAGAATCTCAAATCACATTTTACAAAAGTTATAATTTTTCGAAATTTTGACCCTTTGCGGGGGAGGTAATAGATGAAGTTGACCGATATTGTCTATTTTCTCACCTGCACTGATGAAAATATTAGGATTTGCAAAGTTGGAGCCAAATCGGATTATCCTAAACTCTTTCTGTGCAGTAAAATGTATATATATTTTTTTTGTTTTTTTTTTTTTTTTTTTTTGAAAATTTTGACCTTTTGTGGATATGGTACTAGAAGGAGTGAACCTCCGAACTCGACTCGAACTAAGTTTGATAATAATATTACGATGTACCAAATTTGGACCAAATCGAACACTTCGATCGAGAGTTATCGTGCGCACCATCCAGTCAGAGAGACAGACAGACTGACGGATGGACAAAACTAGATCGACTCCAAATGAATCCTGAAACGGATTTGGTCCAAAGAGACCTGTCTAAAGCCTTGCTAGCCATATGGCTGAGGGTATAAAATACCCATCTAACAAGTGGTCACCAGATGAAGTTATTTAGGTTATTTTATGGAACTGTGTGTGTACAAATTATTGATATTTTGGACCCGGATTTTATAAAAAAAAAATCCCCAAAAGGTTAAAAAAGGGCCAATTTTGGGAGTCCCCAAAAAATATGCCAAATTATAGCTTACACTCCAATTTGTGTAATTATCTTTCCTGGATCCAGAGATTTGTGTCTTTAAGCCCGGACAACCCGAATCTCTTCCAACATTCTGGTTTTGGTAACCGGTCTTCCGCCGACGTTTGAAATTTACTCCTCTGGCTATGTCCAAGACGGGTTAATCGAACTTTTTTTGTTTTAATTTGATCTTTCTAAATAGCCGGCCTTTGCCCGGGGCTGGAGAATCTCCCATTGGGCATGTACAACCAGCTACACGAACCAATATTTTTCTAAATTCGATACTTCTTTTAAGTAGAATGCCGCCGGCCGCGGACTGAGATTTTCTTCCCAGGATATGATGTTGTTTTAGGTAGATGGACTTCGGCCGGGGCTAGAGGCTTGATTTTCTGGGTATTTTTCTACATTTGATACTTTTTTTAATTAAAAAAAAAACTCTGAGAGTTTTTACTAAACTAGAGTTCTTCCATTTCAAAAAATGCCTCTGCTAAGGTTATTTTGCGATCTAAACACTCTAAAAGCCATTATAGGTGACTTCTATTTATCGCTTCACTTTCATAATCTGCTGGAATTCTCCTGTAATTCTTGCAAAAAAAGATTATTTTATAGCACGGTGTAATGGATATGACAGGCTGAAGTTAGCTCAAGGGGAATACTCCAATAACAAACTGTTATTCTTAAAATTTGAGAAAATAAGAAACATATGCCTACATGACTTACATATCTTTTGGATTTATTTGGTTTTCCATAGTTTGTAAATTTAAACCCCATTTTACATGACTTCAAATATTGAAATTCCAACAACAACTAATACAGCAAAATATACACAACAAATATTACATGAATTTTTCTCAAATATCATTCGGTTTTGTCATTCACCTTGAAATTGGTCTCATTACCAACTAGAAATAATGTCTGCCTTTTTAATAACAATGCATTCTTGTTTACTCGCAAACAAACAAACAAACAGAAACGACAACCACACAACAAAGCGACAAACTCTAAAAATAACAAACAGAACAAAACATTTCAAATGGGAATAATATGTCTCTGAAATGGGGTTTCATAAAAGTATTTCTCTTTTGTTTTTCTCTCAGCCACGTTTTATATTTTTTTTTTTTTTTGGTATGAACACAACTGTTTTACAATGTCAACGTGCATGCATACATACCAACAAACACATGTATTTACATATGTAATGTAGTTTGTCAGAGGAATGTAAATGGCCTGACTGCCTGTCGTCCATTTGGGTGCAGCAACAGCACCAACAACGGCAACTAGCCATGTAAACAGGTTGAACTTAAGTTGGATGATAAAGTACCACCTTCTCCGGTAACAGCTCTCCAACTACTATTCGGTCCAAGTAAATTTCCTAGGCAATAGACGAGAAGAAATTTCGTGGGCTTATCCATGTGAGACTGGTTGTTGGTCGGTCGCAAACATTGCTATTTTATGTTCGCAACAACAACAACAGCTCCATAGAGGAAAATTGCTTTACAACGTTAAGGTCAACATTATTTTATAAAAAAAATAGCAAAACACACAAAATAGCAATAACATACATTCGCAACGACAGTGAATCTATTTTAAGTTAAATATTTTAAGTGTAAGAAACTAAAACTGGAAAATGTGATGCCCAGCATATTCATGCATGAAGGTAGAGCATTTATTTTGAAAAATAATTTTAGATACGTTTTTTTTACTAAATAAATGTAAAATTCAAACCATCTCTTGTATTGGTACAAGGTAATAAATATTCCTAAAAAATCCACTTTTTGTTGGATAGTTCTTGAAAAACGTAAAATTTATATTTTTTTCCACACTTTTGCTGAGAAGTCATTGAAAACTTAAAAAAAAATCCACAATTCTAGAAAGGGATTTAAAAAAGTTCATAATTCAAAATGTTTTGCCAGAAAATGTGAAATTCTAAACCTTTTCATGTATTGGTACAAGGTATTCTTATAAACAACCCCTTTTTTTCTTAGATAGTACTTTATAAATCCACGAAAATCCAATTTTAAGCCGGAGACTTATATATTTTTTCCAAAAATTTTCTGGGTAAATTTTGTTTAAAAATCCACAATTCTTGAAAGGAAGTTCTTAAAAAATATTTTTAAAAATTGACAATTTTTGCAGAAATTCCTTTTAAGAAAATCCCATTGCTCCTGGAAGTGCGTGAAAACAACTGGCAATTCTTTGACAGAAATTAAAAAGTATTCTTAAAAAAATCCACGTTTTTACTAAGTACTAAGTACTTTAAAAAAATCAATTTCGGGCCAGGAGACTAAAAAAATTAAAATTTATAATTTTTCCAAAATTTAGCGGGGATGTCATTGAAACGTTTTTTTAATTCACAATTATTAAAAGGAATTTCTTAAAAAATATTTTCAAAAATTACCAATTTATTGCCAGAAATCCCTTTGAAAAAATCCACCTAGAAACCTTTGAACAGAATTCTTAAAAAACCTTAGAAGCTGGTTAAAAATTTAAAAATATCCACAAACACCACTTATTCAAATGATATTTGAAATTTTCTGGGCAGTTAGCAGAGAAAATCGAACAATATGTTCCAGCGGGGTAAAAACACGAGGTACACACTCTCTTTAGAACCTATATGGTCCATATATTGGGCTGTAAATGAAGATTTGATACGGCCAAAACGTGCCTCATCGAAGGTCTCTTTGGACCAAATTTTTATCTGTAGGCGATCTAGCGATTTTTAGGCGATCTAACGATGTCCGTGTGTCCGTCCGTCTGTCTGGCTGGCTGGTGCGCACGATAACTCAGGAAGCTAGATCGAATTCGGAGATGGGCAACATCGGCCCACTACTTCTGGTACCTCGAAATTTTCAAAAGAAAAAAAAAAAAAGAAAAATACTGCACAGAAAGTGAAAGGATAATTATAGCTCTTATAAAATGTGATGTAAGACCCATTATCTTAAAATTGCATGCATCACAATATTTTTATTAACCCAAGGTCTGGTGTAAAGATGGAATGTATCGGCCCACACCTTCTGGTACCTCCCCCACAAAGGGTCACAATTTTGAAAATCCGTGAAGCTCATAAAACGCGAAATTAATATACGATTCATTCAGACTTGGTGCATATAAATAATTCCATCAACACAAGGTCTGTCATAAAGATGGTAGACATCGGACCACTCCTTTTGGTACCTCCGCCCCAAAGGGTCAACATTTTGATTGACCAAAACGATTATAAAATCTGAAATAACGTCTGGTTCCCTTAAAATTACACACATCACAATATTTTTATTAGCCCAAGGTCTGCTGTGAAGATGTAATATATCGGTCCACACCCTTCGGTACCTCCCCCACAAAGGGTCAAAATTTGGAATATCCGTGAAGCTCATAAAACGCGAAATCAACATACGATTCGATTCAGACTTGGTACATCCAAACAATTCCATCAACACAAGATCTAATATAAATATGGTAAGGATCGGACCCTTCCTTTTGGTAACTCCGTCACGGAGGAGTTACCATATTATAGAATCCAAGATAAGCATCCGGTTCTTTTCATATTTCATAAATCCCATTATTTCTGCTGTGAAGATGGGATATATCGATCCAATCCTTCTGGTACCTCTTCCGTAAAGGGTCAAAATTTGGAATACACAACATCCGCGAAATACACAAATATGGCAGGATTGGACCATTCCTATTGTACCTCCTCCACATAGAGTTCAAGATTTTGAAAAACAAAAAGCTCAAAGAGAGCTAAATAAGCATCCAAATCTCTTCAAATTTCACACAAACAGACATTTTTGCCAACACAAGATCTGTTGTGAATATAAATCTGCGTACCCCTTCTGGGACCTCACCCACAGAGGGTCCTTTATCTGCCATCATATGCGATGTCCGTCCGTCTGTGGAAATCACTCTAGCTTCCGAACGAATTGTAGTAGATTGATAAAATTTTGCTCAAATCCATGTTATGTCTGCATGGGAAATGGTCTTCGCGTAGCCCCCATATAACGGTGCCCCCCGATATTCGGTATTTTAATGAATTTAGGGACATTTTTCACCAGAATTATTTCAAATTTGATATTTGATGTTCGTAATGGGTACTACAGCCTACGACAAAAAATTGCCTGTGTAGGTCCACGTTTTCATATAGCCCCCATATAACGGTACCTCCCGATATTCGGTATTTTGATGATTTTAGCGAATTTATTCACCGGAATTGTTTCAAATTTGGTATTTGATGTTCGTAGTGGATACTACAGCCTATGACAGAAAATTGTCTGTGCAGGTGCACGTCTTCGTATAGCCCCCATATAACGGTACCTCCCGATATTCGGTATTTTGATTTTATCGGCATTATAACCGATTTTTTAAGTTTGTAATGGCTTGCGACAAATGTTACCTACGCAGGTTCATGTCTTCGTATAGACCCTAATATAACAGCTACATTCGGCATTTTTAAGATTTTAAAAGAATTTTTAAGGGATTTTATTGTTTTTGAGAATTGCCAAATTCGTTCCAAATGGTGGAGGGTGGAGGCATTTTAATTTTCTTTACATTTTACTCTGCTTTACTATTTTTCTCATTATTAACCCTTTCTGAAACAGAGAAAAAGTTCGCTTGGTTTGGTTCTTTGCTAATTAAATTTAAATTTATCGGTTCGGACATACTCATTACTTGATTGTGATACGAAAATATCTGTAACATTTTATTTTTGTGTATCACATTTATTTTATTCTAATTTTTCTCATTTTATTTTCTTCTTTTTCAGGTATGTTGCAATAATGTGTGGTTTTGTCATTAGAATCTAAGGTAAAATTTTATTCAAATACAAATTCTTTCTAAATCCATAAAACTTCAACTCAACACCATCTACGCCACACTGTTTACAATAGGACGTGCGATCACCATGTTCTTTTGCCCGCATCGTATTTTCTTTCTTTGTTTGTTTATTTAGATGTCGACATTTTCATATATTTATGAGATAATTTTATGAATGATTTCACATGGATGGCAGCAAAATATGCATAGCATACGCCATCCGGTAGTGTTTACATTTCGCAATGTAATGTCAGAAGTTACACACACACACACACACTCTCGCCAGTAACGGTAACAATGGCACACGCACATGAAATTCAATATTTGTTCAGCCAGACACATCAGAATGACTTCTTCGAAGAAAATAAGGAAATAGAAATAGAAAATCTGGAGAGAAAAACAACAAACAAATGGCCATGACAGCACATTTTTGTTATTACAACGAAGATCAAAAAACTTTGTTTTTAATTAGCAAACAAATGAAAACATTGCAACATGTTGCTAATCATGCGATGTCAACATGTTGCCTATCACTTGTCTAAGGAGAAAAAATAACACAATTTAGATAAACAGAAATTTTTTTTTGGTTGCTTGTGAATAAAATGTTACATTTTCCAATGCATAACTGAAAATGGCTGGTAATCTCTGGCTTGTTTTCTCTTCCAGCATGTTTTATCTCTTCAACAACCACTCCCTCTCACGCCTGACTCTCTCGCTCTCGATTCTTTGCCATAACATCGTGCAAACAAGCAACCACTAAAAATAAAAGGTTCTCTAAATAATTTATTAGCTAAGGTCGTGGTCTTAGGTCGCCCAACATTACGACATGCCGACGACGATGGCGATGATGACAGACCATTGGGTTTTAGTTCATCGTGGTGTGGTGTACTCGATAAATACGTGTGTGTTTTGTACTTGTTTATATGTTGGTATTTATTATGTATCTATGTTTGTCCCCATCTCTTGATATGGGGATTACATTGATTGCTGCTTGTAGTTCTGTATGCCAAGCGACAGAATCATAAGTGGGGGGGTATAGATAAAATGTACTTTAGTTCAATTTTCCTTCCTCAATTTGAAATGTTGAAGTATTTGCCGGTTCTAAAGCTAGTCTCCAGATTGTGAAAATGTATGTAGTGCGTCGTACATCAATAAATTTGCCATCAATATTTATTATGTTTCCGCCATGGAAAACATGAGACAAAAATGCTTTAAATTATTGTAGAGAGGGGAGATAGTTTTATAATGGAAGGGATAGGTATTTCAAATTTCATGCAGATGAAAGGTAACTTCAATTTTGTGTGCATGACTATTTGCACAACGTTTCATAGTGGAGAAATCAACTGGATTTTCGGTTCAATTATAACAAGTTAATTACTCTACCATTGGACGGATTGGATGGGAGCGTTATAATATTATCATTTTGGTTTACTGTAATTTAAAATTTTACGAAAAAAATAAAAATGTTTAAGTATGGCCACAAAAAAATATTTAAGTGTGGCCACAAGCCATGAACCTTTGATCAACTTTGGCTCACAGGTCTCTGATGTAAATTCTTTGACAACGAAAGATAGATATGCGACAAGTGCAACGAAAATGTAATAAAATTAAAACTCGAAAATGCGAGTAAACTGCTCTTTCTCTCTACTCGAATTCGAGTATTAGCAAAAATGTTTGTATTTGTGAAATTTGAGGAGAGCCTTTGTACCAGAAGGAGTGGACCGATATATCCCATCTTCACAACAGATTTTTTGTTAGTGAAAATGGTATGTGTGAAATATAAAGAGAACCTGATGCTTATTTCGGATTTTAGGTACCAGAAGGACTTGATGGAGTGGACCGATATTATTCATTTTAGCACCTTACCTAAAACTGACGCAAATATTAGGATTTACAAAAATGGAAAAAATCGAATTGCTTATCTTTCTGTGCAAAAAATATTTTTATTGTGTTTTTTTTTTTTTTTTTGAAAATTTCAAACTTCTGTGGATGAGGTATTAGAAGGAGTGGACCGATGTATTTCATCTTGGCACCAGATCTTGGGTTAATAAAATTATTGTCATGTGTGAAAATTGAAGACAATCGGACTCTGACGTACCTGACGTAGCACTGATAAAAATATTAGGATCTGCAAAGTTGGAGCAAAATCGGATGATCGTTTCCCTTTCCGTGCAAAAAATATTTTTTTTAAATTTCGACCAGAAGGATCGGACCGATACATTCCATCTTATCACCAGACCTTGGGTTGATAAAAAAGTATTAGGATGTGTGAAATTTCAAGACAATCGGATGTGTGAAAATTCACATTTTGTAACAGTTGTAATTATTCAATGTTTTGACCCTCTGTGGGGGAGGTACTTGCACCTGACATAGCACTGACGTAAATATAAGTATTTGCAAAGTTGGAGCAAAACCGGATTATATTTTGCCTTTCTGTGAAAAAATTAATTTTTTGAAAATTTCGGCATTTTGTGTGTTAGGTACCAGAGGGAGTGGAAGGATAAATTTTATTTTCACACCAGACCTTAGGTTTATAAAAATATTGAGATGTGTGAAATTTGAAGACAATCGGACTCTTACGTCACATTTTATAAGAGTTGAATTTGTTCAAAATTTCGACTCTTTGTGGGGGAGGTACCTGATAGAGTTTACCGATATTGACGATTTTCGCACCTGACGTAGCACTGACGCAAATATTAGGATATGCAAAGTTGGAGAAAAATCGGATTGTTGCTTCTCTTTCGGAGCAGTAAAATATTTTCTTTGAAAATTTCGACCTTTTTTTGGGGGAGGTACCAGAAGGAACGGACCGATATTGCCCATCCCCGAACTCGATATAAGTTTGGTAATAATACTACGATGTACCAAGTTTGGATCAAATCGGATACTTCCTTCGAGAGTGATCGTAGACAGACGGACGGACGGACATCGCTAGATCGACTTCAAATGTCGTGAAACGGATTTAGTCCAAAGAGACCTGGGGTCTAAAACCGTTATATCGATGAGGCATTTTTGGCCAATGTTCAAAAAATATAATTTTATAGAAAAATCTTGATTGAGTAGCTGAATTTTTGACTGTCTAATGAAAGAAGGTTCAAACCTAGACATATTTTTTTGGAACTTGTGTTGTGAATCTACCATCTTTTGTACAGATGTTTTGAGCAGCATTTAGACCAAAACAAACTTGAAGCCAATAAGTTAAGTCAAGTCAACGATCAAAATTTTCGGTTCAAAATAAATTTTGGTTCTTTAGTCCAACAGGCTTCAAGTCAGGTCGACGTTTTCCAAAATTTTGCTTTTAGGTCAACCCAAAATGGTACAAATTCGATTTGGCTGAACATTGGCGAATATTAGAAGGAAGCTGTATAAGGGGGGCTAACATGGATTGACATATATGATCCGCAAATATGTGCCAAATTCTGACCACCTATATCAACGCATTTCGATCCAAGAGCGATTTTTTGTTTAGAAAGAAGTGGAATTAATAAAACATTTAAACTTCAAGCTTGGGCCATAGAATCCTCATCTTCAAATTTGAATCCAATTCTCATTTTGTTTTGGTAGCACAAGCTATAACAGGACTTGAACCTATTTAACAACATTCAATAGCATCTCAAATATTACGAAACATTCAAAAAAAAAAAAAAAAAAAAAAAAAAACTCAAATGTTCAATATGAACTCGTGAAAGTTATAAAAAAAATTTTCCATTCTTTAAAAAGTGGATTAAAAAAAATTTGCCGAAATAATAATCTTACTTTTATAAATAATATTGCCGAAGAAACGGATTCCAAGAAATCTTAATCCGAATACTTAAAAAAATGTGGAAGAAAGGAGAAACATTTCCCGCTACTGAGGCTACTTTGCAATATCGATTATAAAACGCCGATACACGAGTCTCCTATTATTACCTGTACTTTCAAAATATGCTGAGATTTCTCTGTAATTATTGTTATTTATTTTATTTATTTATTTATTTATTTTTCTTTTTTGTATCACAGCGTTCTTCAAAACATTTGTATACGGAATGTTATAAAAGAACCTTTCAAATTCTCAAAAAAATCGGAAATTTGTATTCCATTCATAACACAACAATTTACCACATTTCACACACTCTCTCTCGTGCTCCTCTTTTTCTGAGAAGAAAAAACAACACTATACGCATTTAACAGCTTTACAAGTAAACACCACCATCTAATGGCGTCTGTGTTTCCTAAATACGATTAAACGTCATACTGAGCGGCTAAGCATTTAAGCTGCCACAGCATAGCCTCACTTCGCCAAACATCTGTTCCCCGCACAGCAGCAGAAAGCGTACAATTTGCCTGGTTTATTTCTGCCTGGCCGTCGAAATAACACTCTGCGTTGTTACATATATGCCAATCATTGCGGTGTCTTTGTCATCATCGTCACAACATTGCCAAGCTTTTTCCACATATATATTTTTGTTTTTTTATTTTTATACAAACTTCCAGCATTTCTACATGGTAGAAACTGAAAGAAGTGAAGAAAAAAAACCAACAAAAATTTTTTTTTTACAAATCTCTAGATCCACGTTTCACATGGCTCACAATAAGGTGTACACCCAAGCTAACTTTTGGTATTGGTCTTCTTTTATTCTGTATACGTTTTTGTTGTTCTCTGTTTAATTTATCGCCAGCTCAAACGTGGTACTCGTACAACTTTTTGTACGTGTCTAATGGGTTGTGCCAGCTAAACGCGCAATGGAACCCATGCCGGCCCTTACACCCCACCCTTGATTAAACAACAATCGTTTACAACATTTAACCATAGTCATGGTCACCTACTGCTCATCAGCATCATCGTCATCATCGACTTCATCATTGCCATCATCATCAGTATCACGACCAAGAATATCATCCTTGGTGTGCTCCAGCCACTCACTCGCCAAGTAACCAAAACCGACAGCCAACCAAAATACAACCGGCAACAACATTTGATGCCAGAGAAGAATCTATAATCTGTAACAAATAAGTGGATATTTATTTCTTGAGAGTTTATTGTTGTGAGTGGTGGGTGTATTAGATGGGGTCGAGGGAAAAATAAATAAAATGGCAATGTTGAGGAAAATAAAGGGACAAGTGGGTAACAATGCTACAGGAAATCAAATATCCTAAATAAAAATATAGGATAAGCTTGGTCGACTACGTCAGAGATATTTTTCGACGTGATATTTAGGTATAAAACAATGTTCGACACTTTTCAGATTTTTTCAAAAAAAAAGGAAAAATCTGTAAATTATAAAAGAAGATCTGAAAAAAATACCACACACGTGTATGCGAATTTTAAAGGTTTCCATCGCAGAGTAACCTTAATAGAGGGAACAAGATCCCATTTCTTCCATTTTTTAAACTTTTTGAACTAGGATTCCTTGAAAACCTTGCATTTTACGTATATCTTGTCTTTGAAAATATAACCGATAGCACTACAAGAATTATTTGCTTCAAAATGTTAAAAAATGGGTCTTTTGGGTTCTTTTTCAAAAAATGATTTTAAACCCCCTTAAAAAGGGAGCATAGCAAGTCAAACTATTCCACATAATTATGTGTGTTGAAATTCTACTATGAGTCCCACAAGACATCAAAAGTCAAAATTTTCAGCTTCATCAAAAGTTTCGAAATGTTTACCTTTTGTGCCAAAAAGTCTTTAAAAGTTTACCTAGGAGGATATTAGTAAAACCATTGCACAATAGACCCACATCCAAGTTTTCAGTCTAAAACTATTTTAACGTCTCCACATGTAAACCCTAGAAACCAACTGCTACATCAATATCAAATTTCAGAATTCCATCTCTATCCATGGAATTTCGTAGCATTTTGCACTTTTCGTGCGTTAAAAGTACGTACTGCCAAAACCAACTTCTTTCAACTACAGATATCAATAGTGACAAATATAACCAATTTCAGGACTTCAGCTATACCTTTACGCATTACCAAATTTATAACACTTAGTGCTTTTGGAACAAATATAGTATACATTTGCAAAACCATCACCAGATCTCAACATCATATACCTACAGTAGTCCTTGATATCAAATTTCGGGATTCCAGCTCTATATATTCACTCAATATCATATTATTATCACTTAGTACTTTTCGAACAATTATAGTGCACAATTCCAAAAACCACCGCCATATCTTAGTCATAGTCTCCAACAGTTACAACTACATAAGATTTCAGGAATTCAGCTCTCTTCATTCACCCAATACAAAAGTTTGCACTTTTCGTACTATTATAGTTCACATTTCAAAAACCATCTTCATATCTCAATTCCAGATGCCAACAGAGACCTATATGTCAAATTTCGGAATTTCTAAGTGTAGAGATACCCAATAACGAATTAAGTACAATTAGTACTTTTCGAATATTGTTAGTACTAAACCGTTCCATATCCCAATCCTAGACACCAACAGTTAGCGCAATATTAAATTTTGTGATTCCAGCTCGGTCTCTTCATCCAATACCTAATTTAGTACCGTTTAGTACTTTTCGTACAAAAATAAGTCGAATTTCCAAACCATCGTCAAATTTCAAAAACCACCACAAGTAATCTAAATATCAGATTTCAGAATATTATTTCTAGTTCTTTAATTAAGACCAAATTATGTACCATTTGGTACTTTTCGTTCAATTATAGTACATATTTCCAAAACTACCTCCATATCTTAATCTTAGCTAACAACAGAGACCTCAATATCAAATTTAAGGATTCCAGGTCTGTACCTTCACCAAATACTCAATTTACTACCATTTAGTACTATTTCGTACGTATATAGGATATATTTCCAAACCACAGATACCAGTAATATTATTATCAAATTTCAGAATATTTATCTCTTTTTCTTAAATCAAGACAAAATTTAGTGCCATTTCGTACAAGTATAGGACACATTTCCAACGCCACCTCCATATCTTTATTCCTGATACCAACAGAGACCTCAATATCAAATTTAAGGAATCCAGCCCTATCCCCTCACCCAGTATGAAATTAAGTACCATTTAGTACTTTTCGTATAAATATACGACGCATTTCCAAAGCATTGTTAAATCGCAAAAACAGATACCTTCAGAAATCAGAATATCAAATTTCACAATTTTATCTCAATCCCTTTACCCAATACCAAACATAGTACTTTTGGTGCAATAATAGTAGATATTTCCCGAAACCACCTCCATATGTCCAGTCTACACATGGACATGGGCTCTAATAACTAATTGGATTTCACCCAATACCAAATTGTACCAAACTAAGTACGAATTTCCAGAGCTTCCTACCTACCTCAATCCTAGACTCCAGCAATAAATTTAATTTCAAATTTCAGGATTCCAGCCCCATCGGTTCACCACCACCAAATTTAGTAGATACATGCACGAATTTCCAAAACTTCCTAAATACCCCAATTCTTCACTCCAACTGTATTCTTAATTGCAAAATTCAAGATTGCGCCCCTAACGGCTGGCCCAAATACAAATGTACCAAATTTAGTACTTTTCGTGCACATAAGTACAAATTTCAAAAATTACCTCCATATCTCAATCTAGTAATGTTTATTTTAAATTTCAGGATTACAAATCCATCTGTTCTTCCAAATTCGAATTTTTTCAAATTTAGTACTTTTCGTGTACATGAGTACACACCCCAAAAACTACCTTCTTACATCGACCATACTCCTCCCCCAATTCCAAATACCAAGTTTTTTGCTCTAACCGTTCAAATGATAAGAAATTGAACCAAATACAGTACATTCTTGTACTTTTGGCAGATATAGCTCTACTTATTCGTCAAATACACTGGATACCATATTTAGTACCTTTTTCCAAAATTTCAAGATTCTAGCTTCATGAATCGTTAAGTCAGTCAGTCAGTCAGGTAAAAGTTTTGAAAAACCAAAACGTTTATAAAATCCGAAAAAAGCATCAGGTTCTCCCTATATTTCATGCATCCCATTATTTCTACTAACACAAAATCTGTTGTGAAGATGGGATAAATCGGTCTACTCCTTCTGGTACTTCCTCCACAAAGGGTTTAAAAGGCGAAATAAGCTTTAAACTCTCTTTAATTTTCACGCATCCAGACATATTTCTTATCACAAAATCTGATGTGAAGATGATAGATATCTGCCAAACCCTTCTGGTACTTCACCTACAAAGGGTAACAATTCCAATATTTATATGTTTCATAACTTGCGAAACAAGTCGGCGATTCTATACAACTTCCTTTATCTAAATGTTTCCCTTGACCAGAAATCTGATATGAATATGTAATTTATTGCATTTTATTATTTCGTATAAAATTGGATATATATGTTCGATTTCCTTTAATTTTTTTATCTGTATTAGATGAAGTGAAATTTTACGGTCCACTATATCTGGTACCTCACGCATATTTCCATATTTTCCAAAAATATGGGAAGTAGACGGTATAGTTCAAATATGGCACATTGTAATATTTATTTATCAGTCTTAGGTCAGATACGAATTGGTCAATAATATGTATCTGCTTCGAAACCTTCCCATAAAGGGTTAGAATAATCATAACTCAAGGCTGGGGGTATACATCTGTCGGCAAAACCGACTGATACTTTTTAACTTGTTTTTTTTATTTCTAATATTTGAAAAATAATCTTAACTTCCATCTCCACACCACGTTAATACACTGCCAACAAAACAAAAAAAAAAACAATTTTCCAATTCTCGTGGACAAATGGCAAATGAACGTGCAGTATATTTTACAAGCAAATCCTTTTCATGAAAACAACAAAGGGAAGAGTGACCAACTATTTTGATTTATTCGTTGTAGTTGCTTAACTTATCGCCAAACTGAAAAAAACAGACTAAATCTAAAATATTGGAGGTGGAATAAAAAGTCTTGTTCAAATAATCCTTTTTCTCCCTTCTCTCACTTAGAACTGTTGTTGTTATTTTTTAGAGACAACAAGACTTAAATGTTGAAAGCATTAGCTTTGACATTTTGTTACATTTGATTTATGATAAGGAGAAATATTCGAGATTATTTATAACAGGAACCACGATAGAGGGAGAGAGAGAGAGAGGTAGAGAGAGGGAGAGAGACTAAGTGGAGAATGGGGTATCTACAGTGTCCTATAAAAGCAAACAAAATAGAAAATATTTACAAAAAGTAAAAGGTTTTAAAAATAGTTTAAGGACCAATGCTATTCAGGGTGAGATTAAAAAAAAAACTGCAACAAAGTCAAACGCCACAATTTTTACATTTTTTTTAATTTTATTGAATGAAAGCAAAAAATGTCGAAAATAGCATCAAATTTTAGAATAAGTTTGGATCGGAGCAACATTCGGGCAGCGTGTGACGGTTTCATTGGCCGTTTGAAGACCATAATTCGTGCCAAAGGTGACCAATTCGAACCTTTGGCACGAATTGTGGTCTTCAAACGGCCAATGAAACCGTCACACGCTGCCCGAATGCTGCTCTGCGATATTTTGGCCCATTCCCGGCAAAGCGATTGCTTGAAGTGATCGACACTTTGGTATTTTCTAGTGCAAGCCTTGCTTTCCAAAATACTCCAGACACAATAACCCAACGGATTGGTATCCGGAGATTTTGGTGGCCATTGTGCGTTGGAAATGAAGCGAAGAAACTAATTTCGTAAACATTCTTGGGTGCCGCGCGCTGAGTGCGATGTTGCTGAGTCCTGTTGGAATGTACAAGGTCTGCGGCCAAAATGTTTGGGTAAGGCTTTAATACACCCTCCAGAATATTTTCGCGATAATATTCGGTATTTATTCTGATGTCACGGTCGATTAATACAAGCGGAGAGCGACCATCGGCTTTTATGCCAACCTTGCTTTCCAAAATACTCCAGACACAATAGTCCAACGGATTGGTATTCGGAGATTTTGGTGGCTGGAAATGAAGCGAGGAACCTCATTTTGTAACCATTCTTGGGTGGCGCGTGCTGAGTGCGATGGTGCTGAGTCCTTTTGGAATATCCTAGGTCTGCGGCCAACATGTCTGGGTACCCAAGGCTTTAATACACCCTCCAGAATATTTTCGCCATAATATTCAGTATTTTTATTTTGATGCCACGGTTGATTAATACGAGCGGAGAGCGACCATCGGCTTTTATGGCGGCCCACACCATCACCATGGCCGTTGCTTGAGTTCTGGAGGCCAACCGAAGGTGCATATTTTGTGCTGACCTCTTTGACAAGTAAAGACGATCATTTTGTTTGTTTACAAACTGCTGGACAACGAATGTTTTCTCATCGGAGACGGAGAAAACCATATTCGGCAGTTCACCACTTTCGGCCAAGCGAAGCAACTCTTGAGCTCTTTTGAGTCTATTTTCTTTCTGTTGCGATGTATATTCTTGAACTTTTTGGAATTTCAATGACTTTACCCCGAGCTTGTAAACATTATAGTGAACTGTCACTGGAATAATTTTAACAGCTGCCGGACGAGAGGTTTAGAAGTGACAGCAGTCAAAGGTTGGTTGCGGCTTTTTCATCTCACCCTGTATATATATAATATATTTTATATGCTCCTCCTAAGAGGTGAATAAATTCTGTAGAAAGCTTTACTTATTTTCATTCTTTTTCAGTTTTTATTTAAAAAAAAAAGTATAACTGTTGCCGATTATTGTTTGCTACATTTCCGATGAATGAAAATGTTATCTTGACATTTGAAAATTCCAGGTATTTCACACCCAAAATTGAGAATTTAGTCATAACATATTGACACTTTTCCACTGAATAAAAGCAAATATCAAAATCTTTTCTATGCAAATATTTCAATTCTCCTTCATTTTTATTTTTTGAGATTAGTTTATTTTCTTCCTAAAATTCTTCCATTATTTTCCGAACTTTCATCCTTTTCTTCGCACACAAATCATATTTCATTGTGAACACACTTCGAAAGCTATAATCAACCTTGACCTTTTTTTTTTTTTTTTTTTTTGTTTATCAAAGAATAAAGATATTTCTCATCTTGATTATGCCATTAAATTTCCTCGAGTTCACTTTAAATTCTCATAGAATTGCTGAGCTCCTACCTCCCCACTACCTTGGGAATTTCTTTTAAATAAATGTTTGCAATAATTCTCCGGAAAATGCTGTTATTAAAATTTAACAAATGTTTCAAAGAAATTGCTTGCTGGCCATTGCAAACGGAGATTCTAATGTTGGAAGCTAATAAATTTAGTTAACAATTCTGTGCAGTCCAGGTCAGAGATACAAAGAGAAGCCACTACTCCTTCTACCTTCGGAAATTGATATTAGAACTAAATTGACCCACATTGCAAAATATTCTCAGTTTGATAAATGTTATTGGACTTATTGAAAGCTTTGCTCAGAACAACAGATATGTTGTTGTTGTTGTTGTCATTACTTTATGTTGTTGTTTGCTCATAGTTTTGCTCACATTCCAATACTCTGACCTAACCTTAAACATTAATAGTCTTAAGATAAATTGGCTTATTGTCTTTATATTACCATGGTAGTATTGATCAAGAGTTCATTTTCGGGAAGGGAGGTAGGGAGGGAGGTGTTTGCTAGGCTGGGTGTATTAACATAACTTGAATTCCATACCATTTTAAGTAACTTCAGAATTTTGTGGTTCACACAAATCGAAAAGTACTACGTCATGTGATTTTGTAAAGTAAAATTTAGGAATTTCAGTCATTGCTTTATCCGAGTCTATTCTGTGCCCAGAGTTGCCAGATGGATTTTAGTGGGTAAAAGTTAAAGACAAAAAGTTTCAGAATTGAACAAATAATAGACTGATATTGCCCATCTCCGTGCTCGATCTAGGTTTGGTAAAAATATAACAAGGTATCAAGTGGATCTATCGGGCTACACTCTTCAAGGGGTTGTGTGCTAAATCAACTACAAACATCTAAATAGGATTTTCTCCAAAGTGGCGTAGGGTCCAAAGCAGGACTTCTAACTATAGTAAAAACCCCCTTAAAAGCCCTCCAAAATATAGAAGATCCCTTGGGAGGCCTTTAATTTACAGAAGATTTCTTGAAAGGCCTTCCATTTGGAAAAGAAAACTTGAGACGCGTTCTTAAGTTAGAAAAAATCTTATCAGGCTCTGTATTTTGAGAATATCTCCTAAACGGCTGTCTTTTTATAGAAAATGCCTGGGAGCCCTTTTAATGGAAAACCTCTAAGAATCACCCTCCCTTTATAGCAGTCCCTTCCTTTTATAAAACAAAAAATCGAAATACCTTCCATTAAGAAAAAGGGGTATTTCCTTAGTAAATATATGAGATGTCTCCCAATTATAGAAAACAAAGTTAAAGTTTTTCTAAACATAGAACCCTTGAGAGGCATTCAACGTAAAGAAGATCTCTTGAGAGGCCTTCGATTTAGAAAAGAAGATTTCACACCAGACAGAACATCCCTTAGATGCCGTCCCCTTTAAGAGGACATCTTGAAACACTTATCTTTTAAGTAGACCCCTAGATAGGAATTCTATGAAGGGCCTCTCGTTTTAATACAAGTCCTCCATAGCTGAGAGAGTTATTCTATTTATAGAAGACATATTTCTATTGGAGCCACAGCCTTAGTCCCTGCTTTATACGTAGTCAAGATTAAAAAAAAAACTGCAACAAAGTCAAACGCCATAATTTTTAATTTTTGTTCAATTTTATTGAATGAAAGCAAAAAATGTCGGAAATAGCATCAAATTTTAGAATAAGTTTATATTTGTTCAAATTGGTCAACTTTGGCACGAATTATGGTCTTCAAACGGCCAATGAAACCGTCACACGATGCCCGAATGTTTCTCTGGGGTGTTTTGGCCCATTCCCGGCGATGCGCTTGCTTGAGGTATTTTTTTAGTGCCAACTTTGTTTTCCAAAATATTTCAGACACAATTATCTATCGGATTGGTATACGGAACTTTGGTGGCCATTGTGCGCTGGAAATGAAGTCAGGAACCTCATTTTGTAACCATTCTTGGGTGCGCGTGCTGAGTGCGATGGTGCTGAGTCCTATAGGAGTGTCCAAGGTCTGCGACCAAAATGTTTGCGTTCCCAAGGACCTCCTCCATAATATTTTCGCGACAATATTCGGCATTTATTCTGATGCCACGGTCGATTAATACGAGCGGAGAGCGACCATCGGCTGTTATGGCGGCCCACACCATCACCATGGGTGGCGCTTGAGTTCTGGTGGCCAACCGAAGGTGTACATTTTTGGCTGACCTCTTTGGCAAGTGAACACGATAATTTTGTTTGTTTACAAACTGCTGGACAACGAATGTTTTCTCATCGGAGACGGAGAAAACCAAATTCGGCAGTTCATCACTTTCGGCCAAGCGAAGCAACTCTTTAGCTCTTTTGAGTCTATTTTCTTTCTGTTGCGCTGAACGTTCTTGGACTTTTTGGAATTTCAATGGCTTTACCCCGAACTCATTTTTCAATATTTGCCCAATGGAATATTGCGATATGTTCAGCTCACGAACCAGTGCGGGTTTCGATCAAGTCGCTCCTTTACTTTTCGAAACATTTCTGCTGATGTTGCTGTTTTCTTTCGTCCAATTCCTTGACGTCGGGCTACGCTACGAGTATCACGGTAACGAGCGATGTTACGAGACACAAAAGAGTTATTCACATTTAAATGTTGGAGTGCTCTGACGATAGCCACTTGTGGTTTTCCAGCCAAATATAAAGAAGGCACACTATCACGCTTGAATTCCGAACACGAATAATTTTTTTTTTTTGGAAAATTTTCACCAAAATGCTTTTGTACGCTTGTAAACAATATAATGAGCTGTCACTGCTAGAAATATTGGCATGTGCCAAGTGTGAATAGAATCGTATGTTAATTTCGTGTTTTATGAGCTTCACTCAAAATTCTGACCCTTTGAGGGGGAGCTTTCGGTGCAGTAAAATATTTCTTGAAAAAAATTCTACCTTTTGTGAATGACGTACCAGAAGGAGGTGACTAATATTGCCCATCTTCGAACTCGATCTAAGTTTGCTGATAATATTACGATGTACCAAATTTGGATCAAATCGGATACTCCCTTCGAGAGTTATCGTGTGCACCATCCAGCTAGACATACGGATGTTCTAACATTGCTAGATCGACTCCAAATGCCCTGAAACGGATTTGGTCGCAAGCGACCTGAGATCTAAAACCGTTATTTTAATGAGGCACCTTTTGGTCGTACCAAATGTTATATACCCTCTCTAGCCATATGGCTGAGGGTATAAAAATCAGGTCTTCCATTAAATATATATTTCGATTGTGGACAACACTTCTCAAACTTTAAAAAAAGCTTCTTAGAACGCAAAATAATAAACTGCTTCAATATTTAATTACTATTATATATTCTGATATAGAATAAAAACCCAAATTCTATCTTTGGACATGTGCCAATCTCACCTCGTGCAATTAATCACCGCAGTGGGTGAATGGCCACTTAACAGTTCAATTAGTTGGAGTATGCATTTTTTTGGCTACTACGAAAAAGTTCAAGTGGCTGTGCATGCTTGATACGCAAACAATCATGTTTTCGAAATTCTTGTTGTTGTTGTTGTGTTCTCCGGCAATTTGCCGCACAACATTGTGTTTCTTGTGTTGGGCCATTCATCAATGTTGGCCAGCGAATGTGTGGTTGCCACTTTATGCCGTAACCACAAACTCAAACCAAAGACACTAAAACCCCACCTCTCCACCGGATAACAACAAAACAAATAAAAGCCTACAACCATGGCTGCTAGTCAGCCAATGGACAATGGCTTTTTGGGTGTTGTTGTTGGTGGTTGTGCATTGCATTTCACTGCGCCAGACCAACCGATTGGCCGAGCGACAGTATCGAGTTAAGTCAATGACTGTGCCAATATGAAAATGCGGTCATCACTCAAACCAATCACCACCAGCAGCAACAACCCATGCCTGGTTAGCAATGCGTAAAAACGATGGATGTCAAAACTAAATTGAAACTTGCAACAATTGCCAGGTCTACTCGATTCGTTGTCAGTTGGTTTGTTTGTTTATTTTGTTTTGGTTTGTTTTGTTTGTTACTTTCAATGGAAACAATGTTCTCAGCAATCAAATCAACAAAGCCACCACAACAATTCAAACAGTTTGGCTTTGTAAAGTCTGTTACTGCGTCGAAACAAAACAAAAACCAAAAAAAAAAAGTGAAGGTATTTGGGTATTATATTTTCAGTTCATTTTCCAAGCAACCATCCACTCCACTTCTTTCTCCATATTCTGCTCTTCTTTGTATCTCCTTCAAGATGCATTGAAAAACTTTCAAAATTGATTTTGTTTCGCTTTATAACAGCTACCCTCTGGGAGCCTCTAAACAGATCGACTGCAAAAGTACAATAAACGGTAATTGCTGAAAAGTAGATACGATTTTATATTCTTTGTCTTTTTTTCGTTGTTGTTGGCGTTGTTGTCAGCCACTCAAGTGGCTGACACTGGCTCTGGCCGTCTTTAGATCTAAGTTTTCTTAAACTTTTGTTTGGAGGGCATAATGTTATTGCCTTTTCTTCTAATGTTACAATAACTTTTTGCTGTAGTTGTTGTTGCTGTTGTTCTTGATCTATTATGGTGTCTAGTTCAAGACATATTGACTTAAATAAAACTTAATAATAAACACTGTTAAGAGATTATTTCGAAAGTATTTATGAAAAGTTATGTGTGTGTGTACTTTTATTGAAAACGGAAAAAGCGAACAAGAAAAAAGTTGAGGTAGGACGGTGTTTGAATAATAAATGTCTGTTTTTATGAATTATTTGGAAAAATCGAACTTAGATAAACATTAGTTATGTAGAGAAGGGCTCCCAGAATTTCGTCTGTGTAGAAGAAATTCGAGGAGAACGTCTCACAAACATATGGCCTGTCAAAAGGTATTCAGTTATTTACTGGCCTCTTTTTTTTTGAGAAGAAGAAGGAGAAATTATGTATCAACGAAGGTCATTTTAAGAGGACTTCTACATAGCTAACGAAGAGACATTCCACATACCGAAGGTCTGTGTAGAAGACTTTTTCATATTCTACAAGTAAATGCATGTCAAGGCGTCCCTCATTATACCCTCAGCCATATGGCTGGAGAGGTTATATATCATTTGATACGGCCAAAACGTGACTTATCGAAATAATGGTTTTAGACCCTAGGTCTCTTTGGAGCAAATCCGTTTCAAGACATTTGGAGCCGATATAGCGATGTCAGTCCATCCGTGCAATAACTCTCGAAGGGAGTATCCGATTTGGTCCAAACTTGGTACATCGTAATGGGTTCGGTATTACTGTGCCATAAATGCCACAATTTTGCTTTTACAATATTTCCGAGTGTTGTTCAAGGTTACAACTTGCAAAAAATCTTTCAAATCATGTATGAGCAAAGTATTACCATAAGCACTAGTTGTAAAAAATAGTTAGATTGCGGAGAGCTCTCAAACCATCTTTTATAACCTGGGATGCTTTCAAGAGTTTTTTATAAATATAATGTCATCAAGATGTATTCTTCAAATTACAGGCCTCGCTAGATGTTTTTTTTTTTCGAAAAATATGGAATAGATAATCTAGATATACCTACTAATAGGTTTTATAAAAAGAGAAGTCCGCTCAGGAAGTTTTTATAAATAGATAGCCTCTTAAGATATCTTCTACAAAAAAAAACCTTTCAAAGGTTACTTCTCAAGAGTTCCTCTAAACATAGAAGTTCTATCAAGAGGGCTTCACTATCTAGAAGGTCCGTCTCAAAAGAGTTCATAAAAAATGGAAGGTCTTTTTTGGAGTCTTCTCAAACCCCTCTGGACGTGTGAATAAAAAAGGCCTCTCAATTTATGTCCCCTTGATGATGTTGAAAGGAATTATCGGGGACTGCACAAGCTTTGTGTGAGATAAAGACTTTTTAAGCAAAAATAAGTAAAATCACCTACGTTCGGCCGGGACGAACTTTTTTGGAAGGATCTTAAAATTAAAAAAAAAAACGTCGAAAAATATCGTTTAAATTAAAATCGTTATGTGGGGTCTACGGCCTGCCTAAGCAACTTTTTGTCATAGGTTGTAGTGCCAATTAGAACTTTCAAACACGAATTTTAAAAAAAATTCCGTTGAATAATGTCGCTAATATTATCAAAATTTCGAAAAAAAAAAGGAAGGGAACCGCTATATGTGTGGCATACGAAGACGTGGACCTGCATAGACAATTTTCTGTCTTAGGCTGTAGCATCCATTTCGAACTTTAAATACCAAATTTGAAACATTTCCGGTCTAAAATATATCTAATACCATGAAAATACAAAATATTGGAGGTACCATTATATAGAAGCTATACGAAAACGTGGACCTGTATAAGTATTTTAGACAATTCTGGCCTAAAATGTCGCTAAAATTATCAAAATACCGACTATTGAGAGGTATTGTTATATGGGAGCTATACGTGGATCGACATGACCCATTTACGAACCTAACCTGCCTGCTGCCAAAATACACATGTGTGCAAAATGTTAGCCTCCATCTCAATTTGTTTGTTTTCAATTTGTTTCCCGAAGAGGATATTCGGATCGGCGAGCTTAAATGTAAATGTTTGGAAATAACCCATTACTTTTTAACATACTGGTAATGCAAGAGATACGTAGTTTTCATTATTTTGTACCAAAAAACATTAGAGGGTATGAACTTGTAATTATTTCTTTTACTAAATTTGCTTCCGCAGGGTTCGAAAATTTGTGTGACTTTTACCTTAAATCATCAATGCAACGGAACGATATGACCCATTGACATAACTAAGATTTAATTAATTCCATGCCTTCAAAAAAGCAATACTAAACCAAGCGTAATAACCTTGTAACCATTTTTCATGTCAACAAAACTTCCTAATGATCTTGGAAAAAATAAATTCCAACAACATTTAATAATAAAAACATTTTCCTATGAAAAAATGAATAATTCACTTCCCTGGTTAATAAACTACCTTAAATTGCTTCATTGCAACTTTATTGTGTCATCTTCATTATCCTCAACAGCCATCATCCAACAACAACAACGCCATCAGCTGCTGGATGACCTTTGAGCTGTTGTTTAGATAAACCTTCCATCTTTCACTTCCTCAATGAAATTTGAGATAACTACTCAAGAATAGCAAACATTGTCGACAGCGAATGGATTATGAAGCTGGAGAACAGACAACAACAACAGCAACAACAAAAACAATAATTTTTTAGAACTTCCTCAAAACTGAAGAAAATATAAAATACAACAACAAAAAAAATTTCAATGTGGAAAAATAGTTTAATGTGCTTTGTTGTTGTTGTGGCACGACGACGACCAAGACAACGACAATAACAAAGTTCCGTTTTTTATGGATAACGTTTTTTTAGTAAAAATTTTTTGTTGCTGCTGCTGTTGTATGTTTGGAGAAAAATCACCATGGAGACTGGGGCCAGTAGAAAAAAAAAAAAACAGCAACAAGAACGACAACTGCGGAACTAACAGATCTACCAGCCTGATAAGTGTCTATCAGATTACATTACAAACAACGGCAACAATGCTGTTGCTTGTGCCCCGGCTCTCGGACTACGACGACGACATCTGATATAACCCACACCATACATAGAGGGCTGGCATGTTTCTCCTAGCCATTGCTACTGGACTATACCACATTGTGTTCCATCGTTTCGCCCAAGAATTGGCAACAAAATGTAGCAGCCCTCAAGTCGGACAGACAGACAGACACACACAGTCATTCAAGTGATTTAATACGGTACTTAGTAAACTGCATCACAAGACCATGACGTACTTGTCTCGTATCTCTGGAGGTATTGTTGTGGCATCTTTCATTGTACACCTCGAAATGGTTCCATATTGCGGTCGTTTGGGGTTTTTTTTCTTTTGTTTGTGTAAGTGTTTTTCAGTTATTGTCATGTAAAGCATGTGTATATGTACGTATGTATGTATGTTTGTATTTGCCATTAAACATTTATGTATTATTTACGTGATATTTTTGGGCTCTAGAAGCTAACGTTTTGCTAAACATTCCAATGTTTTATGGCATGTCAAGTGGCACAGTGTTTGGAAATTATGACAAAAGGGTTAAGGAAAAAACATTTCGAAATGAAAACACATAAAGATCTGGAAAACAAATTCAAGGTGACGAAAATCGGTTTCTGAATAAGGATAGCATTTAAAATCCCATTACTCAATCTACAGTAATTTCTGTTGCAAAAATTTCAAAGCCTTTGATAAAAAATATGGCTTCTGGAAAGATCTTTCAGACATAAAATGTCTGACGGTATTCAATATAGAAAAGGCATCTGAAGAGAAGTCCCTCGGAGATGGAAAGTCTGGGGAGATGTATTTTGTATTTTTATACCTTGGAGGGTATATTAACTTTGTCATTTCGTTTGTAACTCCTCGAAAAAACTGCGACCAAATTCAGACTGCTGTTAATTGTAAGCCACTCGTCCGACAGCTGTTATTCCACTGACAGTTCATTATAAGTTATTCGTGTTCGGAATTCAAGCGTGATAGTGAGATTTCTTTATATTTGGCTGGAAAACCACAAGTGGCTATCGTTAGAGCACTCCAGCATTTAAATGTGAATAAATCTTTTGTGTCTCGTACCATCGCTCGTTACCGTGATACTGGTAGTGTAGCCCAACCGACGTCAAGGAAATGGACGGAAGAAAACAGCAGCAACATCAGCAGAAATTATTCGAAATCTAAAAAAGCGACTTGATCGAAACCCCCCTCGCAGTGTCCGAAAAAAGGCTCGTGAGCTGAACATATCGCAATATTCCATTCGGCAAATATTGAAAAATGAGCTCGGGGTAAAGCAATTGAAATTCCAAAAAGTGCAAGAACGTACACCGCAACAGAAAGAAAATAGACTCAAAAAAGCTAAAAATTGCTTCGCTTGGCCGAAAGTGGCGAACTGACAAATTTGGTTTTCTTCGTCTCCGATGGGAAAACATTCGTTGCCCAGCAGTTTGTAAACAAACAAAATGATCGTGTTTACTTGCCAGAGAGGTCAGCTGAAAATGTGCACCTTCGGTTGGCCACCAGAACTCAAGCGCCGGCCATGGTTATGATGTGGGCCGCCATAACAGCCGATGCTCGCACTCCGCTCGTATAAATCGACCATGGATCGGAATAAATATTTATAAATATTATCACAAAAATATTCTGGAGGGTGTTTTAAAGCCTTGGGCGCGCAAACATTTTGGAAGCAGACCTTGGACATTCCAACAGGACTCAGCAAAATCGCACTCAGCACGCTCCACCCAAGAATGGTTACAAAATGAGGTTCCGCGCTTCATTTCCAGCGCACAATGGCCACCAAAATCTCCGGATACCAATCCGTTGGACTATTGCGTCTGGAGTATTTTGGAAAGCAAGGTTGGCACTAAAAAATACCAAAGTGTCGATCACTTCAAGCAAGCGCTGCACCGGGAATGGGCCAAAATACCGCAGTGCAACATTCGGGCAACGTGTGACGGTTTCATTGGCCGTCTGAAGGTCATAATTCGTGCCAAAGGTGACCAATCCAAACAAATCTAAACTTATTCTAAAATTTGATGTTATTTCCGACATTTTTTGGCTTCATTCAATAAAATTAAAAAAAAAAATGTAAAAATTGTGGCTTTTGACTTTGTTGCATTTTTTTATCTTCTCCTGTATACTTTTTAGGGTCTATCATCAGTTAATATACCCTCCATAGAATAGGGGAAGGTATTAAAACTAGCTCTAATTCTAGTTAATATTTAGTATTAAATCGTACTAAATATTAAACAGAATTAAATACCCGAGACTAGATTTTTGACCCGAAAGTCCGGGTTCAAGACACGGGCTAGACCCGGATCCACTTGTCCGATATAGATATTAGCACAAATTGTAGTATTTTGGAAAGGTGAGAGTGTCAGTGTCAATGTGGCATCAATTTTGTGAACCTCCATAATGGGTCTTTTTCTCGGCTTTTTGGAGGTTTATAAAAAATCCGGATCCCAAAAATAGATAATTTGACTAATTTTCAAACCGCTTTAAGTAATCCCATCATATGACCACTTGTGGATCCGCGTCTTGACCAGAATTTCGGGTCAAAAAACAAGGGTCCCGGGTCTGTTCCCAAAAAAAAAAAAAAAAAAATAGTTTGCTGGAATCAGGGTAAAATACCTACCTCTGGAAAAATTTCACTTCAGCACACTGCATTCCAAAAACTTCCGTTGGTACTTCTTTTTCTAAAACTGCTTTGTTACGTCATTTTGTTTCATATTGGCAAATACACATACACAATTCCCGTTCTTCAATACTAATGATGAGATTTGTAGTATATTTTAGTAGTTTTTTTTTTTCTTTTTAGCATGTTGATCTAAAACCGCAGTTTTTTCTGAAACTTTTTCATCAAATGTTACATCAAACCAAATTAGAGATTTATATATCTGCTCTTTCAGCTCATATTAATATTTAACATGTTTTAGTACCCTTTTTTAGTACTTTTAGTGCGATCTTCCGCGAATATTTTTATAAGAGGCAAGTCTTCATATTAGAATTCCGAATCTACCAAATGTAGGAGACTGATATTGCGATTTGAAAATTTGAATTAAATTGATTATGTTTATTAGAGATATCTTGGGCAACAGGCGGATATTAATAGGACGACGTCAATTTGAATTACATTGATTGAAAATTTGAATTCAATTGATTATGTTTTTAGTGATATCTTGGGCAACAGGCGAATATGGATAGGACGACGTCAAATATTTTCCATATATTTTTTTTAATTTTTGGAAAGTCGACCTGTAAAGCTTGCAAGAAACATTTTTTATCAGATAATTTTAAAGACCAAGAAGCTCTTCAAATCACATTGTTTAAATAAAGTTTGGGATCAAAACCTTTTTTCAACACAAAATGATTTGTGTATATTAATTTAGACTGGTGTAATATAAATGATATTTTTGTTTAGACATATTAAGATCACTTCGCCAAAGATCTCAATTAGATTGAAATGACAAATAACCACTACCATACAATACAATACAATACTCTCCCACCGCCATGTCTTACTTGGCAAATCTTCAATTCAATTGAATTTGGCTGGCTCACTTCATTCGTAACCACAATCCGATGCTGCTGCATTAACACAATCCGCCACGCCCGGCCCTATTCTCAGCTTTGTGGTGCGGTGTTTGGCAAAGAAATAAACGCTAAAACAAATCTTCGAATTCGAAGCGGTTGAACGCAAAAATAAATGACAAGTTGTAACCGCATCTGGGATTTACACTATCCGTCGCATCAAATTAAGATAAAAATGGCAACAAATGTTATGGCATAACAACAAACTACAACAAAACAAAACGAAATGATTAATGATTTGTGTGTAATACTTAGAATAATGCGGGTTAGTCGGGTGATGGCAACTTGATACAAACATCGTTGTAAAGTTTCTTTTATAGTTTTGTTTTATCGCTTCATGAGTTGGGTACACGGAGCGAATGAGTTTTTTTTTTTTTTTTTTGTTATGCCCTCCACCATAGTATGGAGGGTATATTAATTTTGTCATTCCGTTTGTAACACTTCGAAATATACATTTTAGACCCTACAAAGTAAATATATCCTTGATCAGCATAAAATTCTATGTCGATTTAAAAATGTTCGTTCATCTGTCCGTCTGCGGAAATCACTCTAGCTTCCGAACGAAATGAAGTAAGTTGATAAAAATTTACTCATATGTGTATTATACATGCAAGACATGGGTTTGAAAATGGACCATGTAGATCCACATCTTTGTATAGCCCCCATATAAAGGTACCTCCCGATATGCGGTACTTTGAAGGTTTTTGTGACATTATTCACCGAAATTGTTTCAAATTTGGTATTTGAAGTTCGCAATGGATACTACAGCCTAAGACAGAAAATTGTCTGTTCAGGTCCAAGTCTTCGTATAGTCCCCATATAACGATACCCCCCGATATTCGGTACTTTGATGATTTTAGCGACATTATTTACCGGAACTATTTCAAATTTAGTATTTGAAGTTCGCAAGGGATACTACAGCATAATAATGAAAATTGTCTGTGCAGGTTCACGTCTTCGTATAGCCCCCATATAACGGTACCTCCCGATATTCGATATTTTTATGATTTTAGCGACATTATTTACCGGAATTGTTTCAAAATTGGTATTTGAAGTTTCTAATGGCTACTACACCCTGAAACACAAAATGGGCCAAGTAGGTCCACATCTTCGTATAGCCCCCATATAACGGTACCTCCCGATAAGCAGTGTTTTGATGATTTTAGCGACATTATTTACCGAAATAGTTTCAAATTTGGTATTCGAAGTTCGTAATGAATACTACAGCCTATGACGGAAAATTGTTTGTGCAGGTCCACGTCTTCGTATAGTCCCCATAAAACGGTACCCATTGATATTCGAAATTTTGATGGTTTCAGCAACATTATTCACCGGAATCGCTTTAAATTTCGTACTGGAAGATCCTAATGGATACTACAACCTATGGCAAAAAATGTTGTATGCATGTCCAGATCTTCGTATAGCCCCCATATAACGGTCCCTCCCGATATTCGGTATTTTGATGATTTTAGCGACATTATTCACCGGAATTGTTTTAAATTTGGCATTTGAAGTTCGTAATGGATACATCAGTCTATGACAGAAAATTGTCTGTGCAGGTCCACGTCTTCGTACAGCCCCCATATAATGATACCTCCCGATATTCGGTCTTTTTATTAATTTAAGCCTCATTACTTGCCATAGTAGTTTCAAATTACGTATTTAGAGTTCGTAATGGGAACTACAGTATGTGGCAGAAAATTGTCTATGCAGGTCCAGGTCTTCGTATAGGCCCCATATATCAGTACCTCCCTATATTCGGTATTTTGACAATTTTAGGTACAATACTCACCGAAATTGTTTGAGATGAAGTTCGTAATGAATGCTACAGCCTTCATATGACTACTACGAAATAACAGTACCTCCTTATATACGGTATTTTGATGATATTAGCTGCATTATTCACCGTTTATTTCAAGTTTCGAAGTTGAATATGGTAATGGCTTATGACAGCTATCTTCGGTAATTTTTAAGATTTTAACAGAATTTTTAACGGATTTTATTTTTTGAAACTTTCCAAATTCGTTCCAAATGGTGGAGGGAATTCAAAGTTTCTGCTTTTTAACTTGTTAAATAATTGTACAACTAAATTTTTCCCAGTGTACCCCCGCTCTGGGTTAATCAAGTTACTTTGTTTGCCAACCACATTTAAAAGGTTAAGTGTTAGGCCGTTGTTTAACTAGTTAACCCAAGACACCTCTAAACGCTACTCAACAGCTCTCCAGCCATGTATCTGTTACTTATCACCCATCCACTGCAAACGCTGGTGATTGATCTCCCTCACCTCCCATCTCGCCCCAGGTCACTTGGAAGTTTATTAACAAAAGCATTGTCGTAATGAGAAATTAGATTGTCTTCATCTTCTCCGTTGATTTGCATCGACATCTGCCCTCAGACGGCGTCAGGCAAAATTTAAATAATTTACTTCCATTGTTCGAAGGATGAAAGGTGTGTAACCTTATTTACTCAAGAAATTGCTGAGAATTCATTTCAATTAAAACTTTTGACTGCCACCACCATTTCTTGTGCGCGTGTGAGGAATGAGGAGGTAATTAATTATGGCCGACATTAGACGTGTGTAATTATCGAAGGGGGAAATAAAAAAATAGAAATTAAAAAAAGTAAATAAATAAAAATTAAAAATTTTGTGTAGCCTTTAAATATATTTCTTGGAGAAGTTTTAAAAATCTATGTTGAAATCAGTTCCAGGATTTTGCCAAATTTAACCAATCTATAAAAAGATAACGATACACAAAACTGCCAAAATAACAATTTTTGTTACCCATTCGGTCCATTGTGATCATTCTGCGTGAAAGATAAAAGGAAGGAGGATTAAAGGTGATAGCTTTTGATAGAGAAAAAAGAGATGTGTTTTATCTCTGGTGCCAGAGCTAGGATTGTCTTTATACTCCTTCCTTTTATAGAGCAGGGAAGAGAACGGATCATCCGATTTTGTTAAAACTTTGCAAATCCTAATATTTGTATCAGTGCTTAGTCCTGCGATACCATATAAAATGTGAAAAAAGAGTTTGACTGTCCGATTCCAATATTTCTATCAATCAAAACTTCATAAATCGTACAAAATTTTCAAACTTTGAAGGTTTTACATATTTTACAAATTTTTCATTTTTTCGAAAAAAAAAATAAAAATAAAATCTTTACCTTTAACACCAAGGAGTCAACAAAATCTTTCATTTTGAAGTTACCTAGGAGGATATAAGCAATATCATTGCACAATTGACCCACATACAATTATTCTGTCCAAAACTATTTCAATGTCTCCATATGAAATCAGATTTCCTAATAGCAAATGTCGGGTTTCAGGACCTAGTACTATTTAATACGTTTCGTACAATTATCTCAGTATCTCATAACTCAATTCCAGATACAATCAGAGACTTCAGCATCAAGTTTGAGGATTACAGCCCTCTACATGCACCCAATACCAAATATAGTACCATTTAGTACTTTCCGTACAATATAGGATGCAATTCTAAACCACCTCTATATCTCAATTCCAAATAACAACAGACACCTCAATATCATGGTACCATTTTAGAACTTTTGTACCATTTTGGAAATTTTTAGTAATCTAAAAATTGGAATTTCCAAAAACTCTTTGGGATATCTGTCCTGCACTCCATCAGTGACTCTCATTCCAAATTACAGAAACCAAGACTGACCCTGGTGCAAAATTTCAGGATTCTTGCTTCAGCCGTTTTTTCTGTCGAAAACTAGTTTCTGTATATGATTTAAGATTTTTCCAGGAAAAAATCAAAGTATTCGATATAGGCACCTATTGGGAACCCCCCAAAAAATAATTAATTTCTAGAAAATTTCAAAAGTTTATTCATTTTTGGATTTATCACAAATCGAAGTCTTTAACTATTTGTTATACGTCCCTCAAAAGAAGTCTTTCTAACTATCCAAAAATTGCAATCTTTTTTTTAAATATTAAAATGTAATTAAAACAAGAATATAAAGCAATTCTCATTATCTCCTTTTTACTTGTAAACCCCCTTTTTCCCATCCTTTTACTGAAACAAAAAACTACAAATTTCCGTTAAAAAAGGAAAAAAACAACATCTTATAAATTTTAAATGAATTGCAAATCTAATTCCTTATTCTCTTTTTCCATTGCCTCTTTTTCTTGTATCTTTCAGAACACATTGAAGTAATTCCGTTTGCCGAAAATTCGTTGTATATGAGCTGCTCAGTATTGTTTCGATTACATTTGGCGAAGAAGTGAAAGTAAAATTCGCAGCTGAAAAGTTAACAATAAGAATATCCCAACGTCCCTCCTGAACGTCACCGTCACCCCGTTCACCATCACCACAGCTGATTATCGTTTTGTGGAACCACCAGCGCGAACGCATTTATAATTAGAATTTAACAAGCCGAGTAAAGTGGGGAAAATATACGCTCTTCAGGTAAGCAGAGAAAAGTTTATTTGTTGCCCTCTTTTCTTCTCCCCTTCAATAGTAGAAAGAAAGTCGAATAAAATAATAAGGAGTGTACAACAACAATACAATTTTCCCAAGTCCATGGAGAATATAAACTGAAAGTCGAGGGAAAAATAAAATGTATTTATGTTATAAATTTACATAATTGAGGATATCTCCACTGTCAGCAGGTCCCTATAAAAGTCTATGATTTTGCCATTAATTCGCCAGGTTAACTGGCGTAAGCGAAGAAGCAAAGCTTTCTCCCTTTGCCATACACCCATATAAAATAATAACAATAATTTATATTTAATTACATTGTGTAAGTACATTTTTTCTCTCTTTCTATCGCTCTCTCTCTCTCTCTCTTACTTAGTTTTCTTCACCCTCTTGAAGGGCACACCCGTAGACACACACATATATTAATTGCATGGGGTACATGTATGTGGGGGGCATTTTGGCATTATGTAATGAAATTGCGTAATCAGAAATTCCAGTCTTGTACAAAGTTTACCCCATTCCGTCTTTATGTCTTCTTCATATCGTCCATTTTGGGTGCGGAGGCCATGAGTGTTACGACAATGTGTAACCAGCAGATATAATGGGCTTCTTTGTCGAAGGGTTCGAACTAATTTAGCTTAATTTAAATCGGCTTGAAATAGGGTTACCGGGCACTACTACAAAAAAACTTGGTCCTTGAAGATAGATGCTCAAAAAATCCAAGATTGAAAATCAGTTGCTTCTGGATAAAATGTCTTAAAAAATCGAATGTTATAGCTCAGAGTCATCTAAAAATTAATTAAAATTGTCCGACGGTCCTTGAAAACTGAAGAAAATAATTCCAAAATGGGGGTGAAGAAATAAATAAAATTTCAAAAAAACCTAAAAAACTGGCATGCCCTTCTTAAAAAAAACTTGTACTTTTTGAAAGAATATTTATAAAAAATTATGTTGTTTCCCTAAAAAAAAAAAATATTAAAAAATAATAAAATAAATAAAAATAATAAATTTTGTCTTAAAAAAATATTTCTAAAAATCGATATTTTGCACTGAAAAATATTATTGGATAACAAATATTTAAAATCATCATTTGCTCCTTAAAAAATGTTTCAAAATATCAATATTTCAAAAATATTTTAAAATGACCTGAAAAAATTTATCTAAAATATCATTTGTGGTATTTAAAACCCTATGGCATAAAATCCACTATTGTTTGTTTAAAAAAATATTTTCAAGAGATAAATTTTTGTTCTTGAAATTATATTCCCCAAAACCACATTTTATCCTCAAAATAAATTCTTAAAAAATATTTTTTGATCTGGAGAAATATTCTGGAGAAATAATCATAATAATAATCAAAAATCGACATCTGCACTTTAATTGTTTTTGTTCCCTGAAAAATTATTCCTTAAAAAAACACGCTTGGTCCTTGAAATTATATTTTTAAAAGCCGATGTGTGGTCCTTGAAGAATATTTCAACAAAACACAAATTTAGTTGTTGAAGAATTTCACGTTTTCTTCTTTGAAGAAAAAGGAATTAAAAACTCTACCATTCATCCTTCGTAAATCCTCCTTAATCCTTGAAATAATTTCTAGAAAAGTCCAATTTTGCGTCTTCAAAAATGCTCAGCAATTCAGATTTGATCCTTGAAAATATATTATTAAAAAGCCTCCCTTTGATCATGTTCGTTACTAGAATAGAAGTCCATTCAATAACCAGTTCTGAAGTTCTTTGACAAAATATTGAAACAAAAATCGAAAACTTGAAACAAATGTCTTTCACAATCCGCGTCAGGCAATTATCAGATTCTTCATTAAAAATTCCTTTTTTACAAATCCTCTGCTAATCCTTGATACAAATCTTTAACAAAGCTTCGTCCTTCGGTCCTGGAAATATTTAATGAAATCAGATGCTTGAAAAATTTGTAAAAAGCGACGGTTGATGATTAGCACTCCTTTAAAAAACTTTAAAAAGTCTAATTTTAATGCACATCAGGTCCTTCAAATCCTCTTTAAAAAAAAAACCTCTAAAAACTTTAAATCAGTAGAACATTAGGTCATTGAAAAAAATTCTTAAAAATTCCAATCTTGAAGCTAAGAGAATGATTTAAAAAAGGGCTTAAACGATTCTACGTTTATAGCTGGGTAAAATTTCTCGTTTATAGCTCATAAAGTCCTTGACAAAAATATAATTAAAAACTTCACCTTTGAAGCTCATAAGGTCCTTGATTTTTTAATCCAAGTTTGCAGCTCATCAGTTTCCAAAAAAAAAAATAATTTTGCCCCTCATCACGTCCTACAAACGCTTCTTTAAATAAACCAGATTTGTGGCACTGTGGAGCCACAGGTCCTTCAAAAATGATTCTTAAAATTCACGTTTGTGGCAACTCAGGTCCTTTGGAAAAGTTTTTTTAAAAAAATCCAGATTTTATACCCTCATGTCCTTTGGAAAGGTTTTTTTTTAAAAAATCGAAGTTTGCGGTTCATCAGGTCTTTTGGAAAAATTTCTTTAAAAAACCCACGTTTGTAGCTTCTTAGGTCTTTAAAAAAAGGTTCTTTAAAAAACCCACGTTTGTGGCTCATCAAGTCTTTTGGAAAATTTTCTTTAAAAAATCCACGTTTGTGGTTCATAAGGTTCTCAGGAAAAATTTCTTTCTTTAAATCCACATTTGTGGTTCATCAGGTCCTTTGGAAAATTTTCTCCAAAAAATTCTACATTTGTGATTAATTAGGTCCTTTGGAAAAATTCTCTTTAAAAAATTCATGCTTTGAAAAAAAAAATCTAGATTTGAGGCAACCTATTTCCTCTGGAAATTCTCTTTAAAAAATCCAAGTTTGTGGCTTCCCAGTTCCTCTGACTTTTTCTTTTTAAAATTCTCATTTGTGGCACCACAGGGTCTCTGAAAATTTTATTTAAAATATCCACGTTTCTGGCTCCCCAGTTCCTCTGAAAAATTTCTTAAAAATATCCATGATCGTGGATCCCCACACCCTTTGAAAAAGTTTCTGTAAAAATCCAAACTTGTGGCTCCCTACTTCCTCTAAAAAATATTTTAAAAATCCAAGTTTTTATCTCCCCAGTTCCTCTGAAAAATTTGTTAAAAAAATACAGATTTGTGGTTCCCAAGTTTCCCTGAAAATTTTATTAAAAATCCACGTTTTAGCTCCCCAGTTCATGTGAAATTTTTCTTTAAAAGTCCATTTGTGGCCCACCGAGGTCTTTGGAAAATTTTCTTAAGATTCTTAGATCTCCAAAGTTCCTATTAAAGATGGTTAAAAAATCCCTAGTTTTTGGCTTCCCACCTCTTCTAAAAATCTCTCGCTTCCCAGTTTCTTTAAAAAATTCACATTTGTGGCCCTCCAGGTCCTTTGAAAAACTTTCCTCAAAAAGTCCACGTTTGTGGCTCCTCATGTCCTTTGAAAAAGTTTATTAAGAAATCTACATTTTTAACAAATTAGGTCCCAGAAGAAAAATCTTTGTTATCCCAAAGTTTCTTAGAAAGAGTTTCTTCACAAAATTCACGCTTGTAGCTCCGAAAGCCCTTTGAAAAATGTATAAAAAATTCGCTTAAAAAAAAACGAAAACTCCGTTTGAAGCTCATCAAGTCCTTGGGAGAACAAGTTTCCATCTCCCAACCTTAAAAATATTTTCCAAAATCTGTGATCTTTTCTCTGATTCTCAATCAATTTGGTCACCCTATTAATGAGGAAGTTCTGTGTAAGGTGGCTCACGAAGAAAAAGCTTCAAATCAATTTGTCGAAGGCTTCATTCATATTGAATAAGATGCGGAAGTACACACAGGCATAAATACAAAGGTAGTAAAACTGTAGGGGTAATAAGGACTGGCATCAAGTCATTCATTCACTCTGTGCAAAAGTACTTCAACGTTTAAGTATGTGTTTACACACACATATGTGTGTGGGGTAAATGTTGTTAAAGAGTGGGGGAGAGACAGAGAGAGTCGCACAAACGATTACGTTATGTGTGGATGTGCGTGTGTGTGTTTGGTTGTCTGTGTGTGTCCAAGAGTATTTGTGTTTGCCTCACAAACGAGTAAAAGGATTCGTGTTTAATTGAGTTCATAGGACTTTAACTGTGTGTGTGCCACACACACACAAGTGTTAGTAAGTTAGTGACTGCATTAGGTCTTCAAAGGAAAACATGTTTCATTAGAGCGTATTTACCAATCAACTCGAATGTTGCAGGGCAATGTGACATATATTCTTGAAAACGGTTGGTGTTTTGTTTTAAGGTGTTTTTTGTTTTAAACCATGGCAAGCGTGACAGATATGTATGTCAATTTTAAATAATGTATATATATTGAGTACAGGGTCGGTCAATTCCATTACATACAGCTTGTTCTCTTTCTGGAAAAGATTATTTTTTTTTTTTTTTGAAAATCATTCATTTCGAAATCTTTGCTTGGAAATGAAAATGAACTTTGAAATAATTCCCTAAAGGGGATTATTGCAGCACACCCATACACAGACATTTCGATGGCATGTGAATGCTGTTTACTTTGCAGGACAAAGATGCCAGGCAGCATACCACTCCCCCTCCCGGTTGCAGGTTGCATGTTGCACTTGGACCTACAGCAAGTTTTGCTGCTTGAATTGTTTACCGTTTGGCAATGTCTTTGTTTTCCGATTTTCTTACAAGAAATCTGACAAAATGTGTATAAAATGATAGAAAAAAACTTGGAAAACTATTCAAAAGTTTTCTTCTCTTCCTTTTCCACCTTGCCAGGTATTATGTCCTGCTATGTGTCCTTTTTTTCTCAGAGTATTTAACAAGAAATCCAACATCGAAAGGAAATATGTATTTTAAATCTTTCGAGAATCTTGCCATTCATTGTTGTAGCTGTCACTCGTTTAGACAAAAAGGATTCTTTTTTTTTGGTGTCCAATCCCTTGCTTGTTACAAAAAGATAAAGGATTCTTTCTTTCCATCTCCGATAAATTTTTGGGATTTTGGAAAATTCTTAGAAAGGAAAGAATGAAATAGTTTAAGTAAAGAAATTTTCTAAAATGCAATGGGGTGCTAAGATGCCAGGGTAATGGTTGTTAATTTAATGCTAATGGATTATGGCATTTAAAAAGAGAAAACGTAAAGGAGATTGGAAAAGAATTTCGCAAAATATAATTAAACACGAAATCGCAAGAGGTTAATGACTCAAGGGAATTAAGAGGAGAACAGTACGGGTAGGTAGACTCAACTTAAAAAATCTGCCAAAAAATGCCGAAATATACACGTGGATTTCCCTAATAATGCTTTAGAAAAAATGAACGGAGATAGCGCCCAACGTAAAAAAGCTAAAAGGATTTTTTTTACCCTCCACCACAGTATGGAGGATATATTAGGTTTGTCATTCCGTTTGTATATATAATATACATTTTAGACCCCACAAAGTATATATATTCTTAATCAGCATAAAATCTTTTTCGATTTAGCGATGTCCGTCCGTCTGCACGTCTATCGGTCTGTTCGTCTGTGGAAATCAATCTAGCCTCCGAACGAAATGAAGTAGATTGATAAAATTTTACTCAAATGTGTATTGTGTCTGAAGGACTTTTGGTATTGAAAATGACCGATGTAGGTCCACGTTTTGGTATAACCCCCATATAACGGTACCTTCCTTTTTTCGGTATTTTGGTGATTTAAGCGACATTATTCACCGGAATTGTTTCAAATTTGGCATTTGAAGTTCGTAACGCATGCTACAGCCTAAGACAGAAAATTGTCGGTGCAGGTCCACGTCTGCGTATAGCCCCCATATAACGGTACCACCGATGTTCGGTATTTTGATAAATTTAGCGACAGTATTCACCGGAATTGTTGAAAATTTGGTATTTGAAGTTTGTAATGGGTACTACAGCCTATGACACAAAATTGTCTGTGCAGGTGCGCGTCTTCATATAGCCCTCATATAACGCTACCCCCCGATATTCGGTATTTTGATGATTTTAGCGACATTTTTCGCCGGAATTGTTTCAAATTTGGAATTTGAAGTTCGTAACATCTGCCTAAAAAATCTAGATTTGTAATTCATAGTTCCTCTGAAAAATTTCTTTAAAAAAATCCAGAATTGTAGCACCCTGGTTCCTCTAGAATAGATCTTTAACAAATCCAGATTTATGGCTCCCCATTTCCTCTGAAAATTTTCTTGAAAAATCCAGATTTGTGGCTCCCTAGTTCCTCTGAAATTTTTCTTTAAAATATCCAGATTTATGGCTCCCCACTTTCTCTGAAAAATTTCTTAAAACATCCACGTTTGTGGCTCCTCAGGTCTTTTTAAAAAATTTCTTTAAAAATCCACGATTGTGGCTTCTCAGGTCATTTTGAAAAAATTCTGTAAAAATCCACGTTTGTGGCTCCTCAGGTCATTTTGAAAAATTTCTTTAAAATCCACATTTGTGGCTCCTCAGGGCATTTTGAAAAATTTATTTTAAAAATCCAAGATTGTGGCTTCTCAGGTCTTTTCGAAAAGTTTCTTTAAAAATCCACGTTTTTGGCTTCTCAGGACATTTTGAAAAATTTCTTAAAAACACCTCAATTCCTTTTGAACGTTTTCTTTACAAAATCCACGTTTGTGGCTCCCCAACTCCTCTGAAAAAAGTTTCCTCAAAAAGTGCAGGTCCATGTCTTCGTATAGCCCTCATTGAACGGTAACTCCCGATATTTGGTATTTTGATGATTTTAGCTACATTATTCACCGATTTTTTTATTCAAGTATCGCATTTGAATATTGTAATGGTTTATGACAAAAGTTGCCTATGCAGGTCCACGTCGTCGTATAGACCCTAATATTACGGCTACATTTGGTATTTTTAAGATTTTATCAGAATTTTTAACGGATTTTATTTATTTATTTATTTATTTTTTTTTTTTTTTTGAAAGTTGCCAAAATCGTTTCACATGGTGGAGGGTATTCAAAGATCGCCCTGGCCGAACTTACAGCTTTTTTAATTGTTTCTTTTTAAAATTGTGTCCAAAAAATGGGGGTTTAGCCATAAAAAACGATATAACTTAATGAAATAAAGCCCAGTTAATGAGACTCTCTGCTCCATCTACCCTTATGTGTGCACATGTTAAATGACATACATTTTATACGGCGGAAGATATCAATTCCCCCATTTTTCCATTAAAGAGTAAGGCTGAAATAAATGTAACCTTGTTCTACTTTAATAGGCTTCTTTGGCGGGGAAATACATTTAAAATGTAAAACAAATAGCACCAAAGAGATGCGGTTCTCTTTGGAAATTCATTCAATATTTTTTTCCAGGCTGTAAAGAAAAAAAAAGAAACAGATTTTATTTTTTTAAATTTATTCAAGCAGAAATTAACAAATGTACTCAACTTAGTACAAACAACAGTTGTGTTGTGTGTATGTATATGTAAATAAAACACATATAAAGTAACGGGTCACCAGGAACAAACGACAGATGGTTAGTTGGCTGGCTGGCTGGCTGGCTGGTAGGAGAGATACATGACAAGCAAATATAAATAAATACCACTCAAGCAGAATTAAAAAGGATTTTCTTTTACGACTCTATAAGGATTACAGGACTACTTTATGTAGACAGAGAGAGTAGGCGAAAGAGGGAGAGAGGGGGCAGAGAGGCCAATTCACACAAAGCACTAAAGCAACAAACAAGGTCGTCTACCATGTCACGTCAAGTGCGAGAAAACATATTTACATAAAAAACTCATGGAAATACAAATGGAGGATTTCGGAAGTCACTGGAAATATTTTGCAACATTTAAAGTAGCTCGATGAGATTTTGAAGTTGGAGACTAATAAAAACAAAGGATAAGTATGGCCTTTAACTTTATTATAAGTCATTCTGAAATGCCACAATAGATGTTTCCCACAAAAAAAAAAACTTCCTGGTCTTCATAGCCATTAGGCTTTCAAAGAGGTTTTTTTTTTTTTTTTTTTTTTTTTTTGGTGGGTAGAAGAAATTTTACAAAAGAATGTCAGCAGGTGGTCTATGGACAAAATATCTTCAACACATCTTCTATAGGGAGCGAAGACCCTCAAGAGGTCCTCTCAATCCACAGATCATCAATAGACAGAGTATCTTCAACAGGTATTCTATAGGCAAAAAACCATCAACAGATTTTCTATATACAGGGGTCTTTTATAGGCAGAAGATAACCAACTGGTCTTTTATAGGCAGAATACCTTAAACAGGTCTTCTAACAGGACACTAAACAGGTCATCTTTAGAAAGAAGATCATTAAAAGATGTTTTGTAGACAGTAAATATTCAAGAGGTCTTCTACAGGCAGAAAAGAGGACAATCCACAGATCATCTATCAGACAATCAAGAGGTTTTTTTTTATAGGCAGGAGGTAACCAACAGGTCTTCTACAGACAGAATACCTTTAACAGGTCTTCTTTAGAAAGAAGATCATCAAAAGATCTTCTGTGGACAGTAGATATTCAAGAGATCTTCTACAGGCAGAAGACCTTTAAGATGTGTTCTGTAGACGGCAGACCTACCAGAGGTGTTCTATACACGGTAGACCTCGAAGATGTCTTCTATAGGCAGAAAATCTTCAAGCGGTCTCCTGTAGACAGACGACCTTCAACAGGTCCTCTGTAAACAGACGGTCTTCAATGGGTATTCCATTGATACAAGATCTTAAGAGTTACTCTATAGACAGAGGACCTTTAACAGGTCTTCTATACACAGAAGTGTTTCTTCTTTAGTGAGAAAAGGTCTTCTATAGACAAAAAATCTTCAATGGGTCTTCTACAGAGAGAAGATCTTCAAGAGGTCTTCTATAGACAGAAAAACTTCAAGAGGTCTTATTCAAAGGGAATACCTTTAACAGGTCGTCTACAAACGGTATACCTTCAAGAGGTCTTTTAAAGAGAGAAGGTCTTAAATAGCTCCTTCAGAGAACTCTAGAAGAACTTCTGTATACTGAGGTCTGAGGTCTTCTGTATACAGAAACACTTCAACAGACCTTCCATAGAACTAAGATCTTCAAGAAATCCTCCAACAGGTCTTCTATAGAGAAAAGACAATCAAGAGGTATCCAACAGGTCTTCTATAGACCGAAGACCTTCTCAGGTCTTCTATAGAGAGCCTTCTTCAAGAGATCTTCTACCGACAGAAGACTTTCAATAGATCTTCGATACGCAGAAGACCTTCAACAGGTTTTCTATACGCAGAAGATCTACAGGAGGCCTTCTGTGGACAGAAGACCATCCACAGGTCTTCTATAGACAGTACATCTTCAGCAGGTCTTATGTAGATAGAGGACCTTTAATTGGTCTTCTGTAGATAGAAGATCTTCCAAGGATCTTCTATAAATAGAGACCTTCCAGAAGTCTTCTATAGACAGACGACCATCCAGAGGTCTTCGATAAACAGAAAATCTTCAAGAGGTCTTTTGTAGACAGAAGATCTCAGATGTCTCCTGTGGACAGAAGATCATCCACAGATCTTCTATAGACAATACATCTTCATCTATTTAGATAGAGGACCTTTAGTTGGTCTTCTGTAGACAGATGACCTTCCAAGGGTCTTCTATAGACAGAGGATATAAACAGGTCTTCTATAGATAGAGAACTTCCAGAAGCCTTCTGTAGACAGAAGGCCTTCGAGAGTCTTCTATAAACAAAGGACCTTCCAGAGGTCTTCTGTGGGCATAAGACATTCCAGAGGTCTTCTGTAGGCAGAGGTCATTCCAGAAGTCTTGTGTAGGCAACAGAATTCTTAGAGGTTCTTCTATAGATAGAGACGTTCCAGAAGACTGCTATAGACAAAAAAATCTCCCAGACTCTTGCATAGACAGAGGTCTTCCCTAGACAGAAGAACATTAAAAGGTCTTCTATAGACCGAAGATTTTCAAGAAGTTTTCCACAGAAGACCTTTTTTAGGTAGAAAACCTTCAAGAGAGTTTCTGTAGAAAAATCTACAAGAGGTCTCCTGTGGAAGAAGACCATCCACAAATCTCCTATGGGGAGTAGACATTCATCTGGTCTTCTTTATATAGAGGACCATTACTTGTTCTGGTCTTCTGCAGAGGTCTTTAGCAGGTCTTCTATTGACAGAAAACCTTCAACAGGTCTTGTATAGACAAAAGATCTTCAGCAGGTGTTTTTTTAGATAAAAGACCTTCAACAAGTAGATAGAAGTCCTTTAGCTGGTCTTCTATAGACAGAAGATCTTCAAAAGGTCTTCTACACACAGAAGATCTTCAAAAAGTCTTTTTTACATAAAATAACTTCAACAGGTCTTATATAGACAAACAGCCTTCAACCTTCACAAACAATCTTCTATGAACAGAATATCGTCAATAAAAGACCTATTGAATGGACAGTTCTTCTGTTCATAGAACACCTTAAGCTGATCTTCTGTAGGCAGAATCCCTTCAACCTCTGTAAATATAAGACAGTCAGCAGAAAGGAGATTTAAATAAGTCTTCTGTAGACTAAAGATCTTTAAAATATTCTTTAGACAGAAAACCTCAAGAGACCTTCTGAAGTCTGAAAATGTTCTCTTGAAGTTGATGTGTGTTCAGGAGAACCTTAAAATGTATTCAAGGGTAGGAAAATTAACTTTTGCAACTTTCTTTTAATGCAACACATTTTTCAGGTCTCTTCCTTTAACTCTCAAAATTAGATCTTCCGTTAACGATTTCAATATTTTATCAATTACTTTTAAATATTTCCATAATTGAAACTCCTCTGCCCCACAATAACAACCTATAAACATTTCAGTTTATAATATTGAAAAGATCATCGCCATCATCAACCAGCCTCAAAGAATGCCTTGCGTCTTTATCTCCGACCTTACACTCCGTTCGTCTGCTTTACGGAGTTGCATAAAATTCAATTACAATTTCAATTAAAAAGTTATGATGACTTTACAATAAAAGTCAGCTGCTGGAACGGAAATTGTAAAAACAAATGGGCGAAACACAGAGAAAGAAATGGCAAAGCGAGGGCAAAGGAAAAAAATGGAGGAAAACTGAACGGCAATTAAAATAATTCAATCGAAAGGAAATCATCGAATAATGCAAAAGGGCAAGTGGCTATTAGAATATTATTATTAAATAGAAAATTACATTGGGTATTTAACACTCAATTAGGGCCAAGGCCTGGGGAAATTCCTCTCAAAGCATCTACTACCGGATTGAATTACGGAAGCAGGGAAATGAAATTAAATAGCAATGCAAGAAGTTTTTTTTATTTAGTTTCATTGCATTTCCCAAAGAATGCCAGTGAGAGAGTGGCAAAGAGAGCCAGAGAGCATTTAATTAATATGAAATGCAAATGACCACTGGGGCGTATGATTAATTGCATTTATTAAGTCATCATTCGAGCCATTGAATGAGTTAACGAGCGCCCAGCCAAGTTATGACAAATATTGGCAGAAAAGTGTAAACGACATAAAATGTTAATTACCACTTATTAGCATAATTAAATTGTTTATCAAATTAAAAAGAGAAAAGTTAAAAAAAAGCTGTTGGAAACAATAAAAACAAAATAAAATTAATGGGTTTTAATAATCTGATTATGATCGCAATGAAATGTGAGGATATGCAAACAAGAATAAGAGCAGAGCAGAAAAAACAGAAAACAAATAATGACATATGTTGTGATTTCGAATGGCGATAATGAAATAATGGAAATCTGTTAGGCGGCTATTAGGCTTAAAACACAATTTGTGGTAATCCGCAGTATTATAACATAAAAAATTAAATTTTAATTATAAATGTTTTCGATGTTATGACAATATTCCCATTTAAAGTGACAGATGTATTTTTCAGCACAACTTCCTGATGTGGGAAAAATATGATGAGTAGTGGACTTCGAGAGAACTTAAAGAACATTTCCAAAACATTGGTCCCGTTGGAAATATTCCTTATATAGAAGGATAAAAAAGGCCAGTTGTTGATCTTCTACGAATAGAAAACTTCAGGAAGATGCTCTGTGCATAGAAGAGAGTCCTCTTTGCACGTTATGACTTTATATACATCTACTGGTTTTTCGCCAAATATAAGACATGTTCTAAAAATTATTTGATACTTTCAAAAGACTTTTATACATAAATGTATGAAGTTGGGTTCCAGAACCTGAAATATAGAACCATAGGATACTCTCTCTCTCTCTCTCTCTCTCTCTCTCATTTTTCTTTATTTTTATTTATTTGTTTATTTACTTTTTTTTTTTTTGTTTTTTTGTTTTTTTTTTTTTTGAAAATTACTGTAGTTTCGGCCCTGCGGCTGTCCTATTCAATGAAAATGATGTAAATGTATTCTTCTTCAAATTTCTAAAAATCAAAATTCAATCCAAATGGCCTATTTCTTCCTCATTTTCCAAGACAATTATGTCTCTGGACAAAAATCCAAAAAAGGTTTTAGAGCGTAATAACGATTTAGAGCCTTTGGAACAACTCAGTTTCAGGACATTTGGAGTGGATCTATGACTGTATGTCCGTCTGTCTGGTTGGTGCGAACGATAACTCACGAAGGGAAGATCTGATTTGGTCTAAAATTGGTACATCATAATATTATTATAAAACTTAGGTCGCGATCGGAGATGGGCCAAAAGACCTATATTTTCATAGAAAATAATTTACCTCATAGAACAAGAAAGATATATACAACTGTGTTCAAACTTTGCAAATCTAAATATTTTCACCAGTCCTAGGTTGGGTGCGAAAATGAGCAATTTCGGCCCACTTCATCGAGTTCCTCCCCCACAAAGGGCCAAAATTTTGAATAATCATAACTCTTATAAAATGTGAAATAAAAGACCGATTATCTTCAAATTTCGCACATACGAATATTTCTATCAACACACGATCTGGTGTGAAGATGGGATATATTGGCCGCCCTCTTCTGGTACCTCTCCCACAAAGGGTCAAAATTTTGAATAACCAAAAGATTATAAAATCCGAAATAAGCATTCAGTTCTCTTCACATTTTACACATCCCATTATTTCTACTAATACAAGATCTGCTGTGAAGATGGGATATATCGGTCCACTCCTTATGGTACCTCCCTCACAAAGGGTCGAAAATTGGAATATCCTTGAAGCACATAAAACGCAGAAGTAACATCCGATTTCATTCAGACTTGGTATATCTCAATATTTCCATAAACACAAGATCTGTTATAAGGATGGTAGAGATAGAATCATTTCTTCTAGTAGGTTCAAGATTTTGAAAAATCAAACGCTCAAATAAAGTCAAATAAACATCCAACTTAAAAATTTCACACACACAAACATTTTTTCCAACACAAGATCTGTTGTGAAGACGACATATATCTGCGAACCCCTTCTGGTACCTTACCCACAAAGGGTCACAATATTCAACAAGTCAGCGACGCCAAGGAAGTGGGCGGAAAAAAACAGCAACATCAGCAGAAAAGGTTCGAAAAGTAAAGAAGCGACTTGATCGAAACCCGCGTCGAAGTGGCCGAAAAAGAGCTCGTGAGCTGAACATATCGCCGAAATATTCTATTCGGCAAATATTGAAAAATGAGATCGGGGTAAAGCCCTTGAAATTCAAAAAACTGCAAGAAATTACACCGCAACAGAAAGAAAATAGACTCAAGAGAGCTAAAGAGTTGCTTCGCTTGGCCGAAAAAGGTGCACTGCCGAATTTGGTCTTCTCCGTCTTCGATGAGAAAACATTCGTTGTCCAGCAGTTTGTAAACAAACAAAATGATCGTGTTTACTTGCCAAAGAGCTGAAAATGTGCACCTTCGGTTGGCCACCAGAACTAAAGCGCCGGCCATGGTGATGGTGTGGGCCGATGGTCGCTCTCCGCTCATATTAATCGACCGTGGCATCAGAATAAATGTCGAATATTATCGCGAAAATATTCTGGAGGGTGTATTAAAGCCTTGGACACTCAAACATTTTAGCCGCAGACCTTGGACATTCCAACAGGACTCAGCACCATCGCACTCAGCGCACGCCTCCCAAGAATGGTTACAAAATGAGGTTCCTCGCTTCATTTCCAGCGTTAACTGGCCACCAAAATCTCCGGATACCAATCCGTTGGGCTATTGTGTCTGGAGGATTTTGGAAGCAAGGTTGGCACTAAAAAATTCCAAAGTGTCGATCACCTCAAGCAAGCGCTTCGCAGGGAATGGGCCAAAATATAGCAGAGCAACATTCGGGCAACGTGTTGGTTTCATTGACCGTTTGAAGGCCATAATTCGTGCCAAAGGTGACCAATTCGAACAAATCTAAACTTATTCTAAAATTTGATGCTATTTCCGAAAATTTTTTGCTTTCATTCAATAAAAATTTAAAAAATAAAAATTTTGGCGTTTGACTTTGTTGCAGTTTTTTTATCTCACCCTGTATAAGTATATATTTTTGAAATCTTCTATTTTTCCTTTTAGTATTGACGTAAATATCACCCCAAAACTGCCGTTGATTCGGCATGATCACAAGGTATCACTTTCATAGTTTTCTAAATATTTGATTAATTGAAACTAGAAAAAAAAAACAATTGCAACAAAACAATTTAATCAACCATCCCTGGTTTAGATGAATGACGAATGGTCCATTTTATTTTCGTAAATATTTAACCGCAAAGTGTTGCGGGTTGGCAAATATTTTTTTATTTTTTTTACTTATTTATATATATTTAATATCTACATTCATGTCTGAAAATTAGAACACACTTAGATAAGACAACAATTGTTTATATTGTAGTTGGGTCTCCTTAGAATCAACGAAGTGCAAGGGCATTCATTCATTCGTTGTTGTCGTTTTTTTTTTTATTGGTTTTAGAGATGGCAAAATGATATTTCTGCGAAATTCCAAATGACAACTTTTTTTCGCGATACATAAATGATGTCACTCCCGGCGAAAAAGAGATAACTACATAAAAACTAAGTCATATAAATAGTCTGTGGCCTTATGACAACGGATATCAGTCTCAGTTTTAAAGTGGTCGTTTATGGTTCGAGTAGTTGGTAGCAAAAAAAAAACAAACGGACGTGCCATAAATGCATATTTGTTTCAATTGTTTAACAATAAAAACGAAATATTTCAAAATATATAAAATAAATTAAACCCAGTTTTAAAAAAAGAAAATTTGATGTGAAGATATTTCCAAAAGAAGAGCAATAGAATATGAAGTGTTAAAAAAGCTATAGAAAAGTTAATTAAATATTTAAAAAAAATTCCTTCAAATTTTTTTCTTGTTAAGAAAATAAGAATTAAGGTTGGTAATAATAAGTGATTATGTTTTTTTCTTTCAATCGAACCCAAGTGATAGTTGTTATCGTCTTAAGAACGTCATTTATGTTTACTTACAACTATTTTTAGAGTGTTATTATGGCTGATATGAACTAAAATGTATTGTTTATTTATATTTGTGACGTGATCATAATAGTAATTGAATTATGATTATATGGGTTATTTAAAAAAATATTTTAAAATTGTTTTAAAATAAAATCGAAAATAAATACGAAAATAAATAAAATCAATGTTTCAATCTACCATGCCGATCAATTGTGCGTGTGTTTAAGATAAGGAAAATTCAATAAATTTGAAATAAGCACATATATAAAACTTTCCGCTGGTGGAGCAACAGCATATATTCGGGGCACACAAAGCCCAATACTCGATAATTTGCAAGAATATTGCTGCAAAAAATAGGATTACACTGTGCAACAAAATTTAATTTATTCGATTATTACAGGAAACCCAACAGATTCTGAAAGTAGAGCTAAAAATAGAAGACACGTGTATCGGCGTTTTGAAAGTTTGCATCGAAATATAGGGCTATAAAAAATCGAACACTTATATCCAATTCTATGCGAAATCATATATTCCATAATCATTTCAGGTTTCTAGTTGAGAAAAATATTTGTTTATACCGCAATTTGTAAAGTATTGCTGATTTCTTTCGCAAGATATGACATATATAAAAATTGACCCTTTGTGTCTGAGGTACCAGAAGTGGTTGGCAGATATATATCATCTTCACAACAGATCTTGCGTTAGCAAAAGTATTTGTGAAAATTTCGTCCGTTTCGTTCATTTTCATTTATTTTTCAAATCTTAAACCCTATGAAGGAGAGGTACCGAAAGAAATTATCCGATCTCTACCATCGTTACAACAGATCTTGTGTTGATGGAAATGATGAGATACACTGAATTTCATGGGTAATCACATTTTTGAACCTTTGTTTGGGAGGTACCAGAAGGAGTGGACCCACATGTCTCATTTTCACAGCAGATCTTGTGGTAATGGAAATAATGGGATTTGTGAAATATAAACAGAACCGAATGTGTTTGGACCCTAGGTCTCTTTGGACCAAATCCGTTTCAGCACATTTGGAGTCGATCTAGCGATGTCCGTCCATCCATCCGTCCGTCTGTCTGGCTGGCTGCTGTGCACGATAACTCTCGAAGGGAGTATCCACCAGAAGGAAGGAGATCGAGATATCTTGCTTTCACATCAGATATTGTATTAGTAGAAATAATACGATGTGTAAAATATAAAGAGAACCAAATGCTTATTTCGGATTTTATAGCTGTTTTGGTCATTAAAAACATTATACCTTTGTGGGGGAGGAACCAAAGTGAGTGGACCGATACATACCATCTTCACACCAGATCTTATGTTAGTGGAAATAATGGAATGTGTAAAATATAAAGAGAACCAGATGCTTATTTCAGATTTTATTGCTGTTTTGGTTATTCAAAACAATGACCCTTTGTGGGGGAGGTACTAGAAGGAATGGTCCGATCTATACCATATTTATAACAGATCTTGCACTGATGGAAATATCGAGATGTGCCAAGTCTGAATTGAATCGGATGTTAATTTTGCGTTTTTTGAACTTTATGAATATTAAAAACTGTTGACCCTTTGTGGGAGAGGTGCCAGAAGGAGTGGACCGATACATTCCATCGTCACACCAGATTTTGTGTTAGTGGAAATAGTGGAATGTGTAAAATATGAAGAGGACCGGATGCCGTTGTTTCGGATTTTTTTTTATCGCTTTTGGTTATTCAAAATTTTGACCCTTTGTGAGGGAGGTAGCAGAACCGACACATGTCATCGTCACACCATACCTTGGGTTGATAAAAATATTGTGATGTGTGTAATTTGGAGACAGTCGAACTTTTGACCCTTTGTAGGAGTGGTAATTGATGAAGTGTACCGACATTGTTCATTTTCGCATCTGATGCAAATATTAGGATTTTCCAAGTTGGAACAAAATCGGATTATAATTTCTCTTTCTGTGCAGTAAAGTTTTTGTTTTTTTTTCCCTTTTGAAAATTTCGATCTTTTGTGGGGAAGGAGTGGACCGATATTTCCCATCTCCGATCTCGATCTAAGTTTGATAATAATATTACGATGTACCAAGTTTGGATCAAAACAGAAGATTCCTTTGAGAGTTATCGTGGTTCAGCCAGCCAGACAGACAGACGGACGGACGAACATCGCTACATCGACTCCAAAAGCCCTAAAACGGATTTGGTCCAAATGCCTAGGGTCTAAAAACGTTATTCCGATGAGACACGTTTTAATCGTATCAAATGATTTATAACCGCTCTAGATCTTAGATCTAATGTATAATTTTTCAATACATCCACTGAGAGCCGGAATTTCAATGGATCTCGATTTTTTAAAGAGCATTTTTCGTTCGGTTCATGCATATATCAAGTTTATGCTCCGCATAGGCCAAATTCGAAAATTTGGTGCATAATTTTTTAAAAAAATCTATACACAACCAGTAAAAAAAGTCTTAAAGTCGGGCCGGGCCGACTTTATGATACCCTACACCACTTTGCTAATTTAGTAGAGCTCCGCATAACAATTAAAAGTTTTTATGGGAGAATTCAATCATACACGCTATGATTATAATTATAATTTAAAGTTCAAAGAACTAAATATGCCGAAGCATTTGTACCTTTTAAATTCGGACTTGTATTGCCCATTCGGTGCAAATTTAATTTGAAATCGGATAAAAATATATATGGGAGCTATATCCAAATCGGAACCGATCTCGATAACATTTTGCAAAGATATTTCTGAGCTGTATTTGATATATTTCCCTGAATATCGTGGGTATGCACTCGTTGGAGTGCATATTACGGCTGTGGGTAACAAATATGACAAATCGGATGAACAGTATATATGGGAGCTATAGCTATATCTGAACCGATCTTCACCAAATTTGACATACAAGCTTCTAGACTCAATTCGGTCGTAAGTGCCAAATTTCATCCAATTTGGGCAAATATGTGACGTTTGGTGCACAATCCAAGGTAAATCAGACGAAGTTATATATGGGAGCTATATCCAAATCTGCACCGATCTCGATAACATTTAGCAAATGTATTTCTGAGCTGTATTTCATATATATTTCCCCAAATATTGTTGTTACAGAGTGCATATTGCGGCTGCGGAGGACAAAAAAAGAAAATCGGATGAACAATATATATGGGAGCTATAGCTATATCTGAACCGATTTCGATAAAATTTGGCATACTTATTTTCAGGTCCAATCTGATCGTACGTGCGAAATTCCATACAATTCGGACTGATATTACACGTTTGGTGCACAATAAAAGGCAAATCGGACGAATATATATATGGGAGCTATATCTAAATTTTGACCGATTATCTCCAATTTCAATAGGGTTCGTCCTTGGGCCAAACAAATGATTTGTGCAAAATTTCATCTGGATAGGGCAATAAATGCGAACTGTACTTTGTTTACAAAAATACATGGACAGACAGACGGACGGACGGACATGCATAAATCGACTCAGAATGTGATTCTATGCAGATCATCAAAAGGAACTATGGGTCTATCTCGTTTCCTTTTGCCTGTTACAAACAAATGCACAAAGACATAATACCCTGACCACCTTGTGGTGTAGGGTATAAAAATGGTAGAGAATACGCGATACACACGCTTTTTAAATTTTAATATATTTTTTATTGATAATAATTTCCACAGTAATCACTTTTTTAAACATTATCGCTTATCGCAGTATGCTAATAATATTTGGCGATAGCAAAACTAGTTCCTGGAACAATTAGTAGCAGAAAACACTTTCAATATTTCTTTCTAACTTAGATTGAGTTTGTAGATGGGTAATACATTCATTTATTCCGGTACCTCCCCCACAAAAGTTCAAAATTTTGCACAAAAAAAAATCATGCTGAGCGTTAGGTATGCCCAATATAAAGGGTGATTTTTCAAAAGCTACAGGAAAAGTTCTCAGAAAGAGAAAAAACGAATATGTATTTAAATAAATACAATTTAGACAAGGAACATTGCAAAATTCTCTCTTTGCTAGAATTCGAGAGGGAGTATTCCTGAAGGTAAAAAAATAACCACAGCGCTTATAAAATATTAAAGAATTATACAGTTATCTTAAAATATTACACACCTCAATATTTTAACCAGCACAAAATCAGGTTTAAATATGGGATAAATCAGAACACTCCTTCTGGTACCTCCCCCACAAAGGCCCAAAATATTGAATAATTATGCGTCTCATAATATGTGTCAAACAAGTCATAGATTTGCTTGAAACTTCTTCAACCGTATATTCCATGTAAACATGGAATATGTAGGTCCACTCTCTCTGGTACCACCCCATCAAAAGTTCTTATTTCAATAAGAATAACTCTTGTAAAATGTGGAATCTGTTTCGGATATTTTCCAAATATCGCATATCAAATTCCATGAAAATAAAAATCAGACTTTCATAAAATTTCGAAATTATTCCTCAGTTTTGTTCAAACTTCGCATATATTCTACAAATATCAGAGCTAATGTACATTTGGAATATGTCGGTCTAGAGGTCAAATAATTAGTTTGTGCTTTAAAATATTTAAGAACTTTCGATTTTAGTATCTTACGTTTTAAAATGTTCTGGAGAATGTCAGTTCATAACAGACGCTTTCTTTTGTAACCTATTCTGCGTCGTTTATTAAGCGGGCTATTGAACCCCATTTTTTTATATCAAAGTTGCATCCATATACATCTGAAAAAATTTTCAGCATCTAAATCATAGCCAGATTGAAATATGTTCCGAATCTTTTTTCTTTGATATCTATGCAACTACTCTCCTATATTCCATCAAGACTTTGACTATTTTATTCACCATTTACTGAAAATAGAATTTTATTATAAGCCGAATGCATTGTTGTTAGTCTACAATTTTTTCATCCATAGCGTAAATAATGTAATGTAATAGGTAGAACGTAAATATACTTCATGTATTTAATGCATTTTACTTACAATATATATTTTATTGTAAATTTATTTGCTGCTCCCTCTCATAAAAAGAAGCATAAAAAATCATTACTTCATATCACTACACCACTCCATCCCCCAGTAACCAAGCGGTGGCGTATGATTAACATAAATTCTCCGGAACACACACATAACAATGGAAACTTCAACTACTTCATGTGAAGCGAAGGCGTATTCAAAATAAATTGTAATAGTTTACTTTTACTTTATCTCTCTCCCCCTCTCCACAATTTAACATTCATTTCATTTAGCAACAACATTTATGATCATTGTTGCAAGCCAGAAGCAAAAGAAAAAAAAACGAACATTTAAAAAATACATTTTTACGATTTTCATACGCAGCGCTCATAAAATCGCAAGAAACAAATAACAAAGGAGGATTTACAAGGCAAACACTCACACATACATATGCACCCAGCAAATTTGTTTGTCGTCCTTGTGGTTAATTTTTGTTTCCATTTTTTTTTATTATTTGTTCAAGTCAAGACATTAAAAATTTACGACTCCATGCTCTTTACGGTAATTTGTGAAAATTTCACCCGCAATAATCATATGGCAATCATAACCTCACTTACATGAGACAATCGTAAATATTTTTATGTGCAGAGAGCCTCCTTTTTTTTTAATTTGCGACACTGAGTCATTTGTTTGGTGCTAAAAACTCGGGAGCTTAGATGGAAGCTACGAGTGTATGCAACAAGCGTGTAAAGGAGAAAAAAGAACGTTTAAATGCTTTTGGTTTTCACTTTTTCGCCGTAAAAGAAATGATTTTTTTTTTTTTTTTTTTTTGATGTCGTAAAAGTTTTGAGACCTTGCAGACAACAAAAAAAAATTTAAATACCTTTAAAATTCTTGACTTGATGTTTTAAGTATTAGGTGTGTTATAATGGCGCAAACATGAAAAGTTCAAAACGAAATTTTATAAGCCAGACTGTTGTTACAAAAAAAGAGAATTTGTCAAGGGATTTCAGTATATTTATGGCCGGATATTGGATAAACAGTATAGCAGTATATATAATGTTAAAATTCCAAAAAGACGGACCTATGGCAGCATTCGATAACTCAACTTTAAATATTTTTAAAAACATCCTAGCAAAAATAATTCAAAAATAATTAGTCCAATATTGTGGATTTTCAAAAGCCTTTAACATTTTTCCTACGATTTCTTTTTTCGGATAAAATTCGTGACTTTTTAAAAAATGATTTCAGGAACATCATAATTTAATATTTTTATACACTCAGCCATATGGCTACAGGGTGAGATGGAAAAACTGCAGCAAAGTTCAGACTGCTATCATTTTTAAACCACTCGTCCGACAGTTTTTAAAATTATTCTATTTATTCCATAATTATTATTTACAAGCGTACAAAAGCATTTTGGTGAGAATTTTGCGATAGTGTGATTTCTTTATATTTGGCTGGAAAACTACAAGTGGCTATCGTTAGAGCACCAGCGTTCCAGCATTTAAATGTGAATTAATATTTTGTGTCTCGTACCATCGCTCGTTAACGTGATACTGGTAGCGTAGCCCGACGTCAAGTAAGTGGACGGAAGAAAACAGAAACAGCAGCTGAAATGGTTCGAAAAGTAAAGAAGCGACTTGATCGAAACCCACATCATAGTGGCCAACAAAATGGTTCGTGAGCTGAACGTATCGAAAATATTCCATTCGGCAAATATTGAAGAATAAGCTCGGGATAAAGCCATTGAAATTCCAAAAAGTGCAAGAATTTACACCGCAACAGAAAGAAAATAAACTCAAAAGAGCTAAAGAGTTGTTTCGCTTAACCGAAAGTGGTGAACTACCGAATGGTTTTCTCCAACGAGAAAGGCCAGCTGATAATGTGCACCTTCGGTTGGCCACCAGAACTCAAACAGCGGCAATGGTGATGGTGTGGGCCTCCCTAACAGCCGATGGTCGCTTTCCGCTCGTATTAATCGACCGTGGAATCAGAATAAATGCCGAATATTACCACGAACATATTCTGGAGGGTGTAAACTTTGGACATTACAACAGGACTCAGCACGCGCCACCCAAGAATGGTTACAATAAAATTTGATGTCCTACATTTTTTTGCTCTTATTTGATAAATACATTTTTTTGCTCTTATTTGATAAAATTTAAAAAAATGTAAAAATTATGGCGTTTGACTTTGTTGCAGTTTTTTTTATCTCACCCTGTATTTCTCCCAAGCAGAGATCTGATGTGAATATGGAATTTAGCGGCACACTCCTACTGGTATCTCCCAACAGTAAAAGTTTAAAATTTTGATTAACAATTATTCCCTTAAAAATTGGAAACAAATTTTGAATTTTTTAAATTTTGTAAATCCAATTTTTTAAGTATTAGATGGCCTAGATGATGTAGAAGCCACATTCCAAAATTTTCCAAAAAAAGATTCATATACAGAGAAGGAAGTAGTCGATATAATCCTAAAACTGACACATTCTTCATATTTATATCAGAACTCTCCCACTCCTTTGAAACCACCCCCATAAAGGTTTAAAAGTTTAATGCAAGTTAACATATATTTAAATAAACGATTTTTGGATTAAAAAAAGCAAGGAAAATTCAGAATTTAAAGGACATTTTTACAAGGACTTTCCGGACAAAAATCGTAAATTAAGCCAAAAAAGTGACTACGCCAAAGATCTTGAATTTTAAAGATCTTTTTAATACTTTTCAAATTATCCTTTGTGCGTTTTTGAAGTCAAAAACTCATGGATTTTTTTGATTTTTTATCCAAACAATCGAAGACTTTGCAAACATTTTTCACGGATGTAAGACACAAACATTTTGGATTACCTATGAACAATGTTGGCTTGTTTGTTCGGGATACCAGGGGGTAAGGCAGGAAATACCTAGGTTTCGGAAAGAGCCACTAATCCTCATCAGTTCCCTTGTTTTTTGTCTGGCATATTCTCCCCAAAATAAAAAAAAACGTGTCTACCCAAGTTACGAGATAGAGAATACCCACAAAAGAAATTCCAGAAATAGAACCCTTCAAAAGAATTTACATCGATAGGAGGCCTCAAACCAGTATTCTATGGAAAGTTGCCCATTACAGGGTTCCATGCATGTATGATATTCTCAAATCTTGAATAGATAAGACACCATTGAGAGGTCTACACCACATATGATTTTCTCCACAATTTGAGAAACATTGAGTACCAGGTGGCGTATGATGATCATCACAATTGTTGCAAATAATATAAATCATACACCACCCTTATAAATCCTTTTTTTTAAGTAAAAACAATGGTTTATAGGAATATTTTTTCAACCAATCGAAAAGTATTGAAAAAAAAAATTCAAAGATTTCTGGCACAAAAAATGGAATTCTTACAAACATTTTTAAGTCTTCATAGATAAGAAAGATATAAGCCACATATGCCCACAGCCATTGAGTACCGCATGGCGTATGATGATTATCAAAAATTTTTATGAATAATATTAATCATACGCCCCTCTAGTAAATTCTTTAACAACTACAAACATTAATTGTTTTTGATAATTCTATTGAGATTTGAAGGTCTCCTAATATTTTCTACATAACAATAGAAACCTATAAATACCACCATAATCCCCCTTTGTCATAACACTTGAGACAATTTGTAGCACCTTCCATATCAAATGTTTACGAGTGCCTTATAAACATAACCATTTTTGCTGTGGAAGTAATTTATAACTTCTATTAGCAGTAGATTTTATGGTTATTGATGTCATTAACTCGCACCCAATGACATTAAAGCCCACTCTTCTCGGGCAGTTGGCCAACAACAATAACAATTGTCAACATACATATATACATCCATCCGAATAACAATTGGTATATAAACATATTTAACTGTTTCTCATTTTGTCCCAAAACAGGGGGAGGCAGACTAAACCTAGTCGTGGTGTATAGAGAGAGAAAGAAATTGTTGGCATATTGTTCTCATCATTTGCTGGTGGATGACATTTCATTTCGAATTTATGTTAATGAAAGGACCAAACATTATGTCCCCGTGTCATGGCCCATTAAAATCTATTGTTTTCGGGGGATTTCGAGTACCACAATGTTCGGGGGATGTCGTTGAATCATTTGGAGGATGATGTTGGTTGTATGCCTTTGTTTTTATGCCCAATACAAGGGGAGAGCTACATTTTTATTAGCAATTATTGCCGAACAATTAATGGAAGTTATGATAACATTGTTAATTATTTATTGCATCATTTAGGACTTTTAGTATTCAGTGCAATAATGAGGTGTGAACATTTGATAGGATTTTTAATGCAAAATAATTTTATAATTCCAAATCAAGTACTTATTTCTAAAACGACTTTGAATGTTTTAATAAAATGTTTGAATTTCTTTATCTTTTCAGGTCAGTACTCATAAATGAATCCATTTGTTTGTAAGTATACCAGGACATACCATAAAGTAATTATTTGATTATTTTATTCAAAGGGTATATTTCGGGAATACAGAAAGTTTTTCAAAGAAATTCTGATACAATATTGTATAGATCATGGGCTACAATTGGTCATAGATGAAAGCTACATTTTTGAGTCATTGAATATTTTTGGAAAATTAACTATTTCGTGATCTGAGGAAGATCTGTAGAAATCCGCTAATGTGCATTTTAAAGACCCTTTAAAAGGACACTTTAGATCCCTGACATCCGTATAAAGTTACCGATGAGGTACAATCCCGTAACTCGGTTTATGCAAATTATGTTGTTGTCAAAGTATTTTATTGATGGCCAATTGAGAGCCAATGAGGAACCCATATTATATACAGCTTTAAAACCCAGCAAACCTTATGAAAGCGCAATCGAATTTTCAGTTCGATCGAACGAACTAGTTCGTTATCTATGTAGTTCCGTGAACACCTGTCGATTGTATGACAACTCTGCGTATGAGTGATATGACAGATATGAAATCACTCATACGTTTAGGGACTGGTGTACTGAACCATCAACTAGATTGACACAAATCTAATCAAGGACATCAAAAAGAAGGACTTTTGTTGATTTTTTATATCCTACAACACTATTTGTTGTGGGTATTATAAGTTTGATTGGGCCAAAAATTATGTAACACCTCGAAATATTAGTCCTGCACATGGGAAACTATATATGGATCTTCCTATCTCGCCGAGCTGAGTCGATCTATGTCCGTCCGTCTGCGCATTTTAATTTATAATCACGCTACAGGTCGCAATCATGGCCCGATCCTCACGAAATTGAAAATTGATATGGCACTAGAGTCAAAATAGAAGCTTATTGTATTTAGAGATTATCGCAAAATATTTAGGGGTTGAATGGACAAAAAACAGAAAAAAATTCCTGATTTTGCTGTTGCATTACTGTTGCACAATTATAGACCAATCGACGCGGAATTTTGCACGGAGTAATAGTTTAGGGCTAGGCAGAAGCCTACGAATTTGCGAATATATCCCCGGGATCTAAGTTTAATAATAATGTTATGATGTACCAAATCGGCTACCCTATCGAGAATTATCGTTCGCACAAGCCATACAGACACGGACGGTCACGCCTAGATCGACTTTTAATGTTCTAAAACGGATTTAGTCCAATGAGACCTAGGACCTAAAACCGTTATTTCGATAAGGCACGTTTTGGTTGTACCAAACTATATATACCCTCTGTAGCCATAAGGCTGAGATCATAAAGATCCTGGACAATAATCCAGGAAAATAAATTAAAAAAGGCAAATATTTAGAAAAACTCTACGAATCTTGAACAGATTTTCTGTACTGTTGAACAGTTATAGACCAATCGACACGGAAGTTTGCATGGAACTGCAACAAAGTCAAACGCCACAATTTTTACTTTTTTTCTAATTTTATTGAATGAAAGAAAAAAACGTCGGAAATAGCATCAAATTTTAGAATACGTTTAGATTTGTTCGAATTGGTCACCTTTGGCACGAATTATGGCCTTTAAAAGACCAAAGAAACCGTCACACGTTGCCCGAATGTTGATCTGCGGTATTTTGGCCATTCCCGGTGAAGGAGCTTGAGGTGATTTTGGTGAATACCTTGCTTTCCAAAATACTCCAGACACAATAGTTTAACGGATTGGTATCCGGATAGACTATTGTCTATCCGGATTGTGCGCTGGAAATGATGCGAGGAACCTAATTTTGTAACCATTCTTGGGTGGCGGGTGCGGAGTGCGATGGTGCTGAGTGCTGTTGGAATGTCCAAGGTCTGCGGCCAAAATGTTTGCGTGCCCAAGGCTTTAATACAACCTCCAGGATATTTTCGCGATAATATTCGGCATTTATTCTATTGTCACTGCGACGTGGATTTCGATCAAGTCGCTTCTTTACTTTTCGAACTACTTCTGCTGATGTTGCTGTTTTCTTCCGCGCACATCCTTGACGTCGGGCTACGCTACCACGGTAACGAGCCATGTTACGATACACAAAAGATTTATTCACATTTAAATGCTGGAGTGCTCTAACGATAGCCACTTGTGGTTTTCCAGGGTCACAATTTTAACTACAGATGTCTCTCATAACTTGCGAACAATCCAGTGATTCCATTCAAACTTAGTATATCTAAATATTTCAGTCAACCAGGCATCTGATGTGCTCTTTTCTTCTCGTACATGTCCCACAAAAGGTTACAATTTTGGTCATAGATATCTGATTACCTGCAAATTTCGCATATCCAAATATATTTATTAGTATTAGAAGCAGTGCCACACTTCGGTCAACTATATCTGGTACCTCACGCATATTTCAACAAAAAGTGGAGAAAGTAGTCGATATATTCCAAATCGGACATGCTTAAATATATATATCCGACTTATATCTGATAGAAAATGGACAATATTGGTAAACTCCTTGATTATAATAAAGATATTTAAATAAACGGACAATAGCTGAGGTTATACATCTGACTGATACATTTAAACTTGTTTTAATTAATATTTTGAAAAAATTGTAAAACTGAGTTAATACATTTATAAACTCGTATTTAAGAATTTTCAATAAATTAAACACAAAAATGGAAATTAAATACTAATTTTTATAGCAACTGATCTGATAGTGCTTTTTAATCATTAAATATTTTTTTCCGTTTGCTATTTAGCTACGTATCCTCGCCATATCGCATATTAGGCTTCAAATTATGTAAAAAAGTTATCAAAAATTAATTTAATTTAATGTTTTTTTTTTTTTTTCTTTTTGAGCTGTAAAAGGTTTGACATCTTGTTTTCATACCACAAATGTAATTTTCAGACTAGTTTTAATTAATTTTCATTATGAATAATAACAATAAAAAATTAGGCTATAACGGTTTTTATAGCCCTCAGTTACAAGTATTACAAAACAAGTGGATAATTTATTCATGTCTAGTAATTAAAATATTTAAACTTTACGATGTTGCACTCATTAGGGAAAATGCAGCCAGGCGAATGGTAATAAAAATTTGTTTAAAATTTCATGGAGGATAATTAAAAATTAATAAAATTTAATTAAATAAAAAATAAACATTAAAATTCAATGAAAACTAATTCATAAACTAGAAAATGCAAGCAAACAGGGAGGACCAGTTGACTTGACCAAAAGCCCGTCAGGGACCAATGGACCGTCGGAGATAATAGTTAAAATTGGACGTCTACAAAATATGCTACAAGGAGAAAAAAGACCATTGTGGCTAAAACCATTATTTTTTTATAAATAATCCATTATTTTTGAGACAATTAAAAAATTATCTAAAATCATCAAAATACCGAATATCGGGAGGTACCGGTATATGGGGGATATAAGATATCGTGGACTTATATACACAATTCTCTTCCAGGGGGCAATGTATTGACAAAGAATTTCAGACAATTCCATTAAAAAATGTGATTAAAATCATCGAAATACCCATCTTTGAACTTGACCTGCCTGAAGACAAAAGACTGATGTGTGCAAAATTTTAGCTTCCTCTCTTAGTTCGTTTTGATTACAACAGACGAACAGAGCTAAATCGTCGCAAAATTTTACGCTTTATTTATTTTAAATATACAGGGTGCACCCAAATTCAGACTGCTGTCATTTCTAAGCCACTCGTCCGGCATCTGTTAAAATTATTACAGTGACAGCTCATTGTATTGTTTACAAGCGTACAAAAGTATTTTGGTGAGAGTTTTCCAAAAAAAAAGTTATTCGTGTTCGGAATTCAAGCGTGATAGTGTGATTTCTTTATATTTGGCTGGAAAACCACAAGTGGCTATCGTTAGAGCACTCCAGCATTTCAATGTAAATAAATCTTTTGTGTTTCGTACCATCGCTCGTTACCGTGATACTAGTAGCGTAGCTCGACGTCAAGGAAGTGGACGGAAGAAAACAGCAACATCAGCAGAAATGGTTCGAAAAGTAAAGAAGCTACTTGATCGAAACCCGTGTCGCACTGGACGAAAAATGGCTCGTGAGTTGAACATATCGCAATATTCCATTTGGCAAATATAGAAAAATGAGCTCGGGGTAAAGCCATTGAAATTCTAAAAAGTGCAAGAACTTACACCGCAACAGAAAGAAAATAGACTCAAAAGAGCTAAAGAGTTGCTTCGCTTGGCCGAAAGTGGTGAACTGCCGAATTTGGTTTTCTCCGTCTCCGATGAGAAAACATTTGTTGTCCGGCAGTTTGTAAACAAAGAAAATGATCGGTTTACTTGCCAAAGAGGTCAGCTGAAAATGTGCACCTTCGGTTGGCCTCCAGAACTCAAGCTCCGGCAATGGTGATGATGTGGGCCGCCATAACAGCCGATGGTCACTCTCCGCTCGTGTTAATCGACCGTGGCATCAGAATAAATGCCGAATATTATAGCGAAAATATTTTGAAGGTTGTATTAAAGCCTTGGGCACGCAAACATTTTGGTCGCAGGCTTTGGACAATCCAACAGGACTCAGCACCATCACACTCAGGAATAAGGTTTCTTGCTTCATTTCCATCGCACAATGGAGACCAAAATCTCCGGATACCAATCCGTTGTGCTATTGTGTCTGGAGTATTTTGGAAAACAAGGTTGGCACTAAAGTATACCAAAGTGTCGATCACCTCAAGCAAGAGCTTCGCCGGAACGGGCCAAAATACCACAGAGCAACAGTTTTATTGGCAGTTTGAAGGCCATAATTCGTGTCAATGTGTATAATTGTGTATAATGTGCGTAATTCGTGTCAAATTCTATTTCCGACATTTTTTTGTTTTCATTCAATAATATTTAAAAAAATTTAAAAATTATGGCGTTTGACTATGTTGCAGTTTTTTATCTTACCCTGTATATTCAAAGTTTGTATAGGCATGTATATTGCCGTTGCCTTATGTGCGATGTGTGGAGGGTCAGAAGGATTGAGTCAATCTTGCCCATTTCCACCCCTGACCTACATCGTGATCTACATTGTGCATTCTTTTTATTTAGCAGAGAAGCCAAATATTGTGGAGGACTTATTCCATATTGACACCAATTCTAATATTGAGAAGAAGTATTTAATATTCTTCGAGAGTTGTAATTATTCTTTTTTGGTGGGGGTATGCAAAACTGCAACTAAATCGGCTATTTTCTTCGATTTTTTTTTTTTTTTAAAGATTTTTTTTTTTTTTTTTTTTTTTTTGGAGGATTGCTAAAATAAATAGACCAATATTTTGCATTTTCGATAAAATTTTTGATAAAAAATATTAAAACAGGAACGTTTTGATTCGAATAATTATTTTGAGAGTATAATCCTTTCGAGAGCATCTGATAAAAATGGACGATAAACGTATCTAGTATCTAAATATTCTGAAGAGTGTTTCACCAAAAGGATCTCAAACCGTTATTTCGATGGTCAGGCATAACAATTCACTTTTCGCTCTCATAGTCTCGTTAAATATATTATTTCAACCTCTTTTTAAAAACGCGAACAATTCCACACTAATATCTCTAATACTCCTTTCACTGAGTAGTTTTTGAATTTTTAAAAAGACATCCATGTGACTGATTTCTCTAACGCCTGAAGTTTGCAAACAGCAATTGCTGCATTGATTTACCTTTAAAATATTTAGTTACCCCTTGGAAAAAAATCAGAAAAACTTTAAATAAATTAAATAAAATATTTTGTCACCAAATGCCACGATGGGGGAAAAACTGCAATAAATTTAATTTATAACTCCATTTCAAAGCAAACAACACTTTTTTCCACAACAACAAATCACAAACAAACCGCATAGCCAATGCTGCCACCGCACTATGGGTAAAAAGCATGATTTTTTGTCATAAAGTCATTTTTTTTTTTTTTTTTTTTTTTTTTTTGGTTTCATATTTTGAAATTTAACTGATTTCCTAAATGTAGATACCCATATTAGAAAAAAAATGTTTAATATCAATACGGGTGGCAACCCTTTTTTGCTGGCGAGCTTTTAAAGTCAGCTGTTTGAAAGTCACTTTGTTTTGGTACAACTGGCGGTAAAGATCAGCTAAGTTCAAGTGCTTCTGATTTGACAAAATTAAAAAAATAAAATGTGTAATTATGGAAAACGTTAGTGCAGGTATGTAAAATTAAGACGAGGTGCCCTTTTTGTCATAATTGTCTGTTGTTGTAATACTGTGAATTGTTTCGTTTATGTATAGCTTTATATAAAATCTATAAATTGTAGTTGTGTTCCGTGGAGTGTAACTTGTGAATGGCAAAGCATTGCAAAAAGGTATAAATGCCAAGTTATTAACAAAAGTGTGTTAATTAATGAGTAACTAGCCTTTTTTGTTCTATTTTGTGCCAACACGTGTTTTGCAGATAAACATGTGTTTGTCCATGCAGCGCTTATTGAAATTTTGAGAAGCAACAATCGCTCAGAAGATGCACTTGTGAAATATGTGTTACAGAATATCAATAATATCAGTTTAAATGAAGACCAAATGCGTTTGATATCAAAACAAGTGAAAGATCTTGTTAATTATATAAAAAAGCATTTGCCAAAGTGCATCCGTAAACTAGAGCGATTTAAAACTAAACATTCAAAATGGCTTAGCAAAAGTGTAATTATTGTAATGAATGAGCAGTATGTTTCTCCAAATCATCATAGCCGATCGGCCAGATCGGCTATATAGCAGCTACATGAAATAGTGCCCCAAACCATATGAAAATTGGTAGGTCATCTTGGGGGCATAAAAATGAATACAAATCAAATTTCACTTCAATAGCTTCATAAACAAAAAAGTTGGGTCAAATCGGCCAGATCGGCTATATAGCAGCTACATGAAATAGTGCCCCAAATCATATGAAAATTGGTAGGTCATCTTGGGAGAATAAAAAATGTATACCAAACAAATTTCACTTTAACAGCTTCATAAATAAAAAAGTTGGGTCAAATCGGCTATATAGCAGCTATATGAAATAGTTCCCCCAATTCATATGAAAATTCGTAGGTCATCTTGGGGGCATAAAAAATGAATACAAACTAAATTTCACTTCAATAGCTTCATAAACAAAAAAGTTGGGTCAAATCGGCCAAATCGGCTATATAGCAGCTATATGAAATAGTGCCCCAAATCATATGAAAATTGGTAGGTCATCTTGGAAGCATAAAAAATGCATACAAACCAAATTTCAATTCAATAGCTTTGAAATTAGAGTTTATGCCAAAATAAACGTAAAAAAACCCATAGTGCACCGCCAACAAACAGAAGTTGCTTTGAGTCACAAAACACACACAGATGAAAAAACAAAGCAAAACGAAACTAAACAACATTCCATCAAAGTTCGTAAAAAATCAAAAAAGTAACAAAACTGAAACAGTTGGTAATTGCACAGAGAAAACAAAAAAAGCGGTAAAGGAAAACTGTGACATTTTAATAGTTAAAACGTGAAAATATTGAAAAAAAAGAATGTGTAAACGCAGTGATGTCGAACAAAATCTAACTCAAGTATGGTCGACCGTGCGGACACTACAATACTTGTATGACAGCGGTTCAGTTAAAAAAATGGAAATAAATCTAAAAAATTATTAAACAATTTTAAAAAAATATTACCAAAGATTCAAACAAGAATATTTACAAAAGCCTTTTAAACAAGTTTAAAAGTATCGGTCGATTTTGCCGATATATATCCTCAGATACTCTCAGCCAATGTTCGAGTAGGTTCCGAAAGAATGGGCCAAAAATGTCCATTTCGTATGTGATATAAATATTGTGACGTGCCAGGTTTGGACTATATTGGTTACTTCCTTCACTTTATATGAGATATGTGATCATTTTCAGAAAAAGTTAAAATGTGCGCGAGGTACAGCAACCAACATCAGACTGCTGTCATGTCTAAGCCACTCGTCCGACAGCTGTTAAAATTATTCCAGTGACAGCTCATTATATTGTTTACAAGTGTACAAAAGTATTTTGTGGATAATTTTCCAGTAAAGAAGTTAGTTGTTATGGAATTCAAGCGTGATAGTATGATTTAATTATTTTTGGCTTGAAAACCACAAGTGGCTCTCGTTAGAGCACTCCAGCATTTAAATATGAATAAATGAATCAAGAAAGTGGACGGAAGAAAGCAGCAATATCAGCAGAAATGGTCCGAAAAGTAAAGAAGCTACTTGATCGAAACCCACGTCGCAGTGATCAAAAAATGGCTCGTGAGCTGAACATATCGCAATATTCTATTCGGCAAATATTAAAAATTGAACTCGGGGTAAAGCCATTGAAATTCCAAAAAGTGCAAGAACTTACACCGCAACAGAAAGAAAATAGCTTGGCTTGGCCGAAAGTGGTGAACTGCCGAATTTGGTTATTTTTTCGATGTGAAAACATTCGTCAGCGAGGTTAGCGAGGTCGATTGGCTACCAGAACTCAAGCATTGGCCATGGTGATGGTGTGGGCCGCCATAGAGGGAAATATTTAAATATATCAAGTTGTAAAGAATCACTGATTTGTTTCGCAAATTATGACAGATAAGAGTATTGAAAATTGTAACCCTTTGTGATTGAGGTACCAGAAGGGGTTCGCAGACATATATAATTTTTACAACAGATCTTGGGTTAGCAAAAATGTTTAGATGTGTGAAATTTGGAGAGAGTTGGATGCTTTTTCGGATATTGTGATCGTTTTGGTTACCGGTCCGATCTCTGCCATATTTATAATATATCTTGAGATCGTGTTTTATAAGCTTCGTAGATATTCAAATTTTTTACCCTGTTTTGGGGGAAGTACAAGTAGGAGTAGAGCGATATATCTTCACACCAGACCTTGCGTTAATAGAAATAATGGGATGTGTGTAATTTGAAGAGAACCGCATACTTGTTTCGGATTTTGTGATCGTTTCGGTTATTCAAAACGTTGAGTCATTGTGGGGGAGGTACCAGAAAAAATGGACCATCCTCATGACAGATCTTGTGTTGATGAAAATATTGAGATGTATCAAGTCTGCATGAGATCGAATGCTAATTTCGTGTTTTATGAGCTTCGAGGATATTTTGGGGCAAGTACCAGTAGGAGTAAACCGATATATCCCATTTTCAGACCAGACCCTGTATTAGTATAAATAATGGGATGTGTGTAATTCGAAGAGAACCGGATGTTTATTTCGGATTTTGTGATCGTTTTGGTTATTCAAAAATTTTAACCCTTCGGGGGGAGTGTCGAATCTCTATCATCATCATGACAGATCTTGTGTCAATGAAAAAATTTAGACGTGTCAAATGTGAATGAAATCTAATATTAATTTCGCGTTTTATGAGCTTCGTGCAAATTCAAAATTTTGACACTTTGTGGGGGAAGCACTTGATGGAGTGGACCGATATTGTCCATTTTCTCAAATGATCTAGCTCTAAAACAAATAGTAGGATTTGTAAATTTGGAGTACAATCGGATTTGCCTTTCTCTTTATGTGCAGGGAAACATATCTGACATCGGATACTCCCTTCGAGAGTTATCTTGCGCACCTGCCAGACAGATGGACGGGCGGAAGGACGGATATCGCTAGTTAGACTCCAAATGCCCTGAATCTGGTTCAAAAAGGTGTAGGGTCTAAACTCGTTATTTCGATGAGGCAAGTTTTGACCGTATCAAATGATATATACCCTCTCTGAGGCTGAGGGAAAATTATTGAGAGAAATTCACGCCTGTATCTCTAAAGGTACGGGTACATAGACAGGTTGAAGTCTTCACATGTCATATTTTGTGACATATAAGAAAGGAATACCAGAGCCGAACTCGAATCTTGCCGTCGTTTTTCCTGAAAATTTGACATTACCATGACTAGCCATTGATGCCAAGCTGCTTATGGACCCAAACCTTAATGGTGCCCTCAATGTATGTGTTAACATTTAAAAAAAATAATAGTTAAAAAATAAGCTTTTATGCCTCCTTAAAAATATTTTTATTAATAAGTCTTCAAATACATTGAATAAATACTCGACTATGGCCTTGGCAGTCCTTAAAAAATATTTCGAAAAATTCTTCAAGTATTGAAAACTAAGACGCTTTAGTAATTTTTTTTTTTTTTTGAAAAAAATCACGACAAACTGTTTTTTGACTATCCAGCAATTTTTCTGAATTTCAGACGAAGAATTGAAAAAACCTCTGGTCAAAGTTGTTTTCTTTCATTATTTTATTAACATGACTTCATATTGAAAATGTTGTCAAAATCTATGGTGAAATCTCCTTCAAATTAAACCCAACATTCCTACTTTTCACACAAAATTGATAATTCACCAAAGACACTTACATATTTATATACAACGAATATTAACAAATCACAAAACCTGCCACAACTCGAAACGAATCAAATCAAATCGTGATTAAATTCACAGGCAATTTGAACAATTTTCAACGTTTCCTTATGTGTCGACAGGTAAACGTCGTTTTTTTTTTTTTTGCGAAGAAAATTGCGTAGCTTGGAACGTGTCAATCGTTGTAACGATTTATCCACAAAATAATTACTTAATTCAGATGAATTATCGAATAAATCGTGTATTATTGCGGCTTAATAATAACATTTAAATATTTATTTTACATTGATTGAGAGAAAAAAAGAAAAACAATAAATAAATTGAAAATAAATGTCGTACGATCAAATGCATTTAAATTGCAATATTATACGTTAGCATTCCGGTAAATACTCTAAGCGTAAAAAGGCGATGCAAGGAAGGGAAGGGAAATTGCGTCAAAAATAATAGTTAACATTTTTTCAGTTGAAAAATATTTGAAATTTTTTTCGGGGAAACGTTTTCAAAACAGATTTAATTCTGTCCATCTGGTGAAATTCGGATTACTCTGCGACAAATTTTTTTTTATACCCTACACCACAAGGTGGTCAGGGTATTATGTCTTTGTGCATTTGTTTGTAACAGGCAAAAGGAAACGAGATAGACCGATAGTTCCTTTTGATGATCTGCATAGAATCACATTCTGAGTCGATTTATGCATGTCCGTCCGTCCGTCTGTCCATGTATTTTTGTAAACAAAGTACAGGTCGCATTTATTGCCAGATCCAGATGAAATTTTGCACAGATAATTTGTTTGGCCCAAGGACGAATCCAATTGAAATTGGAGATAATCGGTCAAAATTTAGATATAGCTCCCATATATATATTCATCCGACTTGCCTTTGATTGTGCACCAAACGTGTAATATCAGCCCGAATTGTATGGAATTTTGCATATACACCCAAATTAGAAATAAGTATACCAAATTTGATCGAAATCGGTTCAGATATAGCAATAGCTCCCATATATATTGTTCATCCGATTTGTTATGTTTGTCCTCCGCAGCCGTAATATGCACTCTGTAACAACAATATTTGGGGAAATATATCAAATACAGCTCAGAAATACATTTGCTAAATTTTATAGAGATCGGTTCAGATTTGGATATATCTCCCATATATAACTTCGTCCGATTTACCTTTTATTGTGCACCAAACGTCTAATATTTGTCTAAATAGGATGGAATTTGGCACTTACGACCGAATTGAGTCTAGAAGCTAGTATGTCAAATTTGGTGAAGATCGGTTCAGATATAGCTATAGCTCCCATATATATTGTTCATCCGATTTGTCATATTTGTTACCCACAGCCGTAATATGCACTCCGTAACGACGATATTCAGGGAAATATATCAAATACAGCTCAGAAATATCTTTGCTAAATTTTATCGAGATCGGTTCGATTTGGATATAGCTCCCATATATATCTTTCTCCGATTTCAAATTAATTGTGCACCAACTTTTCCGAATTCCGAATTTAAAAGATACAAATGCTTCGGCATATTTAGTTCTTTGAACTTTAAATTATAATTATAATCATAGCGTGTATGATTGAATTCTCCCATAAAAACTTTTAATTGTTATGTGGAGCTCTTCTAAACTAGCAAAGTGGTGTAGGGTATCATAAAGTCGGGCCGTCCGACTTTAAGACTTTCTTTACTGGTTTTCAATAATTATGGGCAAATCGAAAACATTATAAAAATAGAGCTAACAAAGAAGACACTTATATCGGAGCTTTGAAAGATTACATCGCGAAGTAAGCTCAATGGAGGAGGCAAGTTTCGAAATTTTTGAATTAAGATTTCTCGGAATCTGTTGGTCTCAGGTATATAGTGTATTCGGCAATATTGCAGATGTAAATAAATATTTTTATAAAAAAAAAAACTTTTATTTTAAAAAAAAAATTAGCACTTTTCCCGCAATCGCTCAATTTTATATATAGAACACTCCCAATAGCCAGTTTGGGTTGTTAAAAATTTCAAGTGGATTTGGATTACTTCAAGAATCACTGGTTTAAAAAATGAGATGTATGGCTTAATCTCAATTTCAAGTATTTGTTTACGTTCCAGTCATAGCTTTAATAAAATTTCCCCAAATTTTGGTATTTTGAGCTCTTATTATGTTGAAACGCTGCCAGTAAAAAAACCCTTTTGATAAAGCCCTCGTATTTAGTTATTGCGAGGGGTTTTCCTATCAATTTGCTGGGACAATTTGAGTGGCCCAATATTACCCACTCCTACCTTGATCTAAGTTTGGTAAAAATATTACAATGTAACTACTTGGGGCCATATCGGATGCTTCCTTCGTTGTTTATCGTGCACACCAACAGGTCAGACAGACGGACGACCGTCCGAAAATTCTATTGTTTTCAAGCTAAATGGACCTTTGGTAAAAACTGTACGATCTACCCCATAGAAAGGGTGCCGAATCATTCCCATTGTAAAAATCCCCATAATGGAATGGGGATTATGTCCAAAAACGATCGGTCATAATCACCAGAAAATATCTGTCATAATACGCATAATAATGGGGCTTATGTCCAAAACGATTGCGGACATAAACCCCATTAAGAGGTAGGTATGTTTAACCTGATTACGGCAAAATTATTATTTATTTTTTTTTTTTTTTTTTTTTGTGGGGAAAATACCCGAATAATAAGACCGAAAGTTCGGGGTTGTGGGTTGTTTGAAACGGTTCCAGAACAATGCAGGAAAATTATTGAAACGGAACTTTTTCTAAATCTCCTAAAAAGTCGAAAATGAACCCATTATGAGGTATTACGATCTACATACTACATTATAATTTCTACAGTTGTCTTTCCAAAATGGTACCTGATATATCTTCTGCATCCGATGATATTGACTTTAAAATCGAAGGTCGGCTACGTACCCATTTTGTACATATAAGTTTTGGAAGAATAAAAGTCGATTCTTTCGGGTCGAATAACCGAGTATTTCCCCCACGAAAAATTACTTTGACGTAATGAGATTAAAAATATCTACCCGTGATAAAAATTTCAGACCAATCCGAGCTTAGCCTCTAAATTTAAGCCTTGTTTTCATCCTGGGAGCGTTTTCTTTTTTAGGGGGATTATGACAAATAACTGGACATAATCCGCATAATTGCTTTCTGGATTATGTCTGGGCTATCACAGAAAGCTATTCTCGCAAGAGTTGCACTAAGGCAAATACTGCTTCCAAAATTGTAACGTTTAAACATTTTTAGACATTTTCACCAAAATTGTAATTTTTGAAGTGCATTTTTGTATGCGTCGCTGATGGAGGGTATAACAAGTTCTCTATGGTGACGTTTTCACTGCCTTTGTTTTAAATTATTTTCTACCAGAAATTGATTATGTAAAAATTTAGATTTTGTCATGGAAAACTTAATTTATACTATCCACCATGGCATGGAGGGTATACTGAGACTGTCATTCCGTTTGTAACCCCTAGAATTATCAATTTTAGCCCCCACATATATATATTTTTTATTCGATCTGTATGAAATTCTATATCGATTTAGTGATGTCCGTACATCTGTGGAAATAACTCCAATTTCCGAAAGAAATGATCTAGTTTGATAAAATTTTACTCAAAGGTGAGTAACAGTACCCCTCCCTATATTCGGTATTTTGATGATGGTACTACAGCCTCTAACCGAGAATTGTCGATACACGTCCACGCCTTTGTAAAGGTCTTATATTACGGTACCACAATATATTCAGTATTTTGATTATTATAGTGACACCATTCACCGGAATTGTCTCAAATTTCTTATATAAATATCGCAATTGCTATGACAAAAATTTGTACAGGTTCACGTCTTTGTATAGGTCCCAATTTGACGGTAACTCCCTATATTCGGGATTTTTATGATATGTATATTCCAACGATTTTTTTAAAAATCGCTAATTTTTTCCAGGTGGTGGAGTATACGAACTTATTGCTTTTTTACTTGTTTATTATTAAAATAACTGTTTGAATTTAAAGTAATTTATCAATTATTTTTCTTTACAGGTAATTGAAAATATTTTCTTCTTCCAAAATTTATTGGTAAGCTAAGGACGGATTATTATTATTTTTCAAAAATTGTTTAAATAAATAGCAAATATTCATAGGAAACACTGCACCCAAAATACAACCCGGAATATTTCACTGCAATGTGCCACTGTACCCAAATAGCACTTAAACTTAAGCCCAAGTAGTACTCTTCTGTTGGCACTGCCGTTAATGGTGTTGTGGTTACTTTGAACATTTGCCGCGCACTTAAAACGTTGTTGGATTTAAATAGCTTCATATGAAACTGAAAGTGAAATTACGAATATAAAAGCATTTTCCAGCAAAGTGCTTGCTCTAAGCAGTCATGGGAATAAAAGAGTGATGATAAGTTAAAAAAAATAATAGGGAAAAAAAGAAAATATGGAGAAAAACAATAATTGTATTCGAAGCTGAAAATATGAAATTTGACAAAAATAACTGGAGGTCAAATGGAAAGTACATCCTAAATGAAAAGAAAATAAAATACTATGGAAGCGGCTAAATTTCGTTCGTGTGATACCATATGTCACCAAGCCTCAAGGGTAACAGCCTTGAGGCTAAGGCAATATTTTCATAATAATGATATTTAATTTACAAAAAAAAAATAAAATAAAATAAAACCAGTAAAGAAAGTCTTAAAGTCGGGCGAGGCCAACTTTATGATACCCTACACCACTACTAAATTAGAGCTACACATAACAATTAAAAGTTTTTATGGGAGAATTCAATCATATACGCTATGATTATAAGTATAATTTGAAGTTCAAAGGACCAAATATGCCGAAGCATTTGTATCTTTTAAATTCGGACTTGTATTGCCCATTAATTTAAAATCAGATAAAGATATATATGGGAGCTATATCCAAATCTGAACCGATCTCGATAAAATTTGGCAAAGACATTTCTGAGCTGTATTTGATATATTTCCGTGAATATCGTTGTTACGGAGTGCATATTACGGCTGGTGGTAACATATACAAAAAATCGGATGAACAATATATATGGGAGCTATTGCTATCTCTGAACCGATCTTTACCAAATTTGACATTCTAGCTTCTAGACTCAATTCGGTCGTAAGTGCCAAATTTCATCCCATTTGGACAAATATTAGACGTTTGGTGCACAATAAAAGGTAAATCGGACGAAGTTATATATGGGAGCTATAACCAAATCTGAAGCGATCTCGAAATTTAGCAAAGGTATTTCTGAGCTGCATATTACGGCAGCGGAGGACAAAAATAACAAATCGGATGAACAATATATATGGGAGCTATAGCTATATCTGAACCTATTTCCATCAAATTTGGCATACTTTGGCATACAGTCCTAATTTGGTTGTATGTGCAAACTTCCATACTATTCGGGCTAATATTACACATTTGGTGCACAATAGAAGGCAAATCGGACGAAGATATATATGGGAGCTATATCTAAATTTTGACCGATTATCTCCAATTTCAATAGGGTTCGTCCTTGGGTCAAACAAATTATTTGGGCAAAATTTCATCTGAATCGGGCAATAAATCCGACCTGTACTTTGTTTACAAAAATACATGGACAAACGGACAGACAGAATGTGATTCTATGCAGATCATAAAAGGAACTATGGGTCTCTCTCGTTTCCTTTTGCCTGTTACAAACAAATCCACAAAGACATAATACCCTGACCAACTTATGGTGTAGGGTATAAAAATAATATTGTCGATAACGTTTTAACTGTAACATTCCTTGTTTATGTTGTCCAAAAATTATTTAAATTGAAAAAATCGGTCAGAACAACAGCGGAGGATTTAATTAAAAATCAATTGCCTTAAAAATTAATATAAATTCAGTCCTTGTTTTTGTCAAATTATCTCAAAAGAGTAACACAAAAGGTATCCATTTAAATTCTTACAATTTAATATTTTTAATTTTAAAAAAACATAGTTTAAAACCACATTCCAAAAACATCAACTTCCTAGGAAAATTAAAGCAATATTTTCACTTTAAATTCCCCAGACAAAAATAAGTTAAAAATAAACCTTCTTAAAAAGTAGAAAACGCCGTTTTAAGATGCCAATGTAAAGAGTATGGAAAAAATAAACATACATCAATAGAGCAAAGCGACTCCCAACCCAAGACAATGACAGGCAATTTGTTGCCAGGGCCACATCAACAACTGCTAAGGTTGCCCATCATACCAACGATGTTGGCATGCATTTTAAGTCCCAGCCACTAAGACAGCAGTCACAGCAGCAGCTTTTAACTACATTGTTAACTGTAAAAAAAGCCCTTAAAGCCAAATGAGGAAAAACAAAACATGACGAAATGGTTTTCCAGCCCAAAGCAAAGACGGCCGGCCAGCCAGCCAAAAGGCCACATACCATGGATAAGTTTAAGACCACGCCAAGGATAAGATTCCACTGCAGGCAACAAGTTTTTGAGTGGTAGGCAACGGCAAAATACCATGAAAGTTATGTGAAGTCCAACCTGTTCGAAAGAAATTCTAGCAGGGAAAACAAACAGAAAGAAAAACAATTTCTTCTAACATAGGAATATAAATAGAATATAATATCTAAACTTAAGTAATGTTTTTTTTTCTATTCATAAAATATACATGAGGCAAGCGAACAAAGATTTACATCGTATACATTTCAGATTTGTGTTAAAAGAAATTAAAATAAAAAAAAACAACTACAAGAAGACTTAAGTTCAGCCGACCCAAAATTGTTATACTCTCCCTCTTGGCAAAAAGTAATTTGTGGGAAACTCGGTTAAACACAAAAACGGTAAAATTTAAAGGTACTGTTACATTCCAGTAAAAAAGGTCTTCATAAATCTTATTACCAACCCATTACTTTAAAAGGGCGTGTCCCATGACAAATACCGAAAAATACGTACTTATATAACGGTTATTCAAAATCGAAAAATAAGGATTTTAGTTGGAAAAAATAACCCCTTACATAGTGCGACAAGTTTTTGTTAGAATAATGGGTTAGTAACAAGGTTTTTAATGAGTATATTTGCTGTGTTTAACAATGTACCAACACATGTAGGTACTGAATGCTTTTACTATTTCTACGAGCCCAAATATCAAATTTTTTCCATTTAGTTGAAAAATATGATGTTGGGGCCATTCCCCAACTTTACTAAGACCCTCACGTATGCACAATCCCTGGTCAACCCTTCTGGCATTAACTAATTCCCTTTTAACAAAATGTATTTATTAATGTTCCAATGAATATTTCTCTTTGGAAAATGAAAAGACAAATTTGCAATTGAGTTCTCTTCTAAGGAAAGAGTACATTTTTCTCTTGCACTGATTCTTTTTCTAATAACAATACTGGTTTGCACTCTCAAATTCTATCTCATTAAAATTCACAACTCTCTTTCTCTCTGCTGTGGGATTGTTGCGATTCTTGCTCTATTTATGCAAGTGACAACGGTATTTCTAACCAATACTGGTTTTTCGACAATTAGCATAACAAGGGAAAGAGAGTATCAGAGGAGGAAGAGTAACAAGGAATAGTGTTTATATGGGGTATGTTCAGTAAAAGTTACAATGATGTTACTGTAGCCTTTCTTAAATTAACATATGACTAGGACCTTTTAAATAGCAAATATTTGGAGGACGTCCTTACATGTGGTGCCCTTTCAAATCCTTGATCTTCATTGAACAATTTTTAAGGGGATATATGTTTCCTCTTAGCATTTCAAAACGTCTTCTGCTAAAAAAAACTGAGCAGAACCCTCCAAACATCCAAAATCGGTAGGGCTATGTAAGGCTTATTCCAAATCCTAAACCCACATTGAAGAATTCTCAGTGGTCGAATTTTCATTCGGTGAGAACAATTTTTGCTAAATTTCAGCCACTATTTAAATAACTGAATTTGAAACCTTAGAAATACCGAATATCAGGAGATAGCGCTATATGGGCTATATCAATATCACTTACGCCGAATTATAACTAAAATGCATCCAACAATCTTCAAAATGTGTCATAGCCGAAGGCACGGTTACATATAGAGGTCCACTACTCTATCGAGTTTTTTTGTTTTAAGACAAAGAATATTCACAGAGAAACCCTGAAATTTCGAATTGCAGCTGATTCAACAGGTTTTTTTTAATTGAGTTTCATTAATAGTTTTCTATGGATAGGAAATTGGTTCAGGCCTTTCAAATTAGAATACCCTTAAAAGGCCTTTTTGAGATTAAAGAAACCACCACGACATTCTATATAAGAGTATCCTCAAGAGGCCTTCTTGAGATTAGAAACAAACGGTTCAAAACTTCTGTATAAAAACTAACCACAAGATGCCTTCTTTGGAAAGGAGAACGTCGGAAGGTCTTCTATGGATAGGGTACCTCCCATAATTTCCTTATTTATAAAAGACCTTTAACGTGTCTCCTAAGGAAAAAACCCTTCAACAAGTCTGTCATGAATAGAATAACTTGTAGAGGCATTTTATGAATAGAAGACCTCTAACGGGTCTATTAGATATAGAATACCTTAAACAGCCTTCGTTATGTCTACCATAATTACAAGATTTTTACGGTCTTTTAAGTATAGCAGACATCTAGCCGGTCTTCTTTTATTAGGCAGAAGCGCTGTAATGGTCCACAATAGATCTTTCTAGGTTTGAAGACCTTTTCAAGACCTTTATGGATATAAGGTTTTCAATAAGTTTTCTATATTTAGGAGACCTTTATTTAATCTAGTGATAGAAGAACTTCAAGGATTTTCAGTAAATTTTTCATTAAAACAAAAAACATTCAACAGGTCTTTAATGGATATAACATCTTCAAGAGGTATTGTATACGTAGAAAACCTGCAAAGTATCTGTTAGAGGCAGAAGTCTTCGTCAACACCATAGAAGGCCTTCAACAGGTCTGTTAGAGATAAAAAATCTTAAAAAAAATTCGCTAGGCGTACTATGAGTAGAAGATCTTTACGTCTTCATTTTACGGATAGAAACCCTTTAATAGGTCTTCCATGGATAGAAGATCATCATCAGACATTCTAGTTTTAAAGACCTTTAGCAACTATTTTATGGATAAATGATCTTCAATAAGGGATAGGGGACATTCAAGATGTCTTTAATAGGTGGAAGACCCTCAGTAATTTTTTCATATAAAGAAGACCATCAACAGGTCTCCTCACAAAAAAAATCGTCAGGTCTTAAGTGGATAGAAGAAGATCTTCAAAAGGACTGATGTAACTAGAAAAACTGCAACGGGTCTGTACGAGACAGAAGCCGTCTTCAATAGACCTTAAGCCGACCTCCAAAAGACCTTATGCAGACCTTCAAGCATTTTTAGAACAAAAGACCCTTTACGGATAAAAACGCTTTAATAAGTCTTCAATAGATACAGGACCCTCATTAGGTCTTCAATGGATAAAGATCTTAAATCCCAATTCTGCGTTTGAAGGCGTATGAAAATACCAATCCAACAAGTGGTCATATGACGGGTTTAAAGCAAAATAATCGATTTTTTGGGATTTTTTTATAAAACCCCTCAAAATCGAGCTCTCATTATGGAAGTACACCAAATACCTACCAAATTATAGTTCACGCTATATGTTTTCCAGAATGTTGTTTGTGTGTGTGTGTGTTTTTATCTTCCCTATGTCCAGAGATATGAGTCTTTTAACCCACACAACCTAATTCTTTTCAAATCATAGAAATAACATTTTAAATGAAAAAAAAACATGATTGGCGTAGTCAGCTTTGGACATACCCAGAGGCAAAAATTGCAAGCCTCGGCCGAAGGACGGATTTTCAAAAATCAAAACAATATTAAATTAATGAAGATGATGGACATACGTCAGAGGATAAAATTTCAAGCCCAGGCAGAAGGTTGTCCACTCCAAAAAAGGATCCAATTTAGAAAATCTAATTATCAGACTAACATCTCTGAATCCAGGAAAGATAATAACGCAAAATTTTGTAGCATTTTAGAAAGGTTCAAGTATCAACTATATTTTCGTTTTTTTTTTTGCGCCCATATGGGACCATTTTTTGATTTTTGGTGATTTAAGAAAATACTGGGTCAAAAAAATCGATTATTTTAATATAGCTTCCGAACCATTTTAAATAGCCCCTGTTGCTGAATAGGTTTTTTCATGCGATTTCAAATGATACCTAAAATCTAAATCGATTTAGTAGATCTGGGTCTTACTCGGGTTTTGGACCCGGATTATCGGTTATCGGGATCCATCACCAAAAAAAATAACCTCGCGGAATCAAGGTCAAAATGTCTACCTCCGGAGAAAATTTACAAAAAGGAAGAATTTTTAACAAACATAAGTTATTTCCCTAACTCTTAAATACAGAAGATCTTCAGCAGAATAGATTGAAAACTATTAATCCATCTATCTATGAAGAGAAGATCATCAGTAGGTGCTTTAGCAGGCTTTGAACAAGTAAACAACATTCCAAGTAAGTTCAAATAATAGAAGATAGTCAAAGAGTTCTCAATGACCTTTCGTCCAAAGCCAGGAAATGGGTCGACAAGTGCTCTCAATACATAGAAAGCCTTGTGAAGATCTTCAATAGATAGAGCTCCGTTTAAAGTTCTTCTCTAGGCGAAAGTTAGCCATGTTATTTTTTAGAAATAAAGCATTTTTTTAGATTTTCATTAGGGATAGTCGGTTCGGGATCTCGTATCTCATACAGCACAATCTTCTCCTTTTTCTTGAAAATAATCTATGAAATTAAAGTTTCCAAGGGTCTTTTGAAGACTCTGTACAAGATCTGCAATGTTCAGAATACCTTATATCTATAGCCTTCTATAGACCGGCATTATTAATGGGTCTTCCAAGGCTGCTAACGATCTTAAAATGACTTCTTTATGATAGTATATGTTGTCTAGAAGTTTATCTTAAAAAAAAAAACTTTTTACTTTCCTCGTCTTCGTGCTCGTCCTAGACATTAACATATTAGCAGGAATATAACAAAATAAACCCTGCTACTTTTCAAGTAAATACGGCGGAAGTTAAACAAATGAATTCAACATGGAATGGAAGTTCATTTTAAACTTTGTTTTCCAACTTCTGAAGAAAAAAACAACAAAAACCGACAAGAAGCAAAAAAAAACTTTTCAAATACGAGAAATGTATGAACTTCTACGCCAATGATTTTTAATGTGAAAAACAGTCGCTCGAACACTCATGCACACTCCCAAATAGCGCACACACATAGTTCAATGGAAAAAATAAACTCCCAACACTAAGTTAACGAAAGAAAAAACAACTATCCCGAAAAAAAAAACAAGAACAAAACCCAGAAGTTTAATATGTTTTCCACTTTAATCTATGTAACGCCCTCACCTCCCTGCCCCCATTTGGGGATCGTGGTGGGAATCTTTGCTGGGATCTGTGGAAATGATTGTTATTGCTTTTGTTGGTGGCGCGTCAAAACAGAAAAGTGTGTCACTTTTGAAAACAGCCAGGGGGCCAATAGCTGTTGCCAACCAGCCACATTGTCTGGCTGCCCAAACATTTTGTTATTCCACACACACACACACACAGTCGCACACTCAAATGTATGCGAAGAGGTATCTGGGCAAGCAATTGATGGATGTGTGTGTGTGAATGTTTCTATCTCTAAATCTAATATTTCCACAGACCATTGATATGTGGCAGTCAGTTAGATACAAAGCTAGCCAAACAGCCAGCCAGCCAACCATCCATCCAGCCATCCATCCGACTTACATTGAAAAGTGAGTGTTGACTTGTGGCTGCTGCAAGTTGCAAGCAACAATAAATAAATTCCAATCAATTCACATTCTATTCTACGCTTTTTCCAACTGCACATCTGTGAAAGAGGCAGTGAAATATTTTTATTATTTTCTTCCTCTGTTGCTGTTCATTCGGCAGCGGAGTTGGACTGCCAACGAGTTGCGACGAGTCGAGTTGAGTTTCTTATTAATAGGCCCACTACTCTGTGCCGCCTATTTTATGACTGATCTCCGATCAACTGATTAGCTTTGATGCTATCATCAATGAGCCGTTGAATCGCTCGTTGCCTCGTCTCATCGTTGAATGCATGAATGAGTGACGGCTGTGGATGTTGCATTGACTTGGAACACTGAGCGATGAGTTGGCTACATGGTGTGACTGACTGACTGGTAACTCGTGCCGCATAACCCGTGCCATTGCTGATTTAGATTCAGTCGTTAGTTTAAAAGGAGGAAACAAACAACAACAAAAAACTGAAATGTATCAAAATAAAAACTGGAGTAATCTGGTTGAATGGCATCATACGAGACGGACGATTTGAAAGAGAATTGAAATGATTGACTTGCAATTTTTTTAAATGGAATAATAATGTGGACAGTGGTGGAGATACTTTCTTTTGTGAAATGGGGGGAATATATGTCCTTTGGCTTAATTAGAAAATTTGGAATTTTAGAAATTCAAAAAATCAGAATCAAAGAAGATGATGATATACCCATTGAAGGGATTATAGGGTAAGATGAAAAAACTGCAACCAACTTCAGACATTTGTCATTTCTAAGCCACTCGTCCGACAGCTGTTAAAATTAATCCAGTGCCAGCTCATTATATTGTTTACAAGCATACAAAAGCATTTTCGTAAAAATTTTCCAGAAAAAAAGTTATTCGTGATGGAATTCAAGCGTGATAGTGTGATTTCTTTATATATGGCTGGAAGACCACAAGTGGCTATCGTTAGAGCACTCCAGCATTTAAATGTGAATAAATGTTTTGTGTCTCGTACCATTGCTCGTTACCGTGATACTGATAGCATAGCCCGACGTCAAGGAAGTGGACGGAAGAAAACAGCAGAAACATCAGCAGAAATGGTTCGAAAAGTAAAGAAGCGACTTAATCGAAACCCGCATCGCAGTGACCGAAAAATGGCTCATGAGCTGAACATATCGCAATATTCCATTCGGCAAATATTGAAAAATGAGCTCGGGGTAAAGCCATTAAAATTCCACAAAGTGTAAGAACTGACTCCGCAACAGAAAGAAAATATACTCAAAAGAGCTAAAGAGTTGCTTCACTTGGCCGAAAGTGGTGAACTGACGAATTTGGTTTTCTCCGTCTCCGATGAGAAAAAAATCGTTGTCCAAAATTCGTTGCACCTTCGGTTGGCCACCAGAACTCAAGCGCCGGCCATGGTGATAGTGTGGGCCGCCATAACAGCCGATGGTGGCTCTCCGCTCATATTAATCGACCGTGGCATCAGAATAAAGGCCGAATATTATCGAGAAAATATTCTGGAGGGTGTATTAAAGCCTTGGGCACGCAAACATTTTGGCCGCAGACCTTGGACATTCCAGCAGGACTCAGCACCATCACACTCAGCATGCGCCACCCAAGAATGGTTACAAAATGAGGTTCCTCGCTTCATTTCCACCGCACAATGGCCACCAACATCTCCGGATACCAATCCGTTGGACTACTGTTTTCGGAATATTTTGGAAAGCAAGGTTGGCACTAAAAATACCAAAGTGTCGATCAACTCAAGCAAGTGCTTCGCTGGGAATGGGCCAAAAGACCGCAGAGCCACATTCGGGCAGCGTGTGACGGTTTCATTGGCCGTTTGAAGGCCATAATTCTTGCCAAAGGTGACCGATTCAAACAAATCTAAATTTATTCTAAAATTTGATGCTATTTCCGGCATTTTTTGCTTTCATTCAATAAAATCAAAAAAAAAATATGTAAAAATTATGCCGCTTGACTTTGTTGCAATTTTTTTTTAATTTAAATTTGATGTAGAATATTTCTGTCTTTGACGTCATCCTTCGTACTTTATGCTTTGTTGGAGATTTTTTCAAAAACTCACACCAAGTATGGCTTTAAAACCAAAATGTCTCTTTAATATATATGATCCTGACGGTTAGATAAGATTTAGACTCTTGATGTCTTCTGGGACCTATATTAGAATCTTATGACAAATAAATTTTATGACAAATAAACTTGCTAGAATCCCGTTTAAAGGTGGTTTCAACCCATTTTTTAAAGGGGGGTCGAAAAGACCCTTTTTAACTCACGGAGAGTTTACATTGCCAAGTAACCTAAACAGAGTAGACAAGTTACCTGTTTTCCACTCTTATCGAAATTTTCGGTGTAAATTTCCTCGGAATTCGTACATTGAAAGTTTATAGTGTCTTGGGTAATATTTCAGATAAAAATACGAGGAATATTTTTTTTTTCGGAAATTTTAATTCCCTCAAAAAATGGTATTTTTGGGATTCGTATATTTACAATGAATAGTGTCTTCGGCATTATTTCAGAAAAAAACTACGAGGAATATTTTTGTCAAAAATTTTACTCGCCTTAAAAAAAGGAGTATTTTTGGTCCTTTTGAAAAATAAAGTAAAAATATTCTACAAAATTATTTGTAATAAAAATCTACTATAGGTCCTTAAAGGTTTCAAAAGTCTAGATCTTGCCTAAAAATAATTTTGTCGAATATTTTGATTTGCTTGAAAATGGGGTTTTAATCCAATTTTTAAAAAAGGACCGAAAAGAATTTATGGGTTAAAACTATCCACCAAAATATTTCTTGTTTTATTGTCAGTATTATTGCCAAAGACACTATATACCTAAAATGCAAGGTATCCGAGGAATTCTAATCCGAAAATTTCCAAAAGTATGGAGGAGGGAGAGAACTTGACAATTCTATTTTGGTTACTTTGCAAAGTAAGGTTTAAAAACTCCGATCCAAGTGCCATTTTTAGCTCTTCTTTTATAATCTACTGGATTACCGTAATCATTTTTTGTGTAGCACAATGTTGCTATTGCTTTTTAATACCCTACACCACAAGGTGGTCAGGGTATTATGTCTTTGAGCATTTGTTTGTAACAGACAAAAGGCAACGAGATAGACCCATAGTTCCTTTTGATGATCTGCATAGAATCACATTCTGAGTCGATTTATGCATGTCCGTCCGTCCGTCTGTCCATGTATTTTTGTAAACAAAGTACACTTCGCATGTATTGTCCTATTCAGATGAAATTTTGCACAAATCATTTGTTTGGCCCAAGGACGAACCCTATTGAAATTGGAGATAATCGGTCAAAATTTAGATATAGCTCCCATATATATATTTGTCCGATTTGCCTTTTATTGTGCACCAAACGTGTAATATCAGTCCGAATAGTATGGAATTTTGTACGTACGATCAGATTGGATCTCAAAATAAGTATGCCAAATTTGATCGAAATCGGTTCAGATATAGCTATAGCTCCCATATATATTGTTCATCCGATTTGTTATGTTTTTCCTCCGCAGCCGTAATATGCACTCTGTAACAACAATATTTGGGGAAATATATATGAAATACAGCTCAGAAATACATTTGCTAAATGTTATCGAGATCGGTGCAGATTTGGATATAGCTCCCATATATAACTTCGTCTGATTTACCTTGGATTGTGCACCAAACGTCACATATTTGCCCAAATTGGATGAAATTTGGCACTTACGACCGAATTGAGTCTAGAAGCTTGTATGTCAAATTTGGTGAAGATCGGTTCAGATATAGCTCACATATATTTTCATCCGACTTGTCATATTCAGGGAAATATATCAAATACAGCTCAGAAATATCTTTGCCAAATTTTATCGAAATCGATTCCGATTTAGATATAGCTCCCATATATATTTTTATCCGATTTAAAATTAAGTGTGCACCAAATGGGCAATACAAGTCCGAATTTAAAAGATACAAATGCTTCGGCATATTTAGTCCTTTGAACTTTAAATTATAATTATAATCATAGCGTGTATGATTGAATTCTCCCATAAAAACTTTTAATTGTTATGCGGAGCTCTACTAAATTAGCAAAGTGTTGTAGGGTATCATAAAGTCGGCCCCGCCCGACTTTAAGACTTTCTTTACTGTTTTTTTCTTTTTTTTTAATTTTAATTTTCTTAACCTGCAAACCAGTGTCCCTCCCCTCTCACGACTTTCCACATAAAATTTAAATTAGCATTTCTTTCTTTTTTCAAAATTTCTGCAGTCATTTTCCCCGGCCAATGATGGTTGTTATTTATTATGATTATGAATGAGCATTGCTTACAAAATAATTGCTTGCACTCGCTTTCCTTTATTGGGAATATCAAAAAGAAAGAAAAGCTCACATCAATAGCCAATACTATTAATTTTCAAAGGCAGCAAACAAACGGTAAACAAGAAAATGTACGACAAACAATACTCTTCATGCAAGGAGCTGCACCCAGCTTTTTTTAAATTACATTAAGGCGAGTAGGTACGATGCAATGCGAAAAAATAAAGAAACATCGATGCGAGTCTGACACCAACGCCAATAGCAGTTTACGGGTTAAGGAGAAGAAAAGAAATAAGTGAAATGATGAGAAGAATCCAAAGAAATACAAACGTTGCATATTAACTCTCTATACAGGGTAGCGGGGATAAAATGAATTCGTAGGGATATATTATACAAGGGTCTGGAAGCTAGAGAAGGAGACTCATGTACGGAAATATAGAAATCACATAAAATGTCTTCAAAGATATAACTCTTTAAATCGTCCACATTTTTTAAGTTTTGGAAGACCTAAAGAAGAGAATTCTGGAAAAATATACAAACGTTACATATTCATTCTCTATACGCTCCCCGGGTTAAAATCAATTGCTAGGGATATATTAGACATTGGTCTGGTATCTAGAGAAGGAGACCTATGGACGGAGCCCTTCAAAGCTAAAACCCTGTACATAGTCAAATTCTTTTAAGGAAGAGTTATTGCTAGACTTGTACTTCTAATATATTTTGGAAGGCCTAAAGAAGAGGATCCATGAAAGGAAAACTGTTCCTGTTCTACAGAAAAAATATTTTACAAATTTGAAACCAACCCTGTTCTTAATAACCGTTTGCCACTGTAATAGGAAATTCAATAAAAAAACCACTAATACCCATTCATCCAGCCACCCACCCAACTGCTTAAAGGCTTTGTTGATACGACAACCCATATTTTTTTACTGAAAATACATTTGAACTGCAGCTCCTACAAAAATATTGCAAAATAAAGAGGAAAAAAGAAATTCTTCTCAATATTGAATTTGAAACGGAATCGGAACCCCCACCCCTCCTCCTATCTACAGTTTGATGTCCTTGTATAATTTTGTGGAAATAAGGATCTCCTTTACAATTTCCAGCTAAATGGTTTACTGACGTGTGTAGCTGTAATGTAACATTTCAATATTGTCGATATTCCGGGAATGTTTTGTTACAGAACAAAGTTACATTTTCATTTTAAGGATATGTGGCAGCTGGATTTCTTGGAAAATGTTTGTGCCATTTAAATCTGGCTAATTGATGAGGGAGTGAGAGATGATAAAGATTTGAATGGATATTCGAGGAAATATCGTTTTGAGAACAAAAATTGTATTTAACACTGTATCGCAGGGGGGGGGGGGGTTGCTAACTCCTCCAAGGAAAGATATTTTGTACCGTATTTTGGTATAGATTAAATATGATTGTAAGGCAAATCTACAAATTTCAAAATTTCCTATAATTGCAGGGAAAATCCGACAAATTATAGAAGTAGAACTAAAAAAACACGTCGAATTAAAATTTCTGGGAATCCATACATTTAACGTATATAGTGTCATTGGCAATATTGCATATACAAATACGAAAAATAATTTGGTCAGTAATTGTAACACTCAAGTGCGTCAAAAAGGGGTCCTTTTTAAAAAATGGTTAAAAATTCCCTTTAAGCGGGATCGTAAAAAATATTCTACAAAATTATTTAGCATAAAATTCTGCTATGGGCCCTAGAAGACGTCAAAAGTCTAAATCTTGTCTAAATGCCAGAAATGCATGCATATTAAAGAGTCATTTTGTCATTTTAGCGTTGTGTGAGTTTGTGCAAAAATCTCCAAAAAAGATATGATTTTTGAAGGATGCCTCTAAAGACAAAAATAATCTTCATTTATGATAAAATTCTACTAAAATTCCTAGCAAATGTCAAAAGTCTAAATCTACCTACAGGGTGAGATGAAGAATCTGCAACCAACTTCAGAATACTGTCATTACTAATCCACTCGTCCGACAGCTTTAAAAATTATTCCAGTGACAGCTCATTACATTGTTTACAAGCGAACAAAAGCAGTATGGTGAGAATTTTCCAGAAAAGAGTTATTCGTGATGGAATTCAAGCGTGATAGTGTGATTTCTTTATATTTGGCTGGAAAACCACAAGTGGCTATCGTTAGAGCACTCCAGCATTTAAATGTGAATAAATCTTTTGTGTCTGGTACCATCGCTCGAGGTGGACGGAAGAAAACAGAAACATCAGCAGAAATAGTTCGAAAAGTAAAGAAGCGACTTGTCGAAACCCGCGTCGCAGTGGCCGAACGACTCGACGGCTCACGAGCTGAACATATTCCATTCGGCAAATATTGAAAAATGGGGGGTAAAACCATTGAAATTCCAAAAAGTGCAAGAACTTACACCGCAACGGAAAGAAAATAGACTCAAAAGAGCTATAGCGTTACTTCGCTTGGCCGAAAGTGATGAACTGCCGAACTTGGTTTTCTCCGTCTCCGATGAGAAAACATTCGTTGTCCAGCAGTATGTAAACAACAACAACAAACAAAATGATCGTGCTTACTTGCCAAAGAGGTCAGCTGAAAATGTGAACCTTCTGTTGGCCACCAGAATTCAAGCGCCGGCCATGGTGATGGTGTGGGCCGCCATAACAGCCCATGGTCGCTCTCCGCTCGTATTAATCGACCGTAAATGAAGAATATTATTCCGAATATATTCTGGCCGCAGACCTTGGACATTCCAACGGGACTCAGCATGCGCCAACCAAGAATTGTTACAAAATGAGGTTCCTCGCTTCATTTCCAGCGCACAATGGCCACCAAAATTTCCGAATACCAATCCTTTGGACTATTGTGTCTAGAGTGTTTTGGAAAGCAAGGTTGGCACTAAAAAATATCAAAGTGTTGATCACCTTAAGCAAGCGCTTCGCCGAGAATGGGCCAAAATACCGCAGAGCAACATTCGGGCAGCGGGTGACGGTTTCATTGGCCATTTGAAGGCCATACTTCGTGCCAAAGGTGACCAATTCGAACAAATCTAAACTTATTCTAAAATTTGATGCTATTTCCGACCTTTTCTACTTTCATTCAATAAATTAAAAAAAAAAGTAAAAAAGCCGGGCCGAACTTTGAATACCCTCCACCATTTGGTACAAATTTGGCAATTTTCAAAAAATTAAAAATCCATTAAAAATTCTGTTAAAATCTTAAAAATACCGAATATAGCCGTATATTAGGGTCTATACGACGACGTGGACCTGCATTCGCTACTTTTGTCATAAGCCTGTATAGACAATTTTCTGGCATAGGCTAGTATTCATTACGAACTTCAAATACTAAATTTAAAATAGTTCCGGTGAATAATATCGCTAAAATCATCAAAATACCGAATATCGGGAGGTACCGTTATATGGGGGTATACGGAGACGTGGACCTGTACAGACAATTTTATGTCACAGGCTGTAATATCCATTACGAACTTCAAATGCGAAATTTGAAACAATTACGGTAAATAATGTCGCTAAAATTATCAAAATACCGAATATCTGGGTAAAGTTATATGGGGGCTATACGAAGACGTGGACCTGCACAGACAATTTTCTGTCATAGGCTGTAGTATTTATTACGAACTTCGAATACTAAATGTAAAATAGTTCCGGTAAATAATGTCGCTAAAATATCGCGAGGCACTGCTATATGGGGGCTATACGAAGACGTGGACCTAGATGACCCATTTTCAGTTTTCGGCTCTAGTAGCCATTACTAACTGCTAATACTAATTTTGAAACAATTGCGTGAATAATATCGCTAAAATCATCAAAATACTGAATATCGGGAGGCAATTTTATATGGGGGCTATACCCAAAGTTGGACTTACATGACCCATTTTCAATATCAAAAGTCCTGCAGAAATAAAACACATTTGAGTAAATTTTTATCAACTTACTTTATTTCGTTCGGAAGTGATTTCCACAGACGAACGGACATTGTTCAATCGACATAGAATTTTATGCTGGGGTCTAAAATGCATATTTCGAGGTGTTAGAAACGGAATAACAAACTCAATGTACCCTTCATACTATGGTGGAGGATATAAAAATGTAAAAATTATGGCGTTTGACTTTGTTGCAGTTTTTTATCTCACCCTGTAATTGTAATGCCATATTTTATTTTCTTAAGTTTGAGCCCAACATTTTTAATGACATTGTTTGATTTTTTTGGCTAGAGTAATTAGTTCAAAATACTCCCCTCAAAAACTGATATTATATCGGTTTTTTTTTTTTTTCTAAATATGGAAATAATGAAAATATTGAAACAAATGCACTAAAATACTTCTTGGCCAAATGTTTTATTTCAAAGCAATGGGTATTATTTTTATATACTTAATCTTTAACATGAAATAATGACATCAAATTTTGTTAATCAAGAAGTAATATTTTTCTTTATTTTATTTTATTTTTTCTTTTTTTGAAAAATTTAGCACTTTTTCCCAATTCGCTGTAAATGTTCTTAAAATTTCAATGTAAATAGCCAATCTGGGCTGTGGCAAAGCAATGGGTCTTATGTTTATTTTTTCCTTCAAATATTTTTTAATTTTCCTTCAGTCTTAAAAATGTATAACTGACCTGTCTCGATTTAATTCTTACTACTCTTAACTTGTTACACTGTGCAATTTTCAAATTGTTGTGTTTTTTTTAAGTTTTCACCCCATCACAAAATACATATTATGGGTGTATTCCAATGTAAAGGAAGTTCCACCTCACAATTCTCGGCCCCATAAAAAAAAATCGAAAATAAAAACAGAACATGGAAATTAATCAAGTTTAATTGAAAACAAGTGTATGTAAACAAATAAACACATACATACACACACATGTACACCCTTGCTTGCATAGTTAAAATGCTACATGGATGATTAAACACTTGTCTGTAAAAATACGACACACACACAAAAAATTGCATTTATTTGGACACAAAAAAAAGAAAGAAACAAATTTGCCCTATTTTTCGTAATTGAATTAAAAACAGAAAAACCCGGCAAAAAATCAACAGCAACAACAGCTGATTTCTGGCAGCAATTAATTGGAAACTTTAAAAACCGCATTTGTTGGTCGGGGGGTTTGCAAAATGAACTCTGGAAAAAAACTCTCTTTCTTTTCACAAAAATCCATTAAATTTGACATTTAAACCCTACATTAAGAACTCAAAACAGTATTGGCCAATTTTTTTTCCTTCAATTTTTTTGGTCCACATAATCAAATCATAATAAAAAAGAGTTTTCTATCGTTGTCCCCCTAGTCCATAGCTCAAATGTATTTTTTTTTTTTTTTTTTTTTGTGGGCACCAAAAACTTTTCAATGTCTCTTTTTTGTTATTATTTGCCTTTTTTGTCATTCACTCCCGCTCTCCTTCAATTTGATTCAATATTAAAGCCAATTTAATTCAATTCTGTCCAATTTATATTTAGCATTTCAAACGACTAGGAAATTTTATTTACTGTCAGTTTTCCGTTTTTTTCGGCAAAAGGTTTATGAAAATTCGGGTGTAGGAGAAGAAGCTGATGATAAATTGCAAAATGATTGAGTTTTGCTTAATTTAATATTTATTCGAGAATATAATAACAAAAAAAAAACACTGTCATCAGGTGACATTTTAATGGGGTTACTTTTTATGGTTTTATATCATTGGCTATATTTTTTCAATAAATATATAAATAAATCTATTTAAGAGACTCAGAATTTGGTAGATGAATTCAACACATTGATATCTTAAGAAAGTGGAAAAAAATTCAAATTCGAAGGTTAAGAGTATTCATATTGTCAACAATTTAAAAAAAAAATAAAATTTCGGACCTTCTGAACAGCCAATTGACATTTTCAAGATCATATAATAACAAAAAACATAAATAATTTCTAAGATCTTTAAATATCTATGAATAATACAAATTGGGAATATCTGAATAATACAAATTGGAAATTTTCTTACTATAAATAAACTACTATTTTTGGGTAATAAAATAGTATTACTTCTTCCGGACCTACCATTTTCCTAGGATCTATAAACAGAATAACACTGCACAACACAACAAAATTTTAAATGAAAAAATCCTGTTCTTAATTTAGAGCTAAAAGTCGGCGTTTTGAAAGTTTAGATCGCCAAGTAACCTCAGTAGAGGCAAAGAGCGTTCTCCCCTTTTCCAAATTTTCTGAAATTTTTGTAAAAATATTTCATAGAATCTTTGTATTTTGGATATAAAGACTTCGGCAACATTTCAGATAACAATATGAGTATTATTTTGGTGGAAAATGTAAACCCTCCCGCAAGTCTTCAAAGCGGTCTTATTTGGTTCTTTAAAAAAAATAAAAATGGTTAAAAACGCCCTTTAGACGGGATCGTATGAAGTCAAAATATTTTACGAAATCATTTCTAATAAAATTCTACTATAGCTTCCAGAAAACATCGAAACTCCAAATCTTACCTAAATTCCAGGAATTTTTAAATATAAACAAATAAAAAACATTAAGTTCGGCCGGGCCGAAATATTAAAACCCTTTACCATTGGGTAAAGCAAATATATTCATATAAAAGCATCTGAATTAAAAAGTGTTAATTTTTAAATAACAAATATCAGTAAGACGCTTTGGATAATGCTGTTAAACCATAAAACAAAAAAACAAGGTGGGCGAGGCCGTTTTTTTTTTTTTTTGGGCCATACTAACACGGAAATCTCTATAGACAATTTTATACTTCAAGGATTATCATCTGCCAAATCTTCTTAAATTCCAAAAATGAAACAATTTCGTGGGTAAATGTGACTTGGATTATCACAGTACCGAATATCGGTGGGTATCTTCATACATGTGCTATAGGATAACGTGGACCTAAATATTCAGTGTTGTGCAATCGGAGCTAGAGCCCATTAAGAACTACAAATACCAATTTTTAGGCAAATCCGTAGGAAAATGTGGCTAAAATCATTAAATTACTAAATATTCGGTAGTGTTATTATGTGGAGGCTATAGGAAAACTTGGACATACACATACTATGTTCCGCCACAGGAGCTAGAACCCATTTTTTGGAGGTAGATCCCAATTTTTAGGCCAATCCGTGGAAAAATGTGGCAAAAAATCATGAAAACATCGATTGTCGGGAGGTACCGTTATGTGGGAGCAAAACGTGGACGAGTATAATTATTCGCCACCGAAACTAGAACCCAATATGACTTACTGATACCAATTTTTAGACAAATCGGTAGAAAAATGTGGCAAAAATTATCAAAATACCGAATATCGGGAAGTACCGTAATATGGCGGTCATACCAAAACGTGGACCGATATATCTCATTTTCAGTACCAACCATCCTAGATACAATACAAATTGTTCTGCCAAATTTTGAAGCTCTACGTCAAATAATATTAAAGACATAAAATGTTTTTCGAAATTTTGAACCCTATCTGGGGGAGTTACCAAAAGAAATGGTCCGATCACTACCATCTTTAAAACAGATCTTGTGCTCATGGAAATATTGGGATGTACCCAATCAGAATGGAATCGGATGTCAATTTCGCGTTTCATGAGCTTCATGGGTATTCAAAATTTTTACCCTTTGTGGGGGATGTATCGAAAGGAGTGAACCGATATATTCCACCTTCATAGCAGATCTTTTGTTAGTAGAAATAATGGGATGTGTGAAATATGAAGAGAACCGAATGCTTATTTCGGATTTTATAATCGTTTTGGTTATACAAAACTTTGACCCTTTGTTGAGGAGGTACCAGAAGGAATGGTCCGATTTCTACCATCTTTATAAAAGATCTAGTGTTGCTGAAACATATTGAGATGTAGCAAGTCCGAATGGAATCGGTTGTCAATTTAGCGTTTTATGAGCTTTATATTTATGAGCTTCATAGACACTTGCTTCGAGACTAACTGTGCACCCTAGCCAGGCAGACGGACGGACGAACGGACACGTTTAGATCGACTCCAAATGCCCTGAAACGGATGTGGTCCAAAGGACCAAAAACCATTATTCTGAAAAGGCACGTTTTGGCAGTAATAAATGATGCATATCCTATGTAGCCATATGGATGAGGGTATAAGAATGTCGCGTTTTTAGCAACATGGATGCAATTTTTTTCTGATATATAATCCAAACAGAGATTTCTTTTCTTTGGCGAGTTATAGTAAAATTTAAGGGAGAATATTTTTGTCTTTGACATCTTCCTTCTAAAATTATGCTTTGTATGTGAATTTTGCACGAATTCACATGAAGTACGGCTTTAGGTAAAATTAGTCTTTTGATGTGTTCTGGAACCTGTGGTAAAATCGTATAAAAAATAATTCAGTAGATTATTTCGACTTGCTACATTCCTCTTTAATGGGAGCTTTCAACCATATTAAAAAGAAGAACCAAAATGACAGCGATTCACCAGCTTGAGGTTTCAAAAATAAAATTCAAAAAAATCCTCGTCCACATTGGTCCTTCGAGACACATTGTATCCAAAATGCCCGGATTCCACAATATATTAATCTTAAAATCTCAAAAAAAAAAAAAAATTGGATTTGCCACTTACTTCTATTTTGTTTATTTTGCGATGCTAACTTTCGAATCTTGTAATTTTAGGTTTACTATTTTCAAAACCTTCTGCATTTTTCCTGTAATTATTGAAAAATCGGAATTTTGTCGCATACATATTTCAAAACCGTATTTTGTATATATAAGCTTCTAAGCAAATCAACAACTGTTCGCTGGTCGAACATCAAAACGATTTAGCGCCACTCAAAGTAAAAAAAATATGATTCCTAACAAAATTGTCTTTGCTCACTATCAAATAACTTTTCTAACAGCAACAACAACAGCAGCACAAACATTTACAGGCATTTTAAGCCTCTTAAGCCCCACCAATGTTGCAGCCATCATCACCTCGCGGGGTATCAGTGTCGCGTCGCCATCGTCGTCATGACGCATAATAATAGTAGTAAATTGTTTGTTAAAACTTTCATCTATTTGTGCAGACAACAAACTTTAGAGCACTTTGAAGCCCTTTTTGGTCTTTGTTTCTGGGGTGGAGGGTAGAGTAGCCCAACCAACATCGCTGCCACAAGTTCCCAGAAATGTAGTTCCCATTTCATTGTCTAAACATAAAATTTAAACGTTTTTTTTTTTCTTCTTTCTTTTTTTACTGGAACTTTTAACAGTTTAGCGAGCACATACAACAAAGTGAATGACTGTTTGACTGGTACGACCGACGTCTGACTATTTCACACTTAATTGAAGACACTGGGTTTTGGGGACAACCAATTGGCCAGAGAACAATTTCAACAATCTATGACCAACACACACACTCACTCTCTGTCTGATATTTTTTTTTTTATTCAAATTCACATGGAAATGTTAATTTAGTTTTTGTTTTGAAAATGGAATGCACACAAACGCGCTCATAAAAAAATTAAATTTTCACAAATTTTAAATGGAAAATTGAATTTTATTTGTTCGGCTGCAGTTGTTTGCCTTTGCTGTCAGGGGTGTCAAAGCAATGATGCATTTTTAAATATTTGTTTGTATTTTAGGCATTTGAAAAGTAAATATTAAAACAAAACAAAAAACAAACTATTGAAATTGATGAGAGTCTATTGCCGGTAATTCATGATCTTGGCTAATCCATTCACCATCGACATCTGGCGGTTTATGTAAGTCATTCATTTGATACTGCTCTCATATCCGAAAACATTATTTGTAGAACAAATTAAAACAGACATCAGTTCACAAAAAATGATAAATTAAAATATTGAAATTCAACTGGAACACTTAATATTTATTTATTTTCTAATTCCCCCAATTTAGTTCAATTTTTTTCCAGTCTGTCTCTCCTTGTTGTTCCACTTACCCAAAATATCAAATTCCTAATCATCGTAATTATTTTATTTTTATTTTTTTTTTCCTACACAAATTATTATCTGCTCTAATAGTTTTGTGTACAAATAATTAAAGAAACATTGCCAGCACCAACCGAAAGCAATTGATGCTGGCATGTCCACGAAAATGCATAGCCAGTAAACGGACTCATCTTTTGCTGTTTACACTCACTCAAACACACTCACATTCACTCTCTCTCTCTCTCTCTCTCTCTCTCTCACACACATAATCGGGGAGATAAACACTGAAATATTGTAATTTGTGTTGGCAAATAAAACATTATTTGAAACAGACACAAAATTGCATCAACATTTATTTTTCTTTCCAATGAAATACGACACGACTCATATGCTTGGAGAATTGGCCAAGTACAGTGGGAACTTATTTTGATTATATAATTGAATGTAATCTTATTAGTGGCCGAAAAATGGCTCGGCCATTCGGCAAATATTGAAAAATGAGCTCGGGGTTAAGCCATTGAAATTCCAAAAAGTGCAAGAACTTACACCGCAACAGATAGAATATAGACTCAAAAGAGCTAAAGAGTTGCTTCGCTTGGCCGAAAGTGGTGAGTGAACTGCTGAATTTGGTTTTCTCCGATGAGAAATCATTCGTTGTCCATCAGTTTGTAAGCAAACAAAATGATCGTGTTTACTTGCCAAAGAGGACAGCTTCGTCAAGCGCCGGCCATGGTGATGGTGTGGGCCGCCATAACAGTCAATGGTCACTCTTCGGTCGTAATAATCGATCGTGGCATCAGAAAAATTCCGAATATTATGGCGAAAATATTCTGGATGGTGTATTAAAGCCTTGGACATTCCAACAGGACTCAGAACCACCGCAATCAGCACGCATCGCTTAGTGACATACCGCGTTTGAAGCGTCAGTCCAAGCAGATTTTTACCATGAACCAATACACGCCACGCGAGCGCTCTGAAATAGTTGAAATTTACAAAAATTGCCGTTTTTACGCCACTGAAAATCCACAGGAGATTCAAGAAGTGTCTCTTCATGACGAAAAAGTCAAAGTTTGGTGCGGCGTTAGTGCGAAAACGGTCATTGGACCGTTTTTCTTCCAAAATGAAAATGGCCATGCTGTTACCATCAATCAGGAGCATTATCGCGACATGATGACCAATTTTGTGATGCCAATTATTCGTCGAAAGCGTATGAGGTTCTGGTTTCAACAAGACGGCGCTCCACCGCACACAAGTCGCATAACAAAACATGGGTCCGTCGAATATGGGCAACCCTGTACCAAAGTGTCGATCAAGGGCTTCGCCGAGAATGGGGTAAAATACCGCAGAGCAACATTTGGACAGCGTGTGACGGTTTCATTGGCCGTTTGAAGGCCATAAATCGTGCCAAAGGTGATCAATTCGAAAAAATCTAATTTTATTCTAAAATTTGATGCTATTTCCGACATATTTTGCCTTCATTCAATAAAATTTAAAAAAAATGTAAAAAATTATGGCTTTTAGCTTTGTTGCAGTTTTTTTATTAGCACCCTGTATTGGTATTGAAAATGGGCTATATCCACGTTTAGGTATAGCCCCCAAATAAATGTACCTTCTTATATTCGGTATTTTGATGATTTTAGCGACATTACTCACCGGAATTGTTTCAAATTTCGTATTTGTAGTGCCTAACAGGTACTACAGCCAGTGACAGAAAATTGCCTATGCGGTTTCAGGTCTTCGTACATCCCCCCATGCAAGGTGCTTCCCTGTATGCGGTATTTTGCTGATTTAAGCGAGATTATTCACTAGAATTGTTTCACTACAGCCAGTGACAAAAAATTGTCTGTGCCGACCGAGGTCTTCGTATAGCTCCATATATCGGTACCTCCCTATATTCAATATTTTGATAAATTTGGTTGACTGCATTATTGACCGGAATGGTTTCAAATCTCGCACTTCTGTTCGTAATGGGTACTACAGTAATAAAGTAGGTTGATAAAATTTTACTCAAATGTGTATTATGTCTGCAGGACTTTTGAAAATGGGCCATGTAGGTCCACGTCTTCATATAGCCCACGGTATTTTGATGAATTTAGCGACATTATTTACCGGAACTATGAAACATTTTGTATTTGAAGTTCGTAATGGATACTACAGCCTATACCAGAAAATTGTCTGTGCACGTCCACGTTTTATAACCCCCATGGTACCTCCCTATATTCGGTGTTTTGATGATTTTAGCTACATTATAAACAGATTTTTTTCAAGTTTCGCATTTGAATATTGTAATAGCTTATGACAAAAGTTGCCTATGCAGGTTCACGTCGACTTATAGACTCCAAAATACGCTACATTCGGTATTTTTAAGATTTTGACAGAATTTTTACGGATTTTATTTTTTTGAAAATTATCAACTTTTACCAAATGGTGAAGGGTATACAAAGTTCGGCCCGGCCGAACTTGCAGTTTTTTTACTTGTTTTTTTTTTTTTTTCTTTTTTTTGTTATTTATTTTTTCTTTGAAAATTTCCCAATTCGTTCCATTTAATGGAGGGTATTCAAATTTCGACCAGGCCAAAGTTATTGCTTTTTTACTCGTTTTTTATAGAGAAGACCTATAAGAGGAAATTTGCTAATATAAAGCCTTTAGGGTGTTTTAGACCTTTTAGAGGTATTCTATTTATAGAATACCGTTCTGGTGCTCTTCATTATACAGAACCCTTGAATTTACCCCTTCTATAAACAGAAAACTTTCCTTCTAACATCTAAAGTTATTTGCATAGAATGCTGTTCTAAGGAGATATAGAGGACCTCCATAAGATCCTACTTGCGACCTGTACATAAATCAAAATTCTTTTATATATAGGAGACCTCTTAGAGATATTCTGTGTACAGGAGACCTTATGTAGATTATCTTAGCTTATAAGGTCTTGCATAGGTATTCTATAGACAAGAAGGTGTTATATACGAAGAAGATTTTCTGTGAAAAACCTCCTTAAGGTCCTCGCTACTAAAGTTATTCTAAATTGATTTCTAAGAAATGTCGTTTTTTTTTTAATTTTTAGGAGGAACCAAAAGTTGAAATTCTTAGGAGGAACCATATTTACATGAGAATCTTAGAAATGACAAGTTGGGAGAAAGTCTGGGAGTTATATCTCTTTCAATGTCCATTTTGGGCCATTGCTTGATATACGAGAAGATTTTTTCGAGGAATAACAAATCTAATGAAAAACTAAATATACACTCCATAGTATGCCGCAGGTATAAGAAATGTCATTCAGAAGTTGTTTTTTGCATAACGGAAGCAAATGTCTTCCACTTAATTTACTCACAAAGTGGGTGTATTAAGTATACGCCCACTATATTTATGTTGCACTGTTGGCGAAAAAATCTCAATGTGGTACAACAACTACTCTTCGCATTGGCAAACTTATTTACAGGCCCAGGCGCACAAACATCATTACACTTAAAACTAAAATATTTATTTATTTTGTGTTTACATTGTGCAGACGATGACGATGCAGTAGCAGAAGTTGGGCATGTGGCAGGCAACACATCCAGCCGGCTTGTTTGCTTGCCACCACCATACATCTATGTATTTATCTCCGCTTATTGATGGAACTGTGCTAAATAGCAAATGAGTAACAAATAAACAAAGAAAGAATAAAAATTCAAACATAAAACTGATTTAATGGTAACGACACATCGTCATACACACGTCGTTGCGGCATCGTCATCATCATCATCAGCGCCATGACTGGCAGGCAGGAGCATCCATCTGTGCAGCATAGCCAACATTTGCTGGTGCTGATGATGATGATGTTGTTGTTATTTTTAGCATATGAATAACAAATTTCATCCAATATTTATGTGTGCTCAGAAATATTTGCCGCTTTACAAAGTAATGGACGAATATCACAAAATAATGAAGAGTAAATTGTTTAAATGGCTGAATCGAATTACGAGTCAAGTGAATTTATTTTTGAACACAATTGGCAGGATATTAATTTAAGGGATTTGGGATTTTTGAAAAGGGTTTAGAGTTGGCATATTTATTTATAAATATTCAAAAATTGAACACCAACAGATGTCATTAAAATAAATGAAATATCTATATACAGGGTGAGATAAAAAAAACTGCGACAAAGTCAAACACCATGATTTTTACATTTTTTTTTTAATTTTAATGAATGAAAACAAAAAATGTCGGAAATAGCATCAAATTTTAGTATAACTTTAGATTTGTTCGAATTGGTCTCCTTTGGTACAAATTATTATATACGAATGTTGCTCTGAGGTATTTTGGACCATTCCCGGCGAAGCGCTTGCTTGGAAGATCGACATTTTGGTATTTTTTAGAGCCAACCTTGCTTTCCAAAATACTCCAGACACAATAGTCCAACCGATTGGTATTCGTAGATTTTGGTGGCCATTGTGGGCTGGAAATGCAGCGAGGAACCTCATTTTGTAACCATTCTTGGGTGGCACGTGCTGAGTGCTTTGCTGAGTATTTGCGTGCCCAAGGCTTTAATACACCCTCCAGAATATTTTCGCGATAACATTCGACATTTATTTTGATGCCACGGTCGATTAATACAAGCATAGAGCGACCATCGGCTGTTATGGCGGCCCAAACCATTACCATGACTGGCGCTTGAGATCTGGTGGCAAACCGAAGGTGCACATTTTCAGCAGACCTCATTGGGAAGTAGACACGATAATTTTGTTTGTTTACAAACTGCTGGACATCGAATGTTTTCTCATCGTAGACGGAGAAAACCAAATTCGACAGTTCACCACTTTCGGCCAAACGAAGCAACTCCTTAGCTCTTTTAAGTCTATTTTCTGTTTCACTTGCGGTGTAAGTTCTTGGCCTTTTTGGAATTTCAAGGGCTTTACCACGAGCTCATTTCTTCAATATTTGCGAATGGAATATTGCGATAGGTTCACCGCACGATCCATTTTTCGGCCACTGCGACGCGGGTTTCGATCAAGTCGCTTCCTTACTTTTCGGACCATTTCTGCTGATGTTGCTGTTTTCTTCCGTCCACTTTCTTGGACTTGGACTTTTTCGCCCATTTTTCGACGGGGGTTTCGATCAAGTCGCTTCTTTACTTTTCGAACCATTTCTGCTGATGTTGCTGTTTTCTTCCGTCCACTTTCTTGACGTCGGCGGTGGTACCAGACACAAAAGTTTTATTCACATTTAAATGCTGGAGTGCTCTAACGATAGCCACTTGTGGTTTTCCGGCCAAATATAAAGAAATCACAGTATCACTCTTGAATTCCGAACACGAATAACTTTTTCCTGGAAAATTCTCACCAAAATTCTTCTCTACGCTTGTAAACAATAAAACAAGCTGTCACTGGAATAATTTTAACAGCTGTCGGACGAGTGGCTTAGAAATAACAGCAGTCTGAAATTGGTTGCAGTTTTTTCATCTCACCCTGTACAACTCAAAAATCCCATCAAAGCTTATTTTCTCATTAAAAGATAATCTCTTAAATCCACACAAATAAGATTTAATTTAAATTATATTGAATTGGCTTAAATTTACCACAAACACACACACATATTCCATTTGGAGTCTCATTTCCAGCATCCAATTACCGAGTAAATATTCATAAATATTTTTGAGCGAATTTCCTGAAATGCAAAAAATACAAACACACACACAGACACATTAACTTTAAATATGAAAATGTAAATGAAAATGATTACTTTTAAATGCCACATCCGTTGAGTTGTGATAGTGGCATAAAGCTTTCAATTCTGGTTATCAGATCGGAGTTCACTTCTCCTCTACAAAATGAAATTTCAACATTATCTCTCCGAATATATGGATGGGAATCACTGAAGCGTAGGCGTTTCCTTCCATCAATCAAATTAACACTTCATTAGAGTCGTCATAGGTTTGTGATTGAGTGTTAATTTTCCGAAAAGCTGTACATTCATCGTTTTATAGGTGAAGATACGTCACAACACACTCACACACACACACACACACATTCGAAATCGTTGTTTCTCTCATTTACATGCAAATATGGTTTGAAATACAAGTTGTGACAGCAAGCCGTGTTATTTTCAATTGGGAATTTAACCATTCATTCAATTCTATTATAAAATGTAAAACAGGATCGTATTTTTTTTGTGGGAAAGTAACATATAAGAGGATGAGGAGGATATTACATTTATAGCAACAACAAATGATTGTTGCAAGTTTATAAACTTTATTTTAAAATCATATTTGTGTTATTTACAAAGTATTATTCAAAAAAAAAAAAAATAAAATAAAATAAAGGCACGATTCTGAAAATATTCTCAAGATAAGAGATCTGTTAAAGGACTTCTGAAGAGAAGATAGCTTTTTAAGATCTTCCAGAGAAAAAGAAAACCTTTTATAAGGGAGAGAAACTCTTAAGAGAAGGAATCATGCAAAGAAGGAATCAGACTCCTATAGAAAACAGATTTTTGAAGGGCTTTTACAAAGAAGTGTATTTTATAGGTTTTCAATAGCGAAAAGATCTTCTTCTCTGAACAACGTCCTACAAAGTTCTTTGGTCGCGCCTACCAAAGTTCTTCTATAAATAGACAAACTTTTAAAAGTTTTTACGACCTAAAAAATTTACTCAGAGCAAAACAAGAAAGTAATTTTAGAAAAACCACTGTGCGACAGAATTCAATTTGTTCAATAATTGCAAGGCAATTGCTGCAGGTTATGAAAGTATAGCTATAAAGAGAAAACACGTGTACCGGCATTTTCAAAGTTTACATCGCAGAGTGACCTATATAGCAGACGCAAGTTCCTTCCGCTTTTATTTTATTTAAAATGTTCCAATTAAGATTCCATGGGATCTTGGGCTAAAATACATATAACAACACGAAGATTATTTTGGTAGAATATTTTAACATTCAAGCAAGTCATCATTGATACGGCCAAAACGTGCCTAGTCGAAATGACCGGTTTCGACCCTCTTTGGACCAAATCCGTTCCACAATATTTGGAGTCGATCTAACGATGTCCGTCCGTCTAACTGCCTGTCTGGATGGTTGGTGCACACGATAACTCTCGAAAGGAGTATCCGATTTAGTCCAATCTTGGTGCATCGTAATATTTTTGTCAAACTTAGATCGAGTTCGGATATGAGCAATATGGGCGCATTCCTCCTGGTACCTGGTCGAACTTTAAAAAAATATTGTTTTTTCTGCACAGAAAGAGAAAGGTTAATTCTGTCTTGAAATTTCACACTTCCCAATAAATGTATAAGCCCAAAGTCTGGTGTGAGGATGGAGTATATCGTTCTGGGGGAGGTACCCCCAAAAAAGGTCGAAATTTTCAGAATAAAAAAAATATTTTTTCTGCACAGAAAGAGAAAGGATAATCCGATTTTGATCCATCCTGGCAAATCCTAATATTTCCGTCAGTGCTAGGTCAGGTCGAAAATGGACAATACCGGTCCACTCCATCAAGTACTTCCCCCCAAAGGGTCAACATTTTGAAAAATTACAACTCCTATAAAATGTGATGTAAGAGAGCAATTGTCTTCAAATTTCATATATCCCAATATTTGTATAAACCCAAGGTCTGGTGTTAAAATGGAGTAAATCGGTACCTCCACAAAAAAATTTTCAAAAAAGAGACGTTTTTTACTGCACAGAAAGGGAAGCAATAATCCAATTTCCTCTAACTTTGAAATCCTAATGTTTTGCTTCAGTTCTAGGTCAAGTGCAAAAATGGATAATATCGGTCCACTCCATTGAGTGCCTCTCCCAAATTTTGAATAATTATCAGAGCCCGATTGTCTTAAAATTTCACACATCCTACTATTTTTATGAACCCAAGATCTGCTATTAAGACGGAATATATCGGTCCACTCCTTCTGGTACCGCCCCCACAAAAGATCGACATTTTGAATATCCATTAAGCTCATAAAATGAGAAATTAACATCGGATTCCATTTAGACCCAACAAAGGGTCCAAGTTTTGCATAACCAAAATTTTAATAAAATCAGAAATAAACATCAGGTTCTCTTTATTTTTCACACATACCAACATTTTTCCTCACACAAGATCCCGTGTGAAGATGGGATATATGGTACCTCCTTCTGGTACGTCCCCACAAAGGCTCAAAATTTTGAATATCCATGAAGCTCATAAAAAGCGAAATCAACATCCGATTCATCTCAATATATCAATCAACACAAGATTTATTATAAAAATGGAAGAGATCGGACCTTTTTTTGCTACTTGCCCCACATAGGGTCTACGATTTTGAAAAACAAAACGCTCAAAGAATGCGAAATAAGCATTCAACTCTCTTCAAATTTCACACATACGAACATTTTTGCTAACACAAGATCTGTTGTGAAGATCCTATATATCTGCGTACCCCTTCTGGTACCCACAAAGGGTCAAAATTTTCAATACTTTTATCTTTCATAAATTGCAAAACAACTGAGATGGCCATATTTGTGAGATTTGTAGCCATATTTTCCAATCGATTTTCCTAAAAAAAATTGTATTGTAGTTTCATTGAGTGTATAAAACCTTCCGAAAGAAAATATTTAATATAAATACACATTTCCACCCATCCCTATTTACTCCTCCTCCCATTTGAAATGCAATCGTCATCTTGGCACAATGAGGGAGTATAGGCGAAAATAAAATAAACCGACTGACAACAGCAACATCTGATACCTCAGCCGTACAACAAAGTACCAGGCTTTTTATCATATTTTTTTCCTCTCTTTCTTCATTCAAAAAGCAAATCTGCCTCCGTGTCTTTATTTTTTTACAAATTCTCTTTGTGCCCCGCCAACAGTTTCCTGTTACTTCGATTTTGACAACGGTTTCCCAGCGATGAACAGCCAACAAAAAATCATTTCAAAATAATGCATAAATAAGCATCTTCAATATCTCAAAAGCATCGTCTATCCAACCATCCATCCATCCGCCATGAGTAGGTCGGTCTTGTGTTTCTGTCCATTCATTCATCAGGGTGTCAGAAATTGTAATTTGTACAGTTCTTCTAAGCAGTTTTCTTTCATATTTTGTTTTTGTAGTTTTTTTCTGAGCTGTTGCCGTTTAGCAAAAATTTATAACCAAAACAAATAAAAGGGAGAGGGAGAGAGCGTGAAATCGAGCAACAAAATGCCAAATAAGTCTGAAGAAAAAGAATTCTGAAACCATTTGAACATGTTTATTTATATTTATTTGCTGGGTGTTTTGTGGTCCAAAAAAGGAGCAAAGAAATAGAAAAAGTATTTCATATGCAATGTGATTTTGAGGGGGGGAAATCAAAAATCGATCCTTGGATTATTTTTCATTATTGAATGGAATAAAATGCTGCTGAATTGAGATTACAATTATTTGTTGGTTCCACATTATGTGGATTCTACTGTATCTCTTGTATATGCTTGTTCAAATGATTTGAGAGTTCTGGCTTCCTAATTATAGAGAGTTCTAAGCACTACCCAGCAACAGCTGCCTTCATATCAAATGTTCAGTCATATGGCTAGAGAAGGTATATATCATTTGATACGACAAAAACGTGCCTCATCGAAATAACGGTTTTAGACTGTGGGTCTCTTTGGACCAAATCCATTTCAGGACATTTGAAGTCGATCTAGAGATGTCCGTCCGTCTGTCTGGTTGGCTGGTGCATACGATAACTCTCGAAGGGAGTATCCGATTTGATCCAAAGTTGGTACATCGGAATATTATTGTCAAACTTAGATCTAGTTCGGAGATGGGCAATATCGGTCCACTCCTTCTGGTACCTCCCACACAAAATGTCAGAATTTTCAAAGAAAAAAATTTGCTGCACAGAAAGAAAAAGCATAATCCGATTTTGCTCCAACTTTGCAATTCCTAATATTTGCGTCAGTGCTAGGGCAGGTGTGAAAATGGACAATACCGGTCCACTCCATCAAGTACTTCCCCCACAAAGGGGGAACATTTTGAACAATTACAACTGTTATAAAATGTGATGTAAGAGTCCGATTGTCTTCAAAATACACACATCCCAATATTTATATTAACCCAAGGTCTGGTGTTAAAATGGAACATATCGGCCCACTCCTTCTGGTACCTCCCCCCACAAATGGTCGAAATTTTCAAAAAAATATATTTTCTGCACAGAAAGAGAAAGGATAATCCGATTTTGCTCCCACTTTGCAAATCCTAATATTTGCGTCAGTTCTAGGTCAGGTGCAAAAATGAATAATATCGGTCCACTCTATGAAGTACCTTTCCCACAAAGGGTCACAATTTTAAATAATTATAACTCTTATAAAATGTGATGTAAGTGTCCGATTGTCTTCAAAATACACACATTACAATATTTTTACTAACCAAAGATATGGTGAGAAGATGGGATATATCGGTCCACTCCTTCTGGTACCTCCCCCACAAAGGGTCAAAATTTTGAATGTCAAGGAGTCTCATAAAACACGAATTTAACATCCGATTCCATTCAGACTCGGTCAATATTTCTATCAACACAAGATCTGTTATCAAGATGGTAGAGATCGGGCCACTCCTTCTGGTACCTCCCCAACAAAGGGTCAAAGTTTTGAATAACCAAAACGATTTCAAAATCCGAAATAAGCATTCGGTTCTCTTCATATTTCACAAATCCCATTATTTCAACTAACACAAGATCTGCTGTGAAGATGGGTTATATCGGTGCACTCCTTCTGTTACCTCTCCCACAAAGGGCCAAAATTTTGTATTCCATGAAGCTCATGAAACATGAAATTGACATCCGACTCCATTCAGATGTGGTACATCTCAATTTTTCCAATTTTTCCTCGTGCCTTCCCCATAGAGGGCTAAAAATCCCACAAAGGGTCAAAATTTTGAATCTACAAGAAGTTCATAAAACACGAAATTAACATCCATTTCAATTCAGACTTGGCACATCTCAATATTTCCATCAACACTAGATCTGCTATAAAGATGGCCGAGATCGGACCACTCCTTCTGGTACCTCCCCCACAAAGGGTCAAAGATTTAAATAACCAAAACGATTAAAACCCCCGAAATAAGCATCCGGTTCTCTTCAAATAACACCCATCACAATATTTCTATTAACACAAGATCTGCTGTGAAGATGGGTTATATCGGGTCACTCCTTCTGTTACCTCTCCCACAAAGGGCCAAAATTTTGTATTCCATGAAGCTCATGAAACATGAAATTAACATCCGACTCCATTCAGATGTGGTATATCTCAATTTTTCCAATTTTTCCTCGTACCTTCCCCATACAGGGCTCAAAATTTTGAAAAACAAAGCGCTCAAAGAATTTAAAATTAGCTTCCAACTCTCTTCAAATTATACACATACATACATTTTACCTAACACAAGATATGCTGTGAAGATGTGATATATCTGAGAACCCCTTCTGGTACTGCAGCCACAAAGGGTCACAATTTTCAATAGTTGTATAAGTCATAACTTGGGAAACAAGTCGGCGATTCTGAAATCTGAAATATTTTTCTCAACCAGAAACCTGAGAATCTAATTTGATGTCAACCCTTCAAATTAGAAAATGGGGGTTTTCAATGGCGGTTGTGTGAATTGGAATTTTTATTATTTAGAGATAATTGCCAATCTATAAAATTGTCTTTCTTAATACCTTATAACCACTGTTTTCACTCACTACAATCTCCAAACTTTTATTTATGCATCGTTTCATTTTCAGTTTTGTCTGTTTTTTTTTTCTTTTGTCAGCCTTTTTTTTTTTTGAAATGGATACCCCCGGAGATAAAAAAGCCAAAGAATAAAAGGCGGCCTTTTGTAATGGTTTTGTTTGTTCAACAACACAAACTTCACATCTTTGGACTGACATTTGAACATGTGGCCCATTTGTTGTTGCTACTGCTGTTGTTGTTGTTTCTATTGCTGCTGTCGATGAGACTGCAGTTTGTCTACTCAAATGGACGTTTTTGTCTGTTTGCGTCTTGAGATACTCTTCTTTGTCTCAATTTTTTTCTTTTTATTTTTTTGCAAAACATTTTCCTATCTCAGAAAAGAACCAACGCACACTCACACACAAAAGAAATTGTAATTGTCCAAGATAGAAAAGCGAAGAAGACGAAGAAAAACCCAAACGGAAAATTTGTTGCTCTTTACATAGTTCGGGTGATATATCATTGTCTTGTTAAAACATTATGATGAACTCAAAGTGTTTGTTACGGGCGGATGGGCTTTGATGTTCGCTTTCAAAGGAAAGAATGTGAAATTGACATGAAATCATATTCAACAACAAAGTGGTGAGCGTTTTTCTTTCGCTTTAAGTGTCCAAATATTTGTATTGGAATTTTGTGGAGATTTTCATGTTGGGGGGATTTGAGGTTTTAGGGGTGGTTATGAAATGGGTGATATATTCAGGAGGACTAAGAATAAATGTTAAGAATATATTTTAAGGATGTTCAGATTCAGATTCGATTTAAGGACCGTTGCCCAAGGATTATGGGACCCACAAGATTCAATTTTTTTTAGAATATTTTTAAGGTCTGTAGGAGGCAAAAAAAAGGACAATATTTTTAATGACCCTGATTTTTTTATTTTTTTAAGACATTGGTTCTTTTTTAAAATAATTTTCAAGGACTAACAATCGTGGATTTAAAAAAATATTCATATTTTTTATTGTTATGTTTCCAATTACCAAATGAGCTTGAAGCGTGGATTTCTAAACGTGTTTTTTCAAGGACTACATGATCTAGAAACGTAGACTTTACAATGAGCTACAAATATGGATTTTTTAAAATTAATTTTTTAAACCACTTTTCTCACGGACCAACTCAGCTATAAACGGCAACATTTTAAAAGTATTTTCCAAGGACCAAATGAACGTGGATTTAAAAAAAAATATTTTTAAAGGCCAAATGACCAACAAAACGTGGATTTTTTAGAAAATATTTTCAAATAAACGTGGATTTTGAAAAAAAATTTTTCAGGGGCCAAATAAACTTGGATTTTAAAAACTATATATTTTTAAGGACCAAATGAACGTGGCTTTTTTAAAAAATATATTTATTTTTAAGGACCAAATGAACGTGGATTTTTAAAAAATATGTTTAAGGACCAAATGAACTGGAATTTTTAAAAAAAATATTTTTAAGGACCAAATGAACTTGGATTTTTAAAAAATATTTTTAAGGACCAAACGAACGTGGATTTTTAAAAAATATTTTTAAGGACCAAATGAACGTGGATTTAAAAAAAAAATATTTTTAAGGACCAAATGAACTTGGATATTTAAAAAAATATTGTTAAGGACCAAATGAACGTGGCTTTTAAAAAAAATATTTTTAAAGACCAAATGAACTTGGATTTTCAAAAAAATATTTTTAAGGACCAAATGAACTTGGATTTAAAAAAAATATTTTTAAGGACCAAATGAACTTGGATTTTTAAAAAATAGTTTTAAGGACCAAATGAACGTGAATTTTTAAAAAATATTTTTAAGGACCAAATGAACGTGGATTTTTAAAAAATATTTTTAAGGACCAAATGAACCTGGATTTTTAAAAAATATTTTTAAGGACCAAATGAACTTGGATTTTTAAAAAATATTTTTAAGGACCAAATGATGAATGAATTAAATAATTTCAAGGATCAGAAAAGCTACTATCTAGACTACATATAAATGTATATTTTTTAAGGACTATTTTTTTAAATTTAAATTTAAGAAAATATCTTCGAGAATCAAATGGCGAATGAATGAAATATTTTCAAGGAGAAGAGATAGAAGGCAACAATTTTGCACATTTGTGTATTTTGCCAGGTTAAGGCAGGTAAAGTAAATGATCCATGTCTGTCCACGTTTTTGTATAGCCCCCATATAACGATGCCCCTACATTCGGTATTTTCATGATTTTAGCGACATTATAGACGGGAATTGTTTCAAATTCCGTATTTGAAATTCGGATTCGGTACGACAGTCTATAAAAAAAACGTAACAGTTTTCATTTAAATTTCTTCCAAATGGTGGAGGGTATTAAAAGTTCGGCCGGTCCGCTTTTTTACTAGTTTTAAGAATATTTTTGCAATGACTGAACGAAAAACGTGGACTTCTTCAAGGATTTTGAGAGACACAAACGTTAAGAATATTTTATCAATGACTGTAGCAAAAATGTATGTTTGCAAATGCAATTTCTTATTTTAATTTGTTAATAGATACTAGATAAAAGAACCATCAGATCTACAAACTTAGATTTTATAAGGATATTATTAAAAAAAATCAAAGCTAAATACCTGGATTGTTAGTAATTTTTTTTAAGGACTAGTTGGGCCTCAATTATGAATGTTCGGAATAATTTAACAACATTTTTTGTACATTTTAACATTTTTTGTACATTTTTTAGAATAAATTTTATAACCTATAACCTATAATTGCCACTATGGAACCTCCATTATTTCTGTAAACAATTTTGTTCGCCAATTTGTCAAAGTAATTTAATTTTATTTAATATGCCTGAAATAGTAGACGACAATGTCCTCCCATCCCTACCTGCCACTAAAGGAGACCCCCTGCCCCTTACCCACACTTGTTTTTCTTCTTCTTTAATTAAAGTGACTAACATAGGCACTTCTTCGGTAATTGATTAGCTGTCATTAGGTTTTGCATGTTTTTCGCATTATTGACAATTAACTTTGATTTGTACGTTGTTGGCCGCATGGCCTGGGTAACTGTCAGTGATGGTAGGTGTTGTTGTTGCTGCCTTTTTTGTCATTGTCTTGTTATCACCTCTCTGATTTGCGTATTTTATGCATTATCAACGAACGATGTAAGCACGTTTTTCTGGCATATCTTAGATATTTTAATTTAATTTTCAAATAACATTGACATATCCAGGAATTGCGTGAAAATACTCAACGACATCGACGACGACAACGACGACAGTATTGCTTGATTATTGACACTTTACATGATTTATTTTGCGAATAGCTAATAAGTAGATCCCTATCTCAAACCCCATTCAATGGGGGCGAAAATAAGGAACACAAATTAATTAGAGAAACAGATATCGCTTACATGGAATGCTAAATATTTATTCAATGAACAACGGCAGCAAATGTTGATTTATGTTAATAATGGCGTACCCTATATCACCATATGTAACGAAATCTAAAAGATTGCAAATGCTGTTTGTCAAAATGGCTGATTAATTTTTTTAATAATAAAAAAGAGTACAAAAGTTATACCTATCACTAAAAATTCCAAATATGTCTTTTTATGAGTTGATATGTGTTAGCGGGTAAAACGTCGTTTTATATACAATTTCATATTTATAAATTCCTTTTCCAGAACAAGAAAAAATTCACTACCTTTGCAATTATCGCAAGTTTTTTCTTTATGAATTTGGATAGTTTCCACCTCGGTAACGATGTGGCGGAAACTTATTCCTAAAAACTATATATTTCTAACTGTCTACGTCTCATAAACTTTTATTGTATAATTAAACAATTGGCACTGATAACCTATGTAAATTTACGTCACTTATGTATGCATTTGCCAAGAAACAAAAACAAAATGCTTCCATTTCTTTACACTGTTTTGAGCAAGTTTTGTTTTTTTGCCCTCAGCCATATGGCTACAGACGGTACATGTCATTTGAAAGGATCCAAAACGTGCCTCATCGAAATAACGGTTTTACATCCCTGGTGTCCGTGGACCAAAATCGTTTCAGAACATATGGAGTTGAACTACAGGTTTTGGTCCGTTCGTCATTGTTATATTGGGTTATTTGGGGTCTATAAGAAAACGTGGACCTGCATAGGCAACTATTGCCATAAGCCATTAAAATATTCGAATACGAAACTTAAAAAAAGGTGAATAATGTAGCTAAAATCATCAAAATAACGAATATAGGGAGGTACTGTTTTATCGGGACTATACCAAGACCTGGACCTGCATAGACAATTTTCTGTCATAAACTGTAGTTCCCATTACGAACTCTTAATACGAAATTTGCAACAACTCCGGTGAATAATGTCGCTAAAATCGTCAAAATATCGAAAAGCAGGGGGCTGTATGTAGGCTATAAGTTCGTGGACCTATATAGACATTTTTCTTCCAGTGGAAAAAGTACTTAGAAAGAACTTCTTATATAGATTTGTAGACAATTTCATTAAAAATGTAGCTAAATTTATCAAAATACCGAATATAGCGAGTTGCCGTTATATGGAGTAACTCTCTATAGACAATACCCTTTCCGGGGGTAAAATACTCAGAACGAACTCCTTTTGTGGATTATCAAACAATTTCATTGAGAAATTTGGCTACAATCATCAAAATACCGAATATCGTGGGGTACCGTTTTATGGGAGCTATACGATATCGTTGACCGATAGCCCACCTTCAAACATAACCTACCTGCAGACAAAAGACTGACCTGTGCAAAATTGTAGCTTCCAATCAATATTCGTTTTGACTCTAGCGTGATTACAATAGACGGACAGTGCTATCTCTTAGAATTTCACACCGATCAACAATATGTATATTTTGTTATGTCTAAAATTATTATTTCGATGAGTTACAAACGGAATGACGAACTTAATATATCCTCAATACTATGTATGGTGGAGGGTATAAAATCCACTTTTGTATCACTGGAGGACTTTGAAAAGATACTCTTAAAATATCATAGATTTTGGCCCTAAAAGTATGTTATTAAAAATCGACGTTTGTGGCTTTGATGGCCCTTGGAAAAACATTCTTACAAAAATGCACGTTAAAAAGTCAGCTCTGCGAAGCTTTGGATAAATCCTTTCAGTCTCAAATTGTTCTTAAAAATTATTCTAATTCCAGTTTGTACCTTTTATGGTCCTTGAAAAATAATCCACACTCATATATTTTTATCCTTGTAACATATATTTTAAAAAAATCTACGTTCGTAACTCCGAAAGTCCTTGAAAAGAATCAAATATCGACGCACAGGGCTCAGTAAGTCCTTTAAAGAATATTTTTGGATGAAAAATAAAAAAAAAAATAGTTTGTGGCTCAACTGGTCCTTGAAGATATATTGCTCAAAAAATCAACGTTTGCGGCTCTAATGGTGTTTGAAAAATTAAAAAAATTAAAAAATTCGAGTTTGTACCTTTAATGGGTCTTAAAAATAGTCTTAAAAGTCCACTTTTGTGGCTATGATGGACCTTGAGAAGTACTTTTAAAATATTCATGTTTGTTGCTGTTGCACATCAGCTATAGGTGGTACAAGAAAACTTTTTCTTAAAAATTAATTTCTATAGCTCTGATATTCATTAAAAAAAGTATATCAAATTTCCAAACTTGTACTTTTAATGGTTTATGGAAAAAATTCTTAAATTTTTCTTGACAAAATCTTCTCGAAAAAAGTCTAGTAGTCCTTGAAAAAATATTAAACGAAAAATACAGGTTAGTGGCTTAGTCCTTGGTTGTCCTTGGAAAAACATTGTTTTAAAAAATATGCATTTGTAGCCTTTGGGGTTCTTCAAAAATTCGCTAAAAAATCACGTTTAAATCTCAAATATTCCTTGAACAAATTTTAAAAAAAATATATAAGTTTTTAGATCAGGTGGGTCTTCGAAAAATATTTTAAAAATCCACGTAATCGTAAGGAAATAATACATTTTTGTGAATTTTAATTTTTTTTAAACTGGGCTAATATTTCCAATAGTTGAAAACAAAAATTAAATGTATTGAAAAATTCCGCATTTTTGTATTTTTTTTTTTTTTTTTGTTTGTATAATTTTTTTAATTTTTCACTTTTTTTTTTAATTTAATTTAATTTTTTTTTTAATTTTTGTCGCTCTGTGTTTTTTCTAATTGCGTTTGTGTTTTCAGATTGTTTTTCCACGTTGTCATTTAATGTCAATTATGTTTTATTGTTGGCAAAATGATAACGGCAACAATGTCTGAAGCTAATCATGCTGATTGCATTTTAAACTACCCCCCTATAGGGGGGTTCTCTATAGAGAACCAAATCGCATTTGTAATTCAAAAACATATTTGTTGACTTTTTAAATTGCGAATCGCAGCACAATCGCACGCAATGGAAATATTCGAGACGAGACAAATTTCTTGAAAAATATAATAAAAAAAATTAATTGGCATTTCTGTAGGGGAAATGTTTTGAATGTTTTCGAGGAAGTTTCTTCGAAATTTTGTTATGTTGCTTTTTTTAATGTAAGTTTCAGAAAGAATATAAGTTTTTTTTATTTTAAAAATATATAAACAAATTATAAATTTAAAGGCTGCATATTTTGGTATTGTCGTGGCGGGGCATCAAGAATTTATTTATTTGTATATTATTTATTTCAATAAATTCCTTTTTTTAATGATTTGTTTTTATTTTTCTTTCAGATATTACTTAATTAAGCACACGTTGTAGTGGACCATAACATAAGGCAACAGAAACAAAAGGTAAGATCCAGGGTTAGATATTATTTTTTAAAGGTCCAGGAGGGTGGTTAAAAAAATTAAAATTAAAATTTTCGAAAAACATATACAGGGTGAAATAAAAAAACTGCAACAAAGTCAAACGAAATAGTTTTTACACAAAATGTCGGAAATAGCATTAAATTTTAGAATAAGTTTAGATATGTTGAAATTTGTCACCTTTGGTACGTCAAACGACATAATTTTTATTTTATTTTTTTTTCATTTAATTTTTTTTTTTTAATTCTAAGCAAAAAATTTCGGAAATAGCATCAAAATTTAGAATAAGTTTAGAATTGTTCGAATTGGTTACCTTTGGCACGAATTATGGCCTTCAAGCGACCAATGAAACCATCACACGCTGCCCGAATGTTGCTCTGCGGTATTTTGTCCCATTCCCAGCGAAGCGCTTGTTTGAGATGTTCGGCACCTCCAATTTTTTTTAGTGCCAGCCCTGCTTTCCAAAATACTCCAGACACAACAGTCCAACGGATTGGTATCCGGAGATTTTTGTGGCAATTGTGCGCTGGAAATGAAGCGAGGAACCTCACTTTGTAACCAATCTTGGGTGGCGCGTGCTGAGTCCTGTTGGAATGTCCAAGGTCTGCGAGATCTTAATACACCCACCAAAATATTTTCGCGATAATATTCGGCATTTATTCTGATGCCACTGTCGATTAATACGAGCGGAGAGCGACCATCGGCTGTTATGGCGGCCCACACCATTACCATGGCCGGCGCTTGAGTTCTGGTGGCTAACCGAAGATGAAAATTTTCAGCTGACCTCTTTGGCAAGTAAACACGATCATTTTGTTTGTTTACAAACTGCTGGGCAAGGAATGTTTTCTCATCGGAGACGGAGAAAACCAAATTCGGCAGTTCGCCACTTTCGGCCAAGCGAAGCAACTCTTTAGCTCTTTTGAGTCTATTTTCTTTCAGATGCGACGTAAGTTCTTGCACTTTTTGGAATTTCAATGACTTCACCTAGAGCTCATTTTTTAAATATTTGCCGAATGGAATATTGCGATATGTTCTGCTCACGAGCCATTTTTCGGCAACTGCGGCGCGGGTTTCGATCGAGTTGCTTCTTTACTTTTCGAACCATTTCCGCTTATGTTGCTGTTTTTTCCGTCCACTTTCTTGACGTCGGGCTACGCGACCAGTATCACGGTAACGAGCAATGGTACGAAACACAAAAGATTTATTCATATTTAAATGCTGGAGTGCTTTAACGATAGCCACTTGTGGTTTTCCAGCCAAATCGAAAGAAATCACACTATCACACTTGAATTCCGAACACGACTAACTTTTTTTTTGAAAAATTATCCCCCAAATGCTTTTGTACGCTTGTAAACAATATAAAGAGCTGCCACTGGAATAATTTTAACAGCTGTCGGACGAGGGGCTTAGGAATGACAGCAGTTGGTTGCAGTATTTTCATCTCACCCGGTATATTTGAAAATGCTTGAAATACTTCATGTGCTAAATTGGAAGAATCCATTTGAGTTCACTTTCATATTGACTTCCATTTTATTCTCATTTTTATTATTTTTTTTTTAATTAATTAATTTATTTTTTTATTTTTTATTTAGTTATTTATTTATTTATTATTATTATTATTATTTTTTTTTTTTTTTTTTGAGTATGATTTCTACAGTGGAGACCTTTGATTTTTTTTTTTTTTTTTTTTTTTTCAATAATAAAGGACTAGAGACTATTCTTTAAATGCTCCCCAGAAGGGTTCAAAAAACATGCATTTCAAAATGTTTGCAATACTTCATGAATTAAATTCAAACAATCCATTTGAGTTCACTTTAATATTGACTTCAATTCCATTCTCTTGCTTGCAACCTCAATTCCAACAAATAATTCTTTCTTAAATTATACTTTGGCCTAAAGCCCTGAAAACATTTTCTCAATTCACTTAATGTCCTTCATAGTTTGTTCGTTCCATCGTTTGTTTGTAACGATGCTTTCTTTTTCTCCCTGTTATGTTATTGTCATTTATTATTCAATATCTTTGTTATGTTTTATTAAAAAAAAACTTGGGGGCCAACATAAATTTATTTTCATTCTCCATGGAAACACTTTTTCCACTGGCCTTTTCACTTTTTCTACTCCTCCACTCTGTCCTTCCAAACACTGACTGCACCAGTTTTCCTATCACCGGCAAAGGCCTAGGCCAGCCGTGTCTGTTAAAACATTTATCGAAAAAGCCACAGCAACACAAAACGGGAGGATCCAATTTGTTTAAGAAAAGAAGGCTGCAAAAAAATAAGGAAAAACTCCAAGGGAGGAGAGCGAATAAAGATGAAATTCATATAAAGCAAATGTTTCCATTTCACGCGAATATATCAGAATTTATGAGGTTATGTTTGTTGTCATTTTTTTCTCTTCTTCTTTTCTGCAAGAAGAAAATATTGTTATTGTAGAAAAGGGAGAACAAAAAAACCACCGACGAAGAATAGATGCTGAACGAACGAGCGAACAACACAAGGAATCATTTTGCCCAAGAATGTGGAATGAAAATGCATTGACTGCCTGCCTGCCTGATAATGACAGGCAAAATAAATATCGGAATGGAATATGTTCCTTGTGGCTGGTTATTTACAAAAGGCCATGAAGCCAAAATTGTGTCCCACAAATAAATGGATTTTGAAAAGTTTTAATGCGAGTGGTTAAACATGTTAAGGCTATGGGAGTTTTCATTATTAAGAAAAATCAATTAAAATTTGGTTCACAATTTTATTGGAAATGCAATGACATATAAAATTGTCCTGGATTTTTAATAAGAATTTTGTTGGTTACAATTAACCTACTCTGGACAAATTGAATCTAAACAATATAAATGAACCCCAATTTCCCCACACTAGCTGCAGGCTTTTCTAGAAGTTATAACCCACTATTCTGTATTTAAGGTCTTTACAAACAATTATCTGAGGGTCTTCATAAAAAAATTTAAGAATCCGTAAATTCAACATCGAAGGTCTTCATAAAAAAATCACAGGTCCATGATTTTAACCCCGAAAATACTCACAAAAAATATTTAATAAACAATAATTTTGGCTCCGAAGATCTTCACACAATTTTCTCAAAAATTCATGATAAAAACTTCGAAAGTCCTTGCAAAAAATATTCTGCAAAAACTGCAGATTTTGCCTAAGGAAGATTTTTCTGACAAATTTCCTTTTTAAAGTCCAAGGTTTTTGAAGACGTATGGAAAAAACATACATTATAATCAATTATTTTGTTCGAACTTGGCTCCGAACGTCTTCCCAGGAAATTTAGAAATCCTGATGGGGCTTTGATGGTCTTCCCAACAAAAACTATTAAAAATTGTGAATTCTTGATCCGAAAGTCATCCCAAAAATAACTTTTGTTGGTACAATTAACCTACTCTGGACAAATTGCATCTAAACAATATAAATGAACCCCAATTTTCCTACACTGGCTGAGGGTCTTTATCAAAAAATTTTAAGAATCCGTAATTTCAACACCGATGTCTTCATAAAAAAAATTCCAAGGTTCATGATTTTAACCCCGAAAATATTCACCAAAAAATTAAAAAAAAATCAAGTACTTCTTAAATTTAAAAATCCGTAATTTCAACCCCGAAGGTCTTCATAAAAAATATTCCGAGGTCCATGATTGAAACCCCGAAATATTCACTAAAAACATTTAAAAATCCGAAGATCTTCACACAATTTTTTTTTTTAATTCACGACATTGTCCCTGAAAGTCCTTACCAAAAATATTCTCCAAAAACTGCAGATTTTACTTTAGAATATCTTCCTGACAGATATTCTATTAATAATCCGCTATTTTGTTCCAAAGGTTTTCAAAAGAAAATATTTACACAAAAACCCAACATTTTTCCTCTAAAAATCATAAAAAATGTTATTCCAAACCACTATGCCTTGTCTCGAAAAGAACAAAAATATCCATAATTCTGGATGCGAATGTCGATACGAAAATAATTTTTAAAAATGTTAGATTTTGACTTCAGAGGGTATTCCAAAAATATTTACAAATATCCAAAATTTTAAGAGCTAAGATTCTTCACAAATATAATTCTTAAATAAACAAACGAATATGGCCCGGATGGTTTTTACAAAACTCTCCTTAGAAATTCCGAATTTTGGCAACAATATTCTTTGAAAAAAAAAAAATATTATCCGAACATCTTCCTAAAAAGGCATTTGAAATGCCTGATTTTGGCTTAGATGGTCTTTCCAAAAAAAATTTTTTTTAAATGTTCTCGATATTTGACCCCGAAGGTCTTCCGAAAAATATTTTTAAACATCCAAGATTTTTGGCTCTAAAGGCTCAATTTTAGTCAGACGGTCTTCCGTAATTTCGGCATCAGCATTCACGAATTCGAAAATATTTCTAGAAAAACATGGAAAGTTCAGAATTTTTGCTACGAAAGTCTATTTGAAAATAATTTTTAACAGTCCGATTCGAACAATTCTAGATCTCGGCTATGAAGGCCTGATCAAAAATGATTTGAAAATTTCTCGGTTTTTTAAAAATATCTGTGGTAATAAAGTCCTCAAAAAGTCTCAAAAATCCCCCATAGTCCTTTGAAAGATAATATTACAAAGTCCACCGTTATAAAAAGAAAGGTCCTTTGAAAAAATCTTACAAAATTTATGCTCATAACGAAGAAGGTCCTTTGGAAAATCTATGCACACAAAGGATAAATAGGAAGATCCTTTGAAAAAAAATTCTTTAAAATTTAAGATTAAAAAAAAATGAGGGTCCTTATCTTAAATCTTAAAAAATCGCTTTTACAAAATAGAGGTCCTTTAAAAAAATAGAAATCAAAAATCCAAAGAATGTACTTAAAAAAAAAATTAAAAATTATATCTTTAAATATTTCTCATTTTAAGAGAGAAGGACTTTTGAAGATCTTAAAAAAACCTGTGATCGTGCGATGGAAGGTCGTTTGAATCACACAGACATAACTTTAAAAAGGATGTATTTTAGGCAACAATTTAAAAAAAAAACAATGTTTTAAGATAAAAGTTCTATAAAAAATTCTAAAAAGTCTATGATCTTTGAAACCCATCTTTAAATATACGATTATAAAGGAGAAGGGCCTTTGAAAAAATATCATTACTCTAAAAGTCTCGAAAATGAGGAACTCATCCTTCCAGTTCCCGGAATCGACAGACGCCTAGATTCACACACAATCCTGTTGAGAACTCTAGCGATGTCGTTCTTGTTTGCGGTGTAGGGAAATGAAGGTGTTAAATGTTCGGTATCTTTATTCAGAGTGATCTTATTCTTCTTACATCCTTCAAACGAAACCTGAAGATCTTTCTACAAAAATGCACAATTATCATTCTGACGGACCTTTAAAAATCCAAAATGCTCTTTAAATTGCCTCAAAAATCAGCTTTTGTTATACTTCGGAATTCAAAACAGACACACTGAAGGTCCTTTGCAAAAAATTGGTAAATAATCTCTCTGAAGGTCCAATGACATAAATTGTTAAAAAAAAACAGCAACTGCTACGCCGAAGGTCCTTTGAAAAAAAAAAAAAAAAAAAAAAAAAAAAACTTTTTCAAAATGGAGAATTATTATTTGAAGGTATTCAAAAAACTTAGAGTGTATTTAAAAAAATCAAAAATTATTACTTTCAAGGACCTTCGAATAATATTAAAAAAATAAACGGTTATTATACTATATGTCTTTTATAGTTGTTTTCCTGAAGGTCCAAACTTAATTTTACCAATTTTGCTTGCATTTGAAAATAGTATCAGAAACAAACACGACTTTCTTATTAAAAAAAGGATGTCCTTAAATAAACAATCGAATTGCAATTCCTCTCATGATATAACCTTGATGTAGAACAACTTCAATGCTAAAGGACATTTTCCAACATCAAAATAAAAAAAATGAAATGCCATTCTCTCTCTTTCTGTGGATTGTTTGTTGAGCTATGCGGTAATTCAACTACTGCACTTCATTTCTTTCGATTCTCCTTTTTTGTTTTCTTTTTTTTTTCAACAAAAAACTATTAAATTTTAAAATTTCGTTTCGTTTTCTGAGTACCTCCACTTCTACCGAAACACCCTCCGGATAACTTGTTGTTTTTATGCAAATAGTTGTTCGACGAAAAAGAAAAAAGGTCACAATATTTACCAAAGCGCTCTCAGCTGCATATTCGAATACCGAATGGAAGTTTTGTTTTTATTTTGTGAACAAATATGTTAACATTTTTTGGTTTGTGTTTTTTTTTTATGTTGTTTGTTTTCCTTTCTTTTGGCTGTATTGCAAGTGACATTTGGCTGTTGCTCCTTTGGCAGAAAGAAACCCACCAAAACGGAAATGCAACTTTCTCGTTTCGCATGCCATAAATGCAACAGCAATGACGGCGGCAACACACAGAGGAGCAAAAAGTTTTGTGTTTTTTTTTTTTTATTTTTCAACATTTCATGGCATTATTTAAAAAAATTCACTCATACGCCCATACGTATGTATGATATGTGTGTGTGGCTTGTGTTTGTTTGAAAACTAAAATCATTGAAAAATGTTAGCAACAGGAAAACCAAATTTCCAGAAAAGTTTTCTAGTTTTAATTTTTCTGTGAAACATTCATGTGAAATGTCACAAATTTTAAAGTATCATTAAAAACTGTCATGGGTAATAGAATATTTGTGTAAATTGTGATTCGAACGAGCAAGGATAATTCTCAGATCGTCCTTAAAATTATATTTAAAAAACACGTTGGTATTCCAGAAGGCACTTAAAATTTTTTTTAAACCTTATTTTGTAACTTGGATAAATAAAACCCCAACGTTTATAGCTACTACTTGAGAAATATTCTTCTATGTTGAAAGATCTATTATTGCCAAACAGAAGGTCCTTTGAAACCCCTCTTTAAAAATCCATTTTGGAGGACGATAGTTCATGAAAAAATAATTTAAAAATAACCAAGTTTATAAATAAGTTCTTTGAAAATATTCTTAAAACATCCGCTTTTGTAGCTCACATAGGACAAAATTGTCCTTAAATAAATGCTGTTAAAAAATTTTCTCGTTTGACCAAATGGACTGGATCCATGAAAACTCGCCATTTTAATTCCCATTATTCTTGAAAAATATTTTAAAAAATCCATGTTTGTAGCTCCTATTGTCCTGAAGCTGATTTTGAAAAAAAAAAATCCAAAATTCATAAAGAGATCAACGTCTTGATGTCATATGTTACCTTTTCATTAGGGCGTATTATCATTGTCATAACGTAAACGCCTAATTGACCTAGGCTTAATATGCCCAGAAGAAATGGTTAATGTTTAGAATATTGGCTTTTGAGGCCGTCTACTTTAAAGTAGATGGCCCCAGAACCAAAGAGTAGATGGACCAGAGGCCGTCTACGGTAGAGTAGATGGACCCAGAGGTCATCTACAGTACAGTAGATATACCCAGATGCCGTCTACTGTAGAGTTGATGGGCCCAGGGGCCGTCTACTGTAGAGTAGATGGACCCAGAGGCCACCTAATATAAAGTTGATGGACCCAGAAAAAAAATCTACTATAGAGTAGATGGACCCTGTGGCCGTCTACTGAAAAGTAGATGGACCCAGTGGCCGTCTCCTGAAAAGTACATGGACCCAGTGGCCGTCTACTGAAAAGTAGATGGAATCAGAGGCTTTCTACAGTAGAGTAGATGGAGCCAGAGGCCATCTACTATAAAGTAGATGGCCCCAGAGGCTATCTACTGTTGAGTAGATGGACCCAGAGGCCACCTAATATAAAGTTGATAGACCCAGAAAAAAAAATCTACTATAGAGTAGATGGATGCAGAAGCCGTCTACTGTAGAGTAGATGGACGCAGAGGCCGTCTACTGTAGAGTAGATGGACGCAGAGGCCGTCTACTGTAGAGTAGATGGACGCAGAGGCCGTCTACTGTAGAGTAGTTGGACTCAGAGGCCATCTACTGTAGAGTGGATGGACCCAGAGGCCGTCTACTGTAGAGTAGTTGGACGCAGAGGCCGTCTACTGTAGAGTAGATGGACGCAGAGGCCGTCTACTGTAGAGTAGATGGACGCAGAGGCCGTCTACTGTAGAGTAGATGGACGCAGAGGCCGTCTACTGTAGAGTAGTTGGACTCAGAGGCCATCTACTGTAGAGTGGATGGACCCAGAGGCCGTCTACTGTAAAGTAAGTGTACCCAGTGACCGTCGACTGTAGAGTAGATGGGCCCAGAGGTCATCTACTGTAGAGTAGATGGACCCAGAGACTATATACTTTAGAGTAGATGGACGCAGAGGCCATCTACTGTAGAGTAGATGGACCCAGAGATCATCTACTGTAGAGTAGATGGGCCCCGGAGTCCGTCTGCTGTAGAGTAGGTGTCCCCCTAAATTCCGTCTACTGTATGGTAGATGGACCCTGAGGATGTCTACTGTATTTAAATAAATTAAAAATCCACGTTTGCAGCCGTCTACTGTAGAGTAGATGGGCCCCGGAGTCCGTCTATTGTAGAGGTATGGTAGATGGACCCTGAGGCCGTCTACTGTATTTAAATAAATTAAAAATCCACGTTTGCAGCTCCGTCCAATTTAAAGCTCCGAAATTTTTTCTTTTTTTTTTTTCTTTTCAAAACTCAAACCCCTTTTTTAGTTCTCTTTCAAAATTTAGACAATTGTCTTCCTCCATTGAACTGTAAGTGTACACCTTGCACCCTACCTTCAAACGGAGAATATAAAAAGTGTAATATTTACAAAAAAAATATTGGAACAACAACTTTCCACTTCAACAATTCCCATGGCTTTGGCAAAAACCTTACATTGAATAACAAATTGAACCTTGGAGGAGAGGCGAGAGTGAAAAAAAACTCGTGTTCGTAACTAAATTGGCTTAGAATGAAAGCCCCCCAGGAGTTGACTCTGTGACTACTAGGGGTAGCTTCTACGCACAAATCCCTTGAAACATGGCATGGTTGTTAGCCAGCCAAACAGCCGGATAGCTAGCTGACAACGAAGTGCTCTCCAAAAAAAGGAGGTAAAACACTTTCAGTGATACCTCCAACTAAGAGGATATTGATGATTGGCTTTAGCAGCAGCAGCAGCAGCAGTGCGACTTTGTATTCAAGTGGCTTTGATTGGTTTTGCCCATTAAAATCTCAACTTGATGTTGACTTTTTCTTTCTTCTCGGCTTGTTTTGAAAAATATTTTGAATAATATATGAGACGACTCTTAAGTTTATTTATATTCGAGTTCCTTTTTTGGCTTGCCATTCATTTGTAAATTATCAAGCCAGCAGCCAATATTTCGCTGGTGTCTACTTTGAATAGGATGTTCAATTCTAAATTTGGTTACCCAAATAAATAAAACAAAATATATAATAATAACAATAATAATCAATGCAGACGGGAAGCACACATTTTCTCACATCATCGCCTGGCACCAAAAAAAAAAAAAAAAAAAACATACAAATCACAAATTGTGACAGTTAATAATGTTTTTTGGCAGCATTATCTGGCGACATATCTACACAACTTATTTGGTTAGGATTATGCATTTGGAATTTGAAATGAATCATTAAATTTGAATATTTCCCCCATCATAAATTCCGTGGATATGGGTGGGGAAACTCCATTAGCAGAAGGGTAAATAGCGACTGGTAGTCATGAAAGCAAATAAATGGGATTTTTTTATGGGAAGAATAATTTTTGCAGGGATTTGTATGTCATACTGCAAAAGGTTGGGGATTGCAAAACGTTGCCTGGTATAGAATGACAGCACTGAAGTAATGGATGGTAATTTCATCAGGCAATGATGAGTAAATATTTGGGAATATCAGCTGCAAATATATTTTTAAGAGTGCAATCTGATAGAAAAAAATGTTTCTAAAATATGGGGAATAATATTAAATGAGATCATTTTTACTTATAGAATTATATTGAGCGGAAATTTTAACTGTCTTTATTTAATTTTTACAAAATTTTAATTTGATATTTTTTTTTTCAATTTCTGTACCAAATTTCAAAGCTCCATCTTAAATGTGAAGGAATATTAGGCAAACTATAGAAACCGCTTTTGTATATTTTCCAAACAATCTTCAGGCTTAAACAACGATTGGCCTAAGAAGTTGCGACTTCTTTGGGGTTTTCTTATACAAACGAATTCAATCAAGTTCCCTTGAAATTTTCGACAAACCAGATTAGCTATTGTACAGGGTGAGACAAGAACTGCAACAAAATCAAACGCCACAATTTTTACATTTTTTCATTTAAATTTTATTGAATGAAAGCCAAAAAGGTCGGAAATAGTATTAAATTTTGGAATAAGTTTAGATTTGTTCGAATTGGTCACCTTTGGCAAGAATTATGGCCTCCCCTTTTGTATAAATTCCAAACAATCTTCAAGCCTTAACAACGTTTGGCCTAAGGAGCTGAGACTTCCTTCCATTTCAAGATCCCTTGAAATTTTCACAAACCAGACTAGCTATTGTACAGTGTGAGATAAAAAAACTGCAACAAAATCAAACGCCATAATTTATACATTTTTTCTTTAATTTTATTGATAGAATGCAAAAAAATATTGGAAATAGGATCAAATTTTAGAATAAGTTTAGATTTGTTCGAATTGGTCACCTTTGACACAAAGTATGGCCTAAACACGACCAATGAAATTTTTTTGGCCCATTCTCGGCGAAGCACTTGCTTGAGGTGATCGACACTTTGGTATTTTTCAGTGACAACCTTGCTTTCCAAAATACTCCAGACACAGTCGTCCAATGGATTGATATCCGGAGATTTTGGTAGGCATTATGCGTTGAAAATGAAGCGAAAAACCTCATTTTGTAACCATTCTTGTGTGGCGCGTGCTGAGTGCGATGGTGCTGAGTCCTGTTGGAATGTCCAAGGTCTGCGGCCATAATTTTTGCGTGCCCAAGGCTTTAATACACCCTCCAGAATATTTTCGTGATAGTATTCGGCATCAGATGTTATTGTGAAACATGTTTTATATTACTTTTCAAGCCGAGTCTGCAGACAAGCCCAAAGCTTCGCGGGTTCATTGAATTGTGAAAATTTTTTGAAATATCTTAATAAAGAATTAATAAAAAAATGTATTTTGATGCCACGGTCGATAATACGAGCGGAGAGCGACCATCGGCTTTTATGGCGGCCCACACCATCACCATGGCCGGCACTTGAGTTCTGGTGGCCAACCGAAGGTGCACATTTTCAGCTGACCTCTTGGGCAAGTAAACACGATCATTTTGTTTGTTTACAAACTGCTGCACAACGAATGTTTTCTCATCGTAGACGGAGAAAACCAAATTTGGCAGTTCACCCGTTTCAGCCAAGCGAAGCAACTCTTTAGCTCTTTTAAGTCTATTTTCTTTCTGTTGCGGTGTAAGTTCTTGGACTTTTTGGAATTTCAATGGCTTTACCCCCAGCTCATTTTTTAATATTTGCCGAATGGAATATTGCGATATTTTCAGCTCACGACCATTTTTCGGCCACTGATACGCGGGTTTCGATCAAGTCGCTTTTTTACTTTTCGAACCATTTCTGCTGATGTTGCTGTTTTCTTCCGTCCATTTTCTTGACGACGGGCAACCCTACCAGTATCACGGTAACCAGCGATGGTAGGAGACACAATAGATTTATTCACATTTAAACGCTGGAGTGGTCTAACGATAGCCACTTGTGGCTTTCCAGCCAAATATAAAGAAATCATACTATCACGCTTGAATTCCATCACGAATAACTTTTTTTCTGAAAAATTCTCACCAAAATGCTTTTGTACCCTTGCAAACAATATAATGAGCTGTCACTGGAATAATTTTAACAGCTGTCGAACGAGGGGCTTAGAAATGACAGCAGTTTGAAATTGGTTGCAGTTTTTTTCATTCACCCGGTACATTTCGTACTAAATTTTTTCCCAAAAACCTAGGCTTACCCTCATGCAAAATTTCAAGATTCTAGCTTCAGCTGTTTCGACTGGGATTTCAACCAGTCATTTCATTGCTATTTTTTTGCAAAGTCCTTAAAATCCACAATATTTTTTCTAAAATTTTTTGATTATTAAAAATAGTTTTTAGATATTGAGTGGAGGACAGTCTTAAACAATCTCTAAAAAAAATTTGTATTTTTTTTTTAAATTTTGAGAAAGTTTTTAGAACTTGGAGTTTAGAGTTTCAGAGCAATCTAAAAACCATTAAGAGGATAATTTTAATTTTTGTGAGTTTTATGATTTTTTCCGATGACTTTTGAAGACAATCTTGAAGAGAGGTTCATCGAGAATATTAAGTGGATTAAGATTACTATCCTTTTGCCAGTTTTTATCGCGTTTCGATTTCGAGTGAGAGATGACCGATTTTTTATGTAATGTATTTAGGTAAAATCTCTTGGTTTAGATTTTCAATCCAAATTTATATCCTGAATATTTTCTATATGTAATTTTAAAATCTATCTTCTTTAACGTTAACTTGGATTACAATACATTTTCTTGCGACCATCAATGGTGTCAATCAATATTGCAACATTACCATATACCGTGATTTATCAATGTCATTGTGGCGTCCCATGACCATCATCGTTTTACAGCTGCTCAGTGCTATTCAATAAAACTCAATTGAATTATTATTATTATCATTATTGATATTATGAGCATTATTCCGTAATTGAATTTGCGCCAGCCAATGCCATAAATGGTTTAATGGCTTAAATCTTTTTTTTTTACAATTTCATTTTATTTTAATGTCAGTTTGTCTTCTACATCTTTGCATTTGCATTGATAAACAATATTTTGATGTCGAACACAAGAACACAAACAACAACAACAGCTAATCTTAATTGAGAGATATGCTATGTAAATAGACGAACAACAATAACAAATTATTTAAGTTATCAATTAGAAAGTTGTTTGTGTATTTTGGAAATTAATTGAAATTTGATTGTTTGGCAGTGGCAAATATCTGACTGATAACGTAACTTCTATGGCAGGGAAGAGTCAGGGGGGGAGTAAGTTGAGCATTTATATTTGAGAGTGTGATTTAATGCTATCCTTTATATGGAAAGTTATTTATTTAGGTTTGCTCGAAAGAGTAATGTTAGAAAAATGAATTCTAGCCATATTTGTAAACGTGGCCCATATGTTGTATTTACTACTAATTTGAAGTATTTCGAGTGTGGTTACTTCTGTTTTTTTTTCTTTTTTTTTTTTTTTTTGAACAAAATCCAATAAAAATTGAAATTTTAAGAGTTAAAACACTATAAGTTCGGCTTTTAATAACCTCCACTATGAGTAAAAGAAAAACTTTAAAAATAAAAGTAGCGGGAATGAATATTGGGTCCACATCCCATTTTTTCAATAAAATCGATTGGCAGAAAGTTTTTAAAATACCGTGAATGTTACCGGAAAACATGGGCCTATTCCAGCAATCTTCTGCCATAGAAAATGAATCCACTTCAAGCTTTCAATACAGAATTTTAAATGTTTCCGCTGAAAATATGGCTACAATCATCAGCATACAGAATATCGAAAAACGTCTGCCACAATAGGAAGAACCCACTACAAATTCTAAGTACCGAACTTTAAACAATTCCATTAGAAAAGATTACCAAAATACCGAGTATCGGGTACATTTATAAGGGGGCTAAACGAAAACGTGGACCAACATATGGAATTCAAGCGTGATAGTGTGATTTCTTTATATTTGGCTGGAAAACCACAAGTGGCTATCGTTAGAAAACTCCAGCATTTAAATGTGAATAAATCTTTTGTGTCTCGTATCGCGTAGCCCGACGTCAAGGAAGTGGACGGAAGAAAACAGCAACATCAGCAGAAATGCTTCGAAAGTAAAGAAGCGACTTGATCGAAACCCGCGTCGCAGCGGCCGAAAAATGGCTCGTTAACTGAAAATTTCGCAATATTCAATTCGGCAAATATTGAATGAATAAAATGAGCTCGGGGTAAAGGCATTAAAATTCCAAAAAGTGCAAGAACTTACACCGCAACAGAAAGAAAATTGACTCAAAAGAGCTAAAGAGTTGCTTCGCTTGGCCGAAAGTGGTGAACAGCCGAATTTGATTTTCTCCGTCTCCGATGAGAAAACATTCGTTGTCCAGCAGTTTGTAAACAAACAAAATGATCCTGTTTACTTGCCAAAGAGATCAGCTGAAAATGTGCACCTTCGTTGGTCACCAGAACTCATGCGTCGGCCATAGTGATTGTGTGGGCCACCATAACAGCCGATGGTCGCTCTCCGCTCGTATTAATCGATCGTGGCATCAGAATTAATGCCGAATATTATCGCGAAAATAGGAGGGTGTTTTAAAGCCTTGGACACGCAAACATTATGGCCGCAGACCTTGGACATTTCAACAGGACTCAGCAACATCGCACTCACCACGCTCCACCCAAGAATGGTTACAAAATGAGGTTCCTCGCTTCATTTCCAGCGCATAATGGCCACCAAAATCTCCGGATACCATCCGTTGGATTATTGTATCTGGATTACTTTGGAAAGTAAAGTTGGCACTAAAAAATACCAAAGTGTCGACCACCTCAAGCAAGCGCTTCGCCGGGAATGGAAAGCAACATTCGGGCAGCGTGTGACGGTTTCATTGGCCGTTTGAAGGCCATAATTCAACGGTTTCAACGGTGACCAATTCGAACAAATCTAAACTTATTCTAAAATTTGATGCTATTTCCGACATTTTTGGATTTCATTCAATAAAATTCAGAGCAAATGTAAAAATTATGGCGTTTGACTGTGTTATAGTTTTTTTTATCAAATCTGAACCGATCTTAGCCAAATTTGAGGCACATATTTCCGAGCAGTATCTTATATCTGGTACCAAAGATCATTGCTGTGGAGTGCATATTACCCAAATCGGATGAAACATATATATGGGAGCTATAATCATATCTGAACCGATTTTTTCTCGAAATTTGATGTAGTTGCTTCTAGACTAAATTCGTTCGATTTGCCAAAAATCAGGTCATTTGGACTGATATTGGTCATTTGGTGCACAATTAACCCAAAATCGTTTGAAGATGTATATTTGAGCTATATCTAAATGTGAACGATTCTCACCAATTTCAATAGGATTCGTCTTTGAGCCTAATAAATATTATTTGGAAAATTTAATCTCAATCGGATAATAAATGCGACCTGCATTATTAGAGAATTATTAGAGAATATAACTAAAAATATATTTCTATTGCCTAAGTCTTTGGCATTCTCTTATTTATTTCTATAAAATTCAGATTTTGACAAAAAATATTCAATTTTTATCATATTTCCATATTTCAGTGGACATAAAAATGATAAATATTAATTCAATCAATTTCATGTTATGAGCAAAAAAAAAACAAAAGTAGTAATATTAATAACTTATTAAGTCATTACCTTAATTAGTTACCCCATTCATTTGGTTCCCAGTCGTATACTCAATAATATTAAGTATACAACATGTGGTTCCAATAATTTAAAGCACTTATACGCAATATGCATATGTATGTATGTACATATTTAATTCTTAAAAAATATATTCCATTCAATTTCCAACATTTTGTGACATTCAAATCACTTCCCTTTTGGCAACAAAAAACCCCAAACTGAAAAAAATAAAAATAAAATGAAATAATGCAAAAACCCAATATTCCTTTTAGCTACTTCCCTAGTTAGTCACATACAGCCATATCTATCTATCCATCCCTCAATTCAAATCATAAACCACTGTAATATGTAAACCAATTGTACGGATGGCAAGATATCATCATTTTACACAAATGGTTCCATTCTTTGAACACCAAAGTATTTTTGGAGAATAAAATACTGTCTTCCTTTCACTTGAACGTCATGCAGAATATCCTGTTCATGTTTGCATTAATGTGTGCATGAGTGTGTGCATGTGTGTATGTGTGTTTGACTTTAAGTAAAAGTTACATTTCCTATGAATTGTATACACACATGTATATGTGCATGTCTGTTTCCTTTCTCCAGTTCGTTCATTCCATTGTTGAATATCATTTCTCTTCATATTCTCCATTTTTCTCCATCTAACTGCTTTTATAGCTGTAGCTTTTATATTTGAATATAAAAAGTAAATCTTGATATTTTTTTCTCGTGTTGTATTCGCATAGTTAAATAGTTTCTCATGAATATAACACAATTCTGGCAAACAGGATCAAATGTTATGAAAATAAATGTGTGGAAGTGCTTCTGCAATGGGGGGTACAATAGGGAGAATCTTGAGGTTGAAGACTGGTGGTGAAAGCACAGTGTCTTGTTTAAATTTATTTATTAGAAATAAACTTATTATTTTTGCTGAATTGTGTGATTGTGACAATAAAAGGTAGGGCAAACAGCCGATTGACAAAAGGCCCTTTAACGTGATGGGTTGCGAAACTACCCATACTGAAAAATATAAAAGGATATGAGAAAAACTAAAATATAGAGTAGAATCTACTCGATTTCGAACGAATCACATTCCCACTCAAATGCGAGCAAAACATACTCGCTCTAACTCTTTTTTAAAAATAAAACAAGAAGTCTATCTACCTAATAAAAACCACTGATTACGGTTGGTATACCCTTGTTGATGTGTGAGTAGTTACTAGTGTCAGAATTTGGTTAGGAAACTCATTGTTTTCTGGGCACCTACACAAGATTGGTGAATGAATACTTCTGAGAAGTTTCAGCTTGACTTTATGGAGGCTTAAACTCCCTGCCCATCTCACCGCATAGAAAATATCACGTCACACCCACGCCTAAGCGAATGTTATCGAACGGATATTATTGAAACATTTTTTTAAGAACTTCAATTGATCATCAAGTCCTCTAGTCCATAACTTATTTCTCTTAGTCTTTTCCCAGTAAAATATCTTATACAGATCCTTTATTTTAAGGAGATTTGCACCTCTAGAGGTCTTCTATATAGAGATGATTCTATAGAATCCTGCTCTATCGAAGACTATCTTTGGAAGACCTTTTGTATTGGTCAACTATACATTTCAGACCTTTATAGACAGAAAGCCAAAAATGACCCCCTATAGATACTCTATAAAGAGGAAGACTTCTACAAGCCTACATTCTAAGAATAGTTTAACAACTCTAAGAAAAAAGAGATCTACGGTAGATAGAAAACTTTAAAATGACGTCTATAGACTGAAGACCATCTCAAAATAGCGGGCCCTCACATGGAAGGACCTTATAGACCATCTATATACAGGCGGTTTTCTATAGAAAAAAGCCTTTGTGGGTAATCTGTAAAAAGAGGATATGTGTCAAAAATTGGTCAAAAATTTATGTTTTGGCCTTTGATTAGATCTGCAAAAAATCCACGTATGTGTCTATAATAGGTCCTGGAATATAATAAAAAATATATATGATTTATGTCTCTGATAGGTCTTCTATATATTAAAGTGCTTCATAGACAAAAAGCCAGAAGACTTCCTTCTATTAGTCATCTATAAATAGGAGAACTTCTACAAACCTTTATTTTGTGGTTTATTTAAATGCCTTAATTGATCTTCCATAGATAGAAATATTGAAAATGAGGTCTATAGATTGAAGACCTTCTTAAAACAGCAGGTCCTCACAGGTATTGTATAGATATATGTCCCCCATAGACCTTCGATATATAGATCATCTTCCATAGACAGAAGACCTGTGTGGATCTTCGGAAGATAGAGAACATGAGACATTTATTGACTGTCAAAAATCCAAGTTTCGATCTCCAATTCAAGTTTCAATCTCCGTAAAAAATTTTTAAAAAATCCACGTTTGTATCTATAACAGATCCTAGCAAAATATAATTTGCATCTTTGATATATACACAATTTTATAAAAAAATCCTCTTTTGTATATCTGAATGGTTCTCATAATGCTGTAAAAACTCCCTGTAACGAAATATTGTTAAATTTCCTAAAAAAAAATACACGTTTGTGTCACCTATCCAGGTTTGTTAAAAATCCAGGTTTGGGTCTTCGAAAGCTCTTAAAAACTGCACGTGTGTATCTCTTATTGGTCCTTACAAAATATTGTTAAAAACTCCACTCTTGTGTCTCTGATATGCCCTGAACATTTTTTTAATCCACGTTCGGAACCTTTGTTAGATCCTGGAAAAATATTGTTAAAACCTACAATCCAGGGCGCAGAGTTTGAAGAAAATAATCTACCTTTGTGTCTTTGGTATGTTCTCATATATATAGTCAATTTTTTTTAACATTTTGTAAGAAATCCACGTTAATGTGTCTGGTATTAACAAAAACATGCTTTTGCCACGTTAAAGTCCCTAAAAATGGCTAAAAACTATTTTCCTCTTTTGTGTCTCTGATATGTTTCCAGAAAAAATTGTTGTACAATCCATTCCGTTTATATCTTCGATAAATCCTCAAATAATATTGTGAAATCATCCACGTATAAATCTTTTATAAGCAGTCAACCAAAATCTTAAGAATTCAGGTTTATGTCTCGGCTATGCTTAAATAAATATAAAAAATCACCCTTTGTGTCACCGATAAGTTATCAAAATATAGTTTCAAAAATTTCCCATTTCTATCTTTATTAGGTCTTCAATATAAACATTTTACATGTTTTGTTTTTTTATGTTTTTAAAAATATTGAAGTCGTCTTTAGGAGGTCCTTAGCATAACTCCCTCTTTTCAAACACCCAAACAAGTCAAGGAATTCATATCTAAATGTTACTTCACAAAAATAAATATTTATATTTGAATAGTTATGTACTCTATATGTATGACAATTATGTTTACCTATGTTGAACTCAATATCAGATACTGAAACTTAAATAATGAACCCAGAATATTTAGTCCCCCCATAGTTTAGGGACAAAACACACTCACACAATGGCAGCAGAGATACCCCAGCACCAAAAAAGTGCAATGGGACCAAAAGTGAAAAGAAACAAAAAAAAAACAACTACAAATATGAAATTAAAATGAAACCTAGACTCACACGTACACACGCACACAATTAGAATAATATCCTGCATGTGAATCATATTCACAACAAATGAGCGAACGTGTGAGCAAGCAAGAAAGTTAAGGCAGAAAACAACAACAACCCCACAATTGAATTAATGCAAGCCACAAAAGTTCACACACACACACATACACGCACATGACTCATGGCATGCAAAAAAAATGTTACATCGCACAAATTATGCTTTGCGACTTGGCATCAACATTCTGGGCCTAAAGGTCCACGCAATGGTGGCAAATATTCTGACACACACCAACACACACACACACACAAAATATGGGGACAAAATGCAAACGGATACTAAACTTAACAGTTGGAATTCAAACCCCGGGTCGTTCCGTTAATATTATTATGACAGTTTAACTGAGAGCCAGATAGAGAGAGAGAAAAAGGGGGGAAAAGGAAGTCTATGCTCCTATGGCAAAAATAACACTTCGCTTCTCGTTTCCTATGGAAAACTGAATTAGAATGCTAAACGTTTTCTAAAGGGATGTGTTTTGGTAAAACTGTTACACACCGAGTTGGAGAGAGCGAAGTGAATTAAAATATGTGAAAAAAGGACAAAGGGGCAGTTCACCACACAAACCTACAAGAGCATACATTTACATATACACTGGTGGCCAAAACTAAAGCAACTGAAATTACAAGGAGAATGAATGCCCTGTAACTTTTTCAAAAATTAAGAAAATGAGAAAGTTTTTCTTGTTTTAAATTAGGTACTTTATTCACTTTTTAAAAACCTAAAACAAAAAACCAAATTTCATTTTTATATAAAAAATAATGTATGGTAAGATCTATTAACCCGATTTTGGCGTGGACAAAACAAAAGCAACTCTGTTGTACATTCATATGACCGCTGTAATTTCAGTTGTTTTTACTGTTATATTTATCGCTTTTTACTTCCTTCGACAAATTTCGATTGTCATAAATCCTTTTTGAGAAGTTTTTTACAATAGCATGTGTTTTTCTTTTCGTTTTTTAAGTACTGCCCAAAAAAAGTTTAAAAATGGCTAGAAGCAAATACAGTACATGAATAAAACAGCAAATTATCAGTGACTATGAAAACAACATATCACAGAATATGATTTCCGAGAAATATTTCATAAATATTTCTGTGATTCCATAAATATTTTTGTATACTAAGTCGGTTTTATGAAACTGGATCAGTAGTAACAGTCTATAACGGATGAAGGCTGTGAAAACTTCAGCCCGTTCTGATCAACAAATTGTGAGTGAAATAAAAAAACAACCATTTAAGAGTTCAACTGGATTGGTGAGAGAGCAATCATTGGATATAAGCTCGAGATCAGTGCGTAGACTAGTAGTGGTAGCTGGTCTGCATGCCCGTAAGCCATCAAAAAAGCTATTTATATCTGAAAAAATCAGAAAGGCTTTCGGAAACGATAATATTAAGTGGAATCAAGATCAATGGAAAAAACATTATTTCTCAGATGAGTCTACATTTAATATTAAAGGCTCAGACGTGAAAAATGTTACGGTGAGAAGACCAAAAAATGAAAGACTTAAGCCGCAGTGTTGCAAAGGTACAGTGAAGCATGAGGGAGGGTCAAAAATGGCGTGGCGCTGTTTTTCTTTCTATGGACTTGGGCCTATCCATAAAATAAAGGAAGTTGTGGATCGGTTTGTTTACAAAGATGTGTTGGACATCACGTTGTTCCCTTACGCCGAGTAAAATATTCGGCTGATTTGGGTGTTTCAGCATGACAATGATCCCAAACTTGTATCAAAACTTGTCAAATATTGGTTGCGGGAGTCAAAAATTGATGTTTTGTTATGGCCGGCACAATCACCTGACCTAAACTCCATAGAGAACCTTTGGAGTATCGTAGGTAGGAAGATCAAGCGAGATTCGGAAATAAATAAGCACAACATTTTCTAAAGAATTCGGGGTGCCTGGGAAAGCACACGCAAGGATCAAATTGAGCGTGTTATAGATTCAATGCCTCGTAGGTGTGCAGCTGCTATCAAAAATAATAGTTATGCTATCGACTACCTGCCAAAATTTAATTATTTTAAAATAAAAAATCAAAAGTTGCTTTAGTTTTGACCAAGCAAAAATTGGGTTATTTTAGTTTTCCACATATTATTTTTCGTTCAAAATTATTTTTGTATTTTTATTTTTAGTTTCTATGCAGACAATCACAACTTGGTTTACTGTCATTTGTAGGAAAACTTTTCCATTGTTTTTGGTAAGAGGAAAATGTAATAATTTGGGAAAAGAGTAAATTAATAAAAAATCAGTAATGAATTGCTGTGAACTGTAGGGGGATTGGAAGATCGTGTACAAAATCAAAGAAAAGAATAGCAGAAGCTAGGGGCCGGTGCATTTTGTGTAAAAACAACAAAAGCAAAAACACGATGACTTTTTTAAAAAATTGGCAACATAAATGCTCTTTAACGTGTTTGATTTTGTTTCGTATGCAGTTGTGAGTTAAGATACAATAACGCAATATAAACTAAAACCAAACGAGTACTCGGCAAGAGTAGAATCTGCTCGACTTCTAGCGAATTTAGCTCCCACCCTGAAATGAGCGAAGCGTGCTTGAAAAATGCCATTTTCCTCGATTCATACCTACTTCCAGGAGTTCTGTTTTTGCTCGAATTCGAGCGAGATTTTCTAAGGTCTCATTAGGACAGTTATCCAGTGTTGTGATACAACTGCACTTTTGGATATTCGAAATACTAAAATTAATTACATTGGTACTAAATGTTGTGCCATTGTATTTATTTAACGCCTAAGTCAAAAAAATCGCCTTTTGGTAAATTCGAACTAAAAGTACTTAAAGGTACCATTTTCTTTACTATTTTGTTTACCGAACAGCGTATGAGTCGCATATTTAAATTTGAGCTAAAGCTGTACTTAAGGTTCAAAAAGGTACCAATACTGTCCCATGCTTAATCCTCACTCATTTCATGCAGTTCCGTACATCTGTTAAGTTACAAGTCGACGTTCGGGATCTTTCTGGGAAAAATCACTCCTTGGCGGCATCTATCTTAGTAGCTGGTTTCTTTATTGCTGCGGCTTTCTTGGGCTTAGCAATTGTAGTTTTTGCCTTAGGTGCCTTGTTAGTGGTCTTTTGGGATGACGTTCGGAATAATTAATGTAATTTGTGTGTGGCATGTCAAGCTGTATTTTTGGCCTGAATCTGTGAGGCATCCGGTCGTTATTTTGTCATAAGATGAGCCAAAACTCCACCTATAAATAGTTATGTTTGCAGGACATTATATTCGGCCAGGCCCAAATTAATTTTGCTCCTACTGCTCTAAACTCCTAAGTGGTGTCATATATACAGATTTTTATACCCTCAGCCATATGAATACAGAGGGTATATATCATTTTATACGGTCAAAACGAGTCTTATCGGAATAAAGGTTTCAGTCTGTTTGTATGGCTGTCTGATGCGCACGAGCTATCGAAGGGAATATCCGATTTGGTACGATGAACCAATATTATTATCAAACTTAGATCGAGTTCGGGATGTATGTCCACTCCTTCTGATACCTCCTCCACAAAAGGTCAACATCTTTACAGAAAATAATTTACTACTACATCAGGTACCTCCCCCACAAAGAGTCAAAATTTCGAATAATTATAACTCTTATAAAGAGCCCGATTGTCTTCTAATTTTACACATCTCATATTTCTACCAACACCAGATCCGATGTGATGATGGGATATATCGATCCACTCCTTCTGGTACCTCCACCACAACGGGTCAAAATTTTGAATGGCCATGAAGCTCGTAAGCTTCCTATCTCTTTCAAACTGCGAATATCACAATATTTCTATCAATACCTTCTAGCACCTTCCCACAACGGGTCAAAATTTTGAATAATTATATATCTCAAAAATGCGAAATAAGCATCCAATTCTCTTCAAATTTCACACATCCGCACATTTTCGCTAACACAAGATCTGATGTGAAGATGGGATTTATCGGCTCACTCATTCTGGTACCTCCCCCACAACGGGTCAACATTTTGAATATTTCTCATAAATTACGAAATAAACAACAGTTTCTCTTCAAAATTCACTAACGCAAGTTCTGGTGTGAAAACGATAGATTTGGCCTACCCTTTCAAGTGCCTCGCCCACAAACGGTCACAATTTTTACTATATAATTCATAACTTGCGAAAGAATATCTTGAATATCTTTAGATTTCCTTTGGGTTTTACCTGCCAAAAATCTCCCCAACTTATCACACCAATCCCCCCAGCAACATCGCGGACTATCACCCGGGTGCTTGCATTCAGTAACTTTTGCTTCAAATTTTATACTGTTTCCTTTGCAACGTATATCCCTTTAGAAGTCAGCAGACAGTTTTTATGCGACTTCTGTTCCAGTTGAGGTTCAGTGTGTGTGTGTGTTTCTGTGTATATGTGTGTGCGTCCATTGTGTTATCACAATTTGTATAATTAAATGCTTAAACTTTCATAACAATAAACGACATCCGCACACATACACACTCATACATAGATAGATAGATATGTGTACAAGTATGTCTCCGACTACGAACTGCTGTTGGAGAAACATAAAAAAACAAAAAATAAACTGCTGTAATGAATTACATGTTTAAATAACAATTAGATGTGAAACGCCAACTGGAATACCAAACGATTGGAGAGAGAAAGAGAAAGAGAGAGCAAAAGTTAAAAAGGTGAAATGGAGCGGAAAAAAGAAGAACAGAATTTAAATTCGATATCCTTTGCTGGGAGAGCATGCATTGCTTGGTTAATAAAGCTACATAATAAAGCATTTTCTTAAATATATATTTTTTAATTAAAAATTGTTAACAAAAATTGTGTTAATTTATTATAATTTTAATAGCAGCGTATACGTGATATAAATAAGATTTCTACAAATACAGGGTGAGATAAAAAAAAACTGCAACAAAGTCAAACGCCATAATTTTTATTATTATTATTTTTTATTTAATTGAATGAAAGCAATAAATGTCGGAAATAGCAACAAATTTTAGAATAAGTTTAGATTTGTTCGAATTGGTCACATTTGGCACGAATTATGGCCTTAAAACGGCCAATGAAACCGTCACACGCTGCCCGAATGTTGATCTGCGGTATTTTGGCCCATTCCCGGCGAAGCGCTTGCTGGGGTGATCGACACATTGGTATTTTTTAGTGCCAACCTTGTTTTCCAAAATACCCCAGAAGCAATAGTCCAATGGATTGGTATCCGGAGATTTTTGTGGCCATTGTGCGCTGGAAATGAAGCGAGGAACCTCAATTTGTAACCACCATTTGGGTGGCGCGTGCTGAGTGCGATGATGCTGAGTCCTGTTGGAATGTCCAAGGGCTACGGCCAAAATGTTTGAGTGCCCAAGGCTGTAATACACCCTCCAGAATATTTTCGCGATAATATTTGGCATTCATTCTGATGTCACGATTAAAACGAGCTGAGAGCGACCATCAGCTGTGATGGCGGTCCACACCATTACCATGGCCGGCGCTTGAGATCTGGTGGCCAACCGAAAGTGCACATTTTCAGCTGACCTCTTTGGCAAGTAAACACGATCATTTTGTTTGTTTACAAACTGCTGGACAACGAATGTTTTCTCATCGGAGACGGAGAAACCCAAATTCGGCAGTTCATCACTTTCGGCCAAGCGAAGCATCTCTTTAGCTCTTTTGAGTCTATTTTCTTTCTCTTGCGGTGTAAGTTCTTGCACCTTTTGTAATTTAAATGGCTTTACCCTGACCTTATTTTTCAATAATTGCCGAATGGATTATTGCGATATGTTCAGCTCACGAGCCATTTTTGGTCACTGCGACGCGGGTTTCGATCAAGTCGCTTTCCTTACTTTTCGAACCATTTCTTCTGATGTTGCTGTTTTCTTTCGTCCTCTACCTTGACGTCGGGCTACGCTACCACTATCACGGTACGAGCGATGGTACGAGACACACATTTAAATGCTGGAGTGCTCTAACGATAGCCACTTGTGGTTTTCCAGCCAAATATAAAGAAATCACACCTTAACGCTTGAATTCCATCCCGAATAACTTTTTTTCTGGAAAATTCTCCCCCAAATGCTTTTGTACGCTTGTAAACAATATAATGAGCTGTCACTGGAATAATTTTAAAAGCTGCCGGACGAGTGGCTTTGAAATGACAGCAGTCTGAAGTTGGTTGCAGTTGTTTCATCTCACCTTGTATAATATACCTTCCAACTTGCCTTCAGTGTAAATACTTATAATACATTTCAGTATGAGTAATATCTATTAATCGGAATGTAGTACCTCACACGATGAGTGGCGCAATAGGCAACACTCAAAACATCTCAATTTCCATTAGAATTCATTAAAAAATATTAAGATGTCATTGTAACACGGGCCAATCTGTGATTCATTCAATGACACCCTAGCGGGAGCTCTGCTGATTAATCATCATCATCAGCAGCAGAAGCAGAAGCAATAAAAAATATTTGCATTTTCTTGGCCTCGAACAAAAATGACACACCAAAAGCTAACTGTCACAATACGTAATTATTTTCATTTTCATTAAACTGACATCATGAGTTGAATTTTATGGCAATTGACATGTTCCTGTTTAAGTTGCGCAATTTGTAAAATAACAACGAACATGGTATTCATTACTCATCAAATAGTTGGAAAATTATATTCGAATGTACCCCCTTCCCCCAACGAAATTAAGTGATTACCTTAGACATTGTTAGCAATCAGTGTGTGGAAATCCCTTGATCATCCTTTACATCAAGCTTATCTCACTCAAGAAGAACAAGAAACCTTTCAATATGCTCATACCAGCTTAATAGCATCCCCCATTGTATGTATGGAGTTTAGTTAGCATTTTTATCCTTAGAGATTTCTTGCTCAACAAAAATGTAACAACTTTTTGAAATACTTCAGAGAAAGAAAGGAGAACAAAACGAGCAAAAGATGACTATCAAAATACAGCCATTCAAGCATTAATAACAAACAATCCGTCTATTCCGTTTAATGGTTCGAAAACAGTCACTGACAGAGAAAGGATTTAACATGTTTATTCATAAGATAGATGAAAAAAGAAACAGAAATTTGAAATGTCTTAATTTAGGGAAATCAGAATCATTTTCAAGAATAAAGAAAAATTTTGTTTACAAATTGTTTACATCGAAATTTTAAAATTTTTTAGAAAACAGGCAAAGAATAGTAATTTTTTCATAATTCCGATTAAAGTTTCCGATTATAGCAATTCGGTACCAAACCAGAATTTATGGAAAATATGATAATTTTAATCCATTCCAAAATTATATTTCTATTTCTATTGCTCTCATTTTCTCTCTCTCACTTGTTTGCCAACAATATCTAATTCCATCACAGAAGGTAGTAGTTAAATCCACATTTCAGTGTTTGGTTCTGTTTTGTCTCTTGCTGTCCCTATTTCTTGAACGAAATCTTTTCTGCATTCACCAAAGAAGAGTTATTTAAGAAGGGATTTCTTTGAAAATATGTAAGCTTTTCTTACATTCCAAAAGTATCTCCTTATTTTGTCTGCATATTCGAGAATTCAAAATTATATCCTTATTTTTAATTATTTGCCACTCTTTGTGCTCAATCGAACTCTTTTTTGCCACACTATCTCAAATTCCTCCACTGATGAGGGTGATTAGTTGGGTATTTCATTGTTTGACTCTGCTTTGTCTCCCGGTCCCATTCTTGTCCAAAAGTTCTCACGTATTAAGTTCGTAAATGGGCCATGTAGGTCCACTTTTTCATATAGCCCCCCATATAACGGCCCCTCCCAATATTCGGTATTTTGATGATTTTAGCGACATTATTCACCGGAATTGTTTCAAATTTGGCATTGGAAGTTCGTAATGGATACTAAAGCCTATGACAGAAAATTGTTTGTGCAGGTCCACGTCTTCGTATAGCCCCCATATAACGGTACCTCCCGATTTTTTCATGATTTTAGTGACATTATTAACCGGAATTGTTTCAAATTTGGTATTTGAAGTTCGTAATGGATACTACAGCCTATGACAGAAAATTGTCTGTGGACCTCTTCGTATAGCCCCCATATAACGGTACCTCCCGATATTCGGTATTTTGATGATTTTAGCGACATTATTAACCGGAGTTGTTTCAAATTGCGTATTTAGATTTCGTAATGGGAACAACAGTCTGTGACCGAAAATTATCCAGTCCAGGTCCAGGTCTTCGTATAGGCCCCATATATCAGTACATCCCTATATTCGGTATTTTGACGAGTTTAGGTACAATATCCACCGAAATTGTTTGAGATGTCGTATTTGGAATTCATAATGGATTCTACAGCCTGTGACAGAAAATTGTCTATGCTGGTCCAGGTCTTCGCACAGGTCCGATGTATCGGTACCTCCCTATATACGATATTTTGATGATTTTAGCTACATTATTCACCGCTTATTTCAAGTTTGGAATTTAAATATGGTAATGGTTTATGACAAACAATGCCTACGTAGGTCCACGTCGTATAGACCCCAATACAACGGCTATATTCGGCATTTTTAAAATTTTAACAGAATTTTTTAAGGATTTTATTTTTTGAAAATTTCCAAATAAGTACCAAATGGTGGAGGGTATTCAAAGTTCGGCCCGGCCTTAACTTGTTAACTTGTTATTATATAACTCTATTTTAGATCAACGCAAACCTGTTGGCATAGCCATTACAAACTGAGCCCCGCAAAAATGTCTTTGCTGTCTCCCTCTCTCCCTCTTTCTCTCTCGCAGACAAGATACCAATGTTTCTAGCTTTAGGAATTGAGTTCATAAAATTCAGAAATCTGAACCTTATTAACATTTTCTGACTTTTAATAAAATGTTTGAAAATGGCGGAACCAGAGCCATTAACCCGTCTTCCTAAAGCAGCACTAAAACAAGTGTATGCATTGGAAGCAATGTAGTTGTTGTGGACAAAAAATCCATCACTACAAAAACAAAACTTTGCTGTGAAAAAGATCTGCCAATAGAACTTGAGTCGAACCTGGAGAGTTTCTAGTGTATAATTCGCATATGCAATAAGTTCGAAATATATACTACTTTCCAGAGAACGGCCCTTGTAAGCCATCATCCCACACCAAATATGCCTGATGAGCCGCTTAACCAACGGCGAAACGCGTCGCATAGTGGTGAGTGTGTGATAGTGTCTATCTGGCTTTCCTTTTCACTGCAAATTTCAGATCATTAAGCTCGTCTCGAAAGAGAAAAACAAACACATAAATCATAAAACATATGATCTTCGCCTTAACAAGGCAAAACTCAAACCTCAGACATTCATCCGATGTTTCGGTCAGGGAACATGCAAACCGAACTGAATATGCTGCCAACTTTCGGGAGGAAGCTATACTCGCGGACTTTTTGAAAGAAGTATTATTCAAGGATACTTCAGAAACAGAATTATTTTCGGAGTTACTCTTATCCTTTTCTGAAGAACTCTAATCCCCAAAAAAATTGCTCGAATTCAAGAATGAGCATTCCCTATTTTTCCATTTCCTTCGAATACGAACGAGGAAAATCGCGTAATTCGTGAAATCAAAATTCGCTCGAAATTGAATAGATTATACACTTGCCGATCACTTCAGTTTTTGTCATACCGTTGTTGCACTTGCATGCATGTGTATATTCTCTTCCGCTACAAATGAATATGTATAACCTCTCCCGCTACAATCCGAACACGTTGAAGAGCATTGTCGCCAATATTTAGCTACGAAGCATATTATAGTGTTGTTGCTTTTGTGCACAAAATCCACCGGTCCCCTGTTTACGATGTGTTTCTCTTCCTTGATTGTATACACGATCACCCCTCTCCATTCCAGTTCACAGCAAGATAAAAACCGGTTTGCTGTAACATACGCTCTCACAAAATAAGCAAACAAAGTATTTTTTACTCTCGATTTCACTCTTAGATGAAACTCTTCTCAATTTCGAGCAATTCGACTCTCACTCCAATTTTTCAAATAGGAGAAATTTCCACATATAACAAAGGAGTGAGCAACTTTCACTTCTCTTTTTGGCATAGCACAGATTTGCTCATTTTCATTCGAGACAAAACTTGCTCTCGAACAGGAATGCTCGAAGAGTGAGAGTTTTATAGGGAGTCTACTCCTACACTCTTTTGTTTTTTGTGGCAGCACTCGCGAGTCTCTACAGTTTGAAATTAGAGCGGTATCAGAATCGGTGACTCAAGAGTTTGCTCTTAGAACAAAAATGAGTGGAAAAATTATTTTGTGCGTGTTTGCAACAGCAAACTCATGCCCACTCATTATTCACTTCTGTTCATCGAAAAATTTAGTCTGCTCGATTTTTTTCTACTCCCTGGATGATAATGAATGAATATGATCGTTGGATTTTTAGAGATATTTTCTAGAAGAAAAGTATTTGTTGATATATTAGAAACATTTGTTAAAAGTCAATGATCATATACTCGATTATGCGGAAATATTTTCCGAAGGACTATAAACCTCAATTATAGAAACATTTTTGGAGGAATATAATCCTAGATTTTTTGAAAACATGTTGGTCTTAGCGATATTTTCTAAAAATTCTAATGTCTTACATAAAACAAAAATTTCTAACGGGACAATAATCACATCCTTTATTTTGAAAAATATTTTCTGGAGGACTCTAATCGTCCAAATTTTAGAAAGATTCTTAAAGGACTATAATTGGTAGCCATAATTTAAATATTTCGGAGAGGACTAGATTAATAGGTTTTTAAAACTCAAGGACTTTGATACCCAATTTCTAAGAATTTTTAAGACTACAATTTATGATTTTATAAGGACTATATTTTTTCTAAATGGTCCCTAAGTGGATATTTCCCAATTATTGAGCTCCGAGTCTATCGAAAAATTGTAAGTACTCTCATTCAAATATTCCCAAGTAGCTGATAACCGACAAAACAATCTGACTTCAATTCACGTACTCACCAAAAGCTCATTTACGAGCTTTTAATGAATGACATAAATGCACGAGTTTAATGAAAAACAATGTTTCATACCTAATTAAACAAATTAGCAACCTTCAATGACAATCAATTAATGCGTTTATAGCAACTAATTGCAAAAATCATAAAAATCTTCAAAAGCCAACTACCAAAAACTGGCTATTAAATGTTGCTGCTGTTCTGTGTGTGTGTGTTGTTGTTGTAGGTTATGCCATGTCTGACAACAGCAATAGCATTGGACATGCAGTGCATTCCAAATGAATAACCAGAGAATACTTGAATGCGGTGTAAGAATTATGAATACCTTGTGTCCGGACTGGATGACGGACTGTCTCACTGTCTGTCTGCCTCGTTGGCTGGCTGGCTGACTGCAATGCCACAAATTGAAACATACATTAATTTATTTAACACCGTCATCGCTCGCTTCGTTTCTTGTCGTTTACGGTTGTCTGCGAATTATTACGGGTGTGTTGCATTTTTACGATGCAAAGAGAGGGTGTGTATTTTACGTAGAATAAGAAAAACGTTCAATACTTTATATCAAATTCCAAAAGGGCCTTTAATTGGAAAAAATAATTGACCTTGGATAGATAAGGATTGGTATTTATTAAATTCGATAAGTGTTTTATTAGTTTTATAAAAGAACCGGGGATTTCGAGGGCCTTACAGGATGAGATGAAAAAACTACAACCAACTTCAGACTGCTGTCATTTTTAAGCCACTCGTCCGACAGCTGTTAAAATTATTCCAGTGACAGCTCATTATATTGTCTACAAGCGTACAAAAGCATTTTGGTGAGAATTTTCCAGAAAAAACGTTATTCGTTCATATTTGGCTGGAAAACCACAAGTGGCTATCGTTTGAGCACTCCGGCATTTAAATGTGAATAAATCTTATGTGCCTCGTACCATCGCTCTTTACCGATTACGTGATACTGGTAGCGTAGCCCCGACGTCAAGGAAGTGGACGGAAGAAAACATCAACATCAGCAGAAATGGTTCGAAAAATAAAGAAGCGACTTGATCGAAATCCGTGTCGCAGTGGCCGAAAAATGGCTCATGAGCTGAACATATCGCAATATTCCATTCGGCAAATATTGAAAAATAAGCTCGGGGTAAAGCCATTGAAATTCCAAAAAGTGCAAGAACTTACATCGCAACGGAAAGAAAATAGACTCAAAAGAGCTAAAAAGTTGCTTCGCTTGGCCGAAAGTGGTGAACTGCCGAATTTGGTTTTCTCCGCCTCCGATGAGAAAACATTCGTTGCCCAGCAGTTTGTAAACAAACAAAATGATCGTGTTTACTTGCCAAAGAGGTCAGCTTAAAATTTGCGCCTTCGGTTGGCCACCAGAACTCAAACGGTGGTCACGGTGATGTGGATAGCCATAACAGCCGATGGTCGCTTTCCGCTCGTATTAATCGACCGTGGTATCAGAATAAATGCCGAATATTGTCCCGAAAATATTCTGGAGGGTATATTAAAGCCTTAGGCACGCAAACATTTTGGCCGCAGATCTTGGCCTTTCCAACAGAACTCAGCACCATCGCACTCAGCACGCGCCACCCAAGAATGGTTACAAAATTAGGTTCATCGCTTCATTTCCAGCGCACAATTGTCACCAAAATCTCCGGATAACAATCCGTTTGACTATTGTGTCTGGAGTATTTTGGAAAGCAAGGTTGGCACTAAAAAAACCAAAGTGCCGATCCCCTCAAGGAAGCGCTTCGCCGGGAATGGGCTAAAATTCCACAGAGTAACATTCGGGCAGCGTGTGACGGTTTCATTCGTGCCAAAGGTGACCAATTTGAACAAATCTAAACTTATTCTATTTCCGAAATTTTTAGCTTTCTTTCAATAAAATTTAAAAAAAATGTAAAAATTGAAAATGAAAATTTCTGAGTCTTGAACAAATCCTTGCGAAAATCCGACTTATTTTTATGTTTATATTTTATATACTAAAAAGAAACTCCTTTGGTGTCTCTTAAAAAAGTGTTAAACATGTCGTCGAGTGGGTGAGACTGCCATTTTAATTTTGCAAATAGTCTATCTTTATATCTCCACAATCTCCGTAGAGACATAACCACATATCTAGTCTTGCAATAATTGATATTCAATACAAGGCCCCCTTGTTGCGAATATTCCTCACACAATTGGTTTCTCTACGTACCTGTCAAAATTTTTAAATGAATATGTTGTTTCTTCTCGAAATACAACATTCAACATTTTGACATATTTATGTCAGTACGTCAAAAAATAAATACTATTTTTTTAGCTCTTGTACAGATTCCGTTTGTTAAGCAGATATTCCGTCATTCGTACATTCATTCATTCATTAAGTCAGTCAGTCAGTCAGTAGTGTGTGCAAAACATAACAAAATAAAAATCGGATCGGCAACCACATCAATAAGACCTAGTGGCATTCATATGCAATACAGATGCCATAGAAAGATAGTTGTTTTGTGCACTTTGTCTTCTTTTGAGATATTTTGAAGTTAATTCCTTTGTCATGCTAAAGGGATTTGTTTTGGCAAAAATAACATAAGAATTTTTATATTTTTTATATATTTGTTTAAATGTATGATTAATATCATTTGACAAAAGTGATACCCGTCACTCTTCTTACTAGGACTGGGTCATAAATCAATACAACTTATCTTTGAAGTTTTTGAGAGGATTTGTTAAAATTTTGAATGTTAACCTAATTTGGTGATAGAATAATAATGAATCATGAAAATCAGTACTGAATTTGTCAGGATTATTTTTTAGGGACTTTTAGAGCTAGAATCGTTGATATCAATTTTTTTTTTAATAAATGCAATCGTAGATTTTTCCAAATATTTTTTGAAATGCAATCGTCCTTTTTTCTAAACTTATTCTCTAAAGAAAGACCATCAAAATAATTTTTTTTACATAATTTCAAGTACTTATATGGCTATTATCAAGAACTATTCTAAATAGGACTATCAAAGCTTCAAAAGGTATCAAAGCTGTGAATTTTTAAAATATATATTTCTTTAAGAAATATTGATCCCCTATTGGGTGATTTAAATTTCATTTTCAAAGCTTTACACATTTCATTATTCACAACATATTTTTTTCGAGTCCTAACAGAGCGATACTGAAACCCATTTAAAATCTTGTTTTTTTTTTTAATAAATTTTGCTATGCTTTGATTATGGAGGTATTTGAAAATGTTCATTTAAAGTACTCCAAGAGCTATAGTCATGGATTCTTGATTTTTTTTCAAGAACTATCGGAGCATTAATTGTGAATATTGTTAATATACATTTTTTTTTCAAAGATTTCTTAGGAGTCATAATTCAAAAAAATCGTTAAAAATATTTAATTTCTATTACATCGATGGTTGTTAAGTATTTTTATAGACTCTCGGAGCTAAAATCAGAATCATGATTTTAAGTTAATTTTTTTCTATCAAAGACTAACAGAGCTATAGTCATGAATGTTTTAAAATATATTTTAAAGCTATATCGAGTTTTTTTTTCAAAGCCCGTTGTGATTTTTTTATAAACGAAAATTAAAAAAAATTAAAGAAAAAAAGGTAAAAATAAAAAGTTTTTTTTTTAAAAGAAATCTCACAGGTTTGGATTTTGAAAAGACATGGATTTGAAAGAACATTTTAAAGGGCCGTCAGGAGACTCTAAAAATAATATTGATTTTAAGGGAGCCTTCAAAGAAATATGGTTTTTTAATTAAATTTCAAAAGAAAAACAGCAAATTTTTTGAATATTTTTTAAAGCTGACAAAAGACCGTTCTTTTAAAAAATCGAGAATGTCGAGGTTCTCCATGGATTTAAAGAAATATTTGTTATGGGTGTAAGAATCTTGGATCTTTAAGGTTATTTCCAGGACACAAAAGGACCATGGACAGAGTCAATGATCGCCAAACGATCCTGCATTCATTGTTTGAGCGGTTCTCAAAAGACCCTGGTTTTTGAGGAAAATGTTAAAGGTTTCGTAAAGGGATTGTGGAATTTCGAAAAATATTTTAGGGGTCTTTAAAGGACTGTGGATTGGTTAAAAAGGTTTTTTTATTACATAATTTTTTGGGAGACTATCTGAGGACTATTGATTCTTAAGATTATTTCTTAGGGAGCCTTCAAAGGAATGTGTATATGAAATTAGATTTTTAGAGAGATGTGGAAGAAAAGTGGGGGTTTCCAACATTAAGGGGCTGACAAAGGACCATAGCTTTTAAAAAATATTTAAGGAAGTGTCAAAAAAAGTATTTTAGGGAAGTTTTTTTAGGAAGTTTCAAATAAACTTAGAAAGTTTTAGGAACAAAGAAGTTTGGGAAGTCACCGAAGGCCCATGAATTTTTAAGGGTTCTTTTAGAGAGGACCATGGATTTCCTAAGAATATTTTTTTGTGGTTTTTTTATTTACATTTGCAATGTTCTAAGTGGTCGTCAAAGCACCGGCAATAATTTAGAATATTTTTCGAAGGTCATAAAAGGATCTTATATTGTAGGAATATTTTATGGGGCAGTCAAAGAATTGCTGATTTTTAAATTTCTTTGGCAGGCGCCAAACAGCCATGAATTTCTTGAAATATATATTTTGATCGGACAGGAAAGAAGCCTAGATTTTTAAGAATATTTTAGGCGTCATAAAGACCCGTTGTATTTTAAAGGATCACAAAAGTCTCATTTTAGGAATATTCTTAAAACGCTGAGTTTGGATTTTTTAAAAATATTCTTCAGATGAACATTATACAACCTCCAATTTTTAGCACTACACTGAACAACAGCCAATCTGAAGGGGGATGTGAAATTGTATATGGAGGTTATAGTATTGGGTTTGAAGATCGAAATTCCAAAAGGGTTTTGGGGCACAGGCCTTACTTTTACTTTTTTTTTTTTGACTCTTTATAAAGCCTTAACCAAATCCAAAGGGCCTCAAATATTTTGCTCTATACTTCGCAAAGTGTATATGGCTTTTAAATTTGATACAAGTCTATGGATTACATGTAGAACAATTTCTACCAAATGTGGGACACGGTGTAATCTTGTCAGTATAACCCCCATATAATCTGTATCCGTTATTTCCGAGATATTTTTCAATTACTGTTATTATCCAATACGATTACCTCCATATAGAATTTTTCAACCTCCATTATTGGCTGAAAACGTGGATCTAGGGTAGCATTATATTTTAAAATTATTTTGTAAGAAGGTTTTTCTACCCTCACAGTAGCATAAATACAATTGTTTAGCCAAATAAGCTGCAAAATGTGGTTAAGACCATAGAAATAATATGAAAAATATGGCTAAATTGTAAAAAATAATCATGACGATTGTTCGGCATTCTAAAGATATTTCTTCTAGAACTTAAATTTGTTTGACGGTATTTTAAAATATTTTTCCTGGGTTTATGGAGCATAAATTTGAGTTTCTTAAAATTTCTTTTGAAAAAAAGTCTAAAAAATGGAAAGTTTAAGTTTTCCGATCGTAAAAAATGTATTGAGAGTTATTTCTGTATACATTCTTTTCAAATCGCCGACTCAAACTCATTTTGTGTGCATTTTAAATGCCACACTGAAAACTCAAAAACATTGTATGCCACCAAAAGCCATTAAAGTTAATGCAAAATCTATTGTCATAAAAATAACTCAACACTTTCGAATTGAGAACGTCAAGTGTTACATGAGTTGAGAATACATAAAAAAAAAAACTTGGCAAGTTTGTTGTTGGTGTTAATAGACACAAACTTTATTGCTGCAATGACAAACTTAACACAAAACCATGACATCAGCATGGGTAGCGGCCAAAAGCCATTTGAAAAACGACGACGACAACAACATCGGCGATAAATTCAAGCGCCGCTTAATAGCTTCTTCACGTTGTGTGCCACCCACCACTCCACACACACACACTCAATAATAATTAAAATTGTACTGCATCACAAAATGAATACGAATACCAATTCGTACAACAACAACAAAACTCATTTAACATTTGTTACAACAAATATTGCTAATTTTTCGAAAAGCGTCGGAGACACGCCAAGACGGGAGTATAAATAATCAAATCTATTTTTAATAAGTCATGGGAGGCCGCCAGACACGGTTAATGTATGTAAACAAAAATTCAGACTCAGTTTCACTGGCAGTTTCGACGACAGTCAATTAAGCCTTACAGTCGGCTTATGTTGCTATTTTTGAGAGATGAAAAAAAAAACGAATAAACAAAATAAAGGTCTGACGGATGTCATCTCTATCAAAAAGTTGGCGGGTTTGGAAGCTGCTGGGGCTGCGGCAATGTCAGCCAGTTTTTCGCTTTTCAATTTGAATGATGGGAAATATAAGTGACGCTCTAATTGAATATGTACGAATGTATACTCTGTGTCAAAGTGACGCAATTGATGACAGCATTTGTTGTTGCTGTTGGTTTTTTGCTTTTTTTTACAAAGAACTTCATGAATTTGTAATTTATTGCAACCTTTTTTTTCGTCGACATCTGTTTGGGTTTGTTTCGATGCGGAGTTACATTAATTACAATTTAATGTGGGTTATTTTTAAGTTATCGCATTATTTATGATAATATTTAGAGGTCAGAGGTCATGAATACGTTGAAGAAATTCATAATGATGTGAATATTATGTAATTAAAAATTTCTGGGAATACATTTTCAGGGTCTGAGGGATTATCTGAGCTATAATTGAAACATATTTTAGAAAACATTTTCGGTGATTGCGGGAGCTACATTCGTGCATTTTTTAGGATATTTTCAGGGAACCCCGGCACTAAATAGAGGATATATTTTTATGGACTATCGATTTAATAACACTGTGCGACAAAATTCTGCAACATTTACGGGGAAAATCCATCAGATTATCAATGAAGAGCTTAAAAAGAAGTGTAAAGTTTACATCACTAAGTAACCTAAATAGGGGGCAAATTCCCCCCTCTTACACACTTTTGGAAATTTTCGGACAAAGATTCCACGAAATCCCGGCATTTTAGAAATATGGTGTCTTTGGCAATATTTCAGATAAAAATACGAGGAATATTTTGGTCGAAAATATTAATCCTCAAGCGAGTCAACAAACAGGTTCATTAGTCCGTTTTTCAAAATATGGTTAAAACTCCTTTTAAACGGGATGGTAGCAAGTCAAAATATTCTAGAAAATTATTTATCATAACATTCTACTATAGGTCCTAGAAGACTTCAAAATCTAAATCTTACCTAAACGCCCGGAGTTCATACATAGTAAAGATACATTTTAGGGTTAAACCCTCACTTTGTAAGAATTTTGGCAAAAATCTCCAACAAAGCATCATTTTAGAAGGATGACGTCAAAGACGAAAATGTTCTTCATCAAATTTTACTATGAGTCACCAATGAAAAGGAAACTCTATTTTCATTGTACAGGGTGAGATAAAAAAACTGCAACAAGGTCAAACGCCATAATTTTAATTTTTTTTTTTTGTTTTAAATTTTATTGAATGAAAGCAAAAAAAGTCGGAAATAGCATCAAATTTTAAAATAAGTTTATATTTGTTCGAATTGACACGAATTATGGTCTTCAAACGGCCAATGAAACCGTCTCATGATGCCCGAATGTTGCTCTGCAGTATTTTTGCCAATTTCCGGCAAAGCGCTTGCTTGAGGTAATCGACACTTTGGTAATTTTTAGTGCCAACCTTGCCTTGCCAAAATGCTCCAGACACAATAGTCCAACGGATTGGTATCCAGAGACTTTGGTGGCCATTGTGCGCTGAAAATGAAGCGAGGAACCTCATTTTGTAACCATTCTTGGGTGGCGCATGCTGAGTGCAGTGGTGTTGAGTCCAGTTTGAATGTCCAAGGTCTGCGGCCAAAATGTTTGCGTGTCCAAGGCTTTTATACACCCTCCAGAATATTTTCGCGATAATATTCAGCATTTATTCTGATGCCACGGTCGATTAATACGAGCGGAGAGCGACCATCGGCTATTATGGCGGCCCACACCATCACCATGGCTGGCGCTTGAGTTCTAGTTGCCAATAGAAGGTTCACATTTTCAGCTGACCTCTTTGGCAAGTAAACACGATCATTTTGTTTGTTTACAAACTGCTGGACAACGAATGTTTTCTCATCACCACTTTCGGCCAAGCGAAGCAACTCTTTAGCTCTTTTGAGTCTATTTTCTTTCTGTTGCGGTGTTAGTTCTTGCACTTTTTGCAATTTCAATGGCTTTAGCCAGAGCTCATTTTGGAATATTTGCCGAATGGAATATTGCGATATGTTCAGCTCACGAACCATTTTTCGGTCACTGCGATGCGGGTTTCGATCAAGTGGCTTCTCTACTTTTCGTACCATTTCTGCTGATGTTGCTGTTTTTTTCCACTTCCTTGACATCGGGCTACGAGACACAAGAGATTTATTCACATTTAAATGCTGGAGTGCTCTAACCATAGTCACTTGTGGTTTCCAGCCAAATATAAAGAAATCACACTATCGCGCATGAATTCCATCACGAATAACTTTTTTCTGGAAAATTCTCACCAAAATGCTTTTTTACGCTTGTAAACAATATAATGAGCTGTCAGTGGAATAATTTAACCAGCTATCGGACGAGTGGCTTATAAATAATAGCAGTCTGAAGTTGGTTGCAGTTTTTTCATCTCACCCTGTATACTTAAAATGGACGGATTCCAAGGAATCTTAATTAGAAAATTGCGAAAAGTGTGGAAGATGGGGGAATTTGTCCCCTCGATTTTGCGATGTAAACATTCGAAACGCCGATACACGTGTCTTCTATTTTTAGCTATACTTTCAAAATTTTTTGTATTTTTTTTTTCCTGAAAAAAAAAATACTTTTGTCGCACAGTGCTATTTGTGAAGGATCGCTACGATTTTTTTAAATAGTGTTTCAAGAATTGTCGTTGATTTTAAATTCGTTTTCATGGACATTAATTTTTTTTAAAGGATTGAGGTGAATTTGAAATTTTGATAAAATAGTATTCAAGGGCTGCCCTGAATTTTTTTAGCTGTCGTTGATCTCTAAGGATATTTGCCAAGAAATATTTTCAAAGACCGTTGATTTCAAAATATTTTTCTTTCAAAAAATTACGTGAATTTTTTTTTTTAAATACATATTCAAAGATTGTCGGGAATGCCTTCCAAAGACATTCGTACTATAATAGAGGATTATTTTGACAATGATTAACAGAGTTAAAAATCTTGAAAGTTTTATAAAAAAAAACTGTGACAAAATCATTCAACTATAATCAAATACTATTTATAAAACAATATCATGGACTATCGGAACTGAATCCAACTATTTTTTCTAACTAAATAAAGAATTTTTTTTTTTTTAAATATTAAAATTTTCTACAAAATTTGTCCCTTTTTAAAATTGTGCTACACGTTCTTACCCTTTTACTCACCATACCTCTCTAAATATTTGTTTTACCAACAAAAGGGGCCCACTTTGATACAATATATTAAAATTTCAAACCCAAGAGTCTTTTCAATTCAATTTTCGTTTCGTTACATTTCAGTGCTCAATTAATAATAATTCCGCAAAGCACCCTTCTCTGGGGGGCTATTGTTTGACAAAAAACGAAGATAAATGAATGAAATCTAAGAGTCAAGTGGCAAAGCGAGCCTAGGAAGCAGCCGCGTGGCACTTGTTATGGCCTGACATGTTTGCGTGATACGAAACGACATGGTGTGACATTGAAATGTTGTTTGACGTTTATTTTTCATTTTTTTGTTTCGCTACTTAGATGATATATGAGCCTAAGTTTATAAAAAAACAATAACAGGAAACTTGGTGGTGGGCTAATTTAAAGCTAAAAAGTAGGAAACTTTCAAAATATTTTTTTAATGAAAAATATTTAATTTTTTGATGTCTATTTATTTTGATTTTATTATTTTATTTTTCTTTATTACTTTATTTTATTTTATTTATTTATTTTTTTTTTTTTTTTGTTGTTTCATTTTATTGGTTTCTATCTCTTTTACAAAAACTTGTCTTCGCAATATTGATGTCTATTTATTTTTTTTTACTATTTTATTTTTTTATATTTTATTATTTTATTTTTTATTATTTTATTTTCTTTTTTTATTTTTTTCTTTGTTTCATTTCTTTATTTTATTTATTTTTTGGTTTCTATCTCTTTTACAAAAAATTGTCTTCGCAATATTGATGTCTATTAATTTTTTTTATTATTATTATTTTTTTATTATTTTATTTTTTATTATTTTATTTTTTTATTATTATATATTTTTATTTTGTTTCTATCTCTTTTACGAAAACTTGTCTTCGCAATATTGAATTTCTTACTACCTTCATTTATATTTATTTATTCTTTTGGAACTTAAATCTGTTATAATTGATTCAAATTGCAAGTTGATCAATTTCTCAAGATTTTGTCAATTAATGTTTCTAATTCTAATTTATTACAAATAAACCTCAAAACAAGCTCTCTGCCAAAAATGTTTCAAATAATATTCATACTTTCTATTGTCATAAAATAATCCATTCATTAAATTCAACTCAAACTGGATGTGAGCTAAAATTGAAAAAAAAAACAAACTCACAAACTGACTGCTACTTCCAATAAATATTAAAACGGTTTTAAAAACCTACATACCCCAGCACTGGACCATTGGGTTCTGTTCACAATTTTGAATAAATTTATTTCCTGCCATTAACAAATGTTATGAATAAAAAAATAAATATAAATTGGCTTTTTTGCTTCATCTGCTTCCTCTCCATCGCCTTCTTCTCCGACTCCTTTATCTAAAATACTTGGGAGTGCTAACAAACTCGACATGTTTGGCAGCATTACCTACCAGACATATTGGCATAGAGCCCAATTGCCAAAAAGAAAGAAAGAACGAAAAAAACAACAACACTCAAACAAACTAAATGCAGCTCAATCGAGTGTATAAATTGCATTCGACAGGCAGCAAGCTAGCCAGCCAGTCAGGCTGGGAAGTTGACTGTTTGACTATAAAAGATTCAAGATCCAATCGATTTATGCATGTATGTTTGTACCTACACATTGCACAAATAACTGTTGGATAGATTTTTTTGTTGCCCAACCAACCAACCGGCCATCCAACCAACCAGCCAACCATATGTCCATGGATTTTGAGCATGGAAAAACGGATTTCCAATTATTTGTTCATATGTGGGCTTATTGACAGTAATATCTTGTTATTGCCATTCTTTGCCAGTTTTTTTTTTTTTTTTGTCTTCATCTTCCTTCCCTGACCTTCCATTCACATGAACGAAAACAAAATGGCAAAGAAAATTGAATAAGAAATGTGAACAATTTATACCTTGGAAAATTAAATTAGATCATTGTATGTCACCATGTAGGCAAATTGAATGACAACAACAAACAAATAGGAGGTAATAATGAAATAGGAAGGCCGAATGAAAAGGAAAATCCCAGATAATGGGTCTGATATATCTCGAAAAAATTAAAAAAAAAATAAAATTGAAGTTCTGAGTACTTTTAACTACTATTTGCCTTAAAAAAATTAAAATATCCACGATTTTTTAATACCCTCCAGTATTTAGAAGGAAGTTGAAAAATGTAAAAAAATACGAAAATTTCAACTTAACTAAAAATGGAGACTATACTAAGACGTAGAGCTGTATACGAAAATGTTTGTCATAGGCTGTAGTACCCATTACGAACTTTAAATACGAAATTTGAAACAATTCCGAAGAATAATGTCGCTAAAAGCATGAAAATACCGAACATCCGAAAGTACCGTTATATGGGGACCATACAAAGACGTGGACTTGTATACGAAAATTTTTGCCATAGGTTTTAGTACCCATTAAGATATTCCAATACGAAATTTAAAACAAATTTAGTGAAACATAATAATAACAAAATATTCTTAAAAAATCTACCAAAGAGGATCTGATATACCTTGATAAGAGTAAAAAAATATCCGTAATAATCCTCAAATATGGATTTGAATGCCTTGAAAAATATTCTTAAAAAGTATACAATTTTGGTATCCATGTCCTCAGCTCAAATAGTCATTGAAGATATGTCCTAAAAATCCACGTTTGAATCTAAGGGTATTCATGACCCGCAATAGATACAAATCCTTGTAGTAGAAAATAGTCTATATATATGTTCATGGTTTGATATTGCGTCCACATATAAATGTTTTCTTTACTTCATGGTGGAGGAATTGAAAGTTCGATCCGGTTTTTTTTTTTTTAATTTATAATAAATTCTTTCGTCCAAAAAAATAAAATAGAAACAACCTCCGATGTAGCCCGGCCATAACTTTCTCGAAAAATCCAAAATTTAATTCATCAGTGAAAAAATTATTTTTAAAAAAATATAGGTTTATAGCTATAGTGGTACTTCAAAAATTTGTTTTTTTTTTAATTCATCGAATCCTTAAAAAACGTTCTTCAAATTCCAAGCATGGAACTCAGAAAGTTGCTTTAAAAAAATTAATAAACGTCCACGTTTTTAACTCGAATGGTTCGTTTGTAGCTCAGAAGATCCTTATAAAATATTTAAAAAAATCAAGCTTGCTACCCAGGAGGTCATTGAAAGAATATTATTAAAAAATCAGAAGAAATCAGAAATCAGAAGAAGACCCTTGAAAAATATTGTGTAAAAAAACTTGTTTGCAAAATGTTCTTGAAAAAATATTAAAAGATTTAAAGCAGGCACATCTTATCATTCTTGAAGAAATATTAAAAAAATCGACATTTGTATCTCAGAATGTTTTAAAAAATTAACATTTTCAGCTCTGCCGGTCTTTGAAAAATCACTTAAAAATCTATTTTGAAGCTCAAAAGGTCCTTAAGAAATAATTTTACAAAATCCATATTTGTAGCTAAGAGTGTCCTTGTTAATTAACAGTTCAAAATATATTTTTGGTTTTTATAGTTCTTATAAACCTTTCTCAAAAAATGTCGGTAGCTCGTAGTTTTTAAAAAAATCTAGGCTTAAAACACAGAAAATTCTTTAAACAATTTAAAAAATCCGGGTTTTGTTGTATTTTGTTTGTATATTCAAACAGTTTTTTTTTTAAAGTCGTCCAAATTTCTTTGAAAATTGTAGCGGCAACTGACCTACAACCAATTCATTGAGTTCGTGAAATTTGGTTTGTACAAAAACCAAGCCCTACTGGAATCACATAACCTTGATAAAGATTATAAACAGAGGTGTTATAAAAAGGCGGATTACTTAAAAAAGAGCTCATGGCAACAGGTGAACGAAATTCTACCTGTGGGTTAGCTGTTTGCACCTTACAATGTCACACCTTGATATTGCCAGTCCGTTTTTGTGGTTAGAAAGAATTTTGTACCTGAAGTTAGGTAGGCTGTTGTTACATGCTTCTTCTCAATTTGGCTACTCACCAAATTTGAATTCGAACTACATATCAGTTGTGAAGTATAGTTTGAAGAGTAAAATTAGAATTAATATAAAATAAAATATTTTTAAAAAATGTTGCTCTCCAAGTGAACTGTGATATTCAAACTCTAAGTTAGAATCATAACCTAACATTTACAAGGTAAAATAATATGAGGTTGTTTGAGAGTACTGAGCTCTTGAATAATTTTTTCCACAAAAATACATATTTATATATGTATACATACATTTTCATTCTAAAATAATTCTGAAAATAATCCAAATATTCTTGGTAAAAATCCAAATGTGATAAAAATTAAAGTTAAGCAAAGAGGTCTTATAACCACTTTTTTGAGAAGCTAGATCCGATGAAGGTCTCTGTATTTGCATTGATAGACCGACCATCCTCTCATCTAACCAAATATTTGATATTTCTCCCACTACAATTGAATTTCTCCTTGACTGTGTTCCGATTTAAGAAGTTTCAATGATAAAACTTATTTTTCTCTATTTTTATGAACTACACTGATGTAAGCATAATTCCGGTAGTCTGGTATCCCAATTTTAACGATAATTATTTATTGATTATCAAAATCCCCAAAAAGCTTTTATGAAACCCCTCACGAAATATTGGCATCACATTGTCTCATTTGTACCCCTCTCCGATTAGACTCCATCCCATCATTTATTACCCAATAACGACTTGTTTCATTTCCAATTAGCATTGTCGTCTTGCCGGAGAATCCATCAATTGTCTATCAAAACAATCATCTGTCAAAAGATTTGTTTATTTCTATTTTGAATTCATTTGAGTTTGCATTTTTTCGATTTCGTTTTCATTTTCATTCTCTGTTTTGCTGCTACAAATTTCTACGTTTGTCATTTGCAGAGCAATAACAGCCAATAAATTATTGTTGCTGTTGTTGTTGTCGTTGTCAATATCACATTACTGTTCACTTAATTTATGGCCATTGGAAAAAGAAGACAAACATATTTTTTCTAGTTGTTAGCAAGACATGCTGATGATGCTAGATGTCAGTTGGTGGGGACGACAGATCGTCAGACAGGCTATTATTTGTAAAAAAAAAAAAAAAACAAAATCTATCAAAATGGGCAATTGGGAAAAAATATGCGGGTAAATTGGGTGAAAAAATAAAAATATTGAATAGAAATACGAGGGTGGTACAGATACCAAGCCAATGGAGTTTATTAGCACATTTTGATGTTTCAAGCCTTGAGACGGACTCAGAAAAAATTTTACCAGTCAACCAATCTTTTTTGAAACAAAAAAAAATCTATCAAAATGGGCAATTGTGAAAAAATCGGAGGGTAAGTTGGGTGAAAAAATGAAAATATTGAATAGATATACGAGGGGTGTACAGATACCAAGCCAATGGAGTTCATTAACAGATATTGATTTTTCAAGCCTTTAGAGAGACTCAGGAGAAAAATGTTGCCGGTCAACTATTCTCTTTCAGAAAAATTCTCTATAGACAATCTTATAGGTAGCATTATTCGAAAGCGTCAATAATTCTGAATGGGTTGAGGTGACGAAATAGTATAACTCAGAGAAGTAGACCCGACTTTTGAATTTTTAAGTATTATTGTCTCAAAACACCCTCAAAGAGTTAAAATTAAATTCTTTATATTCCTTGAATAATAAGGATATAATAAAAAAACCTTTCCATAGAAATCAGGGACAAGGTTGGCCTAGTCTGGAGTTCCTGCAATCCTGCCATTTTTATACCCTCCACCATAGTATGGATGGTATATTAACTTTGTCATTCTCTTGTTAACCTCTCGAAATATCAATTTTAGACCCCACAAAATATATTTTTTTAATCAGCATAAAATTCTATGTCGATTTAACAATGACCGTCCGTCCGTATGTCTGTCCGTCCGTCTGTGGCAATCACTTTAGCTTCCGAACGAATCGAAGTAGGTTGTTGAAACTTTACTAATATGTGTGTTTGGTGTACAGGATTTGTGGTATTGAAAACGGGCTATATAGGTCCCTATATTCGGTATTTTGATGTTTTAGGCGCTATTGTTCACCGGAATTGTTTCAAATTTCGTTATGATAGTTTGTAATGGGTATTACAGCTTGTGACAAAAAGTTGACTATGCAGGCCCACGTCTTCGTATAGCCCCATATACCGGTACATCCCCCTATATTCGGCATTTTGCTGATTTCAGCGACATTTTTCACAGGAATTGTTTCATATTTCGTGTTTGAATTTCCTAATAGATACTAAAGTCTTTGACAGAGAATTGTCATTGCAGGTCCAGGTCTTCGTATAGCCCCTACATATCGGTACCTCCCTATATTCGGCATTTCGCTGATTTCAGCGACATTATTCAACGGAATTGTTTCATATTCGTATTTGCAATTCGTACCGGGTTCTACAGCCTATGACAGAAAGTTGGCTATACAGGTCCAGGTCTTCGTATAGCCCTTAAATATCGGTACCTCCCGATATTCGGTGTTTTGATAATAAAATCGCCAGACTTTACTCACGGGAACTGTTTCAAATTTCGTATTTGAAGTTCCTAATAAAAACTATAACCTGCGACAAAAAATTGTCTAAGCCGGTCTTCGTATAGCTCCCAAATATCCGTACCTCCCTATATTCGGTATTTTGTTTATTTTAGCTACATTATTCACCGTAATTGTTAAAATTTCGTATTTGCACTTCGTAGTCCACGTCTTCGTATAGACACCAAAAATTCCCTATATATACTGTATTATTTAAGATTTTGACAGGATTTATAACGAATACTATTTTTTATTTATCTTTTATTTATTTCCTTTTTTTTAAAAAATTTCAAATTTTTTCATATGGTGGAGGGTATTCAAAGTTCGGCCCGGTCGAAGTTATTGCTTTTTCACTTTTTTATTTTTGAAGTGAAACTGTTAATTTTTTCCCACGTCGAAATAGTTTCGAAATACATTTCTGTGTACGTCTTTGATAAAATCTTAAATTTGGCGGAATATATTCTCTCTGAACTTATTTCCAGCACCCCACTCGAATATATCCAAAAGACTAAATCAAATAACCTTTTAATCCCCACCTCGCATCCATTCGAACGTGATTGTACAGAAACGAATCTCATGGCCATCAACAAATACCACGAATTGAAACAAAATGAAATAGAAAACACAAAATACCAGCGACAAACCTCGAACTTGAACTTGATCATTGAAATCATGATCGAACGGCAAAAAGAAACATTAACGACATGAATGGTGTAGATTTATTTGAGCTTTTTTTTTGTGATTTCTATTCACATTGTTACATTATTGCAACGAAAGCAGACAACAAAAACAATCAACAAATTTAGAAAAAAGCAAATATTTTAGCGCCATGACAGCTCTCTGACAATGCAAACAAAAAACCGAGTGCACCAGCAAAAAATCGCAAAACAAAACTGCAAACGCACGCAATCTAAACATTAAATAACTATAATTAACTAATTAAATAATCACAAACATTTTCATTCAATTGAAATTTGAAATGTGTGTTTCCAATTAGAAATGAAATTGACAGATGTTGTCAGACGTTCTGGGCAGTTTTCAATTGTTTCCCCCTTGTTGTTTGATTTTAAGGTTGGGTTAGCCAGCCTTTTTTGAAAGGGCTCGATTCAAGTGGGTGTGTATTGGAATGTTCACACTTCCTCCTACAGGTGTTACTTTTTATAATCGACATTAGAAATCCCAGGAAAATATTAACAAGTTAAAACGTATCAGTCGGTTTTGCCTACAGATGCACAATTTTTAGAAACTGTTAAAATGTGCGTGAGGTAGAATATATAGTCTACCGAAATATTCCATTTTCTTACTTTAAGGAATGCAGATAAAAATATTGGTATGGGTAAAATTACAAGAAAATCGAACATTTTTATCCAACAAATAGTTCGATCTCTATCATCTTTATAACAGATCTTGTGTTGATGGCAATATTGAGATACACCAAGTCTGAATGGAATCGGATGTTAATACCACGTTTTATGAGCTTCATGGATATTCAAAATGTTGGCCATTTGTAAGGGGGTACCAGAAGATGTGGACCGATATATCCCACCTACACAGCAGATCTTGTATTAGTATAAATAATGGAAAGTGTGAAATATGAAGAGAACCGGATGTATATTCGGATTTTATAATCGTTTTGTTTATTCAGAACTTCGACACTTTGTGGGGGAGGCACCAGAACAAATGGTCCTATCTCTACCATCTTTATAACAGTTCTTGTGTTGATAAAAATATTGAGATTTGCCAAGTCCGAATGGAATCGGATCTTAATTTCGCGTTGTATGAACTACATGGATATTCAAAATTTTGAACCCTTTGTGGGGGGAAGTACCAGAAAGTGTTCGCCCATTCTCACAGTAGATCTTGTGTTAGTAAAAATAAAGGCATGTGTGAAAATTGAAGAGAACCGGATGCTTATTTTGTAATTTGTGATCGTTTTGGTTATTCAAAACTTTGACCCTTTGTGGGGGTGTCGAAAGAAATGGTCTGATCTCTACAGTTTTTATAACAGATCTTGTGTTGATGGAAATATTGAGATGTACCAAGTCTGAGCGGAATCGGTAGATAATTTCGTGTTTTATGAGCTTCATGCATATTCAAAATGTTGACCCTCTATGGGGGAAGTACTAGAAGGAGCGGACAGGTATATTCCATTTTCACACCAGATCTTTTGTTTACAAAAATATTGGGATGTGTGAAATTTGAAGTCAATCGAACACTTACATCACATTTTATATGAGTTGTAATGATTCGAAATTTTGACCCTTTGTGGGGGGGTACTTGATGGAGAAGACCGATATTGTCCATTTTCTCATCTGACTTAGAACTGAGGCAAATATTACGATTATCGAAGTTGGAGCAAAATCGGATCATCGCTTCTCTCTCTCTCCCTCTCTCTCTCCCTCTCTCTCTTCCTCTCTCTCTCTCTCCCTCTCTCTCTCTCTCTGTGAAGTAAAATCTTTTTTTTTTTTGAAAATTTCGACCTTTTGTGGGGGAGGTACCAGAAGGAGTGAACCGATATTGCCCATCTCCGAACTCGATCTAAGTTTGATAATAATATTACGATGTACCAAGTTTGGATCAAATCAGATACTTCATTCGAGAGTTATCGTGCTTAGCAGCCAGCAAGATAGACAGACAGACGGACATCTCTGGATCGACTCAAAATGTCCTGAATCGGATTTGGTCCAAAGAGACTTGGGGTCTAAAATTATTATTTCTATTAAGCAGGTTTTGGCCGTCTATGCAAATAAATCCTGGGGTAGGCATACTTGGCGAAAATTCAAAGGCAACATGGCTAGGCAAGCTTGGTACGAGAACGCACAAGGGGCTCACAATAGAGAACTACATGGAGTCTCGGAAAGTAGAAGCTCAAATAGTGAAATAATTTATGAAAACGTGGCCTTAAGCTGGTCTTAATGCAATTATTTGAAATAGTCTTAAATTATTTGAATAGTTTTTAGTTGATTCTATTTTTTTAAATAGTTTTAATTAAAATTGTTTTTCTTGTCACAATTTTATTTCAAACATATTGCAACGAAAATTAGAAAACAGACACTCAATAAATTCATTTAATAAAGAATTTATTGTTTGTTAATTTATTTTTATTGCAAAACGTTTAACTTTTGCTCACACGCCTTCGCCGGACGTGTGTTGCTTTGGCGTGACTTGAAATTATTCATTAAATTGCCCGGCATTTAATAATTGCTGGTTTGTTATCTAAACAAATAATGACGTCAGAATAAAAAAGAAACACGTTTTCACAATTCATTAAACATTTTGTATTTTGCTTCATATATATTATTTAAAAAAAATAATAACAAAAACAAACTAAAGTACCCATACAAAATCGTAATAAACAAACAAACGAAGAAAAAAAATCAAAGACAAAAGGTGGTTGGTCGGTCGGTCGGCGGTGGTTCAATGACCATCGTAGACGTAATGAAAACAAAAGTTTAGATAATTTTGAAGAAATAACAGAGGGAGACAAAACGAAAAAAATAACAAAACAAATTAAAAAAAAGTAGGAGGTGATATTTTGACGGTATCAAAACAAAAGCAGGGAAAAAGACACCATCAGTTAAAAGCAAAGAAAACTTCATTAATCACTGCTGTGGGCTTCTAATGACTCTTGGCTTGGAGGCCTTCGCCGTCCATTCGTTTCAAATGCAGCGGAAATCATGAAGAGGAAGACAAATAACCAGTATTTAAAAAATCTGTACCCTAGCACAACATGGGTCTTCTCATGATGTCGATGATGATGATGCTGATGATCTGCTTGTTGACCTTGCTTCCAAAAACTAAGCCATCAAACAATCTACCGTCAGACAGACCTTCCGTCCATCTGTCCAGGCAGACAGACAGTCCATACGCCGTGTGTTAATTCTAATGCCAAGATTTCAATTTAAACGTCAAATCAAATAACAAAACTCATTAATAAGATGCGGAGTTGTGATTGAGCTCCATTTTTGGCCAATTCTTAATAAGCTTAAGGCAGTTATCAATTATTTTGAAATTCAAGTCGGTTTTATTCGTAGCCAAACAAATGTGTGTGGTGTTTTGAAATACAATTTTTAAAATTCTAAGAAAAAAAACGCATAACAAGATAAGATATGTCAAGATTTATTGCGAATTCAGGGACTGGCGACGTGTCTTCGGGGAATTGTCCCAAATTTTGAATTTACTCAGCAGCTGAAAGGTCTCATGAGTGTTGATTTAAGAATAGATAAAATAAATAAATTCAGGATTTTTTCAGTATTTTTTTTTTATTAAGGGCAAAGAGGTCTATCCGTAGTTAGAAAGAAGAGTTCTTCTGCCCATAGAAAATCTTCCCACCGTCCTCTATTTTTCTAAGACTTTCAAAATGTATACACAGGACCTTTTATTATATTCTGCATGCAGACGTTATTTAATAGGTTCTCTGAAATGAATTGATGCAACTAAGAAAGTCTCCCGTTATCTTCTGTTTTTGGAAGACCTACAGAAAATCCTTGACCTATAGAAGACATTCATTTTTTTCGGCCAATAGGAGACCTTGAAAAGATCTTCTGTCTATAGAGAAATACCCGGATGACCTCAGTCTACAGCTCTTTTAATGTAACCTGTATGAAGATGATCTCAAATAGATCCTCTGCAGATCTTCAAATGGTCCAAGGAAGACTTTGAAAAAGCTCCTGATTTTTACTCCCAAAAAATTCACGAGATCTTCGGTTTTACTGAAACTTCAAAAAGTCCTTGGCCTATAATAGACATTCAATTTTTTTCAGGCCAGACTACCTTCTCCTATTGCAGATCTTTCTAAGGTTTTCTATCTGTATAATATCTTTAAGAGGAAAACGCCTATAGAAGACCTATGAAAAGTCTTAGAAGACCTTTAAGAAGCCCTCTTTTAAAAAAAAAATGTCAAGACCCCTGTCCAAAGTGGACCTTTACAAGGACTCCTCCCTATAAACCTTTACATCTCTATAGGAAATCTTCACAAGATCTCTCTTTAGGAGACCTTCACATGGCATCCTCTCTTTAGAAGATCTTCAGAAAATCTCCTCTCATAGGAGACCTTTACAAGACATTTACAAGGTCTCGTCTCTATTTTGAAGACCTTCAAATGTGTTCTGGCTTAGAAAACCTTTAAAAAGTTTTCCGGTGTTAGGAGGCTATCAAAGGGTTTTTCTGTCTTTAGAGGCCTCCTCTCTATAGGAGACCTTCACATACATGGAGACTTTCACAGATGTTATGTTTATAGAAGAGCTCTACAGACGCCACTCACGAGGCCTCCTCTCTTTACGAGACCTTTACAAGGCATCCTATCTATAGGAGACCTTTACAAGAACTCCTTTTTTTAGGAGACCTTCACAAGGTCTCCTCTCTATAGGAGACTTTCACAGGGTCTCCTCTCTCTTGGAGACCTACACAAGATATCCTATATGGAGACTTTCACAGATGTTCTGTTTATTGGAGAGTTCTACAAGGTCACCTGTTTATGAAAACCTCAACAATGTGCTCTTTCTATAGGAGACGTTCACAAGGTCTACTGTCCACAGGAGACCTTTCAAAGTTCATGAAGGCCTTATGGCGTTAGAAGGCCTTCAAATGATCTTCTGCCATCAAGAGACCATCAAATGGTTTTATCTTCATTGAGAAGATCCACAAACCTATCATCTACAAAAGGCCTTCAAAAGATCTCCTGCCAAAAAGGCAAAGGTCTTTTGTTTGGAGAAAATCTTTAGATAGTTTGCCATCCGAATAAGGTAGTCTTATCGTCTAGAAGTCGTTTTTTCTCAAAGAAGTTTCAAAGGGGTATACAACCCGCTTTAGACTCCAGGATTTTATTTTTCACTAAATACCCATTTAATGATATTTTCGTACATATCGTTCTTAAAATGAGCTGTAGAAGTCCTTGTCTACCTATGGACTGGAACGTAAAAAAATGTATTGAAATCTTCCCTCTGTTTTATTTAAATTTGAGCGAATTCGAGTAATGAGCTCACTCGAATTCGAATATTAAATGAGAATCATTAAATTTTCCAAGGTTTCCAACTCTTTGATTTCTTAACATAAAAACTCAACATTTTTAAAATAATAAAAAAAATAATATTCCCAGAATAATCCCCAACTCTAACCACAAAATCTCATGTTTATTTTTGCTATGAATACAAAATTTTGTTGTGTGCTGCCCGAAATTTTCTCCTAATACGATTTTAATTGATTTCAAGAGTCAAACTCTATAATTCTTAGTTTCGCAGAAATGCGAATCTCTTGCTCTGACAACCACAAGTAATAGCATTTAACATTCATAAATTACTGAACTTTTTTTAAATGGAAAAATAATTTAAAACTCAAATAATTTATTCTCCTCCTTTTTTCAATTTTTTTCCTTTCAGTTGTTTCCATGAAATTCAATTGGATTTGAAGTGAATATGCAACAGAGGCCGTTTGATTTTGACACAACATATCAATCAAATTTTTATTGTTAAATTAAGGAAACCAGCAACAACAACAATACTTTAACTAAACAAACGAAATTTAGGAAACCGCCAAGGAAGAACTCCAAGAACCCTCAGCACCATAAATTGAAATTGTTTAAATTTCAAAATTTATTTGTTATTCAATTTGAGGAAGTGAGGACGAGAACACAGCAGCAAAATGCGCTTCTTAATATTAATTTTAGCTTTAGGTGAGTTGTGGATTTGAAATTTAAAAAAAATAAACTCAATTTTTAACAATAAAAATTTAAAAATCGATTTATTGCAGTTCTTCACATAGCATGTGGCCAATATCATCAATCCTCCGCCTCGGTGGGTGTGAATTTTGAAAATATCTCCCCACCCCACATGTCCGGCGGCGCCATGGCAGCCTCCCAAAGTGAACAGGATAAGCCCAGAACACGACGCATGTACGCCATGTGTCCGCCAAATTTCCAACGCATTGGCACCGAATGTTTTTCTCTCTCCCAGCAGCAGGGTAGCTGGCTGGAGGCCCATTTCATTTGTAAGGATAAAAATGCCCGCCTGGCTGAACCGGAAAAATATGCAAATCGCAAGCTGCGACAATTTCTGTTGAAAAATGATGGAAGTAAGTTTGGTCGAATTTTTTTAATATTTAATATGAATATTTATAATGGAGCACATCATTTCTCTCTTCCAGACACGGATCCCATATGGATTGGCGCCACCTACGATTGGGTCAACAAAATGTGGCAGTGGAGCATTAGTGGACGCAATTTAACATTCAATGACTTTTATGATAAGTCTATAGAGTAAGTTGAAAATTGAATGATCGAAAATCAATTTTTTCTGAAAAGTCCTTGACAGGATTAATCTGACCATGAGTACTTTTTAAGACTGCTAATAGTTAAATGGCTTCAGATATTGATTCACCATATTGGAAGTAATGAAGGCCGCGAGTTTAATCCTAAAACAAAATTCTAGTCACATTTTCCGATCATAAGTGGAATCGTAAAGTATTTGACACATCACTCTGAAGAGCTTAACATAGAATCTAGTTGACCCTGACCCTTGAAGATGTGGGAAGTCCCGCTTTTCTATTCAATATTAGGGGAATTTTTAAAAGAAAAACTTAAGCGTTGAAAGACCAAAACGGGAACTTCAATAGACAATTTTATAATTCAAGGATTGTCATCTACCAAATCTTCTTAAATACCAAATTTGAAGTCTAGGATCCGTCGTGACACGACAGTCTTATGACCTCACCTGCTTTCTTGAAAAAAAGTCCTTAGTTTGGGGTCTTTCTTTATCGGGTATTCTCTTTATCGTCAGGGAGAGAGTGATATCAAGTATCATCCCCTAGCTTAATATGTCTGATTAATTAATTTTCGAAGATCATAACATTACCTCATCGTTCCTTACCAGTCTAATGTATTGAGTTATTGCTCTTGGTAGCAAAAAGTTTCAAATAGCCATAGCAACCATGTTACAGCATTTCCACCAAGAAATGGGCTTGACAATCAAACTCACTAATGGTTAAGGCGCCAAGGCATAATAATATTGGCACTCTGATACCTTCTCGGTTCCAAATTCACCCGCAAATTTAAAAAAACGTCAGCTTTCCCCCCAATTGTTGACTGTGACTTTGTATTGAATTCTCTACTTCGACTTATCACCTAAGCGCCCACGAAGGCCTGAACTCTGATAATGTGTAATCCATATTTTTTTATTTATTTTTAATTCCTGTTTTTATTTTATTTACAGACACAGTTTGGAAAATCATTGTGCAGTATTTGATCCTCAATACAAATACAGGTAAGTATTGAAATGTAAACATCTAGGGTTAATATTCTGTTCGGTCATTTTCTGCAAATTTTCTTGGGGATAAGCATGGTACAATCATATCAAGGTAGGGCTATGATACCATATGATTTAAATTTTTTTATTTTCTTGGCTTAATATGTCATCTTTATTTGTTCAAATTCGGGTGTTTTCAAAATGTTTATTTCAACGTATGCATCGACAAAATCTAGAGTTTTTGTAGCGAAATAATCCTAAAGAGATATATAGTACACGATTTTGAAAAGAAATGTTGACCTTTCATTCAGTATCGCGTTTTTCAATTATTTATTCAAAATAAATGCAACAAGTTGTTTGATTTTTTATTGTTTTGATACTAATTCTGACATTACAAGCCAAACAGGTAGACCTCTATACTTGCAATTTTTTCAAAGTTGACCTACCTTCTCTTCATTGTACCATGGGGATAAGTATGTTTTCGAATTATATATGTAACCATACAGTAGGCTAGCATTAACTTCGTGGGGTTTCGAAATTTTCTCTACTTATTAAAAGCTAGTTTATACAACTTTAAAGCCTCTTTTTCCACATTTATTTCTAACATGTTTATAGCATACTTTTAGGCGCTCCCCAGAATTCATTCATTAAAAAAGAAACACTTTTTAATATATTAATATATTATAATTAATAGTATATATTTCTTGGTATATCATTTTTGGAAGTTAATGCGCCTTGCTATAAAAATGTCAAATCTAAAATGTGAAAAAGTCACTTTGCATATAACACTAACATGATGTGTATGTGATGTGGTACTTGATGGGACCAGCGCTATGTAACATATGTCTACGAGGGGAATGAAAATATCTTAGACTTATTGATCTACCCTCATAATTATGAATATTATCTAAGACAATGCCAATAATACATGTCTACCAAGTATTCACTCAAAAGTCTGACAATTTATGACAATTTTTTTGTCAACATTTTTAGTTGAGTGTAGTATGTGTCCAATTGAATAGATTTTTGATGACAACATTCCCCACAAAAGCTTCTCACATAATAAAACAACATTATGTTACAACACCAATTGAATATTAATATTGCAATTTTGTGTCAATAAATTTCACTTCGGACTTTTATACAAAAGAAACCTTTGCATTTCAAGACAATAAATATATGCATTGCCATCTCCACATTAAGCAAATTCTCCATGCATTTTTTATTCCATCCCGAGCAAAAAAATACATTAACGTAAACCATTTTTTGGTAAGACTGGCCTACAAATCAACGCCGCAAAATAATTTATAAACTATTCTTAAACGCAGTCAATAAATTCCATGGACTCTCCGTGTGTGTGTGTGTGTGTGTGTGTTTTTGTAACATTGCTTGGCAATGGGCGAGTGTGTCCCGTATTGTGTTTCACAAAAAGCACAGCCAGTAAATAACTTGGAATCGAAACGTGCTAATGTCAAATAATTCGTGTAGCACACAAAAAAACTAGGTGGATATCTTAATTGACAGGCGTAAAAAGCTGATTGGACTTTTGATTTCCACTCAAATGGAAAGTTAAATGCAATGAATGGGTCGGTTAGGAAAAATTGCAATACTTTGTTTAAATGATAATAAGGCGGTGTATTAAAATTCAACAAAGATAAACAGTGGAACACCAAGAAAATGAAATTTCAATGGATCGTAGCATAAATTACTAACAAGATTTTATTTTTTATAAAAAAAACCTGGCCCTTATTTTTTATGAAATTAAAAAGCCTTAATGTGCCTGTTTATGTATGACGAATCAGAGTGGATGCCATAGAAAAACACCATTTGAAATGACTTTTTCATGTTCTTGATTATTTTTGAAATTGCAATCCAAAATTTTAAAATCACATTCGGACTTGTGTTTTTCATTCACCTTCGACATGCAAAAACAGACCCTTATATTAATTTATTGCAAAACCAAATGTTCATTGAATATTCTCGACATACTTCCTTAAAATTAATTTTTTTGTTTATTCCCTCTTCCCCTTAGATGGTCATCAAGATCTTGTGTGGACAAACATCGTTTCATTTGCCAGCATAAAATGCCCAAGGTTAGCGAAAAGAATCGTCACAAGGTCTACAATCGCTGGAATGCCACCTATCCCAATCAATTGGCCAATGAAGTTATTTTGGAGGTGATCGACCGCAAAGGAAGGTGAGTTGATTTGATTATTTAAAATATTTATTAACTTGTAATAACTTATATCACTTATAAATAAGAGGGGAAAGAATGGGTTCGTTCTTTACCTAGAGCATAATTACAGCATCTGAATACACGCACGATCAAATTATAGCTGAGTTATGATAGAAAAAAGTAGTTAAAATTGTGACCCTTTATGGTTGAGATACCAGAGGGGGTTCGCAGATATTCATCATCTTCACAACTGATCTTGTGTTAACAAAAATGTTTGTCTGTTTGAAATTTGAAGAGAGTTGGATGCTTATTTCGCTTTCTGTGAGCGTTTTGTTTTTCAAAATCTTGAAGCCTATGTGAGAAGATATTGTCCGATTTCTGACATATTTATAACAGGTCTTGTATTGAGGGAAGTATTGAGATCTACCAAGTCTGAATTGAACCGCATGCTTATTTCGGATTTTATAATCGTTTAGATTATTCAAAACATTGACCCTTTGTTGGGGAGTTACCAGAAGATATGGTCCGATCTCTACCATCTTTATAAAAGATCTTGAGTTAATATAAATATTGAGATGTGTCAAGTCTGGATGGAATCGAATGTTAATTTTGTGGCTTATGAGCTTAATGAATATTCAAAATTTGGAATCTTTGTGTGGTAGGTACCAGAAGGAGTGTACCGATATGTTCCAACTTAACTCCAGGTATTGGGTTAGTAAAAATATTGTGATGTGTGTAATTTGAAGGCAATCGGACTCTTACATCACATGTTATAGGAGTTATAATTATTCAAAGTTTTAACCCTTTGTGGATCATTCTTTTTCTTTCTGTACAGTAAAATATTTGTTTTGAAAAATTCGATCTTTTGTGTGCGAGGCACAAGGAGGAGTGGACCGATAATGCCCATCTCCGAACTTGATCTAAGTTTGATAACAATATTACGATGTACCAAGTTTGGAACAAATTGGATACTCCTACCAGAGGCACGTTCACCACGTGTACGTGCACCGTTCTTTCGATGAGGCACGTTTTGGCCGCTACAAATGATATATACCCTGGCTGGGGGTATAAAAATTATAAGGCATCATTACTATCAATGAAGTTATTGTTACTCCGCAAAGTGGCAGTGAAAAGAAAGGATTACAGTACAATTTCTTTTAGAGTACAATGTATAGAAATCATTCAAATCAGTTGGACCCGATGGGATCTTAAGATTGCATAAAAGTTTTACATCGAAGGCAAATAACTTCCCACTAGTTATATATTCTACTAAAAAATCACTTTACATGTCACAAGAAATGAACTAGAACATGCTTGGTTAGTTGATGTAGAAAGGTATAAAAGCCTTCCAAACCCTCCGAAAATTTATCTTATTCTTCCATTTCATATCATTGTCAACATTCTGCATTCCAATGAAATACAAATTTCAATTTCAAGAGGTATTTATTTCTTGTAACTTTACTTTAATACACTTCAGCTAATTGAATTGAATTTATGCAGATTTAAATTAGAATATTACGCGTAAATTGTTGCACAAATTATTGTAAATGTAAGCGGCCTATTATTGAAATCTAAAATCAAATCCATGTTATGGATTACTACTTGGCGCTGGAACTTCTAGTTTTTCTTCTGGTATATCCGAAATTTTAGAACTCTCCTCAATGTCTATTTTTGTTTCATCCGTTTCCAAAAAATTGTCCCATTTATTAAGTCGCTTTTGAATTTCTTCTTCGGTTTCTTCAATTCTACAAAAAACGAAAATTGTTTGTATTTAAAAATAGAAGAAAAAGAAATGTGTTTATTGAACTTACTTATATTTAGTTTTACCATCCCAATGTTCGGCTGTCAGTTGGCGTTTACCAAAAAATCGGCCATGCATCATTTGTATCACCAAATCAGCTTCCTCGGGTGTGGACATATTAATTTGTGCAACACCTTCCGAATGGCGCTAAAGAATAAAAAACGATTTTACTTGCTCTTACATTAAGTATTTAATTTCAAAACTTACATCATAGATTATAACCTTGCGTACTGTGCCACATTTACTACACTCCTCTCTCAAATCGTTTTGATAGTCCAATATAAGTTGAACTTCCTTCTCAAAGAGATCCGGATGGAAAAGATTCTTGATGATAACACTTTTCTCGTGCTTAAAACGTTCACCGCGCATCTTCTCCGGTCGCCAATCGAAAAGTCTGTAAAAGAACAAAAATGGCAAATTATTGGTACAATTTCAAAATTATCCAAAGAGACTTACTTTTCTTTGATTTTGGCCAATTTCTCTTTGTCTTTCTTTTTCCGTTTCGGTTTAAGCGCTGGATTGTATTCACCTCTCATTTGAAATTGGGCCCGCTGAACACGGATTTTATTACCCCTTAAATTATATTCATCGAGTATTTTTAGAGCCAAATGCACAGATTCCACCTTTAAAAGAATTGGTATTCTATAAATTAGTTAACAAAAAAATTGGGCCTTATTTTAAACTAAAATGCAAGCAGGATGAGAAAGATGAGCACATGCAGATGTTAAATTTTCATGAAATAGCGAAAAAAATAATACTTTCCCCTTTTTCAATAATTGAATTTAAAGGAAGTATAGAAGGTATTCCTAACGCATTTGAGCTTCATATGTTCTCGGCTACCATTTATTTAGCTTTTCTCTTTCATTTCGGTTTTGATTTGAAGTTTATCTCTATCTCTCTCTCTCTTTTCCAGGTACAATCGCCGTGTCATTGCCGATGGCAGTAACGAAGAAATGGTTGTCCCCACCCGTCCCGGTACTCACAATCGTCGCCGTCGTCCACGCCCTCAACGCCCCACTGCGGTGCCCGGTGAAAACGATGTCACCTATCAATCTCCTCATACCCCAAGACATCCCCGCGTTCGCACCACCACAACCACCACCACTCCATATCCCTACACTGCAACCTCACTACCCAACAACCGTGACAATGAAATCCTAGGACCCCATGAAGCCGTCACTCCCACACCGGCCAACGTGCAAAGGAGAAAGAACTCGAATGTACGCACAAAATTGGATCGCGAACTGCAGCGCCAGCGTGAAAAGGAATTGAGACGTTTGCAACGCAAAAAGGAAAGGCAAGAAAAGAAACGCCGTGAAAAGGCTGAAACCTTGAGAAAAATGCGCGAACAAAGGGAACAGGAAAAACGCCGCATTCACGAAGAGAAAATGAGACAGAAACAATTGCAACAACAAAATCAGCAACAGCAAAGGGAATTGGATCAAATCCGCCAAAAGGAAAACGAGGCCGAGCAACAGAGGCAGCAACGTGAACGACAACTGGAGGAAACCCAACAGAAGAGCAAATTGCAAGAAATCGAGTCGTTGAAGAAGCAACGCGAGGAGGAAGAAAGAAAACGTTTGGAAGACGAAGCTGAGGAGAGAAGACGCCAGGCTTATTTGGAAAAAATGCGTGAATTAGAGGAACAAGAGAGAGCCAAGGCTGAAGAGGCACGCAAACAGGAAGCCGAAAAGAAAATGGAAGAGGCCCGAAGACAAGAGGAGGAACGCAAACGTTTAGAAGAAGCCAAACGCAAGGAATACGAAGAACGCCTCAAGCAAGCCGAAGATGAAAGAGCCCGCCAATTGGCTGAAGAACAAGAACGCAGACGTCTCCAGGATGAGGCAAACCGCCGTCAAATCGAAGAAGAACAAAAACGCAAACAGGAAGAAGAACGTAGGCGATTGGACGAAGAGGAGGAACGTTTGAAATTACAGCGCTTGGAAGAAGAGAGACGTGTCGAAGAACAGGAATTGGCCCGCTTGCGCGAAGAACAAAGAAAACGAGCGGAAATTCAACGCAAACGTGAGGAGGAAATAAAACGTCTTGAAGAGGAAGAGAAACGCATTGCCGAAGAGGAGGCACGCATCAAATACGAACTGGAGGAGGCGGAGAGACAGCGCAAGCTTGAAATTGAAATGGAAGCTAAACGGGCCGAAGAAGAGGCCCGCGCCAAAGAGGAGGAACTTAAGCGTCGCGAAGAACAAGAGGAACGTGATCGTTTGGCCAAAATCGAACAAGCCAAGCGCATAGAGGAGTCGCGCAAAGAACAAACCAAAAACGAAGTTAGTAATAATTTCAGAAATCGTTTGGCCTCGTTATCGCCGGAATTGCTCAAGGAATTCATGGAGAAGCGAAAACAGCGTAAATTGCAAAAGATGAGAGAAGAGAAGGCGCGACAAGAGGCATTAGCAAATGGTTCGGCTTAAATTGGTGATCCCTCCAGCCAAACCACCTACCAACCGAAAACTAAACGAACTTATGAATAAGCTAACATTTTTCTAGATTTTCATCGTCTCTCTCTCTTTCCGATTCTCACACTCTCGTTGAAGTTCTCTCTATTTCGACCCCCTAACGATTAGCCAACCCAAATGAGATGATGTTGTATATTTGTGTTAATAGAGGAAAAAGGGAACACGCGTTTACTCTCTTTTGTTGTAAGCATTAAAGAGAGTTTGAAAAAAACACAAAGTCGTAATACATTCTTTTTTTCGTTTCTAACAATTCGTCAAATTTTTTCCATTAAAAAATATACTCACAAAAAAAATTAAAAACGAGTTGTTTTCAGTTTTTTGTTGTCTTATTTTTCGTTTTGTCAAGTACAACTCCCTGAACCCACAGCTTCCACACAACCCCCATATACCCATTCTAACAGAGATTTAAGTGCACTATAGTATTAAATTTTAAAACCCCGGTTTTAAAACACACAATCAAAAAAAAAAAGAAAAGTCAAATGCCAAAATACTTATGTGAGAAAATATTTTGAAAGAAAAAAATGATTTTTTCTTTTCAAAAGAAGAACACATCAAGAAGAACTGTATATACATATCCTTAAAATAAAATGTAATGCACCGAACTTTTTTTAAAAAAAAATTATAGATTTTTAAAATGTACTTTTATCCCCCCACATCGACAGGTGACACGATTACTTTCCACTTTCCATTAAGAAAAAGAAAAAAAAAACAAAATAATTATAAACCGACTAAACAAAAACCTACAACGATAATCAGGACTATGATTTGGGTGGGACTGGCCGTCATGGAAGGAGACCGTACAAATTGATTCCACAGAGGCGAGCATTTTTCTGGCAAAAAAATTAAGCAAGATTATGATGGCATCCTATCCTAAATATATTCCTTACAAACACTGGGCTACCGTCTCATTTCAGTGAGGTCGAAACATTTAATGTGAAACATTTACATAACCTCACATTTGATATTTTGCTATGTAGCTCGGTGTAAATTACCAAAATAGAAAGAAGCAAAGGACAGTATCATTCACTCATACAACAAAACGAATATATAATATTTTAAAACAAATATATAATTTTAAGATTTTTGGTTTTTCTAAAAAAAGCACTGCTCTTCAAAAAAACTATACAGTAGCCATATGTGAAGAAAATCTTAAAAGCAAATAACAATTTAATATAACTTTTAGTAAGATAAGAAGAAAGAAAGAAAAACAAAAAAAAACACAAAACTGCACAAAAAACCCAATTTTTTAATGATTACAAAACAAAAGCAAAGCAAAATAATTGTTAAACAATCTAAAATAAAAATGTATTTTAAAAAATATATTTTGAATTAATTTTCTTTGATTAATTTCCCATTGTTTTCATTAAAAGAGAAAAGAGAAAAATTGAAGAAATGCAAGTAAATACCGCAAAGTTACTGTTAAATTTAAGCTTTAAACAAATAAGAAAAAAAAAAAATGTTTTATTTTTTATAAAAACAAAAAAATAAAAACTATTTGTAACACAATTTTTTAATTACCTCAAAATGTAAGTTATTATGTTTTCAATTATTATTATTATTATTTTTTTTTTTTAATTTTTATTTAATGTTAATTTTAAATTGTTTGGCCTTCGATATATAAATATAGTTTTCCTTTTTCTACACAGCAATTTATGTATTAAAATGTTAATTCTTTGATATGAATATATTTTTTAATTTTAAATAAAAGTTTTTTTTTAAAAAAATAAACAACTAAATCTAAACTAACCCTGAATATAATAAATAATACATCTTTACATAGAACGTATAAAATCGAAATAGTCAAAAAATCTAATTTAAACAACAAAAAAAAAATAATCTAATAAGTAATAAATAAAAAGCGATACAAATAAAAAACGAAAATGTGTGTTTTTTATTATTCTCAATGAGGGGAGGTCAATTTGGGATAAAAAGAATAATCTGAATGGGCATATAGAGGAGTAAATGCCATATACTAGAATGCTCACAAAATTTTATTGGCATTTATGGGGGTTTTAAGATGTTGGGTAATATTGCGATATTACTTTGAAAATCATGGTAATGTCACAGGATGTGTGAGAAAATTGTGTACGGATTTTGGACGAAGAGAAGTGTTTAGGGTACAAAAAACCCGCATGTATTCATTGAAGCCCCGAAGTACCCAAAACGAGTTGGTAAACAATCGTGTAATTTTTCTTCAAAAATGAGAAAGCAGTAGTAGTGCCATTACGATAGCGGGCCATGTAGAATGAATTTTTGTTCACAAAAATTGAAGAGTACGCCCTTGGCATCATTTGGTTTGAACATGACAGCGCTACGTGCCACGCCTTCGAAGATACGTTCGATATTTTGCGCACTGTTTTTAAAGATCGCAGAGTTGATGCAGGTTGGACACATCAGATCTGCGATTTGATACCGGTGGACTATTATTTATGAAGTGCCGTCAAAGATAAGTGTTATGCCGATAAGCCAGAGAAAAATGAGGGCAATATTCGTGAAGACATTGGTTAAAATAGGCTGCACACACTCCAAAATGTAAAGTAAAAAACTGTGAGCCGGACCGAACTTTGAATACCCTCTTCCGACTGGATCTGGCTATATCATATCGTACACCAAATAGACAATTTTTTTTCAGGTGGTAAAGTGGTCACGAAGAACTCTTTATGTAGAATTTCAGACGATTCCATAGTGATTAAAATCAAAATACCGAATATCGGAAGGTACAGTTATTTGGGGGCTATACGATATCGTGTGCCTATATAGACAATTCTCTTCCAGGAGGAAAAGTACTTGTATTTATTTTCAGACAATTTCATTGAAAAAATTGGCTAAAATCATCAAAATACAGAATATTGGTGGCTACCTTTGTATGGGGGCTACACGATATCGTGTGGTTGGCTTCATTTTTCATCAATTTTTTTATTGCATAAAAAGCACCATTGGTAAAACCCCACACGTTTATGTCTTTAAATGATTTCGATCAAATTTTTAAACCGAAATTCTAATAAATTAGTATTTTATATCATCCTAATGATATGATTTGATGATTTTGGGCTTAATGGGGTTTAGAAGGAAAACGGTTCTACAGTTTTTGATTGATTATGGCGCTATCCATATAATTTCTTACATATTTCCTTTTTTATGTTATTACTAATAATAAATGTTCAAATCATTTTGAAGGTCCTAGTCTAATATGCGTTTAAAGGTAATAAAAAATTGCATCATATTTTGATGCAATTAATGGTGGTAAATATTTCACCTACCTTAATGTAATCACACAAGCCATCACCCTTCAGCTGGCCATCAGCTTCAGAATAAAGTTTCAATTTCAATTTACTTGACTGGGGATCACGCATAATCATGCCACATTTGCCCATAACCTCGGCAAATTCATCCAGGGTTATGTCCAAGGGTAAATTTGAAACATAAACTTTGGTGTTGTGTTCAGGATCAATTTCAAACCATTCTGAAAAAGGGCAGCAAAAAAACAAACAAATTAGAAAAACACTAAATTCATTAACAAGGCTGCTAACTTACTTGGTGGCTCTTGTGCTTTGCGTTTTGTTGTACCCTTGGCGGCCTCCTCATTACTTTTCTTTGCTTCCTCTGTCATTTGCTGTAATTCTTTTTCCTTGAGTTCAGCAGCCTTTATTTCCTGTTCTTTCTTTTCATTTTCTGCCTGGGTGGTATTATCAATGAAACCATAACTCATTTGATAGCGTGCCATAAAATCCTCATCGATTTTTGGGAACCAAGCATTTTTGTCCACATCCCAAAAGTAAACGGTGCCATCACTATCCGTATAAATACGTTGACCATTCTCATCAATGTCATAGACAATTTCCTTTGTTGTCTCACTTTGATCTTTACTTTGGGTTTGGGTCTGGGTTTTGGCTATCCATTGCTGTTTTTCACTATCCCATTTGTAGTGTTCCGTTTCGGTTACTTGTGTTTGTTTTGGTATCCATTTTTGGGTTTCTTGACACCATTTGTAGTGCTCATTTTCATAGGGATTTGTGCTAGCTGTGGATGAGGTAGTTTGTGTTTCCAAGAGCACCCAATTGTTGGCTTTTGTACACCATTTGTATTGGTATTTTGTTGCAGGATCGGTATATATGGCATTACCATCTTCAGTGTAGGTCACATGCTCAGCATGATCATCTTTTGAGGGTTTATCTGAAGAGTCATCTGTGGTTTCGGCAGGTTTACTCTCCGAAGAACTTTTTGTGGAATCACATGCAGTTTTAGAAGATTTATTTTCCTCTTCAAGGGAACTTTTTGGAATTGAAATTTCTTCGGATGATTTCTTTTCATTATTTTCATTTTCTTTAGAAATTCTTGTCGATCCTGATTGTGAGTGTGAGGCTTCTTCTTTACTATCATCTGCCTCTGAGACCTCATTACAACCGGTTATTGCATGTGATTTTTCATTGGAACTATCCTGAGTATTTTCTGATACCACTTCCCTGTTGGTAGTTTCTCCTACTTCTAATATTTTACTATTTTCAGACCTGTACGATTCGTTTAATTCTTCTTTGTTATCACAAACGTTTTCTTTCGATGTTGATTCATGTCCGGCGTCTTTCACATCTCCCGTTTCCGTTACACTTTCACGATTATCCACTTTCGACGAAATTGACTTTTCATTTTCCAAATTAACGTTTTCACTTTCACTATCTACACTTTCGACCTTTGTATTGCCACTTATTGTGTTATCTTTTGTGCTAGCACTTTGTTCCTGGCTTTCTGTTTCCGTTGCATCAATGTCGGACGGTTCGTCCTGTTGGCTATCGCTCATCGTAAAATTTTCACTGCAAAGAGAAGAAATGGAGAAATTAGTTTAATGTTCATAATTATTTCCAAGAGGAATGGACAAAAAGGATAGTAGGATTGAAGCTGATTTAAAGCAACTCAACCGGGTGGCTAATTGCTCAAAAGCTTCAAAATGTCAGAAATATTTTTCTTCAACTTTAATATTCAAGACACAATTTTAAATTCATTGCAAAAATTTGATGTAATAGATGGAGCCAGATGCTTAGCTAAATTGAAAGTCGACACATGATATTTGAAGTTTTGATTGACCAGATCGTAAGCTTAACACCAAATTTCACCACAAGTGCCTATCGTTAGAGCACTCCAGCATTTAAATGGCGAAACCCGCGTCGTAGTGGCCGACAAATGGCTCGAGAGCTGAACATATCGCAATATTCCATTCGGCAAATATTGAAAACTGAGCTCGGGGTAAAGTCATTAAAATTCCAAAAAGTGCAAGAATTTACACCGCAACAGAAAGAAAATAGACTTAAAAGAGCTAAATAGTTGCTTCGCTTGGCCGAAAGTGGTGAATTTCCGTATTTGGTTTTCTCCGTCTCCGATGAGAAAACATTCGTTGTCCAGCAGTTTGTAAACAAACAAAATGATGGCGCTTACTTGACAAAGAGGTCAGCTGAAAATTTGCACCTTCGGTTGGCCACCAGAACTCAAGCGCAGGCCATGGTGAAGGTGTGGGCCGCCATAACAGCCGATGGTCGCTCTCCACTCGTATTAATCGACCGTGACATCAGAACAAATGCCGAATATTATCACGAAAATATTCTGCAGTGTGTATAAAAGCCTTGGGCACGCAAAAATTTTGGCCTCAGACCTTGGACATTCCAACAGGACTCAGCACGCGCTACTCAAGAATGGTTACGAAATGAGGTTTCCCTCTTCATTTCAAGCTCACAATGACTACAAAAATCTACGGATACCAATCTCTTGGACTATTGTTTCTGGGGTATTTTGGAAAACAAGGTTGGCACTAAAAATACCAAAGTGTCGAACACATCAAGCAAGCGCTTCGCCGGGAATGGGCCAAAATACCGCAGGGCAACATTCGCGTAGCGTGTGACGGTTTTATTGGCTGTTTGAAGGCTATAGTTCGTGCCAAGGGTGACTAATTTTGCTTTTATTTAATAAAATTAAAAAAAAAATGTTAAAATTATGGCGTTTAACTTTGTTGCAGTTTTTTATCTTACCCTGTAAGGAGTTAAGTTATATTGAGGGCTATACGAAGACGTTGGCCTGCATAGTTCCACGTAGTACCGATTACGAACTTCGAATGCGAAACAACTTTGAAACAACTCCGATGTATGATGCCACTAAAACCATAAAAATACCGAATTTAGGAATGCACCGTTAAATGAGGCCTATATGAAGACGTAGACCTGCAGAAGACGAAATTTGAAACAATTCCGGTAAATATTGTCGCTAAAAACAACGAAATACCGAATATAAGGAGTTATCGTTATATGGGGTCTATACGAGCACCTGGACCGGCATAGGCAATTTTCCGTCACAGGCTGTAGTACCCTTTATGAACTGCAAATTACGAATATATGGAGTTACCGTAATATGGGGTAAATATTCCGTAAATAATGTCGCTTAAATCACCAAAATACCGAATATAGGGGGAGGGTACCCTTAAATGGAGGCTATACCAAAACGTGGACCTATATAGCCAATTTTTAATATCGAAAGTCCTGCAGAACAAACACACATCTGAGTAAAATTTCATCAACCTACTTCAATTCGTCCGGTAGCTAGAGTGATTTCCACAGACAGACGGACGGACATCGCTAAATCGACATAGAATGTTTACTTCGAGGTGTTACAAACGGAATTATAAACCTAATATACCCTCCATACAATGGTGGAGGGTATAAAAACTAAACATTCATTGGCATTTGCTGGAAAAAAACTAAAATGTTTTGGAATAAAAAGACCCTTAGATTTAATTAGCTTTGATGTTGTTACGGTAAAGTACCTTTTGAAAATCGTATTTACCATAAGTTTAGATTCGGAAATTTTGAAATAATTTTGCTTCTTAATATTCGTAAAATAAATGCACCCACCGGACGCCGAAAAATGAAGATATGACATATTGAAACCATATGAAATATTGAAAACATATGACAATTTAAATTGTTATGTGGCTCAACTTATGTGGCCATAACAATATTCTACGTTTAAATGATTTTCCTATTCACCCATATATAACATTAATTTATTTTTCGTTTTCCCTTGCTCTGTTACTATTCTTGTATCATTAATTCCTCTTGTACCCACAAAACTTCTTTCAAAAACTCCTTTCCATTGCTCCCAACGAAAATAAACAACTTTTCTTTCGTATCTTCCGTTTTCTCCAAAAGTTGATTGACCTCTTTCTGTGTACCGATATAGAATGAGGTACTACTAAGTCAAATTATAGTATAATATCCTAACATGTTGATTTATAATTCGGACGAATAGTTAAATATTTAACTAATGGCTATTAGACGACTTGTCAAATGTCGTGGACAACTATGACGACGTCAAGAAAACAAAAAGAGAGGGAGACAGAAGAGAGAAAGAAAAAACATTAGCCAAGTTAGCGATTTATATTGAACGGGAATCAGGGATGGGAAAACAAACACTTTCTGAAAATTTCTAACTTTTAACAAAATTCAATTTTTGTTGAGTTTTATAGGTTTTGAAAATTCTTTGGATTTTTTGGTTCCAGCTGATGAGATAAAACAAGCAAAAAAACATTAAAGTCGGCCGGGACGAACTTTTAATACCCTCCACTATTGACTAAAGAAAACATTTTTATATAAAAGAATCTGAGTTCAAACGTGTTCCACTTTAAACTACAAATACCAGTAACAATATTTCGCCGCCGGAGCTAGAACCCTTTATGACCTAAAATTAGCAATTTTTTGACAAATCCGTGGAAAAAAGTGGGATAAATTATCAAAATACCGAATATCGGGAGGTACCTTTGGCGGCTATATCAAAACGTGGACCGATATATTAATTTTTAATACCACCCATCCTAGACGCAATACAAATTGTTGTGCCAAATTTTGGAGCTCAACATCAAATAATGTGGGCTATATTGTGATTTCAGACAGACAGGCGGACATAGTTAACTCGACTTAGAATTTTATGCTGATAATGAATATAGAACAGTGTTGGCATGTTTTGTGCGGGATACCATAGTATTCTGTCGTTTCAAAATGGTCAGGCTTAATCCCATTATTGTTGTTTTTTATACAAACAATGTTTGTTTATTTGTGGAGAACGATGGTAATGTTTACCAGAAGGTAAGGCAGGGGAAACCTGGGTTTCGGAAAGAGCCACCAATCCTCATCAGTTCCCTTGTTTTTTGTCTGGGATATTCTCCCCAGGAGTTATTTCAAAAATAACTCCTATGGCAAAAACGGAATGACAAAGTTAATGTACCCTCCTTTTCTAGGTGGAGGGTATAAAACATTTATTCAATGCAAAAGTGGGTTGAGTTTTTGAGGGAAAAAACCCCATATGTCTTTATCCTCAAAAATGTGTTCAGTATCTGAACAAGTTTGTTTCAGCATGAAAGCCTGCCAGCATGAAAGCCTGCATTACCGTATTATATTCAAAAGAAATACTATATTCTTAAATTCCAAATTTCCATCCCTGAGTTAAAATAGCAACATTTCTTGTAGTTTTTTCTCTTTTTTTTTTGTAACCAAAATAAAGTTCGTTGAACCAAAGTGGCTTAATTTCCCACTTCATTCCTTACGTTTCAAATCAATCAATAATTCAAACATATTCCAAAAAAGGAAACACTTTTCCATATTCGTGCTTTCATTCTGCATTAATCTCATCCTTGTTGTCGTTTTAGACGAAACGCTTTAGCACCAAGTTAAGAATTTCTTTTGGCTGCCACTTTTACCATTTTATTTTGAAATGGCTTTAAGAATGGGCAATGAAGTCAACACGAGCATAAACCGAACAAAGGTGCTGTCAAGCAGGTTGGCTGGCTGGTGTCAGTAATACAATTAATTCTATTTGAAAAGAGGGGCAGGCGAAAAAGAGAACGACTTGGTTGTCTGTAAAACTAACAAACAACAAGTTAAATGACCTCTTTTACCGGTCATCAGCAACAAAGTGAGATGGAGTCTATAACATATGAATTTGAAAGGTTCGTCAGTCGGTCTCCCATTATCCTGGGAAATAGTGCACACTTTTCATTGAACTTGGATGGGAGGGAAAGCCAAAAGCAGTGAGATTTCTGAAATGTAGACTGCATTAAGCTAGGTAGACAATAGCAACCACTACATAGGCACTGTTTACAAACTAATAGAACATTTGGAAGCAAAAACAACAATGGTTTGCACGAGACACGACCACGTTATCTGAAATCGTGGTGTTGTAAATTGGGCGCCATTATCAAAGCGCCTTCATCAGTGTCTGCCTATAAATAACTAAAAGTTTAGACAATTCGTAACATTACATTTCAGATATTTCTTAGATTATCTTAAAATCTGGGTCATCCAAAGGAACGTTTGCTACCTGTATCTTAATATCTTCCCTTTTAAAAGTTGTCAATAGTCCTTAGTATTTACTTAAAATTCTGCTAAAAACTGCTGCATTATGAAGATTTTTGCAAATATTCCGAGTTCATTTAGAATTGTCGCTGTAATTTTTCAGAAAATCTAAATTTCCCTCTAAACTATTTATAATTTATTGTTCCACAATCTGGTCGAATTCATAAAAAAATTTTAATGTTTTTTTTTTTTAAATTTCCGCAGCCAAATCTTTCCAAAAAAAAATTAGCAGGGAATCCACAAACCTCCTAAATTTAAAAAAGTCTTCAAACCTAAATCCTTCTGAATTAAGTAATTTTTTCTACTCTAACTTCAGCCATTGGTCTGGAGAGAGTTTACACAGAGTGAGATAAAAAAAGTCAAACGCCATAATTTTTACATTTTTTTTTCAAATTTTATGGAATGAAAGCAAAAAATGTCGGAAATAGCATCAAATTTTAGAATAAGTTGTTGCAAAATGGTCAGGCTTAAACTCTTTATTATAAAGGGATAAAAGGTTAATCCCTTAATTATAAAGGGTTAAAAGGGATTAAGCCTGACCATTTTGCAACAACAAAATACAATGGTATCCCGAACAAACAAGACAACACTGTTCTGTTTTAGAATAAGTTTAGATTTGTTCGAATTGGTTACCTTTGGCACGAATTATGGATTTTATGAACGGTCACAAGATGCCCGAATATTGCTCTGCGCATTCCCGGCGAAGCGCTTGCTTGAGGTGATCGACACTTTGGTATTTTTTAGTGCCAACCTTGCTTTCCAAAATACTCCAGACACAATAGTCTAACGGATTGGTATCCGTAGATTTTGGTGGCCATTGTGCGCTAGAAATGAGGCGTTTTGTAACCATTCTTGGGTGGCGCGTGTTGAGTGCAATGGTGCTGAGTCCTGTTGGAATGTCCAAGGTCTTCGGGCAAAATGTTTGCGTGCCAGAATATTTACGCGATAATATTCGGCATTTATTCTGATGCTACGGTCGATTAATACGAGCGGAGAGTGACCATCGGCTGTTATGGTGGCCCACACCATCACCATGGCAGGCGCTTGTGTTTTGGTGGCCAACTGAAGGTGCACATTTTCAGCTGACCTCTTGTTTAAAAACGGCTGGACAACGAATGTTTTCTCATCGGAGAAAACCAAATTCGGCAGTTCATCACTTTCGGCCAAGCAAAGCAACTCTTTAGCCCTTTTCAGTCTATTTTTTTCTGTTGCGCTGTAAGTTCCTGCACTTTTTGGAATTTTAATGGCTTTTCAATATTTGCCGAATGGAATATTGCAATATGTTCAGCTCACGAGCCATTTTTCGGACACTGCGACGTAGGTTTCGATCAAATCGCTTTTTTTACTTTTCGAACCACTTCTGCTGATGTTGTTGTTTTCTTCCATCCACTTTCTTGACGTCGGGCTACGCTACCAGTATCACGGTAACGAGCGATGATACGAGACACAAACTTTTTATTCACATTTAAATGCTGGAGTGCTCTAACGATAGCCACTTGTGGTTTTCCAGCCAAATTTAAAGAAATCACACTATCACGCTTGAATTCCATCACGAATAACTTTTTTTCTGGAAAATTATCACCAAAATGCTTTTGTACGCTTGTAAACAATATAATGAGCTGTCAAGGGAATAATTTTAACAGCTGTCGGACGAGTGGCTTAGATATGACAGTAGTCTGAATTTGGTTGCCGTTTTTTCATATCACCCTGTATATCATTTGAAAGGGTCAAAACGTGCCTAATCGAAATAACGATTTTAGACCCTAGGTCCCTTTGGACCAAATACGTTTCAGGACATTTGGAAGTTCGGAAATGGACAATATATCAAAACTTTGAATATCCATAAAAAGCTCATGAAATGCGAAATTTACATCTGATTCCATTCCCTTCTCAGTATTTCTATCAACACAAGATATCTTATAAAGATGGTAGAGATCGGACCATTCCTTCTGGTACCTCCTCCACATAGAATTCAAGATTTCAAAAAACAAAACGGTCGAAGAAAGCGAAATAAGCATCCAACGCTCTTCAAATTTCACACATACAAACATTTTTGTTAACACAAGATCTGTTGTGAAGAAAATATATATCTGCGAACCCCTTTCAGGTATCTCACCAACAAAAAATCACAATTTTCATCTGTCATAACTTGTGAAACAAGTCAGCGACTCTATACAACTTGCCATATCTAAATATTTCTCTCAACCAGAAACCTGAGATGATGATTTCGCATATATTTTTGAACAGGCATACAAAATTTGTAGTTATGCTACTCTGAAGTCGAAAATGAGCTCTGAACAAACTTTCGAAAGATTTTGCTTTTCCCAAACATTTGTGGGCTTCTCTGTGCGAAGGCTCTTCAATATATGGCATAATATTATTTTAATTACCAAATCACTTTTAACAACATTCATATGTCATACTGTAGGGTAACAATAGCCAACATACCCACAACAAAAGGACTACAAAGACCTTAAGTATGCCAGATTTCTTACGGCAGTCTGGTCCTAAAAGTTTCATATGTTTGAGCATTTGTATGTGTGTGTGGGTGGGTACAAATATTTATTCAGATAGTTTTGTGTTAATGTAAATGTTGTTCATTTCTTTTTGCTTTCATTGGCTTTGAATGTGGATTTAGTGCTACTATCCTCGTAGATGTTGTTGTTGTTATTCAAAGTGTTAGCCTTAAGTAAGCATGGCCAATAACATTAAGTAAAGTTTATGCTCGAATCATTATTCTTGTCCAAATGAAAGTAAAAGAAAACACCGCCGGCAACAGCATAGCTAACAGGAATTTTGTAACTGAACTTCAATAAGCTTTCACCACAGGCCAAGAGGCTTTGGCCATTATGCGATTATAATGACCTTCAAGTTTGGCCCATAATTGACTTTCATTTCCTTTGAAATAAAAATAAAAGTTACATTTGTAATGTCCTAAACCTGAAGCGGCTAACTCCTACACAAAAGCACCCTCTTCACCACACACACACATCAATTTTACTTGTGACAATGTTTATTTATTGTGACAATGTTTATTTAACTTGGTCTTGTTTTTTTGCTGGTGCTTTTGGCAAAAATAAACTTTCGTTTGATAGACTTTCACCTCCCGCCGTGTCTTTCCGAGGAATGCTGTCGTTAACATACATATATTTCATTGTATTTACACACTTTGTAAAGTGCCACCGACCGACAAGGAGGTGTGTTAGACAAAAACAAAATAGAAATAGTTCCCTTCCGTTTTGAGTTTTTTTTTTATTTTCATGTGCCGAAGGATAATGAAGAAAAATGTTTGATTTCCGTTCGCCAACACCAGCCAGCTAGCCATTCAGCCAAAAAGAGTGTCAAATTCCTAACACGACTTGTCCGCAATACAATGACCTGTCCCACCTTTGACTATTCCAATAGAAATCAGAATTTGTGATTTGATTTCATGACAATGCAATGACGAACTTGAAGAAGTCATTGCGAGTGCTGGAAAATATTTGTTCAAATTAAATAATGAAATGTTTTGTTTGAATTTTGAGTTAATAAAGAAAGCTTTTGAACAATGGAATATCAAAGCATTACGACATCTGAATTTGGGTCGAGATTTTACTCAATTTTTTTAAGTACAACAAAAAGAGTTGTAAGAAATAGAAGCAATTAAGGAAAACTCAGTCCTAGAAATCTTATGAGGTTTTGGTGGAGCTAACAGAAATAAGGGGTAACGTAGAAAATTTAGACCATTTTGGAAAATTATTTCGCCTTAACACAAGAAAATTTATAATCTTTGTTTTTTCATTTACCCAAAGCTCTGGAATTTGTTTTTTATAGCCCCTGCCATACATAGTAAGGAGGGTATATTAAGTTCGTCATTCCGTTTGTAACTCATCGAAATAATAATTTTAGACCAAACAAAGTATATATATTCTTGATCAGCGCAAAATTCTAAGACGATTTAGCCCCATACGTCTGTTATAATCACGCTAGGCAATAAAGATAAGAAGATGAAATTTTGCACCGATCTGTCTTTTATCTGCAAGCAGGTCAAGTTCGAAAATGGGCAATATCGGTTCACGATATCGTATAGCGCCCATATAACGGTACCGCCGGTATTCGATGATTTTAACCACATTTTTTAAGGAATTGTCTAAAATTCTACAAAAGGAGTTCTTCGTAACTACAGGGTGAGATGAAAAAACTGCAACCAGCTTTAGACTGCTATCATTTCTAAACCACTCGTCCAACAGCTGTTAAAATTATTCCAGTGACAGAAATACTGAGAAGGGAATGGAATCAGATATAAATTTCGCATTTCATTAGCTTTTCATGGATATTCAAAGTTTTGATCTATTGTCCATCTCCGAATTGTTTACAAGCGTACAAAAGCATCTTAGTGAGAATTTTTCAGAAAAAAGTTATTCGTGATGGATTTTAAGCGTGATAGTGTGATTTCTTTATATTTGGCTGGAAAACCACAAGTGGCTATCGTTAGAGCACTCCAGCATTAAAATGTGAATAAATCTTTTGTGTCTGGTACCACCGCTCGTTACCGTGATACTGGTAGCGTAGCCCGACGTCAAGGAAGTGGACGGAAGAAAACAGTAACATCAGCAGAAATGATTCGAAAAGTAAAGAAGCGACTTGATCGAAACCCGCGTCGCAGTGGCCGAAAAACAGCTCGTGAGCTGAACTTATCGCATGTTTCCATTCGGCAAATATTTAAAAATGAGCTCGGAGTAAAGTCATGAAAATTCCAAAAAGTGCAAGAACTTACACCGCAACAGAAGGAAAATAGACTCAAAAGAGCTAAAGAGTTGTTTCGCTTGGCCGAAAGTGGTGAACTGCCGAATTTGCTCTTCTCCGTCTCCGATGAGAAAACATTCGTTGTCCAGCAGTTTGTAACCAAACAAAATTATCGTCTTTACTTGCAAAAGAGGTCAGCTGAAAATGTGCACCTTCGGTTGGCCAACAGAACTCAAGCGCCGGCCATGGTGATGGTGTGGGCCGCCATAACAGCCGATGGTCGCTCTCCGCTCGTATTAGTAGACCGTGGCATCAGAATAAATGCCGAATATTATTGCGAAAATATTCTGGAGGGTGTATTTAAGCCTTGGGCACGCAAACATTTTGGCCGCAGACCTTGGGCATTCCAACAGGACTCAGCACAATAGCACTCAGCATTCGCCAACTAAGAATTGATACAAAATTAGGTTCCTCGCTTCATTTCCAGCGCACAATGGCCACCAAAACCTCCGGATACCAATGTACTTTACTGTACTTTACTGTCTTTACTAGATAGGTCCACGATATTGTATTTTGATGATTTTAGCCACATTTTTAATGGAATTGTTTGAAGTTCTACACAAGGAGTTCTCTAAGCGTACTGTACTCCCAGAAAGAGAATTTTCGTATAGCCTCCATATAACTGTACCTCCCGATATTAGGTATTTTGATGATTTTAACCACATTTTTCAATGGTAATGTCTGAAATTACCCCCTGAAAGAGAATTTTCTATATAGGTCATTGATATCGTATAGTCATATCACATTTTTCAATGGAATAGTCTCAAGATCCACACAATGTGTTATTCCACGTCTTAGTAAAGCCCCAGTACAACGGTACTTCTCTTTATTCGGTATTTTGATGATAATAGCAACATTATTCCCGGAATCGTTACTATAGCCTATGACAAAAAATAACATATTCAGTACCACGTTTTCATATAGCCTCCAGATAAAAGTTCTCATTTGAGCGGCAATTTTCTACGGATTTTTTTTTTTCGAAAATTTTCAAGTTCCTTCCGAATGGTGGAGGGTATAAAAAGTTCGGCCCGGTCGAACATAGCTGCTTTTTTACTTGTTTTAGGATTATTCTGAAAACATTAGATTCCTTCGAATAGATTTTCCGGAAAAATGCAAAGTTTCTATAATTATTCTTCCATACTGGAAAATATCCCCGAATTCTATACTTTATTTGTGTCTTTCTGGCTTCCACAAACACTTTCCAAATTCTACAGAAATACTCGGAATCCTGCCGTTTAATTATTTTCATATTCCAAATAAATTAGTATTTCAAAGAAACAGAAGAGTTCCTTGAAACAAAAAACCTTATAATTTGACGGATTTATTACGTGTGTTTTAGTATTTGTATGTTGCACACAAACACACACACCATGGTTATATGTATGTGTGTGCGTATCCATTTGGTTAATTATTCATTTGAAAAATTCAACTGTGTGAAAATCCTTATAATTAACTGCTTCTAAGTCTAATTATGATTTTTTTGCTGAAGCTGAAGACGTCATACAATAAAAACGCGATTACTGGCTTTGAAGATTAGACTAAATAGCAATAGAAAGCATGTGGAGGGGTTTTTTGACATTCACCGGAAAAAAGGAAATTTGCATAAAGCACACCCCCATTGACATCAACATTCTAATTATATTGAGTTAAAATATTCTTGGATTTTGGTAAAGTAAAAAAACGGCGAAGCAAAGAAATTGTGTGTTTTAAAATGAGAAGGCCTCTAAAAGGGCAGATGGCATTTTATTTGTAGAAGCCTTGCTATCTATAATCTACCTTCTCTAAAATACCTGTTAAATATCTCCATCCAGATAATTCCCGTCAAATGTAATCGATGAACAGACCTGTCAAGTCAATCAAAACCTGTCTCCTATCCATAAAGGACCTGTCTCATATTCATAGAAGACCTGTCTCCTATCCATAGAAGACCTGCCTCCTATCCAAAGAAGACCTGTCTTCTATCTACAGAAGACCTGTCATCTATCTATAGAAGACCTGTCTCCGTCTGTAGAAAACCTGTCGATGAACAGACCTGTCTTCAATCTATAGAAGACCTGTCTTCTATCTATAGAAGACCTGTCTTCTATCTATAAAAGACCGGACCTGCCAAAATTCCATTTCTTGCATCTCTTCAAATAGAATAGTTGGCCCTGGATCGAAGGAGGAGAAAGGGGTCAGGAAATGATCCAACAGGGACTAATTGAGGGCAATTGAGGGCCTTTTATACATTTCTGATTATTTAGAGGATCAAATGACAATGAAAACTGAAGAAAAAATAAATCTTGGATGTGTCCTATTGCTTAAATATGATTCAACTGGATCTGGAAGTTCCAGAGAAGACCTAGCGGTGTTCTAAGGTCCATAAAAGACATAACGGACTTCTAGGGTATATAGCATTCCAAGAGGTACTCTAGTGTCTATAGAAGACATAGAAGTCTTCTGGAGTTCATAGGCGCCCTATTGGTCTTCTAGGGTCCGTAGAAGACCTAAAAACCGTATAAGGTCCAACAAAGTCATAGATAGGTTATCTTTTCAAAGATATATAGGTTTTATGGGATGTATAGAAGACTTAACGATCTCCTACCGTCAATAAAAGATCCAGACCATTCTGGGGCCAATAGAAGGTCTTGTGCTATCACTCTAGCACTCTAAAATGTCTAGGGCCCATAAAAGACCTCGAAAAATTTCAAGATTCATAGAATACCTACAGGTCTTCTAGAGTCCAAGAAATGCTAAAGGTCTTCTAGAGTGCAAAGAAGACCTAGGGGTTTTCTACGGTCCATAGAAGAACTATACAATGTGAATTATATTCATGTTTGATTTAAATTCAAAATTCTGAAAGGATAGGTAAAAAGTAAATCCCACAACCACCTGATAATTTTCTATCACAAAAATTATTTTCAATTCCAAGATGATAAACTATGATAACTGTTCTATGGCATATATTTTTAGGTGTTTTCAAACTGTCTATTAAATTATATTCTCTCTTTTTCGTCTGATATTTAAAAATATCAACATTTCAAATGCAGAACGAATTTACTTCATTCGCTCATTTATTTAGAATTTTTAATAGAATTTACAGGACAATGTCCCACTAATGGCCTGTGTACTTGCGTTGTTGTCGTTGTTTTTGTTGTTGTCGTTATTTTCATTTCTAAGTTGCAATTGTTGGTAGGTTTTTGGTTACATTTGAATATGGGTCTTTGGTAATTTCAGCCTACATGGCTCTACGAACATGACTCTTGTTGCTTTTGCTGCTGTTGTTGACCACCAACAGTTGTGGATTTTTTTCTGTGGCTTTTTTTTAATTCTAGTTTCAGTACCAAAGACCTCCCGACCGACCATAAACGGCAACAACTTGAACAACAAGAACTATTATATGCAAATTTCCAAAAGCCCAAGTAAACATTTTGCCATATGTTTTTTGAGAGAGAAGTTTGTCTTTGACTTTAAATGACTGTGGTTACACTGAGAGATAGAAGTTTCCTAATCATTCTGAGGGATTGAAAAATAGAATAAAGTAGGAAGCACTTATAGCTAATTTAATGTATGTAGAATGTACATACGTGAATAGGTTTTTGAAATTCGAAAAAATATATTTTTTAACCTTGACCCCAGAAATCTCTAAAGTTGGAAAAAATAGGAAATTGTTCTTTTACGAATGTCAGTGTCAGTATTATTTTATTTTTTGAATATATCCTTCTGGTCTGACTTTTGTTACCAAGTGTAAATATAGCACTGAAATTGTAATATATATTTTTTTAGATTTGTTTCTATTTATTTTACACTACTAACCTACCTAAAAAGTGTACGAATTCCTTTTCTAAGCTCTTCGTATATCAAGTTGACATTATTACATCTGTGTGTGCGTTTGTTTATATTTTATTTCACCTTTCTGTTGTTGTTTCTGACATTTCTTTATCAGGTTGATCACATGCATATGTGTTGGCATGAATGTAAGTACATGTACAAAGAAGTGTGTAAAAAGATATGCAATTGTTAAACCAATACCAAAGAAAATCTACTGTGATGCTTTATTGCATATTTTTAAAGTTTAAGGTTCCTTATGGTATTTAGGCAATGTCTTGTTTTGCAGTAGAAAAAAATGTGAAAAAGGTTAAAGGCCTAATGACCATTTATAAATACATATATATTTTTTTATATGTGGGGACAGATTTAATTCAATTCATTTGTTAACAAATCATAGGCCTAGAAAAACTTGAAAATGAAACGCAGCAGTGTCTTTTGCAAAAATATAGGGCCTTAGAGGGACTCCCTTTGTTATCAGATATGGCTTGGAGACTCCGTTTGTTAAAATGGTTTAAGAGATAAGTTGTAGAAATGTCATTGAAAAATGTTAAAATTTCTGACAACTTCGATATGAACTTTTAAAATGTTGATTCGAATTCAAATAAAAATGGAAGTTCATATTTTTACTCATGGTAGAGTTGGGGTCATGGTTTTTTCAAAATTATTCGATTGACAACATCTCATTGTCAGAATTTATATTTATAAATCCATTGTATTCACAAAAATCAGATATGGGAACCTCTTTTTTATTCTGTGAAATTTGACAACCATTTGGCTACCGTTTAATACGACCAAAACGTGCCTCACCGAAATAACGGTCTCTTTGGACCAAATCCGTTTCAAGACATTTGAAGTCAATCTAGCGATGTTCGTCCGTCCGTCCGTCTGTCTGTCTGGCTGGTTCGCACGATAACTCTCGAAGGGAGTATCCGATTTGGTACAAACTTGGTACATCGTAATATTATTATCAAACTTAGATCGAGTTCGGAGATGGGAATATCGGTCCACTCATTCTACCTCCCCTACAAAAGGTCGAAATTTTCAAAAAAAAATATTTTACTGCACAGAAAGGGAAAGGATAATCTGATTTTTCTCCAACTTTAAAAATCTTGATATTTGCATCTGTTCTAGGTCAGGAGTGAAAAATGACAAAATCGGCCCACTCCATCAAATACCTTTCCTACAAAGGGTCAAAATTTCGAATAATTATAACACACACATCACAATATTTTTATTAACCCAATGTCTGGTGTGAAGATGGAATATATCGGACCACTCCTTTTGGTACCTCCCCCACAAAGGGTCAAGATTTTGAATATCCATGAAGCTCATAAAAATTTACATCCGATTTTTTTTCGGACTTGGCACATTTCACTATTTCTATTAACATTTATAATAAAGATGGTAGAGACCTAACCTAAATGATCATCAGTCCGAAATAAGCATCCGGTTCTCTTCATATTTCACACATACCATTATTTCTACTAACACAAGATCTGCTGTGAAGATGGGATATATCGGTCCACTCCTTCTGATACAAGCTGAAAATACCAGACAATACCAGCAAAAAAACTGAATATCCAGTACCATACAAACTTAGCTGGAAAACAAGTAAAAAACAGCTAAGTTCGGTCGAGACGGATTTTTTTATACTTTCCACCGTTTGGAAGTAACTTGAAAAACTTCAAAATATTACGGAGCATACCGTTGTACCTTTATACGGAGCCTATACGAAGACATGGGCCTGCATACGAAATTTTTAGGTATAGGCTGTAGTAGCCATTAAGATCTTTAAAAGCATAATTTGAAACAATTCCGGCGAATAATCTCGCTAAAATCATCAAAACACCGAATATCGGGAGGTACGAAGACGTGGACCTGAATATGAAAGTTTTAGGCATAGGCTGTAGTACCCATTAAAAACTTCGAATACGAAATTTGAAACAATTTGGGTGCATTAAGTCGCTAAAATTGTCCAAATACCGAATATCAGGAGGTACCGTTATATGGGTGCTATACGAAAACGTGGCTCATTTACGAACTTAACCTTAATTTACGAACTTAACAAAATATATATGTGCGCAAAATTTTAGCCTTCTATCTCAATTCGTGCGAAAGATAGCGTGATTATAACAGATCGACAGACAAACAGACAGACAGGCGGACATCGCTAAACCGTCTTAAAATTTACGTTGTAGGGTCTATCATGAATATTTCGAGGAGTTACAAATGGAGTGACAAAGCTAATATACCCTCCATAGAATGGCGGAGGGTATAATGGTAGGGTAGCTTTAATGTGAAAAGATTTTGCGTATCTTGACTTATGTAGACAATCCTAATGCCATCCATTGCAAAAAAATAAATTATGAAGGCTTTGCTATAATACTTGAGTTTTGAGATTGAAATAGATTTACTACGCCTGTCTCAACGTAAAGCACTGTACATCAGGAATTCGAAATATGTTACTGTCTGCAGTCATATTAAATATTTAAATTATTGAATTTTCAACTGTCCAAATAAATACACTATTGACAGATTGTATTAGTCATTTGATTTACATTTGTAGTTGCTCTAGATTTCCCAAATAATTCCATGTGTAATTATAGATGTCACACATAATTCCTATCGAATTCCAAATGAAATCATAATATTTCCACAAACAACCAAAGCAACAAAAAAACGAGGACAATAATTTATTCAACTCAAACTTACAGACCGAAAAATTAAATTTATTTGAATTTAGTACTTACAAGGAAAGAGAGAGAGAGAGAGAGAGAGAGAGAGCGAGCGAGACAAGTTAAGAGAAAGAGAGCCACAATATAACGAGAGTTTGTGTGTGAACAGCAATACAACTTTTAGTACTAAACCCCTTAACGGTCAAGTAACTACTAACACTTAGCATACTTTTAGGCATAGACTAGACGACAGCGGCTAAACTAAACGACAGGACAAACGAGCAAGCGAACAGGACATAAACTAACCAAATGGGGGTAAATCGAAGAGAATGACCACCAGGCCACAGTTGGAGAGTAGCCGTTGTACTGACCAGACACCTGGATACGCGTAACAGAAATAAACGTTTCGGCGCCACTAAAGGCAAACGGGTTCACTGGGATTAGCTGATAAAGTGCCTTTTTTGAAATGAAAGAAATAAATTAAAGCAATAAAAAAATTAATATGGTGTTGTGTTTAATGTGCATTAGCGAATAGGAAATTATTTAAAAATAAAAGTAAAACAAAAACAACAACAATAATACATTAAGTGAAATGGAAATTTTCAAACCAATGCATTTGAAGTTAATATTTGATGAAGTAATTTAACTTATTGCGTAAAATGTCAAAAGGTTAAACGACAACGACGGCAGCAACAACAAAAACAACAGCGACGCTTAAACAAGCAACTACAATAACACCATTATCATCAATCGTTTTGTAACACAATAGCTGCCATCAAAAATGGATATTCCCAGCACTGGAGCTATTTTCACTTTGGGCAAATCCTATTTGGCCGAGAATAGTCAAAGTTATTTTTATATCAAAAATGATCCCATAAAAAGGCTCATAGCTGGTCCCTATCAGAGTGCAGTGATTTGTGGTAATTTGTAGCACCAAAAAAAAAAATCAGACACACACACAAACATACACACTAGTATCTTCATTTATTTGGGTTACAGACATGATAGCTATGTTTTTCCCTCCCAGCCAGAGGGGTAACATTTTATGTATCCCTCCATTTACATACCACATACCACACATATTTCCATACACTTTATTTCCACTCTAGCATGTAGTACACACATAATATGTGTCGGTATGTAGTAGCCTTTATGGTTTATTGTTACTCTTTGATATAAATTGACCGGCCAAGACATTCCTTGGGGAGTTTGACCTGCATTTGCCTTAAAGTAAAAAATATTAGCCTTTAACTTTTTTTGAAGTACCAACAAAAAACACAATAGCGTGTCACCACACAGAAGGTAGCCATAAACAGTTTTGCTGTAAGTTGGGAATTTTTTCTTAGTCAGCTTAGGGAACGAAGCAAGGAATGGGATTTTGTTGTTGTTGTATTCATTTGCATGCCGACAATTTAAATAGTTATCGCTGGGAATGAAATTTGAATAGCAACAACAAAAACAACAACAACATGGGAAGTAAAGTGGGTTATAGGAGTCTATCCCAAGGGTAAATTAAATCAGTTACTTAAAATAATCATAAAATTTATTTATTAGGGTAATATTTGTGTTTGTTTTTAACTTCGTTGTTTCCACTTGATGTGAGATTACTGTGATAGACAAGGCGGGGGCAGCGGCGAAGTCCACAGTTATTTTGATAACAAGTAAAAAAAATTAAGTTCGCCCGAACCGAATTCCCGAATTTTTAATTCCCTCCACCTTTGGGTAAAAAAAAAACATTTTTATATAAAAATATTTGAATTCAAACGTGTTCAACTTTAAACTACAAATACCATTAAGACCGTTTGGATAATGCTAACAGCATTAGCAACAGCAACTTTTCGAAAAACCATAAAGTGGTTGAGGCCGTTGTATGGGGTATCGAAATGGGAACCTCGATAGACCATTTTATACTTCAAGGATTGTCGTTTAGCAATAGAAACAATATCGTGTGTAAATGTGACTAGGATTATCAAAATATTGAGTATCGGTGGGTATAGTTATTTGTGCGCTATAGGAAAACGTGGACCCAATACTCTGCCGCCGAAGTTAGAACCTATTATGACCTACAAATGCCAATTTTTAGACAAATCCATAAAAAAAATGTGACAATAATATTTAAAATATCGAATATCGGGAGGTACCGTTATAGGGGACCTATACATACAATGTTTTGCCACCGGAGCTAGAACCCATTATGAGCTACATATGAGCTTCTTAGGCAAATCCGTGAAAAAATGTAACGGAAATCACAAAAATACCGAATATTGAGAGATACCGTTACATAGGCGTTATACCAAAACGAGTACCTATATATACTATGTTACGCCACCAGAGCTAGAACCCATTTCGAACTACAAATACCAATTTTAGACAATTCCGTGGAACAATAGTGCAAAAATAATCAAAAATACCGAATATCGAGAGGTACCGTTATATGGGAGCTATACAAAAACTTGGACCCATACAAACAATGTTTCGCCACCGGAGCTAAAACTATCATGACCTACAAATACCAATTTCTAGACAAATCCGTAGAAAAATGAGGCAAAAATCATTAAAGTACCGAATATCGGGAGGTACCGTTATATGGGGTATACCAAAATGTGGACCTACATATACTATGTTCCGCCACCGGAGCTAGAACTCAGTTTGAACTACAAAAACCAATTTTAAAACGAATCCTTGGAAAAGTGTGGCCAAAACCATCAAAATACCAGGGGGTCGGGAGGTACCGTTATATGGGGGCTATACGACAACATGGACCTATATGTTAAATATTCCGCCACTAAAGCTAAAACCCATAATGTACAAAAATACCAATTTTTACATAAATTGGTGGAAATAAGTAGCTAAAAGTATCAAAATACCGAATATCGGGAAGTACCGTTATATGGGGGCTATCCCAAAACGTGGAACGATATTTTCATATACCAACCATCCTAAACACAAAGCAAACAATGGTGCCAAATTTTATAGCTCTTCGTTAAATAATGTGAGCTGTATCGTGATTTCAACAGACAAACAGTTCATGATCAGCATAACATTCTACGTCGATAAATCAACTTAGAATTTTATGCTGATAATGAAAATATATACTTTATGGGGCCTATGACGAATATTTCGAGGTGTTACAAACGGAATGACAAATTTAATGTTTTTGTTTTTGTATGGAGGGTAAAAAAACAGAACACTTCAAGAACAAGAGCTCGCTCACTCGCCCGATTTCTTTTAGCATTTTTAAATCATCAACAAATCAGTGTTAAAACAACGTTTTTAAAATTTTTACTTAATTGCTTTAAAAAAATTCAATTTTGCAATATGAAGAAATATAGGATTTTCGTTTTCTCTTCATTGTTCTCTTTTTCCGAACTGATGTGCTAGCACATGGTTATGATAAGGGCAGATAAAACTTACTTGGGTTCGTGGGGGCGTATTATTATTATTGTAATTTCGAGTAATCATACGCTGCCGAGATATTCTTTATAAGAAAAGTGTGGTCCTATAATTTACGTTAAAATGGTGTAAAGGGTGATTTTTTAACAAAACAAAAAAGGCTTGCAGATGATTGAATTTATTAAACATTTCATCATGCGCTTCTTCCATTCAGAGAAGCTAATTTTTTGCTCTATGAGTATGTAAATAAGCAAAATTTCCGATTTTGGAGTGAAGATCAACCATAATAATTTCAAAAGCTACCAATGAATACAGAAAAAGTCACAGTTTGATGCGGTTTATGGACTGCTGGCATCATTGGACCATACTTCTTCAGTGATGCTGCGAAATTCAAGGGCTTGATTTGCATAGCTCGAGGTTTTAAAGAGAACATTTTATTTCAGTTTCGGGACCGGATAGACTATTATTTGTGGAACCATCGTAAAGCTCACACAGACGAGCCCGCTTCAATTGACGCATTGAAGGACAACTTTTAAGCATTAATTCGTGAGATACTGGGCGAAATGTTGGAAAGATTATGCCAAAATTGAACTAAGCAGTGGGACCATTTAAAGCGCATTAAATAATATTCAAACACTAAATTATGTAAACCGTACTATCAATTTACATAAAGATTTCATAAATGTTTTTCCGTTTTATGTTCTTTTGTTTTCTGAAAAGTTTTCCTTAAGGACTAAAAAAATTACACTTTATATCAGATCTACCAATGGCGTAGGCTGTCCACGATAGGTCCTTTGTTTTTTAATGACTTATGTACATTTTTAAGTCTTTTTTAATTCAGCGAAAAATATCATAAAATTCCTTAAAAAATATTTTTAAAGTCCATAAAAGGTCCTAATAATCCTGCTCCTACTTAAACCCACAAAACAATGGACTCATAATACTTCAATAAATATTTTAAAGAATGTATAAATAAATAAAAATGTCAAATTATTTTCGAATTATGTCGTAATAGTCCTTCAACAAATGTTTTCAGAATCATCTCTTTGTCCCCAAAAAAAAACTTTTTGGTCCTTCCAAAAAAATAATTTTAAAAAGTCACAAAAAAATTCTTCTTTTGCCCTCTACGTTTTATGACCCTGATGGTTCGTAAGAATCCACATTCTGTAATTTATGTGGTTTTATAAAATAAATATTAAAAAAAAAACAATGTCGATTCCTTGAAAATTTTCGGATAATCCAAGATTGAAACTAAGTTTATGCTTGAAAAAATCTTTCAAAACAGATGACTGCGACGCGGTGTATTCTTCAAAAAATTTACTTCAAAATTCTCAATTATTGCTGTGTCGATCCTTGGAAAAGTATTTTCAAAATTTATGATTATTGCCCTAAAAAAATATTTTCCAAAAATTATACATATATACAATTAGTACTGGAAAATAATTTTAAAAAAGTATTATCTTCTGTAAGGGCTACAGGAGATAATTTTACCAATCATATCTTTCTAACTAATGGATGCTACATCAATAAAATATTTGGAAAAAAGATTTTAACTTTATTCAAACATTTTCAAAAATTAATTTTTCAAAATTTTTCCATCTAATTTTTGGTTCCATTAACATTATGGAGATCTGTGGGGACATGTTTTTTTAGAGGAAATCGCCCCTACGATTTGTATTCAAGGACCTTCTACCATTTTGATGTCATTCTCTCGTGTCAAAATGATGACCTAGTATTATTTTTAATATTAAATATTAAACAAAAAATGTCTATGAAAATTTTCCTTAGACGCCATTTCTTGCGCTCGTTAAGCCGGTGCATTCAATAGAGCGCGGTACGTGTAAAAGGAAGAAATGCGAGTGTTTACGTTGCATGTTACCGGCAATTATTTCCTCTTCTTCAGTCGTTTTGAGCACTCAACTTCACGTCAATTGTAAGAACTTTCACTTTTGATTAATCCAATCACGTTTTGCCTTACCCCAGTTGCAGTTGAAAGAAACTCGTAAACAAAGAAGGACAAAGAGAAGAAGAACAACAAACCGGCACCAACACTCATCGAATGACGCTTTTAATGGTCACAAGACGTACAAAATTTGTTCTCAAAACAACAACAATAACAACAAGTGTAAGTGTTATTTAAGTAGTCGGCATAAAAGGATAACATTGCTTCTAACGGCATTATTACCCAAACTTTGTGAACGTGAATTCATGCCGGAATATAGAAATTAAGTGGTGGTCGGTCACCAGGCACCTAGGCGGTCGGTTTTGTTGGAAATTTCGAACAATGAAAACGATTTTTTGATTTTGGTGTTTCTTTTGAGGTCAGGTCACCAGAGTTTTGTTAGTTTTACATAAAAAAAGAACGAAAACCAAACGACAATCTAATGGCTGGACATCATTTATTTGTAAATGACGGTCACTAGATTTTTATCAATTCCTGCGTACACAAAACTTACCAATAACAACAACAACAGTAGCAGCAAATGAAATATATTTCTACGGAATGACAAATATTTTGTCAAGGACATGGGTAATTATTTGGAAACCAAAATCGAGGCAAGTCGAGTAAGGGTTGTTGGCTTTAGTGGTATAAATAACCATCAAATTTCAGCGGGCAATATAAACGTGGGGATTTTGAATTTATGTAGTTTTGATTGTTGTTGGGGTGTAAATCAAATTCAATTATTTCATTATAGAGACAATTTATATACCTCGATGTTGAATATTAATTTACACCTTAAAATGATCATTACTGAGGCCTTTCATTAGTTAAGAAAGATTTTAATTTTATGAGGACTAACTTTAATGATTTTACTGGCCTTATTATATAATGTTTGGAAGAAATTTCAGGATATTTGGAAAAGCTTTCGTATACACATATGTGTTTATTTGTTAATTTATATTTGTTCAAATCTAAAGCAAAATTAATTATTTATATTAATTTAATTATAAATACTCCAGGAGTAAAAGAGAAAGATGTTAAACTACTTTAATAATGACCTTCATATCTGCCTGCAATATTTTAAACAAATTTATAATTAATCTAAAAAATTTTCTGTCCCCATCTTCGGTAAGATCCCCCTCCTTTTGGGAAAAGACTAACTTTTAAAACGTACTGGAAAGTCCCCGCAAATGGTAAATCTTCTCATAAGTTCCGATCTGTTTCTAATTTCTAACATTCGTAGTTCAATTTCAATGGATAACATACTTATGACAATGGTATTTATGGCAGACAAAAAATGTCGGAGTTTTATTTCGGACTTAAAATTTTAACCGTTTAACTCCAAATGTTATGCAATTCGATATTTAATCTAACCACTACTGCGAAGTAAGATTTGTAACTTCCAAATGTGATGACAGTGGAAAAGTATATTTTGCCTCTTAATAGTGGAAAGACTAAATGAAGAATGATCTTCGTCATGCGATTACTGACTTGACTGGCTATCTTTACGCAAAAGACTTTAAAATCAACCTAGACGAAAGAGCTTCACAAACTGCTTAATTCCCCCTGAGGTTACTTGATTGTTTACTTATACAATCACGGATCTAACGATGCTGCTAACAAGGTCCTTTCTCGGAGAGGTTGGTCGAATTGTAGCTTTACAGACGCTGTCTTGTAGTTAAGCTCCCGTAGCCCCTATATTCTACGTTTGGTATTGAAGAAGATGGTCATGTAACCAGAAATTCAATCATCTTCAAAAAATATTGAAATTTACGGTGCAAAGCAAGGTTGGCACTTCGCCGGGAATGGGCCAAAATACCGCAGAGCAACATTCGGGCAGCGTGTGACAGTTTCATTGACCGTTTGAAGGCCATAATTCGTGCCAAAAGTGACCAATTCGAACAAATCTAAACTGTGATGTAGGAATGCAAATTGACTCCAGGCATCGGGAAATTGAAAAAATATTCAACTGAATGGTTACATACTAGTGGGAGAGGCAAGGCATTCATGGGTTTACCCATATTGACCCATGAATGCCTTGCTCGCCCGGATGTATTCGACAGGATCAGAGGCCCATTCTTCGGAATGAGTTAATTTTGACCATAGCTGTATAGCACATTAGGTTTCTCGGTAGCAGTTATGTGACCCGTCATGGAATGACTCGGAAGGGAGTTCTTGAGGTAGAACACAAAAAGGAATTTACCTCTCCACTTATTGTTGTTACTTTTTCAGCTTAGGAGGTTATTCAGATGGTCTCTATCAGCTGTTCATTGCAAAAAGACATTTACTTCTCCACTTATTGGTGTACGTTTCTTTTTCAGATTAGAAAGTGGCCCAGATGACCCCTATAAGGTTTTCATTACCATCATAATGCCCAAAAATTGTAAAGATTCTCTTGTACAAAGTTGGCTATTTTCCAATCATCCCTTGGTGAAGATTGGGTCTTTAAATTATATCTTACAAAATCTATCCCATCCATTTACTCTCTTCATGCACGGATTGAAGTTAGCTTAAGACTTCCATTTATACTTATTGAAGCCAAATTTATAAAAGACCTTGTTATACTGATTATTGACCAATAATCCATTTGGCGAGACCTTCAATGTATCGATTTTGCAATTTTACAGCTGATTTTTCGTTAGCAACATTTGAAATTTGAAGAGATTTGGATGCTTATTTCGCGTTTTTGTTGACCCTTTTGTTTTCATAATTTTGAACCTTTTGTGGGGAAGTACCAGAAGGAGGTCGCCGCTATATCCCATTTTTACAGCAGATCTTGTTTTAGTAAAAATAATGTTATGTGTGAAAATTGTAGAGAACTGGATGCTTATTTCGGATTTTATGATCTTTTCGGTTATTCAAAATTTTGACCCTTTGTGGGGGAAGATCCATAAGGAAGGGTCCGATCTCTACCATCTTTAAAACAGATCTTGTGTTGAAAGAAATATTTAGATGTGCCAAGTCTGAATGGAATCGGATGTTAATTTCGCGTTTTATAACTTTATGGACATTTAAAATGTTGACCCTTTGTGGGGGAGGCACCAGAAGGAGTAGATCAATATGTCCCATCTTTACAGCAGCATCGGTGTTAGTAGAAATAATGACATGTGTGAAATATGAAGAGAACAGGGTGCTTATTTCGGATTGTATGATCGTTTTGTGTATTCAAAACTTTGACCCTTTGTGGGGGAGGTACCAGAAGAAAGGGCCCGATCTCTGCCATCTTTATAACAGATCTTTTGTCGATAGAAATATTGAGATGTGCCAATGAAGTGAATGAAATCGGATGTAAATTTCAAATTTTTTGGATAATCAAAATTTTGAACCTTTGTGAGGGAGGTACCGGTTCAAGGTGTGTGTGGGAGGTAAACCGATACATTCCATCTTTACGCCAGACCTTGGGTAAATAAAAATATTGTAATGTGTGCAATTTGAAGACAATCGGATTCTTACATCACATTTTATAAGAGATCTTATGGAGTGGATGGTGTGGACCAATATTGTCCATTTTCACACCTGAGCTAGCACTGATGCAAATATTAGGATTTGTTGGATAGTTGGAGCAAAATCAGATAATCCTTTCTCATTTTGTGCAGTAAAATATTTTTTTGAAAATTTCGACCTTTTATGGGTGATGTGCTAGCAAGAGTGGAACGATATTGCCCATGTCCGAACTCGATCGAAGATTTATAATAATAATACGATGTATTAAGTTTGCACCAATTCGGATACTCCCTTCGAGAGTTATAGAGTTATACCCTCTCTATCCATATGGCTAAGGGCATAAAAACCTTAAAAATACTTAAAATGTGATGGGTTTATCATTTGAAGGTATAATTAATGTTAATTTTATATTAAGAAATTGCTCTTCTCATTGAACTTCTAAGAAACAATTTACAACTTACTCCTTTTGAAAACAACTTTAACACCTTCAATCAGAAGGTATGGTGATATGAATGCAATAATAGAACGGTAAGGAAAAAGGAAAATTTTATTTTCCTTTTTTGAAGGAAAAGTGGATTAGAGTTACTTGTTTTCATTAGAAACACCTACTCCTATAGTGATAATCTAACACACATCCAATGGCATACCTTATATTTTACGTGTCAACAACTATACATTATAAAATATGTTTTACGATTGTCCATATTTACCAGCAACACACATCCTTTGATATACAACCCTTATTGAATCATTTTATTTTTTTGAAAGAAAAATGGAATCGACAAAAATTTCTTAATTTAAAAGACCTACTCACATAGCGATAATCCAACACACATCCAATGTCCCACGTAACATTTTGCGTGCCAACTAGTACACATTATAAAATATGTTTTACGATTATCCATATTTACCAGCAACACACATCCTTTGATATACAATCCCTTATTCAATTATATTTGTTCTTTTCCATTTATTAGAATCAGGACGTTTATTTGTATGGGGTGAAAATCACTATGGCCAACTTGGTATCGGTGGCCACACATCCAATGCCAACAACACGAATAACAACAACACCAGCAATAATAATGTAGACATTATTATTAAGCCTACCTGTGTTAAGTCTCTAAAGACATTGGGTTTAAAAATTGCCGATATAGGCTTTGGTAGTGATTGGTCGGTGATACTGACATGTAAGTAGCGCGTCTAGCGTAAGCAATTATGGAAATTATTATTTCAAAATATTTTTTCATTTCATTTCAGATTCCAATGAACTATTCTTTACGGGTCGTAATATATTCAGTGGCGAAAGTCCGGTCTCATCGAATTTTACGGAAACCACAGTCAATGGAGAGCCATGTGAAATTATACGTAAGCCCTTTCGTTTGGAAGAGTTCGATGACTGTTTGTCCAACAATGAAGAGGCCGAGAGTTTTGTAAATGTTCTAGCCGGAAATGAACATTTTGTGGTATTGACATGTAAGTTCACTTGTTGTTATTGTTGTTGTTGAGTTTTAAGTTGGCGGAATTGAATTTTATGTGTTTGTTGGCCATTTTGTAGTTATTTAGCCAGCCATCATTCACTAGGTTTATAGTTCATTGTTTCACCTGAGGCTTGTACATGAAATGTCCATATAAATAACAATCCGACCTGTTGTTCCTCGTTACACAAAATGCGAATATTGATTATTTATGACATGCAAAAATAGTTGAAAGGACGTTTAGACAAAATAAAACTGTTAGTCAGATATGAAAAGGGCATTAAGGCACCAGCGATGGAAATGTAGGAAGTAGTTGTTGTACATACATATATTTCATAAGCTATGAAGATATTGCGTGTCCTTGTTTGAAAATAAGTATTTAGCAGTATAGTTAATATTTCATATTATTTAAGTTGAAAGTTAGAAAAATTCATTTTCTTCATCTACTGTTTAAAGTTTTTTTAGGTTAGGTTGAGGTACGGTACACGTCCCTTGACCTAACATGTGCGTTACATTGCAATTTCTCCTCTCAGAGAAAATAAACATATTGGTTCGTACCTTTTTAGTCCCTTTAATCTTGTAGAACGATGATTGTTGTTCTTACGTTTGCAGATAAAAACTGTTCCATAGGCCCTTCGCAGATGTATTAATCTAAGATTTTTGTAAAAACAATTAAAAACAAGTAAGCAAAGGCTACAGTCGAGCGGGGCCGACCGTTGAATACCCTACAACACTATAATAAACGATACAGTTTATATAGGCGAGAAACTCGAATAAATTTCACAAGATATTGTGGCAAGTAATAAAAGAAAACCAGGTTTCGTCAGGTTTCGTTCTCTAATTTTCGAATAATAGCAACTTAAACTAATTTGCTCATTTCCAATTTATTGGTAGATGTTGCACGTAAATGGTCTTCCTAGATCTGGAACCAATATTTCCCAAAGACCTATAATCTCTCAGACGTGACAAAAGATTAACATTTACTATTGGTTTTTGTCTGAAGCGCATCTATATGAGATACAGACATTTCACTATATTCTTCAACGAAATAGTCAGAAGTGCGTCTTTCCTGTATTTGTGAATTCTCCAAAAAGTCTCTGGAATGGACATTTTCGTATTTTGTCTACAAAAGTTGGCAAACTATATCACACATTGAATATTTTTGGATGGCCATTAGAAACTGCTTGGCTTTTGCAATGTGCGGTAACCCCCATTCAAATGTGAGTGAGGATCGGGCGATAATTACGACCTGCCGACAATTTTGCAGTTTTTTGGTCCATTTCAACCCCTAAATATATGGCGATCATCTCCAAAAAGAGTAGGCTTCTATTCTGACCCTCATTTTATCCCCATGCAAAATTTCGTAAGGATCGGTCCATAAATGCGATCTGTATATGATATCCTGATATCTCAACTACTTACTTTTGTTAGCTGTAGAAATATTACCAAATGTTTAATTCAAAATGAAAATATGCCAAAAATATGACAAAATTGAAAAAAATATGAGAAAATTTTACAAAATCAATATTTTGATCTTTCGAGAGATATTTTTATGCGATTTTTTAGACGTTTTTTCTTTCCTGCCAAGAGGCCATTCTGAATTAATGAGAACTGTCGAAATCACTTCAGCCGTTCTCGACATATAAGAGATCTTTCAAGCATATCTTCTTTGATAGACATATATATCGCACATATTTTGCTATATATCTGATTTGATGGATGTTAACATCAGTGTAAAGATCAGAAGTAACCTTGTCATGGCTTTGTGATTTCGCCGGGATTTAAAATATTCGCGGTTTAATGAAAAATTTTGAGTTTTTTCAACACAAAAGATATGGTCTATTTTACCCGCTAAATATTATCCGATGACCACCCAAATTGGTAGGCTTCTTCCCTGCCCTAAACTCTAGCCACATGCGAAATTCCGCGTCGATTGGTCTATAATTGCGACCTGTATAGCTACTGCAAAATCCGAAATTTTTTCAGTATTTGGTCCATTTCAACCCCTAAACATTTGGCGATCATCTCCAAAAGAAATAGGGTTCTATTCTGGTCCAAGCCCCACCTACATTCTAAATTTCGTGAAGATCGGACCATAATTGCGACCTGTAGAGTGATTACAAATTAACATGGACAGACGGACAGACGGACGGACGGACATACATAGCTAGATCGACTCAGCTCGGCGAGCTAGGAAGATCCATATATACTTTCCTATGTGGGAAACCAATATTTCGAGGTGTTACATAAATTCTGGCCCAATCAAACTTATAATACCCCCAACACATAGTGTTGTAGGGTATAAATATTAAATTCGGCCTTGCCGAGTTTTTTATTCCCATTGGATAAGAAAACATTTTTATATAAACATATCGGAATTCAAACGTGTTTGAACTACAAAAACCTGTAAGACCATTTTTAAAAATGCTATTAAACTTTTGAAAAAAAAAAACATAATGTGGGTGAGGCCGTTATATGGCGGTCATACCAAAAGGGAACCTCTAAAGACAATTGTATATTTCAAGGCTTGTCATCTACCAAATCTTCTTAAATGCCAACTTTGAAACGATATAATGGGTAAATGTGACTACGATTATCACAATATCGATGGGTACCATTGAATATGCGCTATAGGAAAACGTTGACCAAAATATTTAATGTTTTGCCAGGGGGCTAGAACCCATTATGAATTACAAATACCAATTTGTAGACAAATCAATGGGAAAATGTGGCAAAAATCATAAAAATACTGAATATCCGGTGCAACAATTATGCGGGGGCTATACGAAAACGTTGACCTATACATACTATGTTCCGCCACAGGAGCTAGAACACATTACGAACTACAAATACCAATTTTTGAAAAAATTCGTAGAAATGTGTGGCAAAAATCATCAAAATACCGAATACCTCCACCGAAGCTAGAACCCATTCCTAACTACAAATGCGTGGAAAATGTGAAGAAAATCATCAAATCACACTATATCAGGAGGTATAGCCTGGGGGCTATACCAGGTATGTCTCATGTGGGCCGATATATCTCAATTTCAAAACCAACCATCCTAGACACAATACAAATGGTTCTGCCAAAATTTGAAGCTCTACGTTTAATACTGTGGGCTGTATCGTGATTTCAACAGAAAGACGGACAGACAGACCTACATCGCTAAATCGACTTAGAATTGTATGCTGATCAGAAATATATTTACTTTATGGGATCTACAATATTTAGGGATGTTTCAAACGGAATCACAAAGCATTGAATAAATTGTTCATAAGTTGACAAACACAGTGTACTGGTTTCTTTTAATGCCATTAGGATCACTCTCTCTTCTTAATATCACAGCGTTACAATACGATGCGGTGACTCGGTCCCTTTAGCAAAAATAATATATATTCGACATATTTTACAATGGTGTCTCCTATTTACTATTATAATATAATTCATCTTCGATTCTGACCAGTCTAAACCAACTTTTTTCCTTAATAGAAGAACCTTCAGCGGGTTTTTAGTCTTTGAAGGAAATCTTAGTGATGATCGTCCTCAATTGAAATTCCCGTGGCGTTTCTCAACTAAGTTTGAAATTTTAAGTTTGAATATTTTACTAACCAATCTTCGCTAAATTATTCCCACAGCTTTCGGACGACTCATTGGCTGGGGCTCAAATCAATCAAACCAACTGGGCAACGCCGAAGAGCCTTTGCTTAAACCTCATGAAATTGTTTTGGATTCACCCGTCAAACAATTTGCCTGTGGACCATCATCAACGCTGGTGCTAACTGAAAAGGGGAATCTATATTTAACTGGACATCTCAATGAATTTGTTTTCACAAATTTTACCGAGCTGCAAAAGAATCTCTCGCCCAACGAACAAATCACATTCGTACATATCTCACATGCCAGTGAAATCTTCATTGTCACCAATACCGGGAGCATATATCGCAGTTACGAATCGCTGCGTAACAAGAGTCTTATCTTTCAAAGATTCTACGATTACGATAGTGAGGAAAATGGTCCAATTTGGAAATTGCTCAAAGGTACTTCATTCTTTGCAGTACTGACAAGGGCCCATAAGTTCTACACAACATTCTCCGAAAGTGGTCATCACTTGAAAACCTTTAGAGAAATATCAAAATTTAAAAATTTACGCCTCATGGATATGGCTTTGGGAGATCGGCATGTTTTGGTGCATGGTGTGCCCAGGTCTTCGGCGTTGGCAGCCACAATGGGTCCTGGTGCTGAACATCGATTACTGTCACAAAGTACAATAATGGCCAATACCACGGGCGGACTAATGGGGAGAATGAAAAATACTGCAAAAACGAAACCAGATACGATTTTGGAAGAAACAACCATAACACCAAAGAATATTCAATTGATGGAACCAGCCTTGGAGAGACCCAAAACTAATACTCCAGTACACGAAACACCAATGGAGGAGGAACAAGGAACAGATCAGAACACCACAGATACAAACAATAATGTGGATCACGAGGAAGGTGATAATAACAATGTAGATCAAATGTCCCAAAATTCTTTGCAACGGAGATCGCCCACAGAGTCTTTAAAGTCACGAAAAAGTACCAGCTCAACAAAGAAAAGTGTGCGGCCACGGACACCGTTTCCTGAAACCAGTGGTGGCAGTTCGCCACAAACAGCCATTGAAAGGACACCAATACGAAACACATCCTATCAAGCAGCAATGGATGAAGATTATATCGATCACACATCACCAAGATTGGTGGAGAGCCTGGAAAATATACCAGAGGCAGTTAGTGGTAAGTAAAAATGAATTTGAATGTGTTAAAATCAAAAATTTAATTTTTATTTTCGTCAGCAGCAAAACCGGGAGTAACGCTCTCAATGCCCACTCCTCCCGCCGAAGAGGATGAACAACTAACTGTGGAAATACGGGAGACCACAGATCCCCTGGATCACACAGTGACAATTAATGAGATCCGCTTCATTAACAACGGCATTGATGTTACGGCCAATGTTAAAAAAGAAAGAGAATCAGAAGATTCTCTGGATGAGACAGAAGACGATGATGAGGACGAAACAAAATCGATTATCAAAAGACAGGCACAAGGTTTCATTGCAAATGCCGAGCAGGAAGTTGAAGAACAAATTGAAAAAGTAAAAGTAACAAAAGCCGATGTTGAGGAGAGTGTTAAGGACAAAGCATTGTCCATTGGAAATAAAGTTGGAGAGAAATTCAAAGTAACTAAAGTCGAAGCTGAGGATGCCATTAAAGAGACGGCCACCGTCATAGAGGATAAAGTGGTAGAATCCTTGACGGAGGCAAAAGCTTCGGTGGAAAATGTCGCTAATGCAGCCGATGCTAAGGCTGCAAATGTCAAGGAGAGTATAGAAACAACCGCCATGAAAGCGGTTACTGGAGCCAAAGGTGCCTTTGATGTTGTTGGTGAAAATGCAAAAAAGGCTGCCAAAGGTGCAAAACAAACTATGGAGAATGTCGGCACAACTGTGTCTAAGGCCACAGACGATGCTCGACAAGCTATTGAAAGCGTTGGAAGCAGTGCAGCTAAAGCAACCGGCGAAGCCAAGGACTCCATGGGCAATGCCATACGTAAAATGGCCGATGATACGCGCAATGCGGTTGGGGCAGTCACATCGAAAATCTCTCACGAAGTACAAGACGCTAAGAATAGCTTAAGCTCCCTGCTCCAGGGGAAGAAAAACAAAGTGGATGTTGAAAAACCGGCTATTGAGATACAAGAATCAGCAGCCGATGAATTACAGGCCGAGATAAGTGCCAAAGAAAGTGGTGGCAGTAAAACCAATCCCACCTCACAATCTACCAACACACCTGGTGGTGCTCAAGAGGACGATGAAAGAACGACAGCATCTGTGAATTCGGCACACACATCGTCTGGCAATCCCTTCGAAAACAATAATCCTTTCGAGAGCAATAATCCATTTGAGAATGATGAAAACAATGGAGGCACAATTCCATATGATCCCGAATTAGATGCTATGATAGAGCGTAGTAAGAAGGCGTTTCAAGAGGATGTCGAAAGAGCCAGTATGGCAACGGAACATCATCTGAGCGATGCTGTCACCGAGGTTGCTGTCGAAGAGAAAAGTAAATTTTCCAAATTTCTAGATGATATGCGAGAGAAGTCGAAGAGTTTGTCGTGTCGCAATGAAAAGGCTGTACAAATAATTGAAGGTATGTTGGGTAAGGTTTTGAAAGTAAAAAAGTCATCAGTAGGGTTTGGGTGACTGATATATAAATACGATAGACTGCAAAAACGACGACATCTTTTTACTTGGTGGACGGGCCTGGGACACCAGATTTTTGAACCGAAAGTCCAGATCCAAGACCCGAATCCACTTACCTGATATAGACAATATGGGTATCGTTTAGGTATTGTATGAAAATATCTATCCAACAAGTGGTTACATGGTTGAATTATCGATTTTGTGAACCCCACATTTTTATAAAACCCTCGAAAATTTGAAAAAGGGCCATTATGGGAATTAGGAAAATTGATGTCAACTTATAGCTGACCCTCTTACCATTCCAAAATGCTACAATTTGTGCTAATGCCCTTTTCGGTTCCAGAGCATGTAGCATTATATTGGTGTTATAACAAACTTTAAAACAAATCAAATCAAATAGTGTTGGGAAACATAAAATATCACCACACAGATCCTTTATATGGTACAAACTGAGTTCTGCTCGGTCAAGGAATGTTACTTCCATCTTTGGCAATATCTGTTGGCTGCTACAACCCAAAATTATACAGTTTCATAGGACGTAATGTTAACTTGGAATCACCTCTTCTCATATTCTCAATACAATCCATTTACCTGTTGTTTATTGTTTTCCTTTCAGATCAACCACCCAGATATTCCGTGGAAGATGAATTGGCCCTACAGCCTGTGAATGCTCGGCCCGAGAATGGCTCAAAAGTTTGCACAATATTATAATTATGTTATTTTCTAGTTCAAAGAGTAATACCAAATATGTTGCATTTGTTTATTTATAAATCAGAGAACATTAATAAAAATTTTGCAAAGGTCGCAAACCAAACACGAGGGCAAGTTGATAAATAAATCCATTTACCTGTAAGTATTTCCGGGTAACTTAAATTGAATAATTTTATTTCTCAATTGTTTCACTTCACTTTTGATGGATTATTTTTACGCGATGCTATATAAAAATTTAATAAATATGTAGAAAACACAAAAATCAATCTTTCCACCGGGCAAAACAAAACAAGAAACAAACAAACAGGGTTACCATACTCCGATTTGCAACAACGAATAGAGGGAAGAGGCAACACAACGAATACGTACAAATGGAAAAGGCAACATGCCGGAACAGCTGTTCGGTTGTAAACAATAATTTGCTTCTTCTTTCTCTGTAATGCTTTCTTATTTGATATCTTTTTATCTTTTTGGAGAAATATAACATTGAGAGAGGGAGACTTGCGAATGAAGAAAGATGTCAGATATTTTTTTATAATGGAATAGGCAGGTTGCATGGTAGAAGTAATAGGAAGACGCATCGACACAGCTGTTGGTACAATGAACTGTCAAACCAATTTTGGAATTGAAAATGTTGAATGAAAAATTATTTAAATTTGTAAAAATTGTTGAAAAACGCGAATTATAATAGCCTCCGAATGACGTAGTATAAGAAAACATATAAAGATCTACTTATATTTGAAAAAAACATTTAAATTTTTTGACATATCAATGCTCCCAAGCGTTGATGCATCTACCTGTATTCTTCTGCCATGGCAGGTTGACAGAAACTTCATATTACACGCGTAGGATAAAAATATTACACATTTGTGGAAAAAGTACACAGTTATCAACATTTTTAATTTAAAAAATTACTCTACTCTTTTTTTTAACATTTCTTTTGGTATGAATTCTTGTTCTATGAATATATGAAATGAAAAATATTTCCTTCATAATATTTTTCATTTGACATTTCTTTCCTCTATAAAAGTTTTCATTTCACATTTTCATAGAACAAGAATCGAGACCCAGAGCATGGTAGAATTAAAAATATGATGTCACGCAATCATATGGTCCAATTTTTTTAAAATTGTTCTTTGACAACATCTCATTGTCAAAATGAATTGTTATAAATCCATTGTACATACACAAGTCAGAGATGGCAACCTGCTTTCTGCATTGAAATTTTACAAGGTTAATTACTGAATATGTAAAGATGGGAATGCTTATTTGAAATTTGACTTAACCTTCTTAATTTTACCATGATCCAGAGTGTGGCCGTATATTCTTACTTATACCTTCTTTTGTAAATAAAATCGCTCATAGTATTCTTGAATTAAATAAATTGCTAAATTTTGAGAATTGAAGGTTTAAATAAAGTGTTTTAAGCATGGTACAACAAAGAGGTAGAACAGCTTCGTAAAACTACAGAAATACAGCTCTGAAGCTATGCCCACTTCCTGTCAGAATTATTCAAAATTATATCAACAAGTTGTTTGCATTTATTTCACATTTTTTCCTCATTTTTGAAATGACTTAAATAAAGCAAAAGATGATTGAAGTGCCTGGATTTTATATCAAAAATATGATCAGACGAAATGGGTTTTACCACGGTAAAAGTAAGAAGGTAAAGTCATTTCAAATAAGCATTCCCAGTTCTGCATTTTCTGTCAATTAACTTCCAAACTACAAGGCATATGTAACTGGTTCCTATCTCTCAATTGTGTGCATACCACGGATTTCTAAATATAAAAGTTGACAATAAGATGTTGTCAAATGAATAAGTTTGAAAAGTTTGTAGACATATGATTGCATTTTCCTTCTTAATTCTACCATGGGTTTTACATATGTGCTGTCACTTTTATTTTCCATGTGTATATCACACTAGATGTTGTATTTTAAAGAAATATATAACTAACACATGATAAATTGTCACAGATAATTTATTTTTTTTTAAATTTTTACACAACAAAAAAAAACAACACTTTTAATTGAGTTTTATATTTTTATGTTTTATGTATTCCACAACTGAAGTGTCGTCTATGCTTCACACGATATGTGCAATTTCTACATGTGGAAATTTGACATTACATATGTAAATAACATTACAACTGATAGGGCCTTAAAGTCAGCGACCAAAATAAAGAATTCGCAGAATCCTATCCATGGCAACAGTGCCGTCAAACTTTGATTTAAATTTTTTATACATAATTTTGAGTTTTAATTTTATAGATATTTTTTGGTAACTCAACAAAAAATGAGTTAGAGCAAATGAGAAAAAACTATTTTATTTCCTTATACGGACGTAAAAAATATTTTTCAATAGTGAGGAAGTTGAATATTTGTGTACGCTACGTCGAATTTTAGGTAACGCTCCAAAACAAAAAAAGTTAGTTGGTCTGTTCCTGAACCTGCGAGATTCTACTAGTTTTGCAATTTTCTCCGGTGTCATTGAGGGAGAATCGGTTATCGTAGTAAAAACTTTTACATTCATCAATTCTTAAAGCGTCATCATTAGGTAGATTTTAAGATGTGGACCTGGCATATTTGGGTATTACGGATGTACAAACATTTTACCGTAGTACGAAAGTTGCATATTTGTACGTTAACGCTTCGTTGAATTTTAAGTAACGCGGTCAAAGATGAAGCAAGCACTCAATTGATAATTTTGAAAATGCGAATCTCCCTAGCATTAAATTGAGCAGCCAATGTGAATTGATAATTCCAACTCACATTCAATCACTCTGAAATAGGTACCCTCCCTTCATCTTACACTACTATTTTTTACATCACAACAGACATATTGAACACAGCTACCGCTGAACTGTCAAAACGGGTCTGAACTGAATTGTAACATCAAGAAAAAAGCAAATACACTTTTTTCCTAACCGACCGACCTCAACAATTTAAAAGAAGTTTAGTTTAAATCAAAACAATACTTTTGATATACAATTAAGTTTTTATGTTAACATTGAAACATTTCTGAAAAAGGTGACTGATTGGAAACCATAAAAGCAAAGCTTTGAACGTTGAAAGGATTGCGTTGCTGCACACTGCAAGGAAAGAGAAAGGAATGTGAAAAGAGAAACGTTGACGACGACGACGGGAATAAAGGTGTTTGAATGAAGAACCAATTGCCTGAAAAAATGCATTGAAATTTAGGAAAGCACACACCGAAATTCCTTTGATTCATAACGAGTTTCGAAAGGTTTTCGCCTCAATTCAACTACACATTCAAAACAGGGAAGGAAAACTGGTGGAACTGCCTCGCCACATTACACAAAAAAACGAACGAAGCCAACTGGCAGGCAGACAGAGGTAAGGTAGGTCAAAGTTGAAACGGGCAATAAGTGAAAAATCGAGTGAGCACTGAGCTGCTGCTGCTATGGTGTGTCGTTTGTGCGTGCGTGTGCTTTCAAGAAAAGAAAAAGTGAAAATATTTGCACGGGTGTGACGTGACAACTCTATAGACGTAATCGTTGTAATGTTCGTAGACCGACCATTAATCGAAATGAGAAGTGTTCATTGAAATCCGCGACAAATCAAACGCAAAATATCGTGTCTGAAATCCGCATATAGAAATATGAAAAGGTCTAACCTCAAAAAAACAACAATGTTTGTGTTGTGGAAATAATCAACAGAACAAATGAACTGGTTCACAAAACACGGAAGAGACTGAGTGAGACTGCTGGCTGCTAACAAAACAAGCATTGTGCGATGGTGTCGGTGTGGTGTCTGTGCTGCTGTGCCGTGCCGTTAAATAAGAGGCACCAAAGTCAGTCGTCTACTCAAAGGCGAAGATAACAAGCGAGAGACGAAAAAGTGGAAATTCATGTTTTCTTCAATGAAAATTCAATTCAAGTAAAGTGTGCTTTAAACTGCATTTACAGAACATTCCACGAATGCTTATCCCAAATCTGCCAATATCATTTATTCGCCACCCAGACCCTGAGCTCAATAGAGAAACTTTCGCCGTGTTATAAGAGAAAAAGACACACGACATAGTTTAGGATGGATGGCTGGCTGGATGGACTGCTTAAATTGTGGCCATTATTTTAGCTGGCAGGCAACAGTCTGCCAGTCGTTCCGTCCATTCATTTTAAGGCAGCCTGCAAGTTGCTCGCTTTCCTCTGTGTAATCTGTGTATTGACAATCTGTTCCTCTTTTTGACAAAAATATACATACGTAAATTAACGAGCGAGCGAACACATGTAACGCACGTAAGAAGCGAAAAAGTCATTTCGAAAAATCAACACGGCCCAACTCGATCCGATCGGCTCGTGTTAAACTTGTCAAGTGGTTGGTTGGTTAGTGCTGTGGGGTGTGAGAGAGACATTGAATGTCGTTGGGTAAGAGGTAAAGATGAAGGTGTGCGGAGCGGCGGAGGAGGTAGTAATGTGTTTGTCGTTTTTGAGAGGGGGCTAAAGGGAGGTGAAAGTTATTTTTCATAGTCTTCGCGCACAAACAATTCAACTTTGGTTGGTGGCAGTGGCTCTGTAACAAGAAAAAAGAAAACAAAACACGTTGGCATAATCGGAAAATCTTAAAACTTACAATTCACCATTAGTGTGTTCTACATTAAGGTATACGACAGTGTTTTCCATTTTAAAACCAAAAACAATTTGCTAACATAACCGGCTATGTGTTCCCTCGCTTTTTACCAACCGTCTTAATAAAAAAGACCGCGTTAATCGCCTAATTTCTCGAACAGCTATAACCAGACACATGGTCGCGCCAGCTGATATTTTTTCCTTGCATGATTTTGCCTTGAAATTCTCTAACCTCTCAAAGTTTGTGCTTGAAAACAGTGGAAATAAAAAATAAAACACAAATATGCACAGCGACAGGTGCTATTCGTCCTAATATCGTCTACGTTTGTTATTGATTATGGGTTTTTCAAAAAATTTCTAAAAGAAATTTCTTTCAAGACTTTGCATAAATTTCCAATGTGATTTGTGTGAGAGCAAAGAGAACAAAAAAAAACGTAGAGTAACTTACCGAAGTGTCAAAATTCGAAGAGAAAAAGAGCGGGAGAAATTATGATCGATCAAATCTATGGGAGAGCAACAACAAAAACGTGTTTTCTTACAATGCATGGTTGTATTTTAGTGTAGTAGTGACTACCATACAAGTATTTTCTTGGTATTTTTCTGTGTCGCGCGAAATATAAAAACAAAAAAGGAAAAACTATTCGTCCTCAAAACAATCCCTGAATTGCTTTTGATATAAGAATCAAAAACTTTTTTAAATGTAAAGAAACTAGCATTTAAATCGTCCTCGTTCTCTCAAGCAATAAATGTAAGCAATGTGGCTGATCTGTGTGATGTAGTCCTGTTTAATCATGTGCCACGGCTTTGGAAAGTATGAAATTGGCTTATATCGCCGGATTTTCTAAGATTTGGCCAAATTATACAAATTTATCCACGGTGAACATTGCCAAATAATCATACAACTGATCGTACATATAAAAGTATAAATAATTCATGGAATAATATAATTCATGGAAGATTGTAAGGATCATATTTCGGCTTATATGGGCTGGACCTAGTTATATGAGCTGGACGTAGTTACAACTGTGACAGCCTTGACAAATGATAAGTACTTTTTTCTGGTAAAAAGGTTATAATATTCTAATCAATAGGGATATAAGTGTCTGCACATTCATTTTTTCTGAGTAGAGTTATCAGATACAATTTTTTTTCGGTACAATGGCACCAGCCTACAATCATGTCATTCTTTGGAACTCTAAAGCAGTGATGTCCAAAATCTTGTTTTCAGTAGTAGGTATCTAGTGGTTGGGGACTGTTTCTCATACTAAACTACGGCAGATGAAAACAAAAGAGAGAATACTTGTGGGTTGGTTTGTACTCCCTAAAGTCTTATAAATATGATGAAGGTATAAAGTTATGATTACCTTTTGTGAACATTTGATCAGAGCTGAAAATGACATAATTCTTATTATATTGGACAATTGATTGTTACTTTGATTCAATAGATGGCGTTCGTAGTAGACAAATATGTTATGTCACCATATCTTTTGTAATAATTTAAATATATAGATATGACAAGAATAGTTTTGTTAATATATCTATTACAAAAATGTGTATCAGCTAAAACGGATTTTTAGTTAGTATATTAATAAATATAGTGTTCTTTTTTCACACAAATAATCATATATTTTCCATTTCCTTTTCATTTGCAGGTGACATTTTCCTATACAATTTGCTAGTGTTGCCAGGACTGATGAACTCCGTCCTACAAACAACAACATTGATGGCAAAATTTTCCGAAAAACGTGATAATTGATATCTAAAATCTGTGAAACGGAGAGAATAATCCAACAATTAACTGATAGCTGCATCCATCACTTAACTTCTAAATGAACGACCAGGCCTATGAGCTTCTAAAGTGAATAGGTCGAGTCACAAAACCGGAAACAGATAGCTGTAATTTTTAGAAGACCAACAAAACAACTTACCAACCAACCAACCATAAAGTTATTCAATAATTTTTTGGTAATTAGGTAATACTTCTTTGTACACTTTTCTGCAAGAGAAGAAAGACAACGCAGCATTCCTAGAATGCATATAAAAAGTCTGCAACATGCTCATGCTGCTGCAGCAGCGGCAGCGGCAATGCCAAACTGTGAAATTGTAATTGTATCATCGTCGCCTAATCATAATAATAACAACAACAATAATAACAATAACAATGAAAGTACAAATGGAACATCCAGCAATGGTAGCGGAGGCGGCAGTGGAACCGGCGGTGGTGGAGGCGGTGCCCACAACAACAATCATCATCAGCAGGGTCCAACGACTGCTGCACCAACGGAAATTCCAATACCATTTATGCATTTGGCAGGAGTAAGTGCTGAGGCACACGCGGCCGCCCAAGCAGCAGCCATGGCAGCGGCCCAGGCCGCAGCCGCTCAAGCTGCGGCAGCTGAACATCAAAACGGTGGGAATGGACCTGCACCTGGCAGTGCTTTGGCCCACCATCATGCCATACTGCAGCAACATCCATTGGCTCATTTGGTGGCCACCGCTGCACACAGTCCTGCACTATCGGAACAACATTTTATTGCCCGCGATGCTACCGTCTTGACCAACGGCCACAATGGCAGTTCAACGCCCGTATCGGCTGGAGGTCCGGCACCGGAAAAGCCATTTCAGTGTAATGTCTGCGAACGGCGATTCCGGCAACTGAGCACACTAACCAATCATGTGAAAATTCACACTGGAGAAAAACCGTACAAATGCAATGTTTGTGATAAAACATTTCGTCAATCGTCCACACTAACAAACCATTTGAAAATACATACCGGAGAGAAACCGTTTAATTGTACCTATTGCCCGAAACATTTTCGTCAATTGAGTACGCTAACAAATCATTTGAAAATTCATACAGGTTAGTTAAATTGTTCATTCTTCTGAATTTAAACCCGATGTTAATTTTAAGTAGATAACAGGGAATGTATTTGCCTTTCACTATTTTTAATTCGAATACTGTCTGAAGTACTCAAGTATTTTTTCTGAGTGAGCACGACTTCTGCCAATCTTGTGTTTGTATTTGTTTTTAAAATAAAACAAACCCTTTTTAAAATCAGTTATTAGAAGAAAAGTACATTGCGTGGCGCGAATAAAGGATATTGACCGTGGCAATAAAATATTGAACATTTTGGATAATATTTTTAAAAGATAATCCAGGCATATCATTCATCTCTGGTGCTTTATAGTACATTTTAAAAATGAGAGAATGCCCTAATAAAATTGCAATTTATTCTCATGTTTTTATTAAATATTAATTTGAACAGGATTTTATATTACATATATATCATATTAGTTTTTAATTTAATTTTTATTTTAATTTAAAGCCTTTCCACTAGCTCTTGTTTGAAATTGTCTAATCTGTATTTTCTATTCGCTTCCTTGCAGGTGAAAAACCTTTTGAATGTGCCGTTTGTAAAAAACAATTCCGTCAATCTAGTACTCTTAATAACCATATAAAAATCCATGTAATGGACAAAGTCTATGTTCCCGTCAAGATTAAAACCGAGGAAGAGGAGGGATGACTAGAGGATATGATGGTGGTTGCTACTGAAGCTACATCCAATGGGCTTCAACAACAACAACATCATCAGCAACAACAACAGCAGCAGCAGCAGCAACAACAACAGCAGCAAGCACTCGCTCAACAACAGCAACAACACCAGCAACAGCATCAACAACAACAGCAACACACACGTCAAATTATTACCTCTACCTTAGCACAACACCAACAACAATTGCAAAACAACAACACAACCATAATAGCGACACATGCAGCCAATGGTGGCTCTTCGGCTGCCAACGCTGCTGCGACAGCAACAATAGCTGCAGCACCGTCCAATCTTGAAGCGTTTTCCAATATTGCAACAGCAGCTCAAACACTCGAATTAAGTTCCATAAATGCCGCTCAATTAGTGGGTGGCCATTTAACAGCCAATGGTGATTTTGTAACTATGGGTGGTGTGGTCGTCGGACGCATACATCCAGCACCTGGTGGCGGTGGTGCGTTTTTGCAACATCAATTGCGAATACAAACCCCCCACTTGGGTGTTATTAAAATGGAACCATCACCCCACTCCACAGAATACAATAGTAATAGTAACAACAACAATGCCAATAATACAACGAGACATGCCAATACGGCAAATGAAGGATGAGTCCCCGACTATGAGACACTACTGGAATATGTGCTCAACGAAGATGACAAATGGGTAGAAATCAACGGCAATTTTGTTATGGACTCTTCCAAATAAATATAGCCCAAACAGAGATACAATTTACGATAAATGTAAATCCAATTTATTGCAAAAATATGCAGTATCGAAAGGTCGTGTATTATTATGTTATATTGTTGTCACAAAACCAGAAAAAATATCATTATTGTTGTTAGTTGTTGTTATTTAATACCACACAAGAAGAAGCTGAAAAAAAGTATTTCTTTTCAAAAAAGGGAAACCCGAAAAAATAAACATCCAAGAACGAACATGAATGTAAATTAAGAAAAACTAAAGAAGAAACTAGTTATTGTTAAACAAAACTAAGAAGCCGAAACGATAATACTGTACAACAAACATCCTTGCTCCAATAGTCTTCATTTTTGACAGTTTCAGAGTTACCGCTTGCTGCTCCTACTCCTTCAATTCCTCCTTGCTGTTGACTGGCTATAAGAAACGGTAGCAACCAAACCATCTCCTCTAAGCATCATAATTTGTAGTGAAAATAAACTGAATGAAATAAAACTACAAACAACAAGTCTACACAATGAATCCTATCAAATACAAATTAGTAGAACACTATAAGTAATCAATAATTTACAAAACAAAACTAAAGAAAACCACATCCCTGAACTAATTGTCTTGTATAGGTAATAAAGTTGTTTTAATTTTTAAATATACGTACTTTTTAGTTTATTTTTATCCTCTTAAACTGTATCATTTTTTTTTTAGTAAAATTTCTTATTTTGAAAACAAGTCTTTTATTTAAAGTTAAGAGGACAAATCACACCTATGTTTGTTAAACAAATTTTGAACAATTGTAATTTTTTACAAACAAGAAAAGAAATGAATCAGGAAACACACGCAACAAGCACATAGAAACAAGCAAAAATCATTAATCAAAAATAAATAGTTCTAAACAAAATAAAGCAACAGTAATGAGGTGGACATGTGCTATGCAAGTAGAAATGGGTTGAGGATGTTTGAAGGTTGGATACTTTTAAGAGACTAATTCCCGCTCATGGGGTAGTTTTTTTTTTTTTAATTAATAAGTTGTATTAAAAAAAATGGAAATAACTAACTAAAATATTATTAGTTTGAGAATAACAACTCCAATACAGTAATGTTTTGAATCGCTTGCTTACGAAACATAAATCGAATTTGTTATTTCCAAGGATTTTTTTCGTGTGCGGAAAAATGTCCATTGCTTTGGAGGTGATGATTAGCATTTTTCATTTCCATTGGCTCACCTAATGGTCGACTCTAAATACCCACAACTTTTAATAGAAAAGAAAATAATTCTTTTTTTATGGCAGCGTTCGGAAATTTTTATAATTTTGTATGTTTAGTTTTATTTATTATTGAAGTATAGATATTGAAGACATTTAAATATTATTGTTTAAAAATTTCAAATGTTCATCACCCAATCCTACTTGCATAATGACTTCATAATAATGACTTTGTTTCAACTCAATAAAATATTACAACTTGTTTATTTAAGTTATTTGTTAAGTTTTAAATGTTAATTAACAAGAAAACACAACAAAAACCATGAACGTGAAGAAATCTACTATTAGTTTGTAAATTTTCTTTAAGAAATACACACAAAAGATAAAAAAACTAAACATTACCTTTACATTTATTTGGAGCATTTTTCTTTCAAAAGAAATCACACAGATACTGGCCATATTTATTCAATATCCCTCGTGTCAAATGGATCTGATAATAGGCTGGATTAAAGTACTGTGTTATGGGATTTACTTTTAAAAAGAATTTAAAATTTTGCAAGGCATTGCATATAACTATGGTCAGATAGGTTAGCCTTATAACAAATTATAGGTTTATTTAATTTAAAGGGAAGACATTAGAGAAATAAAAAATACAATTAATAAAACATTTTCCATATATACCACAAACAATATTTTAAATTTAGTGAACTATTTTATTGGGTATGTGAAGGAACCCGTTGAAAATTTTTGAAAAATGATTACAAATGTATATGCCGTCCAAACATTCATTTTAAATACCACTATTCCAGATGATATACAATTCTCCAATCAGGAATTCTCACATTAAAATATTCAGGACAGAAAGATTGTCTTTGGGCGATGGATGAGCAAATGACACTGTTTCACATCCACATCGCTTCTTACTAATGAATTCACATTTTTCCCGAAGTTTCTGTATCAAATGCTTTAGCATTCTTTTGTAATTTCGTATTGGTTCGTTGGGTGGGAAACTTTCTCAAGACAAAAGAATTATAATTGATAAAAAACACATCAAGGATGGACCCAAATGGGTCCAAAATTGTATTGTTAATTTCATAAATCTTCAACAATTTTGTGCGGGCCCTAAAGGCAACAAGTTATTAATCACACACAGTCAATACACATCCTAATACACAATGAATTGAAAAACAAATTTTTTAAAAATAAATTATGTATAGTTTCACAGTAACGAATCATTATTTAAATCTTAAGTTAATTTATAAATAAAAATTTAAAAAACACTTTTATTTCCTAATTGTTTCTTTTAAACTATACTATTACAATTTAATTTAAGCATATAACTAAGAAATTATCTAGTTATACGTTTTAGGACAAAAAAAAGGAGAAATAAAATATAAATATTTTTCATGCTTTTAAAGAAATGAAAAATAAAAACTGAAAGTCTATTAGTAAGTAAGAATTAGTTTATAATGTACACAATACACAGAAACTCCCAACAGACATACACACACACACACAGTCTATATTGTTATTGTATTATAAATTGTTAGACAAATTTTATTGATACTTAAGTTACAATGATTTGTTTCTGAAAAAAAAAACTTTTTTCTTTCATTTCCTTTGTTTATATAATTAATAATAAAACTCATATTTCTGTTTGATTGAAAAAGAAACATTTAACTACATTCATTTAAAAAATTGAATTTATTCCACACGTTAGAATTTGTCATATTTTTGCGGGAATTTCTTTCTTTGCCGGAGACCATTACGACTTGATGAGAATTGTGAAAATCCTTCCAGCGCTTCTTGACTTATAAGCAGAATAACTAGGATCTATTTCTTTTACATATATGTTGTACCTATTTTGCTACATATCTGATATCATGACTATTAGCATTACTATAATGGTCAGAAATAACCTTTTGATGTATTTGTGATTTGGCCAGGATTGAAAATTTTTGAGGTTTAGTGGAAATTTTCGTATTTTTTACTTAGAAATTATGGCTTATTTTACCTGCTAAATATTGTACGTTTATTCTGACCAGCCCTACACTCTAACTCCATGCAAATTTCCGCGTCGATTGGTTCATAATTATGGCCTATAGAGCTACTGCCAAAACCATTCAATCCCTAAATATAACCCTAACCCCATCTCCATTTTCAATTTCGTCAGGATCGGGCCACAATTGCGACCTGTAGAGTCATTACAAATTAGCATGGAAAGACGGACAGACTTACATAGCTAGATCGACTCAGCTCGCGTGATAGGAAGATCCGCATATAGATCCTATGCCGGAAACCATTATTTCGAGGCGTTACATAATTTTTGGCCCAATCAAACTTACAACACCCAACACATAGTGTTGTAGGGTACAATTATAATATATTAATACAGAATGAAACGCCAATATTTCTTGAAGAGTTTCAGAATCGATTATCAATCTCACTTTTTAATAAATTACTGATTTTTTTTGCAACTTCAATATTTTCAACTGTTATCCAAATCGAGTTTACTACGAGTAGATAACACACAAATTTTAGTCTATCTTAGAATTTAATCAGAATATTCACCGACTTATTGTGACGTATCGGAGTATAATTTAAAAAAGGTTCAGAATAGGGGCCTATTGTTGTAAATCATTGCCACGGAATTTGTCTTTGCTAAGTGGTCCAATTATATATCCCAATATCTTGGGGGATTCGTTCTTTCTAATCCAAAGGGTTTCAGATCTACAGAAACTACGGGTATTACATACCCGTATTACATACTACGTTGCACTGTAGCCTTTGCTTATTTGTTTTGTGTAGGTATATCAGTAAAAGGGCGGATCCTAAATATAATGTTAGAAATATTTAATAATATTAATATTTAAATGAAGTTTGCCTATGAAAGTTATGATTGTTCGATAAAAGGATGTGGGTCGATATTGTAAATGTTTAGGATTGTATGGGAATTACTTCAAAGAGTGAATATACATATCCCACCCTGACGCTAGATGTAAACTCTATAAAAATAGAAGAATTTACAGAGTTTTAAGAAAATTGAAAAATATTTCGCATTTTAAGAGATTTATGATGATTACTAAATGTTGGCCCTTTGTGAAATAGGTCATAGAAGAAATGGACAGAAATTGTTAATTTTCTTTCATTTCTAAGTGTCTAAGATACAAATATAACAATGTTCAGCACACGGTCTAAATTGAACAATCCCTTAGATTTCTATAAAATATTTTATTTTTTCAAAGCTTTGACCTTTTGTGTGTGAATTACCAAAAGGTAGTTACCTTTTACCTTTCATAAAAAACTAAGAACTAAAAATGTTGGCGGAATACTTCGTATAAGAAAAATATCGTGTGTTCCGTGAGCTAGATTTCATCCAAAGAGACATATGTTCTTAAAGCGCTATTTCGATCAGGTACAGGCCGTATCCTTTGACTTAGGATATGTATACAGTATAATTCAAGAGTTTTAGAAGTGCTAGATTTGATGGAGTCCGACAGATAATTATTTGATTTAAATTAAAATCAATATTTCTATCATGGTACAATGAAATCAAGGTAGGACACAGCTAACAATCGATTTTAATTTTTTTTATTTGATTGGCTTGACATGTCTCAACAATTATATAAATATGGTTTAGAAAATTCAATTACAATCAAATCCTTGTAACGATTTCCTTTATTGTGAAGAAATAAATCTTTAGAGATATATAGAACATGATTTTGAAAAGAAATCTTGATCTTTCATTCAATTGTTCCTATTTTTTGTTTGGTAAAATACAAATTGTTTGTATTTATTGTAATAGTTATTCTGACCTTAAAATCCATATGGATAGGTTTCATTACTCCCAACTTACTCTAACTTATTCTACGTTGTCTTTATTGTACTATGATTCAAATATAAATGTGTGCCAGAATTTAAAGAAGTTCCTAGTTACTTAAGGTGCAGAAGGATATTTAGATTCATTTTTAAACTTAAAGAAATCGGTACTTTTAACAATTGTGTTTAAAATTCGAAATACATTAAAATAGTTTTTTTTTTTTTCAATAATTTATTTTTTTGAAGCCTATTTTGCCATATCGTCAAAAAGTCAAATATAATTCCATATGTTTTGTTTGAAATCGAATTATTTTCCGTTTGTTTTCCCCTTAATTTTGAATAACTGTATTCATTTAAAAAAAATCAAATCCTAACTCAATGTATACGAATAAAAACTAAGAAGGAAACCGAAACACAAAACTAAGCTACAAATCAATATTAAATGTTGTTCCATTATATACACATGCATATATTTGAAATATATAATGAAAAAAAATAAGAAGAACAAAACTACAGGTATATTATAAAAAGAGAAGAAAAATAAAACAAACAGATACATATTCAAAAAAATAAAATTATATTACATTAAAAAATCGCTTAAATTTTATGTTTGTAATTAATAAAAATAATAATAAATGATTAATTAGAGGATGAAGCATTTAAATTGAAAAGCTATTACATTTATAGTTATGTACACATAAACATTATTTAACCAAACGATAGCGATAAATAAATAAACAACATTTCGCATGTTTTATATATCTTTCTCGGTCGAATTGGTGCCTATAAAAGGCATTTGATCGAATAGGTGCCTATAAAAGGCATTGTATAATTTTTATTCTGCCGAGGAGGTACGCTACAGCTTAATTAATAAGGTTGCAAGTCATGTAGGAATTTGGCTTAGAAGTTGAAACAAATATCAGACGAATTTCGGCCAACAATCGCTACAAATTCCTTGAGTTAGTATTCGATAAATTTGAACGAACCCAGCCCCATCGCTTACTCTCTTCGCGGTATCTGTTTGGGTACTACAAACGGAACCCCTCCCAAGCTATGTCAAGAATGATATGCTTGATGTAGAGAGGCGCATTCAAAGAGTCTCTAGATCATCTACGATCGGCGTCAAATGAAAAATTATGTAAAAACATTCAAGCATTCTTTATTTATTTCCTCCATCATGGAGCGGCGGAGATGGATATTTCCATCTGAGGCCCCATAAAGTAGATATATTCAAAATCAGCATAACCATGTCCGTCTGTTGAAATCACATTATTTAACGAAGAGTTTTGAAATTTGCCAGAATGGTATATAATGTGTCTAGAATATTAAAAAAGTTTGAAATTGGTATTTAGAGTTTACAACGGGTCCTACTGCAAACATTCGCATTTTGACGATTTACGGCACATTTTCTATTAAATTTGTGTCAAATTCAGAGTTTGTAGTTCATAATGTTTTCTACTACAGTTGGCAGAACATTGTCTATATTGGGTTTCCAACAGCCTCAATATATCGGTACCGCTCGATTTTGATTATTCTAGTCATTTTTATCACTGAATTGTTTCAAATTTGGTATTTACGACTCGCAATAGGTAACAATCCTTATGGTAGAAAGTTGCCTACATAGGTTAACCTTTTTGGTACCGAGTCCACATAACAGCACCGCCCATTTGGTGGCATTTTAAAAATCTTTGACTGCATTCTCCAACTGATCTCACTGGAATATGCAGAACTTATTAAAGTTCGGCAGAGCTGAACTTTACATTTTTTATTGTTTTAACTGTCGTGGTCAATTTAAGAAGATACTCTATTAGCACTACTACTGCAGAAAATATTTTAAGCAACACTGCTCTAGATCTAAATACTATCAAGCTAGTCTTAGGTTAGGTTATGTTAAAGGATGCGCGGTTGTATAAACAACCACTCCACTCGGAGACCTACTGGTCCATTGTGATCATCCTAATTTAAGAAGATGGGGGAATAGAATAGCGAGAAGAAGTGAAGAAGCAAGAATCTGAATAAATAGTATAGATTTTAGTAGGTGTGCATCCACGGTGTATCAGCGTGTCGTCCTTAGCCATTTTTGTCTTCTGGCTAACTGAAGAATGACCGCTGGCTCGATGTCGGAGAGGGAGGACAAGACTGGCAGAATTTTCTTACCCAGTAGACTCTGTCTCACTCCTGTAAGAGTTGGGCAGTGGCAGTGTCGTCACCCCCCATTTAGATGTCATGGCCTTTATATTGCAGTGTCCTGTAATTAGGCCCACCACAAGCTTCAAGTCTAGCTTCGTCATGGATATGAGTGACCTTGATTTCCTTTCGAAGTTCACCGGCCAAACCTTTTTGGAAACACTACATCCCCTTCCAGTTAGCCAGTTCTGTTGAAATTTCCCAAGGTAATGCTTATGCAGTACTTGGAAAAAGTGGTTTCACTGAGCTCTCAGTCCCAAGATCTACTGACTCAGATCCGCGTCTGGTCAATTCATCGGCCGATTCATTGCCAGATATGTTTGCAGTGTCAAGCAAGTCTTTGTGGCCCAGTCCATTCTATTGCAGTTAAAGGCTGCGAAGACATATTAGAGTCGTTTTTAGCTAACAGAACAGTGTATTGCTTTTGTTTGTTTTAATACTGTATTTTCAACTAATTTGAAGCACATCTTAAAAATACAGGGCCATAATATAATAAAATATATAATATATATATATGAAAATGTTAACCGCTTTCGGATTTTTTAATTTGGGTTTTATACAAAACAAAAAATAGAAAAAAAATGAAATAAAAAATAGAATTACAACGTCGAATAATTTATTTATAGTAATGACATTAACGATAACGAAACTGATTGTTATAAATGTATTTATTTTTGTAGTTAAAAAAGAAAATTGAAAAAAAAAATAAAGACATTTTTTTCTATAGAGATATTTTTTGTATTTATTCCAGAGAATAAACTAAAGCGTAGTGAGATTAGTTTATAAGGATTTACAAACCATATAAGTAAATGACAAACAGAAAATATATTACATAAATGTGTTTTTAACAACAACAAAAACATTTCGAAATGACAAAAAATACGTAAATTTATGGCATTTTTTGTTTGCTGTATAAATGTGTAAAACAACATGATATATTAATATGAAAAAAAAACAACAAAAATAAGAATATAAATAAAAATATATCATTTCTTATCGATGTTTGTTTGTAAATGAAATACCAGCAACGCCACAGCATAACATTGAGAACAAGGACAGAAGGTCACTGCAATTGACATCCTCTATCACGACTACCATTTAAAAAGGGGGTTTGTCATTCTTAATTTGCAACTCTTACGTATGATTGGCATTTTATACGACATTAGCTGTAATGATGGATGCATTGACCTTCAACCCTTAATGTATTTAAAAACAAGAAGATATATGTAACTATAATAAGAAATATGACTATAAATGACATTTATATATAGACAAATGACATATATAAATACATATATTTAATGTAATGATAAAGAAAACGGTGATGATATGTAAATGATTATATTTTGTTAGTGATGATTACAAACAAAAATAAGCAGAAAAAAAGAAGTCTACACAAATACACTCACACACAACAACACGTAATAATTAAACAAAACTCAACACAACAACAAAAGTACCTTTTTAAAGGTATAAAAACTCAAAATATCAAACGAATATTATTAATAATAATGAAAAAAACAAAAATGAAAAATAAGATTACAGAAAGAAAATATTGTTGAATAAAATTCTATAGTGATGATGGCAAATTAAAAGGAAAATACTTGTTTCATTATATTTTCTTTTGTTAGAGTATTGTTAGAGATCACTGACGTAGCCAGTGTAGGCACAAGGGGGCTCTACTAAATTATACATTTTTCGAGAATTTAGCTTGAAAATCTCTTTTTTTCCTTTTTTCTTCCTTGTGTTCCAAATAATTCCGTTTTCCCTCCCTTTTAAAATTTTTTCAAAAAATACACACCAAATCGGTTTTGAATTTTCATTTCATCGTATATTGTAAAAAATCTAAACACGAATATAAAATAAATAGTACGGCAGTATTCGACACAGACACAACCAAAATAAATAGAAAAATTCACATAAAATATCGGAAATAAAAGGAACTATTGCGGTACTTCCTCTTTGATTAATTTTTTAGCTGGAAAATCGCCAAGGTAATCAAGCCATTCACCAAAGTCCACCTCAGGATATGTTTCCTTTTGTTTGAGAACAACATTTTGAAGACTAATGATGTATTTCAAATCGTTACGATATTTGGCAATTATAGTCTCATCGATACAAATATCGGCCTGTGATATATTCACCTTTGGCTTTGACATACGTACAGCCATTCTCAATTGACTTTCCAGCTTTTTAATGTCTTTGGCAACTTTCTTTAGTACCAAAACTCCATTGCCATTGGTGGGATAACGATGTACCGAATCCGTTGTGGTCGTTAGCGGTGATATCTTATCGTGATCAGTAATGATGTGAAGGAAAGTCTTTGTACCATGCCACTCACAGTATTCACGCAAAGCATCTAAAAGCAAATGTAGGTATTGTTCACGGGATATGTCTTCATCCGGTTTCGAGAGTTCACTTTGCGGTTTGTACTTTAGCCAGCGTTTCTTGGCAATATCAATAGCAATCTTTTGTGGTGTTAATGGTTCGCTGTTGGTAAATAATACATTATCGATGAATTCGTAGCGTACATAGGGTATGCGCAGTAGATGAATGGTTTCAATGTATTTCGATATTTCTTCGCGATTGTGTGCTGTAATGCAGAGATACCAGATTAGAATTTAGAAATCATAAACACTTTTCTGTCCCTACCTTTGAATATTTTGAAAAATTCCTTAATAAGATTCTTAGTTTGTTCTCCAAGGTAAGGGTACTTAACTCCAATTGCTGTGTTTTCCATATCAGCCGTATTACTGGCCACCATTAGCAAAGAAATATAACGCTAACAAGACAAAAAAAAAAAACTTCTTTTAAACATTCCAATTCGCTCATTATTGAAACTCTTACCTCTAATACTTGGAGACGCTCCTTACACAATCCCTTGTTGGCACTATCACTGTAGACACTAAATATTCTCCTTGCCACACGGGTCATTCTTGTGTACTGTGTTAGCTCACACAAGACCACAATCAAAGGACGGTTGTCATTACAAAATATCCATTCCTTGGTTTTCTTAAAGTGGTGCAAAATCCACATGGCCATATCATATTCCAAGATTTCCAAAAGCAGCCGCAGGCACATGAATATCCGTTCAATTTTCTGTTCCATTTGTAATGCAGTAAATGTCTGTTTCTGTCGTTCCCTTTCTTCGTATTCATTTTGATTCCATATATCATTGCAAACACTTAAATCCATGGAATTTTGTGGTGATGTTAGATGGGAAGCTGAACTGGATATAGTTGTGGGCTTTTGTAAAGAATCACTTTTACTGGTGTTTAATTCATCCGGATCAGCTGTTTTTAACACTTCCTCCAGTAAATCCAAAATTATGTCAAATATTTTGTTTGACTTGGAAAGTGGTTCATCTTTTTTTATATTGCCAAGCTTTGATTGATCCAACCCGTATTCCAAAAAGCCGACATAGAAAGTACGCAGTTTGTGCCAGCACGGTGGAAAGGTTCGTACAATCATGGAGAACAGTTCAACAGCTTTGTGATAGGATTGTTGGAATGTGACAATATTCTGTTGTTTTGTACTATAGTTTATGCTCTGAAATCAAGTAGTCGTGAGAGATTATAAAAATGGAAAATTGTAAAACCATAAACTTACCAATACAAGTTCCATTATTTTCATAAAAATTCCTTTTCCGGGAAACTCTCCACGATGTACCATATCAGTGGTGGAATTAATAAAGGACACATAACGGTAGTTATCAAGGGCACTTCGTAAACTACGTGCTTGGGATTGAATGGGGGCCTCAGGCAAATCGGAATGATAATGATGACGATGGCAGTATGTCAGGTCATCGAGACATCTTGGATGAAAATCAAGACGCAAACGTTCTCCAACATTGAGGTAAAGATTAGAAATTACAGTCAATAGCTGCTCCGGCATATTATTGCTAGTTTCTTCTTCGTCTTTAACTTTCACTCCCTGCGATTTTAAAGAGAATCCAGTTGAAACATTTTTCGTTTCTTCTTTAGTTTCAATATTATTCGAAGCACCAGGCTCCGACGACTTTGCTTCTTCCTTCTCTGTTTCCTTTTGCTGTTGCTCTGACTGTTCATCATCTAGCTTTTGTTTTTTAGGTGGACTGATATCTTTATTTGCTTCCACATCATTTGTAGCCGATGTATCCATGGGAGTTGCTTCATCTGCTTTGCATTTTTCTTCGGCTTCAACTGGAGGCTCTATATTTTGATTTTCTTCACAGTTTGCATTTTCGGCAGTTGGATTTTCATTTTCTATATTCTGTGCATTTGCAGATTTGGATTCCTCTTCGTTAGCCATGATGTCTTTATCCTTGAGTTTGGCTTTTCTTGTCTTTCTAACTTCGGTGTTATTTTCTTTCAGCTTGCTTTCAGTTGTTGCCTTTCTGGTAACGCGTTTTGATGTTCTAACTGCTTGGTTATTATTTTCTTTTTCCGGATCCTTATTTCTACCGGATCTTGTTGAGGACAATATGGGCATTATCTATAAGCCTTTAACACATTAATACGTTTTGGATTTTCCCAAGAGTTTTTGTGAAACCTAGAAGGAGTTAAGAAAATAAATTGCTTAAATTGAGTATATATACGGCTGGCGGAAAAGTCTAAATGTTTACCAAATATTAATAAAAAAGAGCTATGCACCGCCAAAGCCCTCAAGAACAAAAACAAATGCTTCTTCTTATAATTTGTACAGAATGATAGGTATTCAATATAAATTAATATCACAATTATGGAGCAAGGGATCTATTGATCGACAGACTTGTTTATTAAAATCGGGCCTCACACGCCACAATTTTTGTTACTTTTGAATGATATGCAAGACTTGTATACTGTCGCATGACCTAAAATGCATATTTGTCTATAAGTCTCGGTCCACAAACGAGTAATATCATCGAGTAAAATAAATTTTCGAAACCGTCAACTAAGTATTTGTTTTTATGTGAAGGAAGTGAGACTTTTTAACAGTTTTATATTTATTTCATTAAATTGTTTTACACAGGTGAAACCATGGCACAATAATAAGGTTTTCTACGAGATGTTCAAAATTAGACTTAAATTTCTTTAGGATTCCACGCTGTTTTAGGCTAATCCTTCAATTAACGCACATTAATGATAAATACACAATTAAATTTACATTTTTAACTTTTTATTCAAAATAATTAGCAAATTTTAACGGTTTCTCAATTGACGAAGCCAATTGCAAACAAAGTGTTGCCATATCATTTTTTTCTTGAAAATCGCCTTTTTCTTCAAAAAAAAAAAAAAAAAAAAAAAAAAAAAAAAATTATTCGTCTGTGAAAACCAAACAATGTGGTATTACGAATAATAAACTGAAGCAAAGAAAAAAAAGAACACTCAAAAAAAGAATTTTGTACAAAAATGTAAATATCTTAAAATTATTTTAATAATTTATTAATAATGAATTAATATTTTGGGGGCAGCCACAGGAATTCGGCGCTAGAAACAATTTTCATATATTTTATGGAGAGCTACTAATGTTGCCATATTTAAACTGAATTCGTTGTTCACCAAATGGTACGGAATTTGAAGAAGCTCAAATAAAAACGAACGATTTTGCATTACGAAATTCAAAGCATTTCGATACGATTTCAAAGCATTTCGATACGATTTTGTGACATGCCTGATAAATAGAAAAAAGTATATGGAGTTATCGACTAATTAACGTATTTATAAGTAATTAATAGTCCTCTTACAGTGATGTTGACGATTCACTATTTTACTAATTTTGCCAATAAAAAGTACGAGAGCACATCACACGAAATCGGATAAAGAGCATGTAAAGTGGCCAATTCTTATGACATTTGACATGCCCATTATTTGTTACTACAGAATCCAAGTCATTTCAAAAAAAAAAAAAAAAAAAAATCACCAAATCCAATTAAAACAGCCAGTACACCTGTCACAATCAGTGTTTGAACGATTTTGACATTTGGTCTTGGTAGAATTCACATTGCCGCAAATATTTGTGGATTTTGTCTGACTAACGAACTGAACAACTCTGTTACAGTTCGTGATTTATGGAGTTTAATTTTGGCAAACATTAAAGTTTCCAAATGAAAAATAAAAACAAACTAAACACAAGCTACAAAAAAAGAGATATGTTTGCCAGCTAAAGGTTAGCAGCGCATTTATTCGCCATGTCACATTCAGACGGACAAGAAAATTTAAATTACCTGTTAATGATTTTTTATCTAGATGTACTCAAAGTAAACATTTAAATGTTGTTCTTATTTTTATTTGATGGTGTTCTTTTTCTTTTTTTATTTGAAAAGCGATTTTAATTCTTTAGAAGAAACGGCAAAGTCTTTTAACCCAAAACATTTTGAACTAAGATGTAAACTAGTTAAAAATGTAGAACATACATACACACATATTCGTATACAAAATTCATTTCAATATAAGTAAAAAAGTCACAAAATTTGAAAACTCAAGAAAACATGAGACAAATAACAAGAGCAATAATGTTAAAACAAACATTTCGCATTGTACAAAATCCCACATGGAGTTTTACACTCGAAATAATGTGAACAGTTGAATTGACGTATGCAGAATTAAGAAAACGAATAAAAATAAAACATCTTTCTTCTAAGGAGCTAAATATGTAATATTAATAAGACACCGATAAATGCTTCTCTAAAAGTAGGCAATTTATATGGCAAATGGTGGCGCCCAAACGCCTTGATTTACTATTTGCAAACCTTAAGGTTAACCATAAGCTTAGCATCCTGTCATGGCACATTCATGTCAAATTCATTCTAAACAGCAGGATTCGAGTGCCGATTTGACATTCTTTTATGAAATTTCACAAAATATGTCAAGCTGTCTTAGAAAACTGTCAGACAGTGAAGAAACTAAAGGCTATATCATACGAAATGTTTTTTACATGTGCAATGTCAAATTTTCCTTAATTAGAAGTTGCACATATCGTGTAATACATGCACGACCTTTCAGTTGTGAAATAAATGAGTAAAGTATATACCACGGTAGAAGAATAAAGGTCGATATATTAACGGTTGAGAACATTGATATGTCAAAAAGTTTTAAATGTTTTTCCAAAAATAAATAGATCTTTTAATATTTTCTAACACGACGGCAGTCGGAGTTTGTTATGATATGCATTTTTTTTTAACAAATTTAACGAATTTAAATAGTTTTTCATTCAAATGTTTCTATTCCAAAATTGGTTTATCGTCCAACAGCTGTGTCGATGCGACTGCCTGTATTCTTCTACCATGGTACAGACGTAATTTTTCGATCATAGCGAGCCATATTTTCTTTTTAAGAAAAAAGAAATAAGAAATTAAATTTACGGTAAAAATTCATCTAAAAAGTATTATCATTTTTTATATGATACACTATAATCACAAAGGTGTGTATGTAGGTGTGTAATAGCAAAAATCAAAAGTGATGTGAAAATTGGCAATTTTGACATACACAAGGACATACACATGGATAATAAAAGTGACAACACATATGTAAAACCCATTCCGTCTGATAGAGCCTTAAGCGAACTAGTTCGTATGTGGAAGTAACATACAACTCTGATTCATGACGTCAGGTAAGGTTTGCTAAAACCACCAATATTTAAAGACATCGTTTGTAAAAATATTAAAATGATTTATAAGAACTTGTAACTCTTCAAGGGCGATACATAGGTTCGAAATCAGGTTTATGATTGGAACTTCTGATTGACTGTGAATTCTGGAGACTCCATAAAAATACAAGGATAGAATTAAGAAGCAACCTCATTTCAAAAAATTCTATCCATTTATTATTTATTTTGTTCAATTTAACTTCATAGAAACCTCATTCCCATCTCTGATTTGTGTATACAGGGTGAGATGGAAAAAACGGCAGCCAACTTCAGACTGCTGTCATTTCTATGCCTCTCGTCCGACAGCTGTTAAAATTATTCTAGTGACAGCTCATTATATTGTTTACAAGCATACAAACGCATTTTGGTGAGAATTTTCCAGAAAAAAAGTTATTCGTGATGGAATTCAAGCGTGATACTGTAAATCCTTTATTTTGCCTGGAAAACCACAAGTGACTATCGTCAGAGAACTCCAGCATTTAAATGTGAATAAATCTTTTTTGTCTTGTTCCATCGCTCGTTACCGTGATACTGGTAGCGTAGCCCGATGTCGAGGAAGTGGACGGAAGAAAACAGCAACAAATGTACAAGAACTTACACCGCAACAGAAAGAAAATAGACTCAAAAGAGCTAAAGAGTTGCTTCGCTTGGCTGAAAGAGGTAAACTGTCGAATTTGCTTTTCTTCGATGTGAAAACATTCGTTGTCCAGCAGTTTGAAAACAAACGAAATGATCGTGTTTGCTTGCCAAAGAGGTCAGCTTAAAATGCGCACCTTCGGTTGGCCACCGGAACTCAAGCGCCGGCCATGGTGATGGTGTATTAATCGACTGTGGCATCAGAATAAATGCCGAATATTGTCGCGTAAATATTCTGGAGGTTGTATTAAAGCCTTGGGCACGCAAACAGTTTGGACGCAGACCTTGTACATTCCAACCTCGCACTCAGCACGCGCCACCCCAGAATGGTTACAAAATGACGTTCCTCGTTTCATTTGCAGCGCACAATGACCACCAAAATCTCCGGATACCGTTGGAATATTGTGTCTGAAGTATTTTGGAGAGCAAGGTTGGCACTAAAATATACCAAAGTGTCGATCACCTCAAGCAAGCACTTCGCCGGGAATGGGCCAACATACCGTAGAGCAACATTCGAGGAGCGTATGATTGGCCGTTGAAGGCCATAATTCGTGCCAAAGGTGACCAATTCGAACAAATCTAAACTTATTCCAAAATTGTATGCTATTTCCGACATTTTTTTGCTTTCGTTCAATAAAATTTAAAAGAAAAATGTAAAAATTATGGCGTTTGACTTTGATGTTTTATGAAAAATAAGTGGATTTTTAACGTGTTTTATACGACGGTTGTAATAATATGAATTTTTCAACAATTTTTACAAATTTTAAAAATTTTTAATTCAACATTTTCAATTCTAAAATCGGTTTCATTGTTCCAGCAGCTGTGTCGATGCGACTACCTGTATTCTTATACCATGACCAGCTGATCTCAACATTGTCAAAATCCATGCAATTGTTAGTTAAACGCATGGTAGAATAATACGGGTCAAACAAATTTTGAAATTGAAAATTTTAAATGAAAAGTTATGTAAATTCGTAAAAAAATGTTCAACAATATGAACATCATTTTTGCCTAATAATAGACAAATTCGTCATTGTACTTAACAAAACGCCAAAGGCGATGACTGAGGTACTTTTTTTGTGGTTAAATATTTTCCATGTTTCCTAAAATTGCAAAATGTAGAATACTTTATGTGTGCATGCTGTTTAGTTTCAACTTGAAAGGAATGATGCCTTTTCCGTGATTTTCTAGCGATTGCTTGACGTGTTTAGAGATTAGGGCCAACATCTAACAACTATACATTCAGGGAAATGATTTGAAAGCTATAAAATTAAATATTTTAAGAACTATTCTTCTGCATTTTCAATTTAATAATCTAAATTCCAAAAATGTATATTTTTGAAATTAACATAATTTATTGAAAATTAATTATTTTGTTTAAATTTTTGGACACATAACTTTGACACTTGTATTACGTACAAAAACAAATTTGTATGTGATTGTTGTTACGATTGTTGTACAGCAACACTTGCTGTTACCTGTATTATTCTACCATGGTATGGAAATGTAAACAGACGTTTCAACAATATGAGAGATTTTTAATTTTTAAAAATAATTGAAGTATCTTTGGGTCATAGATATTTTAAAAGCCCTACAGTAAGTTTACATATAAATGTCATAACCATTACCCATACCTCAAATAAATCCTCTTAAAGTAGATTAACCCTACAAAAAGTTATGACATTAACCACATCTCCTAAACGATTTCGCAATCATTACTTGTTATTAATTTTAAAATTTCCAGCAATTTCCAAATGCCCCTCGTTCCTGAATCTATCACACATTCTATTATCAATCAATATTCAGACATTTAGCGATAATTGTGGTTCTCAGGCATCAAGTTTTGGTGTTTTTATATTTTTTAGCTACTTTGTTTGCATAAATTTGCTGGCCATGTAGACAATTTCATAATTCAAAAGTGTTGCATATGTCACCAATTTGTGAATGGATAGCTAAGTATGTAGACACGTAGGGGTTCTGTGGTATCAGGATTAAGTTTTTTTTCTTATTTTTTGACAATTTTGTTTTTCGCACACACACACTCATCGAAAACACGTTGCTAACCAAAAAAAAATATTTTAAGGTGGCGCTCAACGCATAAAAAGAAAAAAAGTGGTTTTCTTATTTTAATAATTTAAAACAATTTCAGATCATACATCATTCTGTATCCACCTCATAGAGTGGTTATTTATAGGCCTACCTCTATCACTTGCAAAGGTGTAATTATTTTCATGTACTGAAATGTTGAAATAATTGAGAGTAATTATGAAAATCTGTTCAAAAATTAATTGACTTGGAATGAGTGATATTTGGATTTCAAATTGTTGTCCAAAAAATACATTTATTTTTGATTGGTCATTTGGAGGCGAACGCAGTAAAGGTTAATCAAAAGAAATATCAATATTTTTTGGATTTCTAAAATAACCTTCACATTTAGCATTTTATGTGCTGTGGCATTTTTTTGACAGACCAGACACATACAATCAGGTCAAATGTGTCAAACATTATATTTTGACAATCCATAAGAACTTGTTATAATTTGAATGTTTGTAGCCACATAAGTGTTTTGATAAAATGCCAGAGCAGCAATGAAATAATCGAAAAGCCCATGCGTTGTTTAATAAATTTAGGCTTGAGAAATGAACAGTAACTTTATGGACAAGATGTGGAAATGGGGAAAATATTTCTAATTTTTTCACGCACTCTCCCAAAATTTTATTTTTTTAACAACATTTAAAAATATTTTTTTGTAAAGACTGGGTAAAAGTTCCCCTTTGCTAGGTCTCAGGCTTAGTTTTTTTACATTTTTAATTGTAAAAGTGGGAAATGTAATGTAAAAGGTATGGAATGCCAAATTATATGGCTGAACTCAAAATTAAACTTTTCAACCATTCAGAACTTTTATGTCCCTATTTTGTACCAGGCCAAATTTATCAAGTTGTTTTACGGAGAGGGTAATCCGATGCATGTCTGCTTACATTCTCTAGTTTTTGGAGTACAATTTTGCAGAAATAGTCAAAGTGATTTATTAAATTTATTCTTCAAAATGTTGAGAACGTCATAGGTGCGTATGCGTATTATAATATAATAACAAAACAAATTAAATAGTATCAGTCGGTTTTGCCGACAGATGCCCCTACCCTTGAGTTATGACTTTAATGGGGGAGGTTCCGAAGTAGTTGGCCAATATTATCCAATTCGTATCTCACCCGCCAGATTTGGACTATTTCGACTATATCCTGTACTTTATACGGGATATGTGCAAATTTTTGGAAAATGTGGAAATATATAGAGTTATGACCGATATAAGAATTGGAAATTGTGACTCTTTGTGGGTGAGGTATCAGAAGGGATCGGCATATGGATATCATCCTCACAACAGTTCTTGTGTTAGCAAAAATGTTTTTATGTGGAAAATTTGAGGAGATGGATGGATGGATTTGGATGCTTATTTAGCTTTCTTTGAGCGTTTTGTTTTTCAGAATCTTGAACACTACGTGGGGGAGGTAGCAGAAGAAATGATGCGATCTCTACCATCTTTATAAAAAATCTTATGTGGAATGGAATCGAATGTTAATTTCGTGTTTTATGAGCTTCATGAATATTCAAAATTTTTACCCTTTATGGGGGAGGCACCAGAAGGAGTGAATCGATATATTCCATATTCATACCAGACCTTGGGTAAAGAAAAATGTTGTGATGTGTGTAATTTGAACAGAACCGGATGCTTATTTCGGATTTTATGATCGTTTTGGTTATTCAAAATGTTAACCCTTTGTGGGGGATGTACCAGAAGGAATAGTCCGATCTCTTCTATTTTTATAATAAATCTTGTGCTTATAGAAATATTGAGATGTGCAAAGTCTGAATGGAATCGGATGTTAATTTCGTGGTTTATGAGCTTTTTAATATTCAAAATTTTGAGCCATTGTGGGGAAGGTACCAAAAGGATAGGACCGATAGATTTCATCTTCACATCAGACCTTGTTTTAATAAAATTATTGGGATGTGTGAAATATGAAGACAATTGGACTCTTACATCACATTTTATAGGAGTTGTGATTATTCAAATTTTTTGAACCTTTGTGGGGAAGGTACCTGATGGAGTGGATCGATATTGTCCATTTTCGCACCTGACCTAGCACTGATGAAAATATTAAGATTCGCAAAGTTTGAGCAAAATCGGATTATCATATCCCCTTCTGTGCAATAAATTATTTTCTTTGAAAATTTTGACATTTTGTGTGAGAGGTACCAGAAGGAGTGGATATTACGATGTACCAAGTTTGGATCAAATCGGATACTCCTGAAATAGATTTGGTCCAAATAGACATAGGATCTAAAACCGTTATTTCAGTGAGGCACGTCTTGGCCATATCAAATTATATATCCCCTCTCTAGTCATATGGCTGAAGGTATAATGAGAATCATACGACCCATGGTCCAAGGCGAGGGAATAAAATATGTCAATCGAGAAGCGTGCGAATCTAGCTCATAGTTCAGTACACCAATTCCTAAACTTATGAGTAATTTCAAAAGTTTCATATATTTCGTAACACTCACACGCAGAGCTTTCATACAAACGATCGGAGTCCACGGAATTAGATAAGGAACTAGTTCGTTCGATCGAACTAGATTAGCACAACTCTATGACAATCTTATCATTACAAACCTATCGTTGGTGGTATGCTTAGTGTTCCATACTCTATTTGCACTTTTGAGAAAATCGCATTTTAAAGTTAACATCTCGAATTGCTCGGAGCTGATCACTATACAGAAAATTTTAAATGGCATAAAAAAGATATACATATTTGTAGAAAACTGTTACTTTTCAATTGGTTCCACTCTTAAATTTTTGATAAAATTTAAAAAAAACAATAGGGAAAGGTCAAAAATCGGTCGGGCAGACTATGCGCATTTAGCTGAGCTCCCCTAACAAAATTATGGGCATTTATGTGAAGTAGATCATACCAACTATGAACCGAATACCATTGCTGTATAGTGCATGATATGACTTCAATAAGGATTATATTAAAAAAATCTCTATTGGAGCAATAGATATACCGGACCGAGTTTCATCATATGGTAAAATTCGGTTAAATATGGAAAAATCTATTCAATTTGGTCTGATATCAGATATATGGTGAACAATAACCGTAAAATCAGATGTATATCTGAACCGATCTCGATAAAATTTGACAGAAGTATTTTCGAGCTGTATTTGAGGTCCGGCATCAAATATCATTGTTATGAAGTGCACATTATGCATATGGATATTTATGTTAGCTATAGCTATATCTGAACCGATTTTCGCCAAATTTGAAGTACATGCTTCTAGGCTGAATTCTCGCAATTCACTCCATTTGGATTGATATTTTAGCAATTTGGTGCAAAATAAACCTGAAATCGGATAAAGGTATAAATGGGAGCTACATTGAAATCTGAACCGATCTTTATAAAATTTGGCAGAGGTATTTCTGGGCTGTATCTGATATCTGGTACCAAATATCATTTTCACTCACGCATTCCAAATGTGAGGGATTTAAACACCAAATCGGATGAAACATATATATGGATGCTATAGCTAACAAATTTGATGTACTTGCTTCTAGACTGAATTCTGTCGGATGTGTTATTTGGACCTATACTGGCAATTTAGTGCACAATCAATCCGAAATTGATTGGAGATATATATGAGAGTTATATCTAATTTTAAACTGATTCTCACCAATTTCAATAGGATTCGTGCTTGGGCCGAAGAAATATTGTTTGGAAAATTTCGTCTCAATCGGATAATAAATGCGAGCTGCATTTTGTTTGCGGACGGACATTCTGAAGGATGGACGGACATGCATATATCGACTCAGAAAGTGATTCTGTGCGTAATAGTACTCCTTTGAAGTTGAAAACCCGAAAGGAATTCTGGGTTCTTTTGCCTAATGTTGGTAAGGCTCTTTTATAGTTTTGATCATTTATAAATGCGATATATCGGTCAACTCTTTTTGGTACCACCACCATACGGATAACATTTTAAATAAATAATTGAATATTTTGTAAAATTTTGAGCGATTCTAATTGAAAGAATATAACATATTTTTTTTAATATCTTTAAGGAAATTACTAATCATGCAATAACTGCCGATCATACACATTCCCCACAGAGTTAAATTGTCAGATGTCTTTTGTCTTTTTTCCTATTCTTATAACCAACTAAAAATATAAACAATATCTAAAGACCAAATATTAAATGTGTGAATTTTTGGCCATTGGAATATTTTTTTTTGCTAAGACAATCCATCAACCATTTAAGGTTTCCAAGGCATAAAACAAAAACCAATCTCTCTCACACATACACATACATTCACAAAAAAAGTGTTACAGTTCTCGGCTTTGAATGGTAAAATAAATTACGCATATCTTTGATCAATATTAGCCATAATGGGAATATTTTTGTTTCGAAAAAAAAAAACACTTTTGCTATTCTGGGCAACCATGCCATTCCGGCAATTTTGAAATTGCGTGAATTATGCAGTTTGAAAAATGCTCTATAGCTTTTTTCGATGCAACACTAATGTGAATGGCCATTTGTCAATATTTAATTAAAAACAAATATTTGAATCTTGCCGCCATTTTCATTGAGGAAGTTTTTTCTTCAGCCAACAAATTTCAGTACCTACTTGGTTTGGTGGCTCTAGACACCGTAGCTCCCAAAGACCATACAAACCATTGAAAGATACTTCATTAATTAAGACATTATCTCATTTGGTTTTTTTTTGTGTCGCCATGGAATGTTTTGCTGTGAACGTTAAAGGAAACCAAAAGCAAAAAAAAAAAAAAAAAAAAAAAAAGATCTTGCCAAAAACAGTTCTCCTGCAATTAGTGCAAAAAATGAAGTTTCCATTTTCTGGGTCTAGACAAGAAAAAAAAAACATGGAAAAACATTTTTTGAAGACATGAAACCCCACGTACGCGACCATGTAGCATTGCACTGCACTGCTCTGCACATGTGGCATGTTCTGAATATGGTCATTCACATTGTGTGCTGTTGCATAAGAGATTTTAGTTAAAATGGTCGCTTGTCGCTGTAACTGTCGTAGCAGTCCCCATCATCATCATCGTTGTTGATGTTGTTGTTGTTGTTGCTGGCTTCTCTTAATGAATGCCTAAAAATGTTCGAAAAAATCCCAAAAACTAAAATTTGCTATTTCTAAAGGTACACGCTGGCATTTTGCTTTAACACAGAGCATGTGACCACAAATTGCCAACGATGTGTTTGGCGAATAGTTCGGCGGAACAATGCTGGTATGTTGTGAACTGAATTTCTTAATTTTTTTGACCAAAATTTGAAATATTTTTGAAAAAATAAATTTCAGTGATGTTAATTATTATTTAATGATCAATTTAGGGGCGCCCTTAGATTAGAGGGAGACAAAACATTGAATTCAAAATCGATGGGCAAAACAATCAGCTTTCCGCTAAATTAAAATCGATAAAATTCAGTTAAATAGTTCTTAGGAATTCAAAGTCAAAGTTGTATATTTACAATCCTTCGATTGGTTTTAAACCCACATGTTCTGCATGCATTGTTCGCTGTCTATCGATCTGGACGTAATCTTTATATTACTCGTACTTCAGCATACAAAAAAATTTCAAAATGTCGACAGGAGTGACAGCAGTGCCAGGGTTTCTTCCATCTTCTGAAATCCTAGTTCTTTTCCTAATATTAGGTCAATTATTTAAATGCAATACATCGCTCTTTCTGGTACTCCACAATAAATAATCAACATTTAGAAAAATCACAAAATATGAAATAAATCGAGGTCGAAGTGACCCTGTCTTTTGTGAATTATTTAGTAATAATTGTTAATAGGGATTTTAGTTGTGGATTTTTACTCCCTCAGATACATGACTACTACTAAGTGTATATCATTTGATTCGGTCACATTGTTCCTCATCGAAATAAGGGATTATGACCCCATGTCTCGTTGTTAGAAACCCATTTTCAGACATTTGAAGTAGATTTAGTCATGTCCGTCTGACTCTCTTGCCGCTCTTGCTCTCGACTTGGTCCAAACTTGGTACATTCTAATATTTTTACCAAACTTAGTTCAATTTGGAAAATAAGTAATCTTTCTGGATAATCTGCAACAAGAGTTAGTCTCTATAGAGAAATTAACAAATAAATCATAAACATAGGATCTTATCCTTAACAAGGCAAAACTCAAAAGATTGAAATGATAAAAAAACAATAATAATAATAAATAAATTAGTAAATAATAATTTTAATTTCGTTACATGGTAATATTTGTATCAGATTAAGGTCAGGTACAAATATAGGGACAATCGGTCCACACTTTAAGAATATTTTTCTGAGTCCATTTATGCATGTCAGTCCGTGTGTCGATATATTTTTTGAACAAAATACAGGTCGCATTGATTATCCGATTAAGATGAAATTTTCCAAAAAGTATTGGTTTGGCCCAAGGACGAACCCTATTGAAATTGGTGAGAATCGGGTCAAATTAAGATATAGCTTCCATATATATATTCAACCGATTTCGGGTTAATTGTGCTCCGCATTGCCTGGATTTTGGCACATGCGAAGGAATTTCGAAGTCTAGAAGTAAGTACATCAAATTTGGAGAAAATCGGTTCAGATATAGCTATGGCTCCCATATATATGTTTCATCCGATTTGGGGGTTTAAGTCTCTCATGTGCGTAATATGCACTCCACAAGAATGATATTTAGTACCAGATAACTTATTGAGCTCAAAAATATATCTGTCAATTTTATCGAAATCGGATAAGATTAGGATACAGCTCACATACATATCTTTATCCGACATCAGGCGATTCCGACTGAATTTATCCTAGAAACAAGTACTTCAAATTTGGTGAAAATCGGTTCAGATATTTCTATAACTCCCATATATATGTTTTATCCGATTTGGAGTTAAACAATAATTTTTGGTACCAGATATCAGATACAGCTCTGAAATAAGTGTTTAAAATTTTGTCAAGTTCGGTTCAGATTTGGATATGGCTCCCAAATATATCTTTATCCATTTTTGTGCAACAAATGGCTAATATCAGACAAATAGACTGAATTTTGGCACTTCCGACGAAATTCAACAAAAAAGAAAGTTCTTCAAATTCAAATTTTAGATATAGCTGTAGGTACCGATATTAGCGAGGGAATTTTGAATTCTTTCGAGAACTACTAGGTATGTAGCGATAATACTAGTATATTTTTAGAAACATATTTGGGTATATTTTTTTAAATACTTTCCCAAGGATCATTCGAGAAAATTCGTAAGGATCAATAGGAACATATTCGGGCATATTTTTTGAGAAGTTTTGTTCAATGATACTTTAAGGAATTTCTAAAATATATTCTGACTTAACTTCGAGGATCATAAGGGATATAAGGGAACAGCGATTCCTTTAACAGTTTTTCAATTTTAAGGATATTTTTTAAGAAAAAAATCAAGGATAGTACTGGGATATTATTTTTTAAAGAATTAAAACAAATAAATGTCAAAAACTTTCCAAGACAAATTATGATGATCATCGTATATCGAAGGAATTTGTTTTCAAGGAAGTAAGAAAGATTTGAAAATCATTTTTTTTTTGTTTTTTGAAGAAAATTTTAAGAATAATTTTGGATTTTTTAGTATATAATACAAGGATTATTGGTTTTTAAGGATATTTTCAAGGTTTATGGGTCTTTAAGAACAATGTTTAATGATTAATTTAGATTGTTTGTAATAAATTTGTTTGAAGGATCACTGGTTACATAATCGAGGACTTTTTAAGAACATTATTATTTTCAGTTTTTTCAAAAGAACATTTTTAATTTTAACTTCCTCAAAGATTATCGTAGGTTTTTGATAATTTTTCAACGGATCATTGTAGAAGCTATATCGAACAGCAAAATAAATATTTTTATTAATTAACGACGATTTTAATAACATTTAAGATCATAAGACCATGGGGGACATTTTTATTACCCTTCATGCAAATAATAGTTCGTCTGATGATATTCTCTAACTTCCGTTTTTTTTAATATTTTTTGTCAATAACCATGAATTTTTAAGAATATTTTAAGAATACTGAAGAAAATAATCAAATGTCTGGAACAATGCTAGAACTCCTTCTTACCTGCCGCCTTAATGTTGTTACACTTCTTATTCACCCCGTCGCAAACATATTAATTTCAAAATTAATTAATATAAACGTGTTTTTAAATAAATCGAATTAAATACAATTACTCACCCCAAAAACTGAATTATATTCAATTTCATAATTGACGGAAATTATTTAGTTCAAATGTGTTTTAGCTAAACATTTACACGGCGCATGAGCCGAACGATTAGACACCGAAAAATTAGAAGAAAATGAAAACATTTAACCAACCACATTTTTTTTCTAATCGATCGATTATCGTTTTAAGAAACTGCTTAATCGCAGTTGGTGGTGCCAGCAAAAGAAACTCAAAAAACCTCAATGAATTCCTGTATCGTTTTATGTTTTTAATTGATTTCAAATTGTTTTGTTGATCAACAGCTATAGTTTTTACCTGCGTTTCGATTTTTTTTGCAAAATTTTCAATTTTTGTTTTTTTTTTCGGGATTGCGTTTAAATTAACAGACAATTATTGGTTGTTAATATTGCTGGTATGTACAACCCCCATTTCAAAAAGTGATGTTGGGCTTTTAGAAAAAAATTGTCAAGGCTTAAAACTAAATTTCTGCTAAATATTTTCAGCAATAAAGACACGTGGTTTTAATTGAGAATTTTTAAATACAAATTAATTTTAAGGTTTTTTATTTTATTTTTAAAGGACCCTATGGATAAGTGATCCTAAATTTTTACACATTTTTAAAAATCTTTAGGGACCACTGAAAAACATTTTTTTTGGTACAAGAACATTTTTACAAGAACTTTTGACAAAAGTGTGATTTTTTTAGATCTTTCTTCAAAGATCTTTGGAGGTATATGCATGTACTTTTAAATATTTTTAAAAGAACCCTAGGATAAGCGTGGACTTTCAGGAATATTTTTTCAAGGATCTTTGGAGTTAGTAGCATGTACATTTATGTAAATATAACTGTCATTTATTGAAATTATTTTCAAGGACCTTTAAAAGTATATCTTTAGATTTTTGACGATTTTTTAGAACCGTTGGAGAGATATAAGAGTATAATAATGTTTTTTTTCAAGATCTTTGGACTTAGCAGCGTGTATTATTAAAGAGTATTTTTCCAAGGATTTTGGAGATATTACAGTTCTTTATTGAAATCATTTTCAAGGATCCTTACAATCTGAAGAATATCACTTGAAAACTAAGCGATATTTCTAAAATAAACCTTAAGGGACCTTCGTAGACTTTATTTAAGAAAAATATTTTGCAATTATCTTTTTTTAAGAACTGTGGAGACATAACTGCCGTTATTTTAAATATTTTAGGGGACCATTGGAAATATATCTTTGAATGATTTGTGAATCATTTTAGATGTTTTAGGAATATTTCCTCAAGGATATAGAGAGATTTTTAAGATTGAGTTTTCAAGGATATAACGTGGTTTTTTAAAGAATTTTGAATTTTTGAAGAAATTTTTTGAGAGGTATGTCTGAATTTTTAGAATAATATTTTTGGTTTTTTACGGATATGTTCTTAGAAACTTTGTTGAAACCACATGTCATGCAAATGATTTTTCATCCATTTTTAGAAAAAATATGGATATTATCTCCCGGTAGTGCTCACGATTTACAGTAACGTTACGATTCGCATCATCTTTAAAGAAGATGGACTTTGTAAAGATAATCGTTGATGTTATTCCAATTCCTATGGGTTATTATTTTATTTGTTTTTTTATTTTTATTTATTTTATTTATTTTTTTATTTTCAAGGATGGCTAAACATTTAATGCTCGATATTTTTGGGACATTTTTTCAATTGAAAACTTTTATAGGATTTTTCCCTATAAAAATCATAATTTGGACCCCATTTATATAGTTTTCCCACCTCTGCAATTTGAAAGAAAACCAACCCACTTTGAATAACCTACCAACAAATCGCAAACCAGAACTCATTTAAAAGTGAATTTATTTTGTATCGAATAACAGGTTGTTGAAAGATGATTACAACATTTTCTTCTTTTCATTTTCATCATTGGTGACAACGGCAATAACAACAACAATCAAAATAACAACAAAATGTTGCAACAACAATAACAAACATTCATGTGTGACAACACACTTTTTGTTTGCAGACAAACACAACCGGCAAATGAGAGCATTTCGTCTGGTCTCCGTTGTAACTCAACTCAGGCAACATCGAAGAAAGAAGAAAAAACAACGAAACGATAGCCAAGATCCGTCAATAATAATCAAGTTTTTATTTTCCTCTACAGAAATAAAGAAAAAAACGAAAACAAACCCCAGATTAAACTGTCAATTAACGGCCCCTGGACACCAATGCAAAAAAAAAAGTGGAGAACAACACAGACCAGTGGGCAACTGCATTAGATATTGGTCTGGTTATTGACTGCCGTGTTTGTTTTTTTTTTTCGGCTGACCCAATTTTTTTTCGCGAAACAACTTTTATTTATGCGAAATGTTTTCTTTTCAGTCCCATACCAATTGACCAATGTGTTTTGGTTTTCATTCCCGATCAGCAATTGCCACAAAATTCATTGATTTCGTATGGGGAGAGTGTTTACGATCGAAGCGATATGACGAGTTGTAGGTTGCTGCGACCACCATGCCATATTAGACTTGCAGATCGATCCAGATCCATACAAAGATAAATAAATCTATCCCGTTTGGATCACCTCTCTTCCCTCTGCAACCATGTGTGTTTGTTGGTCATTTGGTCACACACATTTCAGTAAAAGTATATGTGTCTAGTTGGTGGTGGGGGCTTTTAAACCTCACACCGAAAAATGGAGTATTACAAAAGCCCAGCAAACGTCATTGGAATTTCACATAATCTCCTCCACAGACACAGTGACTTTTTGACCAAGTGCCCAACTGACTACCACTGGCATCTGGATGTTTGGCCGTTCAGTTGATTGGATAAATGTTTTGCTTTTATTCCAGCTATCAGCCATCATCTATCTACCAAAGATGTGGTCCGGAGGCATGAATGAATGAATTCATGAATGTCTTTATGTTGATATTTTGCGAATTTTCTTGTTGACCATTTCAACGAACTGGCGGCTATCTAACACACATTTTATTTCATTGGAATAATAGTAACAAAAGCGAAAGAAGTCACAACAACGACAAAAAGCGCATGAAAAACCAGCCTCACTGCAACTTGTTTCCAATCACGGGATCTGTAAAAGTTGGCTACCCGCACCCATGCCAATAGGAGTTTATTTCTTTAGATGTGTGTGTGTCTGAAGTCCATTAGAGTGTTTTGTAGCAGACGTATTATGTCTTTGATATGCAATTTTCCACCCTTCAAGAGTTGTCAAAAAGAAAACTTTGGAAAATTAATGTTATGTGATACCTGTGTGCAATGAGACTGGGTAAATCGGAGAGTGTTTGATGTGGTTAAAAATGATATATATTATGAATAAATGAAAGGAAAAACGTGCATAATGTAACTGAGATACAAACACGTTAAAAAGAATCAGGCGGTTTTTTGGCAGATACCTTTGTGGAATATTCGATTTTAAAATTAAACCGCACTAATATACCCTCAGTGTAGGACAAAATTTAATTTTATTCATTAATTAAAGGGAAAATCTAGAAAATTACACTATGCGACAAAATTGTTTTATATAACTACAGGAAAAATCCAGCAGATTATGAAGATAGAGCTAAAAATAAAGACACGTGTATCGGCGTTTTTAAAGTTTACATCGCAAAGTAACCGAAGTAGAGGAGGCAAGTTCCCCCCTCTACAACAGTTTCTGGATTAAGTTTCCTTGGAACCCGTTAATTTTAGGTATATATCGGCTGTAGTAACATTGCAGATCAAAATACGAGTATTATTTTGATAGACGATTTTATCCCTGAAGCGAGTTAAAAAAGGGGTCTTTGTGGTCCTTATTTCTAAATATGACTAAAAATCCATTTCAGTTGGATCGTACAATAAGAAATATATCAAAAGTCTTAATCTATATTAATAAAAGAGTAAATCAATTAACGAAACGGCTGAAGCTAGAATCTCAAAATCTTTGTTCGAAAGAGTCAGATAAGGCTTCGTTTTTGGAAATTCGTACTATAACGGTACGAAAAGTATAAAAGGTACTAAATATGGTCCCTTTGTATTTGGGGAAATAGTAGAGCTAGAAGACTTAAATTTGGAATGAGGGTGACTGATGGAAATTCGCGATATAGTTGTATGCAAAGTACTAAAATGTACTGCATTTGGTACCATTTCGTATCATGTAAACGATTAGAGCTAAAACTTGAAATTTAGAATGGGAATCGAGGTTGAGGATTAGAGTCGATGTAAGGAGGTAGTTTTGGAAGTGTTTCTCATGTATACAAAAAATACTAAACGGTACTAAATTATGGAGCTGGAGTACTGAAAATTTGAATTAGCCTCACTGGCGGAAGTTAGGATTGGGATATGGTAAAAGTTTTTGAAAAAAAAAATCGCAAAGTTGGAATACTATCTATTTTTATTGGACTGTATGATGTAGGGAGTTTTGGAAATTTGTACTTATATGAACTAAAATTTACTAAATTTGGTACAATTTGGATTTACGTAAACCGATAGAGCTGAAATCCTGAAATTTGGAATTAAGATTATTGTTGGCGTGTAGGATTTGGTTATGTAGGGAGTTTAGGAAATTCGTACTTATCTATACTATATGGTATTAAATTCGGTATAATTTGTATTTAGACGGACCGATAAGAATGGAATGCTGAACTTTTGAATTGGGATTACTGTGGAGTATAGGATTGGGGTATGTTGGAAACTTAGGAAATTCGTACTTATCTATATGGTATTAAATTTGGTACAATTTGGATTTGGGTAAACCGGTAGGGCTGCGGAAATGTGTACTAAATAAAATTTGGAATAAGATTTTTGTGGGATTGTAAGATTGATGTATGGAGATAGATTTGGGAATATGGAGTGTGAGATTACTTATATGTACTAAATTTGGTAAAATATGGATTTATGTGAACCGATAGGGCTGGAATCCCGAAATTTGGAATTAAGATTACTATTTGATGGATTGGGTTGGTGTGTAGTGTTTAGATATGGAAGTGGTTTTAGTAATACGTACCGTACATGTACGAAATGTATGTACGGTACTAAAATTTTAATTATATTGGTGCGTAGGTTTGAGATATGTAGGGGTTTTGGCAATATGTACAAAAAAGTACTAAATTTGGCATTTGGTTAAGAAATTCAGTTGGAAGGCTAAAATTTGGAATTTTGATAACCTTTTGTACATACTAAAAAGTACGGAAATTACTAAATAGTATTAACTATGGTATTTGGGGATGAAATAGAGCTGGAAATCTGAATTTTGGAGTGAGAGTCCTTGATGCCGTGTAGGATTAACAAACTAAAGTGTTTTTCGAAATTTTAAGAATATGTGTACCAGAGGTACTAAAAAGCACTAAATTTGGTACAAATTTTAATAATTTCTATTGGAATAATATAAACAGATAGAAAAACAAGTTAAAAGGCAGTAAGTTCGGCCGGGCCGAACTTTTAATACCCTCCACCATTTGGAACGAATTTGGAAATTTTCAAAAAATAAAATCCTCAAAAAATTCTATTAAAAATTTTAAAAATACCTAATATAGCTGTTATATTGGGGTCTATACGACGTGAACCTACATAGGCATTATTTGTCATAAGCCATTACTATATTCAAATTCGAAACTTGAAATTAACGGTTAACAATATCGTATATAGGGAGGTACCTTTATATGGAGGGTATAAAAAACCTTTAAATTTGATATGAGAATCAAGTCTGAGAAATAGAGTTGATATAAGGAGGTGGTTTTTGGTATATGTGGGATAGTGTCCAAGACACTATATACCTAAAATCAACGTATTCCAAGAAATCTTAAATCGAAAATTCTACATTTTGGGTTTGTCGACTTTATTCCCCATGGTCTTGTGTAAAAACTATACTTCATAATATTTTTTTAATTTTATTGAAATACATACACATTATTTATCTAATATTTCGAACCGTTATCATAATTGCTAATACCTATCACATTATAATATCATAAAATAATTTTCAGTAATTTACTTAAATTAATGTATATCCATGCAAATTATTTGCTCTTAATAATATTCATCACTTTCATCGCTACCTTTATTCTTCTTAACAGCTTCATCATAGTCTTCCAATTCATCCGAGTCATCATAATCATCATCATCTCCGTCTTCATCCTCCTCATCATCGTCATAATCCTTTTTCTTGCCACCTCCACCTTTCTTATTGTCATTTTCGCCCTCCTCCTTAACATTCCCATCATCCGAAGATGGCTCTTCTTCATGCACTTCATACTGGGGATGATATTCCCCATTATCCTCCACATTAACATGTTCCACATTATCCTCTGGATTGACATTTGGATCTTCGTAATTTTGATCTTCATAATTTTGATAATTGTTGTAATTATTATCAGATGTTGTTGTTGTTGGGGGAGTCACATGATCGACCGTTGCTGGATAATAATATCCTGGATTTTGATAATTATTGTAATTATCTGAGGAATAACTATTCAACGAAGGATATCTATTGTAACCATAGTGATTGTTATAGTCTGTGGGAATGTGTGAAGGAGCAGGTGTATCCTTTTGTAATTGACCGTGTATGGCAGAAATGCCATTTTTTACCACCTCAGCCTGAAAACCATTGACATCGTCAGCTGTATATCGCACTACACGCAGAGTGCCATCTGGATCAACAACACTGTAAAAATAATGGATAATTTTTAATGAAATATATATATTTAAGGACTACTGGAGATAAAATCGAGGATTTAAAGGAATACATTTTCAACTTTTAAAAATATTTTTACATGTAATGGATAATTTTCAAGGGTATTTTTAAAAATCATTAGTTTCATAATCAAATATTTTTTAGAAATATTTTTAAGAACTTTTGGACATAAAAATGTGATTTTTCTCAGAATAATTATTAAGGACTCTTGAAGATTTTAAGAATATCCACGATGTAACATACCACATACAAAGGTACCCTCCGATATTCGATATTTCGACTATTTTAGGGACTTTATTCACCGGAGTTGTTTCAAATTTCGTATTTGGAATTGGTAATGGGTATTACAGCCTATGACAAAAAATTGGGTATTCATGCCCACGTCTTCGTATAGCCTCCATATAACGGAGCCTCCCAATAGTCGGTGTTTTGATGATTTTTGCGACATTATTCACTTGAGTTGTTTCAAACTTCGTATTTAGAGTTCGTCTGCAGTCGATGACAGGAAATTGTCTATGCATCTTTAGGTCTTTGTATAGGCCCCATATATCAGTAACTCCATATATTCGGTATTTCGACGATTTTTTAAATAAATTATAAAAATAAATGTTTAAATTACCTTTGGGGATATAACTCTAAATTTTTAAAAATATTTGCTCCGACAATTGACCAATTAAAAACCAATTCAATTTTTCAAAGAACATAAAAAATATAATTTCAGATTTTTCAAATATATTTTAAAAGAACTTTAGGACACATAAGCGTGGATTTTTAAGGAAATATTCTCCAAAAACATTTCGAAAATACAATCCTGGATATTTAAGAATATTTTTGATGACACCTTCAGAGACCAAGGGGTGTTTATGAATAATAACAAATGTCAAAGACTTTTGGATATAAAATCGTGGATTTTTTCAAGGTTTGTGCATTTTTTATATATTTTTCAGGGTATATTTTTTCGAATTTTTTCCAACAATTTTCAAGCATTGCGTATTCTTTTCTATTTTTTTTTGCATCACGGATTTTATTAAAAGTCGTGATTTTTCTGAGATTATTTTTCAAGAAACTTGGATCTTTTTGGCTAATTTTTTTAGCATTTTTAAAGATTTTGTGTATTTTAAGGTATAATATTTATTTTATATTTGTTTTTTAGTTATAGTCTTTTGAGGATCAAGGATTTTGAAACAGTTTTTGTAAAAGCACAAGGATTGGGGAATTTTAGCAATATTTTTTAAAGGATTGTTGAGTTTAAAGTGTATTTTTTTGAAATATTCATTCAAGCAACGTAAGTTTTCGTGGTTTAATTTTTTAATGATTGTGGATTTTAAAAAAATTTTGAAAAGCACGACTTTTTGCATTTTTTATTGGTTACAATTGTTGATTTTCAATGAATATTTTTCAATGATCGTAGAGTTTTTATTAATAAGTCCTTTAAATATCGTGAATTTTTAAGAATATTTCTTCAAGAATCATGGACTTTTCTATTTTTTTAAAGGGATAAATTATTTTTAAGAATATTTCTCAAAGATCGCGATTTTTTATTGGATTTTGTAAGAATCTGTTTATATTTGATTTTTCTTATTTTTTTAAAGACTTTTTTTAAACGTAGTGAATTTTAGCAGTTTCTCAGAATATCTTTTCAAGGACCAATATCTTTCCAAGAATTTTGGAATTTTAATTTTTTTAAATTAAGATCTTTTCAAGGCTAGATTTTCTAATTTTTTTTACAAGAACTTTTCAAGGAACGCGGAATTAATTAATTAAGAATATTTTTCCAAGGATGGTTGATTTTTAAGATAATTTTTAAAGAATCCTAGATTTTTAGAAATATTATGTCAAGGATCCTGGTTTTTGTAAGAATATTTTAGATTGAATGTTTTTTTTATTTTTTTAGTATTTTTTTAAATTTCTAAGAATGTTGTTTGAAGGGTCAAACTTATTTCAAGGACCAATTTTTTTTTTATAATTTATAGGAAGATATTTCCAAGGATCCTAGATTTCTTTATAGTTTTTAATACGATTTTTCAAGAATAGTAGATTTTAAAAAATATTATGCCAAAGATAATTGATTTTTAAGACAATTTCTAAAGAATCCTGGATTTTTAGAAATATTATTTCAAGGATCCTGATTTTTTAAGAAAAATTTAAGATTGGATTTGTTTTAAAATTTTGTACTATTTTTTCTAAAGCGTACAGAATTTTTTATCAATTTCTAAGAACGTTATTTCAAGGACCAATATTTTTTCAAGGATCTTGGATTTTTTTAATATTTTATAGGAAGATGACATTTTCAAGGGTCCTAGATTTTCTAATAGTTTTTAAGACGATTTTTCAAGGATCGTAGATTTTAAAAAATATTACTTCAAGGTTGATTGATTTTTAAGACAATTTTTAAATAATCCTGGATTTTTAAAAATATTATTTCAAGGATCCTGGTTTTTGAAAAAATATTTTTAGATTAGATTTTTTTTAATTTTTTATTATTTTTTCCAAAGCGTAATAGATTTTTTTCAATTTCTAAGAATTTTATTTCAAGGACCAAACATTGTTTCAAGGACCAATATTTTTTTAAGGATCTTTAATTTGTTAATATTTTTAGGATGATCTTTTCAAGGATTTTTCAAGGTCCTTGATTTTTAAACATATGAATTGTTTATTAAGAATATCTATCACGGATCCTTGATTTTTATAAAATTATTCCAGGGTCATGGGGTTTTTAGTATAATTTTCAAGTCTAAGGATTCATTGAGGATATTATTTTAAAAATTCTGGATTTTCCAATAGGTTTTTAAAGGAATTTTGAAGGGATTTTTTACTACTTTTTTAAAAGGTCATGGTTTTTTAAGAATATTTTTTAAGATTTCGCATTTCATAGGAATGTTTCAACGATCGTAGATTTTTAAGAAGAGATTCAAACATTATCCAGTCATTTTTTTCAAGGATCGTTGATATTTTCAGGATTTTTTATAGCATTTATCATCCGGTTGTTACATTAAATTAGCTTAGTTACTTTCTTTTCTCTTCTTTCCTCTTTCACATACGTTGCAACTCAAGACACACTAATATACATTTCCTACACTTGTTGCTCTCTTTATTTTTGTAATTCGCAAATCCAATATCACCGTTTTTTTGCTTTCTTTTCATGCACTTCCTATTTTTCGCTTTTTAATTGTTTGAACTTCCGTTTTGTGTAACGTTTTGAATTTCAATTCATATCATTATAGCATTACGTGTTTATGGTGTTACAGTAACCGATGACGATGTTAGTGGTGGCTCACCTATAAACCCCCTTTACAGCATCGCCGTCACGCATCTCATTGCGATTGTGCAAAATATGGGCTTGTGTATCTTCTACGCCGTATGCAAATTCATATTCCGGTTTGGCAACATAATCCAAGTGTGACTCCTCATCAGGGTGGTGATCATGAGTGCCAAGCGATGAAGAAGCAACTCCATTGCGTACATAGATGCGATGCTCGGGACCAGAGACAGGTCCTCGGAAACGGGTATAGGAGTAGCCGACAGCATTGCATCGTTGTGGCAATGGCAACAGAATGACACCCAAAACCACAGCCATTAGAGATGATAGATAGCACATGCGACGGCCATAGTAATCGCGATGGCCATGACGATGAAGATGCCGAGTCGGATCACAATGCTGTGCATAATAGTTGGCCAGATAGTCATAGAAGCGATGTAACAAATTCCCATGGCTATTGCTGTGTCGACATGAGATGGTTCCAGATTTTAGTTTGATTTGAATGTTATTTGATCTGCTGATATGTTTACACTTTTCAATTAACATTTTGTTATGAAAATTGTAACGAATTGTGTGACAAATAATAAAAATGTATTTCACTCTCCCGAATTGTAGGAAGTTGCACTTTTTTGACAATTTCCTCGAAACGAAATGCAATACCGGATGACAGTGAGATGACGTTGTTGCTGTAGCCTGTCATAAAACTAAATGTAAATTATGACACTTCTTGTTTATTTATAAGATTTTTCTGACATTCCACACTGGCCACGGCTACGGTTATAGCTGTGATTTTGCGGAAACCACAATAATTGAATAAGAAAATAGATTTGGAAGTCATCGTTATTTTTATTTTTTTTTGTGGTATTCCACTGAGTTTTGTTCCCTCGTACCTTGGTCCCGTTTTTCTTTCTTCGAAAATGGAAATATGTAACAGTGATAATTGAAAAATAGACTGTTGCACTTGATTGCCAACCAATTTAACATTGATTGGTAGGAGACAGTGGTATAAAAAATTGATTATTTAAAATGTGAGCAAAGAAAATTTAAATCTAAACCAATATAACTTAATTAGAAATATGTGAATGACAACGAAAACAAAATTATAAGTAGTTTAACAAGTTGCTTCTTCGTCTCCTAAGTTTATGATTATCAAAATACTCATTACAAATTTGGTTACCCTTTTTTAAAAAGGGCATGCCCCACGACAAGTATTTACTTTTTATTTAATAAGTACATACAGGGTGAGTTAAAAAACTACAGCAATTGCAATTTTTACATTTTTTTTTAAATTTTATTGAATGAAAGCAAAAAATGTCGGAAATAGCATCAAATTTTAGAATAAGTTAAGATTTCTTCGAATTGGTCATATTTGGCACGAATTATGGCCTTCAAACGACCAATGAAACCGTCACACGCTGCCCGAATGTTGCTCTGAGGTATTTTGGCCCATTCCTGGTGAAGTGCTTGCTTGAGGTGATCGACACTTTGGTATTTCTTAGTTCCAACCTTGCTTTCCAAAATACTCTACTACAATAGTCCAACGGATTTGTATCCGGAGATTTTGGTGGTCATTGTGCGCTGGAAATGAAGCGAGGAACCTCATTTTGTAACCATTCTTGAGTGCCGCGTGCTGAGTGCGATAGTGCTGAGTCTTGTTGAAATGTCCAAGGTCTGCGGCCAAAATGTTTACGTGCCCACGGCTTTAATACACCCTCCAGTATATTTTCGCGATAATATTCGGCCTTTATTCTCATACCACGGTCGATTAAAACGAGCGGAGAGCGACCATCGGCTGTTATGGCGGCCCACACCAGCACCAGTTCTGGTGGCCAACCGAAGGTGCACATTTTCATCCGACTTCTTTGGCAAGTAAACACCATCATTTTGTTTGTTTACAAACTGCTGGACAATGAATTTTTTCTGATCGAAAGCGAAGAAAACCAAATTCGGCAGTTCACCACTTTCGGCCAAGCGTAGCAAGTCTTTAGCTCTTTTTTTTTTCTGTTGCGGTGTAAGTTTTTGCACTTTTTGGAATTTCAATGGCTTTACCCCGAGCTCATTTTTCAATATTTGCCGAATGGAATATTGCGATATGTTCAGTTCACGAGCCATTTTTCGGCCACTGCGATGTGGGTTTCGAGCAATTCGCTTCTTTACTTTTCGTACCATTTCTGCTGATGTTGACGGTTTCTTCCATCCACTTTCTTGACGTCGGGCTACGCTACCAGTATCACGGGTCACGAGACACAAAAGATTTGTTTAAATTTAAGTACTGGAGTGCTCTAACGATAGCCACTTGTGGTTTTTCAGGCAAATATAAAGAAATCTCACTATCACGCTTAAATTCCATCACGAATAACTTTTTTTCTGGAAAATTCGTACCAAAATGCTTTTGTACTCTTAAGAACCATATAATGAGCTGTCACCGGAATAATTTTAACAGCTGTCGGACGAGTGGCTTAGAAATGTCAGCAGTTTTAATTTGGTTGCAATTTTTTCATCTCACCCTGGATATGAGGAGGTCTCATGAATAGGTTTTAATGATTCTAAATTGTTTTAAGAATATTTCTTAATGGATCCTGGAATTTTTTAGATTATTTTTTAAGGATTCTGGGTTTATTAAGAAAATTCTTTAAAGTATCGTGGATTTTTTATAACTATTTTTTCAAGGGTCATGGATATATAAGGTATTTTAGATCTCTTAATATTTTTTTCAGGGAGTTATTAAAAATATTATTTCAAGGAAAGCGGATTTTTAGAAAAATTTTTAACTATCATGATTTTTTTAAATAATTTCGATTTGGCTTGCCTGTCTCTCGAAGAGAGTATTCGATTTGGTTGAAACATGGCACATTTTGATATTATTTTCAAACTTATATCGAGTTCGGAGATGGACTATATCGGCCCATTTCTTCGGGCCCACTCCCAGAAAATTATTTACCTCATAGAGTAAGAAAGAATAGGCCAATTCTGAGCAAAGATTGCGACTCCCTATATTTTTATCAGGTACGATTTGACCTACCCCCTCCGTGGTTTGTTGGAGTGGGCCGATCCATCAAGTATCTCTCTTTTGTTTGTCAATATTTTTAATAATTATAATTCTTAAAATAATGTGAAATAAGAGCCTGATCGTCTTCATTCTTTGACATCTCAAGATTTTTATTAAAACAAGATGTAGTCTGCAGATGGGATATATCGGTTCACTTTTTTCAGTACACCCCCACATAGGGTCAATTTTTTAATAATTAAAATTTTTTATAATAATGTGTGAAAGAAGAGTCTTACGGTGTTCAAATTTCGCACATCCCGATGCTTTTACGACATAAGATTTGGCATCAAGAACGGATAGAAGGGAACTCATCCACAACGGGTCAAATTTTTGAATAACCATGACGCTCACAAAAGGCGCTCTTCGCCGATTATTTTAAAACGTAGCACATCCTAACATGAGATCTAATATGGAGATGGGATACACCCGCATATTCCTTCTGGTACCTTGCTTCAAAAAGGATAAAAGGAAAGATCTGGTATGTAGATGAAATATTTCGGACCACTTCTTTTGGTTCCTCTCTACAACGGGACAAATTTTTTTAAAATTATATTCCACAGAATATGGGAAATTTGAAGAGAATTGGGTCTCACAACTCAATGCTGGGTTATCCATCTGTTGACAAATCCGCCTGATACTATTTAACATGTTTTGTACCAATTTTGCAAAAATACAGCACCAGGGAGTCTCTTCCCACCGAATTTTAAAATTCTATATTCACAGGTTATCTCAATATCTATCGCAAAATATGGGTTACAGGATCTCCAGCTCTAGTAATGATTTTAATATTTTTCGTAAAATTATAGTTCTTCCAAGACCACATACTAACAAAGAGTACAAATCAAAGTAGTTTATGATATTTTGGACATTGGGAGTCGGCAAAGTTGTCCCATATTTATATAAAAACTGTGTTCTTGGAAAGGCTCAAATATTTCATTCCTAACCACTGTCTCAACACTCCACCATTTCCCGTTAAAATTATGACAAATCTAATTTTCCTTGAAAGAAAATCAAACCAAAAAAAAAAAAAACGTAAAGAATTATATAAATGATGACATTAAGAAGTTCTTAAACCGCAATTGCGTTTGTCTAGAATAGAAACCGCAAATATTTCAGATAACCGTTTTAGCATGGTTCCTGTTAATGATCAACGTTCGAACGACAATTTTTTCTCAACCGAACAACATGCGGTTATGGTATTTCTTACACCCACCTTATACGTTTGTGAGTGTGTGCGTTTGTTTGAGTGTCAATTACAAGATTGATCGAACAGCGTATCTAACTCTAGAATTCGATTTGCATAAATTTTGGTGGAAGAATTATGGTTGGTAATAATTGAAAATACATTGGCATTGCTTTAATGTGTTTAACCTCATTTGATATTGACAGTTTCTGTTTTTCTCTTCTGTTCGATGTTGGTTTTGCCTGCTTTTTGCTGTGTTTTATAAAAAAACCCACATTGATTATCCAATCAGAGGTTGATGGCGTGTTTGTATGTGTGCGTTGCAGAACTGGTGATCAGAATGCAATCTAGCGATCAATGATCTTATGTGGTATAGTGGCGGCAATAAATATATAGGCATTTATTATTATTTTGAAATATTCACACACCAACACATAGAAACAAAACTTTTTTTTAATTCCACTAAAGTGTCCACCCTCATCTCAACGGCTAGAACAATTAAAGCCATTGTTTTATTGGGCTCCATAAAATAATAACAATTTTCAAATCTCGCTCAACCATCTTAGCGCATAAATTAAACCATTATTTAATGCGTTTATTCAAAATACCACATGCTAAAATTGTTGTTGTTATTGGTTTTGCTGCCATTGTCTGAGGTTATTGTAATGGAATCACAATGCCCATGGCATGCAGATATTATCTCTGAACAAAGAAAAAATAGAAGAAAAAATATGATGATGATGACGTTGCAGGCCACAAAGATCAAAACCATCCATTACTAATGTCGCAGTCAAATGCAAAAGATGCTTGAATCCACACGCTGCCAAGATGGTTTGAGTGCAGCTGGTTTTCTATGTGTTTGGAAGCAATGTTTTGAAGATACAGTAGAAGACATAACTATAATTTTTGAATATCTTTCAAACTAATGAAAGTTACATTTTTATTAAAACTTTAGAGGTTTTGGGGGTAGGTATTTAAAGGAGTAATCATTTTCAGTAAAAAATGGATGTTAAAAATTTGAATATAAATATTTAATATTAATGATGAGTACCAACAATCAGGGACTAATTCCAGATATTTTGCGTGGTATGATTATTCAAAATCGTTACCCTCTGTTGGGATGGTACATGAAGGAATGGTCCGAATATTTTAATTATTGCACACGCTTGCGAAGTTTGGATTTATATTTAAAAAATATATATATATATATATATATATATATATATATATATATATATATATATTTTTTTTTTTTTCAAGAAAAATCGACAAATTTTAAATATTACCGTTAACATTAACAAACCTTAAAAATCTTTCATATTATAGTTTACAGAGGAGAAACTGTTCCACAATGGACCCTCGACCAAATTTTCTGCCCCAAAACTATTTCAACGTCTTCATTTGTAAACCCTAGAAACCTTAGTAAAATTTTGGTAGACACCAGACTAGACAATATCTTCAAAATTAGTACATTTTAGTACTTTTCGAACAGTTATAATATACATTTGCAAAACCACCACTGAACTGGAATTAGAGACTTCAATATCAAATTTCGGGATTCCGGATCTATACATTCACTCAATACCTTTTAGTTATATATTACCATTAAGCACTTTTCGTACAAATATAGGACGTATTTCCAAAACAACCCCCTTTTTTTCTAAAATTTAGTACTTTTTGTACAATTATAGCACACATTTCCAAAACAACGCTGTATCTTTACCACAAACGTCAACAGTGACATCTATATAAAATTTCAGGATTTCGGATCTATCGCTTTACACAATGCCCAATTTAGTGCCACTTAGTACTTTTCGAACAAATAGAGTACATATTTCTGAAACCACCCCCATATTTCAATTCCAGAAACCAACGGAGACCTTAATATCAAATTTGAAGACTCTAGGCTTATTCCTTCACCCTATACCAGATTAAGTACCATTAAGTACTTTTCGTACAAAATATGGGACGCATTTCCAAACCACCGCCAAATCTCCAACACAGATACCATAATCTAAATATCAAATTTCAGAATTTTATCTCTATCTCTTCACCCAATACCAAATATAGTACCATTCAATATATTTCGTACAATTGTAGCACATATTTCCGAAACGACTTCCATATGTCCAGGCTACGCATGAGCAGCTACCCTAATACAAAATTTCAGATTTCAAGCACTATCTGTTCATACAACATACAAACATTTCAAATTACCAGCTTCACCGAAAACGGTACATTTAGTACAAATTTCCAAAACCACTTCCTTGCATCAACCCTATTTCAAAAAATTGATTGTTATTTCAAATTTCAAGATTTGAACTATCCATAAACCCCTATCCGTTCACATAATTTGACATGATACTAAATTTAGCACTTTTGGTACACGTATTGTTAGAATTTTCAAAACCTCTTTAGTTTGTCTATCCTTCACAACATCAAAGACTCTCACTTCAAATTTATGGTTTCCAGCTCTATACCTTTCCCGAATTTAGTACTTTTCGTACTTTTTAGTGCGTATTTCAAATCACCCGCCATATATTAACCAAACAGCACAAAAGGTGATTCTAATGCCAAAATTTAGACTTACAACTGAATTCCTTACCCAAAAGTCCAAATGAAGTACTATTTAGTACTTTTTAGTACATATTTCCAAAACCAACTTCAAATCTCAACCCAACACACTGACAGTGATCTTAATACCAAATTTCAGATTTCTAGTAGTATACGTTCACGCAATTGATCGAATTTGGCACCATTTAGTACCCTTCGTACCCTTGCTGAGCGCATTTCTCCTTACCCAGCAGCAGAGACCCCAACACCAATATTTTAAATTTCAGATCATACAGTGCAACCAAAACCAAATTCTACCGAATTTAGTACCATTTATTAAAGTTTCTACATTAAGTACACATTTTCAGAAACACCTTCTATATCAAGACTACTTCCCAAACAGACAAACCGTCTGTCTGTCTGTTGTAATCACGCTATCATTCGAAAGAATTGAGATAGAAGGCTAACATTTTGCACACATGTTTAATTTGTCAGTAAGTTCGGCCATTTTCATATAGCCCCCATATAATGGTACCTCCGGATATTCATTATTCTGATGTTTTTAGCGACATTATTCACCGGAAATATTTCAAATTTCCTATTTGAAGTTCAAAATGGATACTACCGCCTTTGACAGATAATTGTGTATGCAGGACCAGGTCTTCGTATAGGCCCCATATATCAGTACCTCCCTATATTTGGTATTTTGACGATTTTATTTTGTACGATGTTGTATTTGAAGTTCGTAATGGATGCTACAGCCTGTGACAGAAAATTGTCTATGCAGGTCCAGGTCTTCGTATAGACCCCCTATAACGGTACTACCGGTATTCCGCATTTTAATGATTTTAGCTCATTATTCACCGTTTATTTCAAGTTTTGAATTTAAGTATGGTAATGGCTTATGACAAACAAAGCCTATGTAGGTTCACATCAGAATATTTAAATTCATTCCAAATGGTGGAGGGTATTCAAAGTCCGGCCCGGCCGAACTTACTGCTTTTTAACTATTTATACCAAATTTTAAAATTTCTAAATGTGAAATGGTACGAAAATTAGTGATTTTCAGTACTTTTAGTACACTTCTAGTACGAATTTTCTAAAAAACTCAACCTTATCTAACCCTACCACAAACATTGACCCAATGCAAAACATCAGTCGTCTTTAGTCTTTTATATTATATGTGGCAACGCTAAGGATATAAAAACCAGGGATAGTTAGTAAAAAGTCATTTACTACAAAATAAAGTCCAAAAAATACCAGTTGATCTTCTTTAGAAATACAATTATGACGCGTACTAAACCACCCCTTGCCGTGGGTATCTTCCTTCTTTATAAAATGCTGCGTTAATATGCATATTTCCCGAACCCCAAATTCATGGCATAAAAAATCTTGAGACTGTGTCACGTTGATGATAATGTTGTAAATTTGATGAGTAGATTTTTTTATTCGCCGAATTATTTTTGACATTCCCACAAAGGATGAGTTCATCCGTGCATGTGTGTGTGTGCGTGTAGATGTCAATTGACAACTGGTTGTGGACACTGCCACTTATAGCTCTCCCCAAATCAATGTGGATTCAAGCGTGCATCTATTTTGGCGTGGCATGATGTACTTGAATCCGGAGGAATACTTCGGAGTATGAATCGGCTTAGTTGGTAGATATCGATTGATGATGTTGCAGTTCTTGGTGGAAACGAGCTATTTGTGTGTGACAGACATGTTATTGGTGTTGGCCACATTGCTGGTTGTTGTTTCTATGTCTGCTGGTTGCGCATGCTTATGCAGAGTTTGAATATTCATGAAATTGTGTGGCGTTTGAAATTGTGTTTCTGTTTTTCTTTTTTTGGTGTTTTTGTCGGTTACTTGACTTTTTGACCTTTAGCAGGGTCTTGGTAACGTCTGTCCGTCTGCCTGTCCGCCAGTTAGTTGGAACTCTTATGCTAGCTCAGTTTGACTATTTTAATGCTGTCGCGACATAGTGGCAATAGTTGGGTTGCATAGGCGTTACTTTGTCGCAACACATGGTCTGGTCAAAAGCGCCAAAGCGGTTTTCTTTATCCTCCTCTTTTGTTATTGTAAGGAGATGCCGTACCATGCCTCGAGTGGTGTTTTTTTTTTCTCTTTGCATAGTTTTAACTGGTAATTCAAAAGTGTGATTCACTCGTAAAAAAAGAGTTAATGTTAAAAAAACAAGATATACTTGGTTAAGAAATTTATGGCCAATGTTATGCAACAGTGGCAATATTTTGGCGTTTTCATGGGAAAATCTTCGAAAAATGGAAAATGTAAACAGTTTGTAAACATGGAAAATTCATTCATTGTAAGCGTGTGAAAAAGAATTAAATTTGAAAATATTTATTTTTTTTCGGTATTTGATAAAAATCTAGAAAACATTGTTTAACATCCGATAAAAATGTTGAAAAATAAAATTATCTCCATACAATCGTACAATTCGATAATATTGAAGGGTGCTGAACTGAGTCACATATCTAAATGTTATTCCCATGCTCGAGGTGTCCATAAATGTATGTTAGCAATTAAAGATCACCACAAGTTTAAAAAAGGAATAGATTATTTGCTTAAAACAGCAAAATCAGCAGAAATGGTTCGAAAAGTAAAGAAGCGACTTGATCGAAACCCGCAACGCAGTGGCCGAAAAATGGCTCATGAGCTGAACATATCGCAATATTCCCTTCGTCAAATATTGAAAAATGAGCTCGGGGTAAAGCCATTAAAATTACAAAAAAGTGCAAGACCTTACATCGCAACAGAAAGAAAATAGACCAAAAGAGCTAAAGAGTTGCTTCGCTTGGCCGAAAATGGTGAACTGCCGAATTTGGGTTTCTCCGTCTCCGATGAGAAAACATTCGTTGCCAGTAGTTTGTAAACAAACAAAATGATCGTTTTTACTTGCCAAAGGGGTCAACTGAAAATGTGCACCTTTGGTTGGCCACCAGAACTCAAGCACCGGCCATGGTGATGGTGTTGGCCGCCATAATAGCCGATGGTAGATCTCCGCTCGTATTAATCGGCCGTGGCATCAGAACAAATGCCGAATATTATCGAGAAAATATTCTGGAGGGTGTATTAAATCCTTGGTCACGCAAACATTTTGGCCGCAGAACTTGGACATTCCAACAGGACTCAGGACTATTGCACTTAGCACACGCCAAGTTATATATGAGAGCTATATCCAAATCTGAACCGATCTCGATAAAAATTGGCAAAGATATTTCTGAGCTGTATTTGATATATTTTCCCAAGTATTGTTGTTGCAGAGTACATATTACGGCTGCGGAGGACAAAAATAAGAAATAAATGAACAATATATATGGGAGCTATAGCTATATATGAGCCGATTTTGATTAAATTTGACATACTTATATTGAGGCCTAATTTGGGTGTATATGCAAAATTTCATACTATTCGGACGAAGATGTATATGGGAGCTATATGTAAATTTTTACCGATTATCTCCAATTTCAATAGGGTTCGTCCTTTGGCCAAGCAAATGATCTGTGCAAATTTTCATCTGGATCGAGCAATAAATGCGACCTGTACTTTGTTTACAAAAATACATGGACAAACGGACGCACATGCATAAATCGACTCAGAATGTGATTCTATGCCGATCATCAAAAGGAACTATGGGTCTATCTCGTTTCCTTTTGCCTGTTACAAACAAATGCACAAAGACATAATACCCTGACCACCTTGTAGTGTAGGGTATAAAAATACCAAAGTGTCGATCACCTCAAGCAAGCGCTTCGCCGAGAATGGGCCAAAATACCGCAGAGCAACATTCTCGCGGTTTCATTGGCCGTTGAAGGCCATAATTCGTGCCAAAGGTAACCATCTCGAACAAATCTAAAGTTATTCTATCATTTGATGGTATTTCCGACATTTTTGTCAACCCATTGAAATTGGAGAGAATTTTGGCACATCCTACCGAATTTAGAAAAGAAGCAAGTGTATCAAATTTGGAGAAAACCGCTTCAGATATAGCTATAGCTTCCATGCACTCCACAAGAATGATATTTGGTACCAGATATCAGATACTGCTCAGAAAAAAGTGTTTGAAATTTTGTAAAGATCGATTTAGATTAGGATAGGCTTTCGTATATATCTTTATCCGATTTCCACGATTTACTGTGGACCAAATGGCTATTATCAGTCCAATTGGACTGAAGCACATCCTACAGAATTCAGCCTAGAAGCAAGTACTTATATTTTGTTTTTTTGTTGAACATATATTTAATATCAGCCTAAATCGAGTAGATTTTTTCATATTCAACCGAATTTTTCTATTTGGAGAAACTTGGTCCGGTATATTTCGAGCTTCAATAAATATTTTTTTTAATATAATCCTCATAGAAGTTATATTATGCACCATACTGCTATGTTATTAAAGCCTCCGTCAAATTTTCTAGAAAATATATTTAGAGTTGGATATACTTTCTAAATCTAAAGCCATGATACGCATTCGAATAAGGTTCATCTACTTCTCATTAATCCCCAATATAAACTTTTTTATGGGAGCTCCACTAAATATGCATAGTGGTGTAGGGTATCATATAGTCGGCTCCGCCCGAACTTTAACCATTCCTTACTGGTTTAACGTTGGCATTCACTTTTCGAGTAGCATCGAGTAGCAGTTTATATAAATCTGCGTGGGTTCACTATTTTGTATAGTATTCGTAAATCAGTGCCCTAAATTCTCCTTGGAACGACGGTCGGATTGTTTCAATGCCTTTTGGTTGTCTTTTGATGAACGCTTAAAATTTTTCTATCACCAACAAACAAATGTGTGCTTTCCCTTTCTGTTACATTCCGAATTACATCAATGGCTCATGATCAATGATTCCTTTTTGCAGATAAATATTTAATGACATCGTTTTATTTTCTTTGTTTTATTTATACTCTCGTGACACATTTATTCAAATAAATGTAACAAATGTTTAAAATTCAAACCCAAGTGAAGCTTCAACGAATGTTTTATTCCAGACAAAAGCCAACGATGTTTGACTACTCTCCGTGGGGTCTGGCTCCCTCTCTCTCTCTCTCACTCTCTCTTTTCGGCCAGGAGAAAAGCACAATATTTATTTGTTCGATTTAAACGATAAATTAACCCAAAAGCTATTTTACACTTCTTTCGACTGGCTGGCTGGCTGGCTGGCCGACTGGATTGTAGCGAAAGGATTATATAACGAACATGGGGGGAGACAAAGAAACAAACAAATAAATGGAAAACCGTAACAGAATTCATGAAACCGTGTTTGACTACGTTATCACATTTTTTTTTCTTTTGGTTTGGACTAGTCGGTTGGTCGTTTGGTTGGCGGTGTCGTTACTCCTTGCCTATTTTACGCTGGCATACAAACAAAGTCTGCGAGACTGGTATTTGTATTTGGGTCACTCGCATAGCTTAGTTTGGCTGACTGATGGTGAGACCGAAGCATTTAAAACAAATAATAAAAATTAAATTAGCTGAGAAATGTTCAATTGTTGCCTGACGTCTGCAGGAATCATGGTCCAGACTAGAAAAGGCATTGCCAATAATGACAATGTTGTTTAAAAAAAAAAACACTGGAGGATACTAATGTTTAAAAGCGAAATTTCCAGATGAGAAAATTAATGAATGAACTGTATGGCTGGTACCGTTATAAGGAGGCATGGGCTATAGTACACATTACGATTTCTAAATTTCGTGGACGTATATAGACATTTCTCTTCCAGGGGTAAAGTGTTTAGAAAGAACTTCTAGTAGGGATTTTTAGACAATTCCATTGAAAAGTGTGGCTAAAATCGTCAACATACCGAATATAGGAATGTACCGTTATATGGGGGATAAAGGATAACGTGAACCAATATAGACAATACTCTTCCAGGGGTAAAGTACTCAGAAGGAACTCCTTCTCTGGATTTTCAGATAATTTCATTGAAAAATTTGGCTACAATCATCAAAATACCGAATTTCAGGGGGAACTTGACCTGCCTGCAGGCAAAAGACTGATCTGTGCAAAATTTTAGCTTCCTGTATTTATTCGTTTTGATTCCAGTGTGATTACAACAGACGGACGGTCGGACACGGCAAAATCGTCTTAGAATTTTGTGCTGATCAAGAATATATATAATTTGTTAAGTCTAAAATTATTATTTCGATGAGTTACAAACGGAATAACGAACTTAATATACCCTCCATACTATGTATGGTGGAGGGTATAAAAATCGGACACCAATTTCACTTTCTACGAGATTTATTATTTAACAGGTAAAATAGCATCGGTCGGTTTTGTTAACAGATATATACCCCCAGACTTGAGTTGTGATCATTAATACTGTTGACCCTCTATGGGGGAGGTTCCGAAGCTGTTGGACAATCCAATTCCTATCTGGCCTAAGTCTTACCATATTTGGACTATATCGACTACTTCCTATACTTTATATGAGACTAGCTGGCCCGGTCCGCGTTGCCGGCCCGTAGTTTTTGTCTATTATGCATATTTGTCAAAGCATAATTATTCACAGATATGACTGATATAAGTGTTCACGTACTGGTCGATTAAAAGTGTTTTAAAATACCTGTACCCATATTTAAGCCGTGGGCTTCAATATTTAAATCGTGGGCTTCAAAGGTGTGGATGTGCTATACAAATCTATTAAAAAGTATATATCAATCTTATCCCCAAGTAAGGGATCAAATTAATTTTTAGTCAAATGAGCAGTAATTTGGAATTTGCTGTATTTTGTACACCTCATAATTGAGGGCTGTATGAATTAAGAATAGCCAAAGTTAATTAATTTTTTAAAGCCATTAGCACCACAGATTGTCCATTAGAGTTCTTATAAGTCCCCCTAACCATGTCGGTCTGTTTGTCCGCCAAAAGGTGGACTTGAGGGGGTACTATTATATGGAAAAATTTGTAGATATGTTCAAACTTTTGTGTAAGATTTTCACCCCCCAAATACACATTTTTAGCGAAATCCTTTGAAATATGGTAAAATCAGGAGGTACCTTTATATGGGCACTACTCCGAGACATCGACCTACATTGAAAACATTCTTCTACCCCTTATAATCCAATATGACAAATAGAGACCAAATCAAAAATATAGCAGAAAAACATAGCATGTCAAACTGAAAAAAATTTCGCGTGATTAAAAATGAGTAAAAATAGTTTTATCCACCATATTTTTCATCGTAGTAGAATTCAATGACAAACAACAAATATTCGGTCCCGTGTTCATGTTTCCACAATTTATTTCATATAGATGTATATCCCAAACCTACGTTTCCAACCAATATTCTCTTGGGAGTTACAAATTTAATAGAATACAAAATTTTCTTTTCTGACCACACATTATATGTGAAAGTGGACTTGGGGATACTCAAATGTGGGGACTTTACTTAAATAAACTCCTATGTGGCAATTATCTGTATGATGGTTCCCTAACCCCTTAGAGACAAATATGCCAAATAAGGGCCAAACAATGAAAAAAGTGCCCAAGACCCCAAAAATAGCTTAAATCATATGATGGTTATATAAATATGAAATCGGGATGTACCCTTATCGTGAGTTATGAACGATATCATGACCTGCAAAAGTGATTTAAGGTATCTTGAATGTTTGTGAAGAATTTCTGGAAGGATAGAAATCCTTTTCTTACTAAAAGTCTCATTCGCTCTACTATTTTCCACCCTTTATATTTGGTATTTTACTGATTGTACTTCCAAAGAATTTAGCATTTTCAGCTCTCATTGGACGGATTATTGTCACATGAAAGAAGTAGGTCCACGCTTTGAAATGATCTCCATTAGGCTTTTTCTGTCATTTTTGGTTATTTAAATGTGTTCGCATCTTCCATCTAAAGCACGATGTCGGCCCTGTAGTTGAAAGGTAGATGTCAGTTAACTTCGTATTTCGCACTTATTTCATTTTTTTGGTGAAAAATTATTCTTTATTTTGTTCACAAAAAATCCACTGAATTCAATATGATAATACAAATTGAAAAAAAATGACAAAAGAAGAATAACAAATTGAAAAAATCTTCAACTTGTTCGCTGATGTATTACAGCAAATGTTTAAAGACCCTTACTATTATTTTAAAATTCGATTCCACTGAAAATTTTTTCGATTTTTTCCCGATTTGAGAATTTTTGCAATGAGATCTCTTTTTCGTGACTTTTTAGCGATTTTGAAAAATTAATTATCTTATAATTAATAATTATCTTTATTTTGGTGTGACCGCGTTAAATTATTTCGATATCATCTATTCTGTTTCGCCACCACATAATTCGGTACACACTTCCATGTAACCCGCCATCAATTTAAGTTCTCAAGAAACCAAGTCAATTAAATAAATTGGTATTAATATTCGAATTCAAAAATAAAATATAAAAAACACTACAAATGTACATTAGAAAAAAGTAAGTCAAAATGGAAAAAATCATGCAAAATAAAACATTACTATTGTACATTTGAAAAGTCAAAATGAAAATGTTAATATATCACATTTTTACGCGATTTTTTTGGATATTATCCTTTTCGGAGAGGAGACAACTCCGAATTTGTGTGAATCGTTAAAGTCAGTCCAGCGGTTCTTAAGTTATAAGCGTAGTAACTAACACAACTTACATTTATATATATAGATATGTGCAAATTTGGAAAATGTGGAAATATGCGTGAGGTAACAAATATAGTTTACCGAAGTAGTCCATTTTCATACTTCATCGAACACAGATAAAATTATTGGTATGGGCAAAATTATTGGAAAATCGAACATTTATATCCAAATTTATGAGAAATCATAAATTCCGATAAACCACATATTCATATCAGATTTCTGGTTAAGAGAAATATTTAAATATAGCAAGTTGTAAAGAATCGCCGACTAGTTTCGCAAGTTAAAACAGATATAAGTATTTGAAATTGTGACCCTTTGTGGGTGAGGTACCAGAAGGGGTTGGCAGATATATTCCATTTTCGCAACAGATCTTGTGTTAGCAAAAATATTTGGATGTGTGAAACTTGAAGAGAGTTGGATACTTATAACGCTTTCTTTGAGCGTTTTGTTTTCTAAAATCTTAAAGCACATGTGGGGGAGGTACCAGGATGAATAGCTCGATCTCTAACATATTTATAACAGATCTGTGATGATGGAAATATTGAAGGAAATCTGGAGTCTGGATGGAATCGGATGTTAATTTCGAGTTTTACGAGCTTCACAGATATTCAAAAGTTGATCCTTTGTGGGGGAGGTACCAGAAGGAATGAACCTATATACTTGTGTTAGTAAAAATAATGGGATATGTGAAATATGAAAATAACCGGATGCTTATTTCGGAAATTTGTAATAGTTTTGGTTATTCAAAACATTGACCCTTTTTTCGGGGAGGTACCGGAAGAAATGATTCGATCTCTAACATCTTTATAATGGATCTTGTATTGATAGAAATATTGAGATGTGCCAAGTCTGAATGGAATGGGTTTTATGTTGACCTGTGGGAGGGAGTTACCAGGAGGAGTGGACCGATATATTCCATCTTCACACCAGACCTTGGGTTAATAAAAATATTGGAATGTGTGTAATTTGAAGACAATCGGACTCTTACATCACAGTGTATACAATTTATAAATATTCCCTTTGTGGGGTAGGTACTTCATGGGGTGGGTCGATATTTTATGGGGATATTGGGATTCGCAAGGTTTGCACAAAATCTAACGATCCTATCTTATTCTATGAGGTAATTTATTTTATTTGGAAATTATGCACTTTTGTGGGGGAGGTACCTGAAGGAGTGAAACCGATGTTGCCCATCTCCAAGCTCGATTAAGTTTTACAATAATACTACGATTTGGATCAAATCGGATACTCTTTTCGAGAGTTTCGTGAGCACCAGCCAGACGGACGGACGGACGGAAATTCCTAGATCGACTTCAAATTTCCTGAAACTGATTCGGTCAAAAGAGACCTAATATCAAATGGTATATACCATACCATGTGATAGGCATATGACTTAGGGTATACAGTATTTTTTGCTTACCTGCACAATCAAAAATTGCACGACATCTTGTGCAGCAATGCCCAAAATGCAGATAGCACAATGAAGCAGGTATCTTTAATTTTACTTACGTGCACAAAAAGAGCAGGTATCTTTAATTTTCTATTCGTATGTATTTGAGCATCAGTGGTGTTTTATCCAGCAGAACCATCTTTTAGTGTGGGAGAGGAAGCGAGAATATGTTTTTAATGCATGCTCTTTTCTTGTGTTGTTATTGTTTTTGCGAATACAAAAACAAAAACGAAGTGGTAGTTTTTAGTGTATTTTTTGAGTTTGCAAAAATTTTCTTGTGCAGATAAATACAACTTTTGTAACCAAATTAAAAAAAATTACCAAATTTTCGAGGCAGGAATGTCCAATGTGCAGCCATCGATTGGGCACTTAAATACAATTCAAATAAAGGGATTCAGAAAAAAATGGCATAACAAAAGTTTTTTGGTCTGCAAAGGCCAATGCGCAGCTAATGTTGATGCAGGTAAATAGAAACCACTGTATATTAAGCTATATGCAGAATAACTTTTAACAAACTAAAGAATTTAGATTTTGGTAGAAAAATCTGCAACACTGCTGTTGATAGGAACTTACAATTCCAAATATTTAGTCACCGTTATAAGGTTTCGAAAACATTATACGAAAACATAGTCCTGTAAAAATCATTTCGTCTCATATATTTTGCGTTCTCCTAACATAACATTTGACACAATTCCGTTGGAAAAATTTGTCAAATTTATCAAAATACCGAATATCAGGAAATACCTTTATATGGGGTCATTACGAAAATCTGGACCTGTGTAGACAAATTTCTGTCATAGGCGTTGAAAACTATTGAGAACTCCAAACTTATACTTTGAAAAAAATTCCGTTTAAAAATATGAATAAAATCATTAAAATATGGAATACAGGGAGGTATTATATGGGATCTATATTTTGAACCTACAAATCTACGCAACGCAAATTACCAATTTTCACAACATTTTACTTTTGATTTGACAAAGATCTCAAAAAATTTTAAATTGACTGGTACTGTTATATGAGGCCTGTACTACAAGTTAAATGACCAATTTTAAATATCAAAATATTTGCGGTTCATTTGAGTAAAACATTATCAACCTACTATTCAAATGCTGATCAATAATATAAATACTTAGTGGGGTCTAAAATACTTATATCGAGGAATTATAAGCGGATTAACAATCTTTATATTCCCTCCACAGCATGGTGGATGGCATAAAAATCAATATTGGAAAATGTCGGTTTTGGCCAGAAAAAATTATTTTCTTTAAAAATAAAGCATTAGATTCGCATCAAAATTCTGCACTTTGGCAGCCCTAAAAAATGCTCCTTTCAGTCTCACTGAAAGTGAAGGGTGTAAATGCGAAAAAAAAACTCAGTTGGGTGCTTTCGCCGAAAATAGAAAAACATCGACTCTATCATGTAGGATAATAAGTCCCGATGTAATTGTAATGAATTACAGCGAGATCAAAGCCCACACTGAAGGTAGGTAGGCATTGTATGAAATTTATGGGGGTTTTACAAAAAACATATTTCAACAATGGTCAGTGAGCATACCAACCGCCAACCATCCAAATAACCGAGTGTACAACAATTATGTATGAATGTGTGTATGCTCCTGTCGGACTTTCATGAAGTGTAATATTTGTCTGAAATTTATTGACCCATATTAAAAGATTGTTTTCAAAGTTGTTTTGTTTGTTTTGCCCACACACACTCTAGCTTTTGTGGCACATGGCTGACAATACGGGATGTTGCACAATGGTAAGTTGTGTAATAAAAAGAAAATATTTTTTTGTAAATCTCAGCCAACCTTACATATCGGATTTGATAAATATACCCTATAGCATAAGTCTGAAGGACAGAAGTTTTAGTTCTACAACATTTAAAATTTATCAAAATAATTCGGGACGGCGCGTACGCCATTCCCGGCTAACAAAAATTACACGCACGAGTTATTCACATTAGGAATAATCGCGGAGGTCAACTCAATCTGAAGTGCAATGATCAAGCCTCGCTCCGGGGGAACCGCCTTCGTGATCACGGTAACCCCTACGCCAGGTAAGTATGCTTTCCTCAGCTCTCGTTAAACGTCTTAAGTGACGGATTTGATTAAATAAATGAGAATTATTTCCTTATAATCAAAGTGTACCAATTGTCGACTTTACATTGAGGAGAAACATTTGTATGAAAAGGGAATGCAATAAATAGGGAGTGCTTCGGGGGTTGAATACATTTCAGTCCTTTGTGTCCAGAAAAATAAGAGAGAGATTTTATGGGAGAGTAATGTTCTCCAGATAAATAACGGCTGGCATAGGCAAAGAGAGAAAAGGTTGTGTGTGTTATTAAGGCAAAAGGCTGTGCTGACACGCATCATATTCGACTAAACCAGGTAGAATTTAAAATTTGGCTGCAAACAATCAAGGGTGTATTTTTTGCTTTAATTTCTCGGAGATTTTCATGTGCCGACATATATTAACTACCTAAAAATGTTGTGAAAAACGAGAAGAAATTCAACCCCAAATGTATCTACTACTAAAATCTTATGCCATACACTCATTTCTTTGTTAATTTTGGATTCAATGTTGATACAACCAAAAATTATTTTTTAATAAGGGAAATAATTCTCATTTAGTTAGTAAAATTGGTCACTTAAGACATTCACAACGAGGTGAGGAAAGCATACTTACCTGGCGTAGGGGTTACCGTGATCACGAAGGCGGTTCCCCCGGAGCGAGGCTTGATCATTGCACTTCCGATTGAGTTGAACTCCGCGATTATTCCTAATGTGAATAACTCGTGCGTGTAATTTTTGTTAGCCGGGAATGGCGTACGCGCCGTCCCGATTTATTTTGATAAATTTGAAATATCAGTGGGATTTTGTTGTCATACAAGAATCCGATGGGTCGTCTAAAATAGGAGTAATTAAGTTCAATTCATGGTCATCCGATTTATTGAATATCCCAGGGCAAGGCAGAGAGCCTCAAAATTTTTTTGTGATTGTATGTGTTTTGAAATAACAAAATATTGCAAGTGTTTTTTTGCCTCTCTTTGCACAGTGAGAAATATTTTGTTGGCCTTTTTTGATTTTTATATTTCGGGTTTCATAGCAAATTAAACTTTTCAACTCATTAAAAAAAAAAACGCTGTTATATTAAAACTATTAAATAAACTATAAATTATTTTGTAAGAGAATAGATAACACGAATGATGCAAAAAATAGTTAATTAAAAAAAAAATATTTTCACAAAGTTTTATCAAATTATGGAAATGAAAATTATTAAAATAATGATAATAATATGAGTAATAACAATTTGTGTGGAGAACTAAATGATATATAGAACCTTTCTTATTCACTATCGAAATGAAACTGAAAATACTTCTTTGTGTGACCAAATCAAAACCCAAATTAGTCCATGGCCATCTTTGTCACACCTGTTTCAGAAATAAAAATTAAATATTCAAAAGTGTTGAAAAGTGCATTTGATTTGAACCAAATATTGCAAAGCCAATAAAAAATTCAATTAAAGAAGAAAAATCTTTAAAGCTCCCTGAAAATGTGTAGTATGTTACATTTATATACACAATTATTTCTTACGGTGCATTCATAAAAATATCCGACAGCACATTCCTCGTCGACTGCTCGAACAATACTAAATATTCTCCCAAAACCATTTTGACAGAAAACTCAAAACAAGTTATTTTTTACAATTGTGTTGGTGAACACACAGACATCCCAAGGGATACTCTTTGCCTAGCCCTGGAATATCCATAGGAGCTGTATGCAGTCGGGAGTAAGGATATGTAGTCAAAACCCAAAGTCAACCTTTCCAAATTTCCTCCTTCTAAATGTATATTTTTTAGATCTACAATACCTGTACGCCCTTCTACATTATATTGTACGAGGCAGAATACCTTCAGTAGTCCTTCCATAAATAGGAGATTCTCTATAGGTTATTATGTAAATAAGTCCCGCTCAAGCCTTTAAATGCATAAAATACGTTTCTTTATGTGGAAGATCTTGTATAGGGATACTATATACACAAAATTCCTGCTATACATAAGTTGTGTTCCAGTACTTTTTTAGTAGTAAAACTAGCAGAAGAGAGAACAGTTCGAAATGTCATTCCCATTTAGGTTTGCTCAGAAAATAAGGGAACGGAAAATTAGCAGAAATGCGATAAAATGTCAAAATTCAAAATTCCAAAAGTAAACAGCCTAAATCGGACTGGTAAACCTTACTGAAAAGAGCGCCAACATTTAAAAAATGAGAATTGAAGACGATAAGTTAAAATTAATAATTTATAATAATAATTAATAATCTGATTCCTCATTCAGCCAGTCCTCTTCACTGCTGGACTCATCCAAAAGTGAATACATCAGTTGCGCCATATTTGCTCTTTTTGTTTTTTGCACGCCAAATATTAGTTTTTCCTTTAGTTTTCAAGTTGGTCATTTTCTTTATTGAAATGTATCAATACATTTTTCAACCTTGTTAGCCCTGCCAATTAAATGTCAAATTCACAATTTGCACATTTCTGCTCGGCCAAATTCATGTAGCTAAAACAAGCAGAAATGTGCACCACTCAGCGCCATTTTTTTCTCGAGAGAGCTGCAAGTTTTGCTAGTTTTTGGAGTACGGGAACGCGTTGTAGCAGAATTAGTGCTAATTAGTACTAATTTGCAGGTTCTGGAACACAACTATAGTCTTCATTGGAAAAAATACATTTTTCAAATCTTCAATAGAAAAAAGGTCTTCTAAGAGTATTCTAAAGGCAGAATACCTTCACTAGACCATCAAAACACACGTTTGATAGACCTTCTACAGATCATTAGCACATATTAGAATTTATATAGATTTCAGTACATCTAAGATCTTCCATAGGTCTTCCATATATAAGGGACTTTATATAGTCTTTTCATACCCTCAGTCATATGGCTACAGAGGGTATATATCATTTGATATGGTCAAAACGTGCCTAGTCGAAATAACGGTTTTAGTCCCTAGGTCTCTTTGGACCAAATCCGTTTCAGGATATTTGGAGTCGATCTAGCGATGTCCGTCCGTCTGTCTGGCTGGTGCGCACGATAATTCTCGAAAGAAGTATCCGAATTGTTCCAAACTTGGTACTTCGTAATATTTTTTTTTAAACCTAGATCGAGTTCGAAAAAATGGACAATATCGGTCCACTCCATCAAATACCTCCCCACACAAAGGGTCAAAATTTTGAATAATTACAACTCTTATAAGATGTGATGTAAGAGTTCGATTGTCTTCAAATATTACACATCCCAATATTTGTATCAACCCAAGATCTGGTGATAAGATAGAATATATCGGTCCAGTCCATCTGGTACCTCCCACACAAAAGGTCGAAATTTTCAAAAAAAATTTTTTTGCACAACAGAGAAACGATAATCCGATTTTGCTCCAACTTTGCACATTCTAATATTGGCGTCAGTGCTGGGTCAGGTGCGAAAATGGACAATATCGGTCCACTCTATCAAGTACTTCCCCCACAAAGGGTCAAAATTTTGAATAATTATAACTCTTATAAAATGTGATGTAAGTGTCCAATTGTGTTTAAAGTCTGATGTGAAGATGGAAATTATTAGTCCACTCCTTCTTGTACCTCCCCCACAAAGGGTCAAAATTTTGAATAATTATAACTCTTATAAAATGTGATGTAAGAGCCTGATTGTCTTCAAATTTCACACATCTCAATGTTTTTATTAACCCAAGGTCTGGCGGTAAAATGTAATATATCGGTCCACCCCTTTTTGTACCTTCCCCACAATAGGTCTAAATTTTCAACAAAAAAAAGAATATTTTCTGCACGGAAAGAGAAACGATAATCCGATTTTGTTCCAACTTTGCAAGTATTAATATTTGCGTTAATGCTAGGTCAGGTGCGAATATGGTAAATATCGGTACCTCCCTCCCAAAGGGTTAACATTTTAAATTATTGGAACTCTTACAAAATGTGATGTAAGAGTCCTATTGTTTTCAAATTATACACATCACAGTATTTTTATTGACCCAAGGAATATATCGGCCAACTCTTTTTGGTCTCCAAAGGGTCAAAATTTTGAATATCCATAAAGCTCATAAAAAGCGAAACTAACATGCGATTGCAGTCACACTTGACACATCTCAATTCTATTAACATAAGATCTGTTACATAGATGGTCCATTTCAGAAGCCAAAAATATATTTAAATAATCGAACATTGGTTGAGGGTATATATCTGTCCCGCAAAACCTCCTAATACTTTTTAACTTATTATTTATTGTTCTTTTCAGATTCTTCGGTTTTTCATCCTTTCTCATTTCATTGTGCACTCATTCCAGGAAAATTGATCAGCCCCACAATTTTTTGTTAAAACGTCAACACTTGTTGGTGCTGTTGCCATAGCCGTTGTCTTCTCAGTGTGATCCATTTTTGTTGTCATATTTGTGAGCTTAAAATATACCACCAATAACGAATAACTACACAACAACAGCAACAACAACAACGAGTAAACAAACAAACCAACTGCTCCAACTCATACCTGTTGCTTGCTGTCGTTGTTTTGGAATAAATTTAGGAGTTAAATGTCCTACTTTTCACCATGTTTCTTGATTGCATAAGCTGTCAACGGACAGCACATGGATGTTGTAAGGTATGAGCATGAAGTCTTAAAAATTGCTAGATTCAGTCACCAACTAATTCTATTATTTAGGACAACTGAGTAATCCTTTAAAACAAATGCCATTTGGTAGGCTTAGGTGTTGTAAGTGATTTTGTCTCGGACCATCTTCTGAATTACACAAAACTAAAATATTCAACATTAATTTGCAAAATTGTTCAACTGAGCCATGTAATTGCTATATTAGAAAAAAATTGTTGTCACTGCCTTCATTTGTCACCGCACCACCAGTAAAAGCAGCAGCAACACATAATTGCCGTTCATTCCAATTGGAATCCCCAACAATTTTGCTGTAATTTAAGATTGCAAAATTATAGCTGTTCAACGTTTGATTTACCGCTTTACTTTCATTCACACGCTGAGTGAAATATATGCCAAATGGGCGCATTAATGCGCGTCCACCACCAGCAACAGCAGTAGTAGCAGCTGTCCCAGCCACCAAGCCGTACTAATCTAGTTATGCGGCATGTCATATTAAGGATTAGTTGGTTGGCAAGAAATGTGTAATTTATAGAATACTGGTTGGGTAGGGGCAACGCCAATGGTTGGTATTTGGTTATCGTCAAATGGGAATGCGTAGTGGAGGTTGCATCATAGTCATATTTCAAATTGGAAAATGAAACGAAAACGAAAGACTTAAGACACGAACATTGCCTATTTCGAATAGGAGAAAAATAGAGGTTCTTTAAAAAATTATTCTATCCTTTAGAGGTGCAAATGTGGGTTCCCACAAAAAGAGATCTTGTCAGACATGGTCCTAAAAACAGAAGGACTTTTACTGTTATAATACAAATTTACAATTGGAAATTAATGAGAAGTATACTAAAGCTAAAGAAAGAGAACGAATGACTTACAACACGAACAATATGTAGGAGAAGTGATCTGTTTTAAAAGTGAAGGAAAGAAAAAGTTCTAAAAAAAATATTCTTTTTTGAAAGGATTTCCACAAAAGAAGTCCTAAGAGACATGGTAAAATCTTAAAAAACAGAAGGAGCTCTATTGACTGAGAAGCTATAAATAAGGCTGGAGATAACTTATAAAATACCTTTAATTTATCAAATGTGATTGCGCAGTTGCGGTTGCATCAAAGTCGTACTTCAGATTGAAACCGAAAGACACAAGAACCAAACGTTGTGTAAGGCAAAAAAATCTACTTCGAATGAAAGGAAAACGTGGGTTCTAAAATGAATTATTCTTTCATTATAAGGCCTTATTGAGGGTTTTCATAATAAGTGGACCTGGATATTTGGGAAGTTTATAAAAAAAGAAGGCTATGTACTAATTGAAAGTCATATCATCAAATATTATTGTGTAGTTGCGGTTACATCATAGTCACAATTCAAGTCAAAAAACGAAAGACTTAAGACACGAACATGGTGTGGGGAAAAATATCTATTTTAAAGGGAACGTTCTTAAAAATATATATTCTTTAATTGAAATCACTGTCGTGTTTCTACGAAATGTAAACCTGAGAATTCTGGGAAAGCCTTGTATAAAGAAGGTTCTATTCTAACTGAAAATTTGTAGAAGACCCTATAACCATTTGAACAATGACTTATAGAAGTTTGCATCATAATCATATTTCAAATTGAAAGCGAAAGACTTAAGACACAAACATGATGATACATTTCGAGGGGGAAGGATGAAACCTTTTTGGAAAGAATCTTTCTACTCTTAAAACCTGGAGGACCCTAGAAAGTCATTATGGAAGGCCAGTAGAAAGACCCCAATTTATACAAGTTTTATAGAAGCCCTTCCATTGGTTGAAAACATTTGGAAAACCCTATAAACCTTATAAGCTATTATCTCTTTGGCAACACTGATTTTAAAAGCTCACAGACGTTTCGTGTTTTGTTTCAATGTCAAACATCTTCAGTTTGGTCTATAATTTAACCATGAATCGTCTTACAAACGAACAACGCTTGCAACTCATTTAATTTTCTTATAACAAGTTTAAAGTTATCGGTCGGTTTTGTCGACAGATTTATACCCTCAGACAATTTTCGGTTAAAATATATTTTGACTTCTATTATGATAATTCAAATTGTTGACCCTCTGTGGAGTAGGTTCCTAAGAAATGAGCTAATATTATTCATTTCATATCGGTCCTAAATAAATAAGCTTAAATATTGCGACGTGCAAGGTTTGGAGTATATGAGAACCCAATGTGGGGGAGGTATCAGAAGAAATGGTCTGATATTTACCATTTTTATAATAGATCTTGTTTTTATAGAAATATTGAGGTTTACCAAGCCTCAATTTCGCGTTTTATGAGCTTGATGGATATTGAAAAATTTGTACCTTTTGTGGAGGAGAAGGAATGGACCGATATATTCCATCTTCACACCAGACTTTGGGTAAATAAAAATTTTGTAAGTATAAGAGTGTAATATGAAGATAATTAGATGCATATTACGGATATTATAATCGTTTTGGTTAATCAAAAATTTGAATCTATGTGGATGAGGTACCAGAAGGAATGGTCCGATCTCTAGCATCTTTATAATAGGCCTTGTATTGAAAAAATATTGAAATGTGCCAAGTCAAATCGGATGTTAATATCGCATTTTACCAGAATGAGTGGATCTTCATGTTCCATCTTCCGCCAGACCTTGGGTTTATAAGAATATTGTGATGTGTGTAATTTGAAGACAAGCGGACGCTTACATCCCCTCTATGTCGGGGAGGTACTTGATGGAGTGGATCGCTATTGTACATTTTCGATTTTGACTTAGTCTTGATGCAAATAATTGGAGTTGTAAAGTTGGAGAAAACTTTGTAGTAAAATATTTTTTTGCCTATTTCCCTTTGCCCATTTCCGAACACTGCCTTTGATCAATTTTTTTCTCGGACTTTTAAAGTTAAAGTTTATTTTTAGGTAAAAAGCGTCAAAGGAAGAAATATTATACACAATATTTTACTATTAATCTCGGAATAGACTATACAGGGTGAGATAAAAAAACTGCAACAAAGTCAAACACCAAATTTTTTTTAATTTTATTGAATGAAAGCAAAAATGTCGGAAATAGCATCAAATTTTAGAATAACTTTAGATTTTTTCGAATTAGTCCAAAGGTAGGAATTATGGCCTTCAAACGGCCAATGAAACCGTCACACGAATGTTGCTCTACGGTATTTGTACGTGATCGGCACTTTGGTATTTTTTAGTGCCATCCTTGCTTTCCAAAATACTACAGACACAATAGTCCAACTGATTGGTATCCGTAGATTTTGGTGGTCATTGTGCGCTGAAAATGAGGAACCTCAGTTTGTAGCCATTCTTGGATGGCGCGTGTTGAGAACGGTGGTGCTGAGTCCTGTTGGAATGTCCAAGGTCTGCAGCCAATATGTTTGCGTGCCCAAAGCTGAAATATACCATCCAGAATATTTTCGCGATAATATTCGGCATTTATTCTGATGCCACGGTCGATTAATACAAGCGGAGTAAACATGATAATTTTGTTTGTTTACAAACTGCTGGACAACGAATGTTTTCTCATCGGAGAAAACCACATTCGACTGTTCACCACTTTCGGCCAAGTGAAGAAACTCTTTAGCTCTTTTGAGTTTATTTTCTCTGCGTTGCGGTGTAAGTTCTTGCACTTTTTGGAATTTCAATGGCTTTACCCCGAGCTCATTTTTCAATATTTCCCGAATGGAATATTGCGATATGTTCAGCTCACGAGTCATTTTTGGGCCACTGCGACGTGGGTTTAGATCAAGTCGCTCTTTACTTTTCGCTGATGTTTTCTGTTTTCTTCCGTCCACTTCCTTGATGTCGGGCTACGCTACCAGTATCACGGTAACGAGCGATGGTGCGAGACACAAAATATTTATTCATATTTAAATGCTGGAGTGCTCTAACGATAGCCACTTATGATTTTCCAGCCAAATATAAAGTAATCACACTACCACGCTTCCAATTCCATCGCGAATAACTTTTTTTCTGGAAAATTCTCACTAAAATGCTTTTGTAAGCAGTATAATGAGCTGTCACTGGAACAATTTTAACAGCTGTCGGACGAGTGGTTTAGAAATGGCAGCGGTCTGAAGTTAGTTGCAGTTTTTTCATAACACCCTGTAATTTAACCATGGGTAGTCTTACAAACGAAAAATGCTTGCAAATCATTCAATTTTATTAAAAACTATAACATGTCGGTTTTGTCGACAGATTTACAAGAGATTTTAATCAAGGCTTTTTATATCTTCAGGAGTCATTGCTTCAAAAAATTCATCATGTCGGTCTTTTTTAACAAAGTCCCTATAAAAGGCTTAATCCCAATTTCTAGAGGTTTTTACGTTTTTATCACCTAATTTCGACAAATTTTGGTATTTTGAATTCCTACTATGAGGAAACACTAATAGCAACAAATTTTAAATGGGTCCACTTTACTGATGGTACCGCCATCATATAAAAATAACCTCTGATTTTAGGTCTTTGGCAATATATTTCAACCGTTTTAGTTGATAATTTGTATTATTGCTCCTTTGGGGATAGATAAAGCTTTGACTTCTGAGAAATTAGATTTTTTATAAAAATACCAAAATTGCATAAAATGCCAGAATGCAAAAATTCTTATTCTTAAATTTATGAATTTAATTAAAATTTATGTGTCTAATTTAAATATTCCAACATTAATCATATTTTCCCGCAGACAGCTAGGCCTTATTTCGCCAAACATAAATCAAATACGATACAGATTGTTTTTATTTCTATTTCCCATTTAATTGGAAAATCATTTATTTTCCAAAGAGATGGCGGTTTGACTTTTGTTTAACGATATTTTGATTTTTAACAAAATTTATGACTTTGGGTTTCTTTTATTGTTTAATTAAAGCCAGCGAGTTCCATTTCTCAAGATTTGAATGCAACGGTCGGCAATGAAAAAAAAAGAGATACCAAAGCAAAAAAATCTATTCAAAGACAGATAACTGTGAAAACAAATCTTATCTTTGAGATCGCTTTTTGTTTTTAGATGCCAATAATAAATCTGAGCGCTTTGTTTTTTTTTTCTGTGTCGTGGGGTCTAAAGTACCGTTCCAGTTGAGATTTGTGGCTATGGTAAATTCCATTTTAGAGTTGACATTGAGGTATGTGAAAAACTTGGACTTGTCATTGAATGCCATATAACAGACAGTAATGGGCATTTTCCGTTAGAATTCCAAGGAAAATAGAAGGGTTTGTCTTAAAGATACCAATTAAAAAAATACATGCGAACTTGCTTGTACATATAGGGAATGACCCATATCTGTTTGTTTTGTTCCGATATGTGCGTAAATTTTGAATGATTGACATTTGGTTCTTTGTGAACTGTGGCCGTTCGAGAGCCAGCATGATATATGATAGAACGTGATTGTTGTGACAATTCAATGGCCAAGTGAAACGGATATTCGCCACTTGAATTTTTTTGCAAAAGCTGGAAATAAAGAAAAAAATCCATGGGGGTAAATTCGTTACACTTTGAGCTTTGTTCCATTCAGAAAAAAATGTTAGAATTTAAGTGGGCTTTGCAAATCTAAAAACAATCCGTTTTAATTGAATCAATTCGCTTTGATATGTTATGAAAACAAAACAGAATGACAGCTCACCAAGTCCACATTCAAATTAGAGCTGCGTTAGAGTTGGAGCCAACAAAAGTTTGTGTCTTAAGTCTTTTGATTATAATCGCTGCGTATTAAGAGCAACTGAGTTTTTTTTTTGTTAAGCTTTGTTTTTGTTACACTTTTTCATAGTAATACCATTTACCAAGATAATAATTACAGTTTTTGATTTGGAATGTGTTTTTATTTTTTGTTAATAAAAAGTTGTAGCATAAAACTGGCTATGCGTAAGCGGCCAGTATTTGTGCAACATTCCAAGCCAATATTCAATAACAATTCATGGAGTTTTTTAATTAAGTTTATTATTTATTGCGTTACATTTTAGTAGGCGAGGCAATTAAATTATGACATTTGTTGCAATAGCACAATCAACAATAACATACATGGCCCAGATTTTCCGTAATAAAATCGACAATTGTCCAAGATTGAGGCAGATTTTTATAGTACTGAAAAATATATTTGCAAAGTAGGACCTTACTATTGGTATTTACAAGCCTGAAAGCCCAAGCAGACAACCAACTTGTTGTAAGAATCCGAAATTTCGTAATCGAATTGCGTTTCTTACCACTCTCCCAGATTTTTTGATGTTTTGTGATCGAGATTCCTTGAAATCAGTGCAAATTAGGAATGAAAAAAAAAACGAAAAAAACGGTGAGATGAAAAAACTGCAACCAACTTCAAAATGCTGTCATTTCTAAACCACTCATCCGACAGCTGTTAAAATTATTCCAGTGACAGATCATTATATTGTCTACAAGCGTACAAAAACATTTTAGTGGGAATTTTCCAGAAAAAAGGCTAAGTGGCTATCGTTAGAGCACTCCAGCTTTTAAATGTGAATAAATCTTTTGTGTCCCGTACCATCGCCCGTTACCGTGTTACTGGTAGCGTAGCCCGATGTCAAGGAAGTGGACGGAAGAAAACAGCAACATCAGCAGAAATGGTTCGGAAATGGTAAAGAAGCGACTTGATCGAAACCCGCGTCGCTGTGGCCGAAAAATGGCTCGTGAGCTGAAAATATCGCAATATTCCATTCGGCAAATATTGAAAAATGAGCTCGGGGTAAAGCCATTGAAAGTCCAAAAAGTGCAAGAACTTACAAGGCAACAGAAAGAAAACAGACTCAAAAGAACTAAAGAGTTGCTTCGCTTGGCCGAAAGAGGTAAAAACTGCCGAATTTGGGTTTCTCCTATGAGAACACATTCGTTGACAAGCAGATTGTAAACAAACAAAATTATCGTGTTTACTTACCAAAGAGGTCAGCTGAAAATATGCACCTTCGGTTGGCCACCAGAACTCGAGCTACGTCCATAGTGATGGTGTGGGCCGCCATGACAGCCGATGGTACCTCTCCGCTCGTATTAAAAGACTGTGGCATCGGAATAAAGGGCGAATATTATCGCGAAAATATTCCGGAGGGTGTATTATCGCGAAAATATTATTCGGGCAGCGTGTGACGGTTTCATTGGCCGTTTGAAGGACATAATTCGTGCCAAATGTGACCAATTCAAACAAACCTAAACTTATTCTAAGTTTTGATGCTATTTCCGACATGTTTTGCTTTGATTCAATAAAATTAAAAAAAAAAATCTAAAAATTATAGCGTTTGACTTTGTTGATGATTTTGTTATCTCATCTCAATATCTCATCGTTCAAAAACTCCATCTCGCCAGTTTCAGTCACTTCTATAGTTCGACTATTTTCCAAGGGTAATACACTAATAAGGGACATTATAAAAAATCCCTTAAAATCTGTTGAATGACATTTATGCAGAGAAAATAAATAATAGTTCTTCAATGTTAAGGATGCCTTTAAAGCAGACCTGCAAAACGTCTCATAAGCGGCCGAAATTCCATAACATATCAAATTTATTAAAATAAATCGGGACGGCGCGTACGCCATTCCCGGCTAACAAAAATTACACGCACGAGTTATTCACATTAGGAATAATCGCGGAGGTCAACTCAATCGGAAGTGCAATGATCAAGCCTCGCTCCGGGGGAACCGCCTTCGTGATCACGGTAACCCCTACGCCAGGTAAGTATGCTTTCGTCAACTCGTTGTGAATGTCTTTAGTAACCAATTTTATTAACTAAATGAGAATTTTTTCCATATTGAAATCTATAGCTTGGGTTGTGGTTGCATTGAAACCAACAACTTACAAGGAAATGAAGGCATGTGGAGAGATTTCAGTTTTAGGCACTTTAGGTAGTTGATTTTCCCTTGTTTTTTTCACAACATTTTTAGGTAATAAATATGTATCTTATAGAAACGCACACAGAACACTTCGACAAGAAAAAGAGGAAAAATACTTTCCACATTTTCCACCCTTGCTTGTAGCGAAATACAAAGCATAAATTCTACCTGACCCAATGAGTTTTCAAACCCCAATGCATTGTCTGTTTTTTTCGTTTTCAAACAGAACATTGCATTTATTTTCATTCTACATCTTTGTTTCCATGCAACGAGGACAACTTATGTACTTGGTTTATTCGAGTAAAATTCTCATTCAGTTGAGGATTACAGTTACTTAAGATGTTCACCGGGAGCTGAGCAAAGCATACTTACCTGGCGTAGGGGTTACCGTGATCACGAAGGCGGTTCCCCCGGAGCGAGGCTTGATCATTGCACTTCCGATTGAGTTGACCTCCGCGATTATTCCTAATGTGAATAACTCGTGGGTGTAATTTTTGTTAGCCGGGAATGGCGTACGCGCCGTCCCGAATTATTTTAATAAATTTGAAATATTGTAAAGTTATAGTACCTTAGGTCTGCTTCAGTGGGTACGTATCCTTTTGATGAAAGAGCTTCAGTTGTTATACCCTCAACCCTTCAATGGAGGGCATATTAGCTTTGTCATTCTGTTTGTAACTCCTCAAAATATTTATAATAGACCCTACAAAGTATATATTCTGGATCAGTGTAAAAAATTCTAGGACGATCGAGTGATGTCCGTCTGTCTGTCTTTTGTAATCACGCTGTCTTTCGAATGAATTGATATAGAATGCTAAAATTTTGCACACATGTATAGTTTAGGCAGGTTAACTTCGTAAATGGGCCATGTGGGACCACGTTTTCGTATAGCCTAAATAAAACGGTACCTCCCGATATTCGGTATTTTCATGATCTTGGCGACATTATTCTCCAGAATCGTTTCAAATGTCATATTTAAAGTTCAGAATGGGTACTACAGCCCATGACAAAAAAATAGTATACAGGTCCATGCTTTGTATAGCCCCCATATAACGGTACCTCCCGATATTCGGTATCCGGATGATTTCGCCAACATTATTCACCGGAATCGTTTCAAATTTCGTTTTGGAAAATCTTAATGGGTACTACAACCTATGACAAAAAATTGTGTATGCGAGTCCACGTCTTTGTATAGCCCCCATATAACGGTACCTCCCGATATTCGTTATTTGCATGATTTTAGCGACATTATTAACGGAATTATTTAAATTTTCGTATTTGAAGTTCGTAATGGGTACTACAGCCTATGCAGCTCCAGGTCTTCGTATAGCCCCCATATAAAAGTACATCGCGATATTTTAATGATTTTATCGACATTATTCACTGGATCTGTTTCAAATTTCGTATTTGAAGTTCGTAATGGGTACTACATCGTATGACAAAAAAAAAAAAAAAAAAAAAAAAAAATCGTAAGCAGGTTCATGTTTTCGTATAGTCCCCATATAACGGTTTTCATATAAGTGATAGTTTTCGCATTTTTTGTTTCTTCTAATTGTTGGAGGGTATTAAAAGTTCGGTCCGGCCGAACTTAGTTTCTTTTTCACTTGTTGTATTTAAATGGTTCTCCAAAGATTTTGAGAAGTCTATAATAAGCCCTTCAATCTTACGAAGCCCATTTATGGGGCTTTTATATATAAAAAAGTCCGATCTATCTTCCATTTAAGGTTTCCATTTCCATTAATTTTTTTTCTATTTTGAAAAAGTTGTAAAAGTTTTTGACAAGGCAAGAATATGCTATATATCACAAGGTATTCTGATCTCCTAATGAAAAATTCGGCAGCAAAAGGAGAGTTAGATCTGAATGGGTCTCCCTATTAAATTGGCCTTGGTGCAGTCGAGAACAAATGTTAACCTTACGATTTTGCCTTCATAGTTTTAGTCAGCTAATAATCAATTCTTTACTTCTTAATCCAAGTACGCTATGTGAGTTAGAAGAATAATTTATAGCTCTTTTAAGTCTTTTGTTCTTTTTTACACCTAAAACTTTTTAATTTCTTCATTTCCAAGTGTTTGTATTTCAATTTTTTCATTTTGTCTTAACATTATGTCCTGTTGTTTAATCTCGGCATCCAATATGAAAAGTGTATTTTAATCAACACCATCATTAAAGACACCTTCCGATTTTGCATGACGGACATGCAAAGACCACCAAAACGATGAACGGAAAAAAATACAAAATACAACAAATCGACACCATGGGCATTTGTAACCCAAATAAATTACAATACATGTGACAACAACTACAAAAAAATCTCCTTGGACAATAGCAACAACCATGACAACAAAAACATAATTTTCCAATCATTTTCTGTTACAATAACAGCAAAAACAACAATAGCACCAGTTCCACCACAAGAATGGGGGGATTGGGGGCAAAAACAAACAATTGCATAATGGCTCACTCATTGAAGAGAGGGAAGAAAACAACAAACACAGTTAAAATAGTGTGATGTTAGGGGCAGCTAGACCCCCTTTCGCTCTCTTTGCTGTACCAGAAAATGAAAAACAAAAACAGTTTACACCATGCTGTTTGGCTCATGTATGAGTTGCATTGAGAAAATCCAAGACCCCATTTAGTCAAAACAGCAAAGTGACAGACAACAACGACACAAAGTAGAGTCAAAACTTAAATCTGGACAGGACTGTTAATTTGTTTAAGTATTTTGAAAAAAGGAGAACGAAAAAAAATCAAATCCGTGATTCGTGTTGTATTTTTAGACCTTTGTTTTGTATTTTTTTTGTTTGTTTGTTTGTGAGAATTGCCGCCTTTGTTCTGTTTCTTGTCATTTGTTTGTTTGTTTTTTTCTGGGTGACAAAAATCACGAAAATTTATACCTCGAATTACAATTTTTTGATTTTTTTTCAATGTTTTCTTTTGACATTTGTATACCCTCCACCATAGTATGGAGGGTATATTAAGTTTGTCATTCCGTTTGTAACACCTCGACATTTTAGACCCCACAATATACTCTGTCGATTTAGCGATGTCCGTCTGTCTGTCCCTCTGTGGAAATTATCTAGCTTCCGAACGAAATGAAGTAGGTTGATAAAATTTTACTCATATGTGTGCTAGGTCTGTCTTTTGGTATTAAATGGGCTATATAGGTTCACGTTTTGATATAGCTCCGGTAACGGTACCTCCGTATATACGATATTTTGATGATTTTAATGACATTATTTACCGAATTTTATCAAATTTCGTATTTGAAGTTCCTAATGAGTACTAGGTACTAGGTTCTAGGAAAATTGCATATACAGGTCCACGTCTTCGTATATAACGGTAACTCCCGATATTTCGTTTTTTATGATTTTTGCAGTATTTTTTAATAGATTTTTTCTTTCAAAATTTTAATTTTTTTTTCAAGTGCTGGCCGATCTTTTTCGCTTTGTATATTTCGAATTTGACTTGCTTTTGTTAAACAAGGAAAAAACATTAAGTTCTGCCGGACCGATATTTTATTACCCTCCTCCTTAGGGTAAAGGAAACATTATAACCCATTATGACCCACAAACACATATTTTTAGACATATTCAGGGAAAATGTGGCAAAAAATCAAAAATCAAAATACCGAATATTGGCAGGTACCGTTATAAGGGGGTAATACCAAATCGTGGACCTATACATGCAATGTTTCGCCACCGAAGCTAGAACCCATTATGACCCACAAATACCATTTTCATACAGATGGAAAAAAGATGACAAAAATCGTCAAAATACCGAATATCGGATCAATATATTTCATCATTTTCAATACCAACCATCCTGGATACAATACAAATTGTTCTGCTAAATTTTGGCGCTCTACGTCAAATAATGTGGGCTGTATCGTGATTTTAACAGATAGACGGACATCGTTACATCGACTAGAATTTTATGCTGATTATGAATATATATACTTTATGAGGTCTACGACGAATATTTCCACCTTTCCTAGGTGGAGGGTATAACAATGTTTTTAATTTTCACCTGACCTCAAGCCAAAATAAATATAAAGAAAGGAAAAATTAGTTTTTTATTCTTTAGTTTATAATTTTATATCGATTCAATTGATTCGGGACGGCGCGTACGCCATTCCCGGCTAACAAAAATTACACGCACGAGTTATTCACATTAGGAATAATCGCGGAGGTCAACTCGATCGGAAGTGCAATGATCAAGCCTCGCTCCGGGGGAACCGCCTTCGTGATCACGGTAACCCCTACGCCAGGTAAGTATGCTTTCCTCAGCTCGTCCTGGATGTCTTAAGTGACCAATTTTACTAACTAAACGAGAATTATATTCCTTATTAAAAAATCAAATCTTAGATTGTATTAGCATCGAAACAAAAAACTGACAAGAAAATCAGTGCATTTCGGCATTAGGCTTTAGGGTTGAATTTCTGTTATTTTCCACAAAATATGTAGGTAACAAACGAAACACTCAAACTCGCACACACAAGAAAAAAAGGAAAACTAGTATTACTTTTCTCATTTTCCACCCTTCACATAAGTGATTGCTTGAAGCGAAATATAAAACATAAATTCTACCTAACCCAATGTGTTTTCAACCCCTAATGCGTTTTCTATCAGTTTAGTTTTCAAAGAGAACATTGCATTTATTTTCATACAATATCTTTGTTTTGATGCAACGGCGACCACTGGTGTACTTTTATAGTTCAAGAATAATTCTCATTCACTTGATGAGTGCTCTCACTTAAGACGTTCAAGGAGAGGGGAGGAAAGCATACTTACCTGGCGTAGGGGTTACCGTGATCACGAAGGCGGTTCCCCCGGAGCGAGGCTTGGTCATTGCACTTTCGATTGAGTTGACCTCCGCGATTATTCCTAATGTGAATAACTCGTGCGTGTAATTTTTGTTAGCCGGGAATGGCGTACGCGCCGTCCCGATTTATTTTGATACATTTTAAATATTGTAGAGTTATTTTTTGATGGGAAGCATTTGGTGGGTTGGCTAACTAAAAATAGAAGGCATTCTTTGTATTTTTGGATATCCTATTGTTTTAAGATCTTCTACTTGAATTCTGAACAAAATTTCAAAAAAGAAAAAAAAAAAGTGAAAAGATGAGAACTTCCCCCTCCATATAGTTTACTTGGCGATGTTAATTTTCAAAAAAGCCTGTACATGTATCATAATTTTTCTCTCTGCAGTAGTATTTTGTTGCACAGTGTAATTTACATTATTCTAAATTGACATTGAAGATAAAAACTGATACAAACTTTTATAATAAAAAACGTCTTTTCATAATAAAAATAGGCTAGTGATGGCCTACTATATATTTTAATTCTAGAAACCAACAGTACAGCAGCAATATCAAATTTCAGGATTCAAGTCTTATACATTCACTAAACGGCAAATTTTCCGCCTCCTTCATCCTAAACATCAACAGTGACCACGATACCAAATTTCCGAATTCCATCTCTATCTCAACGCCCAACGGCACATTTTGTGGCATTTTCCACTTTTCGTACGTTTATAGTATGCATTTCCAAAACGACCTCCTTCTCTCAACCACAGACACCAACAGTGACATCCATATCAATTTCGCTTCACCCAATACCAAATTTAGTAGCATTTAGTTCTTTTCACAGTTGAAGTACTCATTTTCAATACAATCTCCATATCTCAACCTCAGATATAAACAGTGACCTTAATGTAATATTTTACGATTTTAGCTCTTTAATTTCTCCACTATCAAAATTAGTGTCATTTAGTACGATTAGGACACGCATATCCAAAATCCGCTCCTTCTCTCAATCACAGACACCAACAGTGGCATCCACATCAAATGTTGGGATTCCAGCTCTATCCACTCGCCCTATTACTACTCTTCGAACAATTATAGTACACATTTTCAAAACCACCTCCAAATCTTAATCACAGATAGCAACGGTAACATCTATATAAAATTTCAGGATTTTCGCTTTATTCTTTCACCGAATACCAAATTTTGTACCATTTTAGAATTTTAATAAATATTGGACGCATATTCAAATCACCGCCAAATCGCAAACACAGATACCCCTAGTTATCTAAATATTTTTATTTTTATCTCTTAATTTTATCTTTATCCCTTTAATTTTATCTTTATCCCTTCACCCAAAACCAAATATAGTACCATTCAGTGCACCCCGTACAATTATAGTACACATTTCCGAAGTCACATTCATTTGTTCAGGCTACATACGAACAGCGAACCTAATGTCAAATTTCAAGCACTACCAAGTACCAAATATAGTACTATTTAGTACTTTCCACGCACTTGTAGTACACAATTCTAAAAACCACCTCCTTATCACAAACTCACCACCAATGGGGGATTTCAATACAAAATTTCAAAAATTCCAGGTCCATACGTTCACTCTAAACCAAACTGTTCCAAATTTAGTACTATTCGCACACTTGGAACAAATTTCCTAAACCACCTTCACATATCACAATTACTTTCCAGTATTGATTCCCATATCAAGTTTTTAGCTCTAATCGTTCAAATTATACCGAATGGGACCATTTTAGAAGTTTAGTACCATTTTCGAACTTTTCGTAACGTTAAGGTTCGATTTTCTAAAAACACTTTGCTACATCTATTCTGCACTTCATTAGTGACTCTCTCTCTCTTTTAGTATTACAGGAATACCGGGATATGTACGCATGTCATTGATAAATACCCTGCCTGATGTTCCATAGCCTATTAATATTAAGCAATTCAAATCATCTTGATTCGAATTATTAACTGCAAAATGATTTCAAAATATTCATACTATCAATAACATATTTAACACCTTTAATGCATTACTTAGTCATTAGTTGTAAACGGAATGGTAATATAAAAAATATACTTTTTATTGCATTTTTATTGTATTTCCGGGCTTCTGGCCTAGATTAGTCAATAGCAATATTTTTTTGGTTTGTTTGTGTCGTTAATATCTCTGGGTATTCCTTTAACGGCGATGTTGTCCAGAGCCCACGTGCAAATGTTTGATTTGGTTTGGTACGGTTCGTTAACAACAATACAACCAGCGGCACCAGGTGCATAAATCATCGCATTGTCAATGAGTTGCGAACAAATGTTGCAAGGTTCAATATGCCGCACAGATAAACCGACAGACAGACGAATAACTGTAATACAACTGGCAACAAAAAATGAGAATACAAAACAGAAACAAAATTAGAAAAAGACACAAATCAAAAGAATTCCAAATAATGAAAATCTAAAAGCTCATGTAGCAGCTATGGCCACTAAAACTTATTGACAAAGACGCATAAATACAATGCAAGATACGAAAAGGAAAATGACTTAGTCCATAAATGAAAAAATAATGTTTCCACATTAAAAGTCCGAATTGAAAAAAAAAAAACAATATTATTGCAGTGCTTCGTAGCTCCACATTTTGTTTTTTGATGCAGAATGTATATTTCTTTTTTTTTATCAATGTGACTTAATCACTTTTTTCTCTCCACCGCCACCATATACCCATATAATTGTCTAGTTTCTTTGAGATTCTGCATTGACTAATAACAATAAACATTTATTCAGTACAATTCATTGAATTGATTTTTATAGTTGATCTTATGACTTATTCGTCTGTTCGCTCGTGAGATTGACCAAAGTGGTGGTACGTTAATGTTCAATTATTTTTCAAATATTGGCCATTAAATTAAAAGACAGAAAAACCGTAATCATCAGGTTAGCCATAGATTAGTGGATACATTTTTAATTATTGCCAATAATTTCGTTTGTGAAATGTCTCTGACGGAAGACAGTTTTTTGTGCGTAGACAATTTAAGTGGAGTTGTTAAAAGTTTTGTTAAATATTTTATGATATGATGTATATTAATTGTTTTTATAGGTATTAAATAGCACCTCCAAGCTTTTCATAACTCTTCATAACAAACTTTTTATAGGACAAACGGAATGAGCTATAATTCTGAAATTTGGAATGAGAGTTACTGATGAAGTGCAGTATAAATGTAGCAAAGGGTTTTTGTAAATTCGAATTTTAAGGATACGAAAAGTTCTATGGTTTTACAGAACTTCTAAAATGGTACCATTTGGTATTGTGTGAACAGATAGGGCTAAGAACTTTAAATTTGGTATGAGTATCAAGGTTTCAAAGTAAGTTGGATATAAAAAGGTGATTTAGGAAATATGTACCAAGTGTGCGAACTGTACTAAATGGTACTTAATTTGAAACACTTTGGTTGAGTGTGAACGGATGAAGCTGGAATTTGAAAATTTTGTCCCTGTTGGTTTTTGATTTGTGATAAAGAGGTGGTTTTGGAAATGCACGAAAAGTACTAAATAGTACTATTTTTGGTGCAATTTGGTATTGGGTTCTGAAATTTGATATTTGGATTGCTGACACGATTTGTGTTTGAGACTTAACAGTGGTTTGGAAATGCGTTCTATATTTTTACGTAAAGTACTAAATAGTACTGAAAATCTGATTTACATATTTTCCTACAATCTATAAAAAATGTAGAATCATTAAGTACAGTTCTCAAACTTTCCAAAACCATTCTAGCGTTATTGTGTGATTTATTTATATTTGGCTGGAAAACCACAAGTGGCTATCGTTAGAGCACTTCAGCATTTAAATGTGAATAAATCTTTTGTATCTCTTACCATCGCTCGTTACTGTGATACTGGTAGAGTAGCCCGACGCCAAGGAAGTGGTCGGAAGAAAACAGCAACATCTGTAGAAATGGTTCTAAAAGTAAAGAAGCGACTTGATCGAAACCCGCGTCGCAGTGGCCGAAAAATGGCTCGTGAGCTGAGCTGAACATATCGCAATATTCCATTCCGCAAATATTGAAACATAAGCTCGGGGTAAAGCCATTGAAATTCCAAAAAGTGCAAGAATTTACACCGCAACGGAAAGAAAATAGACTCAAAGGAGCTAAAGAGTTGCTTCGCTTGGCCGAAAGTGGTGAACGGACGAATTTGGTTTTCTCCGTCTCCTATGAGAATACATTCGTTGTCCAGAAGTTTGTAAACAAGAAAAATGATCGTGTTTACTTGTCGAAGAGGTCGGGTAAAAATGTGCACCTTCGGTTGGCCACCATAACTCAAGCGAAGGCCATGGTGATGGTGTGGGCCGCCATTGGTCGCTCTTCGCTCGTATTAGTAGACCGTGGCATCAGAAAAAATGCCGAATATTATCGCGAAAATATTCTGGAGGGTGTATTGAAGCCTTGGGCACGTAAACATTTTGGCCGCAGACCTTGGACATTCCAACAGGACTCAGCACCATCGCACTCAGCACTCGCCAACCAAGAATGGTTACAAAATGAGGTTCATCACTTCATTTCTAGCCACCAAATGGCCACCAAAATCTCCGGATACCAATCCGTTGGACTATTGTGTCTGGAGTATTTTGGAAAGCAATGTTGAAACTAAAAAATACCAAGATGTCGATCACCTCAAGCAAGCGCTTCGCCGGGAATGGGCCAAAATACCGCAGATCAACATTCGGGCAGCGTGTGGCGGTTTCATTGGCCATTATTCGTGCCAAAGGTGACCAATTAGAACAAATATTAACTTATTCTAAAATTTAATGCTATTTCTGACATTTTTGCTTGATCAGCGTAAAATTCTAAGTCGATTTAGCGATGTCTGTGTGTCTGTATGTCTGCCTGTTTGTTGTAATCACGCTATCCTTCGAACGAATTGAGATAGAAGGCTAGAATTTTGCTCACAGGTTTATTTTTCCAGAAGGCTGGTTATGTTCGTAAATGGGGTATGTAGGTCTACGTTTTCATATAGCCCCCGTATAACGGTACCTCCCAATATTCGGCATTTTGATGATTTTAGCGTCATTATTGACCGGAATTGTTTTAAATTACGTATTTAGACTTCGTAATGGGAACTACAGCCTGTGGCAGAAAATTGGCTATGCAGATCTTGGTATAGGCCCCATATACCAGTACCTCCCTATATTCGCTGTTTGACGAGTTTAGGTACAATACCCACCGAAATTGTTTGAGATGTCGTAGTTGAAGTTCGTAATGTAGCTACAGCCTATGACAGAAAATTGTCTATGCTGGTCCAGGTCTTCGCACAGCTCCGATATACGGTTACCTCCCTATATACGATATTTTGATGATTTTGGCTACATTATTCACCGTTTATTCAAGTTTCGAATTTGAATATGGCAATGACTTATGACAAACAATGCCTCTGTAGGTCCACGTCGTATAGACACCAATGTACGGCTATATTCGGTAATTGTTTAAATTTAACAGATTTTTTTTAAGGATTTTAATTTCAAATTTACTTACTTCTTTTTTAACTTGTTTATCTCACTCTGTATATATTGTACCTATCTTGCTATATATCGTATATATTGGCTATCAGCATCACCACAATGGTGTCAGAAGTGACCTTTAATGTATTTGTGATTTGGCCGGGATTAAAAATGTTCGCGGTTTTAGTGAAAATGTTTGTTTTTTTTTTTTTTTGAGATCATCTCCAAAAA